>NC_080796.1:30357215-31684715 GCF_028018385.1 Neofelis nebulosa
TAAAGCAAATTTTAAATTATTCAAAGTAATATGTGTTCATTGCAGAAAATTTAGAAATTTTGGAAAGTCAGCCAAGTATGAAGAAAATAAAAGTCACATAATCCTATCACCCAGAGAGAAACACTCAATAACTATTTTAAGTATACTCATTTTCTCTCCATTTATTTCATTATTATTTCAGCAGAAACCATATATGAAGTCCCTGGACAACTTCCTGAGGCAGAGAAAAGGTTGTAGGTTGTTAAGAAAGTGTTTGTTTCTCAGTAGACACTACTCCTTGGAAGTAACATTGTAAATGGTAGTGAGCTTCTCAGGATAGTCTGCAAAAAGTCCATGAAGGGATTCTGTAATTAAACAATAATGTTGACCACAAACCATCCAGGTTTTATAGGGCTGGATGCACTTTGAATTTGGGGAGCCATCTTCTGGATAAGGAAGGCAAAAGTACAAAAACCCCTTGGAAGAGTTCATGTAAATGAGGGGTCGTGAGAATTAAGCTCCTTTTAGCTTTTCAGTAAACCCTCTTTGGTGCTGTAATTTTTGTGGAAATTAACTGCTTTGATAAACATTGCTTTCATGAGAAAACTCATTCTTCATTTCACCTGGGATCCCAGGGACACCCCTCCCCACCTCCTCCTCCACCACCCAACAGATCCGGAAGACATGGGAGTGGAGACTCCCACCACACACACACACACACACACACACACACACATACACACACCTTGGACTTTGGCAAGACCTGCAGAAGAGAAGAGAACAGTGGGAAGTGGGGGAGCAGACAGGAGGGGGCGCCGAGGAACTGGAGAGGCTCCTTAGGTGTAGGGATGCTCCACAAACCACGCAAATTGCGCTTGCCCGTGCAAGCTAAATCTACTAGACATTTAATCACAGGATCATCTCTCTAGCTATTCATAATTATTAAGATGACTATAAACATACTTATATAAAAACAATAAAAAACACGATTACCCCCTCTGGTCACAAGTAATAAAGCCCTCACCTCTTTGCCCTTACACCTCACCAGAATCTCTGAATTCCATACCTTCAAACACTCTAAGTATAATTTTGAAAGAAAAAGGATATCCTTTTTGCTCAGAAAAGTTCATTTTTAAACTTCAAACTCATTGCTATTATAATTACTTTTCTTTCATTCCTAAAGTTTTAACTTCTAAATTCTTGGCACCAAAGGGTCATTCATAACAAGTTAGGTTTGAATTTTTGGTTTCCTATTTTTCTTTTAAGTAGATTGAATGTTTGCAATCCCCAAATTCCTATGTTGAAGCCCTAACCCTAATGTTGATGCTATTAGGAGGAGGTAGACCTTTGAGAGATGATATAATGAGGGTGAGGTCCTCATGATGAGATTGGTGCCCTGACAAGAAGAGAATTCAGAGCTCTCCCCCACAGCACTCCCCCCCGCCCCCCAGGACACAGCTATCTGGAAATGGGAGCCATGAAAAGGGCCATCACCAAGAACTTGACCGTGCTGGCACCCTGATCTCAGACTTCAGCTTCCAGAACTGTGAGGACTAAATTTCTGGTGTTCAAGTCACCCAGTCTGTAGTATTTTGTTATAGCAGCCCAAGCTGACTAAAAATACAGGTTTCCTTTCTTATTGACTATCAAAAGGAAACCAAGGAAAATGCAGATTGATTGAAAAAAAAAGTAGTGCATGCTATATATACCACCTCCTATAATTTCTTATCTTGATCTACATAAATTCATTTCGTGGGATTTGTTTTTAAAAGGTACTACTCTGAAATGTGCTTTCTTTGTATTTGCTCTGCTCAATAACAGCTAGCACTGATTGCTGTGTATTAACATAGCATCATGTAATTCATAATGTATGTGAACTCAGTTCATCTTCCCCGACAATGCAATCCGATAGACACTACTGTTCTCATCTTTCCCACGCAGATGTGGAAATGGGAGCACCGAGGGGTAAAGTGATGAATACGAGGCCAAGTGGTAGAGCCAAGATTGGCTCCCACTAGTCAGATGCCAGAGCCCACACTCTGTTAGAAATAGGTTTTCTCTTCAATCTCCTCCACTTTTTTGCTTCAATTTTACTCATCCTTCAAGGCAAGGCTCCAAGTCTAACTCCTAAAGGGAGGCCTATCTGAGTAGTCCCAGCCTCTGAGTCTGAACTTTTGTAGTATCCATAGTCTTCCTCGCATTTTTTTTACAACCTTATGCTATTGAGGACCTTCCACATCTTTTATGTTAGCTCCACCATCAAGATCAGTAGCTAGTGGTTTGAGACTAGGTGTGTGTGTGTGTGTGTGTGTGTGTGTGTGTGTGTGTATTTAAACTTCCTTTGGGGAGGGACCACAATGCAAACACAGGTAAAGCACCCAGCAAGCAGTTGTGGATTGAGGGTTGTTTATAAACAGGTATGTTTATAATGGTTAATTCCAATGACACCACACAGCCTCTTCTGAAAGGCTGGGGCTACATCAGAGCAGGTAGTTTACAGTCAGTGCTAACAACTTGCTAATGGTTCTAATTGGTCTCTCAGTGATGTGTGAATTACTCTGAGTAACTTGCTTTTCTAGATCTGAAAATTATGACCTGACTTACATCTATTTATTTCTTCCCTGGGTTTCTCCTTAGGGTATGTATTTTCTTTGATCCCACTTTCCAAAGCTAGGTAGATAGAAGATAGAAACCAGGAACACAGTCACTTGAAGCAAGGAGTGTTAAGAACCCATAAACAAGGAGAGAGACTCAGCACCATATAAAAGAGAAGCATGAAGGGGTTGGCAGGGATCTCAGACACCAGGAGGGGGTCAGCGAAGCCCCCAGATTGTCTGCTTCCTCTCCTCATTTCACTGCCTTGCCCAGATATTGTAAGGTAGCTTTCTAGCATGGAGCCCCCTTTTCCAGGCCGCACAACAGCTCCGGCTCGGTGGGTGTACCAAACGAATCCGTAGACACTCAAGTCACCTAGTTTTTACTGGTATCTGCTTAGAATATCATCCTACTTCCAGCCTATAATGTGTTCATGGTATTGTTATTTCACATGTTGGTCTTGTCTCTCCAATGGATTATAAGCTGAGGGAACAGGAGGTCTTGCTTTCTAGATTTCTGCATCATGCACACAAAAACTTCCATAATTTAGGCCCTGCCTACCTTTGAAGATTAGGTCTCAGTTCCGGTCGCTAACTGGAGGCATGGCCCAGCTACCTGGCTGCTTTGCTGGTTCCTATCCACATTCCACTATTACTGTCCTTAGGCCCTTGCACATGTTGTTCCCTCTGTGTAGACTACCCAGACCTCTACATATTGCAAGAGCTTGCCTGTCAACCGATCCTACTCTTTCTCTGCCATTCACCAGCTCTGTGGCCGTGGGCAAGCCATCTTGACCTCTCTGAACCTCAGGGTCTTTCTTTGCAACAAAGGGACCATCCTGTCTATACAGAGAATTAAAAATAAAGGCCTGGCGTTTGGCACATTTAAAGAGCAGATGTGGATGCTTCGTGAAGGGCTGTTACTATGTTATCTCTGGTTCTTTATGGCCTGCCCTAAACGTCATTTGTTCTGAGAAGCTTTCCAAAATCTCTGTTGTCAGAATTGAGCTCTTCCTCCCCCACCTCCTGTTGAAGTTTTGAGCTTTCTTCAAGCCTTTGAGATTTGGGTTGTTTGTTACAGTACTTAACCAACTCTGACTAATACATGACAGATACGTATTTTGTAAATTGTACAATTTGGTTGTTTTTCGTATAATCACATGACCGTATCACCATCACCACCATCTCATTCTGAAACATTTTTATCACCTCAAAGAATAGGAGGGTTTCCATTTTTTTCACATCTTCGCAGACACTTGTTATTACAGGTCTGTTTTGTTGTAGCTTTCCTAGCGGGTGCCAAGGGGTAGTTTGGGTTTGCATTTCCCTAATGACTAATCACGCGGAACACTTTTTCATGAGCTCTGTTGAAGTTTGCTTGTAATTCTGTGATGGCAGCTGAAACATCCAGCACTTGGTTACTCTTCACATTTCCTATAACCCCCTGCTTAAAACTTTGTAAATTGTGGCGCTGAACAAGTGTTTATTGACTGAGTTATTTAAAAATTTTTTAAACATTTTTATATATTATTTTTGAGAGACAGAGCACGAGTGGGGGCAGGGCAGAGGGAGAGGGAGACACAGAATCTGAAGCAGGCTCCAGGCTCTGAGCTGTCAGCACAGAGCCCCACGGGGGACTCATACTCATGAACAGTGAGGTCATGATCTGAGCCGAAGTCGGATACTTAACCAACTGAGCTACCCAGGCACCCCTATTTGACTAGTTATTCGTTGCTGATATCACCCAGTAGGTATCCTGATGTGAACTGACTATAAGAGAGAAGAATGGAGAAAAGAATAGACCAAAATATCGAAGAATCTGATGCCTATTATTCTGACAGTATACAAACATATGTTGAATAATGCTTTACAGCTATTAAAGATATCCTGGTATTTCTCCCAGCTGATCTGCTTTCATTGTATTTTTTTTCCGTGATTACTTGGGAGGATTCAATAAAGAAGTATCATGTAAAAATTAGGACTTTTTCGTTTTAAATGAGAAAAAGAAGAATTAAACTGGAAAATGTAATTTTCGGCTCATGATGGTAATTGGAGCACAAGGGCTTTAGTAAAGCCCTTCATGCTCCTCCAAAGGAATTTTAAAAACAAGAGCAAACCCGTAACTATTGGAGACACTCAAAGTGCCACCACATTCTAGAAAATCTAAAAAAATATATTTGTTAGACACTTTCTGTAAACAAAGTGAGACTCATTTGAAAGAAAGGAAAGACAATCTCTAATTCATGAAATGTGAAAGAAAGACTCAAGGAGCAAGGAAAAGGGGTTGGCAGTGAAGTCTCAGTGTTAGCCATGCTGGAGAGCTGAAGCTACTGTAGCCAGGGAGGAGTGAACTGATCCCTAGAGAACCTCCTGGAAGTGAACCAACAGCAATGCTCAGAGTTAGATCCCACTGCAGTGCTCAGAACCAGCTGCTTAGGGGGACTGTTGCACAGAGGGCCCAACCTAACTAACAGTGAACTACTTCATAACTGGAAAACCCAGCCACTTTCCAAGGCCACCACACTCCCTTAGAGATCTGTGTTCGAGTTTCACATCTTCCTCCTCCGGCTACTGATCTGATGTGAACTAGTGCCTTCGTCCAGCATGTGCATGGTGTTTCAGTTAGGCTTTATTGATTGTAAGGAATAGAGGCTTAATTATACTAGCTTGAGTCAGAGGAACCAGGGAGAATTACTGCAAGACTCTCTAAAACATTGTGAGAAACAGAGTCCTTCTGGAAATTCAAGAACAAGAACCCTAGAATGACCAGACTTCCAATGTAAAGATGTGGTTGGGGCGCCTGAAGTGGCTCAGTTGGTTAAGCCTCCGACTCTTGGTTTTGGCTCAGGTCATGATCTCCCGGCTTCGCGGGTTCAAGCCCTGCATTGGACTCTGTGCTGGCAGTGAGGAACCTGCTAGGGATTCTCTCTCTTTCCCTCTCTGTCTGCCCGCCCCCCCAAACTTGTGCTGTCTCTCTCAAAATAAATAAATAAATAAACTTTAAAAAAATAAACAATAAAGATGTGGTTCCACATAGCTTCTACCTGTCTGTCCCACCCTAAAGAATTGTAATGCCCCCTAGGCCTTCTCATAACAGGGGAAAAAGCAAAAAAAAAAAAAAAAAAAAAATATATATATATATATTTTGGAAAACCCAAATATATATACATATATATATATGTATATGTATATATATGTATATATATGTATATACTGTATATATATACATATATATGTACTGTAATATATATATATATATATATATTTTTGCATCTGTAATGATGGATGTTAACTAAAGTTATTGTGGTAATTATTTCACAATGTATGCAAGTCAACTTACTATGCCTTAAACTTATACACTACTATATGTCAATTATACCTCAATAAAACTAGAAAAAAAAGAAGTATAACACCAATGAATGAGAAAGATATTAGTATTGATATATCAGATGGACTCTAATTCATATATACATCAATCACAAGTTTAAATATTTTATTAGCAGTAAAAATTTACTTTGCAACACACCATGTCATATTGACCTCATCTTGATAACAATGCAGGAAAACTGGAAATGAATAAAAAGGAGATTTTTTAAAAATTTTTTTAGCGTTTATTCATTTTTGAGAGTGAGAGAGACAGAGCATGAGCAGGGGAGGGGCAGAGAGAGAGGGAGACACAGAATCCGAAGCAGGCTCCAGGCTCCGAGCTGCCAGCACAGGGCCTGATGTGGGGCTTGAGCTCACGGACTGCGAGATCATGACCTGAGCTGAAGTTGGACGCTCAACCGACTGAGCCACCCAGGCACCCCAAAAAGGAGATTTTTTAAACACACAGAAAAACTTAAAATACTCTCCTTGTACATAGTAAAAATGAAAATTCAAATAAGTGGGAATAGATAGATTATGCCATCAGTAGTGTTGGGACAAACTGATAGCAGTATGTAAAATAACAAAAGTGAATTTCCTACCTTGAGCAATATATAAAAATAAATCTCAGATAGATGACATATATATTTATATTTTCTGCCTCAATGTCTTCATCTTTATTTTGTTATTTTTTAACCTTTTCTTATTGGAGTATAGTTGACATAGGATGACATATTTAAATGTGAAAAGTAAAGCCACCTTTATTTTCTCTTCAGTACAAAAAAAACACATAGGTTTAAAATTTTGTATAAACATTTTATACAAATAAGCAAGGCTTAACTAAGCAGAAATCATAAATGAAAAGATTGCTAGTTTTGAATGCATAAAACAATTGTATATCATAAAAACCACATAAACAAACCGAAAAGTAAATGACACACTGAGATAATACTTGCAATATAGTTGATAGATAAATGATTGGGCCATCAGTATGTAAAGAGTCCTATGAACCAATAAGAAAAGATGCAAATTCAATAGAAAGCTGATCAAAGATAAGACAAAATAATTCACAAAAGAGGAAATACAAGCTTAATAGTTTGTATAAAATTTTGTATAAAACAAATATAAAAGTTCAATGTTACTAGTGTTTAAAGAAAATAAATATGCTGCCATTTTCTCCATATCTGACTGGCAAAGATTTTTTAAAATTACTATCTCTAGGGTTGAGGAAAGTTTAGGGAAACAGGCACTCTCATGAACTGCTGACAGAGTAATTTATCAATATATATCAAAAGCATTAGAAGTTTGTATGCCCTTTGCCCTAGCAATTACTAGCCTTTTAGGAATTTATCATAAAGAGGCATGCAGAATGTATAGTATATACCATGCTAAGGCATTTTTAATGATATGGGAAAATGTATATGCTACATTATACTATAAAAGAAGAGATTATAAGAAGGTTAAAATATATACACATGTGCTATGAAAAATATTAAATGTCAATAATGGTGGTTTCTGTGGTGGAATTTGGGGTAATTACTTTTTAAAATATATTTTTTCAAAAAAATTTTTCCTCCACTTTTCAAAGAGCCTAATTTATTATAGTTACAGAAAAAGGCTATTGAAAAAAGAGTCTACTCCTTTAAGAGTCAATTAGAGAAGTACAGCTATTGAGATTGGAAGTCACCTTTAAGGTTTTTTAATTCAAACCCCCATTATGCTCCCTGCTAGACCATCAGCACTTCAACTCATGCTATAAAGAATATATATATTTTGGGGATGCTCTTTTATATCTATACACACACACACACACATACACATATTTGTTTATGTAACATTTTCAAAGGAGAATCATACAAATAATTCAAGGATCAGAACACAAGTCCTATGTGAACAGGTAAAGATGCTGGAATTCTAAGGATGAGAAAAAGGAGTGGCTATTTTAAGTCTTTGCTCTCTTGCAGCAAATATTTTGGCCATGCCTTTTCTAGGTTGACTAAGAGCCTGTAAGATACCAGAGCTGGCTTCTGTTGCAGTCATGAAAATGCACTAGGAGACCTTCAACTAGAGAGAACACTATTAACCAAGGGCCCTGGCTCGCTGTGCTCTGAAACCTATTGCTGTGTTTGTGTGGAGGCCAAGCTTGTCTGAAATCTGGTGGTTTCAGACTATGGTTTTCCAGTGGCTGTTCCAAGCCAGTGACCAAGTGCAGCAGGGATACTACAGTAGACCCATTCCTGAGAGACCCAGGACTCCTTGTACCCCTGACCTTGCCCCCAGTACAATCTGCTATTTGCTGAACCATCCTCAGGCTCCATAGCAGCAGCAAGGGACAGTTCCCCCAACCTTTAGTCCCTCCCTCCTCCTCTACTGTTCTGACTTGCTCTCCCAGGCTTCTCTGGGTCCCTCCCTATTTTTTTCTCACTCAAGTATTTTCCCTCACAAAATCCTTGCATATTTAATCCCATCTTGGCTGTTTGCTTCTCAGAGCACCTAAGCAAACAACACTTCCCAGCAGAATTGAAATCCCAAGCTTTGCTGCCTCCCCTCCCCCTCCTTCTCACAGTCAGTCACCATTAACGTCCCCAGTGCATGCCAGTGAGGCAGAAGGGAAAGAGTCAGAATAGGATTAACGGACAGACAGCCTGTTGCAGTTTCAGGCTCTATGAGGTAATAGACATAGATTTAGTCACATCTCATCCATTCAGATCCATCTTCCATTTCCATTACTGTGCATTTTTCGTCCCAACTTCTTGGAGTCTGAATAAATTTCTGCTGAACACATTCACCAACGAGACCAGGGCTGTTCAATAGAAATATAACGTGAACCACATGTGTAATTTTAAATTTTCTAATAGCTGCACTGGAAAATAAAAAGAAACAGGTGAAATCACTTCTAATAATAAATTTTATTTAACTCATTTTGTCAAAACATTATCATTTCAACCTGCAATCAATATAAAAACTACTAGTGATACATTTTACTTTTTCTTGTAGAATATCTTTAAAATACACTGTGTGTTTTATATTTACAGCACATCTCAATTCAGACTAAGTACACTTCAAATGCTCAGTAGTGCCACATGATTAAAGGCTGTTCGGGCGGTACAGAACCAGACTATAAATGCTACTGATATAGGAGTGATTTTTTTCCTTGTCTTCTTGTCTTACAAGAGCAACTGGGACTGGAACAGGCATTTGGTAGATGCTTCATAAATACCTGGTTGATTGTTGTGGAACAAATATAAATAAATAGTTGTTTGTTGTGACATGAATGCTATAGAATGTGTGTGATATAAGGGTCTCTTACTCACTTGGCTGTAAGGGCTAGGGAGTAACTTGGATGATGGCCACAGATGAGGTGGGGACTGAGTCGTGTGGGGGTGCCTTTCACCTCCAGGTGGTTATTGACATCTGTGGAGGTGAGTTCTTTGTACTTTATCAGGAGAGAACAGAAATCTGAATTTCCATGTGAAATCTTTCTGTTTTTTTTTTTTAACCTTTATTTATTTTTGAGACAGAGAGAGACCGAGCATGAATGGGGGAGGGTCAGAGAGAGGGAGATACAGAATCCGAAACAGGCTCCAGGCTCCGAGCTGTCAGCACAGAGCCCGACGTGGTGCTCAAACCCACAAACCGCGAGATCATGACCTGAGCCGAAGTCGGACGCTTAACCGACTGAGCCACCCAGGCGCCCCAAAATCTTTCCATTTTTAATGTCAGCAATCAATTCAAATTTAAAACGTGCATGGGTCAGTGTTTGCTTGTGGAACACAATGTTTGTGACTAGTACTCTCCATTATATGTACATCCTTTGAAGGCAGACAAAATATAGTCACAGGCTAATTAGCATTAGCAAGAAAATTAAACAAAAAAATTCTAAAAGCTGCCATATTGCTTTTTGTGGGGAAAGGAGGGTGTCATATGTTCTTCAAAGCTTGGGTTAGCCTATGTCACACATATTAAAATCCTGTGGTTTCAGACTATGGTTCTTCATCTCTCTCTAAGTGTGTACATATAGCTCGATATTTCTTCAACATTTCTCTGTAGAAATATAATTACATGGGACACAACAGCTTTAAATACTTGATATCACCACTGCTAGCTGAACGCACGGGGCAGAAAATGCTTATTTAAATGAGACAATGTCCAAGTCCTTCCTACTCTCAACTACAAAAGAGCTTCAATCTTTTGTTGGTAGAGAAAGCCTGGCGGGAAGTCACTTTGTGATGTACTATTTTCGCACCACACCACAGCTGTAACCCACGCTCCTCAGAATTTGCCTGAGGTTCAGAGTGGCCAACAGGCTGAGGCCCGATCCTACCGTAGTGTCACCTCTAGCGAAGGTTGAGGAGAGCGTATGTAGTAAGAGATAACTCCCTCGATCGTGACCAGTAGGCTCTGATTTGAAATATGTGCTAGTTGTCCTAACAAATACCTGTGCATCATCTAAGTTGACTGCCGCATCCATGTGGGTAGGAGATTAAGCACTGATTCTGTAGATCTGGGCTCCAAATGGGCAGAGCTGCCATTTCTACTGGAGGCAATTCCTCTGAAGACAGACATAACGCAGTGGCAAACCTCTGTGAGAAGGGTGAGTACCAACATTCCCTTCATCACCGGTACTGACCTGCTCTCACTCGCCCACTGGGTCTTAGGCAGAAGAGGCCATAGAGCAAGTCAAGAGAATAATTCAGGCTTTAAACTCAGGATCTTCTGATTCCAAGGCTTTTATTCTTCCATGATCCTCCCCGGTTACTGATGTTCATATATTGCCCTCATTGCTCTCTGTTGTGCCACAGTCTTGAAGCTGTTTTAGATCTAACTGGACTTTGCCATTGGATATAGAGGTGGAATACCAATGGTTGCAAAAGCTCATACATATTGAGGCTTTCAGTCCAGCACTGATGGTTTGACTTGAATCATTTCCGTTGGATCTTCATGGCATCTGCATGAAGAAGATGCTACTATTATGCCCACTGAACAGACATAGAAAGACACAGAAGCTCATGGAGTTTAGGTCACTTAATCAAAGTTGCAAAGCTAGTAAATGGTGATCCAAATTTGAACCTGGGTTTATTTCTTTACATTTATTTGTTATCTCATACCCTTCTGAAAGTATTTGAGGTTGGTATCATGAGCAGTAACAAATCATAGAATATACTTTTATAAGAGGAAAAGATTCTAGTGGAAAGTGAGGGTGGGAGGGAAAATTCAGGGCAGGCTCAACCAAACCATCTTATACAGGGGGTGATACATCTAGACTAGTCTGTGTCTAAGACTAATTTAATTTAGGTTGTTAACTGGAAATTAAGGTAATATTTTACTGGGCTGTCCATGCTTGGAGCCATCAATCACTCCTCTCTGTTCTACACCTATTCAATCAGTTAGGACTGAATCTCCTCAGATTTGTCTCTTCTCTGCCCTCACTGCTGCTCCCCAATTCAGGTCCTCATCATCTCTTACTGAATATCAAAGTAGTTTCCCAACACATCTCCCTCCCCTTTTTTTCTCTCACCAAAATCTGGTTGCTTTTACTTCCTAAATAAGTCTTTCCATCTCTTCTCCGTTTTTTCCAGTTCAGACCCTACAATCTCTCGCCTGGATATTGTGGTCATCTAACCTGTCTCTCCTGCCGCCTGGCCTTGCCCCATTCAAATCCACACTCCACACACCAACTGGAAAATATCAATTCTCTGTTTAAAATTACTTAATGCCCTTTTGTGCATCAAAGGACAATATCAAAAAAGAAAAATGGCAACCCAAGGAGTGGGAGAAAATCTTTGCAAATAACATGTCTGATAAGCAATTAATATCCAGCATATATAAAGAACTCCTGCAATCCTACAACAACAACAAAAAAAACCAATGAAATGACTCAGTTAAAAAATAGGCAAATAGTGGGAATGCAAGCTGGTGCAGCCATTCTGGAAAACAGTATGGAGGTTCCTCAAAAAACTAAAAATAGAACTACCCTACGACCCAGCAATTCCACTACTAGGCATTTATCCAAGGGATACAGGTGTGTTGTTTCGAAGGGACACATGCACCCTCATGTTTATAACAACACTATCAACAATAGCCAAAATATGGAAAGAGCCCAAATGTCCATCAATGGATGAATGGATAAAGAAGATGTGGTATATATATACAATGGAGTATTACTCGGCAGTCAAAAAGAATGAAATCTTGCCATTTGTAACTATGTGGATGGAACTGGAGGGTATTATGCTAAGTGAAATCAGTCAGTCAGAGAAAGACAAAAATCATATGACTTGACTCATATGAGGACTTTAAGAGACAAAACAGATGAACATAAGGGAAGGGAAACAAAAATAATATAAAAACAGGGAGGGGGACAAAACAGAAGAGACTCGTAAATATGGAGAACAAATTGAGGGTTGCTGGATGGATTCTGGGAGGGGGGATGGGCTAAATGGGTAAGGGGCACTAAGGAATCTACTCCTGAAATCATTGTTGCACTATATGCTAACTAATTTGGATGTAAATTAAAAAAAATAAAAACTAAAATTAAAAAAAAATTGAAGGTGAAAAAAATAGGCAAATAGGAAGGTAGATATTTTCTCCAGAGAAGATATGCAAATAGCCCATGAGCACATGAAAAGATGCTCAACATCACTAATTGTTAGGGAAATGGAAATCAAAACCACAATGAGATACCACTTCACACCCATTAGAATGGCTACTATCAGACAAAAATACTAAAAAATAACAAATGTTGGTGAGGATATGGGAAACTGGAGCTCTTGAACATTGCTGATGTAAAATGGAACAGCTGCTGTGAAAAAGAGTTCAATGGTTCCTCAGAAAGCTAAACATAGACTTATCATATGATACAATAATTCCACTTCTAGGTATCTACCCCCAAAAATTAAAAACAGGGACTCACATAGATACTTGTCCACCAACGTTTGTAGCAGTGTTATTCATAATAGCCAAAAGGTTGAAACATCCCAGATGGCTATTAACAGATAAATGCTTTAACAAAATGTGGTGCGTGTGTGTGTGTGTGTGTGTGTGTGTGTGTGTAATTCAGCCTTAAAAAATGAAAACATGATACATACTACAATTGGATGAACTTTGAAAACATTATGCTAAGTGAACTGACACAAAAGGACAAATGTCATATAATTCCACTTCTATGAGGTACCTAGAGTAGGCAAATTCATAGAGATAGAAAGTAGAGGGGTGCCTGGGTGGCTCAGTTGATTAAGCATCTGACTCTTGGTTTCAGCTCAGGTCATGATCTCATGGGTGGTGAGTTTGAGTCCTGGATCAGGCTCTGTGCTGGCAGTGCGGAGCCTGCTTGGGATTCTCTCTCTCTCCCCACCTCTCTCTGCCTCTCCCCCACTCACTCTCTGTCTCTCTCAAAATAGATAAACTTAAAAAAAAAGAGAGTACAATAGTGGTTGGAAGTAGACTGAGGGTGGAGCAGGGGGGAAGTGGGGAATTAATGTTAATGAATAGAGTTTCTGTTTGAGATGATGAAAAGTTCTGTGAATGGACAGTGCTATTGTACAACATTGTAAATACACTTAATGCCACTGAATTGCCTACTTAAGAAATGGTTAAAATGGTAAAATTTATGTTGTGCATAAAATTTTATTTTACTACATTATTTTACCACAATAAAAAAATATTTACCGTCAATGGGATTAAGTCTCCTTAGCATGGCCAATAAAACCTTTCATGACATCACCTCAGGTTCAGTACCCCAAGTTCATCTCCTGCAGGTCTCCCTGGCCATGATAAGGTATTGAACTGTCCCTCCTTTCACCATGGGGTTCCATGCTCTCCTGCTTCATTCAAATCTCAACTCTGACTTCTTCCACCAGGAAGTCCCTCCTTCCCCTTGACTCCTCATGCTTCACTCAGCACCCCTCCCTGTACTTTACATATTGCTGAAACCCACAAACTTCTACTCATTGCTTAACATGGAGTTTCATTGCAGTCCTTCTGGGAAAGCCCTCTTCCCTTTCTCTGGCAGGGTGGCTTCTTCCAGCATCATGTTCCTGAATCTCTCACTGTTCTCTTCCCTTTGTGTGGCAATCATTAGTTCACTCATCTGTCTCTCTCACTAGCCCTGAAGCTTCTCCAAGGAGGAGCACCTCAACACACAGCAATATAATGGAGCAAAATGCCCACTCAGAAACCCTTTGGTGCACATTTGAATGTCTATGAATGGCCACACTTCAAGACTTTGAAATTTGGACATGAGAAGAAAAGGCCTTTGTTGTCTTGGGAAATAGAGGGAGAACTTAACTGTACTTTCCCCATAAAAACCATAGACAGTCTTGTTTGCAACTTATGAGAAAATGGACTCTTAAAGACATCCATGGTTTGATTTCATTTTTGGTTGGTTGGTTCATTTTTAGTTCTAAGGATATACCATGAAGATCAAAAGCTGACATTAATTCTAGCTTTAAGAAGAAGAAAAATACCAGGAGAAAAAAAAATAAATAAAGTTTTAATAACTTCTTGAAAATGTGGTATTTTTCTCAAGCCATGTAACACTTTAAGTGCCATGTCTTCATATTTTTATTCTGACTTGTATTAGCCAATCTCTGCCTTCCTAACATAAATCATGATATCATTACTCCCTATAGTTTTCAGTTGTCTCGTCCAAAATCAAATGTTTAACTGCAGCCAAAGTTGTTCCTTTTTTAAAAAATAATTTAATTTTTTAAAAAATTTTTTGAGAGAGATAGAGGGAGTACATGCACACACACAAGCACAGGAGAGGCAAAGAGAGGGAGGGAGAGACTTTCAACTAGTCTCCACACTCAGCGCAGAGCCTGACACGATCTCACAATTGTGAGATCATGACCTGAGTGAAAATCAAGAGCTGGAGGCTTAACCGACTGAGCCACCCAGGCACCCCAGCACAAGTCATTCTTGAATGTAAACTTCCATGAAAGTCTAGTACAGAAAGAAAGAATAATAAGTACAGATTCTGAATACCTATTACATATGCACTGCCCTCTGTTAACGCCGCCCCTGTGGGTTTGCTAGGGCTCCCGTAACAAGGTACCACCAACAGAGTGGCTCTAAACAACAAGAGGCTAGAAGCCCAAGGTTAAGGTGTTCACAGGGTTGGTTCTTTGGAGGGCTTAGAGAAAGAATCTGTTCCATGCCTCGAGCATCTGCTGGTTTGCTGGCAATCTTTGTTATTTTTGCATGTAGAAATATTACCCCAGTCGCTGCCTTCAGCCTCACATGGTGTTTTGCCTGAGTGTGTGTGTGTGTGTGTGTGTGTGTGTGTGTGTGTGTATCCTTTTTTTTTAATGTTTGTTTTTGAGAGAGAAACAGACAGACAGAGCATGAGCGAGGGGGGAGCAGAGAGAGAGGGAGACAGAATCCGAAGCAGGCTGCAGGTTCTGAACTGTCAGTACAGAGCCCGATGCAGGGCTTGAACTCATGAACCGTGAGATCGTGACCTGAGACGAAATCAGACGCTTAACCGACTGAGCCATCCAGGCACCCCCAAATTTCTATTTTTTTTTAAGGAAACCAGTCACGTTGGATTAGGAGCCCACCCTAGGGCAGTATGACCTGATCTTAACTAATTATGTCTACGGTGACCCTCTTTCCAAATTATGTCACATTCAAGGAGTTAGGACTTCAATAACATGAATTCTGGGGGGTCATAATCAACCCACACCACTTCATTTAATCTTCCCAACAGCCCACTGAAGAAATGTGTCGCTATCCTCGTATCACAGAGGCTCGGTGAGATTGAGTAACTAACTCAAAGGAGAACAACCAGTGAGTTGCAAAGCTGGGGTCTGAAAGGTGGTCTTTCTGATTACAAACCACAATGTCTTCTCATATAAACAAAGTACCATTGCTTACAGTCTCAGCCTGATTTCTTCTAGGCTTAGTAACTACCTGTCAACTCAGTGAGCCTGAGCCTTTTCACTATTACACAATGATTTAGTTCCATTTCAAAATATTTACTGAATGCTTGCTACTGTAAGTATTTCAGACACTGGGTTTAAAGGCACTTAAAATGTAATGAAAGAGACAGACGTATAGGCAAGTCACCATTTCATAAGGAAACCTTAACTGTTAGGTAGAGATTCAGACTGTCAAGGGATTAATACTGCTGTGGAGGGATTAATACTAATCAATAGGATTCAGCCAATAATTTTTATATCCTTGCGCAGATGACAAGGGACTGAGGGAAGCACATTTAACCCACACGTTTCCTGTGCTCTAGTATGCTCTCCCCTCCTTCATGGGACGATTTAAGAAGGGCTAGGCACCGAGGAATTCATTTCCGAAGCAGAATTAGCTTCAGAGAAGCCTGGTCTCAGCACGATATTCCTTTCTTTCCCTTGAGGTCATTCAATCTCTCTCAGTGAAGATGATCTGCTTCTTGAGACATTTAATCTTAGCATGAAGCAGTTTCCCTTCTTTGAGACAGATGATGAAGTTTCCACAAGAAAACAAGAGGGCATTTTCCTCCTTGCGCAGGCTCAACCTGAATGTCACAAATCGGCCCTTTTCTGGGGGAAAGGGCACAGGAGGTTGAATGAAACCCACCTTTTCTTTACTCTAGCTACCAGAGTCAGTCTGATGGATGAAATAGTTCCAATGAAGGAGCTTCTGCAAAGCGATGTTATGGTCCCTTGCCCTTGAAGTCATCCAAATAAACTGGTTACTATAGAACAGACACAAGTGTATGTGCCTCTCAAAATGCACGCCGTACTCCAGTATGTCACAGACTCTCAGCGAGCGATGGCGGAATTCTTTGGGCTCCAATAATAATCTTCTTGTGGACATGAAAATACCTGTTTTAAAATTTTTCATAGGACCAGATCGCTTAAGGTTCTGAAACTTCCAGGGGCGCCTGGGTGGCTCAGTCGGTTAAGCGGCCGACTTCGGCTCAGGTCACGATCTCGCGGTCCGTGAGTTCGAGCCCCGCGTCGGGCTCTGTGCTGACAGCTCAGAGCCTAGAGCCTGTTTCAGATTCTGTGTCTCCCTCTCTCTGACCCTCCCCCATTCATGCTCTGTCTCTCTCTGTCTCAAAAATAAATAAACGTTAAAAAAAAAAAATTTAAAGGTTCTGAAACTTCCAAACAGAGCAAGTAAAAGCAAGAGCAAGAGAAAGAGAGGAGGGGGGGCACTTCATTCCTAAAAGGGTAGCTATAATACTTCCCACTCTGGTTTTAGCTAGATGTCGCAGAAAGAGGCTAGTTAGTATTTGGGTTTTGGCCTCAAAAATAGAGCCTCAATTATCTTCAATTCTCTAAATCCTCCTTGATGTGATATTTACAAATAATTAGAGTTTATTCATGCATTCATCCAAATAAACATTTATTGAATGACAATTATGTGTCAAGCACCGAACTATAGACAGAAGGTTTTGAGGAACTCAGACTCAGGATTACGGTATTGTCAATGTCAATGTTAACAACCACAAGAGGATAAAAATGTCAGCTGTTGTGTGGTGAGGACTATCCTTCGTTGTGTCTGTGCCTGGGGTGGATGGGATTACCATTCTGTTGTAGGTTGAGGCAGTATCAAAGTTAAGGGCTCACTCAGGTCTTCATGAATAACAGCGGTAGATATAAAGTACTCAGTGAGACATAGCTTTGTGTTGGAAACAAGAGAAAACTAAGAAAGGAATGAGTAAAAAATGTTTCTCCCAACAGAAAAATCGCCAGTACTAATAGGTATGTTCATGGAGTAAGCAGACACTAAGTATAGCACAAGATTCTTTCAGATCTGATTATATGACTAACACAGATGTATTAATTAGGATGCTTTTGGCTATAAGAACAATCTACCCAAAGTGGCTTAGATAATAAGGATACTTATTATCTTACATGACAATGAAATCTGGAGGTCAGGTGATATCTGAGTTCTTTAATTCAGCAGCTAACGAGCTCTTTGTGGAGGCCAGATTCTTTCTATCTTTTTATTACATCATTCTCACTGTGTTGGCTTTTGGCTCCAGACGTATTCCCTCATGGTTGCAAGATGGCCATGGCAGTTCTAAGCATCATATCCTCACAAAACCGTATCCAAAGGCCTAAGAAGAAACATCTTCCTTTGCATGTTTTCACAGCATTTTGCACAGCCAGGAGAACCTTCCAAAAGCTCCCTCTGCGGTCTTCCTCTCAAATCTCATTGGACAGAATTATGAATCACAAGCTTATTCCTAAGTCAATCACTGACAAAGGAAATGAAATTACTACGATTAGCCTAAATGGTCAAGAGTTAGCCCCTGGGTCTGGAGAGGAGGCCAGGTTCCTCCCTTGAGGAACATGGCTATCTGACTCTCGAACAACATGGGAACACCTACAGCAGAGAAGACAGGCAAAGGTGGTAGGAGGGAATGGGTATAAGGTAGGCAACCAAAGGGACCACCACAGAAGAGTTACAAAGCAGAAGCACCTCTAGGCAAGGAGTGATTCCATTAAGCGAACCTTTTCTAATGACCACTGGGCTTGACCTTGCTTCACGGGTGAGCTTCTTTTACAGGAATGAGTTTTGCTGATCTTTAGGATAGCTGCTAAGGACACACTGTGCTGTATATTCTGCTGGTTCATATTACACCACCTTGACCTGAAGCCAAATTACACATAAGAGTTCTAAAATGGTTTATGGCTACAGCAGGCTAGCTGATGTCATTTGTCAAATGTGGCACTCTAGAATTATCTTACCAATATAAAACCGTACGAAGACTTTTCCACAGAATATTTACAGGAAAATGTGATTTTGCAACAAGAATAAAACACCCTACAGCTTACTTGATGTGGAATAATGGAGCAATGGGTGCGGCCCATTGTAGTAATGGTGAAGAAAGAGTGGAATCAGTGACCAATGAAGATGTTTCAGGTTGAAACTCAGTGACGAAGGAAATATGGGCAGTGATTCTTGAGCTGTTCTTTCCTTGTAAAACTGAATTATGAGCTTTTTGAAATTGAGACATTTGCTTTATATATGCAAATTATTCAAAGGTGGAAAGGACCATATTAATATACTTCTTTTATATCCCCAGTGTCTAGTGCTTTATATGCAATACTGAATAGCCATTTTGATGAACTGATTGTAGTAAGATTCCTTCAAGAAATTGTCAAAACAAGAAAAGGGGCGCCTGGGTGGCTCAGTCAGTTAAGCGTCCGACTTCAGCTCAGGTCACGATCTCACAGCCCAGAGCCCCTGCATCGGGCTCTGGGCTGATGACTCAGAGCCTGGAGCGTGCTTCCGATTCTGTGTCTCCCTCTCTCTCTGTCCCTCCCCCGTTCATGCTCTGTCTCTTTCTGTCTCAAAAATAAATAAACGTTAAAAAAAATTTTTTTTTCTAAAAACAGGAAAAGACCCCATAGTATTGAATCCCTTGGCAATATTAGTATTAAGTCTTTCTTTGCAGATGCAAAGCCTCTCCCCCAGCTCTATACAATGGGCTTCCAGCTGCAGATGCACATTGATTCACCTGCAGGGCTTTCAACACCTATGGTTCCACCCACAGAGTTCCTGGTTTGGTGTAGAGTGAAGCCTGGGTATTGAAATGTTTTCAAGCCCTCTAGGTGATTCTAACATGCAGTCAAGGGTGAACATCTACATTAAAATCACCTGGATGGTTTACTAAAACACAGATTCCTCTGTCTGTTTTCAGAGTTTCTGATTCACTAGGTCTGAGGTAGTGTCCAAGAATTTGCATTAATGAGTTCCTGGGAGGTGCTGATGCCACTGGTGGGGCACACTTTAAGAACCCTGACTCTAGAGCATGGTATAGCCAACCCCTAAACCCATATGGGTCATGTGTCCAATCTGGACTGCTTTTTGATAGCCTGTGAGCTAAGAATGGCATCACGTTTTAAAAGGGTTGTAAAGAAACAAAGACAAAACAACAAAAACAAAGAATATGGAACAAGGACTGTAAAATCTAAAGATATCCAATATCTGGCCTTTTCTAGAAAACTGCTCCCTCTCGAGACTACTGCTCTAGAGCATCAGGAAACCCTGATGGGAAAAAACAATAAGAATCTTAAAAGATAAGAGAAAAACTGGTGGGAAAAATTGTTCTGGTAGGTATGGGGGAAACTGTAAACATAGCTAAAAGATTATTAATCCCCTACTATGTGCCAAAAGAATGGCATATTTTTCATTTATCGTGACCACTATACATTATTACTACTCCCATTTTATAAAAGATTAGGACATTGAGGCTTAAGAGACATTAGCTGACTAGGATATAAAGCTAGTAACTGACACAAATATGATTCAAAGATTTCTACCAACCACACTATGTCATAGAAAATGTTTATAATTCTGCTTAGAAGTGGCGGGAACTCCCAGAGTGAGTCTAAAAATATAATAAGTACTTAGAGCGGTATTTTTTCCCCCAGTGGCTCAACTCCATTCGTTATTGACAGTTTTTCAAGCACTGTGCTATATAAAAAAAACATAAAACATTACTCCTGCTCTCAAGGAACTTACTGTCTAGTGAAAGAAGCAGACATGGGAGGAAACCATACAAAGTCCGATGAGGGCTTGAAGAACAGAGTGGTCAGGCAAGGCTTCACAGAGCAGGGCCCTTTAAGGATGTTAGTTGTCGAGATGGAAAGCTCAGGAAGATTTCCTGAGAAAGTCTGAGGAAACAGTATTTGTATTAAGTTCATTTATTTATAGAGAGAGAGAGAGAGAGCTAGCAGAGAGATGGAGAGAGAGAATCCCAACACAGGGCTTGATCTCATGAACCATTCGATCATGACCCGAACGGAGATCAAGAGTCAGATGCTTAACTGAGTGAGACACCCAGGCGCCCCAGAGAAAATAGTATTGATAATCCAGTATAGGCAATTCCCAAATGGAAGAATTTTACTAGCTTGCAGAGCCTCGCTGGATTCCTGCAGCCCATATTGCTCACCATAGCCTCAGCCTCTGGCTGTACCAATATGACAGCTAGGCAGCTAACAGAGAAGAGACCCTTGGCTTGCAAGGCTAGGAACAGATAGTGACCACAGCAGTGAGTGTGCAACAGTAAATGTTGGTCCAATTTCAGTAAAATGAGAAGGTTTCAATTCTGTTTCATGGTTTTGGGCAGTCATTTCCAAGCAAAGTTATTGAAAGAAGGGCTTATTGCAGTTAATGATTAGTCTGTTGATGGACGGGGAGAGTTGTAAGTGAGCATGTGATAATGATACAAGGCTTGGGTTTCATATACCACTTTCGGCCAGAACAATCTGAAACCACTAATTTTATATGCGCCCGATTTGCTGTGCTGAGTTGAGAAAGCAAGCAGGATTGAGTATCATTCCCTGATCTTGGCTTCAAGAGACTAATATTTTCACTTCTTATTTGAATTTGTTTTTAAAGGTCGAGGTGCAGATGAAGCCACTAGATAAGAAGTACTATTCTGATTGACTAGTACTGCGTTCTGAGGCTACAGAGATGAGTAAAATGGGAGACATGTGCACAAGGAATTTGCAGCCAGGGCAGGGAGGGAAGAAAGGCACAGAAAAAGATGATCGCATTAAGGCAGTAAATGCTGAGGGCAAGCCAGAGCAACACCAGAAGCTAGAAGAGGAACCCCGAACCCTCCAGGGATTCAAGGAAGGCTCTTGGGGGAAGTGTACTGGGCAGAAAGCTTGCTTCTAAAGTCTGACGGGGATGCCTTTGACTATTTCTTTGTGACATTCTGTCTTTTTCTTTTTCCTAATTACAAGGCACATCTGACCCATCAGATTTGACCTGGCTTTTAGTAATTAAGGTATACTCTTAGAGAAACTGTATCATCCAATCGCGGAAGTGCACCTGCCCCCTGGGGAGGTAAGTTGAGACAGCTTAAGGACATGGAACGTCAAAATGCAGAACCCAGAAAAGGTGCTAGGAGAATACTCATCTAATTTTTTTTTAATGTTTATTTATTTTTGACAGAGACAGAGACAGAGTGTGAGCAGGAAAGGGGCAGAGAGAAAGGGAGACAGAATCCAGAGCAGGCTCCAGGCTCTGAGCAAGCTGTCAGCACAGAGCCCGACGCGGGGCTCGAACTCACAAACTGCAAGATCATGACCTGGGCCAAAGTCAGACGCCCAACGAACTGAGCCACCCAGGCACCCCCGGGGAGAATACTTATCTAGAAAAAGCTGAATGTTTATATGGAAGCATTCTAGAATTTTTCAGTTAGATCAGGCATTTCATTTTTTATTTCATGTGCTGCTTTTTAAAACTTGGGAGAATAATTTATGATCACTATGGAAAATTTTGGAAAATAAGGGAAAAATACAACGAAGAAAAAATTAGTTAATTAGCAAAGCATAGAGTGAATGTTTTGGTATATTTGCTTCTAAACTTTTTCTATGCATATACAGATATATTGGTTTTAGGTAACTGAAACTACACGGTGTATATGTCTCTGCACACAGGTTTGTGTGTGCAGGTTTAATTATTTCACAAATTTCACAAATTTTCTCATGATTTCACAATTTCATCAAAAATTTTCTCCATTACATGGTTTACTTATTTTAACCATTCCTTTTCTCTTTAGCCATCTAGATTCCCTGCCCCACCCCCCGCTGCCCCCATTTCTTGGCCATTATAAATAATGTAATAAAATAATGTGATACATACAACCTTGTCCTGGTTTGCCTGGGAGCCTTAAAGGTCTTTGGCACATATTGCCAAAATGCTTTCCAGAAAATCTGTACCTTTGCCAGTATTAAATATTATTATTATTGTGGAAATATATACTAAAGTGATAGATCAGACTGAGTATCTCATTTTAATGTCCATTTATTATTATTAGTGTTGGCCATTTAAAAATGTTCTTAATGGTTATTTTTATTTTTTCTTATTAAAACTGTCAGTGTCCTTTGCCAATCTTTCTATTGAGAAATTACTTTTCTTACTGATTGTATGAGTGCTTTATAAATGAAGGCTATTAAATCTTTACCTGTTCATGAAAATATATTCTTACTTTCTATTTGCCTTTAGATTTTTTGTGTGTAGAAGTTTAACTTTCAGGTAATAAAATATACCATTTTTTATTAATGTTTTTATGTTTAGATTCCTTTTTTAAACTGTGGGGAAAATAAATATTCATCTAAATTTTCTTTTAATTTTTGCTTCATGTGTTAATGTGTCCAAGTTTATTTATTTATTTTGAGAGAGAGCAAGCATGAGCAGAGGAGGGGCAGAGAGAAAGTGCGAGAGAGAATCAGAAGCAGGCTCTGTGCACAGTCAGGATGAAGCCCAATGTGGAGCTTGATCACATGAACTGAGAGATCATGACCTGAGCTGAAATCAAGAGTCTGCTGCCTAACCGACCGAGCCACCACTTAACTGGCTGAGCCACTCAGGTGCCCCTAAATTTTCTTTTAATTTTTAAAAAATCATTTCACTTTCGGCATATACCTCTTAAGTTCCTCTAGAATTTAGTCTGGTTTATGGTATGTGGTAAGGATCATGCATATATCATTGAGAGAAGTTCCCAAATAAAGGCCAGGAGGTGTCTTTCACTCTCTCTAAGTGAAGTTCAGTAAGAATCAAATATCACAAAACATTCAGAATTAACAAGGCCAGAGTTATATCACACTGATCTGAACATATAAAATTTATCATTATTCAAATGCAAATTGTTTACTGGACAAACTTTCAAAACCTAAAGCCTGTTGGAGAAACTAACATAAAAGGGTTCTTGATATTCATTTATTCAATGAATATTTATTGAGGACCTAGATGTACTAGGAACTGTTCTTGATTGGGAAGCATCTGGAATTACAATTGCTATGTTTGGGCACACAGCACCAGCGTGTGCTACACTATGGTGTAGAAAAACATGGTCAAGTTAATATGTTTCATATGTTCCCAAGAAGCAACTCTTCCAAAATCTAACTAATTCAGAAACGCCTTATTCTAGGACATAGCAATGTTATGAGAGAATACAATGACAGAAGTCTCTGGCGAACTCTAAAAATTACTTAAAAGGGAGAGAGGAAGAGTGTTATTTTATAAGGGCTTGCTCAAGGATGATACTATTTTTTAGTATCACGGTCATTAGGAAGTTATACTATGTAGTGGGTTGGCAGTTGTATCCCAAATGTAGAAAATATTCTGCAAAACCATCAAATTCCTTCTAGGATTATTCACCCACACTTCTTAGTAGCCTATGTTCTTTTTTTGGTATCAAATTAGAGCACATTAACTTGACCCACTATGAAACTGTCTTTACTGAATTATGCCTAAGGCTTATGCCCTTGGCATTTACTGAGGAATAGCCTTATGAAGTTCATTGCTGCATGTGTCATTGAAATAGGGACACTGCCTAAAAAAATCACTCATCCCTCATATGACATTCCATCAAAAAGATGTCCTTCCTCCCTCCCACCCTTCCTCTCTTCCTTCTTTTCTTCCCTCCTCCCTTCTTTCATTTTTCTTTCTTAACTTCTGAATCCAGTTAATTTATATTAAGTTCTAACAACATTAACTACATAAAGCCATGCCCCTCCCCTAGCTTGACTTCCTACTCCTTTTTATAATTCCTTAGTTCTGATTTATTTTTGCTTGTGTCATTTTATTTTCTAATTGTATTTTTTTGCTAACAGATCATTTGCTCTGATTCCATTATTGCCAATTCTAATAATTTTTTACTTCCTGGGTACCTTGGTATCAGGAAGGACAGCAACGGCATCAAGGTTTTATGTTGTAAACCAGCACAGATCAAGAGCAATGGTTGCCTGGAGTGCTGTGTTAAGAAGGAAAGGAGCTCTACACTCAATTAGCAATGTCTGCTCTGAGCATGGTATTAGAAACTGTTAGCACTTCTACCAGATTTTGACATTTATGTCTTAAGTAGAATACAGGAATACTGTAATAACAAAAAGGCATAAACAAGTTAATAAATTACTTTCTGATTTATGAGCCAATGATTTATAAGTTTCATTAGCCCAAATTCATTCCCCAAAAGCATGAATATACCTGTATAAAATGAAAAAAATCGGGCTTCTAAACTTGACATAGAAATGGGATCTTTTTTAGGGCACCTGGTTGCTCAGTCGGTTGAGCATCTGACTTTTGGTTTTGACTCATGATTTCATGGCTGTGAGATCGAGCCCTAAGTTGGGCTCTGTGCTGACCTTGGAGCCTGCTTGAGATTCTCTCTCTTTCCCTCTGCCCCTCTCCCTTGCTCACACTCTCACAAAAAAAAAAAAAAAAAAAAAAAAAAAAAAAAAAAAAAAGAAAAGAAAAGAGAAAGAAATGGGATCTTTTTCATAAATCTTACTAGCACTGGCTTCATGACTAGGTAAAATGGGCTCCTTCCTAGAAGGGAAGATTTAAGAAACCTGATCCCTAAATATCTCCTACTGACTTTTCAGTATATGAATATTTACAATTGGCAATTCATTTCTGTAGATTCTAAAATCTAGCTTTTTAAATTTTTATTTACTTTAAGTTTATTTATTTATTTTGAGAGAGAGAGAGAGAGAGAGGGGTGGGGAAGAGCAGAGAGAGAGGGAGAGAGAGAGAGAGTATCTCAAGCAGTCTCTCCAAGCTGTCAGAGCCTGATGGGTGGCTCAATCCTATAAACCATGAGATCCTGACCTTAGCTGAAACCAAGAGTGGTGTTTTAACTGACTGATCCACCCAGTCACCCCTAAAATCTAGTTCTTAATGACTCCTTTACTGAAAGACGAATAGTCCTATGGAGGGGTAATACTTTAGTTCTTACTAGCTAATGAATTGGTTGGCTGCTAGTTAGGAAAGAACTGGGAGAGTGGGAGTAGGGAGGTAAGTTAGGAAGATATGAACACCATAAAAAGAAGGGACAACAGAGCAATATTTTTCTTATTTCAGTCTTGTCTAGCTTAGTCTAACAGCTCACTTGAGGTAAGCACTGACTATGCTTATTATAGATGCATTTTTTAAGTAAGCCCAACATGGGGCTTGAACTCATGAACCTGAGATCAAGAGTCGCATGCTACACTGACCGAGCCAGCCAGACACCCCTGTAGATGTTTTATTATTGGCCATAAATAATGAGGCATGCAGTCATTCTCTGACAAGAAGTTGAAAGAACTATACAGGCAACCATTAATGACATAAATAACAAGTTAGCATATGCAGATGGAGAATTCTCAAATTTTTCAGTAAATACTTCTCCCAAATCCAACAGACGTATGTCTGAGAGAAGCTTATTTTTTTAAAACTGGCATGTTAGAAGAAATGGGCACTACCATTCATTCATTCACTGCATTCTGTGAATAAATGGACAAATGTTCCTTCTGCGTTTACAGGTGCACATTCAGTATGTGAAAGTAATGGAAGACACAGTTCCTGCCTCTGGGGAGGTTACATCTCGGTTGGGAGATGAGTGATATGTACATGAAACAACTGGGGAAAAATACCAGGCTGCGTAGGATCAAGTGTTAGAATGTTTAGTTCAGATTGCAAGCAGTGCAGAAATTCAAAAGCAAGAAAGATCGCACGAGGAGAGAAATCAAAGAGCAGTCACTCTGAAAGGGATTGCAAGAGGCTGGTCTTCATGTCTCAGGTGTCTCAGGTGGCAAATTGTGGCTCTTATCATCCTGAAACAACTGAAATCAAGCCTGTGTGATATTCCACACCTGCCCTGGACAATTCCAGCACATCGCACTCTGAGCGCAGCCTACTAACCACC
Organism: Neofelis nebulosa; assembly: GCF_028018385.1. Taxonomy (NCBI): domain Eukaryota; kingdom Metazoa; phylum Chordata; class Mammalia; order Carnivora; family Felidae; genus Neofelis; species Neofelis nebulosa. The sequence goes on from NC_080796.1 coordinate 30,383,805, forward strand.
CACGGAAGGAACTCACCCATGGACCCTTGAAAGTTCTAGAATAGTTCAAAATTGGAAAAGCAAACAATTCCTATTCTTGGCGTACAAGTTCTTTTTACTGAATTATTTCTCCATTGTTTATTTCTCTCCATTCAGGAGAAAGCAGCAAGCATGAGCTATGGGTATGGAGATAACAGGTATAAATCTCAATCTGCAAAGTTACATTCATTTTTTGTTCAAATTTAGGAAGATACTGATACAATCCCATAATCTAATATGCAATACATATTTGAATGTATAGGCCAGCTGTTCGGTAGAATGTTCCTCAATTTCAATTTTTCCAATTGTTCCCTCATAATTAGTCATTTCATGTTTTATAACTCAACTTAATTTCTATGTTATGCCCCCATCAGACTAGTCCCTTGGGCATGGCGACTGAAACTCCCATTTCAGGTCCTAGCTTGAAGGATTTATCATGAGGCATTGCACTTCGTTCATGTTTTCTAAGCATCACTGAAATTAAATTTCAAAATTTCTGTCTTTAACAATATGCCAAAGAGCCTATGAAAGATGCTAACAGCATGGACCCTTTCAACTGCACTATGTTGGTTGTTTCTCCCCGGATCCTTCACCCTTTCGGGGATGGCCTTGGCCTCATTCCTACATGGCGGTGGAAACAATCTAGGTCCATTTAGAGATTCCACCACTCTTCCTCAGTTCATGACTGAGTTCTGGAGGCTTATGAGGCACTAGGTGTCAGGGTAGGAGGAGCCAATCTTCTCTATGAATTCAATTCTTCACACAGGTATAGATTGACATGCCATCATCGTGGTTGGTCCTTGGGCCTTGGTTCAAGAAGGCCACTTTGAAGATTGTCTGCCTGGCCCTTTGTGGACTTCTGGCTCTTTCTACTACTTTCCTACAACATGTGGACAGCAGAAGACTCAGTGAGTGAAACTAAAGCCCTGCCTGCCTGTATTTTGCTGCCTCCCCAGAGCCCAAAGCGGGCAGAACCTTTCTCTGTATAAATCCTGGACATGTCTATGTGGTCTTCACTTCTCCTCCCCACTCCCAGCTCCCCAACTTCTCAGCCCAGAAAATCTTTTTTTCTAATCTGGAGCCAAGGAAGTCTTGCATTTACTCAAGACCAGAGTTCTCATAGTGGTCCCAGGACCAACAGCATCAATATCACCTAGGAACACATTAGAATGAAAATTGTCTTCCCTTCTAGCTAACCCTACGGAATCAGAAACTCTTAGAGCAGGCTCTAGTGATCTTTGTTTTAATAAGCTTTCCAGGTGATTCTGATGCAGGATAAAGTTGGAGAACTACTGATCTGTACCTTGAGTTCTTTTTCTGCCCCTAGTGCTATCAGTTCTCAAATTTTAACATAGATAAGAATTACCTAGAGGGCTTGTTAAAATGGACTGTTGGGTGTTGCTCACAAAATTCCTGATTCAGTAGGACTGGGGAGAGGTCTGAGACTCTACATTTCCGCTCACTTCCTAGGTGATGCTGATGCTGTTGGTGTGGGGACCACATTTCAGAGAATCATTTCCCCAGAGGTCTTAGCTCCGTAATTGTCAATCCTCCTCCTTCTATCATTCCTAATAGGATTTATCTAATTATTATTGTCAATGTAATAAAATATATTTTGTAGAATCTGCTTATATATTGTTATTTCCAATTCAGGACCATGTATCGCCAATTTGATATAGGCATATACTAATGTTTTTCAAAGCCAAGGTCTGTTGTTAGGTCAACAGTGCTTAAGATTTTTCACTCCTGGTGCCTCTCCAATTCAAAGGCTGTCATAGCTAGTCTACCTGTAAGATATCCCACAAGATTCAGAAAGAGAGAGAAAAAAACATTGTTCACCTTGTAAGCTCTGCTTTTCAAAAAACAGATCAGAGTTCCATTGGCTTCTTCCTAGAACCCAGAGATTGAGCAAAATATGGTTCTTGAGGAATACAGAGGAGTCAGAGAAAAGGAGTTGGACAAGAAGGTCAGGGGCAAATGAGTGAGAAAATGCTTTGAATGTCAGTTACTGTTTCTTTAAGGTGAAGACTTTCTGTCACGGTTTGGGGCTGTAGAGAGAAGCAATCTAACCCTATGAAACCTTGTAGTAATTTTTGCTTTCAATATCCCCAGACTTACAGAGAAGAGAAGGTGACCACTACCTCTACTTTAAGTCTGCAGGACACAGCCAAGTTCTCAGTTAGACAAGGAACCGCTCTGCCACTCTAGAGATCTGTGCTTATCCTACATTTGGTCTTTTTTTTTTTTTCTTTTTAGGTGGCCCACATGGTTCTGGATGAAACTACCTATACCAAAGAGCATGCTGAATATTTGTTACCATAATTATTTGGATGGTTTGGCATCATTTATTAATACTTCCTGGCATTGCTATTATTAGGATAGTCCTGAGGGTTCCCAGAACATAAATGAGACTATTTCACATAAGCAAAGTTGCAAAGACTTTTCTGCTGAAACAGGGCTCTTGTGGCCATCATGGTGGTGGGTGCGGATTTCTTTCCTTATGCTTGTGTTCCAACAGAAAGGGATTACTTGTGTTCTTCAAATACTTGCTGTGATTTTCTACCCCCATCTTTTTACCCTCCCTAACACTAAACACAGCATCTTACACTTTATAAGCACTCAAAAAATATTTACTGAGTTGAATTAAATTAAAGTAAATAAGTAGAGATTAATAAAATTTTTTTAATGTTTATTTATTTGTAAGAGAGAGAAAGAGAGTGCGAGCAGGGAAGGGGCAGAGAGGGAGAGAGAGAGAGAGAGAGAGACGGAGACACAGAATCTGAAGCAGGCTCCAGGCTCTGAGCTGTCAGCACAGAGCCCGACGTGGGGCTTGAACCCACGAACCGTGAGATCATGACCTGAGCCAAAGTCGGATGCTTAATCAACTGAGCCACCCAGGTGCTCCAATAGTAGAGACTTTTTAAAAGTAGGCTTCACACCCAGAGTGGAGCCCAACAAGAGGCTTGAACTCATGACCTTGAGATCAAGACCTAAGCTGAGGGGGCACCTGGGTGGCTCAGTAGGTTAAGCACCTGACTCTTAGTTTCCACTTAGGTCATGACCTCATGGTTCATGAGTTTGAGCCCAGAGTAGGAGCTCCATCTCTAAATAAATAAATAAAACTTAAAAAAAAAAAAAAGACCCAAGCTGAAATCAAGAGTCAGATCCTTAACCAACTGAGCCACCCAGGTGCCTAGAAACTTCTAATTAAAAATTGGAATGAAGACTTTTTCTATTCCACTCTTCTCTGTGAGCCCAACAATAACAAACCATAGAGAAGAACATGAAATAAAGCAAGAGCAATGTCAGGGAACAAGTCTATTTGAATAACTGTCAAATATAGTATTATGTGGACCAAACACAGGAGCACACCAAGAATGGGCACGTATCTTGACAGACCTTGAGCAGCACATGGGTTTCCTCGAAGTAGTTGGCCCAAGCTGAGGGCCAAACCATTATTCACTTTCTCGAATCAGTAGGTCCGACAGGGTGAAGGTGAGGTTTGACAGTATCCCAAGCATGGTTTAACAACATAGAGAAGCAGAAGATAAGGGAATGAATAGTAAGACCTCTCATCTCTGCAAGAAGCTATCAATTTGATGGGATAGATGAATGAAGGTAGGTGATAATCAGCCCAACTGCAGCTTATAGATAAAGAAGACACCCAGGAACAAGGGTCACTAAATCACCACTTAAAAAAAAAAAACATTGCATATAAGAGATAGGTGAACTTTCTGCTTACCCCAAAGGTAGCTCCAGAACGTTAGAATTTGAGAGCATGCGGTATCTACAGCATGTGGCAGAAAAGTGTGAGAAAGTCCTAAGTCCAAGCTACCTCGTCTCTACTCAGTTTCTGAACCCTTCCCACGCAAACTTTTGTAAGTAATTGGTCTAGAATTGGTCCCTCTCAATGTTGACTAATAATCAGAAAGTGGCCACAAAGAAAAAGGTACATGAGAAACAAAAATCAGATAAAAAGACATAGGCCACAGACTATGTTTCCTCCTGATAGCAAGTAAATTAAAGAAAATGTGGTCTCTAGAAATATGATATTGAAGGGGAGATAAAAGTTCAAATATAAGGTGAAAGAAGATGAACAGTGAATAGTCAAAACTTTGGAAAGAATGGAAGTAATATAAAACCATTATAGATACAGAAGCTACAAGAGAAGCAGCATGAGTTAATAAGGGAAAGGAAGACAGGAGAGAGCCAGATAGAAAATAAAAATGTAAAAGAACATATTTAAGGAGACCCTGAGACAAAACACACACACACACACACACACACACACACACACACACACAAGACAATGGAAAGTTATTCTTGCTCTATTAGAAGAAAAGAGCAAATTAAATAGAAAAGAGAAAAGTGCTAACTGCATAATCCTGCTTTTGTGGACAGCAGACTCGGATCTCCGCACCTCACTTTCTTCAGGTCTCTGCTCAAATTTCACGACACCTGTAAGGTTTTTCTCTGGTCTTCATATTGAAAATATCCACCCGGAGTCTATCTTTCTTCCCTACTTAATTTTTTTCTGGTGTCATACTGGACATAAAATTACAAGGAATGGGATTAACAGCAGTTGGTCACCAAAAAGACCAAGCCATGATTAGAAGCTTGGATTTCCAGCCCCACCCCCCACCTTCTCCAGAGAGGGGAGAGGGGCTGGAAATGGAGTTAATGATTGATTACGCCTATGTGATGAAGCTCCCATAAAAATCCCACAAGGGTGGGATTTAAAGAACTTCACATTTGGTAAAGATATGGAGGTAGTGAGGGAGGGGTGCACCTGGAAAGAGCATGGAAGCCCCGCGAGCCTTCCCCAGACCTTTCCCTCTGCATCTCCTCCATCTAGATGTTCATCTGTATCCTTTATCATGTCCTTTTACAAGGAAGTGGCAAATGAAGCGGTGAACAGTAACTAAACTGTCTTCCTAAGTGCTGTGAGCCACTCTAGCACATTAACTGAACCCAAGGAGGGGGTCCCCGGAACCTCTGATTTATGGCCAATCAGGAGCACAGGTGGCCACCTGGACTTGGGACGGGCATCTGAATAACTGTCAAATATAGAATATATATCAAATATAGGAGGTGGTGGTCTCATGGGACTGAGCTCTTAACCTGCGAGATCCAATGCTATCTGCAGAACCAAGTTAAATGGTAGGACCCCCAGGTGGTGTCACAGAATTGCTTGTTATGGGGACGCCCCCACATCTGGTGTCAGAGGCATTGTGAGTGGAGTGTGGCAGTGGGGTCAGAGGCAAGGAGACACAGGGGGAGAGGCGGGTGTGTTTACATGTATTGTGAGGTTTATAACATACATAGAAAGAATGAAAATGTAGGCCAACAAGGTATTTGAGGGGAGAAGTTGGGAGTACACTTTTGTAAGGTTCTTAAAATACATGAGAAATGTTATAAAATTATTTGAAGGGAGACTGTGATGAGATGAAGATATCTATTACCAACTGCCAAGCAACTGCAAAAGAAAAAGAGGTGTGCCTAATACACAGTAGTGGGTGAAGTGGAATACTAAAAAAATTTTTTTTGGAAAGCAGGTAAAAGGGGGAAAAAAGAACAAAGGAGAGATGGGGCAAATAGGAAACGAATAGCAAAAGGGTAGATTTAAACCTAACCCTAGTCCATTTGTGTAAATGACACAAAAGAAATCCACCTTTCACCTAAAGGCGTAAATAGGTTACAAGTAAAAAGATAAAAAGCACTGAGCTAAAGAATGTTGACATGGCTATATGAGTATCAGGAAAAGAGATTTCATAACAAGGAATGTAACTAGGAGAAAATAATGCTTTTCAACTTGTGCATGCTTTGGTTAATTTTTAGAATTTGAAATGATTGTGGTTTTTTTTTTTCAACAATTTTGTCCAGTTTTATCATTGTTTTTCTGGGACAGTATTTGCTGAGCTCCTCACTCAGCCTTTCTGGAAGTCCCATCCCTTACCTGGAGTGTCACAGGAATGATTGTTGAATTTATTAAATGCCTTTTTAGTACGTGTGATAGGACACATTTTGGCCTTGTTGCTCTAAAGAATTACTTTGATAGACTTCCTAATGTACAACTACCTTTGTATTCCTTGAATAAATCTTAATTATTTACGTTGTTTTATTCTTTCATTAAAGTGCTAGATACTATTTGCCTTTTTTTAAAATTTTTTTTTAATGTTTATTTATTTTTTTGAGAGAGACAGACAGAATGCAAGTGGGTTAGGGGCAGAGAGAGGGAGACACAGAATCCGAAGCAAGCTCCAGGCTCTAAGCTGTCAGCACAGAGCCCGATGTGGGGCATAAACCCACAGAACTGTGAGCCAAAGTCAGGCGCTCAACCGACTGAGCCACCCAGGCGCCCCACTATTTGTCTTTTTAAAAAGAAAATTTTGGAGATGCCTGGGTGGCTCAGTTGATTAAGCGTCTGACTGGGGCTCAGGTCATGATCTCATGGTTCGTGAGTTCCAGCCCCGCAATAGGCTCTGTGCCGACAGCTCAGAGCCTGGAGCCTGCTTCAGATTCTGTGTCTCCCTCTCTCTCTGCCCTCCCCCGCTTGTGCTCTCTCTCTCTCTCTCAAAAATAAATAAACATTAAAAAAAAGAAAAAGAAAAATTTACATTTATGTACATAAGCAAGATTGCAGTTATCTATTTCTGTACCTTCTTTACAAAGTTTTGGTATTAAAGTTGTTCAGGTTTTGTAAAATCAGTAAGGAGCTTCTGCATTTTTTTCTATGGCCTAGAATCATTTAAATAACATTGGAACTAGCTGTTCTTTAAAGGTTAGGTAGATTTCAGCTATGAAACCAGTAGGTAACATTTTTAGTGAAAGATCTTTTTGACCTTTCTAGTGTCCTCTGTGATAATTAGCCTATTCAAAGTTTTTCATGTCTTCTTCTGTGGTTAATTTTGGTCATTTATATTTTACTGAGAAATTACCTATCTCCTCTACATCTGCAGATTTGTGGCCAAGGAGTTGGGTGCAGTTTCATTTTATAATTAAAAAAAATTGCTATATTGTAGTTTGTCTCTTTTTCCATTAGTAATCTTTTCTACCTTTCTTTCTTATTTCCTTAAGAAAGTTTGCAATGGGTTATGCCTATTACTGATTCTTTTGAGATACTAGCATTTGGATTCATTTATTGTTCTACTAAATTTTGTTTCTCATTTGGTTAGGTTCAATTTTTATCTCTATAAATTCTCTCTTCCTAAATAGCAAAAAAAAACAACAACAACAACTTTTCCTATTCATTTTCTAAAATCCTAGGTAGATACCAAATTTCTTCATCTTTCAGCTTATTTATTTATTTAAAGATTTTATTTTATTAAAAAAAATTTTAACACTTATTTATTTTTGAGAGTCCGAGACAGAGCATGAGCAAGGGGAGGGCCAGAGAGAGGAGACACAGGATCCACAGCAGGCTCCAGGCTCTGAGCTCTCAGCACAGAGCCCAACGTAGGGCTTGAACCCACGAACCATGAGGTCAGGACCTGAGCCAAGGTCAGACGCTTAACCGACTGAGCCACCCAGATGCCCCCTTAAGGATTTTATTTTTAAGTAATCTCTACACTCAACGTGGGCCTCAAACTTACAATGCCAAGATCAAGAGTCACATGCTCTGCCGACAGAGCCAATCACGTGCCCCTCATCTTTCTTGCTTAAAATAATAAGGGCATTATGACTGTTTTTAAAGCTCTGAGTACACCTTTGGCTGTGTCAAGTAAGTTCATGTATGACATGTTCTCCCTTTTCATTACTTTCTATACAGAATTAATGATTTTAGCTTTGAGAGCTTATTGATCTAATGGCTATTTAGAAATACGTGTGTGTGTTTTTTAAAATAAGCTCTATGCCCAACACGGGGCTTGAACTCAAGAACCCGGAGATCAAGAGTCACATGCTCTACTGACTGAGCCAGCCAGGCATCCCTAAAAGTATGTTTCTTAATTTTCATGTAGCCAATGCTTTTTACTTCTGGTCAATATTTTATTATTATTCTTAATTTTGATGGGTTATTTATAATCTCACTTTATAAAGTTTTCTTTATGAATATGTATATTATTGATTTCTGTAAATATTTTATGGTTTATGAAAATTGTATATTTTCCCCTAGAGCTTTTTAAAATCAATCTAAAATTTTATTAATTTGTATTTTTTGATATGCTGTTCAGTCCCTCTTGTCCTTATTTTTACTCGAGTACCAGATTCTCTGATTCTGAAGGAAGTATCCTGACATCTTTCACTCTGATTGCACTTTAAATAGGTTCTAATAGGTTTGCTTTATGTATTAAGCTCCTATGTTATTTGGCATAAGCAAGTTTATGACTATTATAACTTCTTTATAAATATTGTGCTTTTTACAATTTTTTAAAATGTTTATTCATTGTTGAGAAAGAGAGAGAGGGAGAGAGAGAACGAGCAAAGGAGGGGCAGAGAGAGAGGGAGACACAGAATCTGATGCAGGCTCCAGGCTCTGAGCTGTCAGCACAGAGCCCAACGTGGGGCTTGAACCCACGAACCGTGAGATCATGACCTGAGCAGAAGTTGGATGCTTAACTGACTGAGACACCCAGGCGCCCCTGATTTTCAATTTCTTGAAATCACTTTGTATGAAATGTTCTTACAATGTGTGGGATACTTACAAGGCTTTTAGGTATAGCACTGTGATAGTTGCTGTCTCTTTTGAATCTGTTTTATTAAAGTGTATTATACACATAGGAAAGTACACAAATCATAACTACAAATAGTTCATTGCATTTTATAAAATGAACACATCTTCATAACCACTACCAGATCAAGATATAGACCATCATTAGGACCCTAGAATGCTTCCAGTCCCCGACTCCCACAAAGTTAACCATTATTCTGATTTTCATAATCATAACTTAGGTTTGCCTTTACTGAATTTTATATAAATCAAATCATATAGTATGTACTCAGTTGTGTCTGGTATCTTTGGCCCAACATTATGTTTGTGCATTTTACCCATGTTTTTGTGTGTGGTAGTAGTTTGTTCTTTTATTGCTGTATAACATTCTATGGTATACACATAATAACATTTCCTTGTCTCTTCTACCATTGATGAATGCTTAAGTTATTGTCACTTTTGGCAATTATAATGTTGGTGTGATAATTTTGGTACATATGTGTTTCTGTCCATACATAGGTTTGATCCACCATGTCTATTCCTAGGTATGTACCTCACAGAAACTCATAGAGCTATATGCCTATGATCTGTACTCCTCCGTGTGTATGTTATATTACAATTTAATGTTGGCATAATAAAAGATAATAGAGGGGAATGCGAATAAAAAAATGAAAAAGCAGAAATAATGTCAGTCTCAATCAAGATTTTAAAAAATAATAAAAGAGTATTATAATACCGGAAAATCTATATGTAATGGAGAAATGCCAAGAAAATACAAGATGTCAGAATTAGCACAAGAAGAAATGGAGAACTTAAATACATCAGCAAACACCAGTAATCATCTGCTGAAATGAAAATAATTACCTGCTAAAAGAAAAACCATCTCCCCAAATCTCAGATGGATTTACACATTAGTATTAACTAACATTTGAAGAGACAGCCAATATCCGTTTTATACAAATATTACAGAACAGGAAATGAATTGCCCAGACCATTCTGTGAGGTAAGCGTAATCTTGACTTCACAGGTATTTTAGGATAGCGCGAAAAACACATAGACAAAGAAAGTGATAGGCTTATCACACTTACAGCCATACACACAAAAATCCTCAATAAGAGATTAGTTATCCCTTTTATCCCTGGAATGGAGGGATGGTTTAACATCAGAAAATCTGTCAATATAATTTACCACATTAGTAGAGTGTTGTAAAAATATTATTAAAATATTAAATATTTATTAACTTATTATTAAAACATTTTAAAACAGAATTTTATTAACATATTAAAATATTTATATTTATTAACATATTATTAATCTCAAATGATGTAGAAAAGCATTTAATCAACCACAAATAAGTCAATACCTATTTATGCTAAGCCTATCAGGAAACAAGGAACTGAAGGGACTCACTTTAACTGATAACCCACAACAAAAACTGTACTCCTGGAAAACCTCAAGAGGTACCTCTTGGTAGATTGGGAACAAGAAAAGGGTACTCAGTATCATTGCCAGTGTGTTCCATAACACTGGAGGTCTTTTCCAAGCTGTCAGAAGGGGAAAAAAGAGGTGCACACATTGGAAGGGAAAAACAAGAAGCCCTTATTATTTGCACCTTGGTGGTGAGAAAGTACTGCTTAAAAATATTCAGAAGTGCTAACAATTAATTTTATCAAAGCAGAGACTTGCTATTCGAATAAGGAATAACACTGATAAAGTTGACAGATGATAGCTTGGGAGAAAATATTTTCATTGTTTACATCAATCAGGGAACATTTATAAGCATTTACAAGAAAGTCTTGTAAAATCAGCAAGAAAAATCAATAACCCCGGTGGAAAAAATAGGCAAAAGCCATGATCAGGCAAATCCCAGAAGAGGAAGCCAAAAGGGCACACAAAAGATGCTCAAATTCATTAGCTGTCATAAACGTCTCACCTATTTGAGTGGCAAAATTCAGAAAGCTGGATAATGCTTAATGCTGGCAGGGACATTGGCAGGGGGAGATATTGGCCTTGTTATGCAGGGGGAACGGAGGCTATAGGCATTCAGGAGATCAATTTAGCAGTACATTTCAAATTAAATATACAAGATTACCCAGCAATTTCACTCTGGTATGTATTATAAAATAATTCTCACACAAGTCCACAGAAGTGTGACATTTATTGCTTATGGTGCCAAGGAACGGGAGCCAGTGTAACTTGGGTGTCTGTCTGTCCATCAGGGAGCAGATAGTCTAAGGTGATGGATGCACCGGAGAGTTCTATGGAGCAGCCAGAAGACTCAGACTAGAGGCAACACGCAACTTGCAGCAGGGAGGGATCTCCACAATACGACACAGTGAAAAAAGTCAGAAGCTGAATGTGATTTACTCCACAGTATCATTTATATAAGTTAAAAACGTGGGTATATAAAGCCATCAACAAACAATTTATAATAACATGTGTAAAACACATTAGTAATGGTTGCTCACATTACGGGGAGGAAATGCAGGTGGGGAATTTGGATCAAAGGAGATAAACAGGCCAACCGACTAACAAACAAGCGGGGGGGGGGGGGGTCTCATGTGGACGAAAGATGTTAATGTACCAACTAAAGAGTATGATTGACACAACTCCTTGCTTTTGAGTTCCTTTTCCCAGACAACAACGGCAACAATAACAAAAAGCCAATACTAAACAATGAGAGGTTGAGAACTGGCGGGGATTGTTATCCTAAGTGTAGCGGGAAGAAGCCACTGGAGGTTTATAAGGAGTGAGTGTCTCAAGACCCTGCTTGAGAGACCACGTGGAGAGGCCCTAACACTCCATAGAGGAGGTGACAGTCCAGCTGGCCCCACCCACCTTCTTGCCAGTCTCCAAAAGACACCAAATATGTGAGTGGAAATGTCCTAGACCTTCCAGACCAGACAACTGCTGGGTGAACACCACTGAATGACCCCACAGAACGTCACACGGTACAGGCACATCTGCATCATACGACTCGCCCAGCTGACCCCTGCCTGAACTCCTTACCCACAGTATCGTGAGCGATGATAAAAAGGTTGCTGTTTTAAAACACCAAGGTTTGAGGTACTTTGTCACGCAGCCGTAGTTAACTGGAAAACTGATCATAGGGCATTCCCATTTCTGTTGCCACTGGGATTTTTCAGCGCTTCATGGAAACCTTCCCCTGTAGTGTTCCAGATGTGACACTATAATTGTCCCACTCGTGGGCTTAATAAGAACAGCTGAAAGAATTGTGGAGGCCCATCATCACTTGTTACATCAAGTCTATAAATAAAGAGAAATGGGAAAGCAGAACCACCAGGGTCCTCTGCTCAGTTACCGCATCAGGGCCTGCCGATGGGAAGGAAAGTATAGATGATTGGTAGCACACCTACCCCGAAAAGCAAACAAGCTCAAGATTTTGTGCGATAACTAGATATTTATGTAGTTCTTCTACGAAAAGTAACTTTTCTGAAACTGAATCATCTCCTGGCTACATGTAAGCCATTGGCTACATCGGAATGAAGATATTTTCTGAAATGCTGGGCAACATCTGACTTCGGCATCTGCGTTAATGCAGCATGAGAAATACAAAGCACCGATGCTTCACTTTATGGGCCCGGAACTCTGCTTAGCTACAAAGTGCCAGCTGTCCCCGAGCTCCCGTTCTCCTCAAGAACAGTCAACGTACAAAATAGAGCTACGCACAGAATAGCAGAGAAGCCCTCACAATACTGCAGATTCAGGAACTGTCACGTCTAGCCTAATACCTTTCAGATAAAAATGTTTTCATTTGTTATCATTTCTAAGCGCATTTTCATATAATCAGGGTTTTTTAAATGTGTGTGTTTGTGTTTACAACAACCCAGACTATTTATCTACAGTCTGACAAAACAATATTGACTGTGAATACTTAAATAATCTGTCGATATTGTTAGCGATGCCGAGTCACATCACTCCTTGCATAAAGGCCCCTAATAGCCACTTACTGAACACTATCTACTGTGCCTAAAACTTCTGACGTGATCACTCCACTGTCAACCTCTTTCACCTGCCGTTGTCTTTCCCTTCACTATTCCCCGGTCATAGGGGCCTTTTATTCAGCACTTATTATGTGCCAGGCATTGTGCCAAATTCCTTAGAGGCATTATCTGATTAAAATTCATAACAGCGCTAGGAAAGAGACAATATTATTGTCATTTTATAGATAAATTAAGACCCAGAAATTACACGAATTGGCCAAGGTGACATAACTACTGAGTGTTGGAGCCACACATGTAACTCTCTGCATACTGATTCAACTCCCAAATGCTTATCTTCCCTGAATTCAGACCATATATCCAGCTGTCTTATTGCTATCTCCACTTGAATCTCTAGTAGGCATCTTGAACTGAACATGCTAAGTGACCAGAAGTTTTGACTTCCTCTTTTTTCCCCCACTTTCCCAATTTCACTGGCACCACACAGTTGCTGAAGACAAAAGCTTAGGTGTCCTGCATTTCTCTCCTTCCCTCCCCACCAACACTCAGTTTCTCAGCAGCTCCTGTCAGGTTTCTTTCCAAAATATAGCCTGAATATGCCCATTTCTCTCATCTCATTACTTCTGGACTAATCTGGGCCATCGTCAATCTCCCACCTGAGCCAAGAGTCTCCTAATTGGCCACCTGCTTCCTCTCAGGCATTCATCAAACAGTGGCCGTAACAGTCTTTGTGAAGAGACCGTTGTAAGGTCTTACAAGATGACCTTGTAAGGCATCCCAGGGCCCCAAGAAACCAATATAGTAGCTTCCAGTCTCTTAAAGTCTATCCCAGAACTGGGATAGTGCACTTTCTGGTTTACTCAATTGATTGAAGTGCTCACAGACCAGCCCAAATTCAAAGAAAGGAGAACTAGACCCCATCCCTTGGTGAGAGGTGTGTCAAAAGATTTTAACCCACACAATTAGGGACAACGATTTGGATTTAATAGTGACCAAATAGTATGATAGGTGGCATTACCTGTGGTGAGAACACAGACTCTAGAGTCGGACTATCTTATAACTTCAGCCGTAGGACTTCATAAATTTTTAAAAAAATCAATATATGGAGATATAATTCATATGCAATGAAATGTATTCACATTAAGCGTTCGTTTTGGTGAGTTTTGACAAATGTATATACTTGTATAACCACCAATACTATCAAGATAAAGAACATTTCCATTATCCTAAAATGCTCCCTTGAAGTTGTTTCCAGTTCACCTAGAAATATCCAACCCAAGCAACTACTGATTTGCTTTCTATCATTATAGGTTAGATTAGTCTCTTCTAGAGTTTTCTACAAATGGAATCATACAGTGTGCATTCTTTTGTGTCTGACTTCTTTCACTCAGCATATTTTTTTTTTTTAATTTTTGAGAGAGAGAGACAGAGCGCAAGTGGGGGAGGTGTAGAGAGAGAGAGACAGAGACACAGAATCTGAAGCAGGCTCCAGGCTCCGAGCTGTCAGCACAGAGCCCGACGCGGGGCTCGAACTCACGGACAGCTAGATCATGGCCTGAGCCGAAGTCGGACGCTCAACTGACTGAGCCACCCAGGTGCCCCATCACTCAGCATATTTTTAAGATTCATCCATTTTTTATATGTTTCACTGTTCCTTTTTATTGTTCAGAAGTATTCTATTATATGGGTATCTCAAAATTCCTAGCAAATAGTGTATTAGTTTACTATGGCAGCTACAACACATTGACAGAAACATAGAGGCATAGACAACACATATTTATTGTCTTCCTGTTCTGTAGGTCAAATGCTCGACACGGGTTTCACTGGGTTAAAATTGAATTATCGACAAGACTGTGTTCTTTTCTGGAGACTCTGGTCATGGGGAGGCTCTGTTCTCTTTCCTTTTCTAGCTTCTACAGGGCATTCACATTCTTGGCTTATGGGCACCCTTCTTACATCTTCAAAGCCAACAACAGTGCATCTCTCTGTGTCTTCTATAGTCACATCTCCTTTTGACTGTTTCCTCTTTTCTACTTCCCTCTTCCACTTTCAAGGAATCTTGTGATGATACTGGGCCCACCCAAATAGTCCATGATAATCTCCCTAGCAGATTGGCTGATTAGCAAACCTAATTCCATCTGTACTTTTAATTTTTCTTTGCTATGTATCATAACATATTCACAGGTACCAGGGATTAGGCCATGGACACCTTTGGGGGCCATTATTCTGCATACCATACATAGTAAGTGTTATAAAACTGTTAGCTTTTCTTGGTATTAATATTACCATTACTACTAAAGATCCTTAGAGTTAAAGACTTGCATTCAAATCCTGGCTTTTTCACTTATCAGCTTGGGCAAGTTAAGCCTTTTCTGAATTTCCATTCCCTTAGCTGTGAAATTTCAGACAATCATATCAGCCATATTTACAGAATGTTTGTGAGGAACACCTGAGACAGGATGAGTGAGCATGCCGATATCCCACCTAAAGCAAACACATCTGATTTCCAGTTAAAACAGTAAAGTAAACATACCAAATTATCTTATGTCCCTATGGGAATCCCACTAAAGTGAAGTAAAGGAATAAAAACACGAGCAAAAAATACCAGCAAATTGTTGATAGAGGACAAAGGAGTCAACAAAACCGTGACCTACGTTCTAGCGGAATGAATACCACTGAGAAATGCACTCATTTGCCTGGCAGGCATCTGGGAAGGAGAACGCTAACAGGATCGGGCTGTAGAAGGTGTGGATAAAGCCCCAGGCTGGAAATAGGGGACTGATGGAAAATCTGCTAAACGTCTAAGCTTTTCTCAGAAGACCAGCAGTTTATTCCCTGGAGAAATGGAACCAGAGAGGTGCTTGGTGGAGGGCAAGGGAAAGAATTATTAATGGAAAACCCAAAGGGCCAGCAGTCAGGTATATTACGTCCACCCCCACTGCACACAAGAATACAAATTTAAGGAATTTTTCTCTGCAGAAACCAAGTGTCCCCAGAGAAGACACTTTAAGATACTGACATAGGGGGCACCTGGGTGTTCATTCAGTTAAGCCTCTGACTTCAGCTCAGGTCATGACCTCGAGGTTCGTGAGTTCGAGCCCCACATCAGACTCTCAGGTTGGATCCTCTGTCTCCCTCTGTCCCCATCCCTCCCTTGCCTTGTGTACTCTCTTTCTCAAAAGTAAATAAACATTAAAATTTTTTTTAAAGATGCTTCCTCATAAAATTTCCAACTGGCCTTATTACTCTGCAGTGCTAAGAACTGCCAGCCAACTTTTTAGTGCCTCACTCAGACATGAACAGACAGTCAAGGGTCGTAGACTTTTAGAGACAGTCTTCAACATGAAGGACACAGAAGGAAGCAAATAAACAAGAAGAAAGAACTTGGACGAAACAGAGGCAAGGCAGGCGCAGAATAAAACTGAAAATAATCGTACATTCTCAGAGAAAGAAGATATTGCATTGATTAGGAAGAACGATATAGTGCAAAAGCATAAAGTCAAAGAACAAAAAAGTTCTTGGGTATTCAAAATATAATTGCTGAAAATCAAACGAAACCCTTACCTATAATTGGAAAGCAATAGATGATGTCAAAGTTTATAAATCAGTAGATGACAGTATACTATAAGCATGTTATTTGGAAATATGCAGCAAATATTCAAATAATCAGTTTCCCCCAAATCAAAGTTTTAACTGGACACTTTTGGACTAGAGAACTGGGAGCTACAGATCAGTGTGACAGGGGTCAGATACTTTATCACATTTCAACTTCAAAGATTTTTACTTCCATTTGTCTTTTTTTTTCAAGTAGGCTTCATGCCTAGTGCAGAGTCCAATGCTGGGCTTGAACTCACAAGCCTGAGATCAAGACTTGAGCTGAGATCAAGAGTCGAATGCTTAACCAACTGAGCCATCCAGACACCCTTCCATTTGTCTTTTTTAAAAATTATTACAAGGGTGCCTGGGTGGTTCAGTCGGTTAAGCTTCCTACTTTGGCTCAGGTCATGATCTTGAGGTTCCTGAGTTCGAGCCCTGCATCTGGTTTTGTGCTGACAGCTCGGAGCCTGGAGCCTGCTTCGGATTCTGTGTCTCCCTCTCTCTCTGCCCCTGCCCCACTCATACTCTGTCTTTCTCTCCCAAAAATAAACATAAAAAAATTTTTTAAAAATTATTACAGTAAAATACACATCATGTAAAATTTACCATTAATAATATTTACCACATTCACAAGGTTGTGCAACCACCACCATTATCTCATCTCCAGAATATTTTCATCAATCCAAAAGGAAATCTTGTAACCTATTAAGCAGTCACTCCCCATTCCTCATTCCTCCCAGCACCCGGAAATCACAAATCTGCTTCCTGCCCCTATGAATTTGTGAACTCTAGATATTTCATACAAATGGAATCAAACAATATATGGACTTTTGTAAGTTGCTTCTGTCACTTAGCATAATGTTTTCAAGGTTTAACCACACTGCAGCATATATTATTACTTCATTTCTTTTTATGACTGAATAATAGTCCATTGTATGGATATACCACATTTTCTTTATCCATTCACCAGTGGATGGACATTTAAGTTTGTTTCCACCTTTTAGCTATTGTGAATAGCATTGCTGTGAACATTTGTGTACAGGTTTTTGTTTGAACACCTGTTTGCAGTATTTTAGAGTATATACCCAGAAGTGGAACTCCTGGGTCATTTGATGATTCCATGTGTAACTTAATGTGAACCCACCAAACTTTTCCTTGGTGGCTATACCATTTTACATTCCAACCAGCAATGTACAAGAGGCCCAATTTCTTTACATTCTCATCCACACTTGTTCATTTGTCTTTTAATGCAATTAAAAACTTATGGAACTCTAATATTTATTTATTTATTTAGAGAAATAATCCCAAGCAGACTCAATCTCATGACCATGGGATCATGACCTGAGCTGAAATCAAGAGTTGGATGATTGAACGACTGAGCCACCCAGGTGCCCCTTGGAACTCTTAATAGAGCTAAAAGCTATGTGTATGTAACAATGTGACAAATTATAATTATTAAAATAAAACAATGAGGTACCACTAAGAGACAATGATGAGAGGAAAATTGGGGGACTATCAGGGCCTTACCAGATGTATTAATTTCCTGTTGCTTCTATAACAAACTATCACGATCTTAATGGCTTAAACCAATAGAAACTTATCCTCTGCAGGTCAGAAGTATGAAAGGGGTCCCACTGGGCTAAAATCAAGACGTTGGTAAGGCTGTGTTCCTTTCTAGAGGCTTTGGGGAGAACCTGTCTTCTTGCTATGACTTCCTTGTCCACTTTGAGGGATTGTCAACACTCCTTGACTTGGGGTCTGTTCCTCCATATTCAGAGGCAGAAGCGCAGCATCTTGTCTCTTCTCTGACCTCTGCTTCCATCCTTATTTCTCCTCTCTCTAACTCTGATCCTCATGCCTCCCTCTTACAAGGATCTTATGATTGTATTAGGCTCACATGAATGTCCAGAATAATTTCCCCATGTCAAAACCCCTAACTTAATCACATCTGCAAAATCACTTTTGCCATGTAAGGTTACATATTCACAAGTTCTGGGGGTTTGGATGTGACATCTTTGGAAGGCTATTATTCAGTCTACCACACCGTGAAAACCACTGTAGACTAGTCTTACTCCTGGAGAAGCAGCCAGAAAGGGCCTTGTCAAGTAGGAAGTGGCAAAGTGACTTGGAGAAGTGTTCAACCTCCCAAGCTTTAATTTTCTGTTTTGTAAAGGGATACACATGCTATCTAATGTACATGTTGGGAAAATAAAATAAGAAAAATACATACTTATGCTACTCATATTTCCACCAAGAACCCTTACTGCTCTTAGCAAGCTATGGGCAAAGCTCATAGCTGCAAATTTTAGATATGACATTCCTTTGAAGTCTCATGTTTTATCTGAGAAATTCATGTGAATTATGCATTATAGTTAATAATAGATGTGTTTGTTTTAATACAAAGTAACATTTTAAATGTCTCACCAACAGGAACAATAAATGGATGCTCTTTATTCTTTGATCTTGTATACCCCTGTCACATCTCTGATGATTTCTCTTTGACAAACAACATTATATAAAAGAAAGCACCTTGCAAGCTATAACGGACAAAGAAAACTCATATTGTTAGATTCAAATATCAAATATTGAAAACATCACATTGGCCTTAGCTCCACATACTGAATCTTAAGAGATAAAAGGGTATTCTTCTCCCCCTGCCCTCAAAAGTTAGGCAAAGCAGAACTCTACGAAATATATGATTCCTAGAATTTACCTTTTATTAGTACAGAATGACTTGTTCTTGACTGTAGTGCGGTAGGTTTCTTCAGTTTGGTTGATTGTCAGAGAGGTGTGTGTGGGTTATTATCAAGGAGAAATACATGAAGGGGAATAAATGCCAGTGTATGTGAGTTTGGGAGATACTGGGGTGTCTACCCCTCCCATAATCTCCATGAACTTCTTGAAAATAATTCATTGAGATGGCCAACTGATGTTTTCTTTATCTTCTCTGGAAATTTGTGCAGCTTCAAAAAACATCACTTTCCCTATTCAGATCACTACTGTCTTTAGAAATTGCAGAGCCGTCATTTTTTTTTCTTAATTTTGGAAAGAGAGAGAGAGAGAGAGAGACAGAGCATGAGTCAAGGAGAGAGGTGAGGGAGAGAGAGAATCTTAAGCAGGCTCCACATTCAGCACAGAATCTGACACAGGGCTTGATCCTTCGACCCTGGGACCATGTACTGAGCTGAAATCAAGTGTTGGACAGTCAACTGACTGAGCCACCCAGGCACCCCTAGTACCACCATTTTTTTTTTAACGTTTATTTATTTTTGAGACAGAGAGAGGCAGAGCATGAATGGGGGAGGGTCAGAGAGAGGGAGACACAGAATCTGAAACAGGCTCCAGGCTCTGAGCTGTCAGCATATAGCCCAACGCGGGGCTCGAACTCACGGAGTGCGAGATCATGACCTGAGCCGAAGTCAGCCGCTTAACCGACTGAGCCACCCAGGTGCCCCAGTACCATCATTTTTAAATCAATAAGATCATTATCCACAAGGGTGCCATGAAAAGAGAATCTGGGGTCCCCAAGACCTCCTGCAAAATGGCAAAGAATTGGATGTCTGGGACTGCTAGAAACCTTCCCAGAGAGATCCGTGGGACTTGTGTGTGTTTCCTTCATTTGGTCTTAAAGTGGCCTTGGATCTAGTCACCCGATTAGCCAGGGAAAGAAGCAAAAGGAGCAGATTTCATCAGGGACCCCAGAAATCATTTCCATAATAAATACCACTAGAGGAATATTTCATCTGCTTGCAACTTCTTTTTAATCTCATTTATTTCTTTTAGACTATATAAGAAGGACTTGGAACATGACCCCTTCTCAAGAAATCCTTAAAGAAAACAACCCCCACCTCTGCTGTCCAGCAATTGTAAAATGCATAGTAACATTGCTTTTAGAAGGATATTGTTTTAGCACATTAAATGATAGAGATATATCACAACAATTGTATCTTTTATTGAGAAAATTACCGTCTAATTTTGGGAAATAGATGAGCTAGATAATATTCTAAAATGTGTAGTCAGGGTTTAAATGGCTGAAAAATTGAAGTCTAGTGAGGATTTGTTACTGGAGGAAAGGAGGAGCTTGGACAGGGCACACAGAATTGCTAACGGCCAGTGTCAAAACAAGCATTCACAAGGGCTGATTGAGAATCCGCAGAATAAAACAAGCAGACACAGGCCTTTGTGAGTTCCTGTGATTAAACAGCTATAGGGGAGTCGGGTCTGCCTGCCTAAGAAGGCGAAAATGAGTGGCTTACATCAGGAATTTCAAAATAATATTCCTGCCAAATAGCCCTTTTTGATTATTTTCCAAAACACGAAAAATGTTGCATGTATTTATTTATGCCATGTGGGAAAATAAATCCCAATTCCTTTGCCTTCTACTCTGTAACAAATGATCAGTTTGCTTTTGCTTCTTCTTGGTAAAATGGAGGAGTCCTAAAATGCTCTGAACTCCATTCTCATTCAAACTCTGTTCTCAAGCAAGATAAACTCGTTCCCTCTTTGTCCTCCAATAACCCGACCAGTGTTCTATTTTTACCTCTTAGCCCTAGAATGAATTCAGCTCTCAATCTGAATTTTCCTCACCTTGCCCATGTTCTAAGGAAACTCGGAGACTTAATGCGTTTCGTTCACTAGACACAGTACAATTCCCACTAACTGGTCACTGCTTTGAGCTTCACCTCAGGTTTCCATTATTCATACATCAAATTGCTTCTAGGGGTATGACACTTTGGACGTGATTGGAAGGCCAAGTGAAAAATATTTAGCAGTGTCACATGACAAGGCCACTTGGACAAAAGGACTTTGTACATGTGACTTCACACAATGGAAAATCATGAACTTTTTCTCACCCTGTGAGTGGCGTTGTGCCAGAATAAACTTAGAAGCTACCCTCTGGCATGATTCTGGAAATCTTTGCAGTTCTGATATGTGGAGTTTTTATACTAAAATATAAATTAACATTGGGGAGAACTTAATTATTTTCTATGGATTAAAACTATATAAGCTCCTAAATCTTGTTCAAGAACACTACCCTCTTATAGGCTAGAAATTTTATTCATTACTAACATTTTATTTATGTGGTATTTTTTTCACATTTGGGAATATATGTAAAAGATAAGAACATAATATAGCAATAAGAATGGAAAAAACAAAAGAGCAGATTTTATAAATTTTAATTTCTCTCTCTCTCTTCCTTCTCTCGTCTGGTTGTTTTTCTAATCAGGCTTTTTTTACTGTCTTCTTTTTGCACTTTTTCTGTATCTCCTTCTTCTTTATCTTCCTCTCTCTCTTTCTGGATTAAGCCCTATAAATTCTTTGATTCTCTGCCTGGTCTTTCTAACCACCCCTATCGTTTTCTCTCTTAGTTTGGGATAAGGTTTCCTCCCCTCCCCTCTCCTTTTCCTCCTTTCCAGGATTACTTTAAGGAACAAATCAAAGCACACCTGGCGGGCGGTCCAATCCACCACCACAAGTAGTGAGATAAAGCAGCCAGGACGCAACAACAGAGTGCACGTAACACCCTCCAAAAACATTTTCTGAAGTGCCAGGCCCTGGACAGTGTCTGACCCCTTTTTAATATCGTA
This sequence comes from Neofelis nebulosa, assembly GCF_028018385.1. Classification (NCBI taxonomy): domain Eukaryota; kingdom Metazoa; phylum Chordata; class Mammalia; order Carnivora; family Felidae; genus Neofelis; species Neofelis nebulosa. Next base: position 30,405,617 of record NC_080796.1, read on the forward strand.
GTGCTGGCAGGGGCAGGACACATAAGAAGATATTAAAACATGTGCAGGACAGAAAACTGGCCAAAATGAGGAGATGGAAGAATTCTCCTAAAAAGACATTCCAGGAAGAAATGACAGCCAGAGAACTGCTCAAAACAGATATAAACTATATTTCTGACCAAGAATTTAGAATAATAGTCATAAGACTAATAGGTGGGCTTGAAGAAAGCATAGAAGACAGCAGAGACTCTATTGCTGCAGAGATCAAGGAACTAAGAAGTAGTCACAATGGATTAAGAAATGCTGTAGGGGCGCCTGTGTGGCTCAGTTGGTTAAGTGTCTGACTTTGGCTCAGGTCATGATCTCATGATTCGTAAGTTTGAGCCCTGCATCGGTCTCTGTGCTGACAGCTGGGAGCCTGGAGCCTGCTTCAGATTCTGTGACCCCCTCTCTCTCTGCCCCTCCCCTGCTCATGTGCTCTCTCTCTCTCTCTGTCTCTCAAAGATAAATATTTTTTATTTATTTATTTATTTTTATTTATTTAAAAACATTAAAAATTTTTTTTAAAAGAAATGCTGTAAATGAGGTACAAAATAAACTAGATGCAGTGACATCAAGGATGAGAGAAACAGAGGAGAAAATAGGTGAAATAAAAGATAAAATTATGGAAAATGATGAAGCTGAGAAAAGGAGAGAAAGAAAATTACCAGACCACAAGGGGAGAATCAGAGACCTAAGTGATTCAATGAAACAAAATAATATTCGTATCATAGGAGTTCCAGAAGAGGAAGAGAGAGGGAAAGGGGCAGAAGGTTTATTTGAACAAATTATAGCTGAGAACTTCCCTGGTCTGGGGAAGGAAACAAGCATCTAAGTCCAGCAGGCACAGAGAACTCTTGTCAGAATCAATAAAAACAGATCAACACCTCGACATATCATAGTGAAACTGGCAAAATACAAAGATTTTTTTAATTTTAGTTTTTAAAAACTGTTTATTTTTGTTTTTTTGTTTTTTTGTTTTTTGTTTTTTTTTAAAATTTTTTTAACGTTTTATTTATTTTTGAGACAGAGAGAGACAGAGCATGAACGGGGGAGGGTCAGAGAGAGAGGGAGACACAGAATCTGAAACAGGCTCCAGGCTCTGAGCTGTCAGCACAGAGCCCGACGCGGGGCTCGAACTCACGGACCGTGAGATCATGACCTGAGCCGAAGTCAGACGCCTAACCGACCAAGCCACCCAGGCGCCCCTGTTTATTTATTTTTGAGAGAGAGTGAGCATGAGCTGGGAGGAGGCAGACAGAGATGGGGACAGAGGATCCAAAGCAGGATCTGCACCCATGCGGGGCTTGAACTCACGAACGGTGAGATCGTGACCTGAACTGAAATTGGAGGCTCAACTGACTGAGCCACCCAGGTGCCCCATGAGAGTAGATTTCAATTCACTGTTCATTTAAATGAATGTTGTCTTTTCAGAAAACAATCTTCTCCAGTTAAAGATGTATTTCTGGAGCCCCCACTGTATGCTCTGAACTGGGTTGGGTATTATGGAGAATACAGGGGACTAAAACAACCTAGATCCTACTTTCAAGATTAGTTTTGTAGAAAGAGGCATGTAATAAAAATAAGGAAAAAAACAGGAAACCTACAGGTAAATTTAGTACATGCCAGATACTTTATATACTTTGTCTTTTATCTTCACAGCAATCGTGCAAAGATATTATCCTTCTCAATTTATAACTAAGAAAAATGGTTTAGGAAAGTGAAGTAGTTTCCCTGAGGTCACTCAGCTGATAAGTTGCTAAAGCAGGATTCACATTCAGATGTTTCTAACTTCAGAGAACCAAGTGCTTTTCACTATACCCAACCACCCCTATTTCGAACATACCAGTTTGCTTCCTGGAATGAGTCACTCTATCATTCCATGTATTAATTTCTTAGACTATAAAATGAAGAGGTTTCTTTCCTGGAGTGGAAATAGATTCTATTGTCTTTAGACTAACCCATGAAGCACCAAGAGACCAATATCAGACGGGATGTCTAGGTGGGGTCCCCAACCTCCACACTCAGGATGAGGGCCATTAGTAAAGGGAACACACAAATTCTTGGTAAGTGAATTAATAATATCTGAGAGGCATGTAGATTCACTCAATATTCCAGGAGGGTTAATGAATTTGTCCTGAGCTACCCACTGGCCCCTGTTTCTCTTAGGAAAGCTCTTTTGCACTTCTACCTGTGAGAGAGGGTCCTGACTGAGGGTACCATGTTGGATTGTGAATGTCATTCCTCTGAGAGGGTGGAATGACTGGCCTCATTCAGGGGCTCAGCCTGGTGCAGGCCTGATGATGGCCATGCTCTAGCCAGCTTAGCCGAAGGATATGTGTGCGAGCATAACCACTCAGTAGCATAAAGTGCCACTGTTCAAGCTATCACAAGAACCATAGTCTACTAATGGTGGAGGAACTAGGTGTAAAACATTTTGTCCTTTGGGATTACCGCAATGCAAAGGAAGCCACAAACCCTCAAAAACAAAAGCAAATTAGGTTGGTGAACTGTAATATAAACGAATAGTGGTTATCCAAGGCAACATTTAAATACAGCTGTGAAGGAAACAGATCCAAACCCTGCGCTCATGGAGCTTACATTGTAGTGGTAAAAGACAAATAACAAGTAAACATCAACAAAAAAAGAATCTTTTCAAAAGATAAGGTCAGTTATCTCAGTATATTACTGACTTTGCCCAAGGTTTTAAAAGCCTCCTGTGCCATTATCGAGTTTCCATATATATGCAGGTCTTACAAATGAAATATCTATTCTGTTCCCTAGTTCTATGTACCCATCTCTGCTTACACTCTTGATTACTCTCTAGCTTTGGAGCAAAATTTGATGTATGTTATAGCAAGACTCCAAAATCATTTTTCTACAAAAGTGGCTTAGCTGTCTTTATTCCATGCTCCTCAATATAAACTTCAGAGTCAACTCCCTGTTGGGTTTTGATCAGAACTGCATTGCATTTATAGAGCATTTGGCAAGAAATGCTTTCTCAATGATAATGAGTCTTCTCACAGGATAATGGTGAATCTTTCTGTTCTTAGATTTTCTCTAACATCTTGCATTACATTTTTGTTATTTTCTTCATAAGTTCTTGCACATCTTTTATTAAGTTTATTCTAATTTTTATTGCTATTGTTGATGTTCTTTGTTCTAAAACTACTTTCTCTAAGTGTTTATACTGTATATGGTATTCCCACTACATAGGAATGTAATTTTTTAAAATACTGATTTTATATGTATCAATTAAACCTGGTGAACTCAAACACTAATTCTGATACTTTTGGAGCAGATTCTCTGAGATTTTCTATGTGGATAATCATATTATCTTAGAGCAGTAGTTCATTCCTGGGGGTGATTTTGTTCACGAGGGGACAGTTGGGCATGTCTGGAGACATTTTTGGTTGTCACAACAGGGGTGTCAAAATTTTATAATCATTGACTCCATAATTATTTAGTGAAGTCCTATTGTGTGTCAGGCCCTATTTGAGGAGTTGAGTATTCAAAACAAGTATGTTCCGATCCACAGCAAATTTAGTGTTTAGTTTATAGCTTGCAAGCAGAAAACATAACTTCCTTCAAAGCACTCATGGAAATATAGAAAGTACAGAAAGTAATCATATAATAGACCAAAAGAAAAACTGACAATGTTCCGAAGGGCAGAAGTTATATAAAATACATTCTTTTACCACTATTAATAATAAATGTTTAAGAAAGCAAACAACCCCTTGACAGTCAGAGATCATGTGTCCTTAAACACTGTATGTATTTTTTTTTAAAAGAATAAAAAGAAGTAAACCTAGGATATAACTGAATAAATTAGAAAAAGAATAAAAAAGGAACCACAAACATGACAGAAAAAAAATCCATTAAGATTAAAGCAGACATTAACTACTTATTAAGCAACAAAACAAAGCAAAGCAAACAAAACCAGTGGAATGAACAAATTTTAAAAGCTCCTTATTTGAAAAACACCAGACAAAGGAAGGAAATGGAGTATCTTTATGGTGGAGAAAATGACAAACATGACCTCAGCTAGGTGACCAAGGTCAATATCAATGGTGATAAGTCATGTTGACAATATGCATCTTTGACATGATGTGATCAAAATGGTACTTTATCCTTGTGGTCCTCATCCCCCAAACCCATGATCCCAGCCTGGTCATGAGAAATCCCAACTGTGGAACATTCTAAACAATGTCTGGTCAGTATTCTTCAAATTGTCAAGGTCATCAAAACATGTGAGAAATTGTCACAGCCGTGAGGTGCCTAAGGAGACATGACTACTAATTGTGATGTGATATCTTGGATCCAAATCTAAAACAGAAAAAAGACATTTGTAAAACTAAGAAAATATGAGTGAAGTATGGATTTCGTTAACAGTAACCTATCAGTATTGGTTCATTAATTGTGACAAACGTATCATACTCATGTAAGATAGTAACAATAGAGGGAACTGGGTATGGAGTAAATGGACATTCTGTACTATCTTTGCAACTTTTCTGTCCATCTAAAACTATTTGCACCAGTTTCCCATTGCTGCTGTAACAAATTACCACAGATTTATTGGTTTAAAATAACACAACTGATTCTCTTACAGTTCTGGAGGTCAGAAGCCCAAAATGAGTCTTAGGGACTAAAGTCCAGGTGCTGACAGGGCTGGTTCCTTCTGGAGGCTCCAGAGGAAATTCCATCCCTTGTGTTTTCTAGTTTCTAGAGGCTGCCCACATGCCTTTACTTGTGGCTACATCTCTCTAATCTGTCTTTCTGGGATCATAATGCTTTGTCCTCTGTCTGACCTTCCCATGTCCCTCTTATAAGGAGCCTGGGATCACAGAGGATCCACCTGGATAATCCAGAATAACCTCCCCAGCATAAAATCCCTAATTTAATCACATCTTCAGATAATCTATTGCCATACAAGATAACATTTACCAGTTCTGGAGATTAGGACATGGACACTTTGGGGACCATTGTTCAGCTTATTCTAAAAGAAATAGACTATTCTAAAAGAAAAAGGCTATTAAAAGAAAACAATAGGCAAATGTTTAGAAAATCAAGTTGAGACAAAAGGGGGCACACAATTAAATACCAAAGACCAAGGAGGATATAAAAACAAACATAGAGATTTTAAGACTATCAGAGAATAATACATATGACTGAAATAATACATTTCATCGTCTGCATGAAATGCTTGCCTTCCTGGGGCAATAGGGTATTATGGAAAAACATTAGAAAAAGACCCAGGTGTAAGTGGAAAATGTTGTCAAAGAAGGCTTGGGGACAAGACTTTTTATAATGACCATAATTCCTATTTATTGAGTGGTACTAAGTAATGGACAGAGCTGGAATTCAAACTAGCATTTTTCTGGTTTCAAAGCCCATGTATTTTCACAGCATGATTTTGCCTCCTGTATGCATATGGATCAGTCTTTTCATTATTTCAAGGAACAGATTTTTCCTATTGTGTGTATTCTCTTTCAGAGCATGGAAAACTACCCAACTCATATTTAACTCTCCAGAACTATGCAGTACAAGCTGTAGAGACAGGCTTCTCTCTCCAGCTGTGTGATCCTAGCCTCAGTTAAGAACCTCTTTGGGCTTTAGTTCCTTATCTGTAAAATATAGATAATGCTATATCTAATTTTTAAATGTTGTAAAAATCATAACGACAAAATGCAGTGTTTGGAGTGTGGTAAGCACTTGCAAAATGATCACAACTGCCATTATTATTACCAGTAGGAAAGCCTAACAAAGATAGGATAAAAAGAAACGAACTAATTTTTTAAAAATTGTATTGATATTTATCGATATTTTTTATTTTTATTTTTTTGAAAGAGAGAGGGCAAAAGTGAGTGAGTGGCAGAAAGAGAGGGAGAGAGAGAATCCCACGAGGGGCAGAAAGAAAGAGAGAGAGAGAGGGAGAAGGAGAGAAGCGGGACTCACCTGTCGCGGGGCTCAAACTCAGGAACCAACCATGAGATCATGACCTGAGCTGAGGCAGGACACTTAACTGACTAAGCCACCCAGGCACCCCTGAACTAATATATTTTAGAATTCTAAATGATTTAACAACCAGCTGAAGTATAAAAAAATATTTGAAAAAAATAATCCACCACAACCAAATAGAAAATGTCAGTTTAGTTTAATATTAGGAAATGTATTGTTATAACATATTGATAGGTCACAAAGAAAACTCATATGATCATTAAATTTTGAAAGACATTGGTAAAGTCATTTCTGATGGAAAAAATCTCTTTGTTACCTATAAATAGAAGAATCATTCCTTAAAACATTAAAGAATATTTTACACTGGTAGCTCATATCATTATTTATGTGAAAACAGCAATAGAGATATTTCCATTAACATCAGGAATAAAGCAAGAATGTTTTCTATCTTCCCTATTGTTTAATAGTAGAAAGCAGAAATAAGAAGTGTGATTACCGGAAAGGAGGAAACAAAGTTACCATTATTTGCAGATGATATGATCATATATCTAGAAAAACCCTAGAGAATCAGCTACAAAATAATTAAAAGTGAGTTCAGCAAGATGAATGAATATAAGTATCAATGGCTGTCAAACACATCAGCCACAGTCAGAAAATATAATGAGAAAAAAAATCTCTTTCACAATAGTGGCAGAAATATAAAACACCTAGAAATATAAGCTTAATAAGAAATGTGTCAGACCTTTGTGGAAAATATCGCAGTACAACTTCAAGAAACAGAAAATAAGGCTTGAACGAAGAAAGGCATACAGCGAATCTGTGTGGACTGTTAGAAATGTATCAGTTTTTCTCACATTAATTTTTAGGTTTAATGCACTCCAATACATTTTCGATGGAGTTTTTCTTTGGGAGATTTGCTGGAAGAATAAACAGATGAGAACAGCAAAAGAAAATTTGGAAAGGAAAGCAAATGAGGAGGGGTGAATTTGTTCTACCAGACAGATGATACATATGGTAAGTGGTATCGTCACAAGCAGGGATCAAGAAAAGAGAATAGCCCTCAAAAAAAGAAATCACCCTGTTAGACAGAATGATTTGAGACACTGTAAAGGTGACATTACAAAGCAAGAGCAGGGAAAGATTGCTCAATAAATGGATTATGGGAAATATCTAGCTGGATCCTTACCTTGCGCCATATGTCACACGCGGTGATCAGTTCCAGCCATGTCCCTGTAACATAGCGTATGTCACAAATAAAACAACACAAAGAGTGGAGGAAAGTAAGGATTGCTCTCAGAAGAAGGACTTTTTGAACAAGGAAAAGATGAATAGATTTGATGAAAGAAAGTTTTTAACACTGTATATCAAAACTATCACTCCTTAAACTAAAAAGAAAATGTCACAGAAAACATTAAGTGACAACCTTGGAGAAATGCTTGCCACTGATGGCAGGCAAAGAGTTGGCAACATTTTTGCTCAGTTTTTATGAATCTGTAAGAAAAATACTAGCACTTTAGGAAAAAAAATGTAGAAGAGGGCAGAGGCAATTTATGGAGGAATTATAAATAGTTTTTAAAAAGGAGAGAAAGTTAAATGTCCCTAATACTCCCACAAATCCAAACATCACCTCTCACCGAATTGTCAAGTCAGGGCTAGAGAGGGTCAGCAGGTGGATAGTGTCAGGTAACCCTGGGGCAGGGAGTGTCCCATGGTGCCATTCTCCTGGGGGGATATTCAGCAGTGTGTTTTAGGAGCCTCAAAACCCCTGGTCCTTTGACCCAAGGATTCTTCAACAATTCTGTCATTAGAAATGAATAAGAGGGGTGCCTGGCTGGCTTCGTCGTCGGTAAAGTGCGCGACTCTTGATCTCTGGTTGTGAGTTGGACCCCCATGCTGGGTGTCGAGTTTACATAAAAATAAAATCATTTAAAAAAAGAAATGAAAAAAGAAATGTGGACAATCCTTTTTGCAGAGGAATGTTCTTTATATTCTACTTATAATATCAAAAACTGGAAAGAAATTAAGTGAGAAATTTTATCGGCATGGTTAGGCTATGGTACATTGATGGTTCTGAAAAAAAAATCCGATTTTGAAGAACTTAAATGATATGATAGTGTTTGCACCATAATTTTTAAGTAAAAGCGTAGAACTCAAAATTGCATCCTAGAGAAGTTATCTTTAGAATTTAGGGTAGGGCATTTTTTGCTGGAGTCTTTGTTTGCATTTTTAATACTGGAATGTTTCTAGAAGAAGATGCATTGCTTCCAGAATTGAAGAAATAGTGTATGTGGGTCTATGTGTATTTAAGATGCAGTGTGTATACTCAGTCAGGATGCTCTTCAAGGAATTAATTGAACTTTGAAAATTGGATGTGGATTTCATTGACATTTCAGGATGTTTTCTGTTTTATTTTGAAATATACATTCCTCTCTCTTTCCAGGCTTATTCTGCTTTCTCTAAGAAACATGGTCCTATATGCAGCCCTTTATACTTATCCCCTCACTTTTTTCTTTAAGAGAAAGGAATATATTTAAGTTTGGATTTTCTTTTACAAGTTTATTAAAAGATTTTGAGATTTCACTTTGCTAAAAATGAAAAAATGTTAGAGAAAAAAAACGCATACTTTGTTGCCTAGGTAGCGGAAATGCTAATGCCATCAAATGTAAGATTTCTAAATAAACCTATGCCTAAATTAAAGTGATATTTCCAGATGGTTAAAGAGTTAAAAGGACATGGAGAACACTGGAGAGTAGAATCAGGTAGTGACTTGGAATGAAGAGGAAGAACTGAATCAATGTTCACATGAAAGCAGTTCACTGGAGACGGCTAACACGGGGATAATCCTCACTAGAGCATCTGGGAAACGTATTCCGTTAACTTTTAGACTTTTACAAATTTCTATAATAAACGGAAAAAACTGAAAGGTACAGGAAAATACAAAGATAAAAACTCATCACCAACAACCCTATCGTCCGTTTAGGTGGAGTTACTTCCGATTTCTCTTCTCTTTCTCTTACCACATCCTCCCCCCACACATTATTTTAAAATTATTTACTTGTAACTCTGAATAAAATTTTGTTATCTGAGGGGCGCCTGGGTGGCTCAGTCGGTTAAGCGTCCGACTTCAGCCAGGTCACAATCTCGCGGTCCGTGAGTTCGAGCCCCGTGTCGGGCTCTGTGCTGACAGCTCAGAGCCTGGAGCCCGTTTCAGATTCTGTGTCTCCCTCTCTTTGACCCTCCCCCGTTCATGCTCTGTCTCTCTCTGTCTCAAAAATAAATAAACGTTAAAAAAAAAATTTTGTTATCTGAAGTGTTTTTCAGAATGAACTGTTTGGGGAGAAGTTGGGTGTAAATTCTTTAATCTCTCATCTGAGAGGCCCCAGTTTAATGGCCAGCTCTCCTCATGTCCAGCTGCCTTAACTCAATCACTCAGTCTGAAGTGAAATCTGACAGTTGACAAGCCCTACACATGCAGAGGGAGTTTTTATTGCCTCTTCCTTGAATATGAAATAAAGATTTATTTAACAAAGATTTATTAAATACCTGCTAGGATCCAGATAGTGTTCTGGGCACACAATGGTGAAGAAAAAAGATCAAACCCCCTGTCCTCTTACATTCTAGTGATGGAAGAGGAAAAAAAAGTAAGTGAATTATTTTGTTTTATTTTTTATTTTATTTTAGAAAGAGAGAGAGAGAGAGAGCATAGCGGGGAGGGGCAGAGGGAGGGGAAGAGAAAGAATTCAGAGCAGGCCCCACACTCAGCCTGGAACCTGATGTGGAGCTCGATCCCATGACCCTGGGATCATGACCTGAGCTGAAATCAAGAGTCCAATGTTTAGTCGACTAAACCACCTGGACATACCAATTATGCAGTGGTTTAGAGACTGGTGTGTGCTCTGAATAAAAATAAAGCAAGGAAGGAAGAGAGATTGAGCACTGGGCATTTCTACAACTTTATCTGGGTGGTCAAGGAAGATCTCACTCTGATGCTGGCATTTGTCACTAGAGAATCACTATAAATTAAGTAGTGAAATATATAAATTCCTACAAAAAAAGAACCTACCTGATGACAAGAAGGCTTAGTGAATGTTTGTACACACCTAGACATAACAGCATGGAATTTGGGTTGTGGGAAAATAGCATTTCCAGACATGGGGGCAAGATTGGAGGGTGGGGGAAGGGTCAAATGGATGAGATCCAGATTGGCAGCAAAGTTTTCAACAGTAACAGCGAATGATAAAAGAAAATGGATGAATATCTTTGAAGTATGAAAGAAAATGTCTTCGATTCAAAATATAATGCTCAGCCACATGATCAATCCAATAATAAAGCATTCGGATATACAAGTGCTTTAAAAATCTACCTTCCCATGTAGATTTTTAGGAAGTTACCTGATGATGTGCTCCTCAACAAATTGAGGGTATAAGCTAAGAAAGAGTACTGATGGAAAAGGAAGTTTAGGTAGATTCAACAGAGGAAATAAAAATAAGTACTGTATTAGTCAGAGTCCTCCAGAGAAACAGACCCAATGAAATGTGTCTATGTAGCTAGAGATTTATTATGTGGTATTGGTTCACCCAATTACGGAGGAGTCCCACCATCTGATGCGTGTAAGCTGGAGAACTGGGCCAGCTGGTGGTGTTATCTGAAGGCCTGAGAACCAGGAGATAAAGGGCAGGATAGATGTCCTATACTAAGCAGTCAGGCAGAAGGAAGGCAGTCCAAACTTCCTTTGCTTTTTTGTTCTATTATAGGCCCTCAGTGTCTTGGATTATACCACCCCAAAGGGGGAAGACTGTCTACTTTTCTCAATTCACTAGTTCAAATGCTAATCTCTTCTAGAAACACCCTCATAGAGACACCCAGAACTAATGTTTAATCAGATATCTGGATATCCCATACAACTAACCATCACAAGTACATAGGGAAAAAGAGGGGTCAGAGGTAATTTTTTTTAAGTTTATTTATTTATTTTGAAAGAGAGAGAGCATGAGCTGGGGAGAGGCAGAGAGAGAGGTAGAGAGAAATCCCAAGCAGGCCCCACGCCGTCAGCACAGAGCCTGACATGGGGCTCGATCTCATGAACCATGAGATCATGACCTGAGCTGAAATCAAGAGTCAGACGCTTAACTGACTGAGCCACCCAGGTGCCCCAAGGGATAAGAAGTAAATTATGGACTTGCTTCAGCAGAAAGCCAATAACTAATCTAATGCTAATGTTGATCAGTCAAGAAATAATGGAAATAAGCTGAGAGATCATGGTTACTATCTCCATCTATGACGGTGATGATGTTCTTGTCAATGAAAACTGTAGAGAAACACTTCACCATCCACCTGGCAGTCAACAGTGAGGAGCTAGGTGAAGAAGGAGAACACAGCACAGGGATAAAGCAGAAATTGTGGAAGTGATATCAGGGCTAGACGGTTTGAAGTTTAGTAGAGCTGAGAGTATTTCCTGAACTAAAAGGGAGAGTACTTACAAAAACCTTCCATAGAGAGCGGGGAGCCTAGGCAAAGAAAGAGGGCTTGAGGGCATTTTCCCTGCCAGCCTATCATGCTGACGCAAATATAGACAAGATAAAATACACTCACACGGTTTTCTTTTGCTTGTAGTTTAAATTTACACAATACTGTGAAAGCTAATTTATCAGCATTTCACTCATTAATTCAGGGGTTTTTATGCCCACTATATATCAGGTGCTATTGAATTGATGGAACAATAAAGATAAAAACTCTCTTCCAGCAAAGATAAAAGTAATCATGTTAGGGACTCTGGTGAGGGGAGATAGGCATGTAATGATTAAATTGTATAAAATGTTACAGATGCTGGGACAAAATATGTTCAGGGTCCAAAACAGACACTAAGATAGAAATGGTTCCATTCTGTTTGTGGGAAGAGAAGTTCAGGAACTGCCCGATAGATGTGAGAATTGTGCTGCCTTGAAAAAGAGCCTACCTTCATGTCTTTGCAAATATAATTATTCTTTTATGACTCTAGCTTAAGGATGTAATCTTAAATAAAGAAAAAGAATTAGGCAAAAACAAAGCAAAGCAAAACAAACAAAAACCTTTCTTGGTGAGTCAGCTTTAAAAATATCCTATAGCACTTACTCTAAGATTAATACTCACTATTAAAATTTTTTAATGTTTATTTATTTTTGAGAGAGAGAGAAACTGGGAGAGTACCAATGGGGGGGAGGAGCAGAGAGAGAGGGAGACACAGAATCCAAGGCAGGCTCCAGGTTCTGAACTGTCAGCACAGAGTCTGACGCAGGACTTGAACCCACAAACTGAGAGATCATGACCTGAGCTGAAGTTGGACACTCAACCAACTGAACCACCCAGGTGCCCCAGTTAATCCCCCCTATTGAATAACATTTGAGCTAGTGCGGTTTCTTCATCAGTATATTGGAGAGAACAATGCCTATTCTAAGGATTATGGTGAAAAGTAGAAACAATATACAGATAGTTCTTAGCATATAACCAATACTCTGAAAGTTTCTGGGATGATGATGATGACAAAAATTTGTCTATAAATCTTCAGTGGTGCATAAATGTCAGGTGAACTCAGCATTCCACATAAGAACCCTTCAGGGAATCACAGAAGCTGGGAAGGCTGGAGCTGGCACGTGACTTAAAGACCAGTCAGTGTTTCTAATTGTGTGTGTGTGTGTGTGTGTGTGTGTGTGTGTGTGTGTAGGAAACTGAGAGACACAGAAGTTTAATAGTTTGCCAGAGAAATCTGCATGAAGCCTCAGAATGTTACATTCAAGACCTTGAAAAAAGACTTCTGTGTTTTGAAGCAAGAGACGCTGGTGAATTTGAGAGCCCTTCACTTTTTCCAAATTATTCAAATAATGTGTCAGTAAAGTCCTGTTTGCAAATCACAGACACAATGTATTTCAGGAATCTTTTATTTTCCTTTGAAATCAGTTGTTGACCCATCAGTCATGTACCAATTGTTCTAGGAGCTGAAATGAGAATACTCAAAGCTCACATCTTGGGATAGAAGCACTGCTTGGATCAAAGTGATGTTTTCCTCCTCTTTAGCATTACATCCTCGTTCTAGGCCGTTTCCTACTGTGTCTGCAACTGACTATGTCCTGCAGTTGGTAAGGGGTTAAAGGAGACATTAGTGGTATAAAAGAATTTATAGAAAGGAAAACATAATAAATTCTACTATTTTCTTTTGTCATATCTGACAAATAAGGAAGAAATTGACCTCAGTCACTATTAACCAGGGTCTATGTAACTCGTGGGCAGAGCTATGATCTCTTCCCTGTAGTACTGTAGTCAAAGGTAGGAAGCATTTAATACACTTCAGCCTATCACATGCATCCTTTTTGCCCTGGGTCCCCCTCAAGAGGAATTCTGCCTCTCTTATTTATACCTCCTTTCTCCAACGTGCTAAAAACACAGGAGTTCGCATTCTTTGAACTTCAGTTTCCTCAACTCTATATATGGGATATTAATATTTTCATTGCTATTTTGTTGAGATAATTTAATTAACCTGAATAGTAAAAACTATTGGATATATGTATCTATGTGAGAGAGAGATAGATGGAGAGATAGATAGATAGGACAAATACTACTTACTTTTCTGTCCCTCCTTCTCTGCTTCTTTCCTCCCTCCTTAATCCCCTCTGCTTTCCCCGCCCCTTCCTCCTCCCTCTTTCGCTTTCTTTCCTCCACCTTCATGCTGCCCAAATGCATTGATTCCACTGCCCAGCATCCTGCAATGATCACACCAGCCATAGTCCCCACACTTGTGGGGCTATGTCTCCCACTTTGTAAACTGGAAGAGAAGCATCTGTTTTGAGGCTTGGACCAAGACCCTTCCATCTCTAAACCTCTACAATTCTTTTTTTAAGGCACCAAGCAATCCACTGTTAATGGTGGGAACGTTACCAGGGACACTTTGGTTATGAAAATTTTTGCTTTGGGATTTGGGCTTTAAACAGCTTCTGCTTAGAATCATTCATTCCATTTTTTAAAAAGAGAATTAGAAATCTGCCTAGGTGGGAAAGAGCATACATTTCCAATGGTGATTTTTCACATTGTTCTGAAGGCAAGAAACTAAGATTGATTTGTATTTTTTTCATTTTCTAGAAAGAAGGGTGGACGTTCCATGTGCTCTTTTTATCTACAGTGGATTTGGGGTTGAAACAATTCTTCAAAAAGATAATATCTTGAGAACTAACCCGGAAGTTTGGTGTAAGTGGATTGTATTTGTACTAGATTTTTCATTATTTCAAATTCCCATTAAACTATACAACATTGCTCTGTGTATTTAGTGTTTCACTATTCTTTTCCTCCTAAGATTTGGGGACCTGGATTTACAAAACAAAATGAACAAAAAAAGGGAGCATTTCTTGGGAATATTTTTGAAGTAGAAAGTTATTTACTTAGGTGAATACTGTGTTCCATTGCACCTATTTCAGGGAAAGAATATAGACTCAAATATATCATGACAGCAAAAGAGCTATCATGAGTATGGGAAATGAAAATGGGGTGTTAAGGAGAAAAAATTTTCCTTTACGCCCCAAGCTTGCCTAGGAATTAAATCCACATGAGACAGATTAACACAAGAAAATCACATTTAATTATGTACATATGGGGAATTCACATAAACATGAAAGATTCCAAAGACGGACAAAATGAAATATATATGTCACTCTGAACTAAGGAGAAGGGAGTAGGGTCCTGGGGTTTCAAAACGAAGGAAGACAATTCACAGGGAAAATGGAAAGAGTAAATATTTGGTAATCAAGTGTTTGTTGGGCCATCCAGAGACAATGGGACACAGAGGAATTTTAGCAAATCATCTTTGCTAGGTTCCTCCCTGTCTACCACACCTAATTCAGAGTATCCTATGGTTATCTATGGTGATAGCTTCCTTCCTGGAACAGGTACTCTCTCTAAATTCTTTTAGGCAGTCAGGGGGAGAGGAAGGTCAAAAAGAAAAACTTCTTGAGTCTTCTGTTTCTTAAAAATAATCAGCCTCAGGGGCGCCTGGGTGGCGCAGTCGGTTAAGCGTCCGACTTCAGCCAGGTCACGATCTCGCGGTCCGTGAGTTCGAGCCCCGCGTCAGGCTCTGGGCTGATGGCTCCGAGCCTGGAGCCTGTTTCCGATTCTGTGTCTCCCTCTCTCTCTGCCCCTCCCCCGTTCATGCTCTGTCTCTCTCTGTCCAAAAATAAATAAAAAACGTTGAAAAAAAAAAAAAATTAAAAAAAAAAAAAAAGCCTCAAATAATGCCCATGCCAAAGAGATACATTTTGGGGTGGCAAGTTTTGCTCTCCTGCAGGGGCAAGGGAGAAGACAGAGAGGGAGGCGAGCAGGGAAACAAAAGACAGCGATGAATGAAAACAGATTCTTTCCTAACTTCACAGGCGTGGCAACCCTCAAACTTCCATATCCAAGTTTTGCCTAAGGAAGATTTTAAAATTCACAGTAGATATTATTTACCTTCTCCTCACACTGGGTGGTTGCCTGACTTAATGTCAGGATGAAAGCTTGGGTTTAAGGTTTGGGCCAGGCCCTTGCTACTTGAATGATACAGAAGGAAAAGTGCTGGATCACAGAGAGGAAGAAGTGAGAAGGTGATGAGTACAATAAAGCTTTGTCCACCCAGTGCTAAGTTTTCCTGGGTGGTCCTCTGATCCTCAACCTCAAATCCCGGAAGGAGCTTCTGAAGGAAGATGGTCTCAGTTATATTTTTGCCCAGGCATCTACACAATCAAAATGATCTGCCCAGATGAATATATAAGCAAAATGTGCTTTGCACATGTGACAGAACATTATTCAGCTTTTTTTTTTTTAATTTTTTTTTCAACGTTTTTTATTTATTTTTGGGACAGAGAGAGACAGAGCATGAACGGGGGAGGGGCAGAGAGAGAGGGAGACACAGAATCGGAAACAGGCTCCAGGCTCCGAGCCATCAGCCCAGAGCCTGACGCGGGGCTCGAACTCACGGACCGCGAGATCGTGACCTGGCTGAAGTCGGGACGCTTAACCGACTGCGCCACCCAGGCGCCCCAGGGAAATGCATTTTCTAAAAACAAATGCTAAAAAACTAAGTGAACTAATACCTGTGCGAGGAAAAGAAAGTTCTTCTGAACTGCTTAAGAGTAATGATTTCAGGGGCGCCTGGGTGGCTCAGTGGGTTAAAAACTTAAGGTTACAGTTGAACAAAGCACCATCCGACGTGGGCTCAGGTCAGGATCTCATGGGTTCGGGGGCCTGCAGGCTGCTTCCGATTCTGTGTCTCCCTTGCTTTCTGCCCTTCCCCCGCTTGCGCTCTGTCTCTCTCTGTCTCTCAAAAATAAATAAAACGTTAAAAAAAATTTTTAGAGAGTAATGATTTCATTTCTGTGTTACTTATTTGAAGATATACTTTATATTTTGCTCTTATTGTGCTTTTCTATTTAAATTTCTCAGTATGACTGAACGCTCTATTATATCGAGTCCGAGCTTCCCGGAATTAAAATTGCAGGGAGATAATGCAGAAAATAAGTGGGTAGTGTTGACCTGCTCCCAGCACGTAAACTGGTCAGGCAGACTTCTGAGGAATAATGCTTCGCAGCAAAACTTACTACTTCCAGCAAGCTTTTCCTGCAGGGGGCCAAAGAATAAGTATTGTATGTTTTGTGGGCCATGCAGGCTTTGCTTCGACTCTTCAATTGTGTCCTTATAACACAAAAACTGATACAGCCGACATGCAAATGGATGAGGGTGTCCGGGTTCCAACAAAACTTTATAAAAACAGGCCACAGACCAGATTTGACTCGTCGGTCATAGTTTGGCGATCTCTGCTTTGTAGTAAAGCCATAGTAAGTTTTCTTCTTTGGCCAAATAGTGAGTGGGAGCTTGCAAAACCAAAGTCATTCCGAGGGGATGACACGCCCCCACATGGTCGCCAGCACATAATAACTGGGTCCCTGTCTTCCACTTTCTAGCAATAATAACTGACAATTTAACGGCTATTGTCAGCTTACAAAGTGCATATTAACTACTTGAACTGCAAATTCTGTGGGATTATATCTTCATATTGCAGATTATTTTTTATCATGGGCTTTAAGTTTCTGGGAATAAGCAGGTGAATTATCCAGACCAGCCATCCCAATAAAAACAACCAAAAATGCTAAATACAATACAAAAAGCACCTACTTAAAAGCACCCCAAAACTAACACATTAGAAAGGGACTAGCAGACCTAAATGGAGGGAAATTATTAAGAAAGCACAGAAGCAACTTTTGCCTTGATAATATCTGCTGATCCGGGCAAAATGGAACTTTTGGTGACTTTATGGAGTGATCAGGACAGAAATCAAGGCCTAGAGACTGTATGAGCTACCACGTCTACCAATAAATCACCCCTATGATAAAGTTGAACCTCAAAGAAATAACCCCTGGCGTAAAAGAGCCAGAGTGAAGCAGCCTTCCTGCAAAGAAACAGGTGGATTTCATATCCCCAGGTAGGTCAAGGACCCTCAAGCCTTGAAATTTGGTTTAAGGCGGCAGTTCCTCCAGACATCTTTCAGAAACAAATAATAAATTCTTTTTGGAGGAAGGTATATATAATTCATCCTGGGCCTCAAATTACTCCTATAAATGATTTTCCAAGCACAAGGACTTAGCATATAGTCAAAAACGTAAGGTTACAATTAAACAAAGCACCATGTAGTCAACTAAAACAGATTTGCAAATATTTAGCTAGTAGAATTATCAGATACAGGTTACAGAGCAAGAGTGTTTACTATTCTTAAAGGGGAAAAAAAAGAACAGGCATGATAGCAGAAAGCCATAAAAAAATGACAGTGTAAATTTTTCTTTAAAGAACCAATGAACTTATAAGAAAGGAAAATGAAGTAACCAAAAGTTTAAACTTAATACAAGTTTTTAACAGCGGACTAGACACACCAAAGGAGATAATTAGATATTAGAAGCCCCATATTTGGGGGGGAAAAAGGTGGCCAATATTCCATTGGTAGTAAGTACCCAAAAAGATAAATTTATTTCTTTGGAACCTAAAGTCCCACAAACTTTTCAATCTGTGGCCAACTTTGTGGTCATAGGTGTTTGTATTGCTAAGGGAAAGAGGAAAATTTACCCCGTCTCCATATCAAACTGACAATTTCTAACCCAGTTTTGATGCCATGTTCTGCCCCCTGACTACATATTCCTCACCATGCCACTAGGACACTGATGTCTTTGTCCTGTCCAGGAATTTTGATCTATGACCACATCCACTTGATCTGCCGCAGTGGAATTCCAATTCTTCCCTTGAGTTTCAGTTTGCTCTAGATAATGAAATGAAGAAAGAACAGCCTGCTACTTTGATCAAAGAGTCCTTGTGGTTAATAACCAAACAGGAACAAAGTTGAGAGTAGAGGAAAAAACAATGAAAGAAGTGCTAATAGATATATTTCTTCATCTAAAACTATTGAAAAGTCTCTACATGAGAATATTAGTTCCCCTGGGAGTCCCACTGCTCAGAGAGAGGGCTGCACAATCGTGCTCCTCAAAAAGCCCCATACGCTGCCCTTAGCTTGACACTCCCAGGGTCCCCCAACTGCTTTAGTAACTAACTTCACAGTGATTGAACCCTGTACAGATGCCTTCACACAGACCCTTAGGACTTGACCAATTCAATAGGATTCTTTTTTTTTTTTTTGCTTCCTATAATAAACTATAGTCCAATTGAAACCCCTGTCCTAATTTTCTGTTACGCTTTTCATGAATGTTAATTCTGTCTATATTTTAAGTCCCATAAGACAATCAGTACACATTACATTTACCATCTATCTAGTCTTTCTACTGGTCTTCATTCCTTCTTGGATTTCTGGGATAACTTTCTCAGAAAAGAACTCCCTTTAGCATTTCTCTTAGTGCAGGTCTCCTGGTGAGGAACTTTCTGCTTGAATTTGTCTAGAAATGTATTTGAAAATATATTTGAAAGGTATTTTTACTGGATAAACAATTCCAGCATGACATTTTTGTTTTTTCTTTTGGCACTTTGAAGATATCATCACATTGCTTTCTGGCTTTTATTTCTCTTTTGAGAAAATAGCTATCAGTCTGATTAATGGTCCTTTAAAGGTAATGTGTCTATTTGCTCTGAATGCTTTTAAGACTTTGGTTTGCAGAAGTTTTACAGTTATGAGCTTAATCATGGTGATTTGCTTTGTATTTATACAGCTTGGAGTTTGTAACACTTCTTTGATATATTTCATTAATTTTGGAAAAGATCCCAGCTGTTATTTTTTGAGCTATTGCTTCTGAACTATTATCTCTCCCCAGGGTTTCTGTGACTCCAATTATATGTATGTTGGATCTTTCCTCCAAGGTCCACGTATCACTTCTGTGACTTTCTGTGTTCTTCATCCTTTTCTGCTGTGTACTTCAGTCTGAATATTCTAACTGACCTATCAACCAGTTAACACATCCTCTTTTTTGTTATGTCCAATATGCAGTTAAACCCTGTATTAAGATCCTAATTTCAGTTATTACATTCTTGAGTTGTAGAAGTTCCATTTGATTCTTTTACAGAATTCAGTTTTCTGATAAAATTCTCCCTCTTGACATCTATGTCTCTTGAACACATTAATCAGTTTTTTTTTAAGTCCATGTCTCCTAATCCTATACCTAGGTTAACTGTGGGTCTGCTTCAATTGTCAGTTTTGTTTTTAATTCTGTTTCTTGGTATTTCTAGTAATATTTTATGGAATATACAACACTGTTTATGGAAAACTGTAGACGTTCAGGACGATGTCATGTTTCTCCGGGGGGATTTATCCTATCCTCTGATGGACAGCTATAGTAAACCCCAAAAAGTGAGATGATTCAAGTACCTTGTAATCTTACTAAGGTTTTGTATACCTCTGGCATATCAACCGAGAGCCTGCGGTATTTGCTAGAGCTCCTCCTCCTTGGCAAATTCCTGAGCTCCAATTTTTATCTCCTCACCCTCATGACACTGCCTCAAACTCCTTTTTGCTTTCTGCCTGCTTTCCTCTTTGGCTTCGTGCCTGCACACCTTAAGAGTTTAACAAATGCCTCCAGGTGAAAGGTTCTCCTCCTCTCCTGTCAGACAATCTTGGCTCCTCATGTCCTGTCGGCCTCAGCAGCTCTGAACTCCAGTTTGTGTCCCTCTAGCTGCACAAGACCACTGAAATCTCTGCTAAGTTCTCTGCCTCTTAGCATCACTGCCTTTCCTTTCAGGCCGAAAATTGTCACATTTCTTGAATGTGGCACAGGGAGTGTTGGACTCACCTTAATGAGCCTCTCCCTTTCATGGATCTTCACACCCTTCAAGTCCTAGATACCTTGGCTGCTCTTCGATGTCTTAGAAAAATGTGTATTTTGTGTTTTATACGGATTTCCTGGGTGTTTTCAATAGGAGACGTGGCCTGTGAGATACTCCCTTATAACGAGAAGTAGGGTGAGCTTCCTAAAATAGAAACACAAAATGTTTATCTTTCTGCTCTCCTCTTTCTTCTTTTGTCAGGAACAAAAAAAATTTTCATTCTAGATTCCTTCTCGGATGCGTGAGAATATTCTTTCCACACTACTTAAAGGTCTTCAGGCTTCATTACTTTAGGGCTAAGCCTACCCAGATCACACTTCTGAATATGTCTGGGCCTTCGAGTAAGAGAACCTGGCTGTTGCATGTTGCCTGTGGTGTAAGCTTCTAGTCCAATGTCTGGGAAGACACATTTCCTTAATCTGTGTTTTCAAGTTTTAGGTTAGTCTGCAAATTTCTAAATTTCTCAAATTTAGTGAGGCTCTTCCTGCTTTTCAGAAGTGGAGTTTCCTTATTTATTCTGCAAACATTTACTTGGCCCCAATAACTTCTTGGCCCTTTCCTTTTTGAGTCCATCCTTTTTTCAAAATGAAGAAACTATGAGACAACTCTATGTAAGTCTGTTCTTACGCTCATTGCTATCCCTCCCTTTTCTTGGTAACGCCTTAAAAAAATATCTTTTAACTATATTTAGAATCCACCCAATGAGGCCCATTTATTAAAATCGCATTAGGCATTATTAATCAATTAAAATATATCACTCAGTAGACATTGTATTGAGCCTAATTTAAAATGCATATGTTGGAGCCGTAATGGATCACTGCGTTGTCAGATATGGTAGGTCTTCATCTGTTGCTGATAAAGATGAAACTGTTTCTTGAAAAGTAAAAGCCATCTGCAGCTGCTTTGAAAGTCAACTGACATTTTGCTAATTAGCATTTATTTACAGTAGTTGAATAACAATATCAAACTACAATAAGGAATGAGCAGTTAACAGTAGGGGAAAAAAAAGCTGGTGCCATTAAGTTCCATCATTTGGCATCTAGTTAAAAACACAGACTCTTTCAGAGATGGAGACGGGATCACTGAAGTCTGTTTAAATGTAAAGTGAACCAGAGAAGAGAATGGGATCCCAGAGAGGTGGGGTCAAGGTGTGGCTCTTGGGTCTTAGAATGGAACAGATGAGCAACCAGCAGTAGAGTATCCGCTTGAGCAAAAAGAGAGGATAGGAAGTGAGATGAAATTATTTCCTTATTTAGTGACTTTTTAACACATGCCAAATCATCATTGGAATTTTGGCACTCAGCAGATTCCAAATGACTTGGGTGGTCAAATTAAGATGTCAAATTCAGCTCAGGTCCTGAACTATTATCACCCACCTCTGGGCATGAAGCAGGCAGGGAGTGAGGGAAAAAGAGAGGGACCTGATTTTATCAGGAACATTTTGACATGGGTGGGGGGGGCGGTGGGATGCCTATAATCTTGATTTTTGGCTTGCATCCTTCCCTCCCTGTGACTCCTAAAAGTATGAATGTCAAAACTAAGAATAACGAAGATATTTTCATAAAAAATAGCTGGTGCTATGTTACCAGATTTCCAGTTGATCTCAACTGCTGTTATCAATAAACAAATAAATCACAATTTCACCATACTCCATAGACAGGCACATTTGCCACCTCTACATTTATTCCCTATAATTGGCACCATTCTAAATATTCATTGACGAAAGAGGAAAAAATAAAATCTTCTACTCTTTTGTCTTTTAGGAATGTTAGCGGGCTAACCCAGAAGTCCAATGTGGCTGAATTTTCGTATGAATAAGCAGGACACAGTCCTGCTTCTTCTTTCTTAAAAATGCTGGCAAGCCGGCTTTGCCCCACACTTACAATATTCTGTAACATTACTGTCTTCCAAGAGAGCAATAAAACAAAACACATTGCCAGTAAAGAGCTAATGATTTCCATGATCATAAGCATGCTAACAGCTGTGCACTTATGGAACTGGTATCCATTTTCTCGTTTCTCTACAGGTTTGTTAGGATTTTCCTAGCGGGCCGTGACTCCCCCTCCATGAAGTAGGATGGGCAATTAGTGATGTGGAAGATCTCTGTCGTGCTGGATGGAATCTGCAATTCTGCCTATCTTAATGCTCATGTACAAATTAAGAATACAGATACAGAACACTTGAACAGAAATTAAAAAAAAAAAAACAAGCACATCAACCTTTCCATTTCCTGGCTCATTTCAGGCAATTGACACTGACCAACTAGCTCTGACCAGGAGAGCAAAACTAGTTTTTTAAACCACTCTCATTTACTGCAAAGCAATTGATGAGAGACTGTAAAGCCCAGTTGCTTGGAGAATTTTCACTCTGCTGAAGCCAATGATTGTATCTTAAAAAAAAGTGGTGGCTTTATATTTTAATGATTAATCTCACTTTGAACAGATGGGTTCTAAATCTGCCCAGCTACTTGTTGGCTCAAGTCAAGTGAACTATTCCTTTTGTGAATATTAGCATGTGAAACACTAATAAATATAATATTTATGCTATAAAGTATTCCTCAGTTTTCCTAAAGATTTAAGGTGGGGAGATTTTTAGGGGTGCCCAGGTGGCTCAGTCAGTTGAGCATCTGACTTTGATTTAGGCGCATATCATGATCTCATGGTTTCTGGGATGGAGCTTTGCATCTGGCTCTGCATTAGCAGTATGGAGCCTGTTTGGGATTCTCTCTTTCTCTCTCTCTCTCTCTCTCTCTCCCTCTCTCTCTCTGCCCCTTCCCTGCTCATGCTCTCTCTTTCTCTCTCAAAATAAATAAATAAACATTAAAAAAAAAAGATGGGGAGATTTTTTAAAATAACCAACCTGGGTGACTCAGCCAGTTAAGCATCTGACTCTTTCTGGGCTCAGGTCATGATCTCCCGGTTTGCGAGTTCAAGCCCCACATGGGGCCCTCTGCTGTCACTGCAAAGCCTGCTTCAGGTCCTCTGTTCCCCTCTCTCTCTGTCCCTCCCCTGTTCCCCCTCTCTCTCTCTCTCTCAAAAATAAATAAACATTTAAAAAAGATAACCAGCCTAAAGTACAATATGGTGGCAGGACACCATCTAATTTTGTATGTTGGATCTGCATTTGGTGTTAATATTCTTCAGGTTAACTTTTTGCTTCAGAACATAAAAAGGCTTAATGTTTTTTTTAGTAAACATCTCCCCGGGGCTCCTGGCTGGTTCAATCAGGAAAGCATGTGACTCTTGATCTCAGGTTTATGAGATTGAGCCCCACTGGGGGTGTAGACATTAGAAATAAATAAATAAATAAACAAACAAATAAACAAATAAACTTTCCCTTTCACATCAGTAACTTTATCTGAGATCTAGGGAGGGCTGAGCTTGCCTACCCTTATTCTAATACCCAGAAGACCACTGGCTTGAAAAATAAATTATCTTTTGCCTGCTGAATTATCAACCACTTTACATTAAATCACAATGTGCCAAGCACTTCAACATATACCATCTTCTTTCATGTGATTCAGTCCTTCAGCAGTCTTGCAAATCAGGCAGAATTATTCCCATTTTATGTATTAGGAAACTGCGGCTCACAGAGGTTAAGAGAAGAGTTCAAAGTGACACAACTGGAGAGCATCTAATGACAGACAAATCCTTCTGTGATTCCAGTGCCGGCGCTCTGTCACAGACCAATTTACTCATTTTATGAAGACCATTGGGAAGATGGCTGATATTAAGATAAGGCCTTATCCCTAAGTTTTTAATTCAGTTCTGAGCTGTGCTGTCTTTTGTTTGAATTGGTCCTCTCTTCTCTCAAAATCAAAACTAATGCCAAACCCCCCATTATCATTAAAACATCCAGAAAAGGCCAGCTCACCTTTTGTCAGATTAGGGGAAAAAAGTAGACGTATGTGCTATGGAACTTTCAAATTCAGAAGTCAAGAGAGGTAAGATGGGGCACCTGGGTGGTTCAGTCGGTTAAGCGTCCGACTTCGGCTCAGGTCATGGTGAGTTCGAGCCCTGTGTTGGGCTCTGTGCTGGCAGCTCAGAGCCTGGAGCCTGCTTCAGATTCTGTGTCTCCCTCTCTCTCTGCCCCTCCCCCACTTGCACTCTGTCTCTCAAAAATAAAGTAAAATGCTAAGAAAAAAAAATATAAAGAAAAAGAAGTCAAGAGAGGTAAAAAACCCAAAACGATCTCTAGAAGTTACCAGGGACTTTCTTATGCTGCCATAGACTAGCCATCTCTCTCATTTTGTGAGGGGTTCTTTCTTCTTGCCTTGCTTTCCATATCCAAGCAATGTCTGTATCTTCTTAAATGTTCCTACATATGGAGTTATGATCTTCAGTGTTTCAAACTCGACGAAAACTAGCCCTTTAAAGAAAGTGCAGTGCACAAGAAAAGTGTGGGCTTTGTCACAGGCAGGCTTGGCATTGAATTCCTTACGTGGCCCACCCCCACACTGTAAGAATAGGCAGGCTAGTAACCTCTGAGCCTCGGTTTCCTGATGATATTTGTCCTACAGAGTTTTTGCTGAGTGTGATAACATGAACATAATATTTGAAATAGCAGGAGACTTTTACAGTAAAAATTATTCTCTTTCCCTTCACTTCCTTGCATTAGTTCATCTGGAGGCAACTTATTTCTGTAAAGAACTTTTTTCCGTTGCTACTTTTTCTGTCCTGAAAAAGTAATTATTTATTATTGGTGTTGTTGTTGTTGCTGTTTTCATTGTGGTAAAACTCACAAACATAAAATTTACTATTGTAATACTTTTAAGTGAACAGTTCAGCAGTTCCAAGTATATTCACACTGTTACGCAATCATCACCACCGTCTGTCTCGGGAACTTTTTCATCTTCCCAAACTAGACCTCTGTACCCATTAAACAATAACTCCCCATTTCCTCCTCCCCCAGCCCCTGACAACCCCCATCCTACTCTCTGTGTCTATGAATTGGATTACTCTGGGTACCTCATATAAGTGGAATCATACAATCTGTGTCCTTCTGTGACTGGTTTATCTTACTCGGCATAATGTCCTCAAGGTTCATCCATGTGGTAGCGCGTGCCATCATTTCCTTCCTTTTAAAAGCTGAATAATGGGGCGCCTGGGTGGCGCAGTCGGTTAAGCGTCCGACTTCAGCCAGGTCACGATCTCGCGGTCCGTGAGTTCGAGCCCCGCGTCAGGCTCTGGGCTGATGGCTCGGAGCCTGGAGCCTGTTTCCGATTCTGTGTCTCCCTCTCTCTCTGCCCCTCCCCCGTTCATGCTCTGTCTCTCTCTGTCCCAAAAATAAATAAAAAACGTTGAAAAAAAAAATTAAAAAAAAAGAAAAAGAAAAAGAAAATGCATTTCCCTCTTCATTTATAAGTTGGATTCTTTGCTTTTTCGTGGCTCTACTTCTCTGGGCTGTGTGGAATAGAGAAGGCTTAGAGGAGACGGGAATTCACAAGCAGCAAGGAAGGACAAAGGCAGGCCCCGATCCTTTGTGATGGCGTGGATTTTACAGCTCTTTGTGGGGCAGGGGAGCCAGCAGGCATTTACGGCAAAGAGCAGTGTACTCTCTGAGACAGTTCCTGCCTCTCAGGAGTAACAGGAGAGACCTTAGCAGAAACATCAAAGAAAGAGAAACTGGAAGAGGAAGTTACATTCAAAGCCCAGCACTGCGTTTCTCTTTTCCTCAGCACCAGCTCCAATGAACAGATTCGCTGATCCCGTGTATGATGTCAATTAAGCTACCGCTTCGGCTCCCAATTGCGCATAGGCTTTCTATACATAGACAGTGGTGATGTCATCCGTGCTACCGATGTGAAGACGCAGAACTGTCTTTCTGCGGAATCTTGGTTTAACAGTGACTGCCACCGAGTCAAGAAGATGACCGGGTTGAGGTGCATCTTTCTGAACGGAATCGGGAGTCTCGGAAAATGCACTACCCCACGGGGAAAGTGTTTGTGTTGCTAGATCAAAAATAAGGAACATGATAATTTCGCCCAACCCAGGGGCCTGTTGGCCAGACGCCTTCCAAGATGTGGAGGGGAGTGGATCCTAGGCAGTGGATCCAGAAGTGAGGAATAAAGAAACAAAATGAAATCATTTCTTTATAGAGAATCGGCTGCCTTCCATGCTTGCCACTTTGTTTATTAATCCATCCGAAATTCCCTGGGGATTTGGAGCTGGCTCTTTGCCTGCTGATGAGTCTGTAACTCTGCGACAATTAACTGTAATGGCTTGGAGACAGACCCTTCTAAATCACCGCCTGGTCCTGGGCTGCCAAAAGCCGTCTGCACCTGGGTGGCTGGCTAACAGCACCCCCATTTTATTCCATTTTCCATGTGGAATTTACTGTCCTCCGTCTTCGCTGGAGAGCCAAGACTGCTCTAAATTCCCTTCTGTGATGTGGAGGGGCAGGAGAGGGGAGGCTGCAGCCCGAGAGGGGTGGGAGGGGGTGGCTATGTGGGAAAAGCTAAGGGGCTCTCTTCTCTAGGACCAGGACACAAAAACCCCCTCTGTTCCCGACCACCTGGGCTCACCAGGCTCGTTATGTGGGAATCCAAGGCTGGCCCAGGCAGTCAGAGGACCCAGGAGCGTCAGAGAAGGGAGTTCCTATGCCGCCAGTTCCCGGTGGTGCCGGTGCCGGGCGGGAACTGCGTGAGGCCGCTGGTAATTTTCCGGGCACTCAGCATGCCCCGCGGTGCCCCGCACAGGAGCGCGAACACAATGGCCACGTGGCCGGGAAGCCAGATGGGCTCTATTCTAGGCAAAGGCAGAGAAGGGACCGCAGGGTCTGGATTTGCTTAGCTCCTTAGCCTTGCTGCTCTCCCTCTGTCTTCCCACGCTGGGTTTACCTTTCAGTGATCCCCAAAGGGAGGGCACATCCCAGCAGGTCCCCTGGAAGCTGTAGATGTGCTGATTTGCACCCTACTTGTGCATATTTTTATGTGGGCTGGGAAAACAGATGGCTCCATCCAAGTCGCTGAAAACCCAGCTGGTTACTGCTGCACTAGAATGACCTGAGTTTGGGGATCTGAGTTTTCCCTGCCAGAGCCCTGGGCAAGCTGGGAAATGTGTCTTTCTGAATTGAGCACAGATGAGGTCTGAATCACTGTGTCCCACCCTCTCCTGTGTGCTCTGGGGAACACAGGCACGGTGACATTAAGCACAGCACATTACACCCAGCATCCCTGCTCCCTTACATCCTTTTTTTTGAATTAGGTGGGTTAAAAATTAATTTTAAAATAACAAACCAACAACAGTCATGTTCCTTTCTTTCCTATTTCTTCTTTTTTCTTTTTATTATTTTTAAAATGTTTTATTTATTTACTTTGAGAGACAGCATGAGCGGGGGCAGGACAGAGAGACAGAGAGAGAGACAGACAGACAGACAGAGAGAGAGAATCCCAAACAGGTTCCATGCTCCCAGCGCAGAGCCCAACACGGGGCTCGATCTCAAGAACCGCAAGATCATGACCTGAGCTGAAATCGAGAGTTGACCGCTCAACCCACTAGGCCACCCAGCTGCCCCTCTTTCCCACTTTTTAAACCAAACCTGCACCCCATCCCCCTTTCTAGGTAATGACATAGACTTCCATAAGAGAAATTCAGAAATCATTTCAACCCAACATTTACTGAGCTCCTATTTTATTCCAGGAATTATGGTAGGCACTGGAAATACAAACTTGAATAATACATGGCCTCTGTAATGGGAAAGCTGCAAGTCTAGCTGGAAGAGATATGTGTGAAAAGAAGACAGTTTTTAAATAAGATATAAGTGCTCTCATAGAAATAGGTAGAGAGTGGCATGGGAACATAAAGAAGGACAGATTTTTTTCCCCTTGGGACGAGTAGAACGAGCCCTGGACGGGTGACGGGTGAGGGAAAGTAAGACTTTGTCTGCGGCAGTCACGCCTGTTAATATGCACTCCTGCTTAGACCCTACTGGCTGTCACAGCATCGGTGCCCCAGCTCTTCCTATCTAACCTCCATGTCTTCTGGTGGTGACCTCTGCTAACATGATCCTGGGGAAGCTGACCCCATCTCAGCTTCAGGCGCAGATCCCAATAAATCTAAGACAATCATGGCAGCCATGTTCCCGTGAAGGTTGGATTTAGAAATGGGTACAGGACCAAACTCTGATCAATGACACATGACGTCTCCTGTGGGGTATCTAGGAAAGCTTCCTCTCTCCTAAGAAAACAATACGTGAAGACATGGCCCCCCTCTCTTCCCACAGATGTTGCCTTGCTTCAGCTAAGCAAAGGGAGGGTGTTCGACAAATCAAATCAATATAGTTTGATTGTGGGTTCAAGTGTAGCCAGAGCAGGTAGCCCCACTGCGAGGTGGCTGGAAATACCTGCTGACGGGCCTTGGATGCATCAGGGGTTCTACTTCCCAGGGGGCAATGGGGTCATCCCTGCAGCGATGGCCATGGCATAGCAACAAGGAAACGTCTTAACTCAGGCTGATCTTGTGCTGGGGTAAAAAAAATGGTGCAGGCAGGTGAGATAGTGCATCTCTAAAAACACAGGTGGCTCCTTGTTAGCAAAGATTGTGGCCAAATGACACCCTCCATGGAAATCCTGAAGCTTCACACTAGCCTTTTTTAAAACAGTGTATTTATTAATTTTGATAGAGAGAGATAGAGAATGAGCAGGGGAGCGGCAGAGAGAGAGAGAGAGAGAGGGAGTGAGAGAGTCCCAGGCAGGGTCCACTGCTGTCAGTGCAGAGCCCGACTCAGGGATCATGAGATCATGAGATCATGAGATCATGAGATCATGACCTGAGCCGAAATCAAGAGTCAGATACTCAACCAACTGAGCCACCCAGGTGCCCCTGCACACTAGCCTTTTCAGCCACTTTTGTTATCATCATCCACCATTAAAATAATATATGTAAGGTGCTTGGTAGAGTTTCACAAACACGGCAAGCGCTCAGTACATGTTAGCTGCCAGCGTTATCACAGATAGCAAAAGATCCTTTCTGGATGCCAAGGACAGCAGAATAATTTACAAAAATAATCCTGGGGGTTCTGTCTCCCCTTCCCTGCCAGTTGGGAAGTCGGTTTGCCTTGTTGCATTGTTGCTTCATTTACAACGTTTGTCTTCTCTGAGTTCTTCCCCCTACCGTTGGGCCAACTGGAGTGGTGTCATCGTATGTGGGGCCCTGGCTGCCGGCTGCATTTGGCCTTTATTGGTCCAAATCCACAAATTTAGGTTGCCGATCACACAAGTGCGAACCTCTTGGCTCTGTGTCTGGGCCTCTCTGCTTTCGGTTAGACAGGAAACCAGCGTTGGGCAAACCTCCAAGGTTTCAGATGGGCCTTCTGTTCAGATAAGCTTCCAAGGATGTTTCTGCTTGGGAACAGTAACAGCTCAAGTTCTTTCCTGGGTTTTGTGCCTCTGTGACATACCAACAGATTTAGAACTGACGTTATAATCGGAGTGAAAATGCCCACATGTGACTTGAATTAAACAGACCTCTGTGGATCAGAGACGCAAGGCTAACTAATCTCAGGGTGTTAAGCTAAAATTCTCTGAGAGGCACCAAGCATCTACCCTGTCAGAGGTAAGTCCTTGGCCTATGTGCTTATTTTTAATTGAGTTCAGTTTCACTTTGGGATACAGAGAGCAGTTTCCTTAGTGCCTTTGAGAAGCAGGGTAGGGAAATAACGTTTTGGGTCCCTCTGCCCTGAGTTCAGATCCTTGCTCCAGCCCTTATTTGGTGTGGCCAAGTTATTTAATTTCTCTGATCCTCAGTTTCTAGTACCTTTCTCATAGGATGATTATGAGGACCCAATTAACTATGTGACAAATGCCCAGAAAATGATAGATGCTCAATAAGTGGCAGGTACCCTAGGCAGACAATGAGATCTTTTCATCCAGGTTCAGATTCACTGAAATATGTGAAGTTGCAGTATCTGTGATTTGCTCAGTGGATGCTCTTTTTTTTTAAATTTTTTTAATGTTTATTTATTTTTGAGAGACAGAGACAGAATGCGATTGGGTTATGGGCAGAGAGAGAGGGAGACATAGAAGCAGAAGCAGGCTCCAGGCTCTGAGCCGTCAGCACAGAGCCCGACGTGGGCTCCAACTCATGAGCCGTGAGATCATGACCTGAGCCAAAGCCAGACGCTGAGCCGACTGAGCCACCCAGGCGCCCCGCTCAGGGGATGCTCTTTGAACACCTACTATGTGCTCAATTTGAAGGGTTCAGAGATTGTAGACAGAGAGCATGTGTCTTTGGTCAGATTTGAACTTGAATGATTCTAAAGTGAGGCATTTCCAGCCAAGAATCTGAAAATTGAGATTCAAGAATGCCCAGTTCCAAGAAGCACCATGCAACTGGACTCCAGAACATGACCTTGAGCCATCAAGAGGGCGACTTCTCATCCATTCTTTCGCTTCTCCTTGCCCTGGTGGAGTCCTTCAATTTTGTTTTCACTTATCAATTATCTGAAAAATGGCTCTCAAAATATAATTCATGGGACTCCAGTTGGTAAGACCAGTTTCTTAAAGTGTTTATGCTTAAAATCGAACAATAACAATACACTTCTCCACATATAATTGCTTATTTTGTCCTATGCTTTCAAACCCCATGCAATTGGCTCCTTTTAGCATTATTACTCTTACCCCACCTTTTTCTTCATTCCCCAATACTCTACAAGGTCCTACCTCTTCCTGTCAAAGTTCTGTATCTTATATCAAGGCCCTGATACCAGGAGCATTTCCATAAACCATAGCTGAAATAAATTAAAAAAGTTTTTACCATTATAATATTATTGTATTCACCCCACCAAAGTAGCTGAGGTGCTGAAATGCTTTTGAGGGCGAGTAGTTGATTGGTAGCATCCCTTCTCTGTCAAATCTGCCTGAGGATGGAAACCACTAAGAACAAGTGGTCTAATGACCTCCACCTGCCAGGACTGTCTTGGGTCACTGCCATCCAGTGGGTTTTTGTGAAATGCCACAATGGAGCTGTGATGCCATTATTGCTAAACCTGTTGCCCTAGTTGATATCTGGGAATGGCTGGTGTTGTTTATGCCTCAGATGACCACATTTTAATGATCCAAGAAAATGAGCCCAAGTTGCCACTTCCAGTAAATACTAATTTTAATAACTAAGTGCAAATGGAATTGTCGGTGAAAATGAACTCCTTTTGATTGCAGCCTCCCTGATT
Source organism: Neofelis nebulosa (assembly GCF_028018385.1). Taxonomy (NCBI): domain Eukaryota; kingdom Metazoa; phylum Chordata; class Mammalia; order Carnivora; family Felidae; genus Neofelis; species Neofelis nebulosa. The sequence continues at coordinate 30,437,063 of NC_080796.1, forward strand.
TACTTTTGTTGCAGTGGGAACTCTTGCTAAAGGCTGAAAGAACAGCTCATGTTACGGACAACAGCCACCTTTCACCTCCCATCAACTCTGGAAGGTGCGAGTGTATCCTGGTCAGGGCTCTGGACTTCCAGCCTCCCAAATGAAAGTACAGTCTGTACTAGCCAGGAAACACCAGACATCTGCATCCTCAAAAACATGCCATTTGTTTCTATGACAACACTGGAAACATGCAAATATTATGCATTTAGCAAAATCCCACATGTTAGAGAGCAAACTCCTGGCTGTCTGAGATGTTTGACAGGATTCAGTTTTACTTGTCATATTTCTTTCAAGTCTAGCATTTCAAGCAAAAAGGATATTGGTTGCCTTAGGTCAAGCTTTGACGTCTCCAACATCCTAAAGGGAATTATGTCACAAAGTTCTCCAAGAATTTGCTATCAGGACTTTGTTCAAAAACTCTCAATGGCTTCTTTTTTCTTTTTCTTTTTCTTTTTCTTTTTCTCTTTCTTTTTTTTTTTTTTTTTTTTTACATGCAAAGTCAAACCCTTGAGGACTGTGCAACCTGGGACAATGAACCTTTCTACCCTTCTGTATGTTCACCATTCCTGCCCTTTTCTCAATACCTAACACTCCAACTAAATGGTGTATAACTGACTTTTCTCTAAAAAACTTTTGTACTTTTGAATCCCATGCAGTTTGCTCCTCTTAGCACTATTACTCTATTCTACACTTCCCCTAATCCCTCAATTCCCTCCCTCCCTGATTCTACCCTCTCCTGTTAAAACTCCTCCATCCTGAATCAAGGCTCTGATTCTATGAGTCCTTCCACAAGCCAAAATACATTAAAAAAATTTACCACTATTATAATAAGAACCTGGTGTTGTTATCACCTGCTTACAGTTTATTCACTTTTGAAATCTTTTGAACTTCTTCATCCTGGAGCTGGCACATAGTATATACTCATTAAATGCTCTAATGTGTGCTGGGTTGAATTAAAATAATGGTTCTGGTTTACTATGACTATCATTATTAGCATCACCAAAGTAAGTGTTCTAACAAGTATCTTAATTCTATCCAATAGATGTACACATGACCCTTTTGCATGGACCAATTTTATTTTTCCTAGATGAATCCAGAGCTTGTTTCTTGGCATTTTCTACTCTTTCAATCCAGCATCCCATAACATTCCTATCAGTCACAGTGAGTAAGGTGTATCTTTCTTCTTAAGAGGTATCAACAAATTTGTTGGATGCACTGCAATTGGCAAGGTGAGAAGCACAAAAGAAATATTATACATTGTCTCAGAAACTTACAGTCAAGTTGGGGAAAAGATACTAAAACATATGCGTTGTTTAGGGAATACCGAGCAGTCATGGTACCAGCTAATAATATAAAAGGAAACCAGGGAAAGAAGAGTTAAGTGGGGACAGGGGTGGTGGAATTAGACGTTCTCGAGAGATGATATTGACATGAGCCTTGACAATAGGTAGGATACAAGGCATACAGTGGAGGTGAAGGCATCGTCTGCTGACAGAGAAACCGTACAGAGCCGCACAGCTGGAGGGAGTGGGGTGGGAGGGCTGTGAGTATGTTGATGGCATAGGAAAGGACACATCCCACTGAAATGGAGTGGACAATCTTTGTTGACTGGGTGGGACAAGGAGGGTAGCAAACAGATTTAGGATAAGTAGTTGAGATGAGACAGATAATGAATAAAATAAGGATTTTAGGGGAAAAAAGAAACACAAATAGGGAGCCATTATAGATTCTTGAACAAGTGCTAGGAAAAAGCAAGTCTTTCCCTTTATGGACATTAGTGTGGAAGCAGATTGCAAAATTGGTTGGAGGTGAGAGAGACTACCAAAGGGCAAGCAGGTGAGGAGGCCAATACTGCCTTGTAAGAGGGAGGTGAGGAGGTCAAGGCCTAGGATGGCAGGGGACCGCATGCAGAGTTGAGAAGGACCACAAGGGATTCCAGAAGAAGAAAGGACTCACTCTTGGAAGGGAAGGAGTCAAAGAGGAACCACCATTCTGGCTTGGCAGCTTTTGTAGCAAAGGATAGTGATTTGCTTTTTTCTTTAGGGAATACTGAGAAATTCTGTCTCAAAACAATATTTTTGGATGATGGTTGCACAATTATATATTAAGTATTGATCAAAACTTATCAAGTGTCTATAACCTTCTAAGTTCTGTGAATGCAGAGGCAATTGAGCATAATTTCTGTCCTCAAGGAGTCCAAGCTTAGTGGTAGCTGTGGTCATAGAGAGGAACATTGGATATTATCAGGATACCTATCAGAAGGCTTTCTGAAAGAGGTTCCTTGAAGAATGACCAGGATATGATGAGGCAAAGAGGGTGGTTATGAATGGAGCCTCCAAGTTGAGATAGAAGCTTGAGCAAAGATGAATAGAGCTGAGAAACAGGGGTTCTACAAGGGTACTGATGATTGACATAATAGGTTTTGCAATCCGCATGCCAGCATGATGCTTTGATAGATTGGACTCTTGCCCCATCCATCATCCTGCACCTACCAGGAGAACAGCAAAGGAATGTTGAACAACAGCAGCAGCAACAAGAACACCAGCAACAACAACAACTCAGGTATAGGTGGAAGCAAAGAATCCACATCTGAAGTTTGCCATAAACAGTGAAAGAGATTGCTGTTTATCCCTGCTGCAACTGATCTTGAACTATTTAATGATGCATCTACAGACAAGGGGAAAACATTCTGCAGTGAGAATACAAATGTGAGCCCTTTGTCTGACAGATGAGGTAGGGCAGGAACACCGTAGTTGGAAGTGAAATTCTGTAAATCTATACTACAGCCAGTAGCCCCTATGGATATGGAAATTGATTTAGTGCTACTAACCTTCTTGGTTCTGAATACATTATCCAAATACCATCTAAGCATCTAGTGGGCTAAGTGAATGTTAAGACTGATCTGCAAACAATTTTTTTTTGCAGACAACTCATTGAGGGCAGATGTTCCTTGGTTACGTCAGATAATCAAAGCTAATGAAAGGACATTGCATAAAAGCATGCTTATCATAGGCGTGAACAAACACATCATCTCGGCAAGAAGATGGCTTTTCAAGGAGTGTTATCTATGTTAGGGACATGGTATTATAAGCTGGAGTTTTCCTATTCCCTTGTGATTCTTCTGATGTTTTGTGCATTTTAAGTTGATTTGCTGCTGGAAGCATATAGTGGTTCATGGTATGGTCTGTAGTGTAAGGAAATTCCTCCTGAAATCCCAGAGATCCTGATGATGTGATTCATCTCAGGTGAGGTCTGGACATCAGTATTTTTTTTTTTTAAGCCTGAACTTCTTTTTTTAAATGTTTATTTATTTTTTAGAGACAGAGAGGGACAGAGCACTAGGCAGGGAGGGGCAGAGAGAGAAGGAGACACAGAATCTGAAGCAGGCTTCAGGCTCTGAGCTGTCAGCACAGAGCCTGATGCGGGGCTCGAACTCACGAACTGTGAGATCGTGATCTGAGCCAAATTCAACTGCTTCACCAACTGAGCCACCCAGGCTCAGTATTTTTTTAAAAAGTATTTTTAAAATACTGGACATCAGTTTTTTTAAAAAGCTCCCCAGCTGACTGCAAAGTGCAGCCAGGGTGGAGAGCCGTTTCTGACCAAGAGGACCCCTGGAAGGTGGACATTTGGACCTAGGGTGTTAGCCTAGCCTACAGGTGAAATGTGCACAGCTGTTCCTGGGCTCCCACACTCCATGCAACACGACACTGTGCCCCTAAACCCGGCTGAGTCACTCCCACCTAGGCAGTGACGAATGGGAGCCGCAGGCTCGAGAGTTCCTTTTTCCAGTTATTATCTCCTACTCTTGCTCCCAATCTGTGGCTCCTACAGAGAAAAGGTGCAGGATGGAGAGATGGGGGGCTAGGGGGCGGCAGTGTGGGGGTGATGAGGGTGGGGGTTGGGTGGAACTCTGAGGCTAGTAGCCTCAGGGGTGAGTCAGTCATTGGAGCTTTTTGGAGACAGGCTGACTGCAGCTGGCAGGGAGCCTCTGAGGAAGCACCATTGCTGGGAGGGGGAGCTTTTTTGGTAAGTACTTCTCCCCTTCCCGTTTTGTACATGGATCTCCTGCCCTAAGGTGACTTGTGGCCAGTGCATATAGGGACAGACTGCTGACATTTCCTCAGGAGAAGATGAATTATCATTCCTATCTCACCTGATCCCAGTGGAAGAAACAAGTGTGCAGGACAGCACGGGTGGGGCGAAGGGGAAAGGGCTCCAGGTGGGAGAGTGGGCTTGTAATTTATGAAGGTAGAGACCTGAAATATCATTTTAAACAAAAACCTTAGAGGTTCGCTTCATTTGCTTTTCTGAATTCTGCTCTGCTTGGGAAAAGCTTTCTAGTGCATTCCTTTTGCTTCAGCAAAATATCTTAATCTTCAGTCTCAGCCTTTTTTTCTCTTATTCTGTCTCCCTTAAGGAAGACAGAGATTCGTAACAGATAGGCATATAATTAAAATGAATGACACAGTTACTGCCTGGCTTCCTCTCCTTCTGGATTATAAAAATACTGTGAGACCTGGGAGGACCCGAGGGTTCAGCCAGGCCTCCGTCCTCATTTTACAGACCAGGGAACGGAGCTCCTCAGAGTTGAGGTTACTTGTCTAAAGTCGCATAGCTAGTTGGTGCCAGACATGTCTCCTTTAACCTCCCCTCATAGGTATTCTTTTCCATCCCTTCAATCATCTTGACAACTTTCCTCTGAAAGTTGCCCTTCTCAGCTGAAGCTCCTGGAATTAGACACACGATCCCAGAGGGGTTGATTTTATCTGAGTAAAAAGAGAAGATTGCTCTGGTGTTCCTACATTCAAGTCTGCATTCCAATACCACACCAGCCCCAGCGGTTATTTCTGACAATGACCCTCTGGTCTATTTCTGACGTGCTTGAACACACTTTCCCCTCTCACGTGTCCCGGGTCTGGTTTTTCTGCCCCAAGTATAACGTTGCCCTTATTGAGTCACGTTGTGCAAGGGATAAAGCCTCAGATGTTCAAAACTGCTTTCTTTCTTGAAACACAAAGCACCTTTCCGAACTACCAGCCTCCTCGATGCTTCGGTAAGGGAGGGTAGGCTGCCAAATTCCAGCTTGGTGGACAGACAGATTGAAGCCTAAGGTTGAATTGATTTAGCCTGAATCACTCATGGAGATGGCTGAAAATTATTCTGGAAAGCAGTGAGATGTCTTAATCTCTCATCAGCACTGAGCCAACGAGTCCACACTTAGGGTGACCCTCCCCCTCCCTCCCTGCCCTCAATTCTAGCAAATGCCTCTTGCTTTATTATTACAGTGGCTCTCCTGTATTCAGTGTACACGTTTTCCATTCCATGGCAGATATGACACAAAACAAATCAAAGATGCTGAAGCCTTGCCCTTGCAGGAGTTTACAACTCAGGAATTTTTAAATAATTGGGGGACCTGTTAATTTTAGATCCCATCAAGCTACATTCCTATACATAGGATGATGTGCCACCTCCATGGTGCTCCCTGAGCATTTTGTACATTATTTTCTGTCCCTGCACGTATCCCATTGTCTTGGACCTGCTTACCAGTCTCTCCTGCTGCCATCCGCACCCCCCCCCCCCCCCGGAAAGCCTGGGAGCTACAGCCAGCAGGGTTTGCCTGCAGGGATGGTCCGTGCATGTTTGTGGAATGGGTGTATGCCCCAGAAAGGTCCCTCTGCAGGCCCTTGCCCTCATCTCTGGGTGCCACAATTCTGCTCTCTTGGCTGTGTCCCATGATGACAGAAAAGCACTCCCCATATTGAGCTTGTGGGTTCTGCTGAAGAGTTTGGATTCTGCTTCATCCTCAAGCCCATGAACCGGTGGCTGACTTCCAGGGAGTGGCTGTCTCTGACACTTAGAGCTGATACCTGTCCCTGTTGTCTCATGTCAAAGGGTCACAGGGTGGATATTAAGCAACTATGACCCGGAGTAGAGCAAGGAGTAAATGACTGCCAAGCTGACTCCATGAATTGGATCATTTTGGTACCCAGCAAAACTGCCTTGGAGAGAAGACATATCCAATCAGTGCTCCTTGACAATTGTGACTATAATCTCTTCATTGCCTCCCTAGAAGTCTCCTGAGGAAGTCTCTTGTCTTCTGCAGTTTCTCTTGCTTCATAAAGTCTAAACCAGACCGCTGAGGACACAGCATTCTAAACACTGAGCTCTCTTGGGTTGGTGCCCAGAGCAAGGTTCTGGGAACACAAAATATTTCCCTAATCCCTAGGGTGAGGCTACTGATGGCAGCAGCCGAGGTGAAATCTCAGCATGGGGCTGTGATTCCCTCCTTCTGTCCTCTCTCTTCCAGCAGGGTTGTAAGTAAAGCCAGTGGCCAGCCCTCTGCAGCTCCTCCCCAAAGGGACAAGTGGCCATTACTGTTGGCCAAAGCCATGCCCCGGTGCTCAGAACTGCTGCACATGTACGTGTGAGAAGATGATGTCACTGAAATAATCCTACAACTAGCTGGCATTCATCGAGGAATTTTTTTGTTTTGTTTTTTTAAGAGAGAGAGAGATTGCATGCAAGTGGGGCAGAGGGAGAGGGAGAGAGAGAATCTTAAGCTGACTCCACAGCCAGCATCAAGCCCGATGCAGGGCTTGATCCCATGACTGCAAGAAATAAAGAGAAATCAAGATTTCTGAGCCAAAATCAAGAGTTGGACGCTCAACCCACTGAGCCACCCAGGAGCTCCAAGCAGTTGTTATGAGCAGGGCTCCTCAGATGGGTTATCTGATTTAATGCAACCCTCTGAAATGGGTACTTTTTTGTCTGAGTCACAGATGAGGAGGGTACGTGGATTTCCCACTGTCACACAGTTGAATACACTGCAGAATTGGGAATTCTAGCCAGTATAGGCGAGGTGCTCACGGGCCATCCTGTTTCCATCTCATGGCACTGCTTCTCCGATGGTTGGCAAGGTAGCCTTGGGAGGATCAGGTCTAGAGAATTACCAAGGCAGCAGGATGGAAAAGCAGCAGAGTCAAGAGTTCATCTGGGGAAAACTGGAAAGGTAGCATGCATGCTTTATCCAACAGATAAAGCTCCCACATGGTGACTCGATACTGACTAAGCTTCTTAAACAAAAAGTTCTGTCGGGGAGGCCCAAGGATGGGGTGCACGGCCTGGCAGCCTTTCTAGGAATCTCAGATGCATGAGTGTGTGCCTGCGTGTGCATAGACACACATTCAACATGAAACAGTTCACGAACATCAAAGGCACAGACAGCCTTCTGTTCCCTTCGGTTTTCTGGATTTCTGACGATCTGCGGTGTATCCAGACAGAATTCAACAGACTGAAATTGCAGATGGGAAGTCAGTGGCAAGACTCAGAGAGGAAGCTTCAGGTGAGAAACTCTTTGCCTTTTATCTGGAAAGTACCTCAAGAGAAACACAGAGCCTTTTCTTTCAAGCCATGTGAACCAAACTGAGAGCCAGTGAGCCACTAGGCAACATGGAACACTGGATATGAGAAAGGATTTGCCAGCTATAAGGAGCCACACCACAACTTACTCCCTCCATCTTAGAGCAGACCACTGCTTCCTTGGCCCCCGCTGCAGCTTATACATTCTTTTTAAGTGACTCCTATAATACTTTATTGCATCTACTTGTTAATATTCCATCTTCCCTTTTAAACTTCAAGCTACTTAAGGGGTGAGTTTTTGCCTCACCCCTTGGTGACTATGAAACATGGAAACTCAGTAGTCATTTGAAGACCTTGTATTTTGGGGTGTTGTTTTTGTTTTTGTTTTATTTTGGCCTTTTGTCAACCAAGCCAGACAGAACATTCTGCTTCTTCCTATACCTGAAATCTGTATTTCAGTCATCATGAACTTGAACTGATGTGAACCTAGAAGGTCTTCTTTCAAGGTGGTCAGAAAATGAGCCCAGTCTTGGAAGTCAGACAATGCTCGGTTTGGGCTTAATTCCTGGCTCTGCTACTCACTTAAAGGTTACTTGATTTTTCCACCCTTCAGCTTCTTGTTTGTAAAATGGAATTTCCAGGAACCTCAGAGAACTATTGCAAGGTGAAGTATTATTAACACAACAATCATAGGGATTCTTTAAAATTTTTTTTAATGTTTATTTATTTTTGAGAGAGAGACAGAACGTGAGTGGGTTAGGGGAAGAGAGAGAGAGAGAGGGAGACACAGGAGCAGAAGCGGGCTCAAGGCTCTGAGCTGTCAGCACAGAGCCCGACACGGGGCTTGAACTCATGAGCTGTGAGATCATGACCTGAGCCGAAGTCAGACGCTCCACTGACTGAGCCACCCAGGCGCCCCTGGGATTCTTTAAAAATGTACATTAGACCATGCCACCTGTCTGCTCAAATCTGTGCAATGATTTATTATTTCACTCAGAGTAAACTCTTTCCTTTGACCTGCAAGGCCGTGCAAGAACTGGCCCCCATTACTGCTCTCCTCTTCTCAGCCATGCTGGCTTCCATTTTCCAGCGAACACTCCAAGGACACATTTTCTTATGGCCTTGTCATCGGCTGTTCCTTCTGCATGGAGCCCTCTTCTGCAAGATACCCATGTGGCCAATATCTTCAGCTGTGTCAAGTGTCACCTTCTTCTCAGTGAGGCCTCCCACCATCATCACCTGATTTCACATTGCAACCTGACCCTCATCCCCACAGTCCTGATCCGCTGTGCTCTGATCTATTATTTTTCCAAAGGACTTACCCCTTCGAACATCGTCCCCACTTCCCTATGTGTGTGCGTGTTGTCCAGTGCCACTCTCACCCCCAAATATGGTTTCACGGGGGCCAGGATTTGTGTGTGCTTTGTACACGGCTATGTCCCAAGTTCCTAGAACGGTTCCCGGCACACAGTGTGGGCATTCGGTAAATGACTTTTGAAGGAATAATAGTTGAGTGCAGATAGTAGAGAGCCTGGCACATAGAAAATCTCCATAACGGAAGTCATCATCCCCACCACCTCCATGGTCATTGTGATCATGCTCATCCTCATCTTCATCACCACTGAAACCCCAGTGACTTTCTTAAAGGGCCCTGAAGAGAATGAGAGTGAGGGCATATAATGCGTCTGGCACCAGGCTGATATACAACAAGTACTTGGTAAATGTTACCTCCTTTCCTCTTCTCTTTTGTGGCTTGTTATGTTGCTGCTTTCTTATGGAGGACCCCCAGGACAGAGTTGTAAAGCAAAATCAACTACCCAGTCCACAAAGAAGTGTCATGTAGGGCCATTTACAGAGTACTTGGGAACTGTTTTTTATCACTATGATTAGCTGAGCATCAAAATTGACTTTATGTGACTTTGCATTCTCTTGATCATGATTCTCTATATTAAGCACACTTAATAACTGCTCCTTTTTCTAGAAGTGACAAAGAAGGAGGAGGAGAAAGGGAAGGAAACACTACATTTTTGTTTTCATGATGACTGGGATTACACATATACCGGGGGGAAATATGCCTGTAGAACAAGAAAATTAAATTATCAGTTTAAAGTTGAGCATTCTCGGGGGGCCTGGGTGGCTCAGTCGGTTGAGCATCCAACTTTGGCTCAGGTCATGATCTCGCGGTTCGTGAGTTCGAGCCCCGCATCGGGCTCTGTGCTGACAGCCCAGAGCCTGGAGCCTACTTCAGGTTCTGTGTCCCCCTCTCTCTCTGCCCCACCCCTGCTTGTGCTCTGTCTCTCTCTGTCTTTCAAAAATGAATAAACATAAAAATTTTTTTTTAATAAATAAATAAATAAAGTTGAGCATTCTCTAGAAAGTTCTAGAAGCATAAAAATCATACTGAGGAATACAAAATTTTCATCCAAGTAGCTAGAAATATCAGGCTACAGATGTTTCTGAGCCAGCGAGATAGTCACTTTTTGTTTTACATTGTTTGTTTGTTTTTTCTTCTCTTTCCTATGTCAGTGTGGGGGGAATTATTTCGAATGTTAAGCACGTGCTGATGTGCAAATTCTGCCCATTGATAGTTAACATAAAATCCAGTAATGACATCTCCGTCTCTTGGAAGTTGCCGAGGATGCACTGAAAATGCAGAGATCTTGGGCAGGACAGGCATCAGCAAGACGAGCTCCCTCCGGCTGTCAAACCCAATGTTCACTTTAGGCTGGAAATGCACCCCCACTGCCCTTCTTTCCTTAAAACTCCAGACAGTAGTGTATGGCTCGTTCATCCTTACACTTTCATATAACTTATTTTCTTTCTTTCTTTCTTTCTTTCTTTCTTTCTTTCTTTCTTTCTTTCTTTCTTTCTTTCTTTCTTTCTTCTTTCTTTCTTTCTTTCTTTCCAAATCAAGCAACCTCAAATGCTGCATGGAACAGCTCCAGCAGTTGTTCACGGAATTGTCTTTGCTGTCAGCCTGGTGTTGTGCCATTTTGTTTTTCTGTAAAATGCTTTTACAAGAAGGCATGCTTATCATGTCACATTAGAAAATCAAATGGCTCTTTTATAAATTCGATACTTCTCTGGTTGAAAATCATGCCCAGATGCCGAGTCTTTTATCATATCAGTAAATATATCTTCTGCCTAACAGAAGAATTATCTTAATTTCCTACCTGCCAACTTTCTCCAGTTTAGGGGCTATCCAGATATCCAAGGTTGATATCCAAGTGATACCCAAGTGTATTTCGTTAGGGGTGGTTTCCTGGGGACAAAGCCAGGGTGGGATTCATACCCACATTTAAGTACAAAATTCAAATGGTAAACAGATGCAAACATTAGTCCTAAAGGTCAGAGGCTGGGCTGAAGTTAGAATCCTAAAGCCAAGAGTGAGACTTATATAGAACTACAGCAAACCAAGAACAAAGGTGTGGCCTGGAGGGATAATTATCTCAGAAACCAGAGAATGCAAAAGCTAGTAAATGAGTGGGTTAGGTTGTCCTAAAGGGCAAGAAGCAAGGCAGAGGTGAAGGCAAAACCCATTGGGCAGTGTTTAAGACTGAAAATAGATAGTTTTTAGTTTGTTTTTGTTTTTGTTTTTAAATAGAGCTTACTGAACACCATACAAAATGGATTAAAGACTTAAATGTAAGAATGAAACTCCTGGAAGAAAATGTAAGGGGGAAACTTCAAGACATTGGTCTTGGGAATGATTTCTTGGATATGATGCCAAAAGCACAGACAACAAATGCAAAAACAAACAAGGGGAACTAAGTCAAACTAAAAAGTTTCTGCATGGCAAAACAAACAATATAACAGAATAAAAAGACAATTTATGGAATGGGAGAAAATATTTGCAAGCCATATAGCTGATAAGAGGTTAACATCCAGAATACATAAGGAACTCCTTTAATTCAAAAGCAGAAAACAAATGACATGATTTAAAAATGAGCAAAGGACTTGAACAGACGTTTTCCAAAGAAGATATAAATGGCCAACAGATAAGTGAAAGACATTTAACACACTAATCTTCAGGGAAATGTAAATCAATACCTCAGTGAGATATCACCTGATACCTATCAGGGGGGCTAGTATCAAAAAAAAAACCCAAAAGATAACAAGTTTATGAGGATGCAGAGAAAAGGGAACCTTTGTACATTGTTGGTGGGAATATGAAACGGTGCAACCACTATGGAAAACACAGGTGTCCCTAAAAAAAATTAAAGTAGCAATAGCATGATGATCCAGCAATTCCATTTCTGAGTATTTATCCATAAGAATTGAAACCAGGATGTAAAGAGATATTTGCATTCCCATATTCATTGCAGCATTATTCTCAATAGCCAAGATACGGAAGCAATCTAAGTGTCCCACCAACAGACGAATGCACAAAGAAAATGTGGTATATACACACATACAAAGGAATATTATTCAGCCTTAAAAATGAAGGCAATTCTGCTCATGTGGAACAACAAGGATGTACCTTAAGGACATTATGGTAAGTGAAATAAACCAATCACAGAAGGACAAACACTATATCTAAAATAGTCAAGCATGTAGAAACAAAGAATAGAATGCTGGTTGCCAAAGTTGCTGGGGGAGAGGTAAGAGAGGGCACTTGCTACTCATTGCATATACAGTTTCAGCCATGTAAGATTATGAAGGGATCTGTTGTACATCATGATGCCTATAGATAACAATACTGTATTGTGCCCTTAAAATTTTGTCAAGAGGGTAGATCTCATGTTAAGTGTTCTTGCCACTTACAAAAAAAAAAAAAACCTTACTGATTTTCTCAATATACCTGCATGATCTTTATAGAATATTTGCAAGACATTTTAAGCACGACAAAGAAAATACAAATCATCCACAATCCTACCAATAATTCCAATCACCAGAAAAACCCACACGTGCCATTTTAAAAATTGTATATTTCTAGACAGCAGCATGACACTGATTATCGCCATGATTTATTGAACACTTACTATGTGGTGGACACTGATTTAATGGCTTCACATGTAATTACTTCACTTAACTCTCAAAACACTCCTGTGAGGTAGGAACTACTATTAACCGCACTTGGTGCATGAGGAAACACAGGCACTGAGTTTAGAAACCTTATAAGACTACCCAGCTAATAAATGGTGGAGTCTGGAATCAGAATGAAATTGATTCTACTGTACCCACATCAAAGAATTCAATTTTAGATAAACATATTTCATAAATCAAAAAAATGTTAAAAAGTGTATAATAAAAGTATCACTCCTATCTTTTTCTCCATGTGCCCCATGTCCCCACTGTCACAGGCAACCACTTTTATCAGTTTTTGGAATAGTATTTAAAAGTTTCTTATGCACATACAACCAAATACAAATACACTGTTTATTTTGTTTATTTTTGCTTTGCTTTTTAAAAATAAACTTTATTTTATTTTATTTATTTGAACCTTATTTTAATTTATTTTAAGTTTATTTATCTATTTTGAGAGGGTTAGGGAGGGGCAGAGAGAGAGAGGGAAAGAGAGATTCCCAAGCAGGTTCTGCACTGACAGTATGGAGCCCAACGGGGGGCTCGATCTCACAAACCATGATCCTGAGATTCTGGAATAGCCTTCAAGAGTCAGATGCTTAATGCACCGAGCCACTGGGTGCCCCCAAAATAGACTTTATTTTTTCGAGTTTTAGGTTCACAGCAAAATTGAGTGGAGAGTACAGAGAGTTCCCATATACTGCCTGTTCTCTCATATGAACAGCCTCTCCCATTGTCAACAACCCCTACCACTGTGGTACATTGTTGCAATTGATGAATCAACATTGACACATCATTATCAACTAAAGTCCATAGTTGACCTTAGGGTTCACTCTTGGTGTTGAATGTTCTATGGATTTGGATGAATTTATAATGACATATATGCATTACAATAGTACCACACAGAATAGTTTCACTGCCCCCCAAATTCCCTGTGCCCTGCTTAGTCGTTTCTCCCTTCCCCCAACCCTGATATTTTATTGTCGCCATGGATACCCCTTTTCTAGAATGTCATATAGTTAGGATCATACAGTATGCAGCTTTTTGGAATTGGTTTCTTTCACTTAGTAATACACATTCAGGTTTCTTCCATGTCTTTTCATGGCTTGATGCCTCATTTATTTTTGGTGCTGAATAATATTCCATTGTCTAGATATACCACAGTTTACTTATCCATTCATCTACTGAAAGATATCTTGGTTGCTTCCAGGTTTTGGCAATTAAGAATAAAGTTGTTATAAACATTGTGTGCAGGTTTTTGTGTGGACATAAGTTTTCAACTTGTTTGGGTAAATGCCAAGGAGGGAAATTGCTGGATGATATATATGGTAAGAGTGTGTTTCATTTTATAAGAAACTGACAAAATTTCTTCCAATGTAGCTGTCCCGTTTTACATCCTGACCAGCAACGAACAAGAGTTCAGTTGCTCTACATCCTTATCAGCATTAGGTGTTGTCAGAGGTTTGAATTTTGGCCATTATAATAGATGTGTGGTGGTATCTTACTATTGTTTAATTTACTCACTTTTTTTAAGTAGTCAGACACTGAGGGAGGACAGCAAAGGGAAAGGATTCTCATAGGAAATACATTCACAGCATACCTCATTTTTAAAATATGGTGTTAACTACAAACTCTTGTTAAAATGTTTTTGTGGAAATCTACTTCTTGTATTTTAAGCATTCTAATTTGTTATACGACTCTGTTAGTTATTGTTTTAATTTGCAATTCCCTAATGACATGATATTGAAAATGTTTTCATATGCTTACTTGGCACTTACATATCTGTGTCAGTGATGTGTTTGTTCAGGTCTCTTGACCATTTTTTAATTGGATTGCTCATTTTCTTATTGTTGAGTTTTTAAAGTCCTATATATATTTTGGATAACAGTTCTCTATCAGATATGTCATTTGCAAATATTTTCTCCCAGTCTGTGACTTGTCTTCTCATTTTCTGACTGTTCTTTACTTTTTTTTTTTCTTTTTAATTGTAAGTTCTAGCACAGGGTACACATTTTTCGGGATCTTACTTCTTCACTTAATATTACATGTTGGGGGCGCCTGGGTGGCTCAGTCGGTTGAGTGTCCGACTTCAGCTCAGGTCATGATCTCACGGTTTGTGGGTTCAAGCCCCACATCGGGCTCTGTGCTGACAGTTCAGGGCCTGGAGCCTGCTTTGGATTCTGCGTCTCCCTCTCTCTGCTCCTTCCCTGCTCACCCTCTGTCTCTCTCTCAAAATAAAGATTAAAAAAATTTTTTTTAAATATTATATGTCGGAGATTTTTTCATTTGAGAATGTAAGGAACTCATCCATTCTTTTTTCAGAGGCATTCTATTCCATCGTATGGCATTATCTTGACCAGCCTCTTACTGAGAAACACTGGGTTTTTTCTAATCTTTGGTTAAGGCAATGTTGCCATGAATAATCTTGTATACACATCATCTGGTATGAGTGCAGGTGTGTCTGTAGGAGGCAGCTTACATTTCTTCACTGTGTTGAGCTGTGTATGCTTATGGCATTTTGGCAAATCACTTACTGCATGCCCAATATTGTGTGGTTTGCAGGTGTTTTGTAACTGAGGTTGAGCTCTCTGTGGTCATAGAAGTCTCTACTCTTCAGAGATTACCTGGGGCTCCAAAAGAACTTCACACTCTGCTCTGAAGTCACACTGACTTTCTGGTTCCGTCTCACCTCTGCACTTTCACACAGGCTGGACTGCTTGTCCACACTCTTCCCCTGCCAACTCCAGCTCGTCTCAGCCTAAATGCCACCTTCTCAAAGAAGATTTCCTTGTCTCCCCTAAGTGATATTGCTTCCCTCTCTTGCTCATCCTCATAGTTCTCTAGATCGTCACAGCTCTCTAGATCTTGTCTTTGTATGACCTACAATAACCCTAATTCGTGTATATTTAAATGGTGATCTGTCTGCCATTGCTCCATGATGGCAGTGACCTTATTAGTGACGTTTGTCTTATTCCATCATATCACTGACATCCACCCCAGAGGTTTAAAGCAGTACCTTCGTAGAATGAATGAACTTCAGATCATTAAGCAACTGTCTTCTCATTCTTCAGGTCAATTCCATCTTTCAAAAAAATGTTTTTAAAAAAAGTTTTAACGTTTTATTTATTTTTGAGAGAGAGAGAGAGACAGAGTGTGAGCAGGGGAGGGGCAGAGAGAGAGAGGTAGACACAGAACCTGAGCAGGCTCCGGGCTCTGAGCTGTCGGCACAGAGCCTGACGTGGGGCTCGAACCCACGAACCGTGAGATCATGACCTGAGCTGAGGTTGGATGCTTAACCCACTGAGCCACCCAGGAGCCCCCAAAAATGTTTTAAAATTTTAAAGTTTTGCTTGTGTTAAGTCAGGTTTGAGAAAAAGCAAACACTTCAGCTGGCTCTGGATCGGAACATGACACTTTCTTTTTTTTTTTTTTTAATTTTTTTTTCAACGTTTTTTTAATTTATTTTTGGGACAGAGAGAGACAGAGCATGAACGGGGGAGGGGCAGAGAGAGAGGGAGACACAGAATCGGAAACAGGCTCCAGGCTCTGAGCCACCAGCCCAGAGCCCGACGCGGGGCTCGAACTCACGGACCGCGAGATCGTGACCTGGCTGAAGTCGGACGCTTAACCGACTGCGCCACCCAGGCGCCCCGGAACATGACACTTTCAAAGAGACAAGTCAAGCAGTAGCCACTGGAGTCAAGAGAGCATCAGCTTATGTTTTCCAGAGACTCTTAGATTGGCCATCAACTGAAACAGTACCTGGGAACTAGCCAGCCTTAGTTTCCAAACATCTTTTGTATACCAGTCCCTTGTACATGTCATAGCTCAGTTCTAACGACTGGGGTTGCCATCTTATATTCTGGGATTCTGATTGGTAACCTCTGGTAACTTCTGAATGGGTACGTTAAGAGAAGTGAAAACATATGCTATGGCCATATGGACTGGTGACTAGAAAATATTAGGAAGAAAAACAAATAGAATTTTGCCTCCAAATACCTATATTCTTCTCAGGAGAGGGAAGGGAGTCACATATCCAATTCTTGGGTGAATCCTAACCTTCTAATAAACAGCTGAATGCAATGTTGTAATTGTCATGACACGCAATCCCTCATGAGCTACGTGCAACGCATTAAGGGATTCCAAGAATAAAAAGGATGACATTTGTTGTTATGAAAGTTCATGTTTCTGAATATTAGGGAAAAAAATAGGCCCCAAAAGATGCTGCCAAGTCTCCTGTGCATATTTTCTGTATAAACTTACTTATTCTGATTCTGGACCAATGGCATTTTCTTTTTCCAAACACTTTTTCTTTCACTTAGCAAAAAATGACTCATAAGCTGCTCCAGAAGAGGTCAATGATTTGGTTTAATTACTTGTCCAGGGACATGAGGAGAAGCTCAGGTAAATAAAGAGATGGTTTTCTGTAAGAGAGTAAGCATGCATATGTTAACATTATCTTCCCTCCCACAGAGGCCCTAAACGACAGAAGAGGGAAAAAAAAACAACAACAAAAAACTCTGTCTGCTGATCAGCATTTGTATTTCAAAGATTAACAAGCTACTTCTTATTAGAGCTCCAGAGAGTCTGGGAACTTCAAACGAGATAAGATTTGATATTGACAAACGGTGTGCTTCTTCCCAGGAAGATCATTTCAAAATGTACACGACTTCCTTGGCTCTGCACATTCATTCCCCATCACAAGGCTATAGAATGCATATTACAGGGCACTAAATGACGTTTTTATAACCTGCTTTATATGTAACCGAAACTATTGGGGTCCTGTATGTGTTCCACGTCGGTGGAGGCAGTGTCTGGGTGCGACGGAGAGTGTCCATTCCGGGGGCAGGCAGGTGTGTGTCTCCTTCTAGCCTCCTAAGGTGGGACTGTGGGCCGCTTTCACCGCCTCTTGGAGATTCAGTGTTTCCATCTGTAAAACTGGATTGTTTGCATGATGAAAGAAAACAATGCACATAAAGTGTTTACCAGCTTATCTGGCATATAGTTAGCATACAATAACCAGCACCTGTTCTTACTGTTATTATTACCAGGCACTTCTTCAGTGCCTGATATGGCCCCTTGCCCTCAACAATCCAAAAATCCAGTAGCAAGACAAGGCTGGACAAGTATGAGGCTAACTAGAAGCACAAGGCCCTGCATGATCCCTGCCACTGACTATTTGAATGAGGTAATAGCATATCTTGCCACAAAGTCTGAAATTTTTATGTAATAGCAGGTGGAACAGGATCATGCTTTCATATATTTTGCTATGTTATTTCAACTATTAGAATTATTAAAGATTTTGCCTCCTCTGGAAACAGTGGGGGAGGGGGTGCATCTAGCTTCCTTCCTTCCTTTTTTTGATGTGTTGATGGCATTTTTTTTTTCCTAATGAATTTCAGTTTACTGCAATGTGATTTGACCTTACCAGGTCACTATATGAGGTAAAGTGCATCCAGTTACGTGTGTTGGGTGTTATAAGAATAAGCTAAATATGTTGAAAGAGGTGTGAGAAGATAGTATATTCATAAAGAAAGGATGGGATGCTCTGTCAGTTCTAGTCCTCTGGGAAGCAAAAGCCAAGATAAAGTAACCAGTATGAGAGATATATGGGGGTTAACGGCTGTGAAAGATAAAGGCCCGAGGGGACAGGAGGAGTGGGGAGCCTTCAGTCTGTGATGCAGGTCTAACAGCTTTCAAAGGAGAGGGGAAGAGCTTCAGACTGCGGGCCATCTGAGAATGTCTCAGCCAGCCCCCTGGGTTATTGGTGGAAAGGCTCTGGGGTCCCCACCATGGTCAGTCATTGCCTGCGAGCTTCCAGTGAGGGTGAAGGCTCGGGGTGGATGCTGCCCTGGATTCCAGAGATCTGCACCTGTAGGCCCTCAGTCAACCACACCACTTCTGGCAGGTTCTTCCCAGAGGGAGATTTGAAAGGTACACCTCCATAGCTGCCATCCGTGGGCTCCAAAATGGAACAATCGGAGAAGAATAAAGAGCTCCCTGGGGCTGAATGATGACTGAAACTAGACATTCAATTGAAAGATTGAAAATTAAGGTTGAGAAAACCTCTCAAAATGTAGAATAGGTCAAACAGATTGAAAATATAAAATACATAAAATTGTAAAATGAGGCATTCAAATAGTAATCCAGGAAAGCCATTTTTTATTAATTAAAGCTTCAGAAAAAAGGGAGGGAGATAAGAAAGAAAATTATATTACAAAGAGAAGTTCCTAGAACTGAAAACTAGGTAGAGCCTTCCCCACAATGAATTTAAAAAAGACCCACACCTGGATACATCTTCATAAAATCACCAAACACTAAAAAGAGAACATCCCCCAAAGCTTTCAGAGAGATACAACAGTTCACATGCAAGGGAAGGGGAATCAGATTGTCACCAGACTTCTAAAGAGTAAGTCTGGAGGCCTGAAAACAAAAGATACAGTACTTTAAAGATGTTAAAGAAAATTATTTATATCCCCAGACTGGCCAATAATGATTTCAGCATGAAAGCACTCAGAAAATGTAATTTGCAAACAATTTGTCTTAATTCCTGGAGGATGTACTACTCCACATAATTGGGATAAAAAAGAAAAAGGAGGGGTGCCTCGGTTGAGCATTTGACTCTTGGTTTCAGCTCAGGTCATGATCTCATGGTTTGTGAGTTTGAAGCTTGCATCGGGCTCTGGGCTCACAGCACGGAGCTTGCCTGGGATTCTCAGTTTCCTTCTCTCTGTCTCTTTCTGCCCCTGCCATGCACGCTCACTCTGTCTCTCAAACAAATAAAACTTAAAAAAAAAAAAAAAAAAGGAAGACATAGGATTCGAGAAACAGTCTATCCAACCAAGTTAAAACAATGATGGGAATTTTCAGGGTGACATTTGCAGCAACTCTAGAGCTCCAGTCCCCACTGGAGCAAGAGGCCAGATGGGACCAGGAGGGAAATCTCTGTGGAATAAAATATGTGATTAAAAATGGCATTGAGAATATTAATAAAAGTTTGAAATGCCAACCTCTAATCAAATAAGTAAGGGCAAAAAAGACTCTGAGAAAAACAAAGACTGTAAGAAAAGTGCTGTGCAATAAGAGGCAATCCAAAATGTGGTGTCAATTTAGGCAAATGACATAATGGAAAAAGGGAAATCTATTTGGCTTTGACGCTAGAAAGAGCTTCTTTAAAGTGGCCCAACCCTGGCACTATAAAGCCTAGAGAAAATGAAAAGTAACCCTAATACACTGCTTTGCGAAGCAGTAGACAGTAGTTACATTGTTACACTAACGCAAACACTGTTTATTCATTTTTAAATTTCAGAGCCAATCCACAAACAAAGCAGGAATATTGGTGAAATCTCAGGACAAAATGTAATTATGAATAAATATTGGATGATGTAAAATAATATAGAGCTGATAGATGGCAGTGGGGGTAGGGGAGATATGGAAAGGAAGGGTAAGGCAGTTTTCCAAGTTGGAATGACTCAGTAGAAAATCAGTGGAAACAAATAGTTCAATCATATTATTTCATGTTACAAAAGTAACCAATGGAAGAATTAAAAGTCGTATGAATACTAAATATTGGGAAGAGGATGCAAAAGGGGATGTTAATGTGAGGTAAATTTTCATTTCTTATGCATTAATTGATCATAATTATAAATGATAGTAAGACTACAGCGTTATAATTATAGTACCTACACTTGTGGAAATAACTAAAGAGTTGAAAAGAGAAACAATACAAAGAGATGAAAATATACCAAGAGGTAGTTGGGGAAATACCAAGCTTTATGAATTCTTTATTATTTGATTTTTACCGCACACAATCATTATTTTGATAAAAACTGAAATTAAAAACAAACACTTAAATCTTAGATTTTTTAAAATTTATTATTTATTTATTATTTATTTTTTTATTTATTTTATTTTTTGTTTATTTATTTTTGAGGGAGAGAGAGAGACAGAGCATGAGAGCTGGGGAGGGGCAGAGAGAGAGGGAGACACAGAATCCGAAGCAGGCTCCAGGCTTCAAGTTGTCAGCACAGAGCCCGACACAGGGCTCAAACCCATGAACTGTGAGATCATGACCTGAGTCTAAGTCGCAGGCTTAACCGACTGAGCTACCCAGGTGCCCCAACACTTAAATCTTACCTTGTTTAAGGCAATAGTGGTTGCCATAGCAATATTATATCATGTAGATTTTAAACCCTTTAGGTTTTTTGTCCCTTCAGTGGGCAGAAGATTATGTAGCTCATATGTCCACTTCTTCCCCTCCCTCTGTCTGTCCCTCTGCCCCACCTTCCCCCACCCCCAACAATATTCCAAAATGAATAAGAAATTGGCACATTTCTTAAGGAGACACAAATAGTCACCATTTTGAACTGCCTGCCGTAATTAAATTATTATATCATGTCATAAATAAAAATGTGCAGGCATTGGCATATTGTGGGCATTAAATTCGTAGTGACAAAACAATTAGAAGAATATCCTATAGCCACTGACCCGGATATCATCCAGATCTCAAGCCTGTTTCTTATTTAGTTCTCTCTTTGGGCTTTTCAGGGCTCAGGAAAAAAAATGTGTAGTTTTTAATCTCATTTTTGGGTCAGTAGTCAACTTGGTTAGGGAAATGGCTGTCATTGCTAACATCATCATCATAGCACATGAGAACAGCTTCTCTGTTATTCAGAAGGTCACCTTGCTTCCAACATCCTCTACAGCATAAATGGTTAGATCCCAGAACATCTAGAGTATAAGCTTCCCTCTGGGGCATTTGAGCCACTTGAAGTATGACTAGCACGACGACAACAGAGAGCCTTTCCTTATATGTTGGCTTTTACAACTTTGTTAAGAGCCAGAAAGAGAATCTTTTGCCACACCTGCTACCAAGATTTAATCCGTGAGAAGGACACTGGTCATTCTCTTTCAGTCGCTGTTGAGGGGCGTGTCTACGTGCCTCGTGCCATGTTAGGAAATTTGCATGTATTATCATTTAATTTTCACACCGATCCTGGGAGGCAAGGACCATTATTACAGCTGTTTTTCAAACATAAAACTGAGCCTTAGGGGAATCAAATAGGTGTTAAGTAATGGAACCAGGATTTCAAGCCTTCGTGCCAGTTCCAGATTCTAGACGGTGGTCTACTGTCAGCTTATGGTTTGAGTTTCTCTTCATTAATCTAAAAGCTCTTTACCTCAGTGATACTTTAACAAATATACTATTCTTCTCTGTTTATATCATCTTGTTTTATCCCTATAGGCTCATCCTTTAAATTTTTTTTTTTTTTTTTTTTTTTTTACTGGGGCTCCTGGGTGGCTCAGTTGGTTAAGTGTCTGACCCTTGATTTTGGCTCTGGTCATGACCTCATGGTTCATGAGTTTGAGCCCCACATTAGGCTCTGTGCTGACAGTGTGGAGCCTGCTTGGGATTCTGTCTCCCTTTCTCTCTCTGCCCCTACCCCACTCATGCTGTCTCTCTCTCTCTTTCAAAATAAATAAATAAACTTAAAACAATATTTTAAAAATGTATGTAGTAAAATTGACCAAAATAACTTCACAGGCTTTATTGCTACTATTGTTTTGTGCACTGAGAGTATATCCCTTCTGCTTTTTTTCTAGCATTTTACATCACAAAACCTCAACTAGAATCTGTCTTCATTTACAACTAAAACATTTCTTTGGAAGAGAAGGAGTAATTCTGAATAATCAGATCCATTAAGTAATTTAAAGCATTTTACTCCCATAGAAACCTAAAATCTGTCTGTATTGGATAAAATTCTCAGAACACTTTTAAAACATAAGTTGAAATTTTGCATCACTTCCAAAATATTGAAGTTTTAATTTTTTAAATAATTAAGCAAGAAATTAAATGGCAAATTATAAACACAACATGTTGGTTTTAACAGCACTTTCATATTCATTTATAATGTATGAATATTTAAACAGCAAAAGTTTGTATAATCTACATTTTAACATATAGGAACAGTAATATGTAGTATCTAATGAGTAGATGCAAAAACAGTTCTATTCTATTAAGAGATTAAATATCGGGACGCCTGGGTGGCTCAGTAGGTTAAGTGTCTGACTTTGGCTCAGGTCACGATCTCATGGTTTGTGAGTTTGAGCCCCGCGTCGGGCTCTGTGCTGACAGCTCAGAGCCTGGAGCCTGCTTCAGATTCTGTGTGTCCCTCTCTCTGCCCTTCCTCTGCTTGTGCTCTGTCTCTCTCTCTCCTTCAAAAATAAATAAGCATTAAAAAATTTTTTTAAAGAGATTAAATATTGAGTGGAAGAAGATGTGTAGTTGGGTTTTTTCTTTATTTATCTTGAAAGACAGAGAGAGCAAGTGAGCATGAGCAGTGGGGGGGGGGGGGGTGGGGGGGAGAGAGGGGGAGACAGAGAATCCCAAGCAGGCTCCACACTGTCAGCACAGAGCCCTGTGTGGGGCTCAAACTCAGCAACCATGAGATCATGACCTGAGTTGAAACCAAGAGTAGGACACTTAATGGACTGACCCTCCCAGGCAACCCTGTAGTTGGGTGTATTTTGTGTAAGTGAATTTGATTAGGCAGAAGTCTGTTATTAAGTGGGGAAAAAGGCAAACAACATGTCATTTGTGTTTAAAATTTTCACTTGTGGGCCAGTTTATTCTTTTGCAGGAAGGAACAAAAATCAGATTTCTCTGAATAAAAATAGACTAATGGCATGAAAATAAGACAGAAAATAAATCCGGATGTTTGAAGTGTTATCTTGACTAAGTATTACCTCTAGTTTTTTAAGTCAACTTTATTTAGAAATAATTTGCATACAATAAGATGTACATACTTTCAGAATACAGCATGATGAGTTTTCACAAACACTTACAGCCATCAGCCAGCCACCTTCATGGTCAACGCATAGAACATCATTCCAAAAGTTCTCTGATGGTTCCTTCTAGTCAACCTCTTCCCTCCACTCCCAGACCCAGGGAAGCACTGGTCTGTTGTCTGACACTATACATTAGATTCACCTTTTCACACATCAAACCCACTAGTTTGACTGTGTGTCTACGTGTGGTTTTCTTACCTGCTTAGTAATCAGAATCCTGCTTGGAACAGACTATGCTTCTGGGATTTGTAAGTCAGTTAATCATCAAATCTAAGAAAATGTGAACCATTACTTTTACAGAAATTTTTTATGTACCTTCTTCACTTTCTTTTCTTTCTGGCATTTCAATTACATATATGTCAGATTGTTTTCTATTATCCTACACATCCCTGAGATCCAATTTTTAGAAATATTTTTATTTAATGTTCTTAAGTGATAATTTCTATTAATTTGTCTTCAAGTTCACTGATTATTTCTCCTGTCATCTCCATTCAGGTATGAATCCTTTCCAGTGAACTTTTCATTTAAGTTGTTGTACATTGTAGTTCTAGAATTCTTATGTTTTTTAAAAAATAGTTTTCACTCCTCTGTTGAGATTCCCTATCTGATAGCTCACTGAGACCACATTGTATTTTAAATCTTTAAAAATATTTATGGTTGCTGCATCAAATCTTTGTTTGCAAATCAAATCTTTGGACCATCTTGTAGTCAATTTTTATTTTCTACAATCTTCCTCTGATTTTTGTTCCAGGAGGCAATTCAATTGCTTGCTGAGCACCTTAAATCTACATAAACATGTTTTATGCTTTCTTATCATAGATATGTGGAAGGTGCTGGTGTTTTCTAAGACTCTGTAAACTGGGTAGAGTCAGCTTCCAAACTCTGATGGCTCTACCAATCAGAAGTCTTGTTTTTAGGTCTTGTTACTGAGTCTATTGTAGGTCTTGCTAGATCACGATCCTTAGTACTAAAGCATGGTGTTTCTGGTGTCTCGGCTGGATACCCAGGGTGTTAATGAGGTCTCTACTCTCTGGCTGGGCTGGCACACCAACATTTCCCAGCTTCATCTCTCAGATCCCTTTGTCCCACTCACATAGAAGCCACTCTCTGGTAAACTTAGAACATGCACAGCCTAGTCCTTAGCCAAGGTCAAGATTTTTGAGTCTCACTTCTGTGTAACTCCTCCCTACCTAGTGTCTTGCTTTGTCTTAAAGATCCTAACTAGTTCAGCATCTCCAAACTCTGAAGTTGTCTCCAGGCAGAGAGAGATGGCAATCATAGGGATCACCTTGTGAATTTTTCCTGGTCTCAAGGACTACAGACTTGTGCTGCCTGTTGCTCAAAGCTTGACAACAGTTGCCTTATACATTTTGTACAGTTTTAGTTGTTTGTGGAAGGAGGGCTAATCCCACACCCGCTATTCTGTCATGGCTCAAGTCTTATTTATAGTTTTAAGGAGCTACCTGATGAAATCTGAGATCCATTAATAACAACATCTGAGATTTTATGGTGATATTCAGGTGATTGAGAAAGGAAGATATAATAACTAAATTCAAAAAAAGAAATGAGAGGGGTGCCTGGGTGGTGAAATCGGTTAAATGTTGGACTCTTGCTTTTGGCTCAGGTCATGATCTCACTATACTAAGATCAAGCCCCTCATCACTCTCTGTACTGGGTGTGGATCCTGCTTAAGATTAGATTAAAATTTTTTTTAATGTGTATTTATTTTTGAGAGAGACAGAGACAGAATATGAATGGGTTAGGGGCAGAGAGAGAGGGAGACACAGAATCCGAAGCAGGCTCCAGGCTGTGAGCTGTCAGCACAGAGCCCGATGCGGGGCTCGAACTCATGAGCTGTGAGATCATGCCCTGAGCCAAAGTTGGACGCTCAACCAGCTGAGCCACCCAGGTGCCCCCTTGCTTACGATTATCTTGCCCTCTCCCTCTGCCCCTCTTCCCCATTCTTGCTCTCTCTCTCTAATAAATAAATACAATCTTTAACATAAAGAAATGAGAGTCAAATTATGGACCAAATGATCACGAGACCTCCTAAAATGTACATTATGTTTCTTTTTTTTTTAAATTTTTTTTAAACGTTTATTTATTTTTGAGACAGAGAGAGACAGAGCATGAATGGGGGAGGGTCACAGAGAGAGGGAGACACAGAATCTGAAACAGGCTCCAGGCTCTGAGCTGTCAGCTCAGAGCCCGACACGGGGCTCGAACCCACGGACTGTGAGATCATGACCTGAGCCAAAGTCGGACGCTTAACCGACTGAGCCACCCAGGCGCCCCTGTACATTATGTTTCTATCTTCAGTGTATCTTCCTTGGAACAACCATCTTCTACTCGCTTCTGGGTTATGAGTGGTTTTCAATTGTGGTGCCTACCTAACCACTCCCAGTCACAGATGTGGGCATGCTTGTCCAAGCCGAGCCGATCAAAATATTCCATTCCAAGGACTCCAGTGGCTGGTGCAGGAATGAGCACCCAAACAGTGTCAGAGTATTTCCTGAGTTTAACACATGGATATTGTAAGAGAGATGTTCTCTTTCTTTTGGGGTTGCTGCCTGGGAAGATTTGAGCTGAATCTCTTTGACAGACAACTTGCCCACTAAAAGGCCAGAGTCTGTATAATAGGGGTTTGTCTGTCTTGGGCTGCTCAGCATCCAAACTTTCTTCCAACTTGAGATTTCTACTGTGTGACTCTTGGCAGGTGGCATCATCCTGCCACGCACCCTAGTTAACCAAACATTCTCTATCCTTACCCTCTGGAAGCTGTGCTTCAGCCAATCGGATTGAGTCTTGTCAATCCAACTCTCTTACCCAAGACTGCAGACAGGAAGGTTGTGATGGGAAGATGGAGAAAGAGTAGTGACCATTTGTACAACAGTAGAGGACTGGAAAATGCAACAAGAGCAGTTCAGTGTCCAGTGATGGCCCCTTCAGACGTATTTGCAACACGCGCCGGGGTGGCGCTGACAGTACATGGGCCCTTTCTGGACTTGGTTGTGCCCACAGCTGTCTGGGAACCCTTAGGTGTTTGCCTGCTTTTCTGTTTCTGGTTTTCAAGCCCTCCTGATAATCCTGTGAGCTACCCAATAGCCTTCTGTAAATTCCTTCTTTGTTAAAGTGTGTTTGACAGACTGCTAGCTGTCCCCCAAAATGTGTGTATAAGTGGCTGGAGAAAGACAGATGGATACACACACACACACACACACACACACACACATCTCAAGATCTCGAGATCTCGAGGTGGAGGGGAGAAAGGGAAAGAAGGAGGAAAGTCAAGAGAGGGAGAAAGAAAGGGAAAACTTTTGCTTTTCACTTTATATTATTCTGTACTGCTTAAATGTTTCAGAATAAGAAGCATGTATTGTTCTCAACCTTTTTTAAAAAAAATCAAGTGAAGAAGATTACCTTGACCTCAATTATCCAGACTTCAGTTGCTGTATGTCTAAATGCTCTATTTCTTTACCAATGAAATTATTCCATAGACAATGTAATGCAGGGCCTTGGATGTGCCGTTCTTCCTGAACTTCACTTTGAAAAAGAGAGCAACTGCTCTCTGTGAGGTCCTTTCCTTCCAGACATTTTGGAGGCAGGAATTTATAGCCTTCTGTGTTTTGAGGAAGGAAAAAGAATTTCTTCTGCATTGAGTTTTCCTTGGAAGATTTTCCCATTTGCTAAAATATACTTTCCTCTACAACTGTGTCTCTCTCCTTCACTAGAAATTTCTCCACTGTGAGGAAAACTCTTTCCCCTGAGCCAGTATTCAGCCAAGCTGGTGGTTTTTATTTGTTTAGTTTGTAATTTTTTTCATGAACATGGCATGTGAGTGACTGACACACATATAATGGTTTCTTTGCTTTCCCTACTTTTGGACCTATACCTTCATTGGAGTTATTGCAAAAATGGCATCTGGGTAAACCACTGGAAAGATGAAAAGCGATATATAAACCACATACCCTGCCAGACTAACATTTTGTCCAGGATGTGATGACGACCACCTCTATGTTTACCCATAAAGTCCTGATGAAATGATAGGAAAGTTATGATTCCTTCATGGCTAAACCCTTTGGATCAGTGCTTCATCACTGTGACCCAATGAAATCCTCCCTGTTCCATATAGTTCTGTGTATATATGGTACCTCTTGATTTGTATTAGTTGTATAATATATATGTCCTATAGTGCAATTTCACACATAGGACTTCCTTTAGGCCTTGCAGCTCAAAAAAATTTCCCCATAAATTCCACTTGGGATTTGGGATTAATTTGGGCTAAACTGGCTACTTTAAAATACGAATGTCCTGCTGGGTGGTAGATTCCACTTCTCCTCCAGTAAGAATTATTTAACTAAATAGTATGTGTGTAGAGTCTGCCCCAACAGACCAGTCCTTTACCTTTCTCCACCTGCTCTGTGTCCTGAGTTACTGATTTTTATTGGCCACATAGCCTTGCTCCCTTGCCTTCTGGATTGGGCAGGTTTAGTCCATGGACCGTTCTGGGAGGAGATCAAAGGGTGGAAGCAAAGAGAGATTAGGGTATTTATTCCCCTGGCTCCTTCCCTCCTGGGCCATGACTTGGCACTGGCTGTGTTTCTCTACCTAAGGCCATAGCCCTTACCTGGCTTTGGTAATTGCTTCCTCCAATCCTTGCCCCTTTCTGCTATTATTGTACTTAGGGAGTTTTATTATCCCTTGTTGATTTCATTTAACCCTGCCCACATCTTTGCCTCTTCATTAACTATTTTCCAATCATGGCTTTTGGTTTTGTTTTTAATTTTTAATGTTTATTTACTTTTGAGAGAGAGAGAGAGAAAGAGGGAGAGAGAGAGACAGAGCATGAGTGGGAGAGTGGCAGAGAGAGAGGGAGAGAGAGAATCGGAAGCAGACTCCAGGCTCCTAGCTGTCAGCACAGAACCTGACGTGTGGCTTGAACCCACGAACTGTGAGATCATGACCTGAACATGTTTAACCGACTGAGCCACCCCGGTGCCTCCAATCATCACTTTTAAATGTGCTATTTCTTTTCTGACAGGACCCAGACTGATGCAGTGATCCCACTATGAATGGCCTCAAGAAATAGATCTCCCAAACTGTACATTGGGATTGTATCGTGTGGAAGGCAGAAGGACGTCCTCCCCAAAATGTCCACATCTTAATCCCTGGGATCTGTGAACATGTTAGGTGTTAAAGGACAGTTAAGGTGGCAGATAGAATTAAGGTTGCCTATCAGTTGACCTCAAGATAGGAAGATTATCCTGGGTGGGCCCAATGTAATCACAAGGATCCTGAAAGTGGAAAAGGAAGGCAGAAGAGGAATCAGTGCCAGACTGGTGTGAGGTAAGAAAGACTGACCAGCTGTTTCTGACTTTGGACATGGAAGGGCGTCATGAGCCATGAAATGCAGCCAGTCCCTAGAAATGGAAAAGTCATGGAAAGAGATACTTCCCTAGAGTCCTGCTGATACCTTGATTTTAGCCCAGTGAGACCTGTCTCAGAGTTTTGACTTACAGAGTTGTAAGATAATAAATATGTGTTGTTTTAAGTCAATAAGTTCATGGTAATTTATTATAGTAGCAATAGGAAACTGATACAGGTTGCTAACACATTCGATGAGAACATAGAACTTTCTTCTTTTATTTTTAAGTTTATTTATTTATTTTGAGAGAGAGACAGTGCAAGTGGGGGGAAGGGCACAGAGAAGAGAGAGAAAGAGAGAGAGAATCCCAAGCAGGTTCCATGCTGTCAGCTGCAGAACCGGATGTGGGGCTCGAACCCACAGACCATGAATTCATGACCTGAGTAGAAACCAAGAGTCTGAGACTTAACCCACTGAGCCACCCAGGTACTCCAGAACATAGAACTTTCTTGATGTAAGAAAATGGAATATGTATAATCCATAGTATATTATTAAAATTATTACTAGTAACAGAGATTGGAATGCCATGTAGGTGAAGGGCAAGGTATTAAAAAATCATTTAGCTGTGGTCCTTAGGTGCTATGATGACAATGGTAATTTTCAAGACAGTGGGGTGCGTTGGCTTTTTCTGTCAGTCCTAAATAATGTACACAGCTAAAAGTACTGATTTAAAGCTTTGGAGATACAGTCAGGGTATAAGTAGAAAGTTTAAAAACCTCTCTGGCAGCTTTAAACAATGCCTAGGGGCACCTGGGTGGCTCTGTTGGTTAAGCGTCCGACTTTGGCTCAGGTCATGATCTCACCATTCATGAGTTCCAGCCCTGCGTCAGGCTCTGTGCTGACAGCTCAGAGCCTGGAGCCCGATTCAAATTCTGTGTCTCCCTCTCTCTTTGCCCCTCCTCTGCTCACACATTCTCTCTCTCCTTCAAAAAAAAAAAAAAAAAAAAAAATAATGCCTACCTTTGAAACATGGGCTGGGAGTATTTGGGCAGATGCAGAAAAGACAAAGAACTCTGAACCCCCAAATTGTCTTAAAACTTTCTTGCATATAAGCACCCCGATCCAGTTTAGAGGTTAGAGAACATAGAATTGGTGGTAGATGAAAGAAGCCATGCCTCTCAACTTAGTCCTCACATTAGCCTCAGAAACAGCACTGTGCAACTGTTTTATGTTAGTCATTTTTTCCCCTTTATTTCTCTGAAACCTTATATAAAAGGCACTGGTAATGGCTGACATCTGACATTTAGGTGGGATTTTGGCTAAATTCATATCTCCTACAATGAATGGTAGCTGTGGGTCCTCTGTATTGAGGATGTAAGTTTTTTTTTACTCAGATGAAAGGATGCTGAGGCAAAGTGTGGCTTAAGGTGAAAGTGTGTTTCCATTTTTCTCCACCCTGCCTTGTGTCCTGAGAAGCTGATCTTTATAGACAGCATCAACCAGGCTTCCTTGTCCTCTGGCTTCTGGCTAGGTTTGGCCAATTTAAGGCACTGGCGGAAGATTAGAGGATGAGCTGGGAGAGAAAAGGCAGGGGATTTACTTTTCTGCCTCCTTCCTTGCAGGGCTACAGTTGACTACATTTGCCACAGCCACTATTTTCGAAACATAGCTAGAGATCCCAGCCCATGCTGGGCAGCCTGGATCTACAGCTTGCTGTTGTTTCTACAGTTTCCTGGGGTCCTTCACCTAACCCTTTCTGGGTCTCCTTAAACTTGCCTTTACTTTTCTAAGTAGTCCCTTTATTAATCTCTTCAAATATCCCCTTTTTCTTGCTGGAACTCTCACTGATCCCATCATCATCATTGCCATCATCATCAGAGCAACTAACATTTACTAATCACTTATTATGTTCCAGGCACTGTGCCCAAACTTCTCACACAAATTACTTATTTTATCCTTACCATAACTTTATGGTATGCATGACTATTGTTACTCTGTTTTACTAATCACTTATTATATTCCAGGCACTGTGCCCAAACTTCTCACACAAATTACTTATTTTACCCTTACCATAACTTTATGGTATGCATGACTATTGTTACTCTGTTTTAGAGATCAGGAAATTGGCATTTAGAAATTGGTACACAGCTTTCCCAAACTTACCTAGCTAGACAAGATTTGAATCCAGTCTGCAGCATTTGAGAAAGCATGGTAGAATAAGTATAGAAGACAGGTTTTGAAATCAAAGAGACTTGGTGACAAATATCAAATGATGATCTGAGCCAAAACACTTAATCCCTCTGAGCTTAGGTTTCCTTATTTCTGAAATGGGAACTGCCTTGCCTCAGCTAGTTAGAGCTCTTTTTTGCAAGCAACAGAAGCAACACTAGCCAATCAAAATGGCCGGATTCCAGGGAGTTGTGGAGATAGTAACAACTAATGAATGCATTCTTCAAGGCTTCCATGTTGTCAGTTCCAACCATCTTCCATCCGCGGCTGACTGCTCAAGACTCAGATTCCCAGGAGAGGGTGCCTACCTGGTCTGGCTCATGTTACTTTCCACACCTTTAATTCAGTAGGGTAGGTCATCAAGTATTCATTCAGTGATGGAGAGTTCATCTCCCAAGGAAAACTGGTGTGATTTTACCTGAAAATGGGGTAAGGGATGCTGTAAAGGCAAAAAGGAAACAAACACTATAAAACGTGGTTTCACGAATGCTACAAAAAGTAAAGGAGATAGTTTAGGCAAAGCACCTGACACAGGAGTCAGGGCT
This sequence comes from Neofelis nebulosa, assembly GCF_028018385.1. Lineage (NCBI taxonomy): Eukaryota > Metazoa > Chordata > Mammalia > Carnivora > Felidae > Neofelis > Neofelis nebulosa. The sequence goes on from NC_080796.1 coordinate 30,468,476, forward strand.
TTCTCTTCCCTTTTGTTGCAACATTCAGAAAAGGGGCATTTAATAGTAGTATAAGAAATGATATTGAATAGAATTTATCCTCCACTGGCTGTTTCTATTGTCTACCTCCTGATAGTCTCTCACAGGAACTATCTGATGTTAACCTCCCTCTTATTCTGCCCAGTGACTGCCAACCTTTCCCCATAATGCCTGTGTTTATATAGATTTCTCCCCATTGCTTATAGGCATCTTTCTATGGTCTGTCCATACTAATGTGCTAATCTGAATCATCTCATTGGTGAGCATCCTGTTTTTTCTCCATCGTTACATTTTTTAAAATTTCAAACACATAGAAAAATTAAAAGAATCAGACAGTGAGCACCCATAAACACACCACCTAGATTCTACCATTAATATTTTAGGTTATTTGCTTTATGGCATGTCCATCCAACTGTCTGTCCATTCATACATCCATTCAAGCCCCTGTTTGACAACATTGTATCTTAATGGATTAATAAAGATTTTTTTTTTACAATGAACCAAAATCTTTCATATCAATGTTAGCAAAGAACCAAATGACAGAGGTCCCAGCAACAACTAGGAGTTGGGCCAGTATCTGTTGGTTAATGCTTTGAATAGAAGAAGTTTTTAAAACATTTGTTTCTCACAGAATGTAACCATCTGTTCTTTCTAACAGGTTCTTGACTTCTATCATTTCTAACTATGTCTCTAAAATAGATTTTTCAGAGAACTGCTTTTGGAATGATTGGGAAAGTGTTCTTGGGAAGAATTCACTGACTGAAGTGAGCCAAAATCAGAAAAGTATACGGATGGAGCATTTCCTATGTAATAATAATAATGATAAGTTTTGAAAAATGTCTGGTCACCAAAAATGTCTGTCAGGAGTCAAAGACTCTGAGAGGGATGGTCCCAATCTTGAGAATCAAATGAACAACTCACCTCCTCAGGGCTACTGGAATACCAAGATAATTTACACACTCCACATTGCATTCTATTCTTACTGACTAGGTTTCACTGTGAGACTTGTGGTTTCATTCAAGCTCCTGAATTCAAAATTCAAACATCTGGGTTTTTGTTGATTTGCATACTTGTTGAAAAGAGATGTTGAGCCAGTGCTGGTCAGATTTTAGGTGCAAAGGTAATAAAGTGGAAGAAACATAACAGCCATTTTTGAAGTGTAAATACAGTTCACATTTAAGTCTACAATATGGAATGTCTAGTCTTGGTGCCATTTATCTGTGTTCTGGCATGAGATTTTTATATCTTGATGGGTGAGTAGAGGTGGATGAGTGTGTTTTGGGAGTACTAAGGTGGAATTAGCAGGTGGCTGAGGAAAACTTGCTGAGAAAAAAAGGAGATGGAGGAATAATTCTGCCAGCAGGAGAGAGAAGGTCTAATCTGTACTGGAAAGAATAGTGAAATGTAAATAGAATCTCAGGACATGTCAACGAAGAAGAATAAAGATGAAAAGGGGATAACATAGAAGAGAAATGCAAACAACACCTAAATAAGTGAATATAGACTGAATGGAGAAGAGACATCTCTGAGTTTAGGTGAGAAATTCTCAAGTAACCAGGCATGCTATGATAAAGACTGGCCTGGGGTGACAGGATATAATAAAAAAGAAATGAGTACTATAGACAGGTAAAATACCAGGGAGAGGTTCTTATGTGCTTAGGCCAATCAGCACAGCCCATCAGCCTAACCCCAGTCAGCTCAGACGTGGCCACAGAGCCTTTTTAAAAATGCTTGGATAGAAAAGTACTCTCTTCTGGTTGGTGTGCTGTGTGGACTTGAAGCTTGGAACTGCTGCAGCCATGTTGACACCATGAGGGAAGACAGCCTTATGATGACGCTTCCCCTTGAAAGACAGAAAAATCAGGTCATCCAGGACAACACTGAGCCACTGATCAACCTTCTCTGAAATTCAAACCACCCCGGGATTTAGCAAATTCAACCTCATCATTGAATAGCTACAAATTGATAATGGTGTCGGTGTAGCCCAGAAGGCATCACTAACATAGTTAATGGTGCCAATTTTACATCCTTATTGGAAAATAATCTTCTACCACATCCTCTGGCACATAGGCAATGTTCAGTTAAAATATAAGTGGAGGGGGAAAAATCTAGCTAAAAGCCAAGGTTCGAAGCAAAGGTAAGATATCATGTTTGTGACAGCAAAGTGGTGTTGAGTAGGGGGTTTGTGGCCATGCCAATGTAAGGAAGAATTAGCAAACAATTCTATTTTTCCCATTCACCATTCTGTAACAGAGATAAAGCACCTGAGGATATAGAAATAGTGATCAGAAAACAGGTTTTCTCACATTTTCTCAGCTGCTTTTTCAAATTCTTTCCATTCTTGACAGTCAGCAACTCACAAGATAGGGAGGAGAGTACACTTCTCTTCTAATTTTTCAGGGCAGAGGGAACTACCTAAAAAGGAAAATAATGTTCAATAGTGTAGTATGGGAGCTCAGTTCTGATGGTGACTTTTTTAAGGAACCATTATGTCCCCAAATAGTCTCTACCATCGGTAATTGTGCCCCCTTCTCCAAAGCAGGGGTGATAAACTAATACAGTCTTTCTGAGAGGCTTGGAAAATCTGCAAATGCAAACTACTTTAGAAATAGTCAGATACTAACTGAGTAGAGAGTAGAAATTACACCCTAGAGGAAATAAAAACAGCATTTTTCTTAGTCTTTATTTCCAAGGTTTGTGTACAAGGCTAGCGTTTTTCAGTAAGTGACACTCTGGAGTCCTTTCCTAATGACCCTAAACAAATTTCAGAGATCAAGCAAGGCATCATTTTGGTTAATAAACAAGGTCATAAAGTGAATATGCCAATTTCAAAGCTACTGTTGTGTGGAGGAAGATTTTTTCGTTATGAACTAAACATATTAACTTTTATGGCAGCTCATTGCCTTCTGAGAGCACTCATGTATCCCGTTTATCAAGGCTGTGTGTAGCCTTGAGATGTGCGTGCTGTATCACTGGGAGACAGAGAGTTAATAAATATGGTGCAAATTAAAAAGAGTCTCACCTATGGGGAGAAATAAATGAGATGAAGAGAGTGATTAAAGAAAGCATCTTACTCAAGCTGAGTACTGAGGCAAGATTCTCTAAGAGCTACAAGGAAGCATGAGTATAAATAGTGGGAAGGACAGAAATTACCTATGAAGTAAATATCTGATGACTTCTAGGGCTTAGCCTGGAATAACAGAGATGTCCAGGTTATCATTAAAGCAATGTATGCACTAAGTACATAAAGAGGTAAATGAGAAAGTCTCTGTCCTCCTAAGATTTATACTCTACTTAGGAAGACAGGTTATGCACATGGAAAGGTGCTATAGCATGCCCAATATTGACACTTAAGGGTTAAAGGAATTACAGTCCTAATGGTGTGGGAGCTTAGAGGATTGCTGTGGGCTTGGGTAACTGGGGAGAAAGAGGTGATTCTGAGCTGGGCTTCGCAGAGAGAGTAGTCCCAAATGGGTGAGTGGATGAAAATGTATGTGAAGGGAAGTCAGAAAGGAAGAGGGAAAAGACAGATGAGATGGCCCCCCTGGTGCTTCTGGGACATCTACAGACCCCATGAATTTCCTCATCTCTCCCTTTCAAGCAATAATACTGCATTTAAAGGAAGAGAATTTGAATGAATAAAAGGAGATCTCCTAGAGATCCTCAAAAAGAGCAATTCTATTGTAGTGCTAGCTTTCTATGATATCTATGTGTATATTTGCTATATCAACACAGAAGTTATGGAAAAAAGAAAAATATAGGCTCTAATCATAATCACGACGGTAACTGACTAAAACCCAACAGGTATTCTTTCCAACAATTTAAAAATAGCAATAACATCATCACCTGAGATTTGAATTCACTTCAGGCACAAAGTAAAATATTACAAAAATAATTTCCCGGACACCTACTTAAGGGGAGATTTCAGGTCAGAAATCACATTAAGGAATTAGTTACTAAGCACCAGGACAAATCCATTAACATGGCAATCTTTGTGGTCATCTGCCATATCGCCAACACAGGTCTCAACATCATCACGTGGACAGGAGGGAAAACATTTTAATATGGGAAATGATGAGCACATCTTCTGTAAGTATCAAAGATCTCAGAGATCTTTCCTGGAATTACTGAACTATTTCCATCTTTTTAGTGAGAAATAATACCTCTTTAGGAAGGCAGCAGTTGATGTCATCTGGACTGTAGAGTCCTATTAAAGATGAGTTCAACTCGGGGCGCCTGGGTGGCGCAGTCGGTTAAGCGTCCGACTTCAGCCAGGTCACGATCTCGCGGTCCGTGAGTTCGAGCCCCGCGTCAGGCTCTGGGCTGATGGCTTGGAGCCTGGAGCCTGTTTCCGATTCTGTGTCTCCCTCTCTCTCTGACCCTCCCCCGTTCATGCTCTGTCTCTCTCTGTCCCAAAAATAAATAAAAAAAAAAAAAAAAAAAAAAAAAAGATGAGTTCAACTCAACTACCTTGTAAATAATAATATTCTCATCACTTGAAATATTAAAGCCATGTGTACAGAGCTTACATCATGACATTATCTTTTTAATTTCTTCCCTCACCTGTAGCAATCTCTTTGGCCTCCCATCTTGGAGGATGACACCACCATCTATCCAGTGACCTAATCCAATAACCCAGATGCCTATGTTTTTTCCTCACTGCAATTCCTGCTTCTTTCATTTTCACTCCCTTAGTATTCTCCCTGTCTGTGTCCACCACCCTATGCCTACTACTGCCATTAATCAGGTTCTCACCATTGCACAACTGGAATATTACAGTCTCCTAACTGGCCTCCTTTGCTCTCCTGTAGCCTATTTTCCCTAATGAATCAAGAGTAACCAATTCTGATAAGCACGATTCTGTTAATGGTACTGGCATAGGTTAAATCTTTCACTGCTTCTAGAAGAAGGCTCAAATAATTCGGCTGGGATAGAAAAATCTTCATGATCTGACCCATCTACTTCATGAACCTTATCTCTTATCACACCCCCCATTTCTTATCTCACAGTCCAGCCAGGATGAATTATTTTCATGATCTCTGAATGCATCCCATTCCTTTGTTCAGGCTGCTCTCATGTGGAATGTTCTTTTCAGTGACCATGTCTACCTGGCCAACAAAGCCCACCTTTGAAGGCTCAGCCGAAGAATTATCTAGGAAGTCCTTCCTGTCCACTCCTTTAAGTAGAATTACTCCTAATCAGTGCTCCCGTTAAACCTGCACAGTCTTCTGGTATCACACATACTCATTGTGCTTTCTGGTTTCCAGGTCTGTTTTCCTTTTTAGGCTGAAGATAAGGGATGACGATGCCATATTCATCCCCGTATTGTATTCATATTTGTGTTGCCAGTTGGTTCCATGTTAGGCTTTGCCAAAGAGAGCACTAGAAAGAAGTTGCAAGACGGAAGGAGGAAGAAGGGACTTGCTCCTTCCTGTCTGCTACTTTCTGGCTTCTTGTCTGCTTCCTGTTCCTGTGAGCAATGCTCCAGCAACACTTCCTTGCCTTCCTGAAGTAGCAGCTGAATCCCGTTTGCAATTTTTCCAACCCTGGCAGAACAAGCCTCATTGTTTCCCTCAAAGGGACGCCAGCATGAACCAGCTGCCCCCGCTCAGAGGTCTGGGTCCCGGTCTCCAGGGAATCCTCAAAGCCTCAAAGTTTTAATAATTCCAATTTCTTTCCCTGTTCTCCCAGGCTTGGAGGTGGGAGTTGCTTCTTGCAGTTGCTACTTCGATGGAACTGTAAAATTCTCTTTTTATACTTTCAGTGATCTAGTTAACAACCACATCTGGTTAACAACTCTTTTTTTTTATTAAAAAAAATTTTTTTTTAATGTTTATTTATTTTTGAGAGACAGAGCACGAATGGGGGAGGAGCCTCCGAAGCAGGCTCCAGACTCTAAGCTGTCAGCACAGAGCTTGATGGGGGGCTCGAACTCATGAACCACGAGATCATGACCTGAGCTGAAGTCGGACGCTTAACTGACTGAGTTGCCCAGGCGCCCCTAAAAAAACCAAAATCTTAAAAAAAAAGTTTACCTCCAAAACATGCACTGAATTAGTAATGTTTTTGCAGGGAGCTTTATTCAGTATACCTTTATTCTCTAGGTCTTAAATTTGACATCATTGTTTCAGAGAATTGACATCATCATTCAGAGAATGCGCAATGTTGGCCACTTCGCACGGGGCCTACACCAGACTGTTTGTGACCAGTCCCACCCTGGACCAAGAATGCTCTTCTCATTCCAGCCCCATTATGACTAAGCCCATCATCTTCATCATCCGAGCAGATTCTCAACTGGTTTGTCATTTGTATATGTTTTCTGCTCTTTTCCTCCCCCAGCCTGAGAGCAGGATTATTTCATCTGTTTCTGTGAATCCCCCACAGCTCAGCAAATATTATGCAAACAAAGACATGAAGGAATTAGGTGAATAATCAGGCAAAGAGAAAATTTACTTGCATTGACTTACCACTGTTTATTGATTGGAAGGCTTTGGGCACAATAGTGCTTGATAAAGATTGTTAATCATTCACCAGTACAATATATGATCCCCATTTCTCGTGAGTGAGCCTGACTGCCTTACTATTGTTTTTGGACCTAGATCTCTCAGAGGAAACATTAATTTCTATTAATAGTGACAGAGGAGGCCACAGAAGGAAGAGCATGAGGTTGGAGTCAGAAAAAACTAGGTATAGATTCTGAAATTGCCACCTGTATGACCTTGGGGGCAAGTTACTTAAGCTCTTGGAGCCTCAATATCCTTTTCTGTAAATTGGAATAATAATGATAATAATAATAATAATAATAACAAACACCTATTAATTGTTTTATACCAGATATGTTCTAAGAGTCATACATTTATTAACTAATTTAATCCTTACAACAACCCTATGAGGTATTTACTATCACTACCCCCATTTTATTTTATTTTATTTTTTTTTTATTTTTTTTTACAGTTTATAGTACACTACCCCCATTTTAGAGACAATCTCAGACAGGTTGAATAGCTTGTCTAAGATAACCCAGCTAGGAATTCTTTGGGTCCAGATGTAGAGCCAAGCAGTCTGGCTCCCGAGCCCAGCTTCCTGACCATCTGCTGGCTCTTTCCTGATTACCAAGAATCTCATTCAATGAGCTAATACATGTTGAGGGCATGGCCCATATAAGTGCCGCATAAATGGTGCTATTCTGGCACCCTGGAAGGGAATTCAGAAAGAGCTTGGATTCAGTAGCATAAGTTCAGATTAGATTTACCATTGAAATGACCTGACTGGTATGAACCGTTATTTTCGTTATGAACATTTTGGCAAAAGTGTCGGCCTCAAATAGTAGCAGAACATTTTCCTCCCATCCTTAGTGGTCAACGTGGTGAAAGGTATTTAGTTCTGTAGTGTTTATTCTGTGTCCCGTTGCTAAGGAAAAGGTGAGGTAGCCAGATAATGCAGCGACAGGCGACAGCTGAGCCACGTAAAGGCAGCGTCCTGAGCCCTGAGCAGCCTTCTCTAAGCCAGCACTCACTGCCTTTACCCAGCTGTTTCTTTCCAGTACCTCCCACCGCCTACCGTAAGAAACTCGTGTGTCGTCTGTCCTCCCACAGAAATGAAGTCCCCGTAGGGTCAGAACAGGATCGGTTTGGTTCCCTGCTGCACCGCCTTTGCTAAAACGCCATCTTACCGAGAGCGGGCTCTCACCTCCGTACGTGCTGCACAAACAGCGGGCACTGTCTTCAGTACCGGTTTTCCAGAAAATACGGGACGAGCCTGCGTGCACTGTGGCTCATCCCCATTTCTGACGGGGACTGGGGACACGATCTTAAAACATAACTACAAGCAACAGGTCAGAGACAGTGCAGAGTCAGAGCCTGTATCTCCTTCAGCGCTTGGGTTGAGGCTGCGGCTCCAGACGGGAGAGCCAGATAGGAGCCCTCCGAGGCTACGGAGAGGACAGATCTGAAGGAAATATGGAGGTGGGGTTGATGCCAGCACCTCGAATCAGGTCTGCTTTGAGAAATTCCGCTCAGAATTTAGTCAGGAAAGTGTCTCTCTCAAAAAACCATGAGGAGTAAATAGCTCTGGGATGTACTGTTTTGCTTTGGCTGCTTGGAAGCTTAGGGCCAAACTTCATGCTCAGAAATGGTAGTAATAATTGTTTAGGCCACAGTTTTAGTATCTTTTTCTCTCTCTGATATACATATATATACATATGTAATATGTTTATTATATTTAATATAAGAATAAATATTTATCATGTATATTTATTTTGCTTGACATAATAATAGATTTGATATATAAGATATATGAAATCTGATATATATGCATTCTGGTTTTTTTTTAATTTTTTTAGCGTTTATTTATTATTGAGAGACAGAGAGATAGAGCATGAGCATGGGAGGGGCAGAGAGAGGGGGAGACACAGAATCCGAAGCAGGCTCCAGGCTCCGAGCTGTCAGCACAGAGCCTGACACGGGGCTTGAACTCACAAACCGTGAGATCGTGATCAGCTGAAGTCAGACGCTTCACTGACTGAGCCACCCAGGCACCCAAATCTGTTTTTATTTTAATAAATTTATTACACATATCTTTCTGTTTGGAAACCATCTCAAATTTTAAAAGTAGGATATAAACGTAGATTTCTGAATAAAAAAGAAGTCAGAGAAGTCCTGAGGGTCAGGATGGTGGCCCTGGAAGAAGCCTCTCTTTCCTAGTCCCCAGCATGGCATGCATTTCTGCTCCTCACTGCGTTACCCCCTCCCAATCTTGGCCCCAGCTCCGGACCTGCAAGGAGTGTCCACTCAGCACATTTCTCTGCGTCCACCTCTTTCTCTACATCACTGGTACCAGCCACACATCCAGCAAATCCGATCCCATGCTCTTCCATTTAACCTTCTTCAGGATTCCTCACTGCACAGCAGAGAAAAATCCGTTGAGCCGAATAAACCCTCCAGCCACGTTCCACGTCATGTCTTTCTCCAAATTTATGTTTAGTCAGTGTGATTCTGTTTATAAAAATGTATCGGATATCTACTACATGCCTGGTTCTACGTGCCCTAGAGTTACAGAACAGTGGGGCTTAGCTCTTTCTGGGAAGTCCCCGCAACACCCTTGAGGTCATTACCTCTCCATATACTCTATCTTGTCTATCCCATGCATTCTTTTATTATTTAGCTCCAATCCACACTGTTGGACATGGACTTTCTATGGGTTGTGGTTTACTTCTTCTGCTTGACTCTGCATTCATGGAAAGCAGGAGACATCGTTCATCCGTCTCCATGACTTCAGAGTCTAGGGGCTAGCACACAGCGGGTGTTGATAAACACATATGTGTGTATATAATCATTTTTTAATGGTGGAAATTAAAGACGTGAGAAAGAATACCCAGGACAGTACTTTTCACACGGTATTTACTCACTAAATGTTTGTTTATGGGAAGAGAAAATGAGGGTCAGAGACACCCCATAACTGAGAAAGGGAAAGGGAAAAGTGGTGAATGGGTTGCATGAGAGACAAATGTCCATGTGTGAGAATCATGTGTTTTGGAAGAAGGACAATGACTGAACTTTCAAACGTGTGTATTTAGTTTGATTCAGTAAGTATCCTTTTTTTTTTTTAAGTTTATTTATTTGTTCATTCTGAGAGAGAGCATGTACGTGGGGAGGGACAGAGAGAGAGGAGAGAGAGACTCTCAAGCAGGCCCTGTGCTGTACTGTTAGCGCAAAGCCCTATGCAGGGCTCAAACTCATGAACTGTGAGATCATGACCTCAGCCGAAATCAAGAGTTAGACACCTAACCTACTGAGCCACCCAGATGCCCCTCAGTAAGTATTTTCTGGGGTGCTTGGGTGGCTCAGTCAGTTGAGCATCCGACTTTAGCTCAGGTCATGATCTCACAGTTCATGGGTTTGAGCCCCAAATCAGGCTTTCTGCTGTCAGCATGGAGCCCAGAGCCTGCTTCATATTCTCTGTCTCTCTCTCTCTCTCTCTCTCTCTCTCTCTCTCTCTCTGCCCCTCCCTCACTTGCTCTCTCTCTCTCTCAAAAATAAACATTAAAAAAGAGAATAAGTGTTCTAAAAAATTTTTTTTAGTTTATTTATTTTGAGAAAGACAAAGTGAAGTGGGAGAGGGGCAGAGAGAGAGAGGGGGAGACAGAAAGAGAGAGAGAGAGAGAGAGAGAGAGAGAATCCCAAGTAGGCTCCACACTGTCAGCACAGAGCCCGACTCACAAAACCATGAGATCTTGAGCTGAGCTGAAACCAAGGGTTGGATGCTTAACTGACTGAGCCACCCAGGCACCCCAGAATAAGTATTTCTTAAACATCAACTATAAATAGGAAAGCTGACTGGGCAGCTGGGGTTTGAGCAACACGTGAGCGGACGCACACTTGTGAAGTGCTATTTCATTACAAGTGTGGACTCTGGAACCGCATGAGCCCTGGTAGAGTCTGACCAACCCCTTGCTGCGTAACTTTGGGCAAGTTACGTAACCTTTTCAAACTGGATTTCCTATATAAAATAAGGATAAAAATTACCTAACTCACGAGTTGTAAGTTTGAAATGAGACAATTTATGTAGTACGTAAGGGACGTAGAAAGGATGTGGCAAATATTAGCTGTCAGTACCGGTAACCAAACGAGAGATAAAAACCATGGTCCAGATTTATCTTCTACTTCACAGAAAGAGCCATATTAACTCCTCATGTGAGTATAAAAACGTTTATCAAACACCATGATGTTTAAGCTGAACCATATGAAATGATCAACATTCAACTGGTTTTTGACTTATTAAAATGGTAAGATCCTTTTGCGGCCCAATATTTCCTGCATGGTCCAGTTGGTCATGGGCCATTTAGAGGCACATCACTTAATTTCCTCCGTCTGCTCTGAAATCTTTCCTCTCAGCCAGCTTGTTCATTTATGCTTGTTCACGATGCGTGCCCTGCTTACTTCCAGAAAGGACCCGAGGAGGCTCGACCCCTGTAGCCATGAGGCTGTCCCTGTGGTTTATTTGGCAATTAATCATGTGCCGTCCTGTGACAAATCCTCTGTTGTCTTGAACTATTATGTAAATCTTGTACTGGATTTAGCTTTTTCAGGCCAAAAGCTGTCAATAGTGAGAGAGAACAACTTGGCCACATTGGAAGCAGACTGGAGAGTGTATCGCGTGCCTTGCAGGGCCCTGGCTTCAGGGGCTGGGAACGGGCGCCTGGGGAGGAGGAAATGCAAGAATTACAGGCCAGTGAGCGGTCACCAGCACCCAGACAATGGCCCGAGGGCAGAAAAGGACTTATTCTATTCCACTTGATGACGTAAAGAAGTAGGATCCACCAGGAATCTTGACCAAGAGGGTGGAAGTTCCCTTGACATGAAAGAAACCCCTCTCATCTCTTCTAAGAAGGAAGAAGAACCTTTTTAAAAGAGTGATATTCAGGAGCATCCGGTGGCTCAGTACGTTGAGCCTCTGACTTTGGCTCAGGTCATGATCTCGCAGTCAGTGAGTTCGAGCCCCGCATCGGGCTCTGTGCTGATAGCTGGGAGCCTGGCGCCTGCTTCGGATTCTGTGTCTCCCTCTCTCGCTGTCCCTCCTCAATTCACACCCTGTCTCTCTCTCTCTCAAAAATGAATAAACGTTAACAAAAAAAATTTTTTTAATTAAAAAAAAAGAGCGATATTCAGGAGACAGCACTGCAGCTCAATAAAAAAAAAAAAAAAATGTACTTTCTAGACATGGAGCTGCCCAAGAGGATATGGCATTTGTGAAAGGTTGAAAACTACTGGGCCAGAAGATACTTTATTTCCAACTCTTGCCTTGTTTTCTAGTTTTCAGACTGTTGATCCCAGGTCGCTCTGCACATCCCTCCCTGTTCTCCAGGTGGTGGGGGCACCTCCTTCCCCTCCCCCACCTCGCCCCATCTCAAGGGCTGCAGAACAGAGGGGCTTGGGCCCAGGAAACGGCAAAGAGCTTCACCGAGGAGCAGGTGGGCCGGGAGGGCTGGATGGAGGCAGGCAAGACGGTCTTACTGATTCAGTCACAGCCTCTGAGCCTAGAACCCACCTCTTAAACCTTGACCGAACTTCCTTTTGGCCGCTGTTTTCATGCACAGCCCGTGGCTTAAAAATGCTCACATACGCTCCTCCTGATTACTATGCGCTGTGGCGTCTCACACTTTCGGGGCTGTGTCTCTGCAGAGTGAAAGGCAGTTGACAGGGAGCTTTTTGTCTTTCATATGCCACCTAGACTGTGACATGCCCCCACGGACAATCCGGGCAGCAGTGGGGCTCTCCCTTTGGTGAGAGATGTGACATGTGTCAGAAAAGGGAGCTGGCTCCCTCTTCAGAAGCTTGCTTCTTGCCGGGGGTCTGGGAGAGCTACCAGGTGGCTCACTTTGTCTGCCGGGCGAACAAAGGTGAGGCGAACCCCGCCCAGCGGACCCCAGAGCGGCAGCGCTTCTCAGCAAGGGAACCGGCTATTCACGATCTGTGCCTCCTGGTCTCAGCCCGACACCCAATTTATTTTTTTTTTTTTTCATCGTTTTTTTATTTATTTTTGGGACAGAGAGAGACAGAGCATGAACGGGGGAGGGGCAGAGAGAGAGGGAGACACAGAATCGGAAACAGGCTCCAGGCTCCGAGCCATCAGCCCAGAGCCTGACGCGGGGCTCGAACTCACGGACCGCGAGATCGTGACCTGGCTGAAGTCGGACGCTCAACCGACTGTGCCACCCAGGCGCCCCCCGACACCCAATTTAAACCGTGACCTTAAGCAAGTTACCAAACCTCCCTATGCCTCTGCTTCCCCAACTGTAAAATAACCGTCCTGAGGTCTGTCAGTAGTCCCGGGGAAGAGGTAATAAAATGAATGGTGATACACGTCAATAAGTAGTAATCGAAGCTGACTTTTACGTATGGTTTTGCATACATAAAAGTGCCCTAGGAAGAAAAGATGGTCTGATTCTTCCGAGTGATTTCCATAACGTTAGGTTGGCTCCCAGATCATGTTATGGAACTGTAATACAAAGAAGGTGATATCTGCACCTTATCTTCTTAGCTCATCCTGCTTTGTTTGTATTTACATGGCTGTCTAAGGGGATACCATCAATATCCTGTGAGGAAAAAGCTGTCTGTATGTCAGGGTCTGTCTGTCTGCAGCATTCGTGTCGTGGTAACATCCTCATAGCATATGCCAACCAGGATGTCAGAGGACTGGGCTTCATCTCACTGTGGATTACAGTGAGTGGATCATTAACAGACCAGGAGCTTCCCAGTCCCATATTCTAGTAAACCTGAGGTTGAATGCAGGGCTGTTTTTGTTTTGTTTTGTTTTTACTGTTTATTTATTTATTTTGAGACAGAGAGAGAGAAGCAAAGAGAGAATCCCAAGCAGGCTCCATGCTGTCAGCACAGAGCCTGATGCAGGGTTCGATCCCATGAACAGTGAGATCCTGACCTGAGCTGAAACCAAGAATCAGACGCTCAACCGACTGAGCCACCCAGGAGCCCCCATGAATGCTGGTTTTGACAAACTAAAGCAGAGATATGCCCCTTGAGAAAAAGCATGCCCAAGGAGTTCAAAACCATTTGTCTCTTGTTTTCTTTCTTTCTTTCTTTCTTTCTTTCTTTCTTTCTTTCTTTCTTTCTTTCATTTCAAGGAAGACTGCTGCTAAATTTAAATTAAAGAATTTTTTCCTAGGCTGAAGTTACTCTTGCACTCAATAATCTGTTACTGAGCATGTGCTAAGTACTGTGAGCCCTTCTTTTCAGCACTGGAGATGTTAAGGATGAGAAAAACCATGCTACCTGAATGCAAGGAGCTTACAGTCCAGTCAGGAGGACTGACAAAGACGGCCAATCCTAGTATAGGGTGTCATGTGCTGTGGAGAGAGGAAAAGTCCAGGATGCATCCAGTGGGAGACGGATGAGGGGCATTCAAATGCAGTGGGAGGAATGACTTCTGGTCAAAGATGACCAGTCAGCTCCACATGGTTAATTTCTCTTTCTCTCCTGAGACCAGGGAGAGAGAACTGATTACAACCATCGATTGTAATGACATCAAAATTGTAAGTATAGACCTACAACGATGTAGAAAATGGGAGAGGTACCTTCAGACAAGAGTCTTTTAACAAATCAAAGGAAGAGAGAACGTGGATATAGAAGGGATACTGAGGAATTATGGAGGACGCAGCTGCCCAGAGCACTGAAGGCGGGTGGTGAGGGAGGGGAGCGAGGGGGGAGGACACGACTGAAAGGGGATGCTCAGAAGTCAGGACCCAGGCTCGATAGACTGAGCCGGCAGGAAACAGGAGGATTCATCAGAAGTCTTTATGAGAAAGCCTCTTTATGAGACCACTTCACTCCCCTCCGGCATATTCAGCAGCTGAGCGTCAATCTCTCAAATAAATTAGGGTGTCCTTCAAATCGCTGGACGGCCCCAGAGAGCAGACCTGCACCTTCTAGCATTTAGAAGTCCATCAGAGGAAAGTGGGGGTAGAAGCCTCATGCAGGGTTCTGGGCAGTGAGCATTTTGCCCCCAGGGGACATTTGGCGGTGCCTGGAGAAGATAGTTTTGGTTATCTGGGAGGACAACCAACTTGGGGGAGGTAGACCCCAGAGATGCTGCTAAAAATCCTACAATGCACAGGAGAGAGAGCCGCACAACAAAAGAATTACCTGGCCCCAAATGTCATTAGCGCCGAGTTTGAGAAACCCTGCTCTGACATAAAGCCCTCCAGCGTATAAACCCCACACAGTGCTCCGTTACCATTTCAGCAACGTCCCATTTCAGACATGCGGGTCAACTTCACCAAGTGTCTGGCCGGTGCTAGACGCTGTGAGAGATGCATTATGACAGATCCATGAGACTGTCATTGGGAGCAAGGGGACATGGGGTGTCTCAGTGCTGCTCGGAAAACTCTGAGTGCAGCTAAATGTTTTAAAAAGAAGGAAGAGAAAGCACGAGAATCAAGAAGGAGCAAAGAAACCGCTCCCGTTGCACACTGTGCATGACAACGCGCACCCAGAGATGGCCAGCAGTGGGGCAAAGAGCAGGAGGAGGAGACTTTCTGGCCTCCAAGGGGGCAAACCTACAGAGGAGAATCAGTATCAGAAGTCAGGAGTTCAACTGGGATTACAAGCAAGAAATAGGGAAGGCCCTTGCTCCCTGACCCCAGGACAACACAGACTTCACGTGGGTGGGAGATGAAATGTGGAAGAATCGGGAACCCAGAGATGACTGACCCAGGCAGGCATGGCGCTTGGGGCGGAAGGGACCGATGCATCACCCGGTACTGGGCTCACAACAGAGCAAGTGCCTTCGGCGGCAACTGGGTGCTGGTAGCACCCGCCTCTTCCTCTTCTTGGCCTCCTTTGCTTCTTGTAGGTGCAGTGCCCAGTGCAGCAGTCAGAGGTCATCTGAGAGGACCGACCTGCAGGCCGCGAGGTGACGCCAGTGCACCTGCAAGAGGTGAATTCAGAGCTGGTGGGAAAGTGGAATCTCGGCTTTGGTTGGAAGTAGGCCATTCCGTGTGCTCTTTCCTGCTGACCAGTCCCAGGATGGCTCCGCAGACCCACCACTGCGCTCCAGGGTGTTTTGACCACACAAACCTCCTTCACAAGTCACCCTCTAGATGCTTCTTGTTTTGTAGAAATAAAGCAAGAAAAAAGAGTGAAGATACCTCTAGGGGAGTTCTCAGGGAAGGCCTGAAGGTATTCTGGGACAGCAAGGGTGAAATTCTGATGATCCACAAAAACAGGGCCCCCTTCCGATCTCCACTGTTATCATCACTGATGAGTTACTCACTCATTCTCCAAGTTTATTTCATGGGTGTCTGAAATTGAATCAAGTATGACCATCTCAGAAATCTCCCTTATTCATGGTGTACATCTGGCCAAGCGGGTGATAAGAAAAAGGCTGAATGCCCCAAAATTTGTGCTGGAGCTGGTACAACCTCTATCACGCTTTTAGGGTAGAAAACACTGACGTAATCTGGACACATAATTAAACCACAACCTTATTTGCTGCTTTAAGAAACACTTTGGGCCTGGGTAGTTTATCAGAACCAGAAATAAAAACCCTCCCATGCCAAAAATGTGGGAGAAAGAACTGCATGTTATTTAAGTGCTGGGCACTGTCCTAAGGACTTTGTTCTGGCATTTTAGTCCTCACAACAGCCATCTGAGTTAATATTACTAATCTACTTTATAGATAAAGAAATCAAGGTTCTAAGATATCACTATAATAACCTAACATGTTTTTATTAATTATTAAGCCTTCTATGTCGGGACTGAGCTATCCTCTGGCGGAAATAGATAAAATGATGCAGTCTCTCCCCTCTCTGTAGGATATGGATGTGTACACTGTTAACTACATACCAGAAATATTACAATGGAAGTGAGAGCTCCTGGAATCTGCCCAAAGGAGTAAGGGACAATGTCATAGTGAGGTGACACCAACTGACTCTTGAAGGAATAGGGACCTTCCAGTTTTTCTCCCTACCTGATGCTTTACTCCTGTGCTATTGAAGAGTGATATCTTCAATTTCCATAGACACTCCCTGCAGGCAGGGCACCTGGGTGGCTCAGTCGGCTAAGCATCTGACTTCAGCTCAGGTCATGATCTCACAGTTTGTGAGTTTGAGCCCTACATCGGGCTCTGTGCTGAAGCTCAGAGCCTGAAGCCTGCTTTGGATTCTGTGTCTCCCTCTCTCTCTGTCCCTCCCCCACTCGTGCCCTGTCTCTCTCTCTCTCTGTCTCTCAAAAAGAAATAAAACATTAAAAAACAAACAAACAAACAAACAAACCTCTCTGCAGGCTAATTAGAGACCAGCTTATAATTTAAAATAGGTATATC
Source organism: Neofelis nebulosa (assembly GCF_028018385.1). Lineage (NCBI taxonomy): Eukaryota > Metazoa > Chordata > Mammalia > Carnivora > Felidae > Neofelis > Neofelis nebulosa. The sequence continues at coordinate 30,485,330 of NC_080796.1, forward strand.
TTAATATTCTCTGATGCATGCCAATGTCTACTTCCTGTTTGTAGAGTTCTATGGACCATCAAGAACCTTTTGGGGATCCTCAAGAAAGTCTGATAAAATAGTTTACTAGCTATATGTTACCACTCTTTTTTTTAAATCATAGGAAATATTTTATTACTTAAAAAATTTTTTTAAGTTTATTTTTATTTATTTTGAGAGAGAGAAATAGAGAGCAAGAAGGGGAGGGGCAGAGAGAGAAGGAGACAGAATCCCCAGCAGACTCTATGCTGTCAGCACAGAGCCCCATGTGGGGCTTGAACTCACAAACTGTGAGATCATGACCTAAGCCGAAGTCAAGAGTTGGTTGCTTAACTGACTGAGCCACCCAGGCACTCCTCCTTTTTTTTTTTTTTTTCTTTTTCTTTTCTTACCACTCTTTCTTTTATGCATCAGCTGTATTTACCTAAAACACCACATGGGGCAACTGAACCACCACTCTCTTCCATTTGCCCTACTATTGCTACTTTGGAGGCTACAGTGCCCTCTGTCCCTTGGCTGGTGTTCTCAGACCAGCCCTGGACAGCCTGTTAATGGCCTTCCCTGAGTTTCCTCACTGGAGTCCATTTCTGGAGGACAGTCAAGGAAATGAGGCTAATGTCAGTGGAAAACTGGGTAGTTCCATGATGGCAGGACCTCCGACCCAGAAATACTATGATTTCTCCAGTGATCAATATTCCTTTTCAAGCTTTGGTAGAAACTGAAAGGAAGAGTCAGGGCTGGATGTGAGAAAGCAGATTTTCATCCCAGATGTTGCTTGGTGGCAATTGCTTCCATCACAGAGCCGGCTCACGATATTTATTGTCATGACACATATCAAGGCATCCTTTTCATATCATTGGATTGCTTTGAATAAAATGTTCATTCATAGTATGTGCTTTAACTTCTTCTAAAGACTTTAAGTTGACCATTATTGGTAGAGAAGTCAGTGCATGGGCACCAACAACGTGGTTAAGGTGGCTCGTGGACTCTAGCTCTCCAGAAATAAGAAAAAGCTGAAATTCCCTTGGCTTGCCTGGAGACCTTACCGAATATTAATGTAATGGGTTCATAATAGGCAATATAGTTCATTTTAATTAGAATCCCACAATCCTAGAAATTAAGTTGAAAAAGAACTATTAGGTCATCTGGCCTATCACCTTCCCTATTCTCTCCTCAGTGCAAGATTGTTCCCCGGGGTCTCTCAGAAATGCATGGATTGGTCTACATTTAAACGACTGCAAAACTATGAGGTTTATGTCATTCCCCTTGGGAAACTATTACACAGTCTAATGGATTTCACTGTGATTTCTTTCCCCAGAGATTCAGCCCAAATTTCTCTTTGCTTGAGTTTGTCACCTTTTATTTCTCTTTGAATACTCAGATTCAGAAACATCGCAAGTAAGAATGACCAAATCTATTTTCTACTCTTCAGCAGTACAAGGTGGGAATCTCAGCCCAGACCACTTCCTCAGTTTCACGTTTGTAGGTGAGTTGGGACATTACTAACCCTTTCTAACCACTAAGATACTCTCCTTTCCTCATAAAAGGAATCCACAGACTCACCAGGGTGGGGACAATTTTGAGTTCCGATGGTAGTGGCACATTTGACATGATTCTTGCCACCCTGCCTTGTCCAATCTGCCATATATAAATGAGGATACATTTGCCAAGATTTGAGATGTCCTCTGTATCTTGCTGAACAAAGAAAATCATTCTGGCTTTTAGGGGATAGAACTTAAGACTCTACCTTTATTAGCACCATTACCAACCAATTAAGCTACCATATTATATTTCCTAGGATGACACCAAAAGAATCTTAGAAGTGCAAGCTGGCTAGGTCAATAAACGGGTATAATTCCCCATGTCATCTATTTCACATATGTTTGTCTGCATGTACAGAGAGAAGCAGCAGCACCGGGCGAGAGACACGAAGGAGAAACAGCAGCAGAGCCACAAAAGGAAACACCCCCTGCATTTATAAAGGACAACTGAGTCACATGTATGGTGGGACTGTGATGCATTAGAACTCCTTAATTGAAGAGAAAGGCCTCCCTGGAGATTTTACTTCCTCACGTTTGCTTTTGGTTATTATTATTACTAGAATATGACAGAGACAGCAATGCCTTAATCTGAGAGAGGATCATTCTTCTGAGTAATGCACAATGCTGCAAAAACACTAATGAATTCAGAGCACAGCCAGGACTGAATGCAAGCAATGGTCCCTAAAGGTAATCCCCCCGAATTATTATACTAGATGGCAACTCAGACTGAGTGAGATGGATGGGAGGAAAATGACTCTCGGAGTGTGATTTAATGACAGAAAAAGGCATAGTGAACATATGACCAGGCCTCCATTTCTAAGGATAGGCCCCTTTCATCCATTCATTTTTTTTTCCATCTTCATTTACTGCAAGCCCTTCTGGAGCCATGCACTGTGGCAGGTGCTAGGGACACTTGTCCTGGTTTGTTGGAAGGAGGTGGCAGGTCATATATTAGCACTTTAATGGCAAACAGTTATGCTTCATCTTCCTTTGTGTTGGAAGTAGGAGCCAATTTAGAATTTTTAAAAATAGTCTAAAAAATCCTGTAAAGGGGGACAAAGTGAGAGAAAATAACATAACGAACACTTGGGTGCCCACCACCTAACTTTATCAAACCTTAACATTTTGACCTATTTACTATTTTTTTAAATAATAAAATATTACAACTATACTTGAAGTCTCCTGTGCACCCCTTCTCTAAGCCATCCTACAGGTGGCCATCATCCAAAATCTGATGTTTGTCACCCTCCTTCATGTTCTATACTACTCCTCATGTAGGTGTCTTATGTGTCTATCTTTGTTTAATTTGTTTTACCTTTTTAATTTACATCCAAATTAGTTAGCATACAGTGCAACAATGATTTCAGGAGCCGCTTACCCATTTAGCCCATTCCACCTCCTACAACCCCTCCGGTAACCCTCCGTTTGTTCTCCATATTTAAGAGTCTCTTATGTTTTGTCCCCCTCCCAGTTTTTATACTATTTTTGCTTCCCTTCCCTTATGTTCATCTGTTCTGTGTCTTCAAGTCCTCATATGAGTGAAGTCATATGATAGTTGTCTTTCTCTGATCTTTGTTTTACATGCTTTCTATAAATGTTTACATATTCAATTTTGAGGGAGAGAGAAAGAGGGAGCGAGCACAGGAGGAGTGGAGAGAGAGGGAGAGAGAGAGAATCCCAAGCTGACAGTGCAGAGCCGGACAGGGGCTCCATCTCGCAAACCATGAGACCATGACCCGAACTGAAATCAAGAGTCAGACACTGAATCCATTGAGCCACCCAGGCGCCCTGTTTTATATGCTTTTAAGTTTTACACAAATGGCATCCTATCATCTCTATTCTTCTGTCATTTGCTTTTTGTCATTCAACATTATGTTTTGGGGATTTATCCATGTTAATACATGTAATTCTAGTCCATTCATTTAAATTTCTGTATGATGTTCCATTGTATGGCTATACCATAAATTATGTGTCCATTCCTGATGATCATTTAGGTCATTTCCCCTTTTTTACCCGAGTACTAACAGTGTTGCAATCAACATTCTTCTATAAATCTCCCATGCTGATGTGACACTTTCAATAGGTTATATGCCTAGAAGTGGAATCTGACTCAAAGTGGTCATAACTAGGTACAAAGTAGTATGGGAGGATTTGTGTCTATTATCCTTGCTTATACTTGTTTTGATCAGACTTAAAATTTTGGTCAACATGATGAGTGAGTAATGGTATCTCATGGTTGTTTTAATTTGTAGTTTGTCAGTGACTGGGGACCTTGAGCATCTCTTATGTGTTTATTGGTAATTAATGACTATCCTTTTATGTTTTGCCTATTTTCTATTTTTTTCTTGCTGAGTTGTAGTGTTTTTTTAAACTCTGGATACGAGGCTTTTATCAATGGTCGGTTTCCAATATTCCCTCCCAGTGTCTCTCTTAATCTTTGTTTATGGAGACATTCTTCAAAAAAAGTCAGTTTAAAATTTAATGTTAGTGTAGTCAAATGTGCCACCATTTTCCATTATGGTTTTTCCCTTTATACATTGTCAAAGGAATCATTCCTTAGCCCTTAAATCAGAAATGCTTTCCTATATTTCCTTATAAATGTATTACATTTTTGCTTTCATGTAGAGCTTTTTAATGCACTGACAATTGATTTTTGTGTGTGATGTGTTTTTATTCTTCTCCGTCTGGATAACCAATGGTCCGTCCCTCTTCTGCTCTGTCATACCAAACTTTCACTTAAGGATGGGATATTTTAGTTGTTGTCCTCCAGTCTTTGGGTCTATTTTTCTATTCCTGCACTGGTACCACCTCTCATCACTGCTGTAACACTCTAAGAAGTCTTGATATCGGGCAAGGCTAGTTTCCTACTTTTTTTTTTTTTTTTTTCAAAACTGCCTCTCTTTATCCTTTGTCCTTTGCTCTTCTGTATAAAACTTAAGGTCAGCTTGTCAAATGCTATCAGTTAATGAATAGACTAGACCCATAACTCCATTCATCTGAGCTAGTTTAATTTTGCTCTGATTGCTATTACTGCACTAAGCAATAAAGAAATGCCAGACACGACTCTAAGTGTTTTATAAACATTGACTCATTTAAACCTCACCCAACCCTGTGAGGTAGGTACTAATTATTATTCCCTTGTTCTAGTTGAAGGGACTGGGATTGATGATATTAGGTAGTGTGGCCAAGGTCCCTGGGTTATTATGGGGCACAGCCAGAGCACACCTGCTTAAACTCCTTCTAATCACACTCCAGGCCTTATCTGGACATACAAAGCTTCAGAAAATATTTTGTACTTACTGACCATGCAAGCAAACTAAAATTAGTATCCTCTTTATTTTACCAAAGAAGAAACTAAAGCAAAGACAAGGTACATGATTTGTCTGATACCCTATACAATGTCCACCACAGAATGGAACTCAAGTCCTTTGACTTTCCCTGTGTGAAAACCCACCCCTTCCACTGCTACCCCCTGGTGTCCCACCAGCTCTTGCCACTGTGTTTTCCAGGCCAGACGCCTGGAATGCACAAGTAAGAGGCTGCAGTGAAATCCTAGTCTCCACGGAATGCTACTGAGCCCTCAGTGGGCCATGCCAATGAGCAAGTGGAAATCAACTCTAGAGGTGAAATGGCTTCGTCAGCCTACGGTTTCTGGGATGCTCAGGGACACTTTCATTTCATTCTGAAAAACTAGCAGTGAGGTGGGAGTGGAGATTGACACAACAGAGATGTCTCCTACCTCTGACAGAGCTTGCCAAATGGCAGAGCTTGCACATTTTTAAGGAAATGCATGAAGGAGGTTGTAAATGCTGGCAATAGTGAGGCCAAGTCTGTAGGAACAGATTACTCGAGAAGTAATTGAATAAGAAAACATCGGGTAGGAGCTTTGAAGGTAGCCAAGAGAAAAACATGCCATACAGAGATACTCACCGACCCAGGCTGCTGGTTGGAGGACAGACCCCGTCAGCAGCAGCTTTCCCTATAAATTTGACTCGGCCACCACACGTTCAATGACATTGAGCAAGTCATTCCAGACAGCCTGGGCATCTCCATTCCCTTCTCTGTGAGAGGAGGCCCATGAGGGGCTTTTACTAAGGTGAGGAAATCCGTGTAGTCTGGAAGAAAGAATGCAAGTCCATCGATGGGCTCTTGCTCTGCAAGGGATATGGGGGACACTTAACCTTTTGAAGGCTAGAAGTGAGGAAGGCAGTGAAGAGTCACAAAATAAACAAAGTATACGTTGGGTTCATCTAAGGACAGTTTGTATGCCTGCAAGCTTGATCTCCTCCCACGTTTTTCTTTCACTGTCTTTTACTGCAAACAAGTTTCGGCAAGATGCGTATTTTCTCCACATGTCAGTCCTTCATCTCTGCTGTTAGGATTATGGTACTGCCGGTCCTCACGGGGGACAGCACATGTGAAGGCTAACATGAGGTACTATGAAGTCAACACCTACAGCGAGTGAGGAAGACTGGAAGTGGGATTAGAGGGCGCTCTTGGGTGGTCTCGGCTCCTCCTTCACAGCTGCAGGGGCTGGAAAAACATTGCAAGCCAGCCCCACACCTCAGAAGAATTATAACGCTGGCCAGAGGCTCCTTCTAGAGCATTCTATGCTGGCCCAGCCCTGCCCTCTGGAATGAGTCTGTTTCCTACTGGTTTTCATATTAATGAGGTAATTATTGTGTGTGTTTACACACCTGTGCCTTATTCTCAGCCTCTCTGAATTCTTCTCCAAGCAACGTGGTTCCCTTTGCCCTTCTAGCAGGAAGGGATTCAAAGGAAGCATGGAGAAAAGGTTTTCTTTGCTTTAATTTTAGCTTTAATTCCTGACTTTATCTTTGGTCATAATATTTATAGTCTCAGCCACCATAATAGTAACCACTATTTACTGTATTTTCTGAGTATCACTCAGATCTCAGATAATCAAATGAAATTTCAAACCATTCTCACATGTACCTTGTTCTTCCAGATAATCTATGAGCAAATGAGACCACAGCCCTATGGATTCTGTAACCAGCACGACACCCAGTGGGCAAACTTGGGGCAGTAGGCATTGGGCTGGTGTTCTTTGAGTTCTGCACATAGTAGGAGCTGTGGCCACATGATAGGTTGGCAATGAAGCAACAGTCAGAGCCAAGGTCATGAATTGTGATTTACTCAGTTACTGAGCCAGGAATTATACAGCATTAGCTATAAGGAGTTTTTACAGTAAGGAGCACTGTAAAGCAAGAAATGAAGATGTACTAGACAGGATCCCTTCCCTCAAAGACTTCCCTCACTGGCGGTGGAGATCACGCCTGTTGTGTGCACACACACGCACACATGCAAAAAAGTAACCAGACTTCCAAAGTGTGATGTCTTATAAGTGACATAAACCCAGTGCTCTAGGCCTGAAGAGGGGAGAGAAGTCAGGGACAGCACCCTGTAGAAGTGAGGACCTTTAGGCCCTAAGAGATTCAGAGTGGAAAGTGAGGGACACGAATCCAAGAAAGATGGCTAGAATACAGGATTCATAAGGAGGAGCGGTAAGAATAGAAATAGACGAGGAGAGAAGGTTTGTATGCTGGGTTGAAGATTATGCATTTATCGGGTAGGTCATAAGGAGCCACTGAAAAACCTCAAGGAAGAGAAGTCTTTGTTGAGGACTTGGGGAAGAGAGGAAACCATCCATCAGAGAAGACTGTAAAAGAAACACAAGTTTGAAAAGATATACTGAGTAAGAGTCCAGGGTGAAGAGGGAAGACAGCTGAGGAAGGACCCTTGATGTGTCTGAAGCTAAGCTGAAGTGGAAGGGCTGCTCTGGGAACCAAGTGGGGAGAAGGGAAAATGGCACCCGGGGGTAAACAGAAGGGAATTTCCTTGTAGCATAGGAGGATCCTGCGCTTCACAGGCCCAGGCGGCGGATCCCAGTAGGAGAAGACAGGACTCCAAGTGAAAGGCTGTCTCTGCTGGCTCTGCAGGTTCCTGGGCAGTGTGGCTTCGTCAAGTAGTGTAACCTGTGGGAGGCTTTGCCTTCTCACAGCTGAGATGGCGGTCATTGCTCCCGCCTTCAAAGCGACTGAGGTAAAGAGAAGTGTGGGTATGTGTGTCTGTGAAACATTAGGGATGGGGTTTTAATTGTCTTCTTCATGTGGGCCTGGGGGGACAAGGTGCCACATGCTGACTATGTGCTGAGGCACGTCAGGGCACACGACCTTGGTTTGCGCTAGTACTTCTATGGAGAAGGTGACCAGAAACGCTGAGTGGAGGTTGCGTGGGCAGGAACCTCTCTAACGGGAGCACTTTGGTTCCCCGTAGATAGAAAATGGGCCACGTTACTGAACAGGGAGAAAAGCTGGGAGTCAGATGATACTTGATTGTTGGGAGGGGGGTCAGCGTACTGAATGTAGTGCTTTGAGGAGCCCCTTGCCCTCACGCCTGACCCTGAGAAAAATTTGCCAAAGGTCTTGGGGCTTTAAGAAACGTTAACATTAGGGAGGTTGTGGAAAATGCAAAAGAAGCCTGGGGCTGGGGCCGGGAGGGACTGCCCTAAGGATCCGGTGCCTCCAGGTGAGGTTTCCTCTTCAGACCAGGATAACCTCCACCCTCATTGCTTCCACCCCCCAATGGCTCTTCTGAGCTCTTCCTGAACCCTGGGAAACATCCCCAACACCTGGTGGTTGCTGACCTGCTTCTGGTCCAGTATATCCTCCTCTTTAAAAAAACAAATTTTAAGTCAGTGGAAAGCGTATATTTTCCCTAATGGGGTGGCATCATAAGCCTACTTTCCATGAAGCAGTTAGAAGTGAGCAAAGAACACAAGCAGTGGAAACTCTCATTCCAAACGTACAGCTGTTCCAGAGCAAGAACCACGCTACACGGCCTGCCTGCCTGCAAATCCTGACCACCTGGCATGGCATTCCCAAATCCTTGAGGACTCCGGAGGGCATGTGCCCCGGGAGACCCCCAGGATTCTGACAGCAGAGGAAAGCTAACCAGTGACCCAGCATCTGCCCCAAACCAGCGTCTCCTGAAAGGGGGATGTGCCAGCTAGCACCAGGCACTCTGTTTCAGTCCCTATCCTTGAGTTTTCTGGCCATCCATGGGACATAGATACCTTCCAGGTAACAAAATGCCCTTCATGTCCAAAAGAATGACCTAGAGTTGTAACAGACAACACAGTCCAAAGTTACTGAATGATACCAAACTGCAACTCTTGGAATTTGACTTTGCAGGCTATGGATGTTTCAAACTAATACGACACATGTACTATTTATTTATTTATTTATTTATTTATTTATTTATTTATTCAAGAGAGAGGCTTGATCCCATGATCCTGGCATCATGATCTAAGCCAAAATCAAGAGTTGGACGCTCAACTGAGCCACACAGGCGCCCCATATGTTAATTCTTAAATAAGAATAACTACCATGCCTACCACCAGATGGCTCAGAGGATGACCAGGTTAATCAAGGATTGAAAGGGGCTGGTGAATATTGACATTATGAACTGAAAATGTAAATTAGAAGCAATGCCGTGGGCCAAAGGAGGCAGAAGGTAGATATATACGGAAGTAGGTAATTAATTAGGTTTTGGCTACTATTAAGAAACCAACACAGGCCAAATCTCATTATAACTGACACCATTAGACTAGAAATCTGGGTATTAGCAAGATTATTCAAAAGTCCCTGGTTGGCCCCTTTGTGTATAAGGCAACGGACAGATTGCTGGTGCCCTAGTCTGAATGATAAATTGACTCTCTCTCAGTTGTCTCCTTAACTAGCTGACAAGTCCCTGCTTACTGACTCAGTCTGTACATCTGTCAAATGGGGACAGTAATGCCTGACCTGCCTCCTACTGGAGAAAATGAGAAAACGATGCCATATCACCACAAACCTAGTAAAAACTAGCATTTGTACTCATGTAGTACTGACAAAGCATTTTCAAATAGTTCAGCCCCTTTGATCCTCATAATAAGCAGTGGTGAAGACTCTTTCAGACGCCAGACACCCTCTACATGACAAGTATTTTGCAATGTCCTCTTTACTAATACAAAGTGAAATTAACTAAAAATAAGCTTCAGTACACATATGATTTTTTAAAAGATAATTTTTTGATAAAAGGAAAATTATTCATTAAATATGCGCTCGGGAACTCAACCCAGTTCTTCTGAGGCCACTGCCATTATCTTTCCAGAATCCTCTTAAGTTATTTTTTAAATTAAAAACAACCAAAATTAATGTTGTTTAAGAATTCCCTAAGGCCATCATGTTTCTCTTCTCCAAAAATAAGACAATATTGCTTTTTCATCACAGTACCTTGTTCTAGCAATCCTGGCCTTGCTGTATTGGTCAGTTCTACTACAGTGACAAATAATCCCCCAATTCTCAGTTGCTTACAGTTGACTTACTCATATTACTGAAGGTTGTGGGTCGGCTGCGGCTCTGTCAAGGGTGTGGCTCAGCTCCAACCTGTAAGCCAGCTGCTGGTCTGCACCATGTGTCCTTGTCCTACGGGGATTCAGGCTGAAGGATCATGGGGTATGTTACGCCCATGGCAGAGGAAAAGAGCCGGACAGCCAGTGATAACCCACAATGCCTCTCAGAGCGTCTGTTTCAAGAATCTGCACATAGTCACATGGCAACAGTCAGAGATGTACAATCCTCTTACAGGGAAGGGGAGGTGAACAATTGCAAAGTGCAATGCAATCTGTCGTAACTGATCAGATCAATTATGGGACCCCAGGAAGTCCTGCTAACAGACTTGAGCTGGCACACGGAAACACTTGCTTGCCATCCTTCTTGAGCCCAAGGGTCACAGATTCAGTCATTAATGGGAAGGGTAGAGACTGTGGCAAAGAAAAGAAGTCTTACCTCATTTAAAAGAGCAGCTACATGGGGGCACCTGGATGACTCAGCTGGTTAAGCGTCCTAAAAAAAAAAAAATTAAAAGAGCAGCTACATGGGGGCACCTGGATGACTCAGCTGGTTAAGCGTCCTACTCTTGATTTTGACTCAGGTCATATCTGATCTTGTGGTTCATGAGATCGAGCCCTGCACTGGGCTCTGTGCAGAGCTTGCTTGGGATTCTCCCTCTCCCTCTCTCTGCCCCTCTTTTCTCTCTAAATAAATAAATAAACATTAAAAAAATAAAAAATAAAGGAGCAGCCCCTGTCAGACCTAGGAAGTGGTACAATGTGCAAATGAACACCCAAGTCCTTTGATCTCTCAAGAAAAGTCAGAAAATCTGATATTTGTGTAAAACCTCCTATTTAAAAAATTTTTGGAAACGCTTTTCATTAAAAAAAACCATGACTCTGCAGACCAAACAGAGCATCCCAAATCCAAATTTGGATCACAACTTAAAAGTTTTCATACTGTGCTTTAGGGAAGTTTTAGGGATGTGACAAACTGGACAGGGGCTGCTGTCCCAGGAAGGAGGTGAACAGATTTCTTATTCATTTCAGTGACTCAGAGAGAGTCAGTGCTCACCTGGCCCAGAGTCACTCAGACTCCATTAATTGACTCAGGGCTCAGGTCATGGTGTTACTCGTGGCCTTTGGTTTTCCTATCCTGGGTTTGGCTGTCTGAGCTGTGCTACCTCCCAAGAGACACCTTTCAGGCTGATTGACTTAAAAATTAGAGCTCAGATGGCAAAAGAAGGGGGGAATAATAGGGCGAGAGATTGCACTCATTTGCCTCTTTAAATTTTAATATGGAGCGCGATTTGTTAACAAGGGGGAGGTCCCGAGGTACTGAGGGGTATCAATAATTCAGCAGAGGCTGTCAAGCTGCAAATAGCTGCATGGTGCCCAGCTGATGCTCCTGCTGGTGACACTGGCTACCCTTTCAAGCTTTAAGAGAAAGGGCCAGGTTTCCATCATCCAGCCCATTTCAGTCCTGTCTTTCCCTAGCTCCCAGTTCCTCGTGGAACTGGAGGCAACTCTACTGGAGGCTGTGACCATGTACAGACCCCCAGGATAAGAGTCCATAATGCTAAACTGATCACAGGTTAAACATAAAAGTTTCCTAAGGACAATGGTCAATGGAGCTCCCGTTTGGTAGGATCTGTAGTGCTAAGGCCATCTCCCAATCATATGAGTTTACTGCCCAGGACTTAATAGAGCCCTATCCCCCAGCCCCAAGATGAACATCACTCCTTCCTGTGTGCCAGATCTCATTTCTCCCCCTTCTTTAAGAAACTTAACAGAAGACCATAGGGGAAGGGAAGGAAAAATAAGTTAAAAACAGAGAGGGAGGCAAACCATAAGAGACTCTTAAATACAGAGAACCAACTGAGGGTTGATGGGGGTGAAGGCTTGGGGGTGGGGGGTGAAATGGGAAATGGGCATAGAGGAGGGCACTTGTTGGGATGAGTACTGGCTGTTGTATGTCAGTGATGAATCACGGGAATCTATTCCCGAAGCCAAGACTACACTGTATACACTGTATGTTAGCTAATGGGACAATAAATTTAAAATAAAATAAAATAAAATAAAATAAAATAAAATAAAATAAAACTCAAAACTCACCTGGACCTGGTCACTGAGTTTCTTGGATGATAGCACTCCTTGGCCAGGGCAGAGGGTCATAGTGGGTCCCAGCCTAAGATACTGGAGTATGTAGCCCTAGAATCACATAAATCCATACATCCCCTCCCACCAAGATATAGGCCTTTGGGCAAATTTCTAAAGTCTTTGAGCTTCAGTTTTTTTCATTTTTTAAAACAAGGATAAAAATACCTATCTCATTTAAGGATCAAATAAGATAGCGTATGTAAATTTATTATGATTATTATTACAACTTTCTGAATGTGTCTCCAGTTGTCTCCTTCCTCACCCTCTACATGCTGCCACTTGAGGCCAGATGTCCCACGGGTGACACGGGGCATCTTTAGACCAGAGCACCAGTGATACAGCTTCTGTTTTTGATCAGGAGAAGTCGAAATAGAATTAATGCCAGCCAAATGGTAACAGGGGCTGCTTTGGGCCTTTGTCCTAGAAAAGCGAGTGATAATCAAACACACAGTGTCAATAAACTCAGCTTTCTTTGGAAGGCCCACCAAATGTCAGTCCCAAAGGGCATTTAGCAATGTCAAGATGGCATTCATTTCCTATCACTGTTGCTGGGCAGACACAAAGCTTTGGATCCTAGACAGTCTCTTCACATAGCAGGACAGGTCAAATAATGTGGAGAGAGCAGGAAAGGGGGCAAATGTTAACCCAGTGGGTTCTGCTTAATGTTCCACATTGGCTGGGATGGATTTCATAAAACATTAGCAGCTGATGCTATTAGCCAGCAGTAGGTCTGGGAAATGCTGTTCAATATTTTTCCCATTTCTGAGTGAAAGAGAGAGCTGAGAGAATAATACTGTAATAAGGAAAGCTTTGCTCCTGGCAAAGGGCATGTCCTTCCCCGCCATGTTATTTGGTCACTTGCTTGAGAACAGGAAACAAAAGCAGAGCTGGGGATCAGGGTGAAGCAGAGGGAAGCATTTGTCCTTTAGAGTAAGGTAAAAATGTTTGTCTACAGTTTTAATAATTTGCTCTTCTATATTATAATTTTGGCCAATTTAATGCTTCAGTAAAGTGTGAAGTCCCTATATCACTTTGAGAAGTGGTGTCATGTGGAATAAAGGGGTGGAAGAACATCAGAGAGTTTTCTTCTCCCCCATTCACACCTTTGCTGGTTCGTTAGTCAAGGAGGCAGACTCTTACCTTATCCCCTGATCCAGGATTTCCAGGTAGTGAACGTGAATGGAGTCTAGTGCAGAGTGGCAGTGAGAAATGTCAGGAAGGACGGACAATAAGCCCTCTTGTTTCCTAAAAGATACAGAACACAAAGAATACGGGGCTGGTAGGAATAAAGGGGAGGGCAAACAGGCTGATGCTGGGGTCATGCGTTCATAGTCATATAAAGAAAATCCAAATATGAAGGACAAAATCCAAATATGGTCTGAATATGCCATGATTTTTTACTTTTACTTTTCCTGGAAAGTCTTCTGTGTTCAGAAACATCTCTACTGGCCTGTCACAGTGCCTATAATTCCATCAGGAAGTTGAATGTTTTAGTTTACAGGGAACTTCCACTTGGAAAAAAACACTACATATTGTCTTTGACTTACGACAAATTAGGGTGGATTTCTCAATCTGTCCAGTGTGTCCATTCCTCTGCCACTACTTTATTTTCACTTTTGCCATTGTTGCTAGGTTAGTTTGACAGCCGTTTTCCTCACTGGCCTCCCTGCCTCTGATCATGCTCCCTTTAAGCCCCTTGTCCACAGACCAGCCCAAATGGTCTCTACTAAAGGCTAGTCCATACCTCATCCACCTGCTTCAAACTTCAAAGGCTTTTTAGCGTTTTCAGAAAACGGACTGAATTGAATGATACGGATTGCAACAGTCCCTGTTGACCTCTCCAAACTCACAACTCACCCCATCATCACCCCCATTCTGTGAACTGTTTACAGCTCCTGCTCTTGTCCCCAGCCTCTGTACCTGCAGTTCTGTCTGCCCCGTGTACCCCTCCTGCTCTGCTACCTCCCCTGGGCAAGCCCTATGAAAGCTTCTGGTCTGGATATGGGGGTCCTCCAATGGATTTCCATGGGATTCTGCACAAATCTCTATCACAGCACACGTTGTTCTATTATTGTTATGGTGGTCTCATTGTCTGTATCTCCATTTAGACTGCATAGTCCTCGAATGTTGACTTTACTTATGTCTCCCTGGCATCTACCCATGGCATAAGGTGGTTCACAGTCAATGATTTTTGGATGAATAAATGCATTACTATAATAAGAAAACTAATGCTCAAAGGAGTGTCACTCAAGCTGTTTTATTACATGAGTCAGACAGGCACCTATAGTTTTTCTAGTTAAGATATTAATCTTTTCTTCCTAATCAAGACACAAAATTGTCTACATAACAGAAGATCCCATAATTGTAGTTAATGTAGTTGTGAAGGATTGGGAGGAAATATTTGTGACATATATAAAAGGCAATGGATTAGGAGCCACAATATCTAAACAGCACCTCTACTTCAATAAGAAAGCATACCATCAACCTTGTATAAAAATAAGGAAAGATAAATATTCCATTTGTAAATAAGGAAGAAAGCATGTAAAAAGATTCCCAGTCTCAGCAACAAATCAATAATCACTTTGCACCCAACCAAATTGCTAAAAATGAAAAAGATTGATGAACTCCAGTGATGGTGATGGCATTAGGGAACGGGCTTTCTCTTACACTAGTAATAAAATTGTAAATTGAAACACTTAAAAAAATTTTTTATTTAATTTTTTTGAAGCCATTCTCATTATTAATCAAAATTTAAATACATATTCCCTAGGACCTAGTATGATAGTTTTCTGTGGCTCCTATTTCAAATTACTACCAATTTAGTTGCTTAAAACAACACAAATTTATTATCTTTCAGTTCTGTAGTTCAGAACAATGAAATAAGTCTCACTGACCGAAAATCAAGGTATTGGCAGGATTATACTCCTTTCTGGAGTGTGAAGTTGTGAGGGGGAGAATCTGTTTTATTCCTTCTACCTTCTAGAGAGCACCCACATTCTTTGGCTGGTGGACCTCTTCCTCCATCTTCAAAGCCAGGAACTTTGGGCATACTCCTTCTTACAGCATGATCTCTCTGGTTCTGTGTTCTACTTTTTTTTTTTTTTCTTTCCTTCCTTCCTTCCTTCCTTCCTTCCTTCCTTCCTTCCTTCCTTCCTTCCTTCCTTCCTTCCTTCCTCCCTCCCTCCCTCTCTTTCTTCTTTCTTTCTTTCTTTCTTTCTTTCTTTCTTTCTTTCTTTCTTTCTTTCTTTCTTTCTTTCTTTCTTTCTTTCTTGCATAGCGCGTGGATGGGGGGGCAGGGAAGAGCAGAGAAGGGTAGAGGGAGAGAATCTTAAGCAGGTTCTATGCCCAGCAGAGTCAAAAGCAGTGCTCAATCTCAGGATGGTGAGATCATGACCTGAGCCAAAACCAAGAGTCAGACACTTAACCAACTGAGCCATCCAGGGTCCCCTCACTTCTTCTATTTCTAAGGACACTTGTGATCATATTAGGTCCATTTCTGACTAAGAATCTTAATTCCACCTGCAATATTAGTTTCCCTTTGCTGTGCAACCTAACATATTCACAGGCCCTAGGGATTAGGAGATTAGACATTTTGGGGGGGAAGGGCATTCATTATTCTACCTACCACTCCAAGAAGTTCCACTTTTGGCAATATACTCTATAGAAATATACATATATGTATATGTATATCTGCCCAAAACTGTATGATCAAAAAACTGGTATTGAAGTAGTGTTTTTAATAGTAAAAAAATGGAAAAAGGTAAAAAGGAAAAAAAAAACCCTATCCATAAAAAGGAGAATAATTATATAACCCTATGTGATGGTTAATTTCATGTGTCAATTTGACTGGCCCATGGGTACCCAGATATTTGGTCAAACAGTATTTAAAGTGTCTCTGTGAGAGTGGTTTTGAATGCAATTAACATTTAAATTGGTAGACTGAGTAAAGCAAGTGGGCTTCTCTAATGTGGGTGGTCCTCATCCATCACTTGAAGGCCTGAATAGAACAAAAACGCTAGGGGGTGCCAAGTGGCCGACTCAGGTCATGATCTCGTGGTTTCATGAGTTTGAGCCCCGAGTTGGACTGTGCACTGACAGTGTGGAGCCTGCTTGGGATTCTCTCTCCTTCTCTCTCTCTCTCTCTCTCTCTCCCCGCCTCCCCCATCTCTGCCCCTCCCCTGCTGGCACTGTCTCTCTCTCAAAATAAATAAATTAACTTAAAAAGAAAAGAAAAAAAAGGCTAACTTTTCCCATAGTGAAAGGGAATTTCTCTTGCCTCATGGTCTTCTAACTAGGCCATAGGTTTTTCCCTGCCTCCAGACTCACACTGAAATATCAGCTCTTCTTCGGTCTCAAGCCTGCAGGCCTTCAGACTGGAACTAAACCACTCGCTCTCCTGGGTGTCCAGCTTGCTTAAGTCACCCTGAAGATCTTGAGACTTTCTAGCCTCCACTATCATGTGCACTACTTCCTTATAGTAAATCTCCCCCGTCTCTAACTCATACATACTATTGGTTCTGTTTCTCTGGAGAATTCTGATTAATATATCCTATAGAAAAAGCACGCAACCATAAGAAATAAGAAGGCAGAGCTTTGTGGACCAACGTAGAAGGATTTTCATGGGATAGAGTTACATGAAAAAGGGAAATGTTGAGTCTGATCTAATTTGTATAAAAATCGAAAGGGACATTTATAAATATATAAACACACCCACCTCTCTATATAAATGCATAGAAAAAGAACTGAATGCTATATATTGGATGCATAACAATGATTATCTCTGTGATTGGGAGTTGGATGGGGGCCCGGTGGTGAAAGGGGTTTCCATCTATACTGATTTCAACTGTTTGACTCTCTTACACGAGAAAGTATATATGAATTATTTGTGTGATTTAAAAAAACTAAGACCATCAAAACTCAAAGAAAGAATCCATTTGTCTCAACTAATCAAATTTAAAAGAAATAGGCTTACAAGCTGCAGTACCCGTGAATTTACAAGGAGGAAGGTTTCTTTCTAGTGACTGGAATACCCCTATCTATTATCAAGAGAATATTTTTCTAATAAAAAAAATATGTAAGAAGCCAAATCAGTGAACAGAAGGGACGTGTTAAGCATGAAATCGGAGCACATAAAGTCAGATGTCCTTGAGGGATGTTTTATCTTAGCCGAGGTTTTTAACTCCAATGAATTATCCAATTGACCCTAACACTTGGGCCTGTAGGCACAGCCTCTCTTTCTGATAATAGCTGTCTCTCTCTGCTCTGAAGAGTCACTTGAGAATTACTGGCAAACTCGCACTCTCCCACTGTCATTTTGAGAATCTCCATTAGATCCACCTTTCCTATTTGCACAAAGCACTTGCACTGTGTCCACTCTCTTTCTTAACAGATTCTATCAGACCATCTTCCATCTCTTATGCTGTTTTTAGTTTCTTGGCAGTGGAGAGAAGGTCATTTGCATTCCCCCAGTAAACACCGAATAGAATGGGTAACCTCATTTTCTGCCAAACAACCATGTCCATTCATAGTGGGGCTTTTTCTCAGTCTCCCCAACCTTGTCCCTAGATCTGTGCTTTCAACTTACTTTGGGAAACTGAACTTCTATTGATTCAACTGAATCATCTTCCTGGCTATAAGACCTTGGGTCATGTCATTACTCTTTGCCGTAATTGTTTGTTTATTTCTTTTTATCTAAGATAAGGAAGTCAGGGCAGTAAAACAGGAATACTCCTCAACTTTTGCCACCTTGCAGTGCCACTGAGAGATTAAAATGAGGAAACCCTCACCCATTCAATGAATGTTTGCCGAGGTCTTTTGCTCTGCCCAGCTCCATGCTTGGTTCTGGGGATGCATAAAAGAATAAGACAGTCCCTGCCTTCATAGTGCTCACAGTCTCATGGGAAATACATCTCATGAACAACTGCAATACAGAATAGTAAATGGTAACACAGGGTGTTATATTACACCCTGGAGAGGGTAGGGTTAAGAAAGACTTGGGGAGATAACTCTTGAGCAGAATCTGAAGAAAGAGCAGGAAATAGGACAAGGTAAGAAAGGCATTCAAGACCAAAGGGACAGCGTGTGAAAGCCATGGAAGAAGGGACAGGATGGCAAGAGTCTGATTGGACATAGGACATGGTAGATTAAAGATAGCCCTAAATTCTTTGACACACCCCTCGAGGCAGGGTTACATTTGAATGTGGGTGGGCTCTGTGACTGCTTGACCAATGGAAGTAATGCTGTGCCACTTTTCAGGCCCAGGCCTTAAGAGACCTGCATATTCCACTTCCTGTCTCTTGGAACACTGTTGGAACCCAGCTACCACACTGTACTGTGAAGAAGCCCAAATAGAGAGGAACTGAGGCTCCCTGGTCAAATGCCCTGGGTAAGCAACGTGCTGACAACCAGCGCCAGCCTGTCAGCCACGTGGGTGAGTCGTCTTGGAAATGGATCCAGTCCAGGTAGAGCAGGTTTGGTGAGTAGAGGAGGGAGGGTGGGTGTTGGAGGGGGAATAATAGGTTCAGGCTGGGACCTATTGAGTTTGAGGGGTGATAGGTTATCCTGGTACAGACAGATGGTGTAGTGGGACTTGTAGATCTGAAGCTGAAGAGAAAGACTTGCAAAGGATTGTTGACAGGAGGAGAATGCATGATCAAGGATCCAAATACTTACGGGAAATACACACGGTGAGAAGAGAAGGCTCAAGGGAGACGATCGCAGCAAAGGGGTATACAGGAAAAAACAAGTCTATGAAGAAGCCTCTGAAGAAATAGGAGGAGGGAAGTGGTGCAGAAAGTCCACTCTTTCTGCTACTAAGGAGCAGCACTTTTGATCACAAAGAGGAGGCTCTGCAGAGCAACGCAGGTTCATGCTTCACACTGAGCACGAATCGACTCCAGGCAAGCCTCCACGCTAGGCAAGCCTGGGCTCCCTGGGTCCTGCTTTATTACTTACAGGGGGAAATAAACTCAGGCTGAAACTGGAAGCATTACAACCCGCACACCGATCACACGAAATCCTTCTTCTCCTTCTCTCCCTAGCTATTCGAGCTTCCCCTTACAAAGCCATCAGGGCTTCTCCCTGTCCGGCAACACGTGGGGAGTGCCCTTTGAGAAAAGGACAGGAAACCAAGAAGTGCATTGGTGTTCTGCCTCTGAGCTAAGCACGCAAAGAGGCCTCTTCCATTTTTGTGAAGCTTTTCTTCTCCAAGCTGCACACCTAAACAGATGGGGGAGCAATGGTTTATTGATGCAGGGGCGCAGTAACTGTAGGAAAGAGTGGATGAATATTTCATGGGCACCAGTAACAGTTAATAAATCATGAGGTGCTACAGCCGAGTGGGCCGCTCATTCCACCCTGGACAATGGTTGCTCAGCTCTAGTCAAGTGGAACCTCCTTTTCTGGCAAGTCCAATCTGTCCTGAGTGCTGCAGGGAAGCTTGTGTGTCATTTCTGTGGGCCTTGATTTCTCAATTCAATACATACTGAGGATGGCTAGCAGTTCTATTTTTAGCGACTGCCAACTCGATGGATATGACGTAGGGAAATTCACAGAAAATTAGCTTAGGAATCGGGAGACTTGGCTTCTGGTCCCACTCTGCTAGCTGTGTGACACTGGACAATATACTTAATCTCTCTGAATAATATTTTCCCATCTCTAAAATGAAGGAATGGATGGATTGGTAATCCTGAAGTTTCCTGTCAGTTTTGTGATTGTATGAAACAGTGGGTTTCTTGAAGTTACAGTCATTGATTCATGATGTTGGTGATTGTTTCATAAATAATTATTGATAAAAGTGTGTGTGCTGTGTGTTTTGCTCATAGGGAGCATTGACAACCTCCCTTCTGTGTCTAGAGACAAGAAGCATTTACGCTTAACCTTTTGCTTTTTAATGTTTATCATTTATTTCCAACCTACTAGGATAAAAACCCACTTTATGCAGCTGATACGCCTAACTTTTGAAAAAGACAGAACACAGACCTACTCAGTCATTAGCTTTGGCAACAGTACCATTTGGCCAGGCTCAGTATCTGACGTCCATTTATTTATCTATTTATGATTTAAAACGTTAACTATATCCAAAAGTTACTTTTATCTGAGTATACCGGTAATGAAAACAGCAACGGCTGGTCACATAAACAGAAGTTTCAGCATTGTGAAAATTGCCAGTTTTAATAACAAAAATAATACTACCACTGTTGAATGTTTACTCTGTGTTAACCTTTTATAGAGTATTTTACAAACATTATTCTTGTTATTTCTCATTAGTCCCCAAATAATGGCACACTGATAAGAAAATTGGGCTGAGAAAGATGAATTTCCTTGCCCAAGGTCACCCAATTAGCGAGTGGCTGAGAAGAGATTCAAACCCTAGCCTGTCTGATTCCAAATACACTATTATTGTAACAATACATAATAGCTAAAATTTACATTGGATTTACTATGAACTAGAAAGTAAGCAGCTCACCCATTGGGATAATCTCCATCTTTCATCTTCTTTGAGCTTTTCTGCAACCTTGTAAGTTGTAGAACATGGATAATAATGCAAATGATTCTTATCTATAGAAATGCAAATAAATTGATTATCGCCCTATGGGTGGGCACATCTTGCATCTATTCGTAAATTCATTTCTGAAGTCGGGTCCCCCCTATTTCTATGTGGTTCTCGGAGTTCTTTAAGCCAGCTGGAATGACTTATTGGTTCCTTCATTTATTAAATTAAACACAATATTTGACATGTCTTCATCTTACATTTGTAGGACAGCCATGATTTTACTTTCTTTTTTTAAATATTCTTTAACAATATATAGCGCACACACACTCACAGGATTCTCAGAGAGGCGGAGAGGGACGCAGTTCTGCAACGCAGCTGCTGCTGGTGGTGTATGTGAGCACAGCAGGAGATGAGAGGCCAGGACGCCTCTTCGGGCTTTTCCACCCCTCCTGTGATATGGTGGGGCCTGTTGCTAACTAAGCTGGTGGCAATCAGTGGCTTGGCCGCTCTGCCTCTGGGCGGCCTAATGATGGCTCCTCCACCTCTCATTGCTGCAGCTGCTGCCAAAGCATCACCTAGCACTGCCTCCTACCCTGCAGGTCCTTTGTAGGGTCTTTCCATGGCCTTCCAGAGCTCTGCTCTCTCCAAGGGCACTAAGGACAAGGACAGTGGACACTAAAGGGCAGAATTAACCAGCTTTCTGGGACCACCCCTTGTCTTTTCGGTAACTGCCTTTCAGATTTAAAGATTGTAAAGCCCCACATGATGAGCAGAGACCTGTGGACTGTGACAATTAAGTCACCACAACAGTGTTTCTCATACTGCATGCCATGGAACACTGGTGTTCCACACATAACCTGCAGATGTGCTGTGAGTAAATGGAAAGATACTTTCAAGTCTCATGATTCATAATTATTTTATCATGATAATGAAAAATAGTGAAGGAATTTCATTGCCTTACCTTTCAAGATCAAATTAGGTTTTTTTTTTTCTTTTCTCTCTTTTCCCTCCCTTCCTTCTTTCCTTTCTTTTCCTTCCTTCCTTCCTTCCTTCCTTCCTTCCTTCCTTCCTTCCTTCCTTCCTTCCTTCCTTCCTTCCTTCCTTCCTTCTTCACCCAAATGTTACGTTGGGGCTTTTGCTGTTGTCCTAACAAAATAAAGAGTTTTTAAAGAAACATTTTACAACTCTACGCATAAAAATCTCATCAGTGGGTGTCCTGTGATATCAAAACATTAAGAAATCTTCTGTTACAGACCAGGAGGTGATGAGGGAGCATGAGGCAGGCTGTGGGGCAAAGCACAAGCTAGCACCCCCTCCCACCCAGGTGGGATCTGTGTGATATTCCTTGGACATTCCTAACTACCCAAGAACAAAGGAAAGGGGTTTAAGTGCTTGCCATGGTGATGTGGGAAACTGAGGCAAATGGAAAATTAAATTTCCTTACTGCCTACAGCCCATTGACAAGTCCTTGAAACCAGCAGAGTAACCTCCCTCCAGGAGCTCAGCTGCCTCCATGATGACATTTTGCTGGGGGCAAAAGAGAACCTTGGCTTAATAGTGCCCCAACCTCGAGGATCCTGTAAGTCTATTTCCTTTATCTCAACTGCCCCAAGATATGTGCTGGCAATCATACTCCAAGCTTATGGCCCTCTGACATGCATCTGAAGGGTCTCATGACTGAGGTTTTATTAAATGGTAATAAATGGTGTTTCCCTAGCAACAGCTAGCCCCTCAAGGCCCTGGAACTTTGCTTCCAAAATTCCATAGAGACTTACTCTAGCTCTGACCCCCTCCCAACCTGAGGGTAGGTAATGAGTTACCCATCAGGACCCCAGTGCAGCTCTTCCTGACCATGGGTCCTGTCCCCATGCTTTAATAAAATCACATTTTTGCACCAAAGAGGTCTTCAAGAAGTCTTTCTTGGGGGTGCCTGGGTGGCTCAGTCGGTTAAGTGTCCGACTTCAGCTCAGGTCATGATTTCACAGCCCGTGAGTTTGAGCCCCGCATCCGGCTCTGTGCTGACAGCTCAGAGCCTGGAGCCTGCTTCCGATTCTGTGTCTCCCTCTCTCTCTGCTCCTCCCCTGTTCACACGCTGTCTCTGTCTCAAGAATAAATAAACATTAAAAAAAAGAAGAATTCTTTCTTGGACGTGACCCCACGAACCCCCATTACCCCCAAACTTCATCATGGACTATATTTTTAAGGTATAAAAGTCTTAAGTGTAAGACTTCTGAGAAGAAATGGAGATCTTTTTAGCAGCACAAAGGTTGAACATAGTTCTCTCCTTTCAGTTTGGGAACCATGAAAACATTCCTGCCCCTCTCCCTCACCACAGGACAAACTAGAGTAGGAGATACATTTGCCAGTTACCAGGAGGATGTCACATTTCACTGACAATAAGTTAACAAGAGAAAAACTATGTTCCAACCAGGTCTCTAAAGTGGTTGAAAACAGTTGTTGAAGACGCTGTTCTCAAAACCAGAGCTTCAACCAACTGTAAACAGAGAGATAGAATTCTCTGCAGTTGGCATTAAAATCCTGACCTGATAATTCTCTTTCTGATGCAAACCAGCTTAGAAACAGAAGAGAAGACCCAGAAGGAATTGACTTTTGAATGTTGGTGATCTTTAAGCATCTGGAGTTAGTCCTCTATATATACTTGTTTCCTATGATTTTAAGTCACTCCCTAGACTTCAACTACCTTCTTTATGGAACTGAATTCCACTTCCCATCTCCAGCCCAGATTTTTTGCCTCAGGGGCAATGCTGCTGGACAGCTGTTTGGATGTCATACAGACATTTTTTTTTTTTTTTTTTTTTTTTTACTTTATCTTCCTCCTTCACCTCCCAAATGAGTTCTTCCCCTTACATTCTTTGTTTTGGAGAATGACACCATCACCCACTAAAGACATTGGAATCATTCAACCCATTACTAAATCTCTTATTCTACCTCCTAATTATGTCTCCAGTATCTCCCTTTCTCTTCACCTCCATTTGCCATTATATCCAATCAGAGCCTCATAATGTTTCTTGGTTCCTAAAAGCTCATTTTCACTGGTTTCCTTGCCTGCCGTATACTGCCTTTTAGTCACTTCTCACCAAAGGCAGACTGACCTCTCTATGGTATAGATTTAATAATGTCACTCCCCTTGTGGCTTTCCATTGCTTTTAAGATAGTATATTTCATGATCTGAACCCAGTTTTCTAGTGTAACCTCATATTTTGCCAACTTTCAATTCTACAATAAATTATATTCCAGCCACACTAAATTGCTTGTGGATCCCTCAATATGACACATTCTCTATCATGCCTATGGCCCTCCATCATGCTACCCTCTCTGCCCCCTCTACTCCTCCAACCACTCAGCTAACTTCTTCCTCCAGGAAACCTCCCCTGAACCTCCCAGTCAGCTTTTAAGTGACCCTCTCATGTATGCACAATATACCTGATGTCCCCCCTATCAAATCCCTTTATACTCTACTGGAATTGCTATATGGAAGGAAAGCATTTAGGAAAAAACCTATACTTCTTTCCCTCATATTCTCTGATAACCCTGCTCTTTCCCCATTTAGAGCAGAGGGGCAGTCTATACTCACTACCCTCCAGAGTTAGGCTGTTCAATAAAAAATCCAAAGAGCAAAAAATGAGTTAATAGATCTTTTTGAGTTTCCCCAAATAGACTCAAGTTGGCAGTTCATTGTTTATGTTTATTCATTTTTGAGACACAGAGAGAGATAGCACATGAGCCTGGCAGGGGCAGAGAGAGAGAGGACAGAGGATTCAAAGGGGACTCTGTGCTGACAGCGATGAGCCCGACGTGAGGCTCGAACTCATGAACTGTGAGATCATGACCTGAGTTAAAGTCAACCGATTGAGCCATCCAGGCATCCTGGAAGTTCATTGTTTAAAGAAGAATATTTTTAAGGATCAAAGGCCTAGGTCCTAAATTATTATAGCACAAAGTTTCTTTTCCCTAAACTGATTTGGAAGATCCTATGGACTGCAGCCAGAGAAAAGGGAGGCTGGAGCAAGAGATAGTAAGCCGTTGATGAATGATCTGAGGGTGGGCAAGGGTGGGCGGGGAGAGGCTATGAGAGACGGGGCCCGAGAGGGCAAGAGAACACTGAGAGTTTCACTTCTCATATCCAAGAAGGGAACTCAAGGAGCTGGGAGTAAGTTGGTGAAAGGGCCTCTCAGTGGGAAATGGGAAGGCACCGTGTGTCCTGAGTGAATTGGTGACTGGAAACCAGACATGAACCCACACACCACAGCAGATGCCCACATGCTAAACAATGATGTTCCTTCCACTGATGTCATGGAACGAGTGGAATCTAAATGCTGCCCCACGGAGAAGGGCGTGGGGGAAACCCTGAATTATCTATTACTCTGCATTGACCAAGAGTAAACTTCTCACTACAAACATAGTGAGAGATCAAGATAGAAATTAAATATGATTATAGAAAACAAGCTAACCAATTTTTGCTGTCCTGAATTTATACCCTAGGACTCCCACTCATGGCATCTATTTAAAAGCC
This sequence comes from Neofelis nebulosa, assembly GCF_028018385.1. Lineage (NCBI taxonomy): Eukaryota > Metazoa > Chordata > Mammalia > Carnivora > Felidae > Neofelis > Neofelis nebulosa. The sequence continues at coordinate 30,510,472 of NC_080796.1, forward strand.
AGCTCTCTCCACTTATCTGGAGACTCACTGAACACAGGGACCAGTTGTATTCATCTTTGTAACCTCAGTCTGGGAGTAGAGAGTCCGTAAGTGTTCATCAGTTGAAAAAAAATGAATGAATGACCTGGATGATGAAAGATGAGGATCTGGACAGAAGAAGGCTGGAGCTGAATATCAGAAACAAATGGTATATTATCTGTTCTTTTGTCTGTTAAGGTAAGTTGGTTCAAATAACTCTTTTTTTTTAATGTTTATTTATTCTTTGAGAGAGAGAGAGAGAGAGAGAGAGAGAGAGAGAGAGAATGAGCAGGGGAGGGGCAGAGAGAGGGAGTCACAAATTCTGAAGCAGGCTTCAGGCTCTGAGCTGTCAGCACAGAGCCTGACGCGGGGCTCGAACTCACGAACCGCGAGATCATGACCTGAGCTTAACCAACTGGGCCACCCAGGCGCCCCAGTTCAAATAACTCTTAATTAGCTGTATTTATTTTTCCATATATAATGTGAATTTAATCATTCTCATTTAATCCTCTTGTTGACAATGTTATAACTAAATTGAAGATTTGTTTTATTGTCCACTTGTTTTTTTTTAATGTTTATTTATTTTTGAGAGAGAGAAGGGGCGGGAAGGGGCAGAGAGCAAGGAGGACAGAATCCCAAGCAGGCTCCTTGCTGTCAGCTCAGAGCCCAACGCGGGGTTCGAACCCACGAACCTTGAGATCGTGACCTGAGCTGAAACCGAGTCGGATGCTTAACTGACTGAGCTACCCAGGCACCCCTGTTGTCTACTTGTTATGTTGTCTAATTTACTTTAAAATACTTCAGCATAAGTGTGTGTGTGTGTGTGTTGGTTTTATTCTATATGCTAGGAGTACCTAATTAACATTCCTAACCTGGGATAAACTGTCCAGAGGTGCTTAGTTAAAATTTTAAGAAGCCCACTCAGGAGTCTACTCCAGAGTACTATGAGTGCTTCAACGATGTCTATCTCCGTCTGTAGTCAAGGGTTTATTCATTAGCATAATTGGAGTTAGAAATAGTTTTTCAAAGGCAATTGGAATAGTGTTCAGTATATGTAAACTGACTCGCAAGGTACAGACACCCTCACTTGTGCATGAACCTCTCTTGTGCAGCAGCCTAATATCTCTTCGTAGGATGCACCAGCCTAGAAGTCCCATTCGGTCCTGTGTCCCATCTCTTACCAAAGGACTTATTGTCTGATTCTGACTGGATGGCTAGCTGATCCTCCCTAGAGAATACTGCTGTATCTGTCACTAGTGAAACTGTCATGAAAGGGGACTGGCAGAGTGACCAAGGGAGGGAGCCAATAAGAGCATATTGCATGACTCTTTGTGTCTGTTTGCTAATAAATGTTCACATTTGTGTTGCAGGATTTGGTTTGAGATTTGCTTTTCTTGTAATGTACCACTTTGTAACAAGTTTATTGGGAATGAGACCTTGACCCTTCCTCTCTCTACCTTTAGTCATTAGAGGTCACCGTTATTTGCCAAAAGAACCCAACAGTTGTGAATGAACAAATTGGTCTAGATTAGTTGACAACACAACACTTAATACAATGCACATTATCAACACTTTTTCCGGATTAATATTTTAGTTTTCTGTAGATAGAGATATAGATACACACAGATATCACAACTAAAGAACTCCCATATTGTTTATATTTTGAATATCCTGACTCTTATGTTTTCATTGCCAGGCTGACCCTGGGATAGGTCATCCACTGAAATGTTGCTGTACTCCTCATTTGAATTTCTTTCTGTCCTAGACTTTATCTTACTTATCTCTGGTTGAACACACTACAATATCTCCCTCGGATAAAGCCCTCATCATTGTTTGCTGGCCAGAATGTCATATAACAAGATAGATGAAGACTACGGTGGTATCAGAGTCTTCCTCATTGCAAATTCTATTACCCACTGGGATCACAGATAATCCCTATCAGAGGGAAAGAAAAAACTCAGTATTGTCATGAGGTGGTAGACCCAGGTCCAAAGTAACTGGGGGCAAAATTACAGAACAGGTACCTTGTGAACATCAGTTGAAGACGGAGAGAGAGAAGACTCCTGTGATTGTAGGCTGCCTTCCCATCACTGGGTAGACAGCAGACTAAGAGAAGTATTGTCCAGCTTTGCTGGGAGTAAGGAGAGCACCATGGAGAGAGGATGAGTATCCCAAGAGAGCATCTTTGTAACAAGTAGGTTTTTTTACCTGGTAGCCATATCTGCCGATAAAATATGAGGTTGAAGCATTACTGTTCTACTCACCGCAGATGAAGACTTGTGCAGAAAGCATGGCACCTGTCATCCCTGGACTGCTGTTGCTGAGGAGAAGCCAGGACCCAGTGCAAGCTCTGAAAGAACTAATCTGGCTGCAGAGGCTGGCACAGAGGTCCAGAAAGACAGTAGGTAAGGCACAGCTCAGTCACAGGTCACTGAATGGCCAGCACCTGGTGCAGGGTGTTGTTTTGATGAAAGCCATTTGAGTTACAAACCTAGTCAGACTGTCTTAAGGAAAGGAGGCAATTCCTGAAAAAGGTGACAATGGGAACTTCAGCCAGGCTGTAAGAGAGAACCAGGGATGGCTGTTATGATAAGCAGCTGTTCTTTCCATTTACTCACAGCCCCACAGTTGTTCATCTGAGATTGCTGGTTCCTGCCCAGGAGCTTCACTATTCACTTTTGCATTTGCTTCATCTCCCCAAAGTGACTCGGTTTTGCTTTCTGAAACACTGTGGGAGCGGCTGGACACAGACTGGCACACAGGGGGAGATGCTGAAAGGCAAAGGTGATGTGGAGGGGCGCCTGGGTGGCTCAGTTACTGGTTAAGAGTTCAGCTCTTGGGGCGCCTGGGTGGCTCAGTCGATTGGGCGTCCGACCTCAGCTCAGGTCATGATCTCACAGTTTGTGAGTTCAAGCCCCACATTGGGCTCTGTGCTGACGGCTCGGAGACTGGATCCTGCTTTGGGTTCTGTGTCTCCCGCTCTCTCTGCCCCTCCCCCACTTACACTCTGTCTCTCTCTCAAGAATGAATAAACATTAAAAAAAAAAAAAGTAAAAAGCAAAGATGAACCCTTACAGCGGGGGCTCAGCTCTTGACCTAAGTCACTCTCTGGATCATTCAAACCATCATCCCGTCCCTGATCACTGCTCCCATCCCTTTCCTGCTACCACCACTACCACCAAAGGTGCCACTGGCCAGTCATTCTAGAGCAGCATTTCCTGCATTTGCCAGATCATCAGAATCACCTGAGGGCACTTATTAAAAAATATCCTCTGGGCACCTGGGTGGCTCAGTTGGTTAAGCGTCGGACCTTGCTTAGGTCATAATCTCAAGGTTTGTGGGTTCGAGCCCGGTATCTGGCTCTGTGCTGACAGCTCGGAGCCTGGAGCCCACTTAGGATTCTGTGTCTCCCTCTCTCTCTGCCCCTCCCCTACCTGAGCTCTCTCTGTCTCTCTCTCTGTCTCTCAAAAATAAATAAGCATTAAAAAATATTTTAAAAATACACATCCTCAGGCTCCTTCCTAGAAATTGTGGGGTGGGGCCCAGGAACCTCTATTTTTATTAAATATCCCTAGGCCATTCCATAATCAGGCAAACTTGAGGACTGCACTGGAGCAGTTCTACAATTTTATTTGGTTAGCATCAGAATAAGCTGGGTGCTTATTACAATGAAGATTCTTACCCTAGAACCTCCACAAAAGATTCTATTTCAAAAGCTGTGAGGTAGGACCCTAGGAATCTGCAATTTAATAAACACTCCTAATATTATGATAAAGGGGTTCATTGGCTATGCTTTGAGAAGCATTATTTTAGAGAGAAACCCATCTAATTATGCAGACTCTCAGCCTACAGGCAGTATGATATGGGAGTAGCTCTTTTTCCACCCACTTCTGTGATGGGAGGACTTTGGCCTTTGGGGAAATCCAAGGCCATAGAACCCAAACCACTGGGCAGGACAGGAAACTGGCAGAATGGTCACAGAAGTAAGTCACAGCAACAAAGGTAGATCTAACTCTTACACAAAAGATACAAAAAAAGTTGCATTTAAACCAGATGTGGGTCAACCGACCTTTATGAATACTCTGATAAGAAGACAAAGAATTGCTCACTAAAATAGGGAGCTCTTACTGTATGCTAAGTGTTTGAGCTATGCTATCTCATTTAACACTTGCAACAATTTTAATTTGTATTTTTGACAGGATAATAAATTTATTCAAACGCACAGCAAGTAAGTGTCAGAGCCTGGTCTCAAATCTAGGTCCTGTTGAAGTCAAATAACAGGGTTTTACCTGCCATGATGTACTGTAGCTGGGCACATGGATTACTTCTGAAGAAATCCACAATGTGATGTTATTATACGCACTAGGAGAATTAGGGATTAACAAAAGGGAACCTGAATTTGATCACAAAATCCTTTTTCGGTAAAAATAATCCATCTCCATAATTTACCAATTTTGTGAGCTCGGATTTTAATAAATCGTGTTTTATTAAAATTCCACACCTGTATGGTTTAGGAGAGCCCTAGGGCTCCCCCAAAGTGAACATAATTGAAAGACGCAGAAGTTATGTAAAAGGAAACCAGCTAAGGATCTGAGAATAAATAATTTCCCATTCCTGCGGAAACGCCACCACTGAAATAGATCAGCAGTTGATGCGGCGGTGGGTCCTGCGCCGCCTCAGTGGGCATCGCATTCAAGGAGCCTGCTCCGTGCGTCTTCAGCGCAGACCCTGCGCCATCCGCACTGCACACGGGGCTTCTCACCCACGCGTCACCGGCCGAAGCGGCAGGGAGCAAGGCTGTGTTCCCCTAGCTCTGCCCGGTCCGATGCGGGCTTGCAATAGTCGCTAGGCCCGCTGCATCTGTCCTGGCCGCACGAGGCCTCCGGAGCCCAAGAAGAGGCAGGGGTCTGACCTCCAGTTTTCTGCAAACTCTCCGCGTGTTGAGAGCAAACAGCCATCGTCAACATGCCTCCTGCTGACTTTGCTTGGGGGAGGAACTTACAAGTCCCCAACGTACTTTTCAAAATCCTCCCCTTGAAGCAGTCCTTTAAGATACAAGCCTACAAGGAAGGGGGTGTTGGGGTTGGAAGAACAAACCGGGCAGCAAGGTGTGGTGGCTAAAGGACAAAGGAGGACTGAAAAATAGAACTGTGGCTCCAGCTCCACTTCCTGCCCCGACCCCCGTCCTCCCTCAGCTGTCCACAGCAGTTCCTTGTCACAGAGAGGGCTGTGACTCTCTGGGAAAGGCCCTTCAGTTTGCTTTTGGTCCAACCGGATCATAAGCACAGACCAGAAACCAGCGCTCCCTGGAGTAGTGTGTTCCCTTGAACTCTTTCAAAATGGATGGCAAGAATAGTAACATACAAGTCCTTCCCAAACCGCAGACCACCCCGAACCTCCCTGCTGTCAGGGAGCAGCCAGAATAATTGTTTCCTAAGCAGTTGACTTCTCTAGGTCTTTCATTAGTCACTTTATTAACAAGTATTTATGGGCCACCGACTGTAACCCCAGCACTGAACTGAACAAGAATCAGAAATATAAGAGCTATACCCTGGGGGCCTGGGTGGTTCTGCTGGTTAACCGTCCAACTCTTGATTTCCGCTCAGGTTAGGATCTCAGAGTTTGTGAGTTCCAGCCCCGGGATTCTCTCTCTCCCCCTCCCTTTCCACACACCCCCACCCCCACCCCACAAGTGCCCACACTCTTTCTAAATATAATAAATCTCTGTAAAATAAATAAACAGACTTAGAAGAAGGAATAGAAGAACTGGCTGTGCCTGGAAGAATCTCTCTGTTTAGAGGAGTAGGTCATATAATTAATAATGAGGGCACAATGAACAGCAGTAGGATTTGAGTGCTACCATGAAGAGAACAAGAGATACCCGCTTTTCCTTCAGAGAAAGAAAAGATATTAAGATGGACCAGAGACATCAAGGGAGGCTTCATGGTGGTGGCAGGCCCTGAGCCTGTTAGGACTTGGAGAGCAAGAGAAAAAAGTGCCAAGGGCATTCCAGTTGTGGAGAATGGGGTGAAAGGCATCTCTTCTTTCCACTTACCAGAGTTTTCAAGGCCAGCTCAGATGTGGCTTGCTCTTTAAGCCTTCCACCATGAGGAATGTGAAGATTGATGCCTCCAAATTTCTTTAAGTCTTCAGAGAAAACAAGCCTAGTGTATGTATAGTTACATAAAAGCATCAATGGGATTATATTACATCAGTGGCAACTTAAGTATCACAGACTTTTTTTTAAAAAGATACTAAACAGCATAGAATTTTAAAAGCTAGCCACCAAATACCTTCCCCTTTCTCTTTGTTTGGATCCATTTAAAAAATGTTAACTTCTAGGGGTGCCTGGGTGGCTCAGTTGGTTAAGTATCTCACTTCAGCTCAGGTCATTATTTCACTGTTCCTGAGTTTGAGCCCTGTGTCGGGCTGTGTGTGGACAGCTCAGAGCCTGGAGCCTGCTTCAGATTCTGTGTCTCCCTCTCTCTCTGCCCCTCCTCCTCTCTCTCTCTCTCTCTCTCTCTCTCTCTCTCTCTCTCTCTCAAAAACAAATAAACATTAAAAAAATAAAATAAATAAAATGTTAACTTCCAGAGGAAATAATTAATTGAGCTGATAAGAGCAAAAGCACCTTTCTATATTTGATGATTTATTTCCTCTGGACTGTATAAACCAAACAGCTGCATTTAGAGCAGACACATAAGATTCCATTATAATTACAGACATTCCTAACCTGCTATTTTTCTGAACATTTGAAACATCAAAAATGGAGCTGAAACGATAGTTGGCATCCTATTTGATTACAAAGAGGCAGTATTCTATGATGTTAGGTGAAAGCTATATTGAAACCTTACACCTGCCTGCAAATAGAATTTTAACTGGCAATTTGGCTTCTAGGTAGTGTATTATGACTTATAAAATAATCTTTTTCTTCTTTCACAAAGAACACAAGGCCACAATTAGTGCCAAGTCTCTTCCCCAAAATTACTTGGCAGTGTTCCCAGATGTTCCACCAGCCTTATAGCAGAAGCTTTCCAACCTATTTGCTAGGTGGTGCTTTAATTTTTTTCTTCCAGTTTAATAACTTGCAATATGTCCCCTCCTTCGTGGTATCATTGGACAAAAGTATTTTCAACTCTTCATTACTGTCTTCTTTTCTCAGACCTGAGGTCTTTCTGAGATTGACCTTGTTAATCTAGTCTGTTAGTCTCTTCAAGCCCACATGGTTATATTAATCCCTTAAACAAGCAAATCAAGCTGTAGGAGATTCACATTCAGTTTAAAAGGTATTCTCTAACCTGCAAGTTTCTCAATATATTAATAAATGTTTAATGAGCTAAAGGTTCTGATGTCAAATAAACAAAATTCTGCACACCCTCTACAGTCTATCTGGGGATTTAGAATGCCCATTAGCTGAGAAAAAACTTAGAGAAATCAAGCAGGAAATAAATCTGTTTTGGTTAAGAAAAACTGATTTGACTATAGAATCCTTTCCTTCTCTTTTTCTCCCCCCCTTCTCTTTCTTTCCTTTTTTTTCTATAAGAACATAATAATTGCAACTATAATAACAATAATAATGAGGATAAAAGCTAACATTTACAGCTATTTCTATCCTATCCCTTTAATGATTATCCTAGAAATTTTAACATGCATTGACATGTTAAATAATTTTACTCTTCTTCAGAACCATATGAGTCTTCAAATGTTTCAAGCCAATCATCACCCTCCCTAAGCAATATGCTATCCTCTCTTGATATGTAGCCTCACCAATTAGACATTAATTTTGCCATTGTACATAGTCAATATTTATGCTTTCCATTTTCATACATCACATATCTTCCTTCTGATGTGATATACCTTCATTAGAAGTTCTTTTGTGAAGATGTGTTGATAGTAAACTATTTTGGGCTTGTGTCTGAATATATCTTTATTTTGCCTTTACTTTTGAATGATTCTATCACTGAATACAGTTGACCCTTGAAAAACACAGGAGTTAGGGGTGCTGACAGTTGCAAATCTGGGTATAACTTTTGACTCTCCCAAAACTTTACTAATAGTCTACTGTTGACCAGAAGCCTTACCGATAACATAGCTGATTAACACATATTACGTATGTTATATGCATTATACACTGTATTCTTACAATAAAGGAAGCCAGAGAGAAGAAAAGATCGTAAAGAAAACCATAAGGAAGAGAAAATACATTTATAGTATTGGACTGTAAAAAATCCATATGTAAGTGGACACGTGCAGTTCAAACTCATGTTTTCTGAGGATTAACTGTATAGAATTCTAGGTTGAAAGTTATTTTCTTACAGTACTCTGAAAATGTGTTTTCAGTTCTTTTGGGTTCCACTGTTGTTTCTGAGAAGTCAGCTATTAGTCATTGTAGATGCCCTGCTCTCTCTCTCTCTCTCTCTCTCTCTCTTTTTTTTTTTTTTTTCCTTTCTGGCTGCTTCTTTTCTCTTCTCTGTGTTTTCATTGTTTTTAATTTGTCACTCATGTGTATTTCTTTTTACTTATGGTGTTTGTTGCTTTGGGGAATTTCCTTGGTTTAAGGTTTGGTGTTCTTAATCCCTTCTTGAAAACACTCAGTCATTATGTCTTTTAATATTGTGTGTCCCCCATGGTTATTTCTTTTTAGAACTCAGATTATATGTAAGCTGGATCTGTTAACTCTTCTTTCCTTGTTTCTGAATCTCTTTGCCATATTTCCCTTTGCCTTGTCTCTGTCCCACATTATGTGTAATTTCTTCAGCTTTAACTTCCAAATCACTAATTGTTTCTTTAACTGTGTTTAATAAAATGTTAAATCAATCTATCCAGATCCTACTTTCAGTTATTATAATTTTCACTGCTGTAGATTCTTTTCAGAATTCTTTTTTCTAATTCTATTCCTTTATATGGATTTATACATATTTATTTTTTATTATATATTTGGTATCTGATAATTATAATATCAGTTTTTGCAGGTCTGATTCTGTGGTTTGCTATTTTTGTTGAATCTCATTTATGGTTGTGTATTTTCTCTATGTGCAGTAACATTTGGTGAGTGCATGGAACATACAACCTTAACTATGGGATTTCTTTGAGGTTTGTGTTAAAATAGAAAACCACAAGCCCAGAATGGAGTCAGTTATGCTGGACAAAGTCACCAAGTGGGGCTTAATATCTAATCCAATTGCAGTTTCAACCTCCCCAAGAAATATAGCCTTAACCAGTCAGTCAGGAATTTTCTGGTCAGCAGCAATGAGGTAATCTGTCACATGGATCCTGTTTACCTACCCCCAAAAGATGAGGTAATCCATTTAATAAAACTCCCTGTCCTACCCCCTACAAGAAGGTGACCTTGCTGGAAACAATCCTTTCTTTTCTTTTGCTAATTTGTTCTGCCCTATTTCTGTCTATGAAATCCTTCCATTTGGTACAGCTCCCCAGAGCTCCCCTCTGCTTGTTAGATGGGATAATGTTCAATTCATAAATTAATAAACCAATTATATCTTTAAATTTTTTCTCAGTTGAATTTTTGCTCCTTAACAGTTGTAAAATCTGCTTCCTCAGAGAGGATTTGTTTATTTCTGCTGGAGAGGGACAGTTGCCCTACCAAATATAATACTAATTATTAAGCTATAGTAACTAAGAATATGTGGTGTTGGCACAGGGATAGACAAATAGATCTCAGAAACAGATGTTCACATATATGGCAAGTTCATATATAATAGAGGTAGCATTACACACAATAGGCAAAAGATGATGTATTCAATAAATGATGCATGATAATAAAGAAAAAGAGATCCAAATGGTATAAAATTATATAATTAGAATTTAGGGATAATTAGAATTTCCCTATTTATTATTCATGTTAATCATTTTTTCATGGACTTATTATTTTTTAATTTTTTTTAACATTTATTCATTTTTGAAAGACAGAGTGTGAGTGGGGGAGGGGCAGAGAGCTAGGCCGACACAGAATTTGAAGCAGGCTCCAGCACAGAGCAGCTGTCAGCACAGAGCCTGATGTGGGGCTCAAACCCATGGACCATGAGATCATGACCTGAGCTGAAGTCAGATGCTTAACCAACTGTGCCACCCAGGTGCCCCATTTTTTCATGCACTTATTGAGCATTCTTGTGTTGTTTGTGTTTGTGTACTGATTGATCAAGAGTTCTCTATATTCTGGAGAGTTCCTTGTATATTCTGGATATAAGTCTTATGTCAGATATGTGTACTGTAAATACTGTCTTCCCTGTTTGTGGCTTGTCTTTTTTTTTTTTTTTTTCCCCTGTGGCTTGTCTTTTAATTTTCTTAAAAGGGTCTTTGAAAGAGCAGAAGTTTTTTTATTTTGATAAACTCCAATTTATCATTATTTCATTTAGGGTTTATCCTTTTTTTTTTTTTTTGAACTAAGAAATCTTTGACTATCTGAAGGCCACGAAGATGTTTGCCTATATTTCCTTCTAAAAAGTTTTTTCTTATTATCTTTTTAATATCTGAAGGATGTGCAGTGATGTCTCTTCCTATTATTGATGTTAGTAATTTGTGATTTCTCTGTTTTTTTAATCTTAATAATTCTGACTAAAGGTTTATCAATTTTATTAATTAAATAAATTGCTTTTGATCTTATTGATTTTTTTTTTTTTTTAATTTTTTTTTCAACGTTTTTAATTTATTTTTGGGACAGAGAGAGACAGAGCATGAACAGGGGAGGTGCAGAGAGAGGGAGACACAGAATCGGAAACAGGCTCCAGGCTCCGAGCCATCAGCCCAGAGCCTGACGCGGGGCTCAAACTCACGGACCGCGAGATCGTGACCTGGCTGAAGTCGGACGCTTAACCGACTGCACTACCCAGGCGCCCCTGATCTTATTGATTTTTTAAATCATTTTTATTATTTTCTATAACATTTCAATTTACTCTTCTTTATCTAGATTTTTACATTGGAAGGTTAAATAATTAATTTTAATCCTTTTCTTTCTTTCTTTCCAGAGCATGCACACAAGTTAGGGAGGGGCAGAGAGAGAGGCAGAGACAGAATCCCAAACAGGCTCCCCACTGTCAGCACAAAGCTCAACTCGGGCTAGATCTCATGAACCAAGAGATCCAGAATCAGACGCTTAACCAACTGAGCCACCCAGGCGCCCCTTCTTTCGTCTTTTTAAATATAAGCTTTTAAAGCTATGAACTTCCCTTTAAGAGTGATTTACGCACTAAACAGCTAAGTGTTTTAGCTATGTCTCTCTAATTTTAACATGTTGCATTTTCATTGTTATTCAGTTCTAAATGTTTTCTAAATTCTCTTGTGATGTCTTTTCTGACCCATGGGTTCTTTAGAAATGCTTATTTAATTTCCAAATATCCAGATACTTTTTTTTTTCTCATTTCTGATTTAATTCTTATTATAGACAGAGACCATGATTTTTTATTTATATATTTTTTAATTTATTGAGATTTATTTTATGCCCCAGAAAATGGCTTATTTTAGTGAATGTTCCAGGAACACTAGAAAAGAATGTATATTTTGCTGTTAGGTGGAGTATTCTATTGATCTTGATTAGGCCAAGTTGGTTGACAAATTTGCTCAGGACTTTGATATCTTTGTTGATTTTTTATATAGTTTCTGTGTCAATTACTGAGAGATAAAAATTGAAATCTCCAACCATATTTATGGATTTTCTTATTTCACTTTTAGTTTGGTCAACTTTCGCTTCATATATTTGGAGGTCTATTTTTGGGTGCATTTGAGCTGTTATATCTGCATGGTAAATTGACTCCATCATCATAAAATGCTCCCCATTATCCCTGGTAATATTTTTGTTCCAAAGTCTACTTCAGCTTTTCTTTAGTTTTTGCACGGCATAACTTTTCCATCATTTTACTATTTTTATAACAGCTTTATTGAGATATAATTCGCATAACATACAATTAACTCTTTTTAAAGTGTGCAATTCAATATTGTTAGCATATTCATAGCTGTGCAACCATCACCACAACCAATTTTAGAACATTTTCATCACCTTAAAAAGAAACTATAGGGGTGCCTGGGTGGCTCAGTCAGTTGAGTGTCCGACTTCGGCTCAGGTCATGATCTCACAGTCCGTGAGTTCAAGCCCTGCGTCGGGCTCTGTGCTGACAGTGCAGAGCCTGGAGCCTGTTTCAGATTCTGTGTCTCCCTCTCTCTCTCTGACCCTCCCCCATTCATGCTCTGTCTCTCTCTGTCTCAAAAATAAATAAATGTTAAAAAAAAAAGAAACTATACATCCTTTAGCAGTCATCCCATTTTCCCTATTCACCCAGACCTTGGAACCACTAATCTACTTTTGTCTCTATTATAGACTTTCCTCTTCTGAACATTTCATAGAAATGGAATAATACAGGGGCACCTGGGTGGCTCAATTAGTTAAGCTCTGACTCTTGATTTCAGCTCAGGTCACGATCTCATAGTTCATGAGATCGAGCCCCATGTCAGGCTCTGTGCTGATGGTGTGGGGCCTGCTTGGGGTTTCTCTGTCTCCTTCTCTCTCTGTTGCTCCCCCGCTTGTTCTCTGTATCTTTCTCAAAATAAATAAAAGTAAACTTAAAAAAAGAAATGGGATAATACAATATGTAGCCTTTTGTGTCTGCCTCCTTTAGCATAATATTTTCAAGGTTCATTCATATTGCAGATTATATCAGTATTTTTTCCATCTAATAATTAAATAATATTCTACTATATGGATTTACCACATTTTATTTATCCATTCATTTGTTCATGGATATTTGAGTTGTTTTGGCTATTGTGAATAATATTATGAATATTTATGTACAAGTTTTTATGTGGATACACATTGTTATTTCTCTTGGATATATACATAGGAGTAGAATTGCTGAGTCACACAATAATTCCATGTTTAACATTTTGAGGAATTTCCAGATTGTTTTCCAAAGTGGATGCACCATTTTACATTTCCACGAGCAGTGTATAAAGGTTCTAATTTCTCCATACTTTTATCAACTTTCTATTGTCTTTTTTATTCTAGCTATGCTAATGGGTGTGAAGTAGTATCTCACTGTGGTTTTGATTTGCACTTCACTGATGGCTAATGATGTTGAGCATCTTTTCATGTGCTTATTGACCATTTGTGTATCTTCTTTGGAGAAATGTCTATTCAGATCCTTTCCCATTTTAAAAATAGGTAATCTTTTTTTATTGAGCTGTGATGCTTTATATAGCCTAAACACAAGTCCCTTATAAGAGTCCTGATTTAAAAATATTTGTCTCATGCTGAGGATTGTCTTTTCACATTTTGGATGGTGTCTTTTGAAGCAAAAAGATTTAATTTTGCTAATATCCAATTGATCTATTTTTTTGTTGTTTGTGTTAAATCTTCCATCATATTCCTTTAAGGTATCTGTGTCTTTACATGTAAAATGGGTTTCTTATAGATAGTGTATGGTTGGATCTTGCTTTTTTATTAATCTGAGAATTTGTCTTTTAATTGAAATATGTGGGTCATTTATATTTAATGTAATATTCAATATATTCGGATTTAAACCTATAATTTTGTTCTTTTTTTCTACTCATTCTATCTGCTATCTATCTATCTATCTTCTCTCTGCCTTTTTTTTTTTTTTGGTTTAGTTCATTATGTTGTAGCATTCATTTTATCTCTATTTTATCAATTTTAGCCTATCAGTTCTATGTTTATTTACTATTTTATTACCTATACTTAAAAGAAAAACTGGTTGCTCTAGGGTTTATAACATACATATTTAATTTATCCAAACTACCTTCAATAATATTATATCAGTTGACATATAAGACATTTGCATTATGTTTCCACTTCCTCCTCTTTTCTTTTATGCCATTAATGTCATTTGCTTTATTTATACATCTGTTATAAAGCAAAGAAAACATTATTATTATTATTATTACTGTAAAAGGTTAATTATATTTTAAAGAAATTTTAAAATGAGAAAATAATCTTTTATGTTTATCTACATATTTATTATTGCTGATTACTCTTAATTCTTTTAAATAAATCCATGTTTTCATCTTGTGTCACTGTCTCCTATTTGAGCAACTTTTTTTCTAACTTTCTTGTAATGTAGTCCTCTTGATGATGAATTGTCACAGCTGTTGTCTTAAAAAAATGACCATATTCTGAAGAATATTTTAGTTACATATGGATTTCTAGGTTGACAATATTTTTCCTCCTTCAGTATTTTATTTTTCATTATTTATTTATTCATTTAAGTAATTTTTTAATGTGTATTTTTCAGAGAGAGACAGAGACAAAGTATTAGTGGGGGAAGTCAGAGAGAGAGGGAGACACAGAATCTGAAGCAGGCTTCAAGCTCTGAGCTGTCAGCACAGAGCCCAGCTCAGGGCTCAAACTCACGCAAGCTTCCATGCTCAGTGTGGAGCCTGATGCGGGGCTCCATCCCATGACCCTGGGATCATGACCTGAGCTGAAATCGAGTTGGACACTCAACCAACTGAGCCACTCTGGGCACTTCCTCTTTTAGTATTTTAAAGATTTTGGTTCATTTTTCTTTCTGGTTTACATAGTTTCTGACCACAGGTATGAATAATTCTTAACTTTGTTTCTCTGTACAGACTATCATTTTTCTTTGGCAGCTGCTAAAATATTTTTCTTTATCACTGGTTTGCAGAATTTTATAATGTGCTTTATGTCACTCCAAATGTGGGTATTACTATGTGTGTGTGAAATCTTATGTGAGGTGCTTTGAGCTTCTTGGATTTGTGGGTTTATAGTCTTCATCAAATTTGGAACTGTTTCTGCCATTGATTCTTCCAACATATTTGCTTTCCCTTCCTTTCTCTCTCCTTATTCTGGGATTCAGGTTACATGTATCTTGGAATTCCTGATACTGTCTCAGAGGTCACTGAACTTTTGTTCGTTTTTTAAAGTTATTGTTCTCTCTGCTTCATTTTGGATAGATGCTATTGCTATATCTTTTCAAAGTCATTAGTCTTTTCTTCTGCAGTGTGAAATTTGTTGTTCATCCTATCCAGTGGATTTTTTCATTTCAAATACTTAATTTTTCTACTCCTGAAGTTCATTCTAACTTATTTTTTATATCTTCCATCTCTTTTCTCACATGTTCATGTCTTTATATACTTGAACACAATATTAATAACAGTCATCTATCATCTGTTACTTCTAGCATTTCTGTAATTTCTGGATCTGTTTCTATTGTCCTTTTTCCTGGTTAGAGATCACATTTTCCTCCTTCTTATAACTAGCAAAAGAAAAACTTATTGGGTCTGTGAATTGTACATTGCACATTGCACAATTGTACATTGTAAATCTTATATTCTTGAGTGTCTGGATTTTGTTGTTCTTTTAAAGAGGGTTGGGTTTTGTATTCATAGACACTTACATCACTCTCAAATCAAAGTAATCTTCCTGAGGACTATTTTTAAGCTTTTCTAAGTAGTGCTAAAATAGTTTTCACTCCAGGAATTGTGTCCTACTTCTAAAGTGTGACCTCTCAAGAATCCCTACTAAATGTCCCAGGTGATCTCCAAAGATTCTCCACCATGGATGATCAAGTTTGAAAACCTTCATCTCTATGCAAGTTGACCCTCCCTTCCCAGTATTCTTTGAACAGTTTGTGCAATTTCACTCTTTTCATGTGTAGCCAGTACTTAACAAAGATTCAAAGGAATCTTTTATTTTTTTAAGATTTTTAAAATTTAATTTATTTTTTTTAAATTTACATCCAAGTTCTTAGCATATAGTAAGATTTTGTTTTTAAGTAATCTCCACACCCAATGGGGGGCCTGAACTCAAAACCCCAAGTTCAAGAGTCATATGCTCTACTGACTGAGTCAGCCAGGTGCCCCTCAAAGGAATCTTTATGCAGATTTCTGGAGTGCTTTTTTCTAAAACTTCCTCATTCCTGAATATGTTTATAAAATTCAATAGATGACCATTAATTCTTAAAAGTACCCTATAACAAACAATGAATCTGATTATCATACAAACAATA
Source organism: Neofelis nebulosa (assembly GCF_028018385.1). NCBI lineage: Eukaryota > Metazoa > Chordata > Mammalia > Carnivora > Felidae > Neofelis > Neofelis nebulosa. The sequence continues at coordinate 30,526,485 of NC_080796.1, forward strand.
ACATGCATTACTATGTTATTCACTTTGATAATTTACATATACTTAAGTCAATAAAGTAAGTGAAGAAATGAAGTATTATTTCTTTGGTATTTACTAAGTGACAAGTAATTTTATTATTATCCAAATGATAAGATACATTACCAGTTTCAGCCTTGCCATATTGCTTCATGTTGTTCAATAACAATTTCTAGGTGGCGGCAGCAGCTGCCAGAAATTCTGTACTCCAAATTCTTGCTCTGCTTAAGAGCAAATATAGGTCCAGGCCATTTCAGGTAGCAAAATATGCCCATCTCAGTTTGGATTCCCCAAAATCAGAATCTGAGAAAAGAAATTTCAGCACAAGTAATTTATTTGGGAAGTGATTCTATGAAGAACATTATGGGAATAGGAAAATTAAACACAGAAGGGGTAAAGCCAATAAACTGTGAGTTAATGAATTGTGGGTGACTGGGGCTTAATACTTCTGGGGATGTTATAAGAAAATGGATGTAATACATCTGAGAACTGTCCCTGTGAGTGAATGAAAAGCTGAATTCTTCATCACTTACTCCCATCTTCATTGGTTGAGGGCAGCTCCTAGAGTGTTGGCTCTCAGCATTTTTGGTCTGCTCCAGTCTTTAGAGCATAAGAGAATATGGTGAAGCTTACTCTTGAAACTAGACAATGCTCTCAGGAGGAGAGTCACAGGAATCCACCAGAGTGTGTGGGAACCACTGGCAGGTGACCTTCAGAATAGATGAAGGGGATATGGGTGGGGCATCACCAGGGTTCCCCCTTTCCTTTGAAACAGGAACTCATTCAAATCTTCTTTTCTGTTTATCCTAATCAAGCACAACCACATTAAACACCAAAAAAACAAGAAGGGTAAGATAAGTCACTGATGGACACTTGACCCTGTACTATGTTGTGGAGTAAGGATAGAAACAAAACAGTGACACCACAATTGCTGAATGGGCAAAGGTTATAAAAAATATTCTGTAAGCAAACCAAACTCTTGGGCTTTTCAGCAGATTCCTTCCTTTAACCTTCTGTTCATCTGGCATGAGATTTGTGGTGCAGCTGGGTCTCCATGGCAGTCAGACTCATGGCTATTGTATTTATATTAGCAGTGGGTATGTGTGGTGTGTTTTTTAAAGGAAGTGACATAGCCCTTAAGTCTGTTCCCAGAGGATAGTTGTGGCCATTATTCTCCCAGTTCTTCATGCTTTGCCCCAAGGTTTGTGAAGGGGAAAGACTTCCTATAGCAAACAGGTGGCACAAAGTCTAGTCAAGCCAATGGCCATTATGATCAACTTATTTTAAGGCCTGAAAGAGCCCTGTCCAAACTAAAGCAATATAGTCATTCTTTTATCATTAATTTTAAATTTTAAATGAATTCTTAAAGAAATAGTTATCAGGATAAATCCATAAGAAGACAGAGTCAGGGACCTCATGAAGAATAATTTCATGGATACATTCACCATCACCATATCTAAGTCTTGAAGTTCTTTGATAGGATAGATACCTTTGTTTCTCCAATGAGAGATAAGTCTTAATTGTCAGTAGGCCCACAATAGGTAACAATCTGATTTAATTAATTAATTCACTCAATAGTGTCAAGCATTGTTTGAGGTGCTGGGGGTTGTGAACAAAAAAACCAAAATCTCTGAGTTCATGTGGCTCATAATTAATTGGGAGAGACCAATAATAAATAACTAAACATATAATAATCAAGTATCATAATTGCTAAGGCTTAAATCAAGATATAGAGTATCAGGAATACAGAAATGCTGTCTTGTTATTTGTAGTAGATGGCTTCTCTAATAAAGTGAGTTTTGAGCACAGCAAAAATTAAATAAAGTAAGAATGATGCCAGTCATGCATATATCTGGAGAAAAGTGTTCCAGACTGAAAAATAGCACATGCAAAGACCCTGAGGTAGGCATACGGCTCAATTCAAGAACAACAAAGATACAAAAAACAAATGGCCTAAAGGAAGTTATAAGTAAGAGAGAGAGGTCAGAGAGATATTTGGGTGGGGTTAAAACACTTGCAAAGCACATAGAGCCTATGAACCAGTGAAGGAATTTGGTCATTTCCCTGAGTGACATACGAAGCTATTGGAGGATTTTTAACTTATACTTTTAAAAGAGCCCTCTAGCTACTGCAGTGGGACAGAGTTGGAAAACCTGAGCAATTAGGATACTATTAGGACAATCCAGGCAAGATGATAGAGACTTGGACCAGACCAGTGCAATAGTTATGGAGATGGCAAGAAGGCATTGAATTGTAGGTGTAGTTGATAGTAGAGCCACAGAATTTGTTCAAATGAATATGAGATAAAGAGAGGAATCAGGATGATTTCAAGATTCTTGACTTAAGCAACTGGAAGGGTCGAGTTGCCATTTATGGGTGTAGGGAAGACTGGGCAAAGCAGGATTGATCAGGAGAAATCACACCTTTGGTTTCGGTTAGTGTTTGAGATGTCACTTAGAAATCCAAGTGGGGATGTCAAGTAGATATATGTGTCAAGTAGAATACATATGTCTGGGCTTCTGTGACAAAGTCATGACTGAACATATAAATTCAGTAATCACATTTAAAGCCATGTGACTAGAAGGAATCACCAAGGGAGTGGGTATAGTTATGGAAGAGAAGAGGTCCAACAACTAAGTCCCAGGCTTAGAGTCAGGGAAAAGAGAAGGAACCAATAAAAGAGACATTGAAGTAGCAACCACTGAGGTAGAAGGAAATTTAAGAGAGAATAGTGTACCAGAAACCAAAAGAAGAAAAGATTTCCAAGGAGGAAGGGAGAGAGAGATCGATTATGTCAATTGCTGCTGATGGGACAAATAAGAGGAAGATGGAGAACTAAACATTGGATTTGACATCAGCATCATTTGGATGGCAGTGACCTTGACAACTATGGGGTAAACGGCTAATATAGGATTTTTTCCTGAAAATGGGTTTCTTTATTTAAAAAAAAAGAGAGAGTGAACTGAGCACCTGAAATGGAGTGAAGAGGAAGAAGGTAAAGAATGATGAAGGATGTTTGAAGGAAATACAACAAACTTCAATAACTACATGCAAGTTTTCTCACTACCTTTGGCCTCAGTTTTCAGAAGTGCCCAATGAGAGAGTTGGTCTCTATCCTCGGTTTTATCTTATGAATAATGGGAATATTTTTTAAGTTTGTTCATTTCTTTTAAGAGAGAGAGAGAGAGAGAGAGAGAGAGAGAGAGAGAGAGAGAGAGATGAATGAATGAGTGGGGACAGGGCAGAGAGAAAAGGAGAGAGAGAATCCCAAGCAAGCTTCATGCAGTCAGTGCAGAACTTGACGTGGGGTCAGCCCCATCAGCTGTGAGATCATGACCTGAGCCAAATGAGGAGTAAGGCTCTTAACTGATGGGGCCACCTAACCACCCCTAAATAATGGGAATATTGGTTGTACCTATCTTATAGGGGTATGCTTGGGGTTCAATGAGTTAAAACATGTGAATTATTAAATATTTCCTGGACATATTAAGTTCTTAATAAATGTTTGCTATAATCATTGTATTGTCACATCATGTTTAATATTCTTATTTTCCCTTTAGCTTGGACATTTCACGACTCTATGTCATCATTATCATCTTGCTTAGAACCAGCCACCCCCGATGGCTAGTTCTAGTTTTGTACTGATATGTAGGGTGGATTTGCTTCCTGACAAAATATTAGTCACGGCTTCCTTGTTGTCTTCACAGTAAGAGTCAATTATAGATCAGAATGAAGTAAGTAAAAAAAAAAAATGAGTTGGGATACTTTTCCCTTGGATGAGTGGTCCTTTATTGATAACCACGGATGAGTAGATACAAGAGGCTTTAATCTTAGGGTTTTAATCTTAGGTCCACTTGGCTTGAGATAAAACATTCTCTTGGAAAACTGGTTCCTGAGTGGCTTTGGAAATGGCTGCTCTCCACAGTTTATATTTTTTTGCCTGGTTGTTTTTGTAGTGTTTACACTGTCCTCTCCAGCTAAAATTGCTGGGCTGACTTTGTTTCATCTGGACTTTATATTACACCATAATGATTAATCCACTTTGTCTGTGCCAAAAGCAGCTAGCATTTAAGTACCACTTGTAATTTCCACATCCAATGAAGTAATTCATCCTAGCCTGCAGTTTTTACTTGATAAATGTCCAATCTTTGTCTGCAGTGCACCTGGGACCTTTGCTATAGCATCATGATGGTGAGAGATTTTTAGAGTTCATTTCTTGCTCTCTTTCACCCCCTATCCATATTTCAAATCTGAGGAAGGGTCTTTATGGACATGGGTCTGGTATTGACCAAATTCACAGAGAAAGGAAGGGCCAAGAGAAGGTGACAATCAGTTGGTGTCTCACTGAATTTGATCTGTCTTCCCTCCCTGTGGCAAGGGTGGCAACAGGGAGCTGCCTCTTTGCCATGGCGCCCAGTCAGTGAGGTGAGTGCTGCTGCAGAGGAGAGGGTGGGAACCTTTGGCTTCCCCTGCCCTGGTTCCTCAGGATACTGTCCAGACTCTTTGAGGTGTGTGTGTGTGTGTGTGTGTGTGTGTGTGTGTGTGTGTGTGTATGATGACTTTATTTGTATTTTCCAGATGTGGAAGTGGAGATTCAGAGAGAACTGTGTGAGAAGTCACACAACCAGTACGTAGTAAAATCAGTAAACTCAGGTCAGGCTAATTCCAAAGTCTATGTTCTTAAACCCTGTTCAATACTGCCTCCTGACCCAATCTTATTTTTTGAAGTATACAAGTAAGTGGCTTTTAGAGAGTTGGTGCAAACATCACCGCAATCAATTTTACAATGTTTTCATTACCGAGTAGAAGCTGTGTACTCTTTTTCCATCTCCCTAAACCTACTATTCTGCCAGCCCTAGGCAATCCCTCCCCTACGTTCTGTCTGCAGATTTGCTTATTCTGAACATTTCATATAAGTGGAATCATACAATATTGGTCTTCTGAGGCTGGCTTCTTAGAATTAGCATAATTTTTAAATAAAGACAATGTTTTAAGAGCAATTTTAAGTTCAGAGAGTTCCCATATACTCCCAGCCCCCACAAATATATAGCCTCCCCCATTATCTCCCACTAAAGTGATACATATGTTATAACTGATAAACCTACACTGACACAGCATAATCACCCAAAGTCCATAGTTTACATCAGGGTTCACTCTCGATGTTGTACATTCTCTGGGTCTAGACAAACGTATAATGACATATATCTATCAGAATAGTATCATACAGAGTATTTTCACTGCCGCGCCTATTCATCCCTTCCTCCCTGCCCCCAAACCCCTGGCAACCACTGATCTTTTCATGTCTCTGTAACTTTGCCTTTTTCAGGATGTCATATGGTTTCCATGCAGTATATAGCCTTTTCAGATTGGCTTCTTTCACTTAGTAATATCATTTAAGTTTCCTTCGTGTCTTTTCATGGCTTGATAGGTTGTTTCTTTTTGCCACTGAGTAATATCAATTGTCTAGATGTACCACAGTTTATTTACCCATTCATCTACTGAAGAACATGTTTGCTGCTTCCAAATTTTGGCACTGAATAAAGATGCTGCAAACATCTGTGCACAACATTTTTGTGTGGACATAATTTTTTAACTCCTTTGAATAAATACCGATGAGCAGGATTGCTGGATCATACGGTAAGACAGTGTTTAGTTTTATAAAAGACTGCCAAACTGACTTCTAAAGTGATTGTACCATTTTGAACTCACAAGCAGTACATGAGAGTTTCGGTTGCTCTGTATCCTCATCAGCATTTGGTATTGTTAGTGTTGTGGATTTTAGCCATTTTCATAGATATGTCATGGTATCTGGTTGTTTTAATTTTCATTTCCCTAATAATATATGATGTGGAGCATTTTTTTTCATATACTTATTTGCTATCTGCATATCTTCTTAGGTGAGGTGTCTGTTAAAGTCTCTGGCCATTTTTTAATCCAGTTGCTAGTTTTCTTATTGTTGAGTTTAAAGAGTTCCTTGCACATTTCAGATAACAATCCTTTATCAGACATGTCTTTTGCAAATATTTTCTCCCAGGCTGTGGTTTGTCTTCTCATTCCCATGATACTGTCTTTCACAGAAGTCAAGTTTTTAATTTTAATGGAGTCCAGCTTACCAATTATTTCTTTCATGGATCATGCCTTGGGTGTCATATCCAAAAATTCCTTGCCATACCCAAGGTGATCAATGTTTTCTCCTATTATTTTCTAGTTTTTTAGTTTTGTTTTTTGCATTTAGGTCTCTGGTCTATTCTGAGTTAATTTTTGTGAATAGTATAAGGTCCGTGTCTAGATTCTTTTTTTTTTTTTTTGGCCTGTGGATATCCAGGTGGTCCAGCACCATTTATTGGAAAGACTACATTTTACTATATTGCTTTTACGCTTTTGCCAAACATCATCTAACTATATCTACTTGCATGTATTCATTGACTCTATTCTGTTGCATTGATCTATTTGTCTATTCTTTTACCAATACCACACTGTCTTGACTGCTGTAGCTGTATAGTAAATTCTAAAGTTGGCTAGTGTGAGTCTTCTGAATTTATTCCTCTCCTTCAATATTGTGTTTGCTATTCTGAGCTTTTTGCCTCTCTATAAATTTTAGAATCAATTTATCCATTTCCACAAGATAATTTGCTGGGATTTTGATATGGATTATATTGAATTTATACATCAAGTTGGAAAGAAGTGACATCTTGACAATACTGAATATCTCTCCATTAGTTCAGTTTATTTAATTCTTCTCTGATTTCATTCATCAGAGTTTTGTAGTTTTCCTCATAAAGATCTTGTCCAGCTTTTGTTAGATTTATACCTAAGTATTTCATTTTGGGGAATGCTGATAAAAATAGTATTGTTTTTAATTTCAGATTCCACTTGTTAATTGCTAGTATACTGAAAAGTGATTGACTTTTTAATATTAACTGTGTATCCTAAAACCTTCTGGTAAGCACTTAATTAATTCTAGGGTTTTTTTTTTCCTTATTGATTCCTTCTGATTTTCTACATGGACAATCATGTTCTCTGCAAACAAAGACAGTTTTATTTCTTCCTTTCCAACTTATATCTGTTATTTCTTTTTCTTGTCTTATTACATTAATTAGGAATCCCATTACAATGTTTAAAAGCAGTGCTGAGAGGGAACTTCTTTACCTTGTTTCTGATATTGAAGTTTATCACCATTAAGTATGATGTTAACTGTAGGGGTTTCTGTAGATAATCTTTTTTTTTTTTTAATTTTTTTTAACGTTTATTTATTTTTGACACAGAGAGAGACAGAGCATGAACAGGGGAGAGGCAGAGAGAGAGGGAGACACAGAATCTGAAACAGGCTCCAGGCTCTGAGCGGTCAGCACAGAGCCCGACATGGGGCTCGAACTCACGGACCGTGAGATCATGACCTGAGCCAAAGTTGGACGCTTAACCGACCGAGCCACCCAGGCGCCCCATAGATATTCTTTATCAAGTTGAGAAAGTTCCCCTCTATTTCTAGTTTACTGAGCATTTTTGATCACAAATGGGTATTGGATTTTGCCAAATGTTTTTTCTGCATTTATTGATACGATCATGTGATTTTTATTCTTTAGACTCTTGATATGATAGATTACATTACTTCATTTTTAAATATTGAAACAGCCTTACATACTTGGGATAAATCCCACTTGTTCTTGGTATATAATTCTTTTTTATACATTGTTTAATTCAATTTTCTAGTATTTTGTTGAGGATTTTTCCATCTATATTCGTGAGGAATATTACAGTTTTCTTTTCTTATAATGTCTTTGATTTTGGAATTAGGGTTATGTTGGCCAAATAGAATGAGGTAGGTAACATTCCTTCTGCTTCTATTCTCTGAAGGAGATGGTAGAGAATTGGTATAATTTCTTCCTTAAATGTTGGGTAGAATTTACCAGTGATCCATCTAGTTAGATAAGTATCCCAAAATATAGAGCAAAAAAGCAGAGAAGTGAATTAGGAGAAGAATGAAAAAAATATGGAGAAGTAATAGAAAAGGGCATAAATGTAATCAGTGTGATTTTTAAAAGGTCAAGAATTTATCCAAAAATATAATAGAGGAAATTTTTCCATAGCTGAAGACAAATAAGAATCTTATGAATGTCAGCAACTTGGAGGTACCCAGCACAATTAATATAAAAAATGTTCACACTTAAATACATCCTTATGAAATGTGTTTAAGCCAAGGTTAAAGACAAAAATATTTCATGGGGCGCCTGGGTGGCTCAGTCGGTTAAGCATCCAACTTCAGCTCAGGGCATGATCTCGTGGTTCATGGGTTTGAGCCCTGTGTTGGGCTCTGTGCTGACAGCTGGGAGCCTAGAGCCTGCTTCGGATTCTGTGTCTCCCTGTGTCTCTGTTCCTCCCCCGCTTGCACTCTGTCTCTCTCTCTCTCTCAAAAATAAATAAAGATTAAAAAAAATTAAAAAAAAAATATTTCATGCTTATGTGGTGGTGAGTGAGCAGGACAAGTTAGCCTTGCTGGAGTGAAAACCAGATTGGCATCAAACTTTTCCATTGGGATAAGAGAGAAACACATTCAGAGTTCTAATGGAAATTGATTTTGAACAAATAATTTTATACCCACTAAAAACTATCAATGAAATGGGAGAGTAAAATGGTAAAAATAATGTCCTTATATGAAATATGATGCTTCGTGAAATAATGATTTTAGAATTTATACAGAAGGATAAAGAAAAGAGAAAGACAAGCCATACAAATAACAATTGCCCAAGCCCAACTGCTTAACACAAAGTAAAATTGGAAAAAAAATACAAAAATACATGCAGTAAAAAACAACAACAAAAACCCAGCAAAATGATATTGAAAACCAGGTTTCACAAATTAGCAACCCAAACTAGATTAGCAAATGAGGAGGCCTTGGAAAGAATAGCTTCAAGAAGAAGTAAATTTCTTCTAAATTGCTGTAAATTTTAAATTATTATTTTAGTAAGAAAGTGAAGGCATATGATAATAATGCATTATAAAAATTCAGTGCCCTGCTTCCTCTATTTCTCCCTCCTCCTCCCAATTTACATCTGTGCATTTCTTCCTTCCTTCCTTCCTTCTTTTCTTCTTCCTTCCTTCCTTCCTTCCTTCCTTCCTTCCTTCCTTCCGGTAGACTCCATGCCCAACATGGGGGCTTGAACTTACAACCCTGAGACTGAGAGTCACATGCTCTACTTACTGGGCCAGCCAGGTGCCCCTGGGCATTTCTTTTTCTATCAGCACAGGTTAAATGAAATAGTTTCATCACTTTTTCTCTGAGTCCACACATATACATTAAAAGGTAAGCTCTATGAAGGCAGGTTTGTTTTTTTTTTTTTCTCTGTTCTATGCATTGATGTATCTTTAGCACTTAGCATAGTGCTGGTACTGCATATGCAATCAATAAATATTTTTTTTATTTGAATGGAATGAAATTGTTTAATCAATAGTATTCATCTAATTAAAATATTATAAATTCTGGCTGTTTTTAGACTTAATACATGGCCAAAACACACCAAAATTAATTATATCAGAAATAATAAATTCTATACATTTGACCATGTAAATTAACTATATGATGAACTGACTCTGTGACACTGTGACCAAGAGAGGAGGAGGGAAAGGTAGGGCTGTTAAATCTCTCATTAACTTAGAGGGAAGTATTGACATCCTGCCTAAAATTGATGGATCAAGAAATGGAAGGTTGAATACATTGTACAAAGCTATCGACGCATCTAAAGGAATAATAAAAAAATGAAATATATCTGGCAGTGGTTGTTGAAGGAAAGTGTAAATGAGCCAAGCTCCTCATCTTTCATAAGGGGGCCCATCAGCTATACTTTGAAGCTGATACATCAAAAATAAAGGGATAATAAATTATTGTTGCGGAGGTTCGCCTCAGAAGGATTAAAAATAGGAAACTCTTAAGCTATTACTTCTGGGGAATGCCATAGAGAAAGACCTTTACTTTTTAAAAAAATTACTCTCTAGTACCAACTGAATTTTATTGCCATGTGCCCATACTTTAAAAGTGACATTTTTAATTTAAAAATAGTTTCTAGAAAAAGAGAAGAATTTTTAGGACAGAAAAAAAATGATCCAACTGTTTGCAATTACATACTGTCTACCAGCAAGGACCATCAAACATTTTGCAAACATTATCTGATGGCGAGTGTCAGAATTTACATTTGCCAGATGGAGAAATTCAGACAAAGATGGAGGTGACTTACCCATTTTCAGTGCATCTGTGACCAGCCAGTGATAAAACCCAGGCTTCCGGGATTCTGAGCCCAAAGATAGATTTGGATGCATTTCTTCTTGGAAAAACCACCACATATTAGTATGATGATAGTTAAGGAAGAAATCCAAACTAATAGATGGCACACTCTGTGCTTAGGGCTTGGAAAATGCCTGTATTTTTCCATCCGATAATCTGGTGCCAAAATGCACATTTTTGCCTGTCGAGAAAAAGGTCAGAGCTTCTCTGAAGCACCTGATGGGAATATATATCAATTCAAGAAGTTGTGCCTACAAAGATAAAAAATGATAATCACTGTAACAACCACAATACATTTGTAAATCTCACTATATATGTATGAATAAAGATTTCCACCATTTTGTGGCTACTTAGAAAACTATATGTGGTTAATTAGCTTGATGAATAATTCTGATTATTCGGCCGTATGCCTCTATTATTAATTCAGACCACTAGCACAGGTGGAAAGGAGGAAAAATATTTGACTGATCTGGCATTATTTTACTTATTGGTTTCCCTCTTAATGTGAATTTTAAAATATTTACTTACTTACTTATTTGCCTGGCTTCCCTATTTAGTTAAAACTCTGGAAGGGAGAGAAGGGGAGCCATTAAATGATTATAGCAGATTTCCCTTGTTTTGTCACTACAGTTTCCTCTCCCTCTTCCATCCTACCCCCAACACCACACACAAACACTTCTGCAAAGTCGTATCAGGTGATACTGGCCCAATGGCCAAGATGAGCACTGGACCAAAGCAGCTGCAGAACTTACATGAGAATTTGCGAGAGGGACTTGTGAGAGCCAGACTCAGTGTGGCTGGTTGCTTGAGAAAAGAAGAGCTGTTTTAGGTCAAGAGCTGTCGGCAGCCAGATTTTCCAGGGTGTCGAAGAGAAACAGAGAAACGAAGAAGAAAGTCAATGTACAGAGTGGAGCAGAGGTGAGAGACAAATACAGTGACCATGAATTAACCTTTTTTGTAATTGTGATAGAATATGTACAATGTAGAATTTACTATTGTAATCCTTTTTGAATGTGTAATTCAGTGGCATTCAGTACATTATATTGTTGGGCAACCTTCACCACCATCCATCCCCAGAACCTTTTCATCGTCCCAAACTGAAACTCTACCCAGTGAACAATACTTCTCCAATTCCCCCATGCTCCCAGCCTTTGGTAATTACTCTTCTACATTCTTTCTCTATGAATCTGACTATTCTGGGAATTAATCATTCGTACCAGGGTATTGTTGAGAGCTGCATCAGTTAGCAATTTATTGTCTCTCAGATCCGAATTCACCCTTCCATACAGGTTCCACAATAGCAAATGGAATTCCTTTAAAGCATTTCTCCTCTACAAAGAACACCTGTTGAGGTTTCTCAGGAGAGGGTACTAGAGGGATAATGCAGGAGGAAGGGGCCTTCCTGCTGGTTCTGGCAGCCGCATTGTCAGTTGGTGGTACTCTATCCCAGCCACAGGCTCAGAACTCATGGTCGCTTGGTGACTTTACAGCCCCAACCTGGCCAGTGATCACCTGGCCGTCTTGACATGGACATGGTATATTCCAAGCCTCCTGTCTGCAATGGCACCCCACTCTCTCTTCAAGCTCCTGTGCCAGACCACTGGCTGCAGATTTTCTGTGCCCAACCTGTGCCCCAGAGAGTTGCTTCCTGCTTGCTCACGGATTGCAGACCAGCTCTGGTCTGGGCAAATCTCTCTGCCATCCAATGGTTGCAATTCCAGCCTTGGGAAGGGGGTCCCCTTTCATATCTGTCTCTCCTTAGGTACTCTCCCTTGGCCCTAGGATACCACATAGAGTTTCCCTATATCTTATAATTGCTCTTTTATCAAAAATTTAAAAATATTTGTATTAAGCTTCCCTTATTTAAGTCACTGTGTGGTTTCTGCCTGTTGTTTACATCTGGCAGATGTAAACCAGGATAGTTCTGTGCAAACTAGGGTGTGTGTTCACCTCCTCTAGGGACGGAAGGGAAAGTCCTGACTGCATTTGAAGCTCTGGCTATAGTTTATTTCTCTTTTTTTTTAATTTTTAAAATAAGTTTATTTATTTATTTATTTAGAGAGAGAGCAGGGAGGGGCAGAGACAGAGGGAGAGACAGAATCCCAAGCAGGCTCTGTGCTGACAGCTCGATGTAGGGCTCAAACCCACAAACCATGAGATCATGACCTGAGCCAAAACCAAGAGCTGGACGCTTAACCAACTGAGCCACCCATGCACTCCATAGTTTACTTATGAAGTCTACTATGTATCTGCCCTTGGGTCTTGAGACAAATTTGTTTCTTCAAAACAAATTCTAGCTTTGTCTTTAAGAGAGCTTAAATGTGTTTCTGTTACTTGAAACTAAGGGAGGCATCACTAATAAAAATGTAATTTCACATTCTTTCAAATATGGCTCAGAAAAAGGGATAGAGGGATGAAGAAAGACTACCTAACACCAGAAAAAAAGAAAGGAAGACTATGCCAAGGGTTAACATGGCAGCAAATTCTCAGTCGAGCTTGATGTTGATGTTAGGTCTTCAGGTTCTGTGACTCACCTCTCTTGTCACCAGTGGGGGAACTCATACAAAGGGAGCTAAGTGGGGCACTGGCTGACCCAAAGATTCTGAATGCAAAGAAACAAGGCTGAGGTCGAATGAAGCCTCTTACTCCCACTGCAACCAGACTTTGAGACCTGCTCAACTCAGTGTGTATCTGAGAGTTGGGTATGCAGAGTCAACCCAAGTTCATTCACCAGGCACCTGTGAGGACCTGGGCTGCCTCACACCCTCAACTACCAGGGGGTAGAGTAGGAGCCCACTATCTAGCAGCACACTTCCAGTGAAGGGAATATTCTGGACTGGTTTTGCTCAGCAGACAGAGTACGTCCCTGCCCATTACTAAAGCATGTCCCAGGAAATGTCAGACTCTTGCCTATCACATTTGTCTTTTTTTGTCTGAGAAGGGGTGCTTAATGGGGAGGAGACAGAGAGGAGAAACCTTCCTCCCCTGCATTTCTCTTCATATGAAGAAAATACCAAAATGTTGGTGTTCATTCCCTCCTCTATGAGCCAAGATGCAAGACCACTTCCCAACACTACTATTACTATTTTCCAGGCCAAGCCACCATTGCCTCTTGCCTGGATTGCTGTGGTAGCCTCCTCACTGTCTCCTTCCCCACTTCAGTCTATTCTTAACCTTACAGCCAGAGTGATTCCATGAAAATAGAAGTTAGCCTGTATCACTCTTCTCTTGGAAACCCTCCATTTGTTTCTCATCTCAGAGCAAAAGCCAAAGGACTTACTTTGGCCTGCAAGGCCCCACACCACCTAGATTCCCATGACTTCTCTGACTTTATCTCCCACTAGTTTAATGTGGCAGACTCACGACAACAACTGGTCCTAATTCTCCATCCCTCACTATACTCACACCCTTTGCAGTGTGACTTCGACAGTCTCCCCCAAAAGAAGTGGGATTTGTTCTCCATCTCTGGAAACTAAGTTGGTCTCATGAATTTCTTTGGTCAATAGAATGTGCCATTGTTTCAGTTCTGAACCCAGACCTTAAGAGGTTTTGTGTGCGCTGTGTACTCTCTCTCCTCCCCATCTCCTCTCTCTCTCTCTCTCTCCCCCCCTTCTCTTGTCCTCTTTCTCTCTTTCCTCTCTTACTTTCTTTTTCCTTTCTCTCCTCCTCCTCCTCCTTCCACACTCCTGCTATGACATAAGAACAGAACATCAACCTACTGGAAGATGCGAGGCACACAGACATGTGGAGCAGAGCTAAGTCAATCCAGTTGTCTTATCTAAGACTGAGATGTGTGAGGGAGCCCAGACAAGATCAGCAAAACTGTGCTGACTTGTAGCTGACTGCATAGGCATTGAGTGAGCCTTGACAAACTCAGCTCATCTCAGCAGAACCACCCCAGTGATCTTTAGACTCATGAGTAAAACTAAATGATTGTGTGCCACTGAGGTTCTGAGGTTCTTTGTTACTCACCATTCTTATGAGATAGATGACTGATACATTCCTCTGCCCATTCTTCTCCAGCCATAATTGCCCTCTGGAAAACAGCAGTCACATTCCTACCTCAGAGGCTTTGTACTTGCTGTTCCCTCTGGCTAGAGTCCTCTTCCCTGACCCACCCCACCCCCAATAGCTGCATGCCTTGATCCTTAACCTCCTTCAGATCTTCTCTCCAATGTCACCTTCTTAGTGAGATCTTGTCTGGACATATATAATATGATCTTCTAACACATCCTTTTCTCCCTTTTGAACTTAAAAACATTGTTTTAATGTTTATTTATTTTTGAGACAGAGAGAGAGAGAGAGAGAGCAGGGGAGGGGCAGAGAGAGAGAGGGAGACACAGAATCCAAAGCAGGCTCCAGGCTCTGAGCTGTCAGCACATCCCAACGCAGGGATCAAACTCATAAGCCGTGAGTTCACGACCTGAGCTGAAGTCTGACGCTTAACCGACGAAGCCACCCAGGCGCCCCTCCCTTTTCAACTTTAACTTTCTCCTTAGCACTTGTTGCTATCAAATATATTTTACGTATTCCTTATTTTTCTTGCTTATTATCTAACTTACTCGAAAGCTCCTTGGAAGCAGGGATTTTTGCCCTTTTTTCATTCGTTACTCTATTCCCATGCCCAGAATTATGCCTGGCACATAATAACACAATACACATACTTATCAAATAAGTAAATGAATGAGTGTGACTTCTCCATGGAATGATAGAGATGATCGGAAAATGTTTTCTTAATTTTTAAAAACTGGAAAAATTAAAAATCCCTGAATTAAATTTGTTTTATCTAAGTTCTCTTCCACCGCCATGATCGTAGTCACAGCCACCCTGACCTTCTGTCTGGATTGCTACAATTGCTTCCTAACTAGTTTTTCTGCACCTGTCCCTGCTCCATATAATCTATCACAGCCACGGTGGTCTTTTTAAAGAGAAAGCCCTGACTGAGACGGATATCCTTAGCATTGGCTAACAGGACCTGAAAGATTTGCTCCTCCCTACCTCTCCACCCTCAACTCTTCTTGCTAGCTCATCGGTCCTAAGGTTCCTTAAAATTGCCTGACCCTTCCTGCCTCAGGACATTTCCATGAGCTGTTCCTACCCTCAGGGAATGCTCATCACCATCACAATCATCATCATCATCCCTTTGCCCAGTTAACCCCTATTCATCCTTTTGATCTCATCTCAAGGATTATTTCCTCAGGAAAGCCTTCATAATTCAACGTTTTTTTTCTTTAAGGCACACAATACGACTTCTAACGGTAAGTTTGTGTGGCTTGTATGATGTCTGCTTTTCCCAACATATTGTAAACTCACTGAGGACTTAAGCTATTCACCAGGTCATTTGGATGAGTTTGGCCTCAGATTCACCTAAGCCCTTTGTAGAGACTTGCAGTGTCAAACAGGAACCCGTGAAGAAAAGAGCTTTTGCATAAGGAGTTGAGTCTTCCAGGAAAGACTCAGCCCTGATGATATTTTTGTTCCTTTCTAAAGCCACAAAGGTCTATAAACCATCCCTCCCCATGACCACCGCCAGTCCATTAGCAGTAGAAGCCAGAGAGAATATTTACATTCTAAGGGGTTTGTACTGAAGAATGACACCTCTCGTCATTCTTGCAATGTCATGATTTATGCAATCAAGTCTTGCTTTAGAGGACAGCCATTAGCCACAGGAATGGGCACAGCAAGAACAGCAGAAGCAGTGGTGATTAACTCTAGCTGGGATTTTAGTCTTCTATTGCCGTGAACAAGTTGCCACAAACTAAGCAGATTAAAGCAACGCGAATTTATTATCTTACAGTTTCGTGGATCAGGATCCAAAGCACAGCTTCACGGGATCCCAGCTCAGGGTCTCACAAGGCTGCAGTCAGGGTCAGGCTGTAGCTCTCATCTGACACTCGAGGTTCTCATCTGAGCTCATTCAAGGTGTTGGCAGAATTCAGTTCCTTGTGGCTGCAGGAATGAGTTCCCCATTTTCTTGCTAGCTGTCAGCTGGGAATCATGCTCAGCTCCCAGAGGCCAGTGGCTCTCCTTGCCACATAGGCCATTCACCACATGGATGTTTTTAATTTTTTCCAGGCCAGCTGGAATGTACTGTTCTGACTTCTCTGTGACCAGTGGAGAACGCTGTCTGCTTTTAAAGGGCTTACCTGACCAGGTCAGGTCCACCCTGATAAGCTCCCTTTTTGCCATATAATATAACATAACCATGGGGGTGATATTTCACTGTATTCAGAGGTCCTTCTGAACTCAGGGGGATTAGACGGGCACCACACTGGGGGATCCTGCCTACCACAGGCAGCTAGGATCGCTGATCTTAATAACAAAAAACTACTGAGGTTATATTCTTGCCAACACTGTGCTAATTACATTTCAGCATTTAATCTTTAAAATAACCTATGAGGTAAATTCTATTACTCTCCTTGTTTTACAGGTGAAGAAACTGAGGCTCAGAGGCCAGGTGACTTTGTCTAATTTCACACAATCAGTAAGAAGCATAGCCTACATTTTGAACTTTGGTCTTTCTGACTCCAGAACTCATTCTTTTTCACTTTACCTCATCGAAGCTGGTTCTCCTGTAACCAGCAGAATGATGATTGTCAGTATTTATGGCTATAAATACAGGTAGTCCTGCCCACACCTCAGGAAGTAGGTTCTTCATAAAAATGTTCTTAATTAACCTTTAATTAACTAAAATGTGTTATCCATATCCTACGAAGAACTCTAGTTGATAATCACTTTAAACTCTTAGTGGAGTTATTGACTCAGGTATAAACTGGTGTTAAAAGCTTTCGGCATAAGGTTATTGGGGCACCAGACATTTGTATAGTGTTGCCAAAATAACACCACCCAGTTTACCTTCCAGTCACAAGGGTGAAACCTTAGTGCTACAATGGAAGGGTAAGATTGCCATTTGCCTTAAGTTCAAATGCTAGGATCCCTAATGGTGGGTCGGTCAGAACATACTTATCTTATGACAAAATGCAGTATGAATTTCACATCTCCTATGATACAATCTAGATAACAAGGTTTAACCTGAATTCATTATGACTTTGCGTTTGACTTCCATTTTATGAAAAATTAAGTGGGTTAGAGAAACAAGCTCTAGAGAAACACAGAAAAGGAACTAGTCACATCGAGAAAATGGGATGTTTTATAGATAATTGCCCAAATCCATGTAACAAGCATGATATCATGTCTTTTGTCTATGGCAAAAGAGCTTAAGAAATATCCATGTAATGAGAATCTTGTATATTCATGCCTGAATTGGTCCTTAACTGGACAAACCAGCTAGAGAGGACATATGGGGGATGACTGAGGAAATAAAAGGTGGACCAGGTATGAGATTAGATGTATTGACATGGAAAGTTCCAGATTATTAACCTTAGAAAGAAAGCAATTACAAAACAGTCTGTAACAATTTAAAAAATAGTATATTTCTCATTTTGAAAAAGATATGTAAGAATACATAAAAATTCTGGAAGGGTATACAATAAGATTACCAGTGGTAATCTCTAGTTGGTGGAAATAGTGTTTTTATTTTATTTGTTATTTGTTTACCAGTACATGTGATGCTTTGCAATTATAAGATACTTTAAAAAAATATATATGTTAAAGTTTATTTATTTATTTGAGAGAGAGAGCAAGCGAGAGCAGGAGAGGGGCAGAGAGAGAGAGAGAATCCCAAGCACGCTCCATGCTGTCAGCACAGAGCCCAACGCAGGGCTTGATCTCATGAACCATGAGATCATGACCTGAGCCAAAACCAAGAGTCGGAAGCTCAACCAACTGAGGTGCCCCAATGATAAGAGATTTTTAATTTAATAAAAATGAAAGAAAGTCATCAGTATATAAGTTTTAGCCTAAGCCATGGGAGTAAATGAGATTGCTCAGAATAAGAGGGCTAAGACCACAGCATTCAAAAACATCAAGATTTCAGAGAGAAGACCAAGGAAAGAGAGCTAGTCAGAGACTGAGGATGAGCCATGAAAGAACAGAAGAAGCAGGAAGGCCAGGGAAGGGGAGGTTTCCAGAGGAAAGGATAGTCAGGTGTATCAAATGCTAAGGATGCGCAAGCAGGATGAAGAATAAAAGGTCACTGACTTCACAGTAGGAAGTCAACAAAGACTTTTGCACGTGGAGGGATAAGGAACGAGAGGTGGTTCTTGTAAGGAGTTGGTAGTGGGGGAAGGACACAAGACAGCAAGTAGAAGTCAGTCGTGGTGCCCATCTTTGCACAAGGAGGTGAGCAGCGACAAGTTGCCACTCAGGTGTGTTCCAGGTAAAGGAAACACTGGAACACTGCTCCTTTACCCAGCGAGAGTGGCGCCCCCTGCAGGATGTAAAGGGAAGACTCTATGAAGCCGGCAGAGCAACAAAGAGTTAAGCAACTTGTCGGTAGATTGGAGAAGGCCAGTGGGAATGGAGAAATTGAAAACCTAAGACTCGAGAAGGCAGGATCATTTATAGCACAGGATGCCCCGGCCACAGAGCAGGGAACCGGGTGGAGCACAGAGGAGGCCGGTGACCCTGTGCAGGACTGAGGCTGGCTTCCTCTGAATCAGAGTGAACGCTCAGGAGCCAGGACCAAAACCAGGCAACTCTCACCTTCTGTTCAAGTCACCAAACTGGTGATGATTAACAATGATAAGTATACTTGGAAAGCAGGTTTTCTAAGGGACAGTGTGCTGGTGTTTAAGTTCTGCAAAGCCACATTAGGAGGCACTAGACCATGTGGGCCTCGCACATTATTGGAGCAGGAGGCTGTCCACATGATGGGATTTGAGGGGTGGTCCATCACCCCAGGAGTATCTCCCATGGGTTTTTCTTAGTGATAGGTGCTGTGATGAGTGAATAGACAGTGGAAGGTTTGGGGTCAGTAGATGAGTTTATGGTCTATCCTTTCTGTCACGTATACTTTTTGAACTTCAGTTTGACTTGCTTCAGTGAACATTTATCAGATACCCACAGGGCAAAAAGGGCACTGTTCTCAATACAGCCCATGACATTTCATTTGATCCACAAACTGGGTGAAGGGGCTGGAATAATCTGGGGCTGTACCTGCAATGAGAAATAGACAACAGTTCTTGTGTGCCCGGATCAGAGAATTGCCTCCCTGAAAAAATAAGCCTGAAGAAAGAACAAAGGTGCCATGTTCAGTCTGATCATTTCCTTTCTTTCTCTGTACTCTCTTCCCATCGCCCCCATCACTCAATCAGAAAGCCCCGATGTCCTCTGGCCTCTTCTGCCCCATCCAGTCCTGCCTTGGTGCTGCTGACCACACAGCAAACTGTCCCCGGGTCAGCAGGTCTCAGATGTGCCTGCAACACTCCAAACTGGGGCTTCACAGAGACCACAGACATCTTCCAGGGGACTCAGCAGCTGCTCAGGGTCGTGCAGCTCAGAGTGCATTAATCAAATGTTATTATTCCCCACCGCTCTGTTTGCTGTGTCAGTTAGATCTGGGACAAGCTGTTGGTCAGAGGGTTTGCTCCCTGGTGCCTGTTTGTAGACACTCATCTTCCCAATTTATCCTTCAAGCAATACTTTGTAGGACAAGACCGGTATCCCCCATTTTCCTCACAGCTTTAGGAACTCTGGGGCTTTGCACAAATGTGTACAAGGTGTAGAGATTCCAGCCAAGAGAAGAGAGTGGGAAGGAACACTGCAGCGGGAGGGAGGGCTGGAAGGTGCTGGGCCATTAATTACAGCTCAGTGGGGACAGAGAAGGAAACAGCAACTCGGAGTGGAGCTCCAGAGCAAAAGCAAACAGGAAGGTTTTAATGAGAAAGTCCCTGAGAGGAAATGACTCAATGGTTTGGAAAGAGTGGGCTTCAGAGAGGCTGGAGGCAACATGTGTGGAGCCCCATCCATAGGGAGGGAGTGGAGTTAGCCGGAGGCAGGCAACTGGGGAGGGGCATGCAGGACTTTCTTTTTGGCACCCAGAGATAGCAATCAGCCTGTCCACTCAGGGCTTTGCCCCACATGTCCAGGGGTGGGAGTTGGAGAAGGGAGTCTCAGGGCAGGAACAGTTGTTCCATCTGCAGCAAGGTTGAGAAAACCCTCTTGATTCTCAGTATGGCGGTGCGGGGTGGGGAGGGAGGCTGAGATTGCTTGGTCAAGGATCTGTTTGGAAAAGGTGCTGGCATATCCTGGGGCTGGGCTGCAATGAGGGATGCACAACAGCATTTCCAGGGTCTGGAACACAGAACTTGCTCCCTAAAAAAAATGCCGACAGACGAGCAAAGACGATCGTGTTGCAGTCTTGGTGTCTGCATCAGAGAGAGAAGCATTTTCTGATTCAAAAGTCAGGGCATGGTATCTGAGAAATTTTTTTCCCTAGTTTCTGAATTTCTGCACATGGCATGCCTTAAGATGGTAGAAAATGAGATCATACTTATCATAAATGTACCAAAATGAATTTATTAAGAATTGTAAAATTGTATGAAATTGGAAGTGCCCTGGAGAATCTGTCATGAATGAACACTGTGTTTTGAAACAAAAGCCTATCTGAGCAGAGCTCAAGGACAAAAGTCTTCACAAATCATGAATTCATTAGTTTCTTCATGAATCAGGAGTTAGGGGAGAGGGGAAGTGGGGAGAACAAGTTCCCTTCTGCAGGGTGGGGGGTGTGGGCGGAGAAGCTAAAGTCCCTCTGGTGTGTTCAAGGATGTGGATGCTGGGGCCGGGGACCTAGCCTTGAGCCCTTGCTCTTGAGCGTCCTAGCTGCGTCTCGGGCAAATCTGAGCTCCCCGATTTGCAAAGTCAGGACCGCACTGAGTCCACCAGGTGGCTGTGAGAATTCCAGCCATTCCACTGGGTACCTAGACCAGTACCCAGCATGGATGGGGCATGTCTAAGATAGCAGCTCCTTTCCTTTCTCCACCCACACTGAGTGATATAGGGAAGGATGTCCCAGCTTGGAAAGGTGTCAGTCACGGAAAACACCCTGCGGTTTAGCAGACATTTGGGAACTCCGTCCGAAACACTCCTCTCAGGCAAGTGGGTGAGGAGAGAACACGGGGCAAGTCAAACTGTCTGCTGCCCAGCACCCACCACAAACCAGTAACGGGTTGGGCTTCTCACTGGCTGGAAACCAGCACAGAGAGGAAGCAGCAAACACTATGAGAGGAAACAAAGTTTCCTGTTCAATGAGGGGTGAGCAAGAACCTGGCGATTCTGGAAGAGCAAAAGAACAAGGGCAGCAAAGGGAGGAAAACATAAACAAATGAACTGTGGAGCACCCGGGGTGCATTTTATCATTTTATCTGACCGGAGGAGCAGCCTGTACAGAGAGGATGTGGGAACCTCGATTATGTTACAAACCATCACGAGGAACTTCCAGCCTTAGCTGATCCAGCGGGCGGCTCTTGCAGCAACTTAAAAGGGCATATAAAAGCCACTCACCAAGGCCCTCCTGCAAGGGGACTGGGGGAGGTCTTGTCATTTCCACCCAAACCCGGCTCTCAGCGCTGTCACTTCTGCATACCCTGGCTTTTTCTAAAAAGGTCTCTGTCTTTTCAATTTCATCATTTACACCACTTGCTTCAATGATTCTCAACTTGGCATGCTGCTCCATGATTTTGCTACTTTCTGAGTCACATGCTTTTTACCTACATTACTAGTGGGGCTTGAGGTCCAGCCTCTGAAGGAGGTTGCCAAAGCTTCCCATTCCTTTCCCAAGGCTAGCCAGTGATGCGTGTTGTCAGAAACACTCTCTGCCTCAAAGTCTCTTTTTCTAATTCTAGATAATCCTTGGAGAAAGATCTCAGGCTGGGCCATGACTACCTAAGAGTTCAAGACAATTGAGATGAATACGTATTTGGGCATCTAGATGTGGCCGGCACGATGGGGGAGTCCAAGGTGAAGACTTAGCTTCGACTCTCCAGGGCTTTGCTGCCTAGAGGGAAACCATATATAGGGTCTATTTGTTTTAGTACTTACTAAGCACTAAAGTAAAACGGGTTAATTCTTGGTGTTTTATTGTATAAGTTAATATGAGAAAGAATGAAATCTGGCCCTTTGTAGCAATGTGGATGGAACTGGAGAGTGTTACGCTCAGTGAATTAAGTCACACAGAGAAAGACAGATACCATATGTTTTCACTCTTACGTGGATCCTGAGAAACTTAACAGAAACCCATGGGGGAGGGGAAGGAAAAAAAAAAAAAAGAGGTTAGAGTGGGAGAGAGCCAAAGCATAAGAGACTCTTAAAAACTGAGAACAATCTGAGGGTTGATGGGGGGTGGAGGAAGGGGAGGGTGGGTGATGGGCACTGAGGAGGGCACCTGTTGGGATGAGCACTGGGTGTTGTATGGAAACCAATTTGACAATAAATTTCATATTAAAGAAATAAATAAATAACATGCTAATAACATAAATGAAGCCTAACCTAAAGCTACACTAGGTCTCTTACAGGCAGGACACGTGCCAGGTAAAAGAGCAGGCTGCTGGCGTTCTTTCCAGGCTGTGGAGGAAGGGTTGACCAGAAGTGCCCCTTTCCCAGGTGAGGGACTATGTCCACAGATTCCTGGGAACCACAAGCAGGTTCCAGGAAGCGTTATCACAGAGGAGTTTGGGAGGGCACCAAGGAGCACGTGTTACTGAGAACAGACGCTCTTTCCCCAACTTTCTCCTGCTTACCCTGCTAATCCTGGTTCACAGAGACCTTACCTCCTATTGCTCGTCTCCACTTTAGTCACTTATTCAGGAAGCAGCAGATTTGCCGTGTGTCAGCTACTGTGCTAGGCTCCGGGGACTCAGTCCTTGCCCCCAGGGAACTTGCACTGGAGAGGACCATTGCATTTGCACTATATGCTCAGCTTCTCATTCTTTTCCACAGATGAAGTCTTTAGAATCCTGCATGGAATTCCCACCCTCACTTTTGCAGATAAACAATCAAGCCTCCTTTTATTTACTCAACCACATACCTCGAAGGGGACGTGCACGAGGTGTGTCATTTTCTCCAGGATTTTTCTTGGTGCCATCTGATTCTAGGCCAGGAACCTGCAAAAAGCAAGAACTTTGGAGTGAGGGAGACATGGATTGGGACAGTGCGGTGCCTCACAGCAGTGGATGAATCTTCCCAGGGGATTTTGGGCAAGAGCAAGTGTTAGCATTAGTAGAGGTATTGTGTAACAGGACACGATGGCTAGGACGTCGGGGATTTCCTGGTAAGGCAAGCAGGTCTTATTTTCTAGGGTAAGGTAAGCTAGTTAAAGCTGAGTTGGAGGACTGTGATTGGTGTTTGTTAAGTTTCCTTGACAAGTGCTTCCCATAAATGCAGGCTGACTTAGGTTCAGATTTGTGATGTGGGCAGGTCCACTGAAGTGGCCTCCATTTTGTGGGTCCCCAGATACAAATTAACATTATCATATTTTTGGTTGGGTTCCTTGGAAGCAGAGCCTGAGGCAAAGTTTTGGGGACATGTGATTTATTGATTTATTCAGGAAAAACTTGTAAGTGACAAAGGGAAGCAGAAAAGTGAAGGAAAGAGTAGAGCAAGGATTTGGTCTCAGAAAATGCCAGACGTGATCCATAGAAAACTCTGAGGCATAAGTGATATCACAGAAATCTTCTCACCACAAGGCAAGAGGGCCAGACTTCTGTGGGTTGGGAAGGGGTGTGTGTGTGTGTGTGTGTGTGTGTGCGCGCGCGCGTGTATGTGTGTGGGTATGTGTGGGTGTGCATGTTGGGGAGGCTTGACCTCACAGCTGAGTCATCTTCCATTAGCTGTAAGGGAAGCTGTGAGCTGTTAGCACATGGCTGCTGTAGGATGGGTTCACCAGCATGGTAAAAGGGACGTGGGTGGGACAGCAAATGAATCCATCACACATAGGTTCAAATGCAGCATTCACCTTCACAAGTTAGAGTGACCATTATATCAGGTGATTGTGAAAAGCCCCTGGTACAGTAACTGTCCCTCCCTCTCCCTTCAGGCATTACGAGGCAGAAGATCTTGACAGACCAGCCCAATCCAAAAGCCTACCTGATTCATACGCTGGTATGGCAAGAAAGTAAATCCATCACTGAAACCTTATTCCTCTGTACCTCCATCCCCAACCACATGGAGGAATCCAGCCTGCACCTGGTCTCCTGCTCATCCAGGGCTTTGACTGTTGTCAGTGCCCCCAAAGAATTAGTGTCTTTCCTGCCTAAAAGTCGGTCCTTTTGATACCTCTAGAGCAGTATTTCTCAAACTATTAAGCTCTAGTTTATTGGGGGTTAGGGAATGGCAGGTAGAATAATGTCTCTCCTAAAGATGCCTACACCGTAATTCCTGGAACCCGTGACTGTGTTGCCTTACATGGCAAATGGAACTTTGCCGATATGACTAAGAGTACGGACCTTGAGATGGGGAGGCTATCCTGGATTATCCAAGTGGGCCCAACCTAACACATGAGCCCTTAAGTTGAAAATCTTCCTTGGCTGTGGTTCAAGAGAGATGAGACAGAAGAAGAAGGGGGAGAGATTCAAAGTTTAAGAGGGTTTTGACACAGGAGCCAAGGAATTCGGGAAGCCTCTAGAAGAAGCTGGGAATGGCCCTCAGCCAGCAAGGAAACAGAAACCTGCTGTCCTATAACCACAAGGAATTCAATTCTACCAAGAACCAGAATGACTAAGGGAATGAATCCTCTCATTGAGCCTCAAGAAAGAAACACAGGCATACTGACACCTTGATTTTATTCTGGTGAGACCCACATCAGACTTCCAATCTACATACTGTATAATAATACACTTGTGTTGTTTACGCTGTTAAAGTTTTGGTAATTTGTTACAGCAGCGATAGAAAACTAATGCAGAGGTCTTGATCAAGTTAGTTTAGGAAATGATGCTATAGATTATAGAACATACTACTCACCTTGTTATGAGAGAGTCATAGTAAAAA
This sequence comes from Neofelis nebulosa, assembly GCF_028018385.1. NCBI lineage: Eukaryota > Metazoa > Chordata > Mammalia > Carnivora > Felidae > Neofelis > Neofelis nebulosa. The sequence goes on from NC_080796.1 coordinate 30,551,659, forward strand.
CAAAACCAGTAACAAAACATTAATTGAATCAGATAGCAGATAACTTGTTCACTACAAAGGGAGAGGCTGACGCTATCTTGATTCATAATTCTGTGTTCTGATAGCATCACATATTTTGTGCAAATAGAGGGCCGCAGACCCACAGCATCACGTTCCGTTGTCATAGTTACTCTCTGAAAAGAAAGATGCCCTGACAAAGACCAGATTGGCTGCAGTAAGGGGTGGGAAGGTACCCTGAGGGTAGCCAGATGCTTCTACATTCATGTCAGAGACATTTTCCCGAAGTTTGTATGCAGTCGGCTCTGTCCCCAAAGGAAAATGGTCATTTACATTTAGAAAACAGGAAGCCCATATTAATGATGGATACTTTCTGTTGAGAATTTGTCCTTCCATCCTAACACTTAGGAAACCAAATATCAACAGCAAAAAAAATGTTTTGAAATGGATTTTGCCTCAGATTAAGCACAACTGCTGGCAACTTCATGTACCTCATTTCTTACCCTTCTCCAACTCAGTTCAACTCAATCTAGCTACAGCTTCCTGTATGAACACACCAAGCTTATCCCTCTGCAGGGACTTTATACCTGCTCTTCCCTCAGCCCGGATTGCCCTTTCTTCAGATGTTTGCATGCTTCACTCCCTCCCTGCTTCCCTCCGTTCATTCAGGCCTCTGTTCAAATGTTCCCACTTCAGACAGGTCTTCCCTAAGCACTTTATCTGAACTAGACACTGTCTCCAATATTGTCAATGTCCTCTCCAACTTTATAGTTCCTCATGGCATTTCTGTATTTATTTGAGTATCTGGTCATTGTTTCCCCATCAGATTGTAACCTACATGAAGGCCAGGCCCTTGTCTCTTATTCACTGCTGTATCCCTGGTTTCTGGCTTGTGGTGAGTACCTCATGAGATTCAACATGTGTTGACTGAAGGCATTTCTTGGAGTCTTGGTTCTCCACTGCCATACTAGTCACCCTACCTCACCCAATTTCTTCCAAACCCACGTTCTTCCCCTAGTCCAATGCAATTGGTATGGAAGATTGTATATTTCAAAGAGAGTCACCATAATGTATATCCCAGTTCACATGTCCCTCTTACAAACTGATGTTGATACTTCTTTGAGGAGTGTGTTCGTGTTCTCTCCTCTTGAATCTAGGCTGGTCTGTGACTATTATGGGACTATAATGGGACACCACGTGACTTCCAAGTCTTGGTCATAAAGGTGAAACAGCGTTTACCTTGTTTACCTCATTCTTAGGTCTTTCCCTCCAGGAACATGGCCCCCATCCTGTGTAAAATCTCAAGCCATGTGGAAAGGCCATGTGTAGATATCTTGACAGCTGAGCTAAGGTCCCAGATGACAGCCTGAGGTCCCAACTTCCAGACATAGGAGGAAGCCTTTGAGATGACTCCAGCCCCAACCACTGTCTGACTACAACTGTAGGAGAGACCACAGTGAGAACCACAAGCCAGTCAGACCCCCAAAATCCTTGGAGGACAATAATAAAATGATCATTCTTGTTTTAAGCCAGTAAGTTTAAGGATGCTTATTCTGTAGGAATTAGTAACTGAAACAGATGGGATATGAAATGGTCTATTAGAAGATCTGATTTCTAATCTGTCTTCTGTGCCATTTACACTTGCCAGTCCCTCTTCTTCCCAAAGACTATTTCCAACGTACCAAACCACAGCAAAAGTGTAGCCATCTCTTCTAACCTTCACCCTAGGGTGATTTAGTGAAATGTGCTTATCTTCAGGAATTACGCTTAGAAAAAAAAACTATATATATATATGTATATATATTTGATATATATATATACACATATATATATTTGATATATATATATATATATCAAGATTTTCCTATTATCACAATTCAGAATTTTCCTAGATTCAGCCACTCTGAAGATTAATAAGTCACCTAGGACAGCTGGATTAATGAACTTCGCCCCATTGTTCGTCTTCTCAGGCCCAGCCCCATGCCACTTCCTGGTGGCAGTTCCTTTTCCAGCAGCCTTATCAGATGAAAGCCAGTCAAACTCACCTCTGCAGCAGGGGCAAGCCCTCCTAAAAGGGTGCTCAACTGCTTCTGCCTACCAGTACTTACTCAAGGGCAGGGGCAAATCCCAGAGCCCCATCACCTTACTTGGCTGGACCCCATCTGGGAGGGGTATTTATCTGCGGTGGGGCTGGATAACAAACTTGTGGTCAGAACCCCTCAAATGCAGTTAAGCGCTGAGTCTGGAAAATAAGCTGGAGATGGAAATATATGCAAAAAAGTACAGTGTCTGTCGCTGGGGGAAGAAAACAGGGAGACTGTATGGGTAGGGGACATAGAATGGGTCAGTCTGATGATAATGGGTAAAATCATGAGGTCTGGGTTTAGGTGGGCCTGAGTTCTAATTCTGAACCTGCAACAAGTCCCTCAGCCTTTCTCAGCCTCAGTTTCCTTAGCTGTAGAGTGGAAGCAGGAATAGAACCGCCTCATAGGGGTGTCATATGGACAAAATGGATGGTGTGTGTCCAAGCCAGCACTGGGAAACGCTCAGTCAATGGGAGCTCTTGTCTTTCACTGGTACAGACCAATAAGGCCGTATGGGGAGTTGGTTAAGGCTGTAAGAGTCTATACAACAACGTATGGAGCCAATGTGGGGAGCTCTGAAATGGGCAAGCCTCCCATATTGCCTCAGGAATGCTGGACAAGAGTCTTGGGCCTTTTATATTCCTTTTCCCCTGCCAGGACTTCCACCATCTCCTCTGGAGTTGCCGCTCTTACATAACTTTTGAGCCACTAAAAAGTGTAGGCCTCTGGGACTGACACCCTGGGAAAATCCTGCCTCCATCCTCTCCCCTATCTCATCTGAAGGTTGGCTAAGGGGCCAACTCACAACACTTAACATAAACACCAGAAAACCCACTTAATGCCCTTGGTTTCCCACGAACTAGTGGTGGGACAGTGGCATTTGCACAAAACGACATGTACTAAAATAGGCAGCTTGAAATATTCCTGGCAGATGGTGCTAAATATAGACACAGTGACAGATTGGCCCCACAGCTCTTCCCCCGAGCGTTAAGAACGTGCTAGAGCCAAGAAGCTCCTCTTTTCCGGATGATTGTGGCAACAGCCCCAGGCTCTCACCATGCCAGAAAGCTGCTAAGATGTAGAGACGGGAGGTAACTCTGAGAGTGAACACCAGCACCGTGATGTACAAGGTTCCCACATACCACGAGTGCTGGAATGAAGAAAAACGTACATATACAAAGTTCTGAGGGACTGGAACTTGTTTATTGGACCTTCTGAAGGATCAACTACTCTTCCAAGTGGTGTCTTTCATGAGCAAAAAATCGCTGAATGAAAGTAGAAACAGTGTACGATGGTTGAGAGTAGAGGTTTGGGGGCTCAGGGTGCTTGGGTTTGAACCCTGGTTTTGCCCCTTAGTAGCTATATGAGCTTGGCCAAGTTACTTAACCTTCTGGAGCCTCCTTTTTTGTTTAATCTGCACAATGGGATAATAATAATATCTATTTCATGTGAAGATTAAGTAACAATGTATGTAAAGGCCATGCACAATGCCTGGTACAGAATAACTCCTGCTTGGATGGCAGCTATTTTTTTTTTTTTTAAGTTTTCATTTATTTTTCAGAGAGAGAGAGAGAGAAAGAAAGAGAGAGGGAGGGAGGGGCAGAGGGAGAGGGAGGCACAGAATCCGAAGCAGGCTCCAGACTCTGAGCTGTCAGCACAGAGCCCGACATGGGGCTTGAACTCACAGACTGTGAGATCATGACCTGAGCTGAAGTCGGACGCTTAACCAACTGAGCCACCCAGGCACCCCAGATGACAGCTATTTTATTTAACAGACTAGGAAGGAGAGAGAGGTACCTAAAAGGCCAAAGAGTTTTAAGGCTTAGAGGTGTTAAAAAACAAAACTCAAATGAGTAAATTTTAAAGATCTTATTGGCTTTACTCAATGATTCATGAATCAGGCAGCATCCTATCTGGCAGAAAAAAACGAGCTCCAAGGGGCTGTACAAAATGAAATACTTTTACAGGCAGAAGGGAGGAGGACAAGAAAGTTATACCAGCACAAAGCAAATTGGTAGTGGTAGAGTCACCTGTCTTTTTTTTCCTTTCTGTTGCAAAAGTTAATGTGCTTCATCAAACAGCTTCTTAAGGGGAATGATTGAAACCAGTGCTCTACAAGGGCACTTCCCTAAGTTTTTCAAAATTATAAATGGCCAAATGTTCAAAAATAATAATTGGAAGTATCATCTGAAGCTTGGTTACCATTTCACCCAATTAAAAAAAAATTACTTTACGGTCACCTTTCGTTAGGGGATGATAGGATCCGTCAAGCAGATTATCCTACTAGTGCTGACCAGGTAATTCTAGGTTGACTGGTTTAAGGTTCCATGCCAAGGAAAGGCTGAAACTATAATTAAGTAGTAATTCTTGGTTTGGTGATTTGGGGCTTAGCATAAGTGACTCCATTTTGGGCCTATTGTCTCTTTTTAACAGAGGAATACTTTGGATAAGAATGAAGGCAAAATTGGGGCCCCTGGGTGGCGCAGTCGGTTAAGCGTCCGACTTCAGCCAGGTCACGATCTCGCGGTCCGTGAGTTCGAGCCCCGCGTCAGGCTCTGGGCTGATGGCTCGGAGCCTGGAGCCTGTTTCCGATTCTGTGTCTCCCTCTCTCTCTGCCCCTCCCCCGTTCATGCTCTGTCTCTCTCTGTCCCAAAAATAAATTAAAAAACGTTGAAAAAAAAAATTAAAAAAAAAAAATAAAAAAAAAAAAAGAATGAAGGCAAAATTAAAAATAAAGTCAAGCTGCAATATTTTCTATATCCACTGAGATTGTATTCAGAATGGGCAATACCAAAAATAGCTACCTAGTGGAAAGCGATCACTCAGTGGGTAAGGTGCTGGTGTGTGAGAGGCTGGCTTCCATGGAAGGGAGGAGATGTTTACAAAGGGCTCAGTCATCATCTTAAAAGGAGGGGCAAACCTATCTCTTCATAACTGATAAGAACTAGGACTTTGAACCCTGTGAAATTTGCTATCTGACTTCCACACAGTAAAACATTTAAAAACCAGGAGGACTTTCTCTTAGATTTTAATGATATCATATGCCAGTCTGTTGCAGATGAAAGTAAGGGGTCCAGAAGATGGGCCTGTGTTCTTTTTTTTTTTTTTTTAAATTTTTTTTTTCAACGTTTTTTATTTATTTTTGGGACAGAGAGAGACTGAGCATGAACGGGGGAGGGGCAGAGAGAGAGGGAGACACAGAATCGGAAACAGGCTCCAGGCTCCGAGCCATCAGCCCAGAGCCTGACGCGGGGCTCGAACTCACAGACCGCGAGATCGTGACCTGGCTGAAGTCGGACGCTTAACCGACTGCGCCACCCAGGCGCCGATGGGCCTGTGTTCTGATTCTGTCTCTGCTGCATGTCAGGCTCTGTTGTGGCTATGCTCCGGTCTCTTTCATTCCAGTTTTGTTCACGACAAGTTCTGGAGTTAGAATTTCTCAGTATTTTCTCCTCTGTGTGCTTCTAGGACTGTGTCCCAATTCAAACTGAATTGTCCTTGTGGGACTAGAACACTCCTGACAGCCCAAGTACTGCCCTTTGGAGCCAGAGGATTCTTTTCTAGAGGATTTTCTTGGTGAGAGGTTGTGGTAAAAACAACCTCTGTAGGAGAATTGTGAGACTATATTTGGGCTCTGGCTCCAGAAATAGTAGGCCAGTGCATGTTCTCATGGTACAGACTTGCCTATATCCTTACATCCTGTATTAGTTAAAGTAGGTTAGCTGCAGTTACAAACAAACCCAAACGTTTCAGGGGCTTAACAAGGTGAAAGTTTCTTTCTCTCTCAAACAAAGCCCATTGGCATTGAGATGGGGAAGAGTAGAGATGGGGAAGAGTAGAGGTTGCATTTCTCTGCTCCATATACTTATTCAAGAACCCAGGCTAACAGAGGCCCTACAATTTTCAACGTGTGGCTTTCAAGGCTGCCTGGGTGTCATTATCCAGCTAACAGACGAGGTGCACAGAGAAGCACGGTGGGGCGTTTTCATGGGTCAAGCCTAGAACCGGTGTAATAATTGTGTCACTTCCACTCACGTGCCATTGGGTAGAACTTAGTCACAGGACCATATAGATGGCAAAGGAAGCTGGGAAGGGCAGCTTAGCTGTGTGCCCAGGAAGGAGAGAAGATCAGGAATGTTGGTGCTCAATGAGTGCTGTGTCACTCTTACTGAAGCTAATTCAAGAAGCCAAGTGACCCTTTGAAGCAACATTTTGAAGAAACTATTGAACTTGTTTTTCTAATTCTGTGTGCTGTTTCCACTCAATGTTTGAATTAGATTTGTTAAACAGTTGCTTCTAATCTTTATTTCTTCCTGTTAAGTCTTGTTGTAATCAAAGAACATCTCAGTTTCCCTACAATAAAAGTGGAGCTGATCTGTCCCTCACAGAAGTCTAAGTTTCTTTATGAATGGCATGGTGACTGAGTACCTCCTTTTAAGAAGAAAACACCAACTATTCTTTAAAAGAAAGCTTATTTTAATGTAAGACTCAGAGTTTTGCACATTACATCATTGCTAGGGTTTTAGTAGAAACTGCTAATGAATATTCCTGCAATGCTGTTTGAATCTGTTGTATCAACAGGCTGCAAAAGAGCCTAGTAGACAAAGGGAAAAAAGAAAAAGAAAGAACACTTATGAGAGGCCCAGTCCCATAATGATCATTTATTAAGCTCCCCAGTGTTTAAGTAGGAACTGCCAGATGCTTTTCCTCATTCCTACTAAAGTAAGTTATAAGCACGAATATCATGATATTTGTATGTTTAGAGCATTCCCTTATCTTTATGATCATTTACAAAGACATTAAAAATTGCTCCAATATTCGTGAAACTAAAATCATACTTCTAAGGCTTTAAAGCCCTGACACAAAATTCCGTTATAGTTGAAAATTGTAATAATATTGCTGAATGTACAGCCTACTGTTATGCTAAGATATGAATACAATAAAATTTAATATACACTTCACCCTGAACATACTTCTATTTGACACTTCTTACACTTTATTACATTTAAGTTTTTCACTTAATTTTTTTACATGGACTAATAATACTAAAACTTTGTTGTGCTTCATAATCACACAGAGAGCTTGTGGAAACTCCTGGAACCTACCCTGGACCTGCTGATATGAGGGGTGGGATTGGGGCCTATGTATTTTTAACAAGTTTGCCGGGTGGTTCTGATGCACACAAAAGCTGGAGAACCATGCCTGGCGTGTCTTAACACTTCCAGCATCTGGCATATAGTAGGCACTTAATATATCTTTGATGAATGAATGACTGAGTGGATGAAACAAATAGAATAGTACTCTTACAAATAAATTTGTTACTGAGTCTGAAGCAAGAAAATAAGAATTGATTGAGGATTTGGGGGCGCCTGGGTGGCTTAGTCGGTTAAGCATCCAACTTTGGCTCAGGTCATGATCTCATGGTTCGTGGATTCGAGCCCCATGTCAGGCTCTGTGCTGACAGCTCAGAGCCTGGAGCCTGCTTTGGATTCTGGGTCTCTGTCTCCCTCTGCCCCTCCCCCACTCACATTCTGTCTGTCTGTCTGTCTCTCTCTCAAAAATAAATAAACATTAAAAGAAATTAAATAATTCATTGAGGATTTACTGCCACAAACATTAAACATAAAAACGAGAAATAATTTGATTCCCGGGAATGCTGCTCTAATAATTCAACTTTGTTTGTGCAATGCTTGTTTGTCGTGCTTTACTGATATCAAGTATTCAGGTTACTACTAGAATGCCAAAAGTCATAGATTGATAGGAGGGTCATCAGGAAAAGGTATGTCATTACTTAGAGGGGGACCCAAGAATTGGAGTAAAATAATGTTGATGAAAACACAGCATCTGAATAACATAAAACTCTTCATCCTTCCAGTGTTTTAGGTATCTCTAGCTGAACTATTTATCTGGTGTCAAGAACAATTTCAAGACCATCCATTCAATGAGAACTTATACTTCAATGAAGGTACTGTACTAAGAGTTAGACTCCCCCAAAGCAAGGTGTGTCATGAGAATGGTAAGTTTCCAGAAAGCTGACAAACACTTTCCTGTATGTAATATCTTCCCAGTTTTCTTCCTACCTCTCTGGATGCTCCTTTTTCTTTTCAGGCTCATCATCCTCTACTCAGCCATTTTCAATTTTTAATTGAAAAGTGAAATTTCTCAAAGTTTTTCCCGAGGCACTCTCCTCTTCCCATTCTCTAGGGTATATCATCTGTTATTCCAAGAGCCTTAACTATCACATATTTATTCATGGTGCCCAAATTTGTGTTTCCAGCCCAGACCTCTACTCTGAGCTCCAGCTGGTTATACAGATCCTAGAAAAACAGTTTACAAAACTTAGGCCTAACTTCAATGAGTAAAAGAAAAAAATATTAAGCTTTTATTTTTCACTGATTGAGCTTATAGATATGTAAAGTATCTAATGTGCCAGATACATATAAAACATCTTAAATTATATGCCAAGCACTCAATAAATATTACATGATGTTTCTTCCCCCCTCCTGATGTTGTTTTATAATGTAGCCCTCTGAAAGCAAGATAAACATAAAAGTTCAGATCTACCTCAGGTGTACATCCGAGTAGATAGTGTCAACCATGCTAAGATGGGGTGATATCTGGCTGGGATCCTGAACCCAATCTCAGACCAGCCACCTACCACTCTCAGGTTCAGGAAGGAAAAGCATATATGTAGGAGAAAACCATTCTGTTCATTACTTGAAAGTTTAAGTCCTACCTTGCCCTCTTCACTTGGGAACTAACCCCCAATGAGATACCCAAGGCCACGTGATGTCAGTGGGGTTCCTTTGCCTGGAGAAGGAAACCAAATAGCCCCGACCAAGATCAAGCACAGTAGCCCATATCCTCAAAACCCACCTGCAGTCCTGGTTCTCAAGCATCTGCCACTTTTATGACTAGAACGTGGAAGGAGGGATAAATCCAAAAGAAAGGCATGCAGGGAAAGGGAGAGCTTCTACTTGTGGCCAAAATCATATGCACCCCTTATGTCTCCCACCTTTTGCCTTGAATCTATCTCAGTATTCCCACTGGTGTTGACCCATTTCAGATCTCCTCCAGATGGTGGGGGTGAGGAGTTTTGTACTCATCCAAGAGAGTATGGGATGTCATTTGTTTTGTAATGTTTTTATTCTTTCGACAACTATATTTTGAGTGACGACTATGTGTCAGTCACTGTTAAAGGTGCCAGAAATACAGCAGTGATGAAAAATGACAAAAATCCTTCCCATCATGGGGATTATACATTCTAGCATATAAGTAAAATATATACTAGGTCAGATGATGGTAAGTCCTATGGAGAAAAATAAAATAGGGAGGGTGGAAAGGGAGTGCTAAGCTATCACAATAACCTCAGCAAGAGATAATGGTGTTCAAAAATGACAGTTGGGGATTTTAATACCCCACTGTCAATAATTGATAGAACAATTAGAAAATCAGCAAGCAGGGCACCTGGGTAGCTCAGTTGGTTGGCGTCTGACTTCAGCTCAGGTCATGATCTCACTGTTCGTGAGTTCGAGCCCCACGTCAGGCTGTGTGCTGACAGCTCAGAGCCTGGAGCTTGCTTCGGATTCTGTGTCTCCCTCTTTCTCTATCCCTCCCCACCTCTCTTTCTCCCCCACCCCTCTCCGTCTTCTCTCTCAGTAATAAATAAACATTAAAAAAGAAAAGAAAAGAAGCCAAGCATATAGAAAATGTAAAGAACACTTTACCTCACTGGTATTTATAAAACATTCTCAATGACCCAATGACATCAGAATAGACATTCTTTTCAAACACACATGGAACATTCTCCAGAATAGACCATATGTTAGGTCATAAAACAAGTTTCAATAAATTTAAAAGGTATGAAATCGTACAAAGTGTATTCTCTAACTACAATGCAATTAAATTGGAAATTTGAGGAATTACCGAATACTTGGAAATTAAAGAAAATACTTCTTAATAACCCACTGTCAACCAAAAACACCAGAAGGAAATGTTTTAAATATTTTCAGCTGAATGAAACTGAAGTCAACAGATAAAGATTTATGGGATGCAGCTAAAGCAGTGATTACAGGGAAATATATAGCTATAAAAGCCTACATTGTAACAGAATAAAGATCCTCAATCGATTACTTAAACATACACCATAAGAAACTAGAAATAAAGGAGTTAATTAAATCCAAAGAGTCAGAAAACAATGAAGTAGAAAACTGAAAAATAATAGAGAAAATCAATGAAACAAAAAATCTGTTCTTGGAAAAGATCAACAAAGTTGATAAATCTCTAGCTAGACTGATTAAGAAATAGAAAGAGAAGACAGGAGTTCTCAAAATCAGAAAAAAAAGGGGCAATTTTTACTACCATCTCTACAAAAAAAAATAATAAAGGATTATGAGTAAATATTACAAACTACTTTGTATCACGTCAGACAACTTCTGTGAAGTGGACAAATTTCTAAAAAGACACAAATTACCTAAACTCAAGAAGGAATAGAAAATGTAAATAGAATATTAAGTAAAAAATTGAATTAGTAATTTTAAATCTTCCCACAATGACAAAGCCAGGCCCAAATGGATTCGTTGGTGAATTCTACCAAATATTTTTAAAAAGAAATATTTTAAAAAGAAATAATTCTAATTATTTACAAGCACTGGAAAACAGAGGATAGGAAACACTTCCAAACTTATGCTATGAGCCCAGTTTACCCTGATATAAAAGTCAGGCAAAGATATTTTAAGAAAAGAAACCCATAGACCGGTATCCCTCATGAAAACAGACACAAAAGTCTTTAGGATTTTGACAAAGTTAAGTCCAGGAGCATATAAAAAGAATTTTTATGCCATCACCAAGTGGAATTTTTATAAGGTTGGTTTAGCATTCAAAGAGCAATTAATGCAATACACATATTAGTAGAATAAAGGACAAACATATGATCAACCCTGTAGGTGAAGAAAAAGCAATAGGTCAACATATTGATAAAAACAATACTTGTACTTCTTTTTCCACCATGGACTGTTAACTGCAGATCATTGTTCCTTCGGAAATTCTGGGAAAATATAAGGAGAACATTCACACTCATGTGCCACGAAGACCCTTGGCATGAAGGCCCCCAACTCTACTGCTGAGGTCCTTGGGCCTGAAACTGGTAAGCTATCAGTTGAAATGCAGTGAGTTCTCCTTGGACGATAATATTAGTCTCTTGGGGTACCTGGGTGGCTCAGTTGGTTAAGCATCCAACTTCTGCTTGGGTCATGATCTTGTGGTTTGTGAGTTTGGGCCCCGTGTGGGGCTCTGTGCTGATGCAGAGCCTGGAGCCTGCTGTGGATTCTAGGTCTCCCTCTCTCTCTCTGACCCTCCCTGGCTCACACATTCTCTCTCTCTCAAAAATAAATAAGGTCAGAGGATGGCTCTAATTGGAGGATATGAAGTGGTGTTTGCAGGAGGAAGACTCCAGAGTCCTCTGAAAAAGGGAGTGAGGAAAGTCACATTACATTTTATAAATCATTACGGTCTGTCCAAGGGCATGTTGCTCACAGCCAGTCCTTAGGTAGGCTCCCAAGTCCCTGGGGCCTTACATGATTTGCCCCCCATAATATCTCCAGCCTCATCCCTTAATACTTTCCCCCTCTCTCTGCTCCAGCCACATCCTTCTCCCAGCCTACCAGACGTGCCCTGCGTCAGGGCATCTGCACTGGCTCTTTCCCCTCCTTGGAGTGTTCTTCCCCCAAATATCCATATGATAAACTCTCTCACTTTCTTCAGGATTTTACTCACAAACCACCATTTCAGGGAGACCTTCTCCACTGACGTTTTTTTAAAATTGCACCCCTTTAACCCCGCCAATCTCCCTTCCCTGCTTTCTTTTCTCTATACTATTTATTACCACCTGACATACTATGTATGCATTTTCCCTTTTTATCTTTGTAATTGTCTATGTTTCATTGATAATCTATCTAGAGACTGTCTTTAGAATCCGAAAGAACATATTCCTATATTCTCAACCCTTTAGAATATAAGTTCCATGAGGGCAGATATTTTTGGTGTTTATTCACAGCTGTTCACCCAGAGTCTGTGACAGTATCTGTCATTTAGCAGGCCAGCGGTAAATATCTGTTGCATGAATGAACAGCTGACAACCAGAGAACAGGAAAAGCAGTAGAGCTCAAGCCAGGACACCCAGAGCGTAGCTCTAGAGACCCCTTAACCTGAATCCCTTTCTATACCCAGGGAGCTCTGTCCCCTCACACCCCTATGCCCACCCTGTCAGCAATACCCCATGGCGTTTCACACCAGTGTGTTTCAGTAAGCAACTCCGATCCTTTGGAGCCCAGACCATATTTTCACCCTATCTTAATATCTTGCTAAAGCTCAATCTTAAAACCAGTCGGTCAAGAACGCCTCCTGGGAATCACACCATTCACTCAGCTCCTGCTATTCTAAAATTGTTTTTTTTTTTTTGGTCTTTAGAATTGTGCTCCGTTCTTTTGCATTTCCGACTGAAAGAAGGGACTGTCTCTCACTTGCCATCTTGTAAGAATCCAGCCACTAAAAGCATGACCAAAATATTTTTTAAACACATGTTTTAGTGGGAGAATGGTTTTCTTGTGTCCCTATTGCACTCGGATGCTCCACCCGACTCCCTCCCGGTGGATGTGGTGTTTACAGCGGCACCGGCCTGACAGTTCGCTGTAACAGCTCCGATTTAGATCCAAGGCCTGCTGGGGGACCACCTACAATGTCAGGCTCTTTGTCTTACCCACAGACTCCCAGACTGTGTAAAAATTTTTGGAGACTGGTTTCCCATTAATTTTTTTTTTAAAGCAAGAAAAAGAAAAATAGAACAATCCTAATGTAAAACCCGACATTTCTGTCCTGTCAGCAGCATGTAGCTTTTTATCTTCTTCATTTATCGCATATGCTGCCCACTCCACCCCCCAACCCGTTCATTTTTCTGCTTGCTTGTTTGTAGTTAGTTTCCAGTCCCAAATGTTGGAGTTGGATTCTACATTTCATTTATTAGTGTCACTGCAGAAGCCGCACGTTTTCCTGAGCTCATTCATCAGGCCTCCTCCTCTCTCAGCCTCACGTTAAATATGCAAGGTCTCATTACAGTCATAGCTGTCGTGGTCTGCGGGAGGAAATAAAGGAAAGATTGCAGGAATACAACGTTATGACAGTCTGCCTTGGAATTAGCCATTCATTTTCCATGCAGCCAGAAAATTTGTGGTAAGTCACTAACTAATTTGTGAAGGTCACCATGGAGGTGCTTCCAAAAATGCTGAGATACAAAACTCTCTACCTTCAAGGGATTCCTCAGCAAGCGGCGGACATCAGAGAGATATGGAAGAAATAGGTAGCAGATGACAGGTACCTGAGTGAGTTGGGGCTTCAAAAGAGTGCAAGATCACTTCAGCTGGAATAGTCAGAGGAGGTCTCATGGAGACGGTGGCTTGGTGGTGGCATTTGAACTGGGACTTGAAGGATGAGTAAGGTTTTTAAAAACAGAGAAAGGAAGGCAGAGGAGAAAGAATTTTAAGGGGAGGAAGCAGTATGAACGAAACCATGGAAGCAGAAGAACTTAGCTTGTATTTGAGGATGATAAAGTTAATTTGTATATGGGGACCTACAAAATGGAAGCCACCCTGGGACTCTGCCCATGTCCCAAATCTAAACCCAGGTCAGCCTGCTCTTATGGGAAATACCTGTCAAGGAAACCTAACATACTCCAATCACCATCCTACGACTCAGCTTTAGCTAGCTTACTTTACCCTAGAAAATCAGACCTGGTAGCCTTATCAGGGAATTCCCCAAATCCTAGTCAATCATGCCCTATTTCCGAGTTGCTTCTTCTAAAGCTCTATAATGCTCACTCTTGCCCACAATCCCTTGGAAAGAGTCTCCACTGCTTGTGAGGCACTGCACTGCCCCAATCTGTGGACTGTCTTCTCTTGAATAAAGGACATCAAACTCATTCCTAAATTGTTTTTCTTTTGTCATTTGACAAGGACAGGACATCTTCAAGTCCCAGAGGCTCCTTCATTTGAAGCACCCAGAAAACAGAGGAACAGCATGATTTTCAAGTCTTACCTAGAAACTCTGCAGGAGTGTTCTTCCCAATTCTGTCAGTAGGACTAGCTCCTTCTCATCCTTCAACTCTGAGATTCTATGTCACCTCCTCAAAAATGACCTTCTCTGACCACCACATGTACAAATTGGACTCCTTCCTGACAATGTTACCTCCTTCAGTGCCCCTTCTTTTAAGTGGTAACATGTATCATAGTTTATAGTCATTATGTTGATACATTTACTTGTCTGTCTCTAACAGTTGCCTCTAAAGTTTCTTTTTTTTTTTTTTTAAAGCTTATTTTTTAAAGAGAGAGAGTGAGCAGGGGAGGGGCAGAGAGAAAGGGAGGACAGAGGATCTGAAATGGGGCTCGAACTCACGAACTGCAAGATCATGACCTGAGCCAAAGTCAGACACTTAACTGACTGAGCCACCCACGTGCCCCCTGCAACTAAAGTTTCTGAGGGCAGAAACCATATCTGTTTGCTCAGTGCCTGAAAAATAGTAGGAGCTTAATTAATTTTCAGTGGTTGAATGAATGAGGAGACAAGGCTGCAATTAAGATTTTCAAGATCCCTGGGTACTTTTGCTTTCATTGGCTCCTTCTTCCATAGGATATATTTCAAATTATGTTTTATAACTATGTTGGTATACATATGAACATAATCCAAGGTGGAAAATATTTTTTGTTCTGATTTGAAATAAATTAAACATTTTATGGACCCCAAAAGCACTGTGGGCCCTAGGCATTGTGCCTCCTGTTCCTAATGGATAAGTCAACCCTGTGAATAGCAAAACGTTTTTAAAGATTATTAGGTAGCAAGGCTAGACAAATAATATGGAATAAGATTATGGAAGGTCTTGTACATCTTACTTTGAATATTATGCATTTGAACATTAGAAGGCGTGATATTGTAATTTATAATAGGAAATATATATTTGGTCTTCCTCTGTGTTTCTGGCACAGATTTCCTGAAACCCTTGGAATTTCCTTAGTGATGGATGTGATAATGGTGCTTTTGTTATGCTAATGAGGTAACTTTTGGAAAGCCCTAGGTATCCAAAGGATAGAAGGGGTTGCCAGAAGAGGCGACCACAAGATTAGAAGGCTGAAAGTTTCAGTCCCATTTTGACCTCCTCCAGGGAGGGGAGAGGGGCCAGAGATTGAGTTCAACTGCCAATGGCCAATGATTTAATCAGTCAGGCCTATATAATGAAGTCTCATAAAAAATGGAAAGGATGGGGTTCGGAGATAGGTTGATGAACCAGCACACTTCCAAGTGCCAGTGGCTGGCCCCAAACTCCACAAGGACAGAGGCTCCTTTGTTTGGGACCTTGCGCTTTGAATCTTTTCATCTGGCTGTTGATTGGTATCCTTTTTTAACTTTTTAATTTTTTTTACCGTTTACTCACTTCTGAGAGACAGAGACAGAACACGAGTGGGGGAGGGGCAAAGAGAGAATTCCAAGGAGGCTCCAGGCTCCAAGCTGCAGCACAGAGCTTGATGTGGGGCTCAGACTCAAGGAACATGAGATCATGACCTGAGCGGAAGTCAGACGCTTAACCAACTGAGCCACCCAGGCGCCCCTGATTGGTATCCTTTAATATCCTTTGTAGTTAAAGTGGTGAACTAGTGAGTAAACTGGTTTTGTGAGTTCTGTAAGCTGTTCCAGCAAATTAATCAAACCAAGTTGGGAGTCATGGGGACCTCTGATGTATAGCCAGTCTGTGAGAAGTTTAGATGACAACCTGGACTTGCAACTGGCATCTGAAGTGAGGGACAGTCTTGAGGGACTGCGTCCTCAACCTGTGGAATCTGACGCTATCTCTGGATGGACAGTGTCAGAAATGAGTTGAATTAGAGGACACCCAGCTGGTGTCAGAGAATTGGTGGTGTGAGTAAGAACTCCGCTGCCCCCTACACACACACCCACACACACCAACCCACCCACCCCCCCCCCACACACACACACTGGAACTGAGTGCAAAGCTTTTTAGTAGGCAATAAAAATCATGAGAGATTCTGAGCTAAAGAATAATATGGTTTCAATATCCCAGCGCCACTGTAAGAAAAAGCCATAGGATGAACAAAGGAAGAAGACATTAGTCAGGAAGCTTCCAGAATGTGGTCCAGACACCGGGAGGTGAAAAGGGATCTGGACTGTGGTACTGATAGTGATGGCAGTATTGGAAGAATAAAAGCAGAGCTGGGAGAACCTGTGACTGTTTCTCATAGCCCACTAGGGAGGGTACATTCAAAGATGGCTGTGGTTCTGGGTCTAGACTGAGAGAATGGTGTGATCGTGAACAGAAACAGTGTCATCCAGAGAAGAGGGACTTGGTGGGGAACATGATGGATTTGGTTTGGGACACGTTTTGGGGATGGGATGCTGGCAGAGCCACCAAATGGAACTTAACAGTCAGACAGAAATGTGGGTCTGCAACTCGGGAGCTTCAAATTTTTAAACAACCTTCAGCCAACTTCAACATTATTAAAATCATAGTATATGAATAATGAAATCAGAAGAGAGCACTTCTAACCAACCATTCAAGTACTACCTCCTCTCTGGGCTGGCTGAATTGTCCTAGTAACTAGGGACGGTTAAGGGGGTCCCTTGAGTTCCCTGCCTCTTTGTTTTTCTTAGGCAAAGACATGAAAGAAATTCCAGTGACTTCTATTATAACAGAGCAAATCCAGTGAGTTCACCCTTACTCTAAATTGACTCTCACCAAATGAGCTAACTGACCATAGATGGTTAGCATTATACTTTTAATTAGAAGAGGCTTAAAACTCCTATTTCTATAAACCTGATAGGCAAGTATGAGGCCTGCAGCATTTCAATTAGGAGCCTGCCGAGGAAAAAGTTGGTTGGGAGAAAGGCAACTTCTTCATGAGAGGCTGGGCCCTATGAACAAAGCCGGAACTATGGGAGCTTCCTGGTCCCCAGTCTCAAAGTCTGCATCCGGTGAAACAGATTCTAGGGCAAGCAATTTCACCCAACCTCTATTCCTACCTGGCATGAATTTTTAAAAAATTTTTTTAATGTTGATTTATTTTTGAGAGAGACAGAGTGTGAGTGGGGGAGGGGCAGAGAGAGGGAGACCAGAATCTGAAGCAGGCTCCAGGCTCTGAGTTGTCTGCACAGAGCCTGATGTGGGGCTTGAATCCACGAACCGGTGAGATCATGACCTGAGCTGAAGTTGGCCACTTAACCGACTGATCCACCCAGGTGCCCCTGGGCTGGCATGACTTTTTAATGTTAGAATCAAGCAGTAGGAGTAATGGCTCTCCCTCTGGATGGGATTTGAGCAATCTATCCCTTTCCTGGAAAGTTCTTCTGAGATATTAACATTTTTACATCCTACCATGAAACCAGGTGCCAGTGTCTTCTCAAGTAATCTGTGCCTCTGTCATCCTATTTGTAAAGTGGAGGAAATATTGTATATCTCAGGGGACTGTGGTGAGGGTTCACGGAGTTACTTTATGTAGCACTTTATGTCTTATGGTAATTTATGTATAGAAGACTGCCTGGTTGATAGTAAGTGGTCAATAAATGCTTTTTAACTTTTAGCACACTAGCTCTCTTCTCTTCCTCTACATTTCCTCCCTAAAAATAGAAATTGTATGTATCTGCATCAAAGTTACTTAAGAGTTTGTTTGAAGGCAGAATCCTGGCTACCATCTAAGACCAAGGAAATCCTGACCCCCTAGGAATAGATCCCAGAAACCTGCCTTTGAACAAATTTTCTAAGAGATTTTAGTCTCCCTGAAGTTTGAGACCCACTAGTCTGCTGGGTTTACAAGAAGTACAGATGAAATTTCTGCCTTGGCCTCCATGTCCTGATCAGTGACGGAACATATTCCATCATCTAGAAACCCAAGACCTGAGATGTGCTGATTGCTCAAGGCATGGAGCCTGGGTCGGAACAAGGCCAACAAGACTGCCCTGAAGAATACCCGATTCCTGCTCCACCCCTCAGTCTTGTTCTAGAACTCAACCTCATGATCTAGATCTGGTAAGATCCATTCCCAACCTGCGGCCACTGGAGGAAGCCTCCCATGCCCATCAGTTTTCCAAGAAGGAGGTCTGCTTAGAGACCCTGGTGATGCTTTGAATACATCTGTCATCACATCAGTCAAGTCATATACACAACATACATGACCCCAGCTGCCTCCTGGCTGGGTATTCTCTGATTCCCTGGCACGTCAGGGTATGAGATGATTAATTTTGAATCACAAGCTCACTGGATGTGACATTCAAATTTGACCCCACCGAGCCACCTTACCCCACAGCAGCTATTGCGTGCCTCACATTTTAAATATGAGAATCTTGCCACATCATCAGAGCAATCACAATACACATTAATAAGTCCTTCTATTTCTATAGGACTTTACGGTTGGTTATCAGAGAACTTTCACAGCCATCACCTAGCATGACCTCACATTGGGAGTTAGAAAAAAATAGGAGTCCATGCTGCTTCACTGAAAGTGGAATCGCAGGGGCCCCTGGGTGGCTCAGTCGGTTAAGAGTCCGACTTTGGCTCAGGTCACGATCTCGCGGTCCGTGAGTTCGAGCCCCGCGTCAGGCTCTGGGCTGATGGCTCAGAGTCTGGAGACTGTTTCCGATTCTGTGTCTCCCTCTCTCTCTGCCCCTCCCCCGTTCATGCTCTGTCTCTCTCTGTCTCAAAAATAAATAAACGTTAAAAAAAAAAATTAAAAAAAAAAGAAAGTGGAATTGCAAGGAGGCTTGAGCGACTTACCTAAATTCACCTAACAGGTGAATTTGGAGGCTAACATGGAGGTGATACCCATGCTCTGGAACCCCTGGCATGGGTTTGTCTTGTTACCGCACACTGCCTCCAGTCACTGTAGCCCCAAGGGCAGAGAGGAGGTGAAGGGCACTAGCTTTGGGGTCACACTTTGAATCCTGAGTCCATCATTCATTAGCTGTGTGACTTTGAGAAAATCTACCTCGCGGAGGTGAGATGAGGGCAAAATGTAAAGCACCGTGCTTGGCACACAGTGAACGCTCCATAGCTGTTTTGTGCCATTATTACTAACAGTAGGTATCACTGACAGTCAGTGATGGTGGTTCTGATCAAAAAGGCTATGATTTTGTCTTCTCCTATGCACCCTTTTTGGGTAAGAGGACAAAATAGTTATTATATTCCATTTTTGTCTTTTTGTTTTGTTTTCTTTTAATAAAATAGAGAAACCTTTTGGGACTTATTCTCCAGTTTTCAAAAACTCTAGACTGAATCATTATTATGTGGTGTTATGTTTGACTCAGGGAATAGAACTTTTTTCCCAGAGGACAGAGTGCTATATTCTATCCCAAATCAAATGAGTTCAGCTACTCTGTTTTGTTCCGTTAACTTTTTGACTAATGTTAAAAGCAAATGCTTAAGAGATACACTGGATCAAATGAGTGGGTGAGCCATGATCAGGCAAGAAAAAGATGTTTGTTGTCTGAATTTCCCTGATAATGTGCTCGATTTGGTTTAGTTGGTCCCTGACCAATTTCTAAACAACATCTAGAAATTCTGAATGAAATATTAAAGAAAGAAATTAAAAGGTTGATACTCAGGGAACCATCTGCCTTAGATGATAGAATTATCACTTTGAGTGAATTACATTCAGAGAGATTTTAGGTCTCTTCTCACAATCACTTCCTGCTAACAAGTCAAGTCATTGCCATACCTTGCATTTTATTCCACATACAGCGTTCCCCAGGAACTTAACAGTCCCTTGGGGGAGATTGCAAAGTGAGAGAGGTGAATGAACTACCTGTCAGGTGAACGGCCATGGAGGTTCTGAGTGTAGAGCAAACACCCAACACAGGTGCCATCCTAGAGGATAAAACACATTAAGGCAAGAGCTGGTACTCTCCGTCTTTCTAATGAGGATGACCCTCTTCCTGCCTGCCCCTGCCCCTCCCGTGCAACTCCCTGAGGCGGCTGGTACCCAGGGAATTTGCTCACATCCAGACAAATAAAGCATGAGAAAACAAGACCGTGAGCATCAGAGCAGCCATCTGACATGCAGAGAAGTGACCCATGAGGGAATGTAACCCAAGAAAATAACTCAGAAGAAAACAAAAGGATTCCCAGCAGCACTATTTTTAAGGGTGGTGGGGGGGGGGATCTATACAGAACTAAAAACCACACCGGTGTGTGGAAGGGCCCAAAATGTCCCGATGGAAAGCGTGATGGAACACTATACAGCCATTACGCATTACAAGTTTATGGACTACAAACATGTAGAAATGTTTATGTAGAATAGTACAGAGTGGAAAGCCACAACTAACAATGTCAAAATTAATTTATGTGACTGCATCTAAGTGCTGAACACTGCTATAAAAAAAAAATCTCCCAACCAAGAGATTAGAATCTTTATGAGTTTATCTTATCTCAAGTTAAATGGGTCACACAACTATATTACCACATTTCTCTAGTGAGTTCATTTTCCCAGTCTTGTAACTGCTCTGTCCTTTCTCCACTAGGGCTCAAGCTTCACAGCTCTCTGACAACAGAATCCTAGGAGGCATCTGCTACTCTTGCTCTGCCTGCACGAATTTGGTGGCACGATCCTTCTTTCCTGGGTTCCAGCCACATGGGCCTCTCAGTCTTTGAATTTACCAAATGCTCTGCTTTCTCAAGGGCTTCCCCCATACTCTTTCTGCTGCCTTGAAGTCCCTTGCCTCAAGTCAGTCAACTCAACTGAGTCTCATATTTAGGTACTTCCACTATTAGCCTCGCTCATGGCCATACGCACTTTTTCTTCACAGCACCTAGCGCGCTTTGTAATTTTAAATGCATTTGCATAATTATTGGTCCCCTAAATAGACTGTAAGCTCCATGAGGAATAGTAATCTGAGCTGTTCATGATCTGATATCTACCTAGTATACACCACAGCACTGGGCCTAGATTCCTTGTCTCATAAAACTGTGCTGAATGAATGAAGAGGTGGATGAATGGATGAATGAAGTGATATGAATATAATGTAATATTCAGGAGGCTTTATTTTTTTCCACAAAAATATACCATGTGGTGTAGACTACTAAATAATACCTTGCTCTCATTTGGGCAGTGCTTTCTATTTTTCAAAGCATTTTCCCATACAATAATAAGTTTTATGATTCACATAAGCCTATGAGGTAGACATTATTCCAGTTCCACATTCGAGAACATAGAGGTTCTGAGAAATTAAGTAACTGCCCCAAGCTGAACTGTGTGGTACAAAGAGGTCTGGGATCCAGACCTGCTAGATTCAGGCCAAGGGTTTGGACCCTCTGCCTCTATGGCTCTGACTATGTCACTGTGTCTACTGGAAGGTACACTGGGAGCACTGAAGGTGCAGAGGCATTATCTTGATAGGTCCCTGCTGCTCAGGAATGATGGGAGGAGGTGACGGCCCTACGGTCTGGGCAGAGGACCCTGGCTTCACCAGGTGGGGCTGGAGCGGTGAGGCGATGGGCAGCGAGCCTCAGACATGGCTCTCAGCCACTCTTTCACAACCGCCTGCAGTTGTTCAGTGCCTCGTTGCTCATGTTACTCAGGCAGCGTATCCAACTACTGATTAGTGATAATTGCACCGGTGGCTCCATAGTCGCTAAGCTCGGACGCCACACAACAGAATGGATTGAGCGTGGGCTAGTTCCTGGGTTGAACACCAAATGACCCGGAGAAGTCGGAGAGAGCCACCACATATATTTCCACACCGACTGTCACTCTGGCAAAGGCATGACCCTGTTTATCATATTGTTTGTCTTGTCTGAATATTTACAAACTATAAGCTCACAGGGCACAGATGTGGTGCCTAATCCTGAAGGCAGAAAATCCTTCCCTGTGCCATATGCTTTTAGCGCACACTTCATCATTTCAATGTTCACATCCTGTTAAAGCCCTCACTTCCATTCAGCCTCTGTCTACAGCAGCTTTCCACAAGGAACTTGATGACAGCTGTGCCTGTCGGGAAAACCAAAGCCTCATTTTTCTGTCTTCAGAAGCATCTGAGGACTGTGATACTTGCCACCACTTAACAAGGTGGGGTTGTAAGGGCGGCCGTGTCGAGGCTGGTTATTTCTTCCCTTACAGAGAATTCCAGAATTTCATAATTCTTGCGCTGCCTCTAGGCAAATGGCAGGTGGTACTTGTTGTTGACTGCACAGGACCAAGGCTGAGAGTCATCTCAAACAACAACTAAAACAAATTAGGAGTTGAATGCTCATTGCCTCTCTTAATGCTTTTTGTATTATTAAATTACTAAATTTTTTGCATTATGCTTTTGTATTGCTAAAAGAATGACATAGTTATTATTAATAACATAATTACTTGAGAGGACCCTGTAAGATTAAAGCAACTCCAGTAATGAAAATAGCTACCATTTTTAACACCTTGTCTCCGTTACATTTTTCATTTCTCGCAATAACCCTTTGCAGTAATCAGGAAAATGCTGAGATGCTAAGATAGATGCTAAGATAGACTTACCCAGTAAGTAGTGGAGTTGGAAGTCAGGAGACTGAGTCTGTTCTCAAATGTGTTATTAAGTAGCTGTGTGGCCTTAGGTAAGTCAGTTTACCTCTCTGGGCTTCTGTTGCCTTCCTAGAGAAAGGAAGAGCAAGTTAGACTTACAGATGGTACAGGTCCCTTCTTGCTCTGAGTGTTTCGTTGAATTTTATTGCTCTCTTTCATCAATGATTGATCTAGTTCTTATTTGGAGTCTTTGTTTTTGTTGTTCTTAAGCTGCATAACTTTCTCATTATCCAACTCTCGACTTGTCATACAGAGATGGTTTCCCTGACCAATCCTGCTGAAATAGCCTGTCCATTCTCCTCCCCTCGTTATTACAAACTCTAAACACCTTAGCATGGTACATACAGTTGCCACAAATTGGCCCCCATTTTCTCCTCCAGAACCCAGAAAATGATCAATAAATCTTTGTTGATTGAACTAATGAATGAATATATCCAATGTGTTACAAGTTCTTTTGATTCTGCCACAGAAAACTCCAGTTTTGTGCTGTTCAGTGTGGCTGTTCACATGTGGCTATTTACATTTAAATTAACTAAAATTAAAAGTTCAGTTCCTGACTCTCACTAGCCACATTTCAAGTATTCAAGAGCCACATGTGGTTAGTGGCTGGTGTTATGGACAGTGCCGAACAGCAATTCCATCACTGTAGAAAGTTCTATTGGACAGTGCTGGTCTAAATACTGGCCCGTCCTCTCTAACCCTACTGTGATAGTTCACCTGGATTCTTATGTCTCAGCCTCTCGGTTGGGCTGATCGTAGTCTCCTTCCTCACTAGTCCATTCTCCACTCCGCCTGATTCATTGAGTTCATTTCACGAAGTAGCAGATACTTAGGAAGGACCTTCTACATGCCAAGTCTTCACAGGAGACCGAGTTGCTCACGAGACAGACCTAGTCCTGACTCAATGAACTTCCAGCCTAGAGATCCAGTGTGTGTGTGTCATTCCCATGCTTAAAAACCATTGTTGGGTCCTCTCTACCAAAGCACCTTAGAGCGTTCCCAGAGTGCTGGGCTCTGGAGGGCACGACTGAGAGACTCAACTGTATTCTCAGGAGGGGGCTAACCGAAACAACAGTTCCTGTGTGTGTGTGGAGGGTGTGTGTGTATGTGTGTGGTGTGTGTGATGTGTGTGGTGTGTGTGTGGTGTGTAGTGTGTGTGGGGTGTGTGTGTGTGTGTGTGTGTGTGTGTGTGTGTGTGTGGCGGGAGGGCCTGGGCCCCGTGGGGTGCACTGGTACCTTCCGGCCCCTGAGGTGGAGGGCCTCCCTCACACCAGGGCTCCTGTTTCAGCTCGCCCTGGTCACCTCTCCCATACCTTCTGGAGGCGGGCCTCACCCCTATCCTTACTGCTGTCTCCTCTTCTCAGCGAGCCCAGTCACACCCCAGGGTTTTCACACAGACCCTTCCCTCAGTGGGGTTTCCTCCTCGTCCTTTTCACCTGACCAATTCCCATTCGTCCTCCCAGGCCCATTTCTAACGTCCCTTTCTGTGAAGCCTTTCCCAGCCACCCAAGAGGAGTCAGGGGTTGTCCTTCCTGTGCGCCCACAGTGACCTGCTGTTAGGTCTAGTGCAGCACTTACGGTGTTTACCCTACTAGCTGTTTATATACGCCTCCCTCCAGCTGAGCTGCAGTCCTCCAGATGAAGAACTTCTTGTTCATCATGGTGGCTCTGCTGCCTGAAATAGAGGAGGCCCCTCGTAAATGACTGGGGACGGATGATTAGTGAATGATGCCTGGAAGAATAAATGAGTGAATACATGTATGAAAATTGTGAAAGTGCCCGGCCTGTCTGCAGTTCCCCAGTGAGACTGCACTGGTTCTAGAACTTCTAAATGGAATAAAAAGACCATAACTGTCTACTTACTCTTATCAAAGAGAAGATGTTAATTTTCTTAACATTCTTATTTTCAACCTACTCTAAATGTTGCCCTTTTTTTCCCCATAGGCTAGATTTTTTAAAAATTTTCTGACCCCTTGTCTCCTCAAGGATCAAATGCTTCCTTTCTAAAGGCATGTATCCCAGCATGTCCTTTCTTCTTTTTAATTATTATTTTTTAATTTTCTTAATGCTTATTTATTCTTGAGAGATAGAGACAGAGCAGGGGAGGGGCAAAGAGAGGGGGAGACACAGAATCTGAAGCAGGCTCCGGGCTCCGAGCTGTCAGCACAGAGCCTGACATGGGACTCGAACTCAAAAACCATGAGGTTGTGACCTGAGCAGAAGTTGGACACCCAACCGACTGAGCCACCCAGGAGCCCCCGCATGTTCTTTCTTCCGATTGGAGATCGCGCTGTGCTACTTACGGGCTCCTCCTCACCCGCAGGGTCAGGACTCCTGTCAAAACTGCTGTACACACAATATACAATTTCTTCAATAAACATTGTTACACCACTAGGTGAGTGTTTCAGAAACTAATCAGAAACAGGCCTAACATTTCTTAACTTTTCCAAACCCTTAAAAACATAATCAAGGGGGTGCCTGGGTGGCTCAGTCGGTTAAGTGAATGACTCTTGGTTTGGGCTCAGATCATGATCTCACCGTTCGTGAGCTCAAGCCCTGCATCTGGCTCCACAGCTGGCAGCACGGAGCCTGCTTAGGATTCTCTCTCTCTGCCTCTCCCCTACTCATGCTATCTCCATCTCTCTCAAAATGAATAAATAAACTTAAAAAAAACAACAACATTGGGGCACCTGGGTGACTCAGTCGATTAAGCGTCGGACTTTGGCTCAGGTCATGATCTTGAGGTTTGTGAGTTTGAGTCCCACCCCAGGCTCTGTGCTGACCGCTCAGAACCTGGAGCCTGCTTTAGATTCTGTGTGTCTCTCTCTGCCCCTCCCCTGCTCTCTCTTTCTCTCTTTCTCAAAAAGGAATAAACATTAAAAAAACAAGCATACAAACAAACAAAACTCCACAATCAAACCCAAGAGAGTTCCACAGAGGTTCCCTTCCAGGTGCCCTGGGTGTGACCCTTGATTCACCCAACCGCTTTGTTATTTCTTCAGAGGAAGGGAAAAGGCGTCCCCTAAAGCCCCTCAGCAAGCCAGTTCATCAAATGAAATATTGATTAACCCATTCAACTACCTCACAGACTTTCTGAGATTCAAATAGCTTTTCCTGCTATTTCAGGATATTTTAAGTAAGTGGATTAACCTCCCTCACATCTGCTTCTCCAGATGATTCTGCAGACACATCATCCTAAGAAGGGAAGCTGTCTTTACCAAAAGTATACAGACCTGGCTTTCTTGCTTTCCCCAGGGGTTTGAGCTCCATGCCTTTTATTATAGACTGGGGAAGAAAAATTAGGTTGGGATGCATCTCTAATCACCATTCCTCAGCGTTTCTTCTGTTAAATTTGCTACTGTCAATTACACAAGAAAAAAATTTCATCATTAGAAAATCCTAGTTGCTAAATTCTTTTTTAGTAACTTAATCAGCAATACTCAGAGGCTAAGCTGCATCTAGCCCTTGCTGTATCCAAGATTTTGTTACAATTCCTAGACTCGTTAGATTATTTTCTGGTAAGCTCCTGTTCTGATTTTAGAAATGATTCAGTAATGTGCATAGCTGTGACCAAGTCTACATAAAAGGTGTCAGATATGCGTGCGTGCATGTGTGCATGTGTGTGTGTGTGATATCCTCGGGGTTTCAGTAGATATTAAACCACAACCAGGTAAGGGAGCTTTTGTAAAAAATAAAAGCTTGCCAGAGACTCAGGACTTCCCAACTTTCGAGGTCTCTTCTTTTATGACTCCATAGTAACTGTTTGTGTGGCTCATGTGACAGCAAGCGTGAAATGATTAAATATAATCCATCCCTGGGCTGTTGCACTTTAGGTGAGTATTGAATGGCTGTGGTTGTCTTAGTCTGTTGGAATTGCTCTAACAGCATACCATAGACTGGATGGCTTATAAATAACAGAAATGTATTTTTTCACTGTTCCGGAGGCTGGGAGTCTGAGACCAGGGTGCAAGCATGGTCAGGTCCTGCTCTGGGTTGCAGATTTCTCCTCATGGTGGAAAAAGCAGAGAGAGGAAGCAAGCTTTCTCATGATTTTCATGGGTTCCATCCTTTTCAAGGGATCCTATCTCATTCTCATTGCCTCCAAAAGGCCTCATCCTAACACCATCACATTGAAGGGTAGGGTTTCAACATATGAATTTGTCTGTGACAGTGGTTGGCTACCCAAGAGTCTTTCCCCTCCTTCTTTACACACAAAGTCCACTTCCAGTAAAGAGACCAGTGACTCTCCCAGTTGCATTACAGGCAGCATAGGCAGTGACCCTATCCTGACCCATAATATTAAAGGAAAACTTGCTAGAGGTGGGGTATATATTCTGGAAAAGATTTCCCTCTATTTTATTTTTTTTTTGAAAAGAGAGAACTCTAATGGGATGAGCTTTCTCCCTGTCTTTCTTTGGATTTGTAGTATGAAGACAAAGAATGACAGATAAGTCAATCTGGAATCCTGACAACCTTGTTACTGTATTAATTATGCCTAGAAACAGCTCCCTGTTTAAGCCAGTAGTTAGTTAGATATTCTGTTTACCATATCAGATGATTCGATGGATTGTGGTGTTACAAAGACAGTTTATGTCTATGT
This sequence comes from Neofelis nebulosa, assembly GCF_028018385.1. Classification (NCBI taxonomy): domain Eukaryota; kingdom Metazoa; phylum Chordata; class Mammalia; order Carnivora; family Felidae; genus Neofelis; species Neofelis nebulosa. Next base: position 30,578,940 of record NC_080796.1, read on the forward strand.
CTTTGTAACATTGCAGGAAATCTATATTCAGTTGTAGTTTACTCTTCCCTTCACAAGCAAAGAGGTATTTATTCTTTTTTTTCCTCATTACACGGAAGGCCAAAGAAAGAATACAAGGAGCAGGGCACCAAGACATAAAGAACATCAAGTGGTGAGTCTGGAAAATCACAGGACCATCAGCAAATAGGCTGGCAACTCAACAAAGTGAATAGCCAGTATTCTGCCATGCATTAGAACAAATCAAGTTCTCCTTCATGACTTAGAAAGGTTGTGTACAAAAGGAAGATCGGATAAGAGCATAAACAAAGACCAAAGACCCTGAAGATGGTAAGAGTCCAGAAGCAAGAAAGCAATTGCCCAGGGGAGAGAGACCACAGTGGGATGCTAACTGTAGGCGAAGAAGGGGATCAATGGAATCCAGAAAAAGAGAAACTTGAGGTCTACATCAGACCACTGCCTTCTCTCAACTAAGCTCAGTAATTACTGGGTTTCGGTAATTCTCAACTAAATTTTTACTTTTCTTGTAAAGACCCAAGGTAAAGTGCTCCTCAGCATATTGCTGTAAATAGATACTGGATATGTGTGGGTCTGCTTTGATTGTTGAAATAAAGATTCTGGTGCTCTTTCGTCAGATTTTTCTATCAAGGTGAACACCTTTTGGGGGTATTGCAATTTAGATGTTTATTAAGCACTTGTGTTAGCTGGTGGTACAATAGCTACCTCCAGAGATGATTAAACAGGCACAGCCAGGGAAGGGAAGATGGCTCCATCTGTCCACTAACGATGCCGGCAGTCCTGAGAGAGCTCCAGGCATAAGGCAATATGCCACATCCCAGTTATGGGTATCCCGTGGTGGTTTTAACAGGAACCAAGGTGCTATACTAGTCAGCTGGCCTCTAAGAATGGGACTCCTTGACCTGAGGCAACTAGAATTAAACCACTTCTCCAGAAAAGAAAAAGTGGATTCTTCGATATGGCCTACCCCTTTTCCTCACATTCATATGCCAGTTTTTTTTTTTTTTTAAGAGAACCTTGAGTTCCTAACAGGAAATGGATCCAATGCTTTGTAAAAATTCATGTGAAAACAAAACAAAACAAAACAAAACAGATGGAAAAAAAAAACCCTCAGAGCTGTGAATGAATGCGTACAAATGTCCTCATAAACTGAAGCCCATGTGAAATATGGCTGATCCAACCCATCGGGGAATAGTGAGTCTTCCCACAAGGCCCAGCTTGCTTTCGAGCTAAAGATGGAACTAGAAACTCCAATTTATATCATCTGATTCTGATCAAGGGCAGAGTCTTTTGGCCATTCTCTCAGCATTCAAAGACTGTGGTATTATTCCCCAGATAGCACACAAATGCTCCATGAGTCGCAGAGTCCCAGTGGGGATGTAAGCCTCTGGTGAAAATGGGAATTTCCATGGAAAATGTGACACAAACGCTACCTTTCGGATCTCGAATGAATCAGGTTTTACACCAGAAAGACTTTTCCCATTAAAACTGTACTTTGGGGAAGTGGCTTTCAAAGGGCTTCTGGGCTTCCTGTTGGTCCTCCAGGGCTTTCCTGGGGCCCCATGAGCTGTTCTTTTCTGTTCTGTTCTGTTCAAGTTTAAAAAGGGGAACAATGCCGAACAGTGGGAAGAGTGTGGGCTGCGGAGTCCGATCTGGGTTGAAATTGGAGGCTGCTGCTTCCTCATTGTATGATATTTTACTGGACAAATTAACTGGACAAATTAACCAGTTTCTCTGAGCTTCTACCATATACAGTTGATATGAGACAATATACGTAATGTATCTAAGGCAACACAAAGGATCAGAGTGTTAAAGCAGACTCATAAAAATAGAGACCTTGACCAGCATCAAGCTTTACTAATAATTTCAATGAAGTAAACAATCACAAAGCCCAGGTAAAGCAGCCAGGGGCCCAGGACTCATGCAAATCTTCAGGCCTTTCATGCCACATCAAGATACTCTGTTACCCAGATCAACAGAAAACCTTTAAGCCATGTACGTGGCCACATCACCTATACAGAAAAGAGCCATCATCAAGTATCTTCACATTATATTCAGATAGTTGCATAACTCATGTTACCTTTTCCCAGGACCCATGCTCGTTACATACATAGATTCCAGGTTTGCCACACATGAGCAACCCAGGCAGGACAGGTACCTCCTTCCAAAAGCATTTCATAGATAAGAACCTGCGCTAGCCATATATCATTAGTGTGTTTACATGAAGATTTGACTGTTACCTTCCTTCTTCCTTTCCCATAGGCCTCCCCCTGCTAAAGAGAGAGGAAGGATCGCAGGCTTATTGCTAAACATTTCCTGCCCAGCACCTAACCCCAGACTGGAACGTGAAAGGTGTAGCTTTTATCATATTATTTAAAATAATAACTATAATATGGTTATGTCTCTACTTCCATTTCTGCCTGACTTTCCAGGTCCTGCATAATTCAGCCTATTTCCTGCTACCACGCATCTTAGGCTTCCCTTCCCCAGCTGGTGCAATTCTCATCTCAGCCTTTTCTCCTCTTGTTCTATTCCACTGTCCTCCCCATTTCTCAAGGACAGTCATGGGCCCCTCCCTCCTGGAAAACCTCCATGCCCACTTCTGTCCTCTGGTTTTGCCCTTTTTACCATCTATAATCCATGTTCTGACACTGAACCTGGAGCATCTTATATCACACTGTTCCTTACTTTTTTATGTGTGACAATGTTCTTTCTCCAAATAGATTATAAATCCCATTAGGGCTGAGAACTCTGACTAACTTCATCTGAGTCACTTATCCCAGGAAGCATTCCTTGATCTACCTTCCCAGCAGACATGGTCTCCCTGGCACTGACCTCATCAGCACCCCACTTACCATATTACGATGTTATCATAACTTCTTATAATTTCTGATTTCATTGTTGCCTCTCTTTATGAGCAACAAGCTCCAGGAAGACAGGGTCATGCCTCTCTTGCTCACGCTTATATCCCTAGTGCTTTATATAATACCTGCCAAGGAGTAGATAATTAGTAAATATTTTTTAGAGAAACAGATTTTCCAGTAGTACAACTAATAGAGCAAGGAGCCTGTTAATTTAGACACTGAACATATTGAACATCTATGTTGGGTACTCGGAATGCACAGGTGAACATGATTTCCATCACCTGATCTCTGGACTGAGCAAGTTTGAGTGAACTTCTTTACTACCACTATCTGGGGTGTCCACATATGTACAAAATAGCTATGCAGATAGAATCAAAACCAGATCCCACCGGTTAAGCCCGATGAATGAGTGGGATGAAAGGAAGAAACCAAAGACATGTATTTCTGAAGGGGTACAGGTGCTTTCCTGAAGTCTTCCTGCTCCTGCTGGCCCTTCTTCCTCCCCAAATGGCCTTTAAATAAGATTCACCATTGACCCCAGTCCATTTGAAAATCCCATAGCAATCCTTAAATTCAGCTTTAATTAGTAGCTAGTAGATCTCTCTCTTGCCCCTCACTTCCCTGTTCCTTATGAGTGGTACGACATTTGTGTAGGCATATGCTAGGGCTCCTTTCTGGAAACTTATTTTTGACACAATCTGAGCAGCGTTCCAACTTGTTTATAACAGATTTTGGCCATGAGCATAACAAATTCAAAGCTACATGCTAATTTACTACAATGTTCAAAGCACATCATAATATATATTTAATTTTATCCATCTTTATATCACCCTATGTAATAAAAGATATCATACTGTCATTGCTTTTTTTAAATTTTTTAACGTTTATTCATCTTTGAGAGACAGAGCATGAGTGGGGAAGGGGCAGAGAGAGAGGGAGACACAGAATCCAAAGCAGGCTCCAGGCTCTGAACTGTCAGCACAGAGCCTGACGTGGGGCTTGAACTCATGAACTGTGAGATCATGACCTGAGCCGAAGTCGGACGCTCAACCGACTGAGCCACCCAGGTGCCCCGTTGCTTTTCTTAAGATAGTGCACTTCTCATGGGTTTAAGGCAAGGTCAGTCCATTCCCCAATCTTCTGAGAAAGCAGGCAAACAATGAATTTGGTGTTTATTAGTTGTATCTTATAAGTTTCTCTTAAAGAGAAACTCTGGTGGGCCAATCTCTCAACTCTTTCTGGGAAGGGGGGGTTGGAATTATGGAATGGAGGCAGACAGATTCATATACGAATTTTTACCAAGCATATAAGGTGATTTCCTTTCCTCCCTCCCTCCCTTCCTCCCTCCCTCCTTTCCATCCTTCCTTCCTTCCTTCCTTCCTTCCTTCCTTCCTTCCTTCCTTCCTTCCTCCCTTCCTTCCTTTGCTAAATTACTATTTAGTGCAGCTCAAGATGAGAAAGATTCTTCCGTTCAGGCTTTCACTTACTGAGGCTACCTTCCTGGTGTTCAACCTAAACTTGTCTGCAATATACACTGACATCACCAGCTGCCTTCATCCATACATCAGAATGACTGATTCTCTCGAAAACAACCTGCATATTGCTCCTTTTTCCTCATTTCATCTTTCTTCCCACTAATGCTCCTCTCTTTTTCTTCCCTCATGGAAGGTCACTGCCAAATCCTTTGGTACTCTCTTCAAAGACTTTCTCCATGCTCTGTCCTCCTCTGTGGTCATGTGTTAGGAATGAATTCTCTGCTCTCCCATTAAACAGGAGCTCTTTGAAGGCAGGATCTGTGTCTCATTTGCCTTAGCATCCCCACTGCCTTTAAAAGGGCCTGGAACCTGGTGAGTGTTGAGTAAATGTTTGGGTTTAATGAATATGTTGAATCAACATTGAATCAAAGAATACTTAGTGTCTGGGAGATACAAAAAGAAGTGAGTTTAATGAACCATATTTTAGCACTTCATTCATCTGCAAGAGAGGAATAAATGGCAAGAAATCTTATAGGCCACAACATCATACCCTGTGAAGCCAGGTTGATGGAGAGGCAGTAACAGCAAAGGACAATAGAAGTTTCAACTGTGCCTTATGTCGTCTCTGAGGACAATTGGACAACACTGACTTAAAGAAAAACTTAAGGGGAAAAAAACAGACAAAAGAATCCTTTCAACTGCTTTCAATTAAGCCAAGGCAACCCCCTTCCCATTTTTGAGAAGTCACATTTTTTTTCCTTCTTTCTACACCATTTAGAACTCTGACCAATGAGCCCAGATGGTTCTGTTTTCCCAAATGGATTTATGGATTTTAGTACCATATCCAACGCATGAATTTGGATTGAAAATACAAACAAAAAGAACTGTAGTTGCTTGAGAGGCCTCTTCTTCCCCCTCCCCCACCTGCTCACAGGAGGTCCGTAGCCCAGAAGTCCACGTGGAGGGGCCAACAGAGGTGTCCTGAGGAATGTAAACAACATTAAGAAACCAGAACCTCAGAGTTTTAGTGAAAGAATAGAGTTTTGGGAGGTCCCTCACCCTGATGTGCCCATGAGTCACAGCTAGCTGTACTTCTAAAAGGCCATTATTAGTTAAGGCCTGCTTGAAGTAAAATCTGTCTTATACTGTAAACTCAACGCTGCAATTCCTAAAACAGACCAGCCTGGCCTGCTTCCAGACTGCACAGCCTAAACTACAGAGAGAGTGAAGCAAACACAATTATTTTATTAGCGCCCCTCTGCGCACGGTCCTGGCCTCAGGCACTGGGCCATCTCAGACATTCCCTTAGCTCATCCTCAGGACACAGACGTTTGCCTGATGTATAAGTTGTTGGCATGAGCACGTAAAATTCCTCAGAGGAAAGATGCAGGCATATTATTTGACACAAATCATTATGCCTTATACACAGAAATAGGATTGGAAAACTTCAGTGAGTGTGGTTTGCCTTCTTTCTGATGTCCTCAATTTCTCGTCAGGAGCTTAAAGGGGATTTTCAAACTGTTTGGTATCAGCATTTCCAGATTCTCTTTCTCTTCTAGAAAGGTATCCTTTTGGATGCAATAAGTAATGACAACAGCTGCACTTAATGAATCCCCACCTTGTGTCAGGCTCTGTAGCAAAGCCCTTTAGATGAGTTACCTCCATATTAGTCTGTTAGGGTTTCCATAACAAAAGCCACAGCCTGGGTGGCTTAAGCAACAGAAATCAATTTTCTGACAGTTTTGGCAGCTAGAAGTCTAAGACCAAGGTGCTAGAAAATCTGGTTTATTTTGAGGCCTCTCTTCCTGGCTTGCAGACGTCCACCTTCTCACTGGGTCCCCACAGGGCTTTTCCTCTGTGCACCCAAGGAGACAGAAAGAGATCTCTAGAGTCTCTTCCTCTTTTTATAAAGGCACAGTTCCTATTGGGTTAAGGCCTAACCCTACGACCTCATTTTAACTTGATTACCTCCTTATAGGCCGACTTCAAATAGTCAAAAATAGGGTTAGAGTTTCACCATACGAATTTGCTGGGGGGGGTGGGGGGGCACAATTCTGTTCATAACAACCCCACTGAGTCCACACTACGAGCTCAGGAAGTCAGGGGCATTCTCTCATTTTTATTGTCTAGTAAACTGAAGGTTAAGTAATTTGTCCAAGGTCTCACTGCCAATAAATAAGTTGTTGTTGGTGGTGTTGCTTTTTTTACAGAAGGCGAAATGTTGATATGGAAAGCTCATTGGTATGAATGCAGGGTTGCTTATAGAAACATCTGAAAGGAACAAGCAGGTGAAACGAGAGCAGGGAAGTGAATTCATGGCAGGTCTATTCAGTGAGGTAAGTCACTGTGCTGAGCTCTGGGGACACAGACAAGAAGACATGGTCACTGTCTTCCCGGAGCTCACTGTCACAGCAGCAGTGAAGGGAGTCTTCCTTCCCAGGCCCTGATCTGGGTAAAACTGGGGAACAAGAAAATGTCCCTTTGGGCCCCTTCCTTGTCTGAGAGACCCTTCTGGTCCCCCTTTGGTCCCACTGTCCTTAGAGGCTCCCCTTTGTGTCCATCTGTGACCTGGTAGCTAGCACCACAGATTACGTAAGGTCTTCAATGGTGGTGACTCGTTTCTTAATGTTCTTCCTTTACTCCCACCCCTATCCAGAACTTTTTTTTTTTAATATTTCTTCCATTAAAACCTCTTTGCTCCAAGTCCCATTCTCTAGAGGCAGGTCTCTTAGCTAGGAAAGGAAAGGTCATAGCTCATTTGTTAATTCTCCTGGGTAGTGTGCCGACATTTTATTGGTGGCCTCTAGAGAACTAGGAACTTGTGACACAAATTTCAGGCACCATGGCAGGCAGCACAGTGGAAATTTTTGTGAGGGTAGGTAGGTCTGTCTGTGGATATCAAACTCACAGTGAGTGAGACATCATCCACCCTGGGCTTTTCACAAATAAAGCTATTCCTGCTACTGCACAGAACTGTGCTAAAGGGTGTGTCACAGACCCTGTCAATGCTTCACTCACATCGCTTAGACCTCACATTTCAGAATGAGGAAGGCCACGCTGTTTCTGGTTGCCTGCCAAGGACATCCCTGGGAGTCGCCCTCAATCAAGGACTCTCCAGAGATGGAGTATAAATACCTCAGTTCTCTCATCCCCTGGGTGGGATCATTCTGAGACATGTGTTTTACTCCGTGACTCACATTTCCCTGTGGAGTTTTAGTCGCTCACTGTGAGAAATAGCATAATAACATACCTACTACTGGCTGCCTTCCCTTCTCTGGATCACTTCTCTACTGCCGAATGGCAAATGATGTTTCCTGTGTTTCACAAATCAGCTGTTAGCACTGAAGTCCTTTTCTTACTGTCAGCTTCTGGAGAGACCCAAGTTGACACAGGAGTGCAGCTGGCCAGCGTGTGCAGGGCTGGCTCTCTCATGACGCCGTGCGGTTGGCAGCTCTCTACTCCTCCCTCCTCTGTATGGCTGTGGAAAGGGGGCAGAGAGCCCACAAGAGCGCTGGTCTGCCCATGGAGGTGTCTGGAGAGGGCAGACCCGGATTATGGTGTTTCCTTAACCATAGACCCTAATTCTCTGAGTGGGATCTTAACTAGGGTTGGCTCTGTGGGGGCATGTACAGGGCCCTGGGAATTGATCTGTTTCAATAGAATGCCTGGGGTTTGGAGTCAGAAAGGCCTTGTTTGGATTCCAGCTCTACCACATATGAGCCATGCAGCTAAACTTCTCTGTATCTTAGTTTCCTCATCTATAAAATGGGATAATAATTACTCTCTCAAAGGATTGTTCCAAGGATGACAGTAAGAGCTAATCAGGCTCCAAGGGGCTTACATGAAGTTAATGTAACTCAAAATAATCTTAGGAGGGTGTATCACAGTTCTCTTATCCAAAACCCTTGGAACCAGATGAGTTTTGGAATTCAGAATTCAGATGTCATAAAGATAACAGGATGCACGTAACATATATGGCAGAAGCCCCATCAGGGTCTAAGGGAGTCCTCTAGACTCAGTCACAATATTTCTGCACCAAAAATAGGAAGATCTATACTGTGTGGTAATGCACATGAAAGTATCATTTTAGAATTGCAGATAAAGGATTATGTCCCAGAGAAGTTAAGCCACTTGCTCAAGATCACACACTAGGATTCGAGCCCCAAAGACTAGTGCCAGAGTCCCTGCTCTAACCACTATATGGCACTGCCTCCAGTAATGAAACCCTCTCATCAGAATGAAGGGAATAAGAGACTTGTATCTGATTCATAAGGTAGGTGAGAGCTGCTTTTTATTAATATCATAAATAAATTTATATAGATTATTTCTCCTAGAAACAAAATTAAAGATATGGTCTCATTTGAAACATTAATGCTATAAAATATCAGGCAACAAAACATAATAGCTACCATTTCTTGAAAATCTACTGAATAATTTACATATATCCATCTCATTTAACCCCCATAAGAACTCTAGAGATAGGTTTCATTAGGATCACCAATTTTATAGATGGGGTTGACTAGCTTACCCAAGGTGCCACTGAAATAAGTGGCCAGGCAAGAGATCCAGTCTGGGACTGTTGATGCCTGTGCCCCTTCCATACATTGCCCCAGTGGGCAGGTATGTGCTGCTGACCATCATTGTGTGGTTTGCCTAAGGTCACAGGAGAGCCAGCGTCCAGAGCATTGACCACTCTGGACTTCCTACCTTGGAAGGTCTTGGAGTGATTGACTTCTGGGGTGGAAAGTGCCACAGCTCAATATAATTTCTTTTTGCTGCCCACTCTTGCCACTCGGAGAAAAGAACAGTACCTACTGTTCCCTAAAAAATGCAAGGGAATTGATTGGAAAGAATTTTATCTTATTCCAATCCTGTCCATAGTGTTGTACCATTCTATATTTAGATAAATGCCTTGCAGAGCCAAAGAGACAATAAAAACAAGCTAACAAGGTACTAGACTCATGCCGGGAAACAGTAAGAAGCTGCAAATTCTCTTTGCCCAGAGAATGACTATTAGAAAACAAGAGACAATAAAAACAAGCAATCTGTGTGCTTTAAAGTCTGGGGCATCTCATACTCTTGGGGCAGTTGAAAAAGGATGAGGCAAACAGGGTCCTCTTCTGCCTTTATGGAAATGAGACTTGAAGAGGGGGAACCTTTTCAAGTTTTAGTCCAAATGACTTGTAAAGTCAGGAAAGAACATCAGTGGAGAAGTCATGGGCTTGCTGGAGGCATCGCCTCAATGCTACTACCCTACAGACCAAATTTGAACCCTCACATTTCAAAAAGATGAAAATGAGTTTGAAAGATAACTGAGGTTCATTCATTCATGGGTCTGAAGGTTTGATATGTTATCAAGGTCCAAGCTCCTCATTCCCCATGAGAACCCTACTCTGGGCTCTTCCAGAAGGTTGTAATTCTTCCATTATTTAAAGCAGCATGTTGTGATAATTAACTGTCTCCCACCACAGTTATTTGTACATGTCTTTTTTTAAAATTTTTTAGTAAGTTATAAACTCTTTGAGGGTAGAGAACAATCCCTAGTTATTTTATAGCCTTTCTGGAGGCTAACATGGCATCTACTAAACTGCGATTTTTAAGTGGACCTCTGTTGCTCAAAGCCTTTTTCAGGCATATCTTTGACTAGTTGGGGTCAATAAGTATTTTCTTTTCCAGTCCCAGAAAAGCATCACATTTTTGGACTGTATCTAATCCCTTTTCATTTCATTCTCAAACACACCAAATCTTGCCTGAGCATATCTATCTCACTAAACACAGTAAGTGACAACCAGGATCTGGAGACAAAAAGCTTGTCTGGCACCTGGCCTACCTTATAAATTATACCAGCAACAGATTTACCAAATTCTTTCCCCTCTCTTCCATGGGTCTCCATCTTCCCAGCCTTCCATATCAGTGTCTGAGCCACCCACCATCCAACTACAGTCAACACAATGTATTTTAGGTTTCTCTGCCATTAACCCCTCACCTCAAAGTGCCAATTTCTAAATTCACTGGAGTAATTAACACTAGCTTGATATAATAAATAAACCCTAGGATGTCAGGGACCTAACCTAACATAATGCTAACATAAAATAAGCTTGTTCTTTGCAAAGTAGGTGTTGCTGGTGACAGAGATGGAGAAGGTACATACCCTCTCCTAAAATTCTCACTCCAGGAGTGACACACAGCAGTCATATTCTATTGTTTCCATGTCACATGTCCACACCTACATGCAAGAACACCCTTATAGGTGTTATTGCCACCAGAGTCTAATAATCATCATAGCTAGAATATATTACGCATCTTCATTTTGCAAATTATATACTTTAATTATCTCATCTAATATGCACAACAATGCTAAAAAGTAGGAATTATCATCATTATTTTAGAGATAAAAATACATAAATATATCACTAAGCCTTAGTGCCTATACACACACATACACACATACACACACACACACACACACACACACACAATACTGGGGCTCAAAGGGGATAAATAACTTGTTCAAAGTCACATAGCAAGTGGCAGGTCAAGATGTGAACCCAGTCTTGTAGGACACTCAAGCCCTTTTCCCTTCTTTTGTATCATGTAGCAAGAAATACATAGATCTGCTTTGAGACTGGTCACTGGAAAGGATTAGGGACAATGACTCAAGCTGGACCTTGAAAAGTAAGCATTTGGCCAGCCAGAGAGTGTGGCAGACTGATGGAAGCCATAATATGTGCAAAGGTACTGAGGCCTGAATGAGCGTGGTAGGTCTATGGAAGACTAATCTTAGAAATAATTATGATGTTTAGATGGTATTTACCCAAGTTCCTAGAAATACCCAAATCATGTCCTCAACCTTAGCTACCCCTCTTCAAAATTCCACTGAGGGAGCTATCTACCTATAGAACAATTGTAAAGAAAAGCAAAGTAAGTCCTGTTCACAGCTGAAGTTGGGCTCCTACACCATTTATCCACACACCTATTGATGCAGAGCCTTTGTAGGTTGGGCTAGGGCAAGCACCTGAGTAAGCCTGAATGCTCAGAGCAGGAACACCTTTTCTCCCCATAAGCCCAAACCCAACTTCAGGATTTCACCACATCTCATCTGCCATCAATGGAGATAGAAAACCAAACAGGTAAAAATGCTTGATGATGGAAGGTGAGACCCACAGGTTAGCTGGACATGTCCCAAGCAGAAAGGCCCTGGCTTTCTCCCCATTTATGCCATTTGGAAGCAGAAAGGAGAGCTAGATCTAATAACTGCTTCTTTAGCACAGGTGAGAAAGGTACCGGAGAGCAGCAGAGAGAGCTATACCTTTGTACATGACCTTTTTGTCTAAATCAACTGTACTGAGGTATAATTCACATAGAACAATATATACTTACTTTAAGTGTAAGTTTGAGGAGTTTTGAAACATATAACCGCACATGTAACCTCCACGATCAAGATACAGATAATTTCTATCACCCAACCCCACCAAAAATTCCTTCATGCTTTTTTTTATTCCATGGCCCCCACCCCAAGCCCCAAGCAATCACAGATATATTTTCTGTTACCATAGATTAGATTTGCCTGGGTTTAAGGGTTTCATATAAATTGAGTCACATAGGGGGTGCCTGGATGGCTCAGTCGATTAATCAACCCTCGATTTTGGTTCAAATCACGATCTCATGGTTGTGAAATTGAGCCCGGCATTGGGCTCCATGCCCTCTCTCCCTCTCTTTCTGCCCCTCCCCCACTCTCCTCTCTAAAAAAATAAATAAGTAAACAAACAAACAAAAACAAATATTAAAAAAATGTTTTTAATTGAATCATATAGTATGAACTCTTTGGGCTCTGACTTCTGTTCAACAGAATGTTTCACGAGTCATTCATCTTGTTGTGTGTATCATAATTTTTGTTCCTTCTTATTCCTGAGTAGTATTCCATTGTATGGATACACTACAGTTCATCTATCCATTCACCTACTGATAGACATTCAAGTTGTTTCCAGGTTTTGGCTATTATGAATAAAACTGCTATGAGCACTTGTGTATAAGTCTTTGTGTGGACATTGTGCACGAACTTTTAATGAATAGCCCATGATCTTTTAATGGACTTACTGGGAAACATGGTCCAGTGTCCTAGAATGTCACTGATCTATAGCAACTCTGTCCATAGGTAGGAAAGAGGGAGGAGGGATAAGAAGCATGATGAAAGAGCATCCCCTCTCTTCTACAAACTTAAAGCACATAGCTCGATAACATCCATGGGTAATGCATAGTACATCCATTTTATCTTACATATTTCTCTCCCATTTTCCCTCACTTGTTTTCTTCTTGTACTTTCTATTTCATTTCATTCTTCCTTCAATTTTTAAAAATAAATGTTTAGTTTTGAGCCCTGGAAAACATAACATTTTCTCATCACAAGACCTACTACCCTCATAAATGACTTTGATGTTTCATTTTATTATTAAATATGGATCTACTTTAAATAATCTTCAGTTTATTGGAAGAGTCATCACCAAAACATGGCCAATTGCATCTTTAGCTACTCCTCTCCTACCCCAATTGTGAGGCCTGAATCTGCCAGGGGAATATGTCATTTTCCATACAGTCTGCTGTTTTAGGTCCTAAAAGAGTGAAAGGTCTTAGCACCTCCCGTAGCTCTGTCCACCTTCCAAATACGAAATAAATCAACAAATAGGGTCTGACCCATTATAGAAGGGGAATAGAAACAAATGAGCAAGCAAAGCAAACAGAAACAACCCATATGAACAATGGTGGTTACAGTAGGAAACATAAGTAGAAAAATACAAACAAGCATGATATATAATGGCATAAATAGACCGATGTCAAAAACTGGTGGATTGTGGGCCGATTAGAGCCCACAGACATATTTTGTTTGGTTTGCAATGCTTAAATACAATTCATCCAATATTTAAAAGTCTGAAAAGTTCACAAAAAAAATCTGCATGCACAAAAAATCAAAATATCTGGCAACTAGGCTCCTGCTGCCGCTTCACGAAAATCTCCGGGAGCTGAGCCTCAGCTGCTCCCGTTGGCTGAGCACACTGTGCGCTCTCTGCATTCACTTCACTCCTACAGGTGCCCCGCTTGGCCCTTGTAGGCATTTCAGTCTGCAACCCTTGAGTTAAGGCACCATCTCTAGTCACGAAGAGGAAGAGGTTACGAGTCACACTTCACTCACAGGACAGGTACTATCAGAGGTGGAGACAACATATGAGGTAAACGACCACATTCCAGGACAGGAATTCTTAACTTCTGATGCCTTATTCAGACACTTTCACTTCCTCCATTCCTCCTCAATGACACAACACAATGTTTAGGCCCAGGGGCTCCTGCCTCCCTCTAAGATGACCACTCGGCGTGGCTCCCATAGCATCTCTCCTGCTCCCCAGCAACCGGGTCACTGGGCTAGGAAAGCAGGACCCCCAGCCTGGTGCCCACTGCTCAGAGGCCTATACATGAGGTGGCTCTGCTCCTTCCTCTCAGCTAAGTCTGCCTCCACGACAAGAAACTGAGAGCCTGGAACTTCCCAAACTGCTCTGTAATTTCATAGTAATTTTACATAGAAGGTTCTAATAAGTTCTGTAATGATCCTACTTGAAGCTGGGTTTTGTTTTCTTTTTTTTCTGCTAAGCTCCAGATTTATCCATCCAGTTGTCTGTGAGATATCTCTACCTCTCGCCTGCACAATTATTTCAATCAAAACTTTTCCAAATCTACACTTGTAATCTTCCTTTGCCACCTTCCCAGGACAAAATATGTTGTGCCCTGTGTTTCCTTTTTATATCTTGTCAACCACTCAAACCTTGGAATCATTCTAGGCTTCTCTCTCTTCCACCTACTTCCCTCCATCCAAGAAATCACTGAACCAATTACAAACCACCTCCTTGCTATCTATATCTTTTCTTCCTCATCTTCATTGTAACCAGCCTCATCCAAACTCTCACACAGAATATTCCAGTAGTCTCTTTTAAAAATTTTTTGTAATGTTTACTTTTGAGACAGAGCATGAGCGGAGAAGGGGTAGAAAGAGAGGGAGACACAGAATCCAAAGCAGGCTCCAGGCTCTGAGCTGTCAGCACAGAGCCTGACATGGGGCTCGAACTCACGAGCCGTGAGATCACGACCTGATCCGAGGTCGGATGCCCAACCTATTGAGCCACCCAGGTGCCCCAGAATATTCTAATAGTCTCTTAGGCCAGTCATGCCTACTCTATCCCACCAGGTCCTAAACATAGGCAGTCAGAGTGATTTCTAAAACAGAAGGAAGTCTGATCATATTACTCTTCAGCTTAAGTCCTTTATTGGGCTTGCTATTTGCATGATGGATTCTGCCCAAAGTACTTTCTCAGTGACTGGTTTCTGGCCTAGCTCTCAAGACTTAAATTGTCCAATATGGTGACCATTAACCACATGTTGCTATTGAGCACTTGAAACAGTGCTAATCCAAATTGAGGGGGGGCTATAAATATAAAATACATATCAGATTTCAAAGGGTAGTAAGACAAAAAAGAATGTAAAATATCTTATTAATAACTTTTATATCGAGTACATGTAAAAGAATATTTTGCATATGCTGGGCTAGCAACATATTATTAAAATTAATTGTATCTGTTTCTTTTGATATCTTCCAATGTGGCTAGTAGAAAACTTAAAATTACATTGTGGTTCACATTATCTTCTAGATGTTTTCCTCACCATGTCTTTCTACCCTTCATCTTTTCCACCTGGTACTCTGCTAACATCAGGCATGCCAAATGACTAACAAAGCAGGCCACAGTATTCTATAATCTTATACAGTTCATTTTAAATGAAAATTAGAATGCCCTTGAACTATCACAGCTCATTCCACCTGTGGTGGTTTAAAAATATATGCACAGTCTCCTTTCAAAAGGTAGACTCTAATTTTTCTCCCTGCATTTTGGACTGTACTTAGTGACATGCTTCTATGAATGAATAGAATAAAGCCAAAGTGTCACATGTGTTATAAAAGGCATTCTCTTTCCTCCATTCCCTCTCTCTCACATCATTCACCCTGAGTGCAGCCAGCTGCCACATCTCTTTCTAGAGAATCACACAGGCCTATGGAGAGTTCCACATGACGAGGTACTGAGGCATCCTGCCAAGCATCTTGGATCCCCTGGCCAGCCCTAGTCAAGCCTTCAGAGGACGACAGTTCCAGCCAATGTCTTCATGATAATTTCATGAGAGATCCTGAGCCAAAGCCACCCAGTTAAGCAGGTCCCAAATTTCTAAATCACAGAAACTGTAAGGTAATTAATGTTAGCTGTCTTCAGCAGATGAGTTTTGGAATAATTTGTTACACAGCAAGAAATAACTAATACACTACTCGCACCCCACATACCCTCCCCACTCCCACATTAGGAAAGGAAAATAAGAAAAGAAGTTGTTAAGAGCTCACACTTAGGTTTCACTTACTTAGATATCAAGATTTGGTTCAAAATCATCCCCTCTGTGAAGACTTTCCTAACAAACCCCAGCCAATTCTCATATGTCTATACTAATATTTTTAATTTAGAAAATTCTGTGTACATTTTGAAATCAGAGTTTTAACTAAAGACATATGTTCTGTTTTTAATTTAAAAATAAAATTTTTTCAGGGGCCTCTGGGTGACTCAGTTGGTTAATCATCCGACCTTGGCTCAGATCATGATCTCGCTGTTCCCGAATTCAAGCCTGGTGTCGGGCTCTGTACTGACAGCTCAGAGCCTGGAGCCTGTTTCAGATTCTGTGTCTCCTTCTCTCTCTCCGCCGCTCATGATCTGTCTCTCTCTTTCAAAAATAAATAAACATTAAAAAACATTTTTTAAAAATAAAAAATAAAAATAAATAAATATATATATTTTTCCCTCAGGCGCCTGGGTGGCTCAGTCAGTTGAGTGACTGACTCTTGATTTTGGCTCTGGTCATGATCTCAGGGTCATAGGATCAATCCCTGGTCAGGCTTTGCACTGAGCATGGAGACTGCTTGGGATTCTCCGATCTCTCTCTCTCTCTCTCTCTCTCTCTCTCTCTCCCTCTGCATCTCTGCCCTGCTCACGCTCTCTCTCTTTCTTAAAAAAAAAAAAAAAAATATTTATTTTGAGAGAGAAAGAGAGAGTGGGGGGTAGGGGCAGAGAGAGAGAGAGTAAATAGAGAATCCTAAGCAGGCTCTAGTTAGCACCCAACGTGGGGCATGATCTCACAAACCATGAGATCATGACCTGAGCCAAAATCAAGAGTTGGACAACCAACTGAGCCACCCAAGCATCCCCAAAATAAATTTTTTTTCTGAATACAAAAGTGATAAATACACATAGTAGAAATTTTGCAATAGTCTAAAAAGAAGAGAATTTAAATTACCTAAAATGTGATCTCACTGAGGAAAACACTATTAATATTTTTAATATCCATTTTTGCATATATTTTTTACATAAATAGGGTTATTTTGCACATGCAGCTTTTCATCCTCTTTTTCTCATGCAGTGACCTCATTTCTCAGTTCCATGACCTCCTCACTTTAGTTACTGACTCCAGGGTCAAGCTGTAGTTTGAACACTTGCTACTGAAAGTGTGGTTCGTGGACCAGCTACACTGGCAACAAATGAGAGCTTATTAGAAATGCAAAATCCATCATGATCTCACTTCAGGACATTTGTACTTGCTCTCCCTTTGTCTATAAGGCTAATCTCCCAGTTACTCGCTGGGCTCATTCCCTCACTGCATTCTGGTCTCTGCTCCAATGCTGTCTGCAGAGAAAAGCCATTCCTGACTATCCCACCTGAGGTTGCATTCTGGTTCCACTCTGTTCCCTTACTCTGCTTTACTTTCTTCAAGTATTACCATCACTTGATGTTATTTTAGATGTATTCATTTTTTTATTTCCTGCCACAAATATTTTTGGAACCTCCACTATGTGTCAGGCACTGTCCTTCCTACAAGCTTTGGGAACACAGAAGGGAGCAAAATACACCCTACATCCTGCACTCTAATGTAAGCATCCTATATAGATATGTTGTTAGCTATTATTTCATGTTTCTTTACTTATTCATCCCTTCAGAAGAGGCCCAATCCTCACCATCAACAGAAGGCTCCATGCCAGGTCCCATGACTTAAACCCACCCTGAACAGTCCAGCTTCTCTTTAGAGGGAATTTTTCAATGTGCTTTTGTGCTGTGTTGAGCTAAGATTAACTTGGTTGTTTGAAACTCCATGAATTGTCCCGATACAATTTCCCTGCAGTGGAAATTTCCCTTACTTGTTGTAAGCCTCCAGCTACATAGCGAGTCTTATTCCTGTGCAATTTATCTAAGTTCAAAGGGGTTCCCAAAATGGGACCAAAAATTTTATCATCATCATCATAATTGTCGTTGTCATCACCATCAGCAGCAGCAGCAGCTACAGCAGCAGCAGGGTTAGGCCTGATAAAAATTTCCAAAGACAGAGTTTATCTTTAGTGCCTTCTTACTTCATCTGGTACCTCCTTCTTACCCTCCTGCACATCTAGGTTCCATTTCTTGGAGGCCTGGCCCTCAACTGGTTATCATGTATTCCCTCCTAAGGTGGCAAGGTGCACCTCAGTGGGAAGGGCTTGGAGACCACAAAGCGGGGTGGGTGAGGAACACTAATAGCTTATTATGCACCAGGCTCCCCTTATCCCCACACAATCCTCTCAATGTGTGAGGAAAACACAACCTAGAAGGACATACTTTGTCCATCATTTTCCAGATGAGAAAACTGAGGCTTAAGGAGATTACGTAACCCTCCCACATCACCATCTCCCACTGGATGGTCTGAAGTCAGCTCTGCCTTCCAATCCTCCTGAGCCTCAAAAATTCAAAGGAGCACATTTCTGATGATGGATTATCTAAAGCCCAGGATGGAGGGCGTTTTTTAAAAAACGGGCAGAGGTGGGAGCAAGTGATGTAGGTATTGATGACACAGGGTCCATGCAGCCAGACTTCTCAATTACAGGTGCACCAAAATGCAGAGACAGACCATATCTCAGGTAGTGCCTGCACTGATGGCTTCATCCGGCAGAAGTGCAATGGCAAGGCCCAAAGTGGAGGAATTATACTCATTTAAACCTGAAGGATTAAGATTACAACCTACAGTCCAGGAAAAGCACACCTACGTGATTATATTTACAGGAACCAGATTTTCTAATAGGGGATGAGAGAAGAGGTAACCAGTTTTTGCCCCTTTATAAAATCACAGGGGCGCCTGGGTGGCTTCGTCCGTTAAGCATCTGACTTCAGCTCAGGTCATGATCTCACAGTTTGTGCGTTTGAGCCCCGCATTGGGCTCTGTGCTGACAGCTCGGAGCCTGGAGCCTGCTTCAGATTCTGTGTCTTCCTCTCTCTCTGCCCCTCCCCTGCTCATGCCCTGTCTCTCTCTCTCAAAAATGAATGTTAAAAAAAAAGCATTTAAAACTGCAGTATCCCCCTCTAAAATCATCAACAGAAGTATCATCACCATAATTTTATAGTTGAGTAGGAAATTACCATTTCTAAGAGGGATTTCTAAATTCAGCAGTGTTCGCATGTCTTCATTCCCCTCCAGAATGGTTAAATGAAAATGAACAGCTTTAGCATAGAACAGAATGTGTAATAAAATATTAAGTAAGCTTTTCAGGCAGATATATTTTGTTTAGAAATCCCCGTCTTGATCCCTAAAATTAACTAAGGCAAGGGATCAAAATATAACGGATCTCATAGCATAAGCATGTTTACAGGAGCATATAGCATGCGATGAGATCTCTGATGGCCCAAGGAACTTAGGGCTCCTCTTTCTACATGGGGTTCACAGGGCAGAGAGGCTTCCAATACATGTCCTGTCATTAGAATGGGCAGGAATAGGACTGGATGATGAGCAGTCCCTCTCTGAACATTTGAACATCATCAAACAAAACATTTATTGAGCTCCTACTCTGTGCCAAGTACTGCACTACTGACAGGTAGGATGTGGTTTGATGGGTAAAATAAGATGTACACTCGGAAAATTAAATAGTTCTTGTGAGTATAAATACGTGTGTTAATAATTAACACCTTCTGTTTGTGAATGTCACAGGATAATATTTTGATATATTAAATGATATGTTTTCCCTTCTCAGTAATTCTTGTTACCTGTGAACCTTTTCCCACACAGGATTTCTTGGCACACTGCCTCAGGGATGGGATTAGACTACAGAACAAAGGAGGCAAATTCTTGCCTTTTGAATTTCAAAACCTGAAATCTTGGTAAAAACAATATGTTTGGGAGAAAAATAGATCTGGAAATGGTTATAGTTTTTTTTTCTAATCCTAAGATAAGATAAAACTGGGGGGTGGGGGGTGGGGAATGGCAGGGAGAGTAAAAGCAGAAAAGGTAGACACTTGAATGGGTCACTAAGCAGAGGCTTATGTTTGTCTCCTCTGCCCTGACCTCATTGGACTGAGTTCCTGGTCTAGAGGAGACACAATAGATAGTCCAGGAAACTGGGCAAATCCCTCATTTTGTGAGGGCGATCTGTGGCCAGCACCCAGCCTCTCATTTCTGGCTGCTGCCTCCAGGCTCAGGGAAAGCCTCACAGACCCCAGGCCCTTAGGGTCACTTACCCCGCATTTTGGGGACACGGCAGAGACTGCCTGGCTGAGGACGTGTATCTAGATGAAGAGGACCCAAAACAGCCTGCAAGTTACCCCCATATGCCCATGGAGTTCAGGGACAGAACAAAATATTTTCCAAGTGCCCAAGAGGAATAGATGGGATAGACTCAGAACTGAAAGATCTTGTGGCCCGGGGCTGGGAGGACACAGTGGTAACTTGTGTGGGACACAGTCACTGTAGTGTGATGTGAGCAGCACAGCAGATGGCAGCATGGACTGATAAGAAACCCTGAGGACTGGTTATCTACCCCCCAACTTTCTCTCCCCATCCCATGCTAATGCACTCTGACAGCTCCCTAGATCTGTACAAATACATCAGGTTCATGATTCCTCCTGATAAATATCCATCCCAGAAAAGAAGCCCTCTTGGGTTCTCTCTCACAAACCCAGCCCCATCTACACATCCACGCTTAACCAGCTTCCTTCAGAAAAATTCTCACAGGGTTCAACTATACTCCTGACACGGTAGGCACATTTTTTTTTCATTCTTAAGAAATAAAGAGAAGACCAGGCAACATATCCTGTGTAACAGCCCATGAGACATCGCAAGAGAAGAGTAGGTCTACAGTGATCCTAGGTTCCTGATACCTACAATATCTCCCTTCTTAGCTCAGATTCTAAATCTAGAACCTGAGCAGAATGGTGGGGAAAGTGTTTTCCAAGCTCTCCTTTCCTTGTCAGCCTTCTAAGTTGTCCCTTTTCCCACTTTTGTGATGCCTGGTGTCCAGTGCTTCTTGCAATGTCCCCATCTTCCCACTGTAACCTGAAACTCATTCACATTCAGGTCAAGGAACTTAGAACAGCATGAGGTTAACCCCTCCTCCTCCCGTTTCCACAGCCAATCAGTTGTTAAACCTACCTTGTCGCCATCTCTCCTCCCCTTTCCGTTACATGGAAATGCTGTTCTCTATCTCAGTCCAGGAACATGGCAGAATTGTACTTCCTCTCCTCCTTGAGGCTGATCTTGGCCAGCCATGTGACCCTTTGGCCAATGAAAGCTGGGCAGAGGTGACATGTTGCTTTTGGTGGAAGTGGTTAATTGCAGTATGTGAGACTACAACACTTTTTTCCGGCCGCTGGAACCGACAACATTTCAGATGGCAGAGGCTCTGCTGACCTGATTCTCAGAGTAAGGACTCCAAGTCTGTGTCCAATGGGTGTGTAATGTGACCAAGAAATAAACATTTTTTAACTAATTCACTGGTTATTACTGCATGTCATCAAGAGGGCATGACCACTGGTTGACCCAAGAGCTGGACCAGGTAATCAGAAGCTCCTCACCCTCTCCCCTATCCTTGGCATGAACACTCTGCCCACCAATCCCACCAGGGGAGCCATTTTCAAGGATGCAGGTTTGACAGAGCAATGTGTTGTTGAAACCATCCGAACGATACATATGACTGAAGCCAGTTACGATTTTCGCAGAGTGGGAGAGGCGATCTACTTATCTTGCAGCCACCCAAGGTAAGCCTTGGATTTAAGATCCCTTGCTTATTAAAACTGCCATCTACCAATCTGGAGTGCTCTGCCTCTCTCTGTTCTCTCCCTGCCCAGTGTGTATGGGGGCCAGTTTTGCATTTCACCCCGGGAAATCCTTTGGCCGTGAACCAACAGCATCATAATCTAGCTCATCCTGACTCATACACTTGGGTTCCTGTTGAGCTTCAGGCTCTCATCACTTCTCACCTGAGCTCGAACACACGCTACTCAAAGTGTGGTGTGCACACTTATGGTATCCATAAATATGGCGGGTTTGTAATGAAGTGAGTACAGATACTAAGAATAAACATTTAGAAATTCTTATAGCAATTTATCTGATTAATTTTATCTGTTCAATCTAATAATAAGATATTTGGGCTTACAGTCTCTCAAAATCTTAGCATTGTGCCTCACCCATGGGGTACTAGAAAAATGTCAAGTTGGATCAAAGCTTCATGATTAAGAAGTAGAATTACAATAGGCGTTCAAGCAACAGCAAGCAGATCTGGGGGATATTTAAGGTGCAAGACCCTTTCTCACTGCGTGTGAAATGATCATTTAAAAGTTCCTAGAGTCGGGGCACCTGGGTGGCTCAGTCGGTTAAGCGTCCGACTTTGGCTCAGGTCATGATCTCGCGGTCCGTGAGTTCCAGCCCCGCGTCGGGCTCTGTGCTGACGTCTCAGAGCCTGAAGCCTGTTTCATATTCTGTGTCTCCCTCTCTCTCTGCCCCTCCCCCATTCATGGTCTGTCTCTCTCTGTCTCAAAAATAAATAAACGTTAAAAAAAATTTTTTTTAAAGTTCCTAGAGTCTACTCTGTACCAACATAAAAGTTAGCTCCAACAAGCAGGGAACATTCCTGAGCTCTTTCTCACTTAACACTAAATACTGTTTTAAGTTTGCCTGCAAAACAGTGTGGGCATGAATGTATTTATTCTCTGGAATAAAACTTTGTAAATATATTGCCTCTGAATATGGTTTTCCAAATTATCCACAAATAGCTTGACATTTGACACTCTTGTTCAAGAGTACAAGAAGTTAATATAAGTGATCCCTAAATCTCTTCCCAACTCCCTCCAGGACTCACTAGAGTTTTCTCCCCCAGAGGTTTTTTTGGCATTAATACATCTCTCTGCACCACACAAGAAACAGGCAGCATGGCATCCTGAAAAGAACAGTGAGCTGGGTGTTGGGACACCTGGTTCTTGCCCTCACTGCCCACTCACTTGCTACTACTACACGAAGCCATTGCTTAGCTACTGGGTGCACTAATTTCTCCACCTAGTAAATGAGGATACTAAGTTAATAACGGCAAGTACATAACATCAGCTCTGCTGGGAGAATCAAAATAAAGAGTACAGAAGTCTTTGGTCGTAAATAAAGTGCTACGCAATTGAAACTTAGCCTTTATATAGAATACTGCCTTGGAATGCTCTCAGATTATCTTGTACACATGGATTTTCTCCTCTCTGGCCAGATAGTAAGTCCTTAGAGGTGCACTGTGTAAGATCTCTTTGTATGCTACCTTTGGGACGTTCTGTCCTTTGGGACAAATAATATACATACGATGATTGTTTGAAAACTGTTCAATTTACCAAAAGTTGTTGAACCCCTTCACCATCAAGTGAACTGCATAAACTTCATACACTGCATGACAGATATTCCTCCCTTACTGACATCCTTTCAGAATTTTGGTTAAGGAGAGTTGTAATTGGCTATCTGAGTTCCTTGAGGGTACAGGTCATATGTCATTAACCTTTGTATCCCACATTTACCTTAGTGTCGCAGACACACAGAAGGAGCCCAGCTAATGTCTGAAGATAAATTAATAAATGCATGAAGTGACTTTAAGGAAATACTTCCTAATATTACCTCCATTCAGTCACCCCGAAACCTAAAAAGCCAACTTTTGTTTGATTTTGGTTCAACTGGCTTTCAATTTCGCAGAATCCACCAAAACATTTTAAAAGTCCACCTGCCCAGTAAGTCAGATGATTTTTCCATCCTCTGTCCTTAGCGAGCACAAGCAGTTCTTATTCAAAGATCATTAAAAGGATTAGGTTGCAAGAGTGAGAGTGGTAAGGAATGGAACAGCTATCAGTCTGAAAGAAAGGAAAATTGTACTAACTGTTCAGATACAACACCATTCTGCACAGTAAACAGAGTGCGGTGGAGGAATAAAGGGCTTCTATATAGAGGAGCTATAAGCTCTGGCAAGACCCACTGTGCTGCACTAGTGAAAAGCTTCCTGCTGGGGCTGCAATGGAAAACGTGACCTCACAGAGGAGTTCAGAACAGAAATGCTCAGAAGAAGATGACACACCAGAAGTTTTTGGTTAAGTCATTTGGTTCCAGGCATATAAAAGTTTCAGTTAAAAAATAATGCAGGTCACATGAACTTGGTAAGAGATTGCTATTCTCATCAGAGCTTCCAATTCCAAAGTGCCTCTGCCCTCATGTTCTTCACCTTTAGGAACACATTCATCTAGAGAGGCCCACGCCCTGGAAAGCAAAATAGGTTAGTCTGGAGTCACTGGATCTAGATTCGCCAATGTTCCACTGATCCATCCCAGCACAGAGGGCTCACTGACTAGGGTCTCCAAAGAACAGAGGCCAAGACAGCACTGGAGAGAAGTCAGCAATGCCCTTTCCCCATTCCTGCTCCCACATAGAGAGGACCCTCTTATAGGGAAAGTGTGTGTTTATTAGGGCAGCAATTTATGTCTTTTACCAACATTATTAGCCAGTTCAGTGAGTGTTTCAGAGCTGGGGTCTCTTGCTATGTGATGGGATCTTGAAGTTTACTTAATAAATTAGGCTTTTGCAAGGAAAAAATGAAATGTGTCACTTCATATGGTTATGAATAAGACCATAGTCTAGGAAAAACACCCACCTCCCCACCCTTGCCCCAAACAAGCTTTTATTTTTCAATATAGATCTACATTTTGCACAAAGCATGAATCAAGTCACATATTTAATGTCAGTAGAGTATAATTTTACAGGCAGGCCAGAAAGGAAAAGGGGGGATGTAAGCACGTAAAACTTATATTTTTATTTATGTCTACTCCCCACAGATTGAAAAGAAATTTTCAAGAGCACCACTTCTGAAGCTAACCTACTCCCAGCGCCTGAAAATTTGGTGCTTATTGAGCACTGCCCTCTGGTGTCCAAATGGATCCCTTTAGTTTGCCTCGAGGCAAAAAAGTAAGCCTCTCTATAATTAAACTAGTCTACAATCTGCATTCATTCTTTCACTAAATATTTATGGAGAGCCTAGTACGTGCGAGTTTGTGGAAGGAGATGAGATACACAGACGTAAAAGAAAAAAAGACACAGTTCCTTGCTGTGTTCTTACGGAGCCCACAATCTAACAAGAGAAAGCGGCTGCAATCACACAGTTAATTTGATCATACAGAAGAAAACCCTTCACCTAGTTTCTCAGTCAAATGAGACCGACACATCTGGGTTGTCTCCCTTTCCAAACTGTTCTCAACCATTATTCATGTTAGCAGGTATCTGGCAGGCTTTGGATAGAATAGTCTTTGAAGTACAACCTTTGTACCCCTTTGGTGAAGGGGACGTTCTGAAATAGAGAAGCCATCCTCTATTATAATGATCAAGGCCTAGTTTGAAAGGTTTCTGTGGGAATGCTCCTTTGAGTTAACCCCAGAAGATACTTCTGGTCTTGTGGACACCTAAGAGCTCACTGGTTACCAGATCTGACATACAAATCTAACATTCATTAAGCCTCACATTTCTTTCTGAAAATGCAGACTGTTTTTGTAGCACTGTGATGAGAAGGCTCAAAAGGAATCAAGTGGTAGAGACCCCAAGAATAGATCATAAACTGTCTTAGGATCCTTAGATCTACAAATTGCCAACTGGAGCCACAGAAACACACATTGTTTTGAACGGGTGCATTTTCAGACCTTCTGGGAAAGCAGAGGGAGTCTGAAGGAGTTGTCAAGACTTTCCATCAAGAATAAAAGTGAAATTCAAATATCACCAAAGGAAAGTAGTCAGGAATGACTACAGACCAAGAATGATGCTTTACACTGTTTTATAACGTTCCTCCTTTTTGCCACTTTTACATTCTTGCTCCTGTTGTCTTTTAGAGTAGTTAGCTGTGACTTGCTTCTCACCATCAGAACATGCCAAACGTGACAGGATTTATTGTATTATTACACTGATTACATGGTAAAATTATGAGATCCATCTTGCTGAGACTTTCTCCCTTGCTGGCTTTGAGGAAAACAACCAGCTGTGCTGGCAAGGCCCATGTGGCAAAGAGCTGAGGGTGGCCTCTTGCCAGCAGCCCACTAGGGACTGAGACCATCAGTCCAACAGCCCACAGGGAATCAAAAGCTGCTAACAACCACACGAGGAAGGCAAGGAAGCCTTGCCCAGTCAAGCCTCAGATGAGACTGGCCTGAATGCAGCCTCACAAAGAACCCAACTTTGAGATATTAAATGTGTGTTATTTTAAGTTGCTAAGTTTGTGGTACTATTATTATGCAATGATAGATGGCTAATATTGATCTCAAGATATTTTATTTTAAAACATTGTTATTATAAAAGTGATACAAGAAAAACAGAA
Organism: Neofelis nebulosa; assembly: GCF_028018385.1. Taxonomy (NCBI): domain Eukaryota; kingdom Metazoa; phylum Chordata; class Mammalia; order Carnivora; family Felidae; genus Neofelis; species Neofelis nebulosa. The sequence continues at coordinate 30,605,021 of NC_080796.1, forward strand.
GACAAAGTCATCCATTTATTGCTCTGTCACCCTACTGTAAGTGCAGTTAGTAATTTGTCACCCTTTCTTTATATGCTTGGTGTGTTATTTACATCCATGGTCCTACCCATTCATACACTTCAATATCTTGTTTCATTAATTATATATTTTCTCATGTTTTTCATTATATTCATTACTAATGTTTAATGAGTACATAACGTACCATTCATTGGGTACATTGGCTATCTGTATCTGTTTAATGACTATTTCCCTATACCAGAGGTTGGCAAACTATGGCTCTACATTTGTAAATAAAGTTTTATTGGAACACAGCCATGCCCACTTACTTACATACTGTCTATGGTTATTTTCGTACTACAAAGAGCACATTTGAGAAGTTTTAAGAGAGACTATATGGTTTGCAAAGCCTAAAATATTTCCCTTCTGGCCATTTACAGTAAAAGTTTGCTGACCGCTGCCTTAAACTTTTAAGTGGTTTACAATTTGGGTTATTACAACTAATACCGCTTAGAATATCTTTGTGCATATAATTTTGTATACTCTAGGCAACATAATTGGGAGGTATTAAACAAAAGTGGAATAACTGGGTCTACTTAACAAAGATGTTTCTAGGGCTGGCACTGTCCCTCACCATCTCTCTAACATTCTAGCCAGGATACAATAATGGCAGTGGTAATAAGAATGGAAAGCAAGGCCCCGTACTTTCATAGGTGGCACTTCTCTGGTCCCTATTAATCCACATGTACATGTACTTTTACGGTTGGAATGAGCATATTTTTACTTTTGGTATAAAGTCAACAGTAATTGCCACATAAAAACCAACTGGAAGAAAACTTGGGGATTTAAAAGTAAACTGAGCAAACTCTCCAGATGTCAAGGTGTCCATGAAATGCCATTCCAGGCTAGCTGTAGTGGCCAAAAGGCACTAAGTGCGTTGAATAAGAAAAAGGTGACAGTCTCAACAATGTGTAAGCAGTGGCGGCAATGAACAGTGAGGCAGCTATGAGTGGGGGAGACAGAAGAAACACGTGTTCTACCCCTCTGAACACATCCTAAGCATAAATTTGTATATAACTATAATTAAACTGTCTCCAGATAAGAAAGTTCTAGAGCAACTATCCTATACCTAGGAACAACAAAAAATTCTTCTATCTGGGAAAGCTTTATTCCTCAAAAAGAAAAACTTATGGAATGGGACCAACTAAGTCAACCCTAACTATCTCTGAGATAAAGGATGAATCAGGTTGACGGATCTCAAATCCAATCCCAAAGTAAGCATCAGGAAGAATAGGTGTCATCTTCTAAGGGAAATATTCTGCAATAAAAAAAAAAAAAAAAAAAAAAAAAAAAAAAAAAAAGATAGATCAGGATGGACCTTTTCCCCAGTATGGAAGGTAATTTAAAAGCAAAATCAGATAGATATTTAATGTAATTATCCCAATTACACCAACAAAATATATAAAGAAACCATATACAACATATTTACTTTATTAAAATATTCCTATCAAAATGCCAACCCATTTAACATTTTCTAAAGATGTATTCTTTTGGCTGAAACTTTTATAAGCCTTTATATTCCACGTTAGTTAATTATCAAATAATATCGTGACTTTATAAAGTACTCTAGGAAATGATGAAATTCTCCAAAGAAGAAGTAAATCTAATTATTTTTGTGAAACCTAGGAACATATTACTTTAAACAAAACAGCCAGTTTTCTGAGGTGTGAAAATCAGGTCATTTTTTCCTTGAATTTTCATATTGCAAAGGAAGTTGAATAGCTTGATTCACACTTCAAAACATGTCATAATTTTCTTTCTTTTTTTTTCCCACTGTTTACTGATAGTTGCCTCAAAACTGACCTGAGGGTCTGGCAGCATAAATCCATCAGTAAGTTTATAATAGACTATTGTGGAATCGGACTCCACTATGGCCAAAGTAAAAGACATTGGCAAATCTGGATCACCTTGCAATTTTCGAGATGCCTTCAAGATCTCCCTTATCCTGAAAATAAAGCCACAATACATTTAGGATTCATAGTCACTCAATTAATAATAAGATCAAACACTGTAAAATCTTGGGGAAGAGGGAGTCAATAACATTGTATCCACAGTGCTGACTCAGGAAATGTCTGAAAGCTCAAATATAAACATCTAAAGTTGCCATCTCATACAGAAAATCCTGCAACTAAGAGCCATTTACTGAAAGCCATCTTTCAGTCCCTTTTGTATTTACCCGTCTCTCCTGATCATCGTACATGAGAGAATTACTGCATTCTGGAACCTACAGAATAGGGTACTAACAGTGTTCAGTGAGTCTACATTGTCTAGGGATCCTGGGCATTCATTGTCCAATTTTCCAACTTGGTATCGTATGGCAGAACAATGTGGTATTCAGGTTTGCTTTTTAAAAAAAAAAAAAAAAAAAAGGTTATAATAAACATTTCCAAGTTTCTACATGGTATTAATCATTTCTACCTTTAAATGGCTATGTAGTATCTATGGACTCAAAATTTACCCAATCATTCCCCTATTTCTGTAAAGTTCTTTGAGGCCTTTTAGGGGGAGGAGGGTACTAGCAAAGATGTGGTTATGAGGTTAGTTGTTTCTGTTGGGTCTTTCCAAGGATTGGAATTATTATATATGAATATAAATATTTTTATGGTTCTCAATATGTATTCTGATATTAACAGAAGCTAAGAGAAAAATATAGAGAGGAATAAAACTTTTTTCTTATAAGGTTATATATCAAGCATCAATTTTATAAAGGATTTCAGTTTGTCTGCTATGGAAAATAATGTACCAAATCGAATATCTACGTCTTCAAAGTGCTATTAGCTTTTGTTTACCACAAACTAAAAATCCTTATTACCTACTCAATAAAGCCTATGTTCAATAATTCAGTAAAATGTATCCTCCAGAGGAGCTTTCTTAAAAAGGCAAATAAAAAATGATCAGTTGTTTTTTTCATTAAGCTAACCAATTCTCCAGAAATTGGAAAAAGATTTACTGGCATATTAACATGCTACAAGTGAATACATAAATAACTCAATACTCTTGTGTTCTTTAGCAAAAGTGTAATTTATCCCCTTAAGTTCTACTTCCCATCCCTAAGTAAAAATTCTTATGGTCACTCTTCACTCATCTTATTAGCTATTAAATCTATAAACAATCTAAAAAGAAAAGTCTCTGCTTTGAAGCATTCTTACTACAATAATTATAATTTTTAAAAAAACATTATAGAGACTGGAGAATTTAGTGATTTAAAAACAGCAATAAACTTTTAGAAAGCTGGAACTAAATTATTCTTGCTAAAATATCACTTAATCACTTTATGTCACCCAGTGATAAGTGGTTTGTGAAAACAGTTGCTAAAGGCTGCTTACCTACTACCTCTCATTTAAGTGTTCACAGGCATGTAATGATATAAGGAGGGAATGTGTTTCTAACTTTTTTTCCTCAGAGTCAAGCCATTTCTAAAACGACCTTGAGTGAGTCAAGTCAACAATATGGTAATACTTCAGTTGTTAAGCATAACTGTCAGGCAACATTTATTGGATATATAAAATCTGTCTACCTGGCAAAATCTTAATTCCTTTTCAGGAATTAGCAAAACATCATCTTCTCTTTTAAGTCTTCCCTGTCACCTTTCCCCAACATCTAGGCAAAGTCATGAATCTTACCCTACAGACGCACCTTGTGCAAACCTATACTACTGTAATTGCTACCTTGTATTTATACCTCTCAGTGTCTGTTTTCCATTGGACTGTACCCATTTTCAGTGCTGAAGATAAACACATTAGCCCAATGCCCAATATTGTAGTAGAATATCTGGGCAGAATGAATGAATGAAGAAGCTTTGAACAAAGATTTCATATGGCTAAATGTATTTCTGACAAATACTTTTCTAAAGTTTACTATGCAATTCTATTGTACTAAATAAAAGTTTACCTGGTCTTGAAAGATCACGATCATTTTTGGTACTTACTACTGTAGATACCATGGTAGATGGTGTATCAAAGAACTCCCTAGAATTTCTTGAAAGTATCTGCTATTTGCTTGCTTTTTATTCATCAAAACATTCTAATTATTTTATCACTTGTCTCCACACCAGAACTTGGCCAACTATAGTCATCTGTTTCTTCATGGCCAATGAGCTAGGAATGACCTCTGTCTTTAAATGGTACATTTTAAATGGTCATATAAGTATCTACACAATAGCCACGATTTTGCTACTTTGTCCACAAAGCCTAAATATTTCCTACTTGGCCCTTTCAGAAAAGATTTGCTGACCCCTACTGTATACTATGAAAAAGGTTAAAAATACGAATTGTAGGAAATGACCATCAGGGCAGTGTACTTTTTTTCAAAACTATTTATTCAAAAGGAAGAGCAGAAGGAGGTTCTACTTCTTTTTTTTTTTTTTTTAATTTTTTAACGTTTTATTTATTTTTGAGACAGAGAGAGACAGAGCATGAACGGGGGAGGGCCAGAGAGAGAGGGAGACACAGACTCTGAAACAGGCTCCAGGCTCTGAGCTCTGAGCTGTCAGCACAGAGCCCGAAGCGGGGCTCGAACTCATGGACCGCGAGATCATGACCTGAGCCGAAGTCGGCCACTTAACCAACTGAGCCACCCAGGCGCCCCAAGGAGGTTCTACTTCTAATTAGAATGTAGAAGACCTCAAAAACGGCCATTCCTACCATAACAAAGAAAAAACACCTGAATTTTTTAAAAATATCACATTTTTCTTTAAAGGCATAAAAGAAATGTGAACACAGAGTTTAGAGGAAATACACTTTAATGATAACTGAGTCCTTCTCAGGTAAGTAGAGAACATGAGATAAGCCACTTCCATCCCTGAGGGCAATTGCGCAATGTGGGCACAGTGGCTAGACGAGGAAGCCAGTCACAGGCGAGCAACTTCACTTTGACAAGAGAAGCCATCAATACCTGTAAGAGCCACACATGACCTAGCATGGTGGATTGAAGTCTGCAGGGACACCAGTCCCTCCAGTTCACCAACTCTCCTTTATAGGACTAATGCTGCATTTAGGGGACAGCATGAGAAGTTAGGGAAGGGACTGGAAAATAGCAAGCAAGCTCCAATCACAAAGGCCTCAGGAAGAGAGAGGTCTGATTCCATTCTCAAGACATCGGAAACTAGAAGAGAATGGAGATAACTAAAGTTGTAACTCAGCCATGACTAATCCTGACTTCCGACTACATTGACTAAATCAGGCCCTGACTCCACTTGCCAGATAGAGGAAAGGATGAGCTCCTTGGGGGCATGGAGTAGACAACATGGGTCTCTTATTTATACACAATGTCCAGACACAGTGAACAATTCTAAGCTATGTGAAGAAGCAAGAAAATGTATCTAATAGGGGTGCCTGGGTGGCTCAGTCAGTTAAGTGTCCGACTTCAGCTCAGGCCATGATCTCATGATTTGTGAGTTTGAGCTCCACATCGGGCTCTGTGCTGATGGCTCAGAGCCTGGAGCCTGCTTCTGATTCTGTGTCCCTCTCTTTGCCCCTCCTGTGCTTGCACTGTCTCTCTCTCTCTCTCCCCAAAATAAATAAACATTAAAAAAATTTTTTAATTAAAAAAAAACAATGTATCTAATAATCAAGAGCAAAAAGTCAATATAAGAAGACCTTCAGAAAACTAAAGTTGTTGAAAAACTCAGATGTTGGTTGGAATGAATAGCTAAAGGCTCTTAAAATAACCATTATAAAAATGTTACACTATTGAGGGAAAAACACCAACAAAATGGGTAAGATAAAAAAATTTAAGTAGAAAAATGAAAATTCTGAAGAAAATAGACATTCTAAAATTAAAATATATATGTTTTTTCAAAGTATCAACTAGGCTTAGTGGTAGACTACATACGGCTAACTAAAGGATTTAGTAAAGCTGAAAACAGGTCACAAGAAACTGAATTAAAGTACAAAGAGAAATAAGAATTAAAAAAATACATGAGATGACTTTGGTACAGTATCAATCTAACATATGTGTAAACAGAATTACAGAAGGAGAGAGAATGGCATATGCCTTAATCCATTCAAGCTGCTATAACAAAGTATCAACATTAGGTAGCTTATAAACAACAGAAATTTATTTCTCATAGTTCTGGAGGCTAGAAAGCCCAAGATCAAGGTACCAGCATGGTCTTGTCCTGGAACAAGGGGCAAGGGATCTTCACCAATTTTGGAAACGTTTCAGCTACTTCTTCTATACTGCTAGATTCTAAATGTGTCCCCAAATTTCCTATGCTGAAATCCTAACCCCAATGATGATGATATTAGGAGGTGGGACCTTTGGGAGGCCAAGTCATGAGGGTAGAGCCCTCATAAAGGAATTAGTGCCTTGTAAAAGAGACCCCACGAAGATCCCTTGCCCCTCACCATGTGAGGACACAGTGAGAAGATGCTGGCTTTGAAACAGGAAGAGGACCTCCACCAGAACAAGACCATGCGGGTACCTTGAAACAACACAAGAAACAACAGGTATTGGCAAGGACGTGGAGAAAAAAGAACACTCTTGCACTGTTGGGAATGCTAACTGGCGCAGCCACTGAAGAATATAGTATGGAGGATCTTCAAAGAGTTAAAAATAGAACTATCTTATGAACCAGCAATCATACAACTGGGTGTTTACCCAAAGAATACAAAGACACTAACTTAAAAGGATACATGCACCACTATGTTTATCATAGCATTATTTATAATAGCCAAGATATGAAGCAGCTGACGTGTCCACTGACTGATGAATAGATGATTTGGTGTGTGTGTGTATATATATATATATATATATATATATATATATATATATATATACAGTGAAATAATATTCAGCCATAAAAAAGAATGAAATCTTGCCATTTGCAATACATGGATGGAGCTAGAGAGTATAATAAGTCAGAGAAGGCAAATACCATATGATACCACTCATTTGGGGAATTTAAGAAACAAAACAAATGAGCAAAGGAAAATAAAAAGAGAGAGAGAGAAAAAAAAAAAACAACCACCAAGAAACAGACTCTTAACTATAGAGAACAAACTGGTGGTTACGAGAGGGAAGGAGAGTAGGGGGATGGGTTAAATAGGTGGCGGGGAGTAAGGAGTGCACTTGTGATGAGCACTGGGAGATATATGGAAGTGTTAAATCACTATATTTATACCTGAAACTAATATATGTTAACTAACTGGAATTAAAATACAAACCAAAAAAATTAATTTTCTTTAAATATCCCTAACTGGCAGAGTATGACAAGGATGGGACACAGATGGAAGGGGGGAAAAAAACAACCTATTAAGGCAATTTTTACATAGTTTCCATTTCTTAAGATATGGTATCATTTGAATCAGAAACATATACGTGTGTGCATGTACATGTGCACGTGCATGTATGCGTGTGGCTTTTTCCTAAGGCAAACTGTTTGCGAATTCTAGCCCATATACTAAACTTTAGGATAGAAATTTCCATCTCATTCATATTTGTTTCCAGAGTTCTTTAATATAAACAGCAAAACATTTTCAAATTTACTCAAAACACCTATGTGGGAAACCTAACATGTGAAAATTAGCTCAGAGTTGTAAAAGGGGTTTTGTCTTCAGAGTTGAGGGAAATCACTGTCAAAAATGAAATGGAAGTTCCCATCTCAGAGCTCTGTTTATCCTACTTGTTTGTGTGTTGGGGGAAAACTACCAGTGAGTTTTCTCAGTAGTAACAGAATAAAACTAAAAGCATTGAAGGGAAGTCTTACAAAGATTCTTGTTCAGGATCTCTTCTGGTCTGTTTTTAGCAAATGTTTAAAGCAACGCCATCAAAGCAACCCTATCATTTTTCCCTACTGGAGATCTTTATTGTTTGTCTCCTTTATGGGACCCTGATAAACTCCTAAAAATGTTACTTTGCCTTTAAGTCAACAGACTGCATTCTCTCAATGTAACAGCAACAATATAACAAAAGGTTCCAAAGTTCTACTTTAAAAATCACACACAGTTGTAAAGATGCTGAGAACAATGAAGCTGCACTAAAATACTATAATCTCACTTGACTTCTAACAAGTTTACAGCCTGAAATCTGAACTCAGAAAGCTCAGAACAAAGTTTCCTAGATGTGAAAATTTTTAAAGCTCAGTTCTTTGGAAATATATTGGGGAGATGTGTCATCACACAAATCTAAAATAATTTAGATAAGAAAATTATTTATAGTTCTTATTTCATAGAAATCCACATATGAAAAACATAACCTATGCATTCATAATAAGAAGTTCCCGGTCTCAAGTTCACTGTATTTCAAAGGAAAAACCTAAAGAAAGAAATAAGCAATAATCACAGTTGTTGATCAGCAGTAACAGAAGCTGAGGTTTATGACAGGTTTTCCTTCTTGTAACTTCAGAGAAGAGCTAAACATACTGGACACAGAGTAATTCTGAAGTTTCATAAAAGCTCACTTGAAAAAGTCTGAGGCAAACACATAGGTAACGTTATCTGGCTACTGCCCTTCCTCCAAGGTATGTAAATGCCTTCTGTAAATCTTAGCATTCATTTTTCTGTGACAATTCCCTAACAGAGACTGAGTGATCTCTGAAGATCTGTACGCAGGACAAACAAGTTGAAAACGTTTTTTTTTTAGCTCAAATGTTGTAAAATAGAATGTATAACAGGTTAAAATTATTATTAATTTCAATCCACAGAAAGCAGTGTGTCCTGTCCTCTTCAAGATGGCCAAACTGGTACATACTGTAACTGTATCAAGCCATACTCCTTGATCTGCCTCCTTACTGGAACAACACATCATAATGCAACTCTGAAACACAATACAAAATTAAATTGGTGCCCAAGGGTACCAAAGAAGCCTTATTCATTCACAGGCTCGACCTTGATGAAAAGTTTCAAGGATAACAGACCACTTCCTTGGGAATGATGCCAATGTCTTCTTAGTTTAAAAAAAAAAAAAAAAATTAAGGCAGTTTAAGTCCCAAGGTTGGATTACTGAATAATTAAGTTCCTGTGTGGCCATTCACCCCAGTGGGAAGCCATTCTGCTAAAATAAACTTCAAGCTCTTTTTTTTGTTTTTTTTTGAGGCTAAGAGAAAAAATGCTGTGTCAGTTGAAAGACACTGCTGGAATTGGGGGTTTCCAGCAACAGATTTCCAGCAGAGGCAGTATGAGGACACACATTTTGATATGCGGGAAACCAAATGACAGAAATTGTTTTATCAGTTATTAGACTTCAGGCCTCAAATAAAATAATGGTCATTAAATGCATTTGTAATAAAGTATATATTTTTGGAGAGAAGAAATATTTTTTGATTACAGGGAAATAATGGAGTATCCTTCAATGATGTATGTAGCACTTTAGGATTAAATCTTATAACTAAGAACATCTTTTCAAACATCCTAAAAAAGGAACTCAATTATTTTTAGTAACCTTTTACTCCACCATTAATGTAAGTCCTTTCCTCAAGACACTAAGGAAAAAGAAGGGTTGAAAGGTGGTTGGTGCGCAATGAGGATATAAATGAAAAAGAATTTAACTAAGAAGTAAGGAAGCTATTCGTAGCACTGGCAGAGTGCCTCTTCAGACCTGTGAGTGTTCTCTATTTGCAGATGCATATTATAGTTACAGTATAAAGTGTGGGAAACTGATAAACCTTGCAAGTGGATGGATTTTTCAGACATTCTAATTTTCTTTGGAAACTCTTGGAAGGTTGCTTGTAGCGTATCTTTATGTTCTTTATAATGTTACTTAGCAAGTCTCTGCTGCAGGAACTGAGTAGTCTGAGAGTTCATTCATTCATTCACGCATTCAACAAATAATTAAGACCAAGTACTACCTAGACACTGGGGCAACAGCAATAAAAAGAGCAAAGTTCCTGCTTTCATGGATGTTATTTTCTAGTGGAGGAAGGAACATAGGAAACAATCAAAGACTACCAATATGTAATATATTGAGTAGCAATAAATGTGGTAAGTGTTCTAAAGGAGGACTACTTTATCGGCTGCAATTGTAGAGCGGGTGATAGTAGATTCCACCAGAGTAATGACAGTGTAGCAAAAGAACGGGCAGAAATGACAGATTTGGAATATACTTTTAAGACAGAACTGCCAGAATTTGTGGACGTATTAATTTGGGGTATGAGAATTAGGTGGACTAAAACTAGTAAGAGATTATAGCAAGGTTACAGGATACAAAGTTAATATAGAAAAGTCAAGTGAGTGCTTTCTTATATACCAGCAATGAACATCTATAATCTGAAATAAAAAAGACAACATCATTTATACTTGCATAAAATAGGCATAAACCTAACAAAAATATGTACAGGATCTATATAAGGAAAACTATAAAACTCTGATGAGAGAAATCAAAGGAAATCTAAATAAATAGAGAGACAGTCTATGTTCCTGGACAGGAAGGCTCAATATTGTTAACATGCCAATTCTTCCCAAACAGAGCTACAGATCTCAAGCCCAAACAAAGCTTTGACAAATTATTTTGTGGATATGGACAAACTGTTTCTAAAGTTTATATGGAAAGGCAAAAGACCTAGAATAACATAAGACTGAAGAAGATCAAACTGAGAGGACTGACTTACCCAACTTCAAGACTTATAAAGCTACAGTAAATTAAGACCATGTGGTATAGGTGAAGGAATAGACAAATAGGTTAATGGACTAGAATAAAGAGCCCAGAACTGACCCACAAAAATCCAGACAACTGATCTTTGACAAAGGAGCAAAAGCAAGTCAATAGAGAAAGAATGGTCTTTTCAACAAATGGTGCTGGAACAATTGACTATCAACATAGAAAGAAAACGTATCTAGATACGCTCCTTACACTTTTCACCAAAATTAACTCAAAGATGATCATACATCTAAATGTAGAACACTAAATCATAAAACTTGTAGAAGACAATGTAAGAGGGAATCTAAGTGACCTTGGAATTTGCAATGAGTTTTTTTAAATTTTATTTTAAAGTTTATTTTTATTTATTTTGAGAGAGAGATAGAGAGCAAGAAGGGGAGGGGCAGAGAGAGAGGGAAACAGAATCCCAAGCAGGCTCTGCACTATTAGTGGGGCTTGAACTCACAAACCATGAGATCATGACCTGAGCCAAAATTAAGAGTCAGACACTCAACCAACTGAACCACCCACACCAACTGAGCCCCCAGTGATGAGTTTTTAGATACAACACCAAAAGTGTGATCCACAAAAGAAAAAATTACTTAGTTGGGCTCTGTTAAAATTAAAAACTTCTGTTATGCAAAAGACACTATTAAAAAAATGAAAAAACAAGCCACACGGTGGGAGAAAATATTTGCAAAACACATGTTTGACAAAAGGACTCATATCCAAAATACATAAACCCTTAAAACTCAACAAAAAGAAAAACAACCAGCCCAAATAAAAAAAAGTGGGCAAAAGATCTAAACAGGCATTTCACCAAAAAAGATACACAGGTGGCACATGAACATATGAAAGATGCTCAACATCATATGTCATTGGGAAACTGCAAATTTAAAAACACAAGATACTACTTATGCACCTATGAGCATAGCTAAAACTCAAAACACAAAAAATGCCATGGTGGCAAGGATGCATATTGCTAAGTGAAAGAAGCCAATATGAAAAGGCTACATACTGTGTAATTTCACCTATACAGCATTCTGGGAAAGGCAAAACCAGAGAGAAATTAAAAGTTCAGGGGCTGCCAGGGGTTCAGGGTAGGGTCCAAGGGATGAATACATGGAACATAGGGGATTTTTAGGGTGGTGAAACTAGTCTGTATGTAATGGTGGACACATGGCATTATGAATGTGTCAAAATCAATAGAAGTGTTCAATAAAGAGTAAACCCTAATGTAAACCATGGGATTTAGTTAAAATAATGTATCAATATGGGTTCATTAATTATAACAAATGCACCACACTAATGCAAGATGTTAAAAATAACACTAATAAACACTGCGTTGGGCTGGGGCTTATATGGGAAACCTCTGTAGTATCTGTTCAATTGTTCTGTAAATCTAAAATTATTCTCAAAACTAAAGTCTATCTATACAGAGAATGGCTCCAAGGGTTTTGGCCTGAGCTTCAGAATGAATAGAGTTGCCATTGACAGACTTGGGGAAAACTGCAGAAGGACCAGTCTAGGTGACAAATTGAGTTCTTTCTGGACATGTTATTTGAGGTACCTTTTAGATCTCAGTGGTGATATCAAAAAGGCAGTCAAACATGGAGAGTTTGAATTGGAGACATAAATTTGGGGGTCCTCAGTATATCAATGATATTTAAAACTGGAACCAGATGAGGTTTTCTAGGGAGTGAGTATGAGGAAGAGAAAAGCTCAGAGATCTAAGCCTTAGAGCATTTTAACATGTAGAGGCTAGAAACCTGAAAAAGTTCAGCACAGGAGGCAAAGAAATGGCAAGTGATGGAGAGTTATTAACCTCCTCAAATCCCCAAGTTACACTCTGCACTAAATAGCCGATCATTTCCTATCTCTTCAGATGTGTGTATTTTAATTGGAGTCTTTAGAGAGAATGGAAACAAACATTACAATTCCTAATATTCTCATTCAAATAATTTCCCACCTTTGTGTCAGGATATACCTGTGTCTCTCAAAGGCCTCAAAGAGGCAAAACCCCTGCTCTAACTTTCTCTTGTCTTTGGATTCCATGCTGCCTCCCTTGATCTACTAGTGCTTACCTGGAGGGTGGTTACTTTTCTCATATTCTGTCTCTCCTTCCCCCCTACTTCTTCCTCATTCTTCCAACCCTCATCTCTCTCACATCACACACATACACAAATACACACGCACGCACACCCTTGTTCTAGGGCTTTCTCACCAGTTGCAGACAGGTACTCCTTCTGCCGTTACTAATACTCTGTCATAATAAACCATTTGCAATTTTCAGGCTCTCGGTCTTCAATACCTGGCTCATGATGTTACTTCTGCCAGGAACTTGCATTCCTATCCCCATTCCACATGACACGCCTACACATATTTCAAACAACTGGTCTTGCAAGAACGTTCTCAGACTCCCCCACCTCCCACACCACCAGCCGAGGCTGGATCTTCTCCCTCTGCAGTCTTCCTCAGTGCCATGTACACACCTCTCATTACATCTCTCACACTGGATATAAACACCTGTCCGTCTCAGCTCTAGACTGTGAGCATTATGAGGGCAAGGTCTGTGATATTTTGTACCCCTTATGTCCAATACATAACAGGCACCCGGTAAATGAATAGAAAACCTAGAAAATACTGCCTTTTTAAGTACCTCTAAAGGCAAAACCTGCTTCTACTTTGCTCTAGTCTATAATTACATTTATGTTCATTATACTTAATGTTAAATAAAACTATAATTATATACATTTTTAACATTTTTACTAAAAGGTACATTATTTTGGGATAAGAACAATAAATAAAATATTAATTTTTCCCTACACATCTCAGTGTTTTAAAATATGGGTTCTTTTTCTTCTCCCAATAAAAACACTGACATAACATATTTAAAGATAAATGTTTGGTCCATTTTTATTATCTGGGTTACTGCTGTGAAAACACATAAACAGCTAATATTTCTAAAGTAATCATGTTCTTTAAAAGGGGAAAATTACTATCAATAGTTTTTAAACAGAATTATTTAAAAGCTGTATTAATTCTAAGAAAGAAAAAAGAACTGCAGCTTTTTTGATTCAATGTTGGAAGAAAGGTGAGTGCATTCTTTTGAAAACAATGTAGGGGCCCCCGGGTGGCTCAGCTGGTTGAGGGTCCGACTTTGGCTCAGGTCATGATCTCATGGCTCGTGAGTTCGAGCCCCGCATTGGGCTCTGTGCTCACAGCTCAAGCCTGGCGCCTGTTTCTGATTCTGTCTCCCTCTCTCTCTCTGCCCTCTCCCTCTCACAATCTCTCTCTCTCTCTTTCTCTCTCTCTCAAAAATAAAGATATTTTTTAAAAAAATTTTTAAAAAGAAAATAATGTTATACTAAACAGGTTGATAGGGCTTAATAAGCTGAGCATCAAATTTAAAAAAAATCACAGACTACGAATCCTAATTTTGGCTCCGACACTCATTTCTATGTGTAATGAATTGTTTTCACCTCTCTTACCACATAAATTCCCTTAACTGTACCAGGATCAAGGATCTTGACGGAAGAGTGTTGATGAAATGAAACCAAATGACTACAGTTCTTAGACTGTTAGCCTTACAGCTGCTGAACTAGCAGATGCCCAATTTGGTATATGGAATGTTGAACCTTTTTCTAAGTTTCTAGAGTAATATTCAGATTGGAAGGTACTAAGAAAGAGAACATTCAGAAACATTTTCTCTCAGATAAAATGGCTGACGGTACCCATTTTAGAGAGGTTATCAATCACCATAAATCAAAATAAATGCCACTAATTTGTGGGAGTGGAGGGATGAAATGGCCGCTGGAAAATCTATCCTCACACGAGCTATCCACTATCCTCTGGACCAAGAGGAGAGGACCGTTTATAATTTAGTCAGGTTTCAAAAGGATGAATGATTAATTCATATTACTAAGCAAGGAATTACAATTCTTTGTAATATAAGAAATCTACAGATCGTTTCAAAAAACAGTATCTTAACTATCCTTGGTTTTCATAATTGCACAAAATACTTCACTCAGCTTTTTTTTAAACTTGTAATATCCATAAACACAGATAAGCATAAAATATGGCAACTGTGGTTTCAGTTTTCAGCACATCTCTCATATTTTACTTAAGAAACTAAATTGACATTGAAATTGGGAGATGACACAGGCTCTCTCAGAAAAGAAAACTCATAGTTCAAAAACAAAAAAACAGGCACCTGGCTGGCTCAGTCAGTAGAGCACGTGGGGTTGTGAGTTCAAGCCCCACACTGGATATAGAGCTTACTTTAAAAAAAAAAAAAAAAAACTTGAAAAAAAATTTTTCCTCATAATTTGCTATGTGTCCTGGTGTAAATTAATCAAGATATTTTCACACTGGGGCACACTTTCACACTGGGTTTAGTCGGTTAAGTGTCTGACTTTGGCTCAGGTCATGATCCCAGAGTTCACGGGTTCGAGCCCTGCGCCAGGCTCTGTGCTGACAGCTCAGAGCCTGGAGCCTGTTTTGGATTCTGTGTCTCCCTCTCTCTCTGCCCCTCCTCTCTCGTGCTCTCTCTTGCTCAAAAATAAATAAACATTTAAAAAAGAAAAGCTAGTTTCACATTTACAGCTACCTATAATACTACTACAGAAACCTGTCATACCATTGTCCTAACTTTGTTATAATATACTTCTCCCATTTAGGAACATTCAACAAATATCAGTGGCCAAAGAGAAGCTAATCAAACTATTTGACTTCATTTGCTACCGTAGCACTGAAAAAGGTCTCTGGCTTTCATTAGGATTCCTCTGGTTACCTCATCTTTAAATTCATCAGATCTCTTTGACCTCAGTGAATTCATTAATATGATTTTATACCATTGCTCTGTGGAAACTCTACTCAGAACATTTGCTGTCATTTACCAATCTTGCTACATGGATTCCTAGATTCACTTTAGTAAGAAATAACGTGGAGTACTTCCCATTTGCATATACCATCCAAATATATAACTTAATATAGTATTTTAAAATGTAAGCTAAAAATCATTCTACAGTAGCTTTAAGAGGTATTTTTAGATGAGAGAAAAAGGAGATGTGTCCTTTCCTGAAAGAGACACAAACAACCTCCTACTCCATCAGCATAATTTTCCCACTACATAGTCGGATGCGGGCACTTTACCAATTCTACTTCCCCACTGGAGATCAGCAATTAGTATTGAATCAATATTTTCACAAGGGACTATTACACACAAGACCTTCTGAGACTTGAAATATACATCAGAGTGTTTTAACTATAGACATATATCATATATAACTGCTTTACAGAAATTACAGGTCGCAAAGTGTACTTTTGCTCAAAGTAATGCATTTACCCACTTCCACTCAAATACACATTCACTCTTGCAAGAAACTGTGTAAATTAAATCATGTCCAAAGCCTGGGAAAACAATTAGGAAATGGATACAAAAACTGTTCAGGCATTCTTATAAATTCACACAGATAAAACATCAGATATTGACTAGAACTGTTAACTTTTAAAGTGTCAGTAAATATATATACACACCAACAATAAATAATGGAAAGAATAAGCTATGCAAATACCCATGCTACTCTGCACTCAGTGGTTAGGGAACAAGGTACCTACTGAAGTGATTTTAAGAGATACAGTAAGATTGTTCATTATCATCACTGGGGAAATGCTTTATAATGAAGTTGTTGTTACCTATGTAAATGATAGACTTTGGGCCAGTTTTACAAACAACAGACTCCAAAATTTATGATGTAAATAAAGGAGACAGCTTATCATGCCTTCTATGCTATATGTCATTTGTAGACAGCATGGGCTTACACCTCCAGCAAATTACTAACTCCTCTGGCTCTCATGCTTTGTATACTACCCAGATTCCCTAGTAATAAAAATGTGATTTAATGTTTTTGAGGGATACAGAGCATGCACACATACACACACATGCATGCATGCATACCATCAATCAAGCAGCTAAGCAGCGTAGTTTAGGACAGTGATTTACAATTGGGTGTGCTCAGGTTGATTGTGCAGTGTGTGACAAGTAATTTGTTTCTAACAATAAAGTACCAAAGTTGGCAGGTTATGATTCAATATAAAATTAAATAATCATCATTCTCATCCATTTACATTCCACCATGCTTTCCTAAGTGAGAGTCAAAGAGAGAAGTCAGCATCAAGAAGTCCTGGGAACAATACAGGACCAAAGCCTATAATACTAATACTATGTGTCTATGCAGCAATCCAACAAAAGCAAACTGGAATAGTGAGTCAAAACAACTATAATAACAAAGGTTAAAACCACCAGCAAAAGCTAAGCACTAAGTATCGATAGTTACTAAGATCACACAGAGACGTAACCAGACATTATATGCCTACCAATGAAAGAACAGACCACCAGCTATAGTCTTACTAATGTGATCAAATTAAATCTATAAACCCTCTGGTTGCAGCTGCCACTTTGCAGCAAACACAGAGGACAGGGAAACATGTTGCAATGCACCATGAGTGAGCAATTAGCAAACCCAGACTATGGGAAAGTACACAGGTCCAACTGCCCAGATTCTTTAACAGGAAAATTGCTAAGAAAAGAAAGGGATAGAGGCAGAACCAATACATTTGGGCTAGTAAGCTACTGGTCTGTGAGCCAAATCTGAACTTCTGTTTTTGTAAATAAAGTTATATAAGAACACGGCCACACCCACTTGTTTATGTATTGTCCATGGCTGCTTTCACACTAACATGGCAGAGCTGATGAGTTGTGACAGAGACAAAAGAGCCTGTGAAACTAACAGCCTTTGCTATCCAGAGCTTTATGGAAAAAGTGTGCCAATCTCTACTGCAGATTAATGGAGATTTATAAGATACGACAAAAAAAATTTAATGGGCAAAATTCATGAGACACAAAGAACTCTATAAATTTATTTGCAGAGATAAAGTTGATTTTAAATTTTATATGGAAAATAAAAGGACTAGTATAGCAAAGAAAAAAAAACAATTTTGAAAAAAAACAAAGTTGAAAGACTTACACTACCTGATTTCAAGTCTTCCTATAAAGCTACAGTCATCAAGACAGTGTGACACTGACATAAGGACAGACACACAGAGCATAGCACAGACTAGAGAGTCCAGAAAGAGAAGCACACACACAGTCAACTGAGTTTCAACACAGGTGTCACAGTAATTAAATCACACTGGAACAACGGGACATGCATTTGCAAAAACAAAAAAAGAAAAAAAGAATCTTGACTCTTAGCTCACACCACATATAAAATTCAACTCAAAATTAACCACGGACCTAAAAGTAAAAACTAAAACTGTAAAATTTCAAAAGAAAACATAATTGAAAATTTTATGACTGTGGGTTAATAAGCACACACTTCTTACACAGAACCCAAAAATGACAAACTATAAAAGAAAATAAAAAGATTAAATTGAACATCAATCAAAATTAAAACCTCTGTTCCTCTAAAGAAATTAATAAAAGTCTAGACTAAAAGAAAATATTTTCAAAAAAATATTTGATAAAAGAATTGCATCTAGAACACATAAAGAACTCTTACAATTTATGAAGAACACAATACAACCTTTAAAATTTAAGCAATAGATTTGAGCTGATACTTGACAAAGAAGAGGTATGGGTGGCAAATATGTACATGAAAAGATGCTCAGCATCGTTAGTCATTAGGGAAATACAAATTTAAAGTCACAATGAGATATCACTACTTAACTGAATGGCTAAAATTAAATAAACTGATCATCCAAATGGTTAAAACTAAATAAACTGATCATCCAAAATGATCACCCAACTGGAACTTTTATACTTTGCTGGTGAGTATAGAAAGTAACACAGTCACTTTGGAAAATAGTTTGGCAGTTTCTCATAAAATTAAAAATATATTTACCATATGAACATTTCAATGCCTAAATGTTTACTCCAGAAAACTGAAAGCATATGTCTACACAAAGACCTATATGAGAATATGTACAGTGTTTTCATCCATAAAAGCCCCAAACTAGAAACAATCCAAATGTCCAACAACTGGCACCTGGATAAACAAATGGTGGTGCATCCACATAATGGAACACTACTCAGCAATAAAAAGGGCACACTACTTTAGGCAACAGCATGGAAGAATCTCCAAAGCATTATGCTAAGGGACGGAAGCATGACACAAAGGTTATGATTCCATTGATATGACATTCTGGAAAAGACAAAACCATAGGGATTGATGACAGAGGAACATGAGGGAAGTTTGGGGAGAATTGTGTATTGGTTACATGACTATACATTTATTAAAAACTCAAGGTCTATTTCCCTAAAATGAGTGATTTTTACAATATATAAATTTACCTCAGTAAGACTGACTTAAAAAAAGGCACAACTATACTACAGGAAAACACAAGGAAATTATTACTATAAAACTATGAATAACAGTTACTTTTGTGGGAAGGAGAGGGTTATGCTTGGAACAAAGCACATGGAAGGGGTTTGGGGATAGCTGAAAAGAGTTCTATTTCTTTGCTTGATGGTAGTTACAAGGATTCAAGATGTTTGCTATATAACTCAATCTATACATTTTTATTGTGCAGTTTTCTGTATCTGGTTTTATTTTACAATAAAGATTTAAGACAAGAAACAACGTGTTGGTGGGGATATGGAGGAAAGGGAACACTTGTGCACTGTTGGTGGGAATGTAAACTGGTGCAAACAGTATGGAAGACAGTATGGAGGTTCCTCAAAAAATTTAAAAAAAAATACCATATGACCCAGTAATTCCACTACTGGGTATTTACCCAAAGAAAATGAAAATACTAATTCAAAAAGATATATGCACCCCTAGGTTTACTGCAGCATTATTTACAATAGCCAAGATATGGGGTAACCCAAGTGTCCATCAACAGCTGAATGGGTAAAGATGTGGGTGGGTGTGTGTGTGTGTGTGTGTATACATACATCATATATATGTAATATAAATGATGGAACATTACTCAGCCATAAAAAAAAAAGAATGAAATATTGGCATTCACAACAACATGGATGAACCCAGAAGATATTATGCTAAATGAAGCAAGTCAGAAAAAGATAAAAACCACATGAATTCACTTAAATGTGGAATCTAAAAAACAAAACAACAAACAGACATAAACCCAGAAATAGACTCATAAGTAGAGAACAAACTGGTGGTTGCCAGAGAGAAATGGGTGGAGGGTAGGCAAAATAGGTGAAAGGGATTAAGAGGTACAAACTTCCAGTAATAAAATAAATAAGCCATGAGGATGAAAAGTGTAACATCGAGACTACAGTCAATAATTATATCACTTTGTATGGTGACACATGGCAACTACACTCACTTACCGTGGTGAACATCTTATAATGTATGTAACTGTCAAATCACTACGTTATACTAACATAATACTGTATGTTAACTATACTTCAATAAAAAAAACACCAATAAAATAGAAAGAACTCTAATAGCTATGAGACTTCGCTACCTACTATGAGACCTTGGTTCAACTCACTTAATCCTTCATTATCTTTTGGAAACAGCAGAGTATAAATAAAGATACATTTTTAACCTCAGCTTTTTATATGTGAAATTGGGATAAAATAAGTTCTCTATATACTATTTAGAATTTTAATACTGATGAAATGAGAGTATACCTAGGAATATACTTTGAAATATTGTAATGTCTACAAATGCAAAATACTCTTACAACCACAAGTTATAATCTAGAGTATCACTCCCCCTGCTTAAAGCCCTTCAGTGACACCATCCATCTGGCAGCAAGTTTTACAGTGTTCTTTGTGGAACCTAGGACTCAACAGACATGCTTCAGGGTCAGGGACTCATGTACACTGCACAGATTGTGCCTTGCACAAGAATGCCTGATGCAAGCAGGTCTGAAATCCGGCTTATGCTGCTTGCCAAGCCTTAAGTCCTGGTGAAGAGACTTTTGTCAGTCCAGGAGGAGTATCTCTAATTCAAAGGCACTCTCTGAGCTAGCTGTAGCCCTATTCAAAGACTCCCCCATAAGTTAATACCTTCTTTTTTGTCAAACAGTAACAATGTGCACTGTCTGAAAAGCTTCTGCATAGTGAAGACAAACCTCCAATAAGCACATTTTAGGTTTCTCTTTCCCTGGCTACAAATGGAGTTGAGCCATTTGAGTTCCTTTTCTGTGACTTGTCTGTTTCTGTCCATGTTTTTTGTTGGTTTGTTTTTCCTGGAGTCACATAAGTTATTCATATACTATGAATCTGTCAGTTATGTGTCAGTAAATGTCTTCTCCTACTCATGAAAACTTACATATTATGAGACTATAAACCAATAACCTTTTTTTGTAGTTTTGAACTTTATTTTTTTTTAATATTATTTATTGTCAAGTTGGCTGACATACAGCGTATGCAGGAGCAATTTCCTAACAACCAGTAAAAGGGAAGGTGTAAATGCTAGAAGTCCCAGCCATTCTACCTCTAGACTTTCACCAGAGAAACTCTCATACATGACAACAAAGATATACTTATGAGGCTCTTCATTACCGTACAACCTTTGATGGCAAAAAATTGAAATCAGTGATGGCTTTCATAATCTAGGTAACCTTTTCCGCCTCATTTCCCATACTTCCCTATTTTCTCATGAGTTCTATTTACTCATTTCTTCATCAGCTACCTTATCCAACATTATTAAGCATCTACTCTGAACCAGACACCATGCATACAGCCAGGCAATCATGCTTAATTACTTGTAGTTGTCCTGCTAAAACATGGCCTCTTACCACCTTCAGGAGGTTTTTCCTGTCCTTCCTCTGGATCCTGCTACAACCTTCTATAAAGTACTTTTCCGTACTCGTACTCCATTATCCTTGTTATTCAATTACCTAACAATAAAATAAGTTGAGACAGTCCCAAATTACACATTTAATGAAATCTCAGAACAAAGGAGAATTGTTTTTATTAGATTCCATCCAAAAATTACCAAAAAATGAAATAAAATTTATTTTCCACACCAACATTTAGCTCTAGAACACTATTTTTAAGGAGATGTCTTAAGTACCATCTGATCTCATTTACATGTGGAATCTTAAAAAAAAAAAAAAGTCCCTAGATACAGAGAACAGATTGGTGGTTGTCAGAGGCAGGGGGTAGGCAGTAGACAAAATGGGTTGAGGGAGTCAAAAGGTACAGGGTTCTGATAAAATAAATAAATTATGGGAATATAATGTATAGCACGGCAACCACAATTTATAATACTATATTGCATATTTGAAAATGGCTAAGAGAGTAGATCACAAAAGTTCTCACTACAAGAAAACAAATTCTGTAAACTACATAAGGTGACAGATCTTGACTAGGCTTATTGTGATGATCATTTCACAATGTATACAAATACCAAATCATTATATTGTACTTCTGAAAGCTAATATGATGTTGTGTGTCACTTATACCAAAAAAGGGAGTTGTATTGATTAACATGGTATCCCCAGTACTTAGATCACTGCCTGACACATAACACTCAATAAATATTTGGTAAGTAAAGACTAAAAAGCCTCAGCAATATTATATGACAAATAATGATGTTTAAAAATAAATACAGTGATTTATTATTGAGAAAAGTAAGAGCTGTTAGCTCTCTTACATATATTTTTATATTTTAGGACATATATTTTATATTTTATATTCTTACATATATTTTTATATTTTAGGACCTCACAAGGTCCTACCCAAATACTTTTTGGACAGATCTCAATGAATTTCTTACCTATGCGAGGCTGCCAAAGATTTAAAGCCAACAATTTTCTCCTCTATGTTACTAATGAAGGAAAATTCCTACATTAACCACAAATGTCGGAAATTACAGCATTACTGTTAGATACACAACATTTTATATATAAAGCATTCATGGAAGTAAAAACAGATAAAAGTATGCCTACTACCTAAAATATCATTCCTGCTAAAGACCGAGGAACCATACCAAACACACATTCTCTCATTCACACACACAAATCTTTATTTGTTAAAAAGTTATTTGCATACTTTGAGTTGAGAAAATTTTATGCCATAAAAGGCATAATAAATCTAATAGGTGCTGAGCCTCATTTATGCTATTTTCTATATTATTATTCTACTGCATAATATAACTATGAATATTTATATAAAAACCAATATACAAAGACTTAAGCCCTCTGAGTTATTAAATGCAAGAGTGTAAAAATGGCTTACTAAGTTATCCTTTCAACTAATTCTATTTAAGAAGAAAACAAGCTTTATGCAATAAAGCTGGAAAATCAATAATCATCAGTTGGCAAGAACTAGAAATTAATAGGACTCAAATTTGTACCTCTAGACTTATGAAATCATTTTGATTCAAATAGACTACTGATTTTATTTTTTAGGATTAAGTTCAGGTTAATTAAAAATGGTAGTTCCTTGTCCAAACAAATAATATAACAATAATACTAGATAATATAGTATTTGTTGCAATAACTAAAAGACACAGAGGGGGAGTTTTAAGGAATGAATTATTAAGTCTTTTAGATATAGAAAGGCTTGGAAATCATGCTAGTGAAAAATACAAAGTATCAGTGATCAAATTTGATGTCAACTCTATCAACTATTTGTGATCCAAACACACAAAAAAATCTCACAATAAAGGGCCTCTAAGAGAAGGGTGTGAATAGCCTGATATATCAAAACACAATTCTCATAACGAATTATACAAAGCCATACAAAAATACTAATAGAAATCTAAAAATTAGTGTAATACGGTTTTATGGAATATAACAATAAAAGTAACCAATTATAATAGCTTTGATTTGGAAGGGATCTTACATATTATCTATGGATAATCTAGACCCCTCAATAAAGGACAAAGAAACTGAAACCCAGAGAAATTAGGTATGTCACCAACCATCAAACAAAATATTAAGTGTCAGTGCCAAGACCAGAACCCAGGTCTTAAGGTTTTAGTCCAGTGCTCTTTTTACCTCGATCATAGTGAACTAGAAAAAACAGGTATTTATCAAAGTCCTTCATGTTGGAATTTAAGGTGCTATGCCGTCTTCCACGCTTAATACACCTACCCAAATATAGCTATATTTTTATTTGTCCTTTCTTCCTGACTCACAAGCTCAGAAGCTAGGATCCTCCTCCTTTAGCTCAATATTGATCTCAACTATTTCCTTGAGTCCATCCCTTCCCATCTCTCAAGAATCTTGCTCCATGATGGGTGCCTGGGTGGCTCAGACGGTTAAGTGTCTGACTTAAGGTCATGATCTCACAGTTCATGGATTCCATCCCTGCGATGGGCTCTATGCTAACAGCTCAGAGGCTGAAGTCTGTTTTGAATTTGTGTCTCCCTCTCTCGGCCCCTCCCCATTTCACACTCTCTCTCTCTCAAAAATAAACATTAAAAAAAATTTTTTTAAAAAGAATTTTACTCTATCAATAATTTTTTTACTCTTCTATTTTCAGCCTTTCTGAATGACAGTTCACAGGATAGCTGGCTTCCCTCAGAACAAGAAAGAGAGACATAGTGCCCAAGATAGAAGCCATGGTCATTTGTAATGTCATCTTAGAAGTAACATCCCATTGTTTCTGTCTCATTTTATTTGTTACAAGCCAGTCAATAAGCACAGACCACACTCAAGGACAGGGAATTACACAAGGGTGTGATTACCGGAGTACAGGAAGCCAGGTTAGAAGGTGCCTGCTACAGCTTCTAAAGGAAAAAAGCAGGAAGGGGAAACTTGATAACCAGATACCAGGACTTCTGAAGCAGAAATCACGAAAATGTGGCACTGGCACAAGCATGGGTATATTGACAAATGGAATATAAAGAGAGCCCAGAAACAAGCCAATGCACAGATGGGGCTTTGGAAAATGACAGAGGTGATATGTCAGATAATGAGGAAAGAAGGGACTATTCAGAAAATGCAAGTAGAAAAAAATGATTATCCACATGAAAATAAAGTTCCTCCAGTAACCCTCTGTTTGTTCTCCACATTTGAGTCTCTTATGTTTTGTCCCCCTCCCTGTTTTTATATTATTTTTGTTTCCCTTCCCTTATGTTCATCTGTTTTGTCTCTTAAAGTCCTTATATGAGTGAAGTCATATGATATTTGTCTAGAAAGGAAATATTTCTTAACCCAGACACAAAGACATTGATTATTAAAAATATATAATATGATTATATTCAAATTAAGAACTGTTATTCATCAAAAAAATACCTGAAAACAGATTTAAAAACCGGGAAACAACCAAAATGATTATTATCAAGAATATATAAAGAACTCCTACAAGTCAATGAGAAAACTACAAATAATCCAATAGGCAAAGGATATGAACAGGAATTTCTCAAGAAAAGAAAAAATAAATATATAAATAAATGTTCATTATCAGAGATCAGAAAAATGCAAATGAACACTACCAAGAGATAACTCATTCAACTGGCAAAAATCTTAAAATCTGACAATACTAAATGTCAGAGACAATACTACTCCAAAATATCTTGTTTACATTGCAGGTAGAAAGTGAAGTGAGGCAACCACTTTGGAAAACAGTTTGAAATTATCCCCTAAAGTTGAACATTACAACACTCCATCATCAGGAGGGAGGATGTGAAAACTATGGTACCATCACACGATGGAATATAATACACATACAGAACAATGGGTGAATTTCAGCAGTATAATATAGAGTGCATAAAGTCAGCCTCAAAAGATTACATGCCCTTTATATAAGGCATATATATATATGCCTTTTTCTGGGAAACAGAGAAGGAGGAGACCCACAAAGTTAGCTCTAAGTTACTGCCAAGAATCTAGTTTTGTTTTGGGAGGTTGATTTGGAGAATGTGTCATGAAATAAAGATATGTTTTCCAACTATGTGTAACTAAGATTTTTTAAAAAGGTTCCAGAAATGCATGACACTTTCTTTGATTTCAACTTGCAGGTTAATCACACTCTTCCCCAACATCTAAAGCAAATATTACCCGTACCAATTATTATGGTATATCTTAAAATATCTGTGTTTCAACTGTAAGGTCTTGCCTCCTTATAAGAATGAAGACATTTTTAGGGGCGCCTGGGTGGCGCAGTCGGTTAAGCG
Organism: Neofelis nebulosa; assembly: GCF_028018385.1. NCBI lineage: Eukaryota > Metazoa > Chordata > Mammalia > Carnivora > Felidae > Neofelis > Neofelis nebulosa. The sequence goes on from NC_080796.1 coordinate 30,630,763, forward strand.
TCCAACTTCAGCCAGGTCACGATCTCGCGGTCCGTGAGTTCGAGCCCCGCGTCAGGCTCTGGGCTGATGGCTTGGAGCCTGGAGCCTGTTTCCGATTCTGTGTCTCCCTCTCTCTCTGCCCCTCCCCCGTTCATGCTCTGTCTCTCTCTGTCCCAAAAAAAATAAATAAAAAACGTTGAAAAAAAAAAAATTAAAAAAAAGAATGAAGACATTTTCTGTTTCCTTAAGGACAGTATTTCTAACATATATATTCCTTCTCTGAGAAAGTACTGACCATACAATAAGTGCTAAATACTTGTTAAATGTTTATATTTAACTCAGTCCTCAAATAGCCCAGAGTAAAGCTATGATCTCTGTACCCTATATTCCTTTAAAAATATTTACTACTGTGAATTTAATGATTCCTGGTGGAAAGGAAACAACCTGATAAAGCCCAAAATCACCTGCCTACCTGTTATGGCTGAGGGAAGCACTGATGGGTGTAGGCACCACAGTCTGTAATCCTTCTCCTTCTATCTCAGTACCGACAAGGCAGATGAGCTGCAGATCTGGTAAGCCCACACAATTTACTTCATGCCAACTTTTACCTGAAAGTGCATCATTGAATGGACAATAATGTTAATCAAAAATAAAAGATAAAATTCTAAACTTCCACCTAATACTCTGCTGAGCAAACATCACCCATATTATCTTCTCTTCACTTTCTAGTATTTTCTGTTACCCAGTAATTCCCAAAGTATATGAATGAAGAAATGCCATAGCCCAACCCAACCCTCCAGCCCCCCCACCACAGGCCCAACAACAAAACAATAAAACAAATAACTTACTCTCCATGAGGTCCAGGTAAACCAAGAATGCTATGTAAACTTGGCTGGCATCTCCTATATCTAATTCCATCATTTCTAAATACTGGAAATGAAAATGTAATTGTCAGAGAGGTGAGAATGTCTTAATATTTTCTTTCACTCGATCAATTACTCATTACACATATACAAAAAAGTAGAAGACTTTCTTCTAGGTATAGTGCAAGTTAGAAGGCAATTAATACCTGATCCCCATCTCTAAAAAAAAAAAAACAAAAAAAACCCTGAAATCGTTAAGGCAAACACATGCACACTTGCAACTGTTAGGCAAATAAGAACTCATGACAGTAAGTGATGAAAAACCAGTGTGTAGAATAAAAAAGAAACCATGACACAAGTCAGAGCTCTACTCAGGTGGATCAGTTCGTTAATGTTTCATGGCAGAGATGGATACAAGTTGGACCCTGAAAGGCAGATATGATTTGAGGAAATAGAGAAGTCAGGGTAACAGTGTGAATCATCACACACAGGTGGGAATAAGCCACACATACTCAAGGGCCTCTAAAGAAACCTATCTGCCAAGAATAGAGACTTTAAAAAAAAATCATTAAATGTTTATTTTGAGAAAAAGAGAGAGAGAGAGAGGTAGAGTGAGTGTGAGTGAAGGAGGGGCAGAGAGAGAGAGGGAGACAGAATCCCAAGCAGGGTCCACTCTGTTAGAGCAGAGCCTGATGAGGAGCTTGAACTCATGAACCATGGGAGTCAAAATCAAGAGTCAGACGCTGAACCGACTGAGCCACGCAGGCACCCCAAAACATTTTTTAAATAGGATTTCTGTTGCAGCATGTTTGTGGAAGCCACTATTTCCATGGTCTCTGTTTGCCTGTGAAGAAAGTCTGCTAAAATACCACTCCCGCTTCGTTCAGACTTGTTGGTCAGCGCTGGGGGAGCATTCTTCAGTGGGCTATGCCTGCAAGGGAAGCCTGAGGTTTTCCAACTATCCCAGTGACTCAGTGGGTGAGCAGGTCTAAAGTAGAGGTGAGGCATCGGCAGACCCACATGGGTATAAACTTTCAGTCCTTTCTCCGACTAGCTTTGTCCTAAGTGTGTACAGGTCCGGTAGAACAGGGGTTTTATTAGTTGTCCCCCTCATACCTCAGATGTGTTTGAAATTGACAATGAAAAGGTGACTGGAGACCAGGTTGCAAGGGTCTTGATAGTCAAACCAAAAGTCTGAATTTTACCCATAAAGAAACACTGAGGATTTCTAAGCATGAGACCAATATAATGAAATTGATGTTGCATACTATATATATTTTATATATACTATCTAGTACTTACTAAATGTTCAGTGCTTTACATTAACTGATTTAATCCGGTAATGACCCTCTAAAGTAAGTGCTATTACTATCCCCATTTTACAGATGAGGAAACTGAGAAACAATGCGATTTGAAAACTTCTCCCTGGCCCCCCTCAAAAAATCACAAAGCTGGTGACATAACAGGTTTTCAGAGTCCAGCAGTTACTCAAAGTCTCAGGCAGAGAACTATTGGGTTCATGCTTAAGGGTGTTATGATTATTCTCCTTTTTTTTAAAATATAATTTATTGTCAAAATGGCTAACATACAGGGTATACAGTGTGCTCTTGGTTTTGGGGGTAGATTCCTGTGATTCATCGCTTACATACAACACCCAGTGCTTAGTCCAACAAGTGCCCTCTCAATGCCCATCAACCATTTTCCCCTATCGTCCACCTTTCCAACCCTCGGTTTGTTCTCCGTATTTAAGAGTTTCTTATGGTTTGCCTCCCTCCCTCTCTGTATATATTTCTTCTCCTTCCCTTCCCCCACAGTCTTCTGTTAAGTTTCTCAAGATCCACATATGAGTGAAAACATATGATATCTGCCTCTTTTTAGGGCACTGAGTAACATCTCCATGTTTGTTTTTCTCACCTTGACCAGGAATAAGGGGACAGAGGAGAAGGATAAAATCAAGAAAGAGAACATGAAAAGGGGTGAACTCTTTTCAGACTTCTATCTTCAAAAATGTTTCTTTCCTTGACTGTTTTTAGATAATTATCTATGACATACTGCTCCCCAGCAGAAGACTGCAATGGTACTAAAGTTACCAGACCCCTCTCTGAGATTCCTACAAAACCCCCATCTCCATTCACTGTCCGTTCATTGTTTGGGAATTACTGGTCCAAGGCAGCAATTTGCCAAACAGAAGCAAGCAAGGTGCTCTATCTTCTTTGCTGCTTTACCAAAAAATACACCCACATTATTAAGCAGGTTTGCTTTGGGGAAGAATGTATTCAAATTTTAAAAGATATCAGAAAAATTAGGAATTCGTACTTCAGCAAAATCACAACGGCACACTCTGGGCTCAATGCTAAGTGCAAATGTAGCTGTGCCTAAACTTTTATCTTCTTATGCATCCAAGGCTCGCAGACTTTTTGCTGTGGTTGTTGGGTTACTGCAAGGATTAAATGAGACCCTTCTCAGGAGGAGCCCTACGTTATTACTGGGCTCTGCCTTGAGAGGCGCTGGATTTAATGTCTTGCCCTGGAATGGCTGGGGTGTGTGTGTGTGTGTGTGTCGGGGGTGGGGTGTCCGAGCAATAGTTCAACTCTGGCTGGGGTGTGTGTGTGTGTGTGTGTGTGTGTAGGAGTGGGGTGTCCGAGCAATAGTTCAACTCTGGCTGGGGTGTGTGTGTGTGTGTGTGTGTGTGTGTCGGAGTGGGGTGTCAGAACAATAGTTCAACTCACTGAAACCAACAAAAACAACTGGCTGCAACAGGCAGTGTGCACACGGGTCCCCCTCCGCGAGGTTCGCGCGCAAACTCGGCGCCAGGGCCCCCAAGGCAGTCGGGGGCCGAAGGGGCGGCGCGGCCTTCCACCTGGGGTAGGGGCCTGGACCGGCGCCCTGCTCCTCTCGCGCCTTCTGACCTTAGGGTGAGTGCCCATCCAGGCGTCCTCCGGGGCCCATGAGTGGGCGCCGCCGCCGCGAACGCCGCCTGGGCCCAGGCCGCTGCAGCCCGGCGTGGGCTCGGCACCGCCGCGCTCCTCCATGCCGGGCTGAGCGGGTAGCCGGTGGTGCACCGCGCCCCGCGCCCGGCCGGAAGCAGTGGCGCGCGCGGCTGGGTTCCGCTTCCCCGGCGCGCGCTGCCTCCTGGCGGAGGGGCGCAGATCCTCAGAGGAGGAAAGTTCCATCAGCCCCTCCCTCCGGCCAACGGAGCTAGCGCCTGATCAAATGCGCTCTATAGTTTCCCTCTGCGCTCACTCAAATCTGGGCAGATGGTTGGCGGAAGAAAGTTCAAGAATACCCTTAGCCCAGAAGCTCTTAATTCTCCTTACAGCAGAGCAATTTGCAGCCCCGTTGAGAAAGTGGGGAATACTTCAGGCCTCTTTGCCTTCAGCATTGGCTCCAGGGCTCCTTCTCCTGAGAAAAGGAGAAGCCTCATTCATTGCCCTGTCATGTAAGTTTAAAGTGTGAAAGTCGATGAGATCTCTGTAGAAGAAAGTGGAATGAAGAAAGACCAGACTGCCAAGGGCCATGTTTTTAGGCTGGATCCACCTTTCAGGATTAGAGGAGCAGAGCCTGAAGCATAGACTTGTTGAATGAGCCGTCAGAAAAGTAAGATGCAAAGCGTAGTATGTGACGTGGAAGCCAAGGATGAGGAGTTTCAGATAGGCAGAGTAGGACATTTTAAGCATTTATGGCTTTACTGTGAATGAAATGGGGAGACACTGGAAGTTCCTGTTACGTTTGAACAGGATCCCTGTGACTGAGGTGTTGAGAATAGATCTTAGGGCGCAAGAGTAGAAAGAGGGACCTGTTAGGAGGCTGTGGGATTAATCAAGGTGACAAGTGACTCTGTAAGATTCAAAGTCCCCTCGGAAGGGCAAGTTTGCTTGGAGAAGGGCAGATGAGGAACTATACAAGGAAGTTCCCCTTTCGTTGGCATTCAGCTTGAAGCTAAGTGCATTCCAGGAGTCAGGCTCAGCAGCATCAGGGGTACATGCAGAAAACGTCTCAGTTTTGTTTTGTTTTGTTTTGTCTGGTGAACCAGAAGAACGAAGCCAGGAAACAGTGATGAAAAGACTAGAAAAATCCTGGAACGGAATGAGCCAGAGAGGGGGAATCCTCTAATTCTGCTCACATCTCTGACAGATCCTTAACCACCAGAAACAGAATCACAGCACTTCAGTTACACATAAAATGTCTGAACTGAGACCAGAGCTGCTCCCAAGAGACAGAGTTTACAGTTCAAATCCATGCAAGAAAATTACCTACAAAGAAAGTAACATTCATCATAGAAAAATAATAGAATCCAGAACCTCTACATTCTATCCTTCATAAAAGGATGATTCAAAATTACTGACATATGAAAGTCAAAATGGATCCCATTTTTTAGTCTGACTCTGGGATGAATCACATGTTGAAACTGACAGATAAGGATTTTAAAGTAACTATTATTACTCTCCTCAATAAAGTAAAACAAAACATGTTTTCAGTAAATAAAATCTCAGGAGACAAAAATCTCATGAAAGAGACAGAAAGAGAGAAAAGAACCAAATGAAAAATTCTAAAAATCAAAATTTCACAAATAAAAAACTTCACTGGGTAGATTTAACAGCCAAATAGAAATTACAGAGGAAAAACTAAGGGAACTTGAAGGTAATCATCTAAGAAATCATTCAAGGTGAACAACAAACAAAAGTCATTTAAAAAAATTTAACAGAGCCTCGGAGACCCACTATATGACATCAAACAATACAGCATACGTGTAAATGGACATACCAGAAGGAGAAAAGAAAGAGAATAAGGCAGTGAAACAATTAAAGAAAAAAAAAATTGCCCCAAATTTGATGAAAGAGAAATTTGCACATAGAAGATTCTACGTGAATATTAAACATGGCAAAGCCCACACTGAAATCAAACTGTTAAAAGCCACATGAGAAGCGTGACTGCATTAGAGAGAGAGATAGGGAGGGAGGGAGAGGAAAGGAAGTGAGGGAGGGAAACTGAGAGAAAGAAGAAAAGAAAACGATAAAAGAAAGCAATGCTTTCCATACAGGAAAAAGAAGAGCATCTATTCCTGATGTGAGGGAAAACCACACATCAGATTCATCGCAATGTATTGCATTTGAATGAGGCCATTAACCTTTATTTCCACAAAGCAGCTGCTAAGCCCCAAAGAAGCAAATGACACTGAAATTAGTAGGCTCCCTGAAGCACTGAACAGAGACACTAATTCCAGCAATTAGAAGTAAATAAATCTCTCTGACTCCTAAAGATCCCAATCAGTTCCAATGATGGTATTTATAGAAGCATTAACAACATTTTGTTCCTAATAAGAGTAGAGGGGAAATTTTGTAAATCAGTAAGGAGATCCAATGGAATTAGGTACTATGTGGACAAGGCTCAAACATCTTCAGGGGAAGATTTTCAGCTTAAGCTTAAGAAAAAAGGGAGTTAGGGAATCCATAAGGATGCAGAAAGAGCCATAGACAAAAAGCAACAGGCTAATGCTATCCTTTGGCAAAAAGAAGTTCTATACCTTGGAAAAAAACATGACATTTAAGCATGAATATTAAATGCTTCTAATTTTTTTTTTTGAGAGAGAGAGAGAGAGTGAGAGAGAGAGGGAGAGAGAATCTTAAACAGGCTCCACACTGTGTGTGGAGCCCAACATAGGGCTTGATCCCACGATCCTGGATCATGATCTGAGCAGAAATCAAGAGTTGGACACTCAACCAACTGAGCCACCCAGGTGCCCCTAAATGCTCTAATTTTTAATGTCATTGTCCAGTACAAAGAGTTGAAAACTGAAAATGGACTGTATCTTAGCCTCCATATTAAACAATAAAAACATACGTAATTCTTGGTAATTGGGAATGACTAAGACAGAAAACAAAGACTTTACGTCTGTAAACTTAAGTGTTTAAAGCACACAAAATGACTATGGTGGCCATCTAGAGTGAAATCCACCAGAGAACTGGTTAGAGTTTCAGCTTCTCATGGACTAAAGAATACCTCCTTTTACAAATGCTTCAATAGCTTACTATATTAGAGAACCAAAGTGGTTAGGAAAAAAACTAGGTAAGTAACAACAAATAAAATTCTCTTTGAGTATTCTGAATGTAATCAAATTCCGTGTAATCTGGCACTTGCTCTCCTGATTTTCCATTTTGATATCTAAGCCAGACCATTTTTATTCCTACCCCCCAAAAAAAATGCAATGTCTGGACAGAGACATATTAATTCAGTTAGAGCCTCAAGGGGAAAAAAGTGAACTTTGAATTGTGATGTGAATTTTTAGCATTAAAAACAAAGCTTCTTACACAGTATTCTGTAAGATAATGATCTCAAGCTGAAAAATGAAGGCTAGCATTCTGGATTAGCTTTTAATACATTGGTTGTAAGAATGCTCATATATATCTTGTTGCTGCTTTTGTGCACGAAACAATTTCCCATTCTCTGTGTTTCAAGGAAAATAGGTGAGATGTTTATAGTTATAGTAAAATATTTAGAATGTTATGATACTTAACCATGCATATGAATGAGCATATATGAGGACCTCTATTATATAGAAGAGCAACACTTTTCAGATTGTTATTGAAGCTCATTAGAAAAGACCTAAATAAATGGACAGACCTATTACGCTTCTAGAGAGAAAGATTCAGTATTGCAAAGGTGGTAATTTTCCCCAGATGGATCTATCAATTCTAGCAACTCTAATTAGAACCCCAACAGGGATTTTCCTAATATCTGATAAGCTGATTCTGAAATGTGGACATAAAAGGGCCAATAATAACCAAGACCCTTCAGATGAACAAGCAGAGGGAAGTTATTATAAAGGTCTGTAATTAAGAGTATGTGCTATTGGTACAGGTATGTGATAGATAAACAAACCAATGGAACCAAGTACAGTGTCATACAAATATGGACAGAAATGATGTTGTAGATGTGGGGAGGAGTCAAAGCAATTATATATACAAATATATACATATATGTATATTTGCATAAAAGAAATTGGATTCCTAATTGCACTATAAATAAAATCAATTCCAGATAGATTAAAGGCTTAAAGTGAAATCCAAATACATAAAGATTTTATGACCCCCAAGACAGAAAAGGATTTCCTAAGCAAAACACAAAAAGTACCAACCGCATGAAAAAAGTTTGATAAGTTTCACTATATTTCAATTAAGAATTTCTGAGACAAACACAGTGTGAGGGAAAAAGCCATACACTTGCAGAAGGCATCTGTAACACATAATTGAAAGAAAAGATTCACATCCAGAATATATACAGAACTTCTAAAAATCAATTAAGAAATGAAACTGGGGTGCCTGGGTGGCTTAGTCGACTGAACATCTGACTCTTAATTTCAGCTCAGGTCATGATTTCATGGTTCATGAGATCAAGCCCCACATCAGGCTTTGCACTGCAAGTGTGAGGCCAACTTGGGATTCTCTCTCTCTCCCTCTCTCTCTCCCCTTCCCCCACTTGTACTCTCTCTGTCCCTCTTAAAATAAAAATAAATAAACATTTGAAATATGGAGAAAAAAAGAATTGAAACAAAACATTCTGTAGAAAAAAAATAGGAATAAATGGGAAAAAGAGACATAAATGACTAGCAAACATGAACTGGTACTCAACTACATTGGTAGAGTGAGGAAATGTAATTGAGAGAAGAAGATACCATAAAATACCTATGAGATTGGTAACAAAAGTCAAGAGTTGGCTGAAAAGTAGAGCACAGGAAAGATGCATAAATCCTATGCTTCAGCGACCCTACTCTCTCATATGTAGCCCAGTGTGGTATTTTTCAAATGGAGGGCTAGAATCCTTAGAGTTTGTGAAATAAATTGAATGACTTGTAAAGTTTAAAACTTCAGTTTTTAAAATTGAATTATTTAAAATAGAAAAGAAAGTATCAGTGTGCATTGCATGTGGTTAGAGTAACTGTTCCTAAGTATTGCTTTATGAACATTTTGTTTCAGTTATATATTTGTCCTATAGCATGATATCAAGTAGATTTCTCACTGAAGGTTATGGTAAAAAAAAATTACCCTCTGTGGACCAGGAGACATGTACACGAATATTTATGGAAGTATGGGTTGGAACAGAATAAACTACAACAACCCAAATATCTATCAACAGTAGAATGGATATGCTATTATCATATAATCCTATAAGCTATTACTATGCAAAAATAATGAACTATAGCTTCAATCAACAACTTGAGTGACTCTCAAAAAATCTAGTGTACAGTCAAAAATATTAGTCACCGAATAATATATAAAATGTTATTTGTTTACATAAAATTCAAATACAACTTGTACATGGATGTGTAGAGTCAAAAAATATTAGTCACAGAATAATACATAAAATATGATTTGATTGACATAAAGTTCAAATACAACTTGTATTTGTGATAGATGTTCACAGCAGTGTTATTCACAATAGTCAAAAGTAGAAACAACCCAAGTGTCCATTATTTGATGAATGTATAAGTAAAATGTAGTTTGTTCATACAATGGAATATCATTCAGCAACAAAAAGGAATGAAGTACTGATATACATGTAACAACATGGACAGACTTGAAAACATTACACTAAGGGATAGAAGTCACAACGGACCACATATTGTATAATTCCATTCATATGAAATTCTAGAATAGGCGAATCTTTAGGGACAGAATAGATGAGCTGTTCCCTAGGGCTAGAGTTAGCTGTTCCTAGGGCTAGGAAATGGGGATTTACCACTAATGAATATGAGATTTCTTTTTGGGATGATGAAAATATTCTAAAAGTGATTGTGGTGATGTTGCACAACTCTGTAAATACACCAAAAGCCATTGGATTACACACTTTAAGTAGGCAGATTGTAGGATATGTGGCAAAAAATTCTCTCTCATACACACACGCGCGCGCGCACGCGCGCACACACACACACACACACACACACCTTATTGGTTCTGTTTCTCTGGATAACTCTAACACACCTCCTAAATGTGTGTGTGTGTGTGTGTGTGTGTGTGTGTGTGTGTGTGTGTGTGTGAGAGAGAGAGAGAGAGAGAGAGAGAGAGAGAGAGAGAGAGAGATATTAAGGGACTGTTTCATGCATTTGTAGGGGCTCGCAATTCCAAAATTTCCAGGGCAGGCTGACAGGTTTGAAAGGATAATCTGTTTTACTCAAAGTTTACTGATTTAATTGTTAATTGCATGGGGGGAAAAAGCCTCACAGCAACATCTAGATTGGTTTGACTTAACTACTGGGTACCTTAACCTAGCCAAGTTGACACATAAAACTATCCATCACTGGAAGTAAAGTTCTAAATAAAATTAAGAGACTGATTAATACAAAATTTAGTCTAGTACTTGTCTCTGGGGAGTAGAGCAAAGTATTGCAACAGGAAGGGACACCCACAGGGTGTCAAAGTTGATGGTGCATGTTCTATTTCTCAAGGTGGATGCTGGGTATATGGACTTTCATTTTATTTGTAGTATTTAAATATATAACATATTAAATATATAATGTATATATTCCATGTTTATTAAATATTTTATATTAAGCTTTTTCCAAGAATTAGAGTAAAAGGGATAGGTTGGTAATTTCTGTGTATAAAATATATAAACAGCTCCATATATGCAGTCTTAAGTAATACTTGGCTTTGTAAATGTGAGAAGGCATCAAATGCAATTTACAGTCCAAAACACATGTCATCTGTTGTTTCTAGATATATAGTCACATTTGCTATCAACATGAGTGTCGAGTTTCATTGGGAGGAATGAGTACAAACCCACAATGAAAACACTAAATTGAAAATGCCATATTAAAATTATCCCAAAATGTTTAATGGAGGTTGTGATGTGGTAGTAGATTTGTAGTAGTTTTTCTTTCTTTTTCAATTTTCAACATGTTTTTTATCCTGTAGTAAAATAGACTTGAATAAATCATTGTATTTGGAGCCATTAGCAGAGAAGGACTAAATCCACCCTACACATTCATGTTACAGTATATCTGACAACATACTTAGCTTCTTTTAAAAATCCCTTCCTTCTTTCCTTCCATCCTCCCTCTATTCATGCCTCCTTATCTCTCTCTCTTCCTTTCCTTCATCCCCTCTTCCTCTCTTCATCCATGTTGTCACACATGAAAGGATTTCCTTTCTTTTTTGTGGCTTTTTTATAGCTATGATATATATCATAGATATACCCTATCTATGGTATATCTATATACCATATATATACCATATATATATGTATATACCATAGATAAGCTGCAATGAACATGTGGGTGCAGACGTGTCTTTCAGATAGTCATTTCATTTCCTTCATGTCTAAAACCGGAAGTAGAATCATTGGATCATATGAGTTTTCTGAGAAACCTCCATACTGCTCTTTTCATAGTGGCTGTCTCAGCTTACATTCTCACCAACAGTGTACTAATTGTTCCCTTTTCTCCACATCCTTGACAGCATTCGTTATCTATTGCCTTTTCAATAATAGTCCTTCTAACAGGTGTGAGGTGATATGTTATTGTGATTTTGATTTGCATTTCTCTGATGATTAGTGATGCTAAGCATCTTTTCACGTACTTGCAGGCCAGTTTTATATCTTTTTTGGGCAAATGTCTATTCAGGCCTTTTGTCCATTTAAAAATAGGATTATTTGTGTGCTATTGAGTTGCATGAGTTCCTTATACATTTTGGATATTAACCCCTTATCAGACACGTGGCTTGGAAACATTTTCCTCCATTCCATAAACCTACAGAAGCATTTTAGTTTGCTGTGGTCCCTCTTGTTTATTTTTCCTTTTGTTGCCTGTGCTTTGGTGTCATATTGAAAAAAATCATTGCCAAGACCAATGTCAAGGAGCTTTTTCCTATGCTTTCTTGTGGGAATTTTACAGTGTGGGATCTTACATTTAAGTCTTTAACCCTGTTTTGAGTTAATTTTTCAAGCGGTGAAAAGGTCCAGTTTCATTCTTTCATATGCAAATATCTAGTTTTCCCAATACCATTTATTGAAGAGGCTATCTTTTCCCCACTGAGCATTCATGGTTCCCTTGTTAAATATTCACTGAGCATATATGCATGGATTTATTTCTGACCTCTCAATTCTGTCCTATTGGTCTATGTGTTTGTTTTTGTGCCAGTATCTTACTGTTTTCACTATTATAGCTTTGTAAGATAGTTTGAAATTAGGAAGTGTGATGTTTCTGGCTTCGTTCTTTCTCAAGATTACTTTGGTTATTCAGGGTCTTTTGTTGTTCCATTTGAATTTTAGGATTTTTTTTTCCTATTTCTCTAAAGTTGCCACTGGAAGCTTGATAGGAATTGCATGGAATCTATAGATGGCTTTGAGTAGTATGGATATTTTGACAATATTAGTCTTCCAATCCATGAAAATGGGATATATTTCCACTTATTTTTGTCATCTCCAATTTCTTTCATCAATGATCTTTCACTTCTTTGGTCAAATTTATTCCTAAATATTTGATTGTTGTTGATGCCACTGTAAATTGGATTATCATATTTCTTTTTAAGGTAATTTGTTGTTATTGTATAAAAAGGCAACTTATTTTTTGCATATTGATTTTGTATCTTGTAACTTTACTGAATTCATTATTGGTTACCCTAATGGGTAATAGGGTTTGCAAAGTTTATGTAATCTATTGTGAAATCTACTTCTGCGCCAAGCTTTGTCTGCAGACCAAATAAATCTGCACTACATTTAACATGTATAAACTACTGTTTTCATGTTTTATATATGTTGTTATGATTAATAAAATACACATTCTGTTAATGTATGTTTTATGAATATGCCATGATCAGGGAAAATCCCATTTTCTTTGCCAGGCCATAACTGATTAGCACGTTCTTTATGTAATCAGCAAGAACATTAAGAAAACTAAATACACCCTGCAATTCTAGGCTCCAGGGATGCCAGCAACTGCCCATCTATCCCCCCTCACCCCAGGGAAAGGACAACGTCTAACGGTCCCTGTGGCCTACACACAGAATTGCAATGGCAGTTTCTGAAGGAGAATGGAGGAGAAGGAAATGTGTGTAAACCACTAGATATAAAAGTATAAATGTTAGAGAAGAGGTTAGAGCAGGAGACATAGCACATTGTGAAAGGGAATGCAGTGAAAAGGCTCAAACATAAGTACAAAGAGGTCCAGGAAGGTGAGAACTGTAAAGAGGTCACTGAATCTTCCAGTGCTGAGGTCATCTGTGACTTTGCCAGAACAGCCTCTGTAAGGAAGCAGGAAACCACACAGCACTCGGGTAGGAGAGGTGGAGGTGAAGAAGTGGAAATGCAAGTGTAGACCCCCATTGCAAGAAGCTTGACCAAGAGAGGGGGTATTGCAATAAGGAGACACAGGAGTAAAAGAAAACAATTTTTTCCAAGGAGAGGAAAGGACTAAGTTTCTACTTGAGGGGGAGGAGCTGATGATGAAGGACCAGTTGAAGATTTGGTAGAGAGTGAATATACATGATGGAGCAAAGCAAAGTCATGGATGAGAAGGGAGTGAGTGTGGTCAAAGTCTCTGTCAGGAACAGGCGCCTCAAGTAAGGAGGGTACTGGTAGGGATATTAGAGACAGGGCTGTGGAGGGAGATCTGTAAAGAAAGTGATACTTTTCTGAGGAGGTGAGGGGGTGGGAGGAGAGTGATGAAAACTTCTAATAGTTGCAGGGAAGAAGGGACACAAGTAAAAATCTGGGGGGGACAGGGCTGAGGCTGAACTGGAGTTGGAGGTCGTGCATGTGCAGCGAGTGGTACCAACCCATCCCACATGTGGATAGAGCAAAGTCTCCACAATCCCACAAGGAAGGAACTCCAGATTTCATTCCTAGCTTTCCTATGTTATGTTCAAGAGTAAATATCCTTTGGCAGTGTATCCTAGCCATTTCATTTTATGTACTAATTGTGTTCTTCCTTCAGCCCTCTTCTTTTTCTTCTCTCTTTGTCTCTGTCTCTGTCTCTCTCCTCTACTCCAACATGTATGGATGGATTTTCCTTGTCTTTGTTACTCTTTGTCCGTTTGGGTCATTAAGGAAAAAGAAAACCATTTAAAGCGAAACTGCTTTTACGCCATCGTGTCAGAAAACTCAGGACCCTGGGAGGGAAAGAGAGAGGAACGGGGCTTCACAACGGTGGCCGACCAGGGGATTGATTCCCTTTAATCTCAAGGGTTCAATCTGACTCTAAACTTCTCCAAGACTTCAAATTTGGTGTAATCGAGGGTCTACTCAGTCGAGGATGAACTTCAAGAGAAATTGAGTGTATAGGGAAATGCAAACACTCTGCCTCGGTGGAAGTTAAAAAGTTGTTTACCGTAGTAATGGATAGCTGGGTGACTTTCCATTTTAGAACTCTACCCGTCTAGTCAATAGGTGCATTATGCAAAACTGGATACATTGCATCACTGTGAAGGACTTTAGACTGCGGTTTGCAAAAGCAGAATAAATTTTCTCGGAGTCTCACCGTTATGTACACACACACACACACACACACACACACACGCCCATTGGCAGTGACGGCCACACCTCACAGCTCTGGGAGAGCCACAGACCTCAGCCGGACAAGCTGAGCCCGGACGAGAAGAACTTTCCGCGGGACTGGGGACGCACAACCCCCCTCCGCCCCCCGCACGCGGCTGTCGGCGAGCCTGAGCCCCCGGAGGGCGCGACGCCGGCAGGTCCGCGGTGCGCCCCTGCGTCAGGGCCTGGGCGGCGGCGGCGGCGGGAGGCTCCCGGGCTGCAGGGCCCGCTGCCAGTGCGCGCGCGCCAGCCGGCCGGGGCAGCCGCGTCCCCCGCCCGGCCCTCGCAGCCGGCCTCGGCGCCCTCGGGCCGCCAGTCTCCCGCCGCCCGCCGCGGCCCCGAACATGGCTGCGCGCCGCGCCGCCACCCTCGCCTGCTCGCTGCTGCTCCTGTCCGCCGCTCTGCTCCGCCGCGGCTGCCGCGCGCGCTTTGCCGCCGAGCCCGACGCGGAGCACGATGAAGAAGAGGCGGAGGTGTTTCCCGAGTCGCCGGTACAGAGACCCACGGTGCTCGTGGCCGTCCTCGCCCGCAACGCTGCGCACGCGCTGCCTCACTTCCTCGGCTGCCTGGAGCGGCTGGACTACCCCAAGAGCAGGATGGCCATCTGGTGAGCGCGCGACGCCGCGGCCGCCGGGGCCCGGGACCGTGGGGCACGCGGGACGCGCCGGGCGCACACCTCCCGCCGCCCGCGCGGCTCCCGGCGGGATCCGATCCGGAGGTCGCTTTGGGGAAGGACGCACGCGGCCGTGTGCGCCTGGGGTGTCGGTGGCCACCGCTAGCCGGCCCCGAGCTCCGGGGCGTGCGCGGGGGTGTGGATCGCGGTGGCCTCGTCCCTTTCCCGGACAGGGGCCTGGGGGAACTCCGCAAGGGGGCTAGCTGCGCCCCCTTCCACCCCGCGAGGTTGCCTCGTTCCCTGCCTCATACCTCTGGCCCTGGAGAGAGGGAATAGGGATGCTCGTCGCCGCCTAGTCCTCCAGACGCGACGTGAAGCGTAACTGTGGCCGGCAAGGGGGCTCCGGAATGTCTGGGAGGCGAACGGTGCGCCGCCCTGGCTTCCCGGTGCCCGGCTCCTGCCCCCGCCTCCGAGCCAAGAATAGTGGCTCCTGGTTCTCCAGGGGATGGCAGGGTGAGTGGTGGGGGGAGAAGGGATATGGACTCAGAGTTTGAGGTTAGGTGGGGCACACCGTGTCTTCCCAGCCGCGCCATCACCGCGGCTGTCCGCGCCAGTGCATCCTCCTGGGGCTCATTCCTCGCCTGTGATGCAGACCGCGCGGGACACCCTGGGGTACGGTGTCCTGGGGACGGAGCTGCCTTGGAGAAGGCAGACGGTCAAGTTTTGTTGTCCCAGGATAGATCCCCGCGCCTGGTGCTGTGTTTGTTGCGGGGAGGGCCAGGGCATCAGTGCAGGTGGCTGCGCGCACCAACTTTTAGAACTCGGTCTAGTCCCGCACCTTTTAGAAACGCAGGTACCGGAGGGCGAGGAGTTGGTGGTCAGGGGAGCTGCTGAAAGGCCTGTGGAGGAGGAACTGGACACCCGCCAGGAGAGATAGGCAGCCAGATACGTGGACAAGGGGGCTTCTGAGGAAGACAGAGCCCAGGTCACTCCCGAGCAGTTTCTCTCCTGCGTTGATGAAGGGAGCTGTCCTCGGACGGGACGCATCCTTAAAGACCTGGTTGGGCAGAAAGAGAGGAGGAAGGATAAAGCGGGAGCTGGAATTGGCAGCCTAGCGGTACCTGGTGGGAGAGGTGCAGAGGTGAGAAAGCAAACAAGTCACAGAGTGCAGCACTGCCCTATACACTGCTTTACTATATACCCCGTTATACGTGACTGCGGCCACGGACAAGGGCACGTTATGTGGAAACGGTGGGGCAGCCAGGTTTTCAACCAGAAAGAAGGCTTTTTTTTTTTAACCACTTCAATACCAAAGAAAACTTCACAGCTGTCAGTTCTTAGATGCTTTCTTCAAAGAAGATGTTTTATAAGATAGTCTTGGTCTTTATGCATTTGTTTGGTTTAAAGAACATTACAATAGTTAGTATAGGAAGTTAGTGAAGGGTGAAGCAGGTACTAGGCACAGGCTTTGCTTGATGTACAGACATTACCTCTTCTATCATAGGGTGAACTTCTGAAAGAGACCCTAGGATCCCTGTTTTACAAACAGAGCAGCTGTGACTACGACCAGTTCAATAACTCAGAGTCACCGAAGTAATAAATGGCAAAACTGGAATTGGAACCCAGGATTGTCCCTGAAGTCCACCCTAAAAAGATAGTGGTGGGAACTTGGGACAAACTAAATTTATATGCACCTATAGGCTATGAATGAGGAGGCAAGTTGTTTGTCACTAACTTGTTTTGTGGCTTTGGGCCAGTGGCTGGGGATCCATAGACATCCGTTTCCTCATCAGTAGAATGAATGATTTCAAAAGTTCGTTCCGGCTCTTGAATTCCATGGATTTTTGATATGATCAGAATCAAGCAGCAATGATTGTGCCTCCGAAGTCCTCTGGATGTTCCACAATCTGCGGACGTTGATGTTCTTTTCAGGTGGCTAGTATTCCATTTCTGCACTGGCTTCTGGGACCTATTTTCCCTTACCCTTGTTAATAGTCCATGTAACTGTACCTTGTCCCTTATGGCCAGTGTTGGAAAGTTAGGGGAAAAAAATCCAAGGCTTGAATAGGTTTTGGGCAACCACTGCATTAACCACTAAAGACTCTTCTTTTTTTTTTTTTTTTCTCCTTTTTAACATTTATTCATTTTTGAGAGACAGAGTGTGAGTGGCCGGGCAGAGAGAGAGGGAGACACAGAATCTGAAGCGTGCTCCAGGCTCCGATCTCTCAACACAGAGTCCAACACAGGGCTCGAACTCACTGACTGAGAGATCATGACCTGAGCTGAAGTCAGATGCTTGCCTGACTGAGCCACTCAAGCGCTTACAGCTCTCAAAATATTTTCATTAACTATGTCATCTTATTTGATCCTTGCTACCGTTCTGTAAAGAAATACAAGTATCTCCATTTCATAAAAGAAGACAGTATATCTAAAGTAACTGACTTATTCTGTGTCTCCCTCTCTCTCTGCCCCTCCCCTGTTCATGCTCTGTCTCTCTCTGTCCCAAAAATAAATAAAAAACGTTGAAAAAAAAAATTAAAAAAAAATAAAGTAACTGACTTAAGATTACATTTATTTATTAATTTCACAAATGCTTAATGAGAGCTCACAATGATTCTAAACACTTTACATTCACTACCAGGCATGTACTATGATTATACCCTTTTATGGATGAGAAAACTGAGGCACAGAGAGGTTGTACAAGCACACACTCAAAATGACCATCTTTTGTGAGATCAAGGCACTCTGCCAGGCTCTAGCTGAAAATAGTTGAGTAATGTGGCTTCTCACAGACAAATATGGCTCTTTTTACTGGGCAGCATAAGATGATCTAAATGACATTTATAGGGTTTAGGGGAGTGACAAAGGACTTCTAGGTCAGATTGGGGCAGTTGTGTGGTCATGGAAACCTTCTTGAGGAGAATTGACACTTAGTTGGAACCCAGTTTTGAAAGACAAATAAGAATCCACTAAAGCCTGGGAGGTAGGGAGGGTTCCAGAAAGAGGGAACCGCATGGGGGAAAAAAGACACTGGAACATTAACCAGAATTTCTTGTCAGGGGCGATAAAGCAGGTGGCAGGCTTACTGATTGCAAATCTCCAAACTCATTGCATTGTACCACTGGAGCTGCTAACTTTGAGACTGGCACTAGAGGAGTATTTGGCTGTGAAGGTTATAGGACATTACCCTCCAGGAGGAAACAGTAACTCAGGTTAGGATGCTACAACGTCGAGGACCTTCTGCCAATTACTTACTTTTAGACTCTCAGTTTTAGGCTCTACTCAACACTCTGAGATGCCCAAGGGGCTAGCTAACATCCACTCCGCAAAGCCAGCATACCCTGATGTCAGAAATGGCCAGTGCCAAAAATGGCGTCAGCTACCCTGAACTTTACACAACAGAACCAGGTGGGACACAGAGTCAGGCTGCCAACTTGCATTTAATCTTAGATCAGGAGATCTGTGCACACTCACCCTTCTCATTCATCTGCTTATCTCTAACATCAGAGGAGCATCTGATAAGACTTCTTTCCTGTATGCGTGGCAGGTGTGGTTCACGTGAGCACATGCAAGCTTCCCGATGCTGTAATTTTTTTCTCACCGGAAGTTCTGGACCATATTCACAGTCGGTACCAGTAAACTGCCCTGAAAACGTTTGCTGTTGGACAGTGAGGGCCGTTATCTCAGTTAGCATTAAGTTTATCCGGATGAGACTGAATTAAGAAAAGTTTATGTTTTAGAGATCCTTTGTACCAGGCAAAAGGAAAACCTGTCACATTTACCTGTCTGATCTCAAGACCCCACCAAGTGAATTGTTTTCCTTCAAATGTCATAACTAAGGAACTGTGCCCAAGAAGTTCCTTGTGTTCTAATTAAAACCTGCACTGAGTTCATGGGAATCCCTGCTGTGCTGAGATGCGGGGAACCGTGTGGAACTGTGTGCACTGATGGGGGCGCTCTTCAGTGGAGCCATGGACAGTGGCTTTAGCAACAGAGGGAAGGCTGACTTCATCCCTCTTCTCAAACCTATGATTAAGGGGAGGAGTGCCAAGTACCATGATAATGAAAAATGGGGCAGGGCATAAGGAAAAACATTTGGCCCAAAAGATACATTAAGTTTGTTTTTTGGAGAGCTGACTGTTGCCTGTGGAAAACCAGCAGGGATTCAGTCTGTGCAATCATAAGACAGTAACTGCCATGTAATTACAGAACAATTTGGGCATTTCATTTGGTAAAGTTTTGAACAGTAGTATACTACGTTAGGAGCCGATGCATGGCTTTCTAAATAAAGAGATGGGTTTCTGTTGACATCAACAAAAACATTGATGAGCGTCAGCTTGTTCTGGGGTGCTGATCCTGACATTTTGCACACTATTTTATTGGTGCAGTATTTGGGAGACTACCTTGGATTATTCTCCACTCCTTGATGCTCAACCAGTAGCATTTTGGCGAACATTTAACTAGACACACTAATATGCATGTATTTATAACATGTTCCAAACTACTAGTTTTGTAAAAATTTTTTAATGTTTATTTATTTTTGAGAGACAGACAGAGACAGAGCGTGAGCACAGGAGGGGCAGAGAGAGAGGGAGACACAGAATCCAAAGCAGGCTCCGGGCTCTGAGCTGTCAGCACGGAGCCCGATGCGGGGCTCGAAGTCACGAGCTGTGAGATCATGACCTGAGCCGAAGTCGGACGCTCAAACTACTGAGTCACCCAGGCACCCCCCAGACTACTATTAATGATGGTTTTCAGCACCAGCAAGAACAACATCACATTTTATCATCAGAGTCTTGACATGAAATGTTTATGTTATACCTATGGACAGAAATTTTAGTTTCTGGGTGAAAAGGTAGATGACGTGTTGGTCCCCTTCTCTCCATTAGTCTGTTTTCCTCACTTTCCCACCTTCTTTTTCTTATTTTATCCCAGCCTGGTGGTTTAGTAGTACTGAGGAGGGAGTATTCAAGCTTATAGTCAGGTATGCTAGGCTTCAGATCTCCTGTGTGATTGTGGGCACATCAGCGAACCTCTAACGAAGAGTTGTTTCCTCATCTGGAAGTAACTAATAATAATATCTACCTCCAAGAGTTATTTTAACAAGTAAATGAAACAATGTATGGACAAGGTCTTTGATGTAAATGCTACTAAGTGGACAATAGGACACTAGTCCTATCCATCTTTTCCTTTCGGTCCCATCTCCTTTACCTTTCTCTTTCCAAGTGAAGATTTTTAAAACAATACATTCACAAGGAACTCTCTTTATCGTCTTTCCAAGAAAAAAAGTATAAGCATAACGAAAGCTAACATTTATCTATTAATGAAAACTACACATTTTGATAGGATAACTAATTTAGTCCTGACAACAACCCTGGGCAAAAGGTGCTGTTACTCTCCTCCCTTTACATAGAAGGCCACTGAGGCACAGAGAATTTAAATAACTTGCCTGAGGTCACAAGGCTAGGACGTGGCAGAGCCAGGATGTGACTCAGGCAGCTAATGGCCCAGACTGAATACAAATGGTCTGTTTAAGATCAAGAAAGGACCAATTAGTTCTAGTTTTTGCTTCTGTCAGTTGACCCAACTTAGGAAGAGAAGAGTGCCAGTGTTTCTTCCAAACAAGAATGGCCCCTTCTGCTTGAATGACACAAAGGACTCAGTGGTTCCCTTCCGCTGTCTTGATAATTTCGTCACTTAGCTTAGGCACTTTCTAGTTACTGACCTCGGCTTTATGTTGGTGGATTTCATAGGGACAGAATGAGACTAAATTGTATGTAAATATGCAGATCACTTGCTATGATCACAGCCACATAGCAACAGAAAGAAATCTGTCAAGTGTTGTTAGTGGCCAATGGCTAAGGCAAAACTTTCATATTCATGGGAGCTGCAGCATTTGGGGTTTATACTGGCAAAACAGAGCATCAGTTTTTCAGCCTTTCCAATTAGTGGTCTTAGATTTTGTTAACCCTTCAACTCAACCTTCTTCCAAATGGTTGGGCAAAACTATCAATCCTGTCCCCACCCTCCAATTTCAAAACATGTTTGGGCCTCAGAATTATGTGTTTCCTTTGGCTAAAAACTGAAATGACTAATAAAAGGATCCCTCAATTCTCCTGGTTCTATTTTATTAGTTGATGTCCATGGATGGGGGAAACCAAAATACGAGGCAATTAAAGGATTTTCCCCTCATATATTATACAGTGAATAAGTGTTGGGATGAGGTAACAGATTTCTAGATTTTAAGCCCTGTCTGGCTGTTTTTTTTTTTTAATTTTTTTTTTTTAACATTTATTCATTTTTGAGAGTGAGAGAGACAGAGCATGAGCAGGGGAGGGGCAGAAAGAGAGGGAGACAGAGAATCCAAGGCAGGCTCCAGGCTCTGAGCTGTCAGCACAGAGCCTGACACGGGGCTGGAACTCACAAACTGCGAGATCATGACCTGAGCAGAAGTAGGACGCTTAACCAACTGAGCCACCCAGGCGCCCCCCTGTGTGGCTGTTTTGACACTGATTATTTCATATCAAATATCGCTAATGGTTTAAAGGCACGTGCCAGTGATTCTAAGTAGGGTTTGGTTTTACTGGTTTGTCTTCAGCAACTTTCTCCAGGTGATTCTACCACTGAGCTTCTTTGTGGCTCCAGGTACATAAGCAGGCTTCTTGTGGTCGTCTCCCTTGACTGTCTCTGGTGGTCGTAGGAATGAACAATGGAAGCTTTGTAACCATGAAAGCTGCTGGTTGTGCCTCGATCCTTTTTCCAACACTTTTAAACGTACACATGGGTCATATCACTGTGTGGCACTGTCTTCAAGCCTTCGGCACAGTATAGTAGGGCCATTATAAGGTTCACATAGGGACAAGGGTAAGACTATTATAAGGCTCATTTCTGCCCATTTCTTTAAATAATGTAACAATGCCAGATACAGTGGAGTTAATGTCTGAAAAAAAATGAGTAACCTATAGTACGATTGTTTGTCTTGTTCCCCAGTTACCATATTACGAAAAGGTTTCACCGTATGTCTTTAAACCAGAGCTATTATTCATTAGGAATTACAATGTGTCTATTGTATATGTCACGACATCTTTATTCTCAAAGGAGTGACTTGTTCATTTAATTGCACTTACACTGTGAGCGTATCAAAAATTGCTGATTTAAAAAATTCTGAAATTCTTTAGGGGCCTTGTAGATTTATTTAATAGTAACTTAATGATTTTAAGAACTTTCTCTCCTGATTTTTTTTTCGTTTCTATTGAAAGAGTAGAATAATAAAGATTCAAACAGTATAAATGGAAACATGATAAAAAGTAAATCTCCCTTCTACTCTATACCACCTTCCAGGGTCAAGAATGTTAACAGATCATTACACATTCTTCTAGAAACTTTCTGTGCATATATGTGTATTCTTTTAATGTTAACCAAAATATGACTGTTTTATAAATCCTGTTCTGCATAAGTGTGATGTTTTAAAATCTATTTAATCCCAGCTTTTTAAAACCCTGTCAGCCACCTATACTCATGCCCTGGGTGGCACAGAAAAAGCCAGTTTCACACAACACCTGTTCCAGGTAGTTTCTCTGAGTACCTTCTTGATTACACTCATCCTGTTCCCTTGTCCTTGTGCCCTGACCCCTGGAAAATCTGGCCCTAAGGCCATTAAAACACACACACACACACACACACACACGTTTTTTTCAACATTTATTTATTTTTGAGGGGGAGAGAGAGAGAGAACGCACCAAGAAGGGGCAGACAGAGAGGGAGACACAGAATCTGAAGCAGGCTCCAGGCTCTGTGCTGTCAGCACAGAGCCCGACATGGGCTCAAACCCACACACCATGAGATCATGACTTGAGCTGAACTCTAGCGCTTAATGGACTAAGCCACCCAGGCGCCCCCAAAACACACACTTTTCAAATGAAGTACAATATATATCCAAAAAGTAACTGATACCATAAAGGTATAACTGGATAACTTCACAAACTGAGCAAGCCTACATAACTAGCACCTGCCTGGCCAGGCCTGCATTTGTACATGGTAGTGATTGTTGGGGCTGAGGATCCACTGTTTCCTGGACTTTGTCCAGGAAGTCACATTCCTATCAGGCCCATCCTGCGTGCGATTACAATCCCTGCTCAGCCCCTTCCCTGCCATCGCTGTCTGGCTCTTCAACATGACTTGCCTGGCCCCTGTAGGCATTTGGGTGGTGACCCTTGCTCAGATGCTTCAGGAGCACTAGGACTCAAGCTTTCTAGAAGGAGCAGTCATGGCAAGCTGCCAGTGAATGACCTAGTGGTAAAAAGATCAAGATCATATTACTTTTCCCTCAGTTCTTCATTCCTCTGGTAGAAAAGCTATGTGTTAATGTTCATAAAAGTAAAAAAGAATCCTGTTATAGGTAATCATTGAAAAGCCACGCAGAATATAAATAGAGTGGCTGTAATTAATTCACTGGAACATGCTGCCGTTCAGTTCCATGAAAATGCAGCGTTTGTGGTTGGTGGCATTAGCCAAGTCTCTTGCATAAATTAAACCTTAGATCTGTCTGGAGGGCATTTCTCTTCCTCTCTAGGAGCACTATACAGTAATCTTTTCAGACTTAGACTTCCAATAACAACTTCATGACATCCCTCCAGGGCCAAACTTATGACTTTGTAACATGTCCCATTTAATTGAGGCAACAATTGTTATTATTTTGGTTGTTTGGCATAGTCATCAAGCTGAGGACTGTCCCTGACTTGTTGGTTTAGCTGATGAGATTTCTACCTCTGCAAACATAATGAAAAATAGCCCTTTCCACTCCCCAGTATTTCTGATGAATGTCCCAAGACCCCTTAGAAGATGTGCATTTCAGAGATACAAATAATAGTGTGAGCAATGGTCCTGGGCTGCATATGCCCTAAGAATATGGTGGGAGGCTGAGTGTGGGGCTAGGTCTCCTTTAAAGCATTCTCATGAGTACCTGGTTTAAGTGATACATTGGCTGCATTGGGAGAATTCTTGATCCTCTAGGTTGAATTACTTAAATGTCTATTGAAGGATGTGTCAGGCAGGAGAGAGAGGAGGTTCCTTAAAATGAAATGTTTGCCAGTTTGGCTGTTGCTGTGGTCTGAGTGTTTGTATCCCTCACCCCACCCCACCCCCATCCTGCCTCAAGATTCATGTGTTGAAATCCTAAGCCCTGGTATTAGGAAGTGGGGTCTTTGGGAGGCGCCTAAGTCATGAGGGTGGAACTCTCATAAATGGGATTAGTGCCCTTGGAAGAAGAGCCCCCAGGGAGATCCTCACCCCTTCTGCTATGTGAGGACACAAGAACACTGCATTCTGAGAGAGGGCCTTCACCAGAACCTGACTATGCTGGTTTCCTGATCTTGGACTTCTAGCTCCCAGAGCTATAAAAAAACAAAACAAAACAGAACAAAACAACAACAACAAACCAAACTGTTCTTTGTAAGCCACCCAGTCTGTGGTATGTTCTTATAGCAGCCTACATCTGTTAGGACAGACTAAGACAGTGGTCAACCCAAGAACACCATGAAGGTAGCTAAAAGTGCCTCCATTTTGGACAATAGGGAAGTAGAACCCTTTCTTTCCAGTCCCCATTCTTTATTTTGGAGGTGGGGAGGACAGTAGGCTATGGAAAGCTTCCTCTTCTCGCAGAACTAGAGATGATTCTGAGAAAAGGGAATGGAACCGATGTACATTGATTGGCATTTTCCATAAAAAATCATGTTAAGTGACAAATTGCTGCTTTTTGGGGTCTTGGGAAAGGCAAAATTTTCTGGAGACTAAGAGTGGAACTTAAATTCCTGGGATATCTGTGAGAAATGTGGTTGTGGACATTTGGGGCTGTGGTATTCCCCACATGGAGTCCCTTGCTGGACCGCTGGACTGCTTTTTAGTTTCTTGGTTTCCAGCCAGCCCCATAAGCTGTCCAAGCTCCACACACCACAGTGATTATGGTTAAGACCCGCCAAGATAGTGGAAAATTACTGCCAAGCGGAATCAGGATTTTTCAAGTCATCACCGCACCATTGAACAGGAAGCCTAACGCAGCCCCCACGTTACTGCAGTCCTTCTTCTGGAAGCATGGGGGTGGGGGATGGGAGAGCACTCAGCCCATCAGATCATGTCTGGGGTTTCAGATGGATTTTGTGGAGTTGGTATGGAAGGCTTGGAACAACTAGCATACTAAAATATTTTAGAAAATTACAAAAATTATAAATCTTTCTGCCTTTCCTTAATCTTGCTAGACCTTAAGATGAACTGGGCACATTAACTTCCACCATAGAAAATTCTCTTTATTGAGACATGCTACGAATTTATAAAGCAATGGACTAAAAAACTATTATGTACATCCTTTTATTTATTTGGCCATCACAGACTGTCTATGTGGATAAATCCAAGTGATCATGTTGAAATTAGTAGTTGAGGTGGCCTAAAAGTGAACTCACCCCCACTAGTCAAGTTCATTGGTGACAAGTGGACATGGCCCTCATTACTGTTCTGCCAACCTTTTGGTTTAAGGCTGCTGGGCTTCAACTAGTTGTTCCTAAATACTAGCTCAGGGGCCGCAACACCTAGGGCATTTATTAGTTATGTGGATTTCTGGGCCCCTTTTCAGACACATTCGATCAGATGGCCTGTGGGAGTGGCCTGGGAATCTGTATCTTAAACATGTATATGAGTGATTTGGATGCACCTGTGGGTTTGGGAACTACAAGACCTGAGCTCCCTGAAGGCCCTGGGAGGAGTGAAGGACCATCATGAAAGGACCGAAGGCTGTGTATCCATCTAAGGCACAGGCCATAGGATTTTCAGAACTTGGAAAGTTGGTATATTGTGTAATCTTCTAAACTCAAGATCCAGATGCTTAAGCAATCAAGAAGGCTAAAGGGGTTTCTCATTAAGAGAAGTAGTAAGGTACTGGATTACAAAGGAGAGGCTTGCCAGGCATATATCATTTGTGTTTTTTACTGAGCCAAGCACATGTGTTCTCCCTCCTTCCAACAGTGGCTCTTTTTAGACAAGTTTTGTTTTGTTTTTTAAAGCAGTGTCCCAAGCTTCCTACTATATACAGTACCTTGCACTGGGGCTCAGTATGAAATGACACTCCTTCAAACCCTTCTCTTTGTTCAGTCTATTTCCCATCATGAGCTCATCAAGCATTTAGTTTCACGGAAGAAAAGACATCTATTGATGAACATGTCTCAATAGAGTGGAGGGAAACCAAATCAGTGCATTTTCTTTAAATAAAAAGGAGTCATTGGAACCACTTCAGTCCTCGTATTCCCTAAGCTTGGTTCCTTTGTTGCTTGTAATTTTCTTACCTTTGGTTTTCTCTTTGGCTTGTCATGAAGACCTCCTCCCCTCACTTGTGAAAAATAGTCTATCAAACTGCTTCTAGTAGTTGGCAGTTTGGCCTTAATTAGATGATGTTATAAAGTCCCTAAGCCTGGGATCTTCATTACATATGAAATCAAAATACAAATTTTGGGAATTCACACTGTTCTAATCTGCTGTACAAAGGATTGTTGTGAGTCAGTTGCTACTTTACAAAGGTGCGTTCTAACTTGGCATAGTAGTATTATTACGACCCCACCGATGGTCGGCTTACTCTGGGAAAGATCACAACTCAGTTGCTACGTGTCCTGCTTTCCACATCCTAGTTTTACTGTGTTCTTTTGGTGACAGGTCTGTCAAAAATTCCATAGTGAAAGTTCTGGAATTATGCATCCATTTTCTTTTTTATGCCTTTTTCTTCTCAAGGATGTGAGCTGCTCTATAGCTGTTCGAGTGCCTCCCACGAAAAAGATACTAGTCACCCAGGGAGGAAGGTGAGGCCTGGTGTACCTGGGGGTCTCCGGGACAGTTGCCTCTAGCCAAGAGCAGCGTCGTTCATCTTTCTCTCGGTGTGCAGTTATCATTATTTTGTTATGTAAGTTGTCTTGTGAAAGGGCTGCAGGCGTTATTTACATTGTCATTTTATGGAAGCCATTTAATCTCTCTGGGCCTCAGTTTCCTCACTAAGGTTGTCGTTCTCAAATCGCTGATTAGAATCATTTGATGAGGTTTTCAAAGACACCGATGCCTGGGCCCAACCCCCCAGACCATTTAAGTCTGAATTTCTGGGGTAGGGCCAGGGCAAGTGACATACTTTAAAAGCTTCCCAAGGGGTGGCAAGGTGCCACCAGGCTTGAGAACCTTTGGATGAGATGTTCTCTGGAGTCCCTTTCCAATCTGACAGTAGCATGTCCTTCATGGAAGTGACCATAGCTGAAGAATTTTCACGAATCATAACTCTGGATGATTGGTGTTTTCTGGACCATCTGCCCAAACTTAGATCTTTTTGGAGTGGGCAAATAAATAAATAAATAAATCTAAAGTTTTTCAGATGCTCATTATATTTCTTTCTTTTTTTTTTTTTTAAAGTTTATTTCTATTTTGAAAGAGAGAGAGAGAGACCACTAGTGGGGAGGGGCAGAGAGAAGGAGAGACGAAATTCCAAGCACTGTCAGCTCGATGTGGGGCTCAGACTCACAAGCCATGAGATCATGACCTGAGCCGAGATCAAGAGTTGGATGCTTAACCGACTGAACCACCAAGGTGCCCCAGAAGCTCATTGTATTTCACCCTGTTGTATACTGCGCCCAAAGGTGTTCACTAAGAGCCTTGTGTTCCACAGAAGGCACGTGCTACATGATGACCGAACTGCCAAGGGACAGGGCAACAGGACGGCTGGCTTTGCAAGCCATATTGGAACCTCAGGGCGCGTGTTGGAACTTCTCATGGAAGGGACTGTGTGCACCAGGTGCAGAAGCAGTGGCAGCCCAGCGCCTCCTTCCTGTGGCACACAGATGCTTCCCCTTGGCTAAGGGAGCTGCCTAGATCAAGGCTTCTGAGCGCATCTTGCCAAGCTCCGGCCGCTCAGGACTCCTTCCCACAGTATGTGTTTTGGTGTGTTGCCCGGCCTTGCTTTCAGGCATTCTATTTCATACTGGTGCAGAGCTTCTAATCATCTCTGGGTGTTGGGTTTCTGATGTTACTTTTAATGGCTTTGGATTTTAGCGTCTTTTGTTTCCAGATTTGCATAAACAGTGCTGCCTTTGTCCTGCGGTCTTGACTCCGCTTCAAAGCCTTGTCTGGGCATCAAAGACACACTGGATCCTCATTGCTTAGGCATCGGATTGCACCAGTGCCAGCAGGTGACTGAAGGTTACAGCCCCACTTCTGGGCCAGTTTTCTGTCTTCCAAAAAAGATTAGATTCTGCCAAGTCCCCTCTGATAATGGTGCTGAACCTTTTTTTTTTTTTTTTTTTTGAATGTTTATTTATTTTTGAGAGAGAGAGAGACAGAATGTGAGTGGCGGAGGGGCAGAGAGAGAGGGAGACAGAATTTGAAGGAGGCTCCATGCTCCAAGCTGCCCACACAGATCCCAATGTGGGGCTCAAACTCACAAACCGTGAGATCATGACCGGAGCTGAAGTCAGACGATTAACCGACTGAGCCACCCAGGCACCCTTGGTGCTGAATCTTAATAGCTTTTCCTAAGGCCTGTGCAAACACTGCTGAACTGAAGGAGAAGTGCAGGCATTTGTCTAAAAAGGAAATGGCAGTAGCTTGCTCATATAGACTGAACTCCCTCTCCCCATGAAAGTCAGAGTATTCAGGGTCCCTCTGGGAAGCATGGAAGCCTCAGGCCCACTGGCCAGTCTTGGCCGATGTCAGCACGGTAAGGGCCGAACCCTCATTTATTTTCCCATGCATCTTGTCAAAATAAAGGCAGCAATTGGACTCTCAGTTATCCATGATAGGATTATCTGGAGTTTGGATATACAGAGGCCAGTTTTTGATAACAGGTCAGTTTGGTACAATCATCCAGCCTGCCCTTGAGCTGTCTCTCTCTATCTCTCTCTGTGCTGCCCAAGGGTGGTGTGTTTAGACAACAGAGAGTAATTTTTATCTCCGCTCAGAAACGAACCTGGAAAGTATTCGGCCACATTCCACACAGGGCATTCCAGTACCCGTTTTATCTGGCTTTCTTAGCTGTTTGCTCTTTTGCCTCGTCTATGCCGTGCACTGCCACGTTTTCAGATTTTCTTGAATTCTTTGCCTCGCCCTGGTCTCTTCATCTATACAATGAGTTGTGGGTAGGCTGATCTGTAAAAGCTTTCCTAAGTTTTTGTAGTTCTACCACTGATACCACATAAAATGAAGCAGCTTATTCTGTTGCTATGCTATTTGAGACGTCATTTGGGTCTTCATTTCTTTATTGTTTTTTAAAAAATTTTTTAATGTTTTTATTTGTTGTTGAGACAGAGAGAGACAGAGCACAAGCAGGGGAGGGGCAGAGAGAGGGAGACACAGAATCTGAAGTAGGCTCCAGGCTCTGAGCTGTCAGCACAGAGCCTGACACGGAGCTTGACCCCACGAACTGCAAGATCATAACCTAAGCCGGACGCTTAGCCACTGAGCCACCCAGGCGCCCCTTCATTTCTTTATTTACACTCATATTTTACTTCTTCAGTAGTTTTGACGTATCTGTGTCTCATGTCCATGGTGAACAGACTCATGGTTCATAGCTACATGAAATTATAAAATTCAAAAAAATGTTTTGCCCTTTGTGATGGCTAATTTTATAGGTCAACCTGGCTGGGTGATGGTACCCAGAGAGGTGGTCAGACATTATTCTGGATTTTTCCAAGAGGGTGTTTTTAGATGAAATTTACATTTAAATCAGTGGACTCTCAGCACAAGTTGCCTTCCATCATGTGGTTGGGCCTCATCCAATCAGTCAACGGTTTGAGTTGAATAAAAGACTGACCACCTCAACCAAGCAGGAATTGTGCTATTAAACTGACTTTGGACTTAAACTGCAGTGTCGGCTCCTCCCTGAATCCCCAGCCTGATGGTCCACTACACAGACTTTGAACTTGCCAATCTCCACAACTGCCAGGAATTGTGAGCCACTTCCTTAAAATCTCTTTCTCATATATATATAACTAACATGACCTCTAATCTGAAAGAAAATACCTTTATCTTTTTATGAACGACAACAGCCAAAATAAGGGCTGTGATGGGAAGAAAAGGAACCCAGAAAATTATGTCAGAAGAGATTATTCCCAAACCGAACACTGGGAAAATCATTGCTGGCGATGCTTGGGGTGGAGTATTTGCAGCCTGAGTATCCACATTGCAGGTGTTTCATTAAATTTGCCTTTGTCAAGCATGCAAAATAAGAAAGGGCAAGTCTTCCCTAGAAGGCCCCCTGTTTTTGGAAAAGGTGAAAACAGGAGTTTGACCTTTGCCATCGTGATGGGAAACAACATATGTTTATTTTTTGCAAAACCTTCTGGCCAGCCTACAGGCTTACGTGTTTTGCTCGGTCTATCATATGAGGAAAGCAGTTTGCATGCACGATGTGGACACTGGGAGAACCTGGCAGTTGGAGGTCAAGTTTCACCAGGCTACTAGATTATTGCACTGAAGTGATAGTTGTTCCCCAGGGAGAGGCTTTGCTTCACAGTGGTGTCATTATCTGGTAGAGATGCTGAAGATTGGTCTGCAGTGATGCCTTCTGAGGCCAGGAACATGAGTGTGTGTGAAAGGTCCTTGTAACATGAAGCTGGGTGGGACTGTGTCCTTTCCTGACGCTGCTTGATTTGTCTTCTGATTTTGAATTTATGTAAAATCAAGATAAAATCAGAAAGCAACACCACTTTTTTTTTTTTTTTTTTTTTTTTAATCAAAGAGTGCTCCATTGGTGATTCTTTGACTTAACATTCTTGGGGCTCAGTGTCTCAAATCAAATTCTTTTCTGAGTTGTAACCAGCAAAAAAAAAAAAAAAAAAAAAAAAAAGCAAAACCTTTTATTGGATCAGAATTATCTCAAGAAAGAAAGCACTGCTCTTTGGCTGCCTCTCTCAGCTCTCTCTGGTTTTGTCTGCTTAGTTGATTCCCTCGAGCCGTAAGCCCTCTCTGCCTGTTCCCTAACAATCCAGCGCCAGTTGTTTTGAGTCCCTGAATTAAATACATTTCTCCTAGGATGTCTTAGTAACACCGGGACTCAGGCATGGTAGCATAAAATGCCCTAATAAGCTGTTCTTCTGATATAACAGTAAATGTGATTTCAAGGGACAGAGGGTCAAACAGTTTCTGCCGTGAAGTAAAGTGGATTTTGAAGCTTTGCCTCTCTTCTATGTAATAAGGTCTCTGAGATTTGGTGTTGCTTCCCCTAATCTGTATATCTGCTGTCAAGTTTTAGAAAATAAATTGCATTGACATTCTGTATCTTTGAGCTAGAAAGCAAATAGTTTCCCCAAAGGGAATACTTAATCTTTTGGATGTCAAAGGAGGAGAAGATAAATAAACCGTGGTCTGTGTTTTACCTTCCAAAACCATTTCCCCTGGAGTAGATTTTGGGGGTTCTCATTCTTTTTTTTTTTTTTTAAGTTTATTTATTTTTGAGACAGAGAGAGACAGAGCATGAATGGGGGAGGGGCAGAGAGAGAGGGCGACACAGAATCAGAAGCAGGCTCCAGGCTCTGAGCCATCAGCCCAGAGCCTGACGCGGGGCTCGAACTCACAGAGTGCGAGATCGTGACCTAAGCTGAAGTCGGACGCTCAACCGACTGAGCCACCCAGGCGCCCCGAGGGGGGTTCTCATTCTAATGAAATCTCACTGCCTTTACTTTTACTTACTACTCTTACTAACATTGTGGATTTCATTCTTGTTTCTCTTTTTCAATTGTTTCCTTTTTATTTTTCCAAAGAAGCATTTTTCTAGGTAGTTTTTCATTAACTTATTGATGGATTGCCCTGTTTATTTATGGGTAGAATTGGCAATACTAGAAACTCAGGTATCTTATCTGAAGTAATTAGGAGAAGCTTTTTTCATATCACCTTGTAAAAAATGATTAGGACTTTAAAAAATTCAGACAGGTTAATTCTTGTTTTTAGCAACTTTGAAAAAAGTTATTTGCCTTGCTTGGCCTTTGATCCCTGAAAAGACCAAGGTTACACATGGCTCCAGTCTGTAGTTAATTTCACCCTGGGTGGTAAAATAATACACTGTGGTCTCCAGACCTCTGAATAATCAATGTTAACAAGTGAGGTCATTTTTGGTAGAAGAATTGCACATGTCATTGTCTCAAAAGAGACATGGGCTGCAGATCCTGTCTGGGGACCTGCTTCCAAATACTTGTTTGAACTCTTCCCAGCTTAGTGTGAACTTGGCCTTAACCTCACTTTTACGTTTCAAAGAGCTTGAGTGCTGCACATCCACAACTAAATAGATAGCGAAACAAAATCCAGTAACTTGCTGTTAAACGAAAAAATGAGAGGGAGAGCAGTTGTTATTTTACGATTGTTTTCATTTAATTCTGTCACTAAGAAGAACTTGATACTTTTTTCAGGCTCCATAGAGAAGTAGAAGACTGTGATTATGTCTTTTAAATATTGAAGTCATACGTAAAAATATGAGTTGCATGGATATTTTCTTGCCTTACCATAAAGGCCTGCTGTTTTTAATAGCGAACTGTAACCAGCAGTGTGGTACCCAAGGTCCATGATGGCCCCGAATGATTCTTGCCTGCTGGTTGTTCAACCCTTCAGTAGTCTTCTATTACCCTGAACCACGTGACCAAAAGCACAGGGGGCAGTGAGGGTGTGTGATTTTCAAGATCCGATTGTAAAAGACATTGCATTTTCTGCCATGGTCTCATGGATTGCTTGCTGTAGGGGCTGTTCCCCACACCATGAGGACATTGACAGAGTCCCAAGGAGAAGCCCATGTAAGGAGGAACTAAGGCCAACCAATAGCCAGTACCATCTTGCTGCCGTGTGAGTGATCTACCTAGGAAGTGGATCTTCCAGGCCAGTGTGACTTTCAGATGACATCTAAGTAGGAGCTCATGAGGGACTCCAGCTATGAATGTCATAAACTCCTGACCTGCACAATCTAAGAATGCAGTGAACGTCATTGTGTAAGGTGCTGGATGTGCAGATTTAGACCCTGCTCCCATGGAGCTTATGCTGTACTGGGAGGCAGTGATGATAAACAAGTAAATAAATAAACAAGCTGATTTCAAAAGATATGTGTTAAGGAGAAAGTAAAACAAGGTAATGAGGTATATTGTTCGGGGTATAGAGTTTGATAAGAGAGTACTTCATACATAAGGTGGTGAAAAATGCTTTTTGAGAAGATGATATTTGAGTCAACGTCTGAATGATGGGGAGCTACCTTGTCACCATGGTGGAGAGGGGAGGAATAGAGGCGAGAAGGGGAGCCAGTCAGGTTTCTAAGCAAAGATTTCACTTGTTTGAAGAAAGCAAAGAAGGCTGGTTTAGTTAATTACTCTGTTTTGGACATATGCCAGTTTTGCCTTTTTTTTTTTTTAACTTTTTAAAATATTTATTTATTATTGAGAGACAGAGAGAGAGCATGAGCAAGGGAGGGGCACAGAGAGGAGGAGACACAGAATCTGAAGCAGGCTCCAGGCTCTGAATTGTCAGCACAGAGCCCGACGCGGGGCTCAAACTCACGGACCGCGAGATCATGACCTGAGCTGAAGTTGGATGCTCAACGGACTGAGCCACCCAGGCGCCCCGCCTTCTTCTTTTTTTTAATGTTTATTTATTTTTGAGAGATAGAGAATCCCAGGCAGGCTCCGCGCTGTTTGTGCAGAGCCCGATGTGGGGCTCAATCTCAAGAACCATGAGATCATGACCTGAGCTGAAATCAAGAGTTGGATGCCCAACCGACTGAGCCACCCAGGTACCCCTCAGTTTTGCCTTTTGACTGGCATTCCATTCTTCTTTGAGCTTCTTCCTGGGGGAAATATGGTTAGTTTTCAATATCATCAACAAAAATATAATATACTTTTATTTTAACTCTTATTGATCCATTTAGCTATACAGTTGAAGTCCCACTAGTTAGTGGAAATAAGTATTATTTGTGCTATTAGCCTTTGAGTTTTGTCAGAGGTTGGCAAATTTGAATGTCAGCAAATTCCTTACTTTAGCGTCCTCTGCATCCCGATTTCACAGTGGAGTGTTTTCAAAAGACTTTTTTTCGCTCCGTTGTCATCCGTGGCAATGCCATTCACTAACAGGATTCAAAGGACCAGAATCCATAAAATATTAAAGTGATTTACTTGAAAATAACAAAATAAAACTAAACAAAGCATGCAATTCCAATAATAAATGAGGACATTCTACACAGCCATCCAACAAATCTGAAAAGCAAGTGAGTGTTGGAGGCTTTGATTGCTTTATCTCTTAAGACAGGAATGAGATCAGCGAACATAAAGAATGTGAATTAAAAACAATCTGGCTTGGCTGAATATTTATTTTCTTTTTCATCTCCTCTTTTGTCAGTTAATGTAACTGAGAACTTTGTCAGTTCTCAGGCCCAAGAACAAAGGGGACTGATTACTGATTTAAAAAAGAAAAGGCCAGTAAACCAATATTCAGGTTATGTTTCTTGCATAAACCCATTAGTTCTGTCCTGGGGAAAAGTCTCAGTGAGTAATTATTTCAGACCAGTGAGCTCATAGCTGTCTGCTTGGCAAAGCTCAGCTCTGGTTTCTTCATGAAAAATAAGATAACTGCCAGGATTTTTCTGTCTCATACCTGCACCCTCACAAATGCTGCTTTTCACCCCCTCACAATTCAGATTCTCTAGGTCAATGACATTGTCTCTGACTTCGTATCGTGAGACTGAGAAATGAGTTGATATCGAGAAGCCACAAATCAGAGTACAGAGAAATGACTCATGTATTTTTGAAGGGACAGTTATATTCACAGGGACTAGGAGAAAGGATTCTAGCTGTTCAAATTTAACTGTCCACATTCAAGATGTTTCAAAATCTAATCTCTAATAAAATAATAATTATAATCTGTTTTTCTTTAAGTAGATATATGGTTCCACAATGATCTCTATTTATTTTTTAAAAGTTTCCTTCTACTCCCCTACTTTTGGCATTCTTACTGCTTGCTACTGGCAGAAAATATTTCTTCCTTCTCAATTTATTCAGATCCCTGCTGTCTGGAGCATCTTCCAGAATACTAATTTATGACTGAAAGATCATATATTTATTTTTGTAAGGGCCTCTGTGTCAAATTTGGCTCTAAAATATCTTATGCCTTCTTACTTAAATATTTTTGTGTGCAGTAATCATATGTATATTTTATTAAATATCTACATTTTTAAGGTGCAGCAAAGAATGTGTGTAGTCTGGAAAAGGTTTGTACTGTTCCTTGAGTTTATTAGCAATAAAAAGATTCCTATGAATGAAATCATTGTTAAGATTTGTTTTCCATTTTGTTTACTTTGCTTCTGAAGATGTTTTCAAACCTTGATTTCTGCAAATGGAAACTTTATATGCTTCTAGGGAAGGAAATATAACACACCATTTATAATAATTAATACTGGAAAAGGTATATCCTTCTTCCCCCTATAGTACAATAGTGGGAACAAACCACCCAGCCCCCAGTTCAGATATAGCAAGATGGGAAGAAGGCGTGCTCAGTTTGTAGGAGTTAAATCTCTTAAAATGTAAATTTTTTAATATTTTTTTTATTTTTAAGTAATCTCTACACCCAACGTGGGGCTCAAACTCACAACCCCAAGACCAAGAGTCACATACTCCCCCAACTGAGCCAGCCAGGCACCTCTCAAAACATAATTTTTAAAAGTAGTTTCATTGTTTCTAGATACACTAGGTAATTTAGGATAATACTATTTTTCCTTGGAGAGTCATTTTTTTAAAAAATTTTTTAAATGTTTATTTATTTTTGAGAGAGAGTGTGTGTGTGAGCAGGGGAGGGGCAGAGAGAGAGGGAGACACAGAATCTGAAGCAGGCTCCAGGCTCTGAGCTGTCAGCACAGAGCTCGACATGGGGCTGGAACTCACAGACTGCGAGATCGTGTCCTGAGCTGAAGTCGGACGCTTAATCAACTGAGCCACCCAAGCGCCCCAAGAGTCATTTTTATATGACAGTTGTGTTCTGCTTAATATCTTTACTGTTGGTATACGAATTATTTTTCTAAACATTTTATTACATTATATAGTGCTCTGCAATATAATACCCTTCACTTAACAATGAGGGCTAATATTTCCTGGACACTTACTGTTACCCAGTATTACCATAACACTTGTCATGAATAAGTTCATTCAGGGCTCACAAAGCCGCAATAGACACATATTGTTATCAGTAGCCTCATCTGACAAAGGGAAAACTGAAATCCAGACGAATGAAGATTGCTCATATGATTGGTGGCAGAGCAGTGACCTGACCCGGGCCCAGATGCAGGTTGACTGTGAAGCTAATGAAGCTTGAACTTCAGGCCCCTGCAAGGGGGCCCATTGCAATGTATTCACATCTGTTTTGGCAAAATGCAAAACATTCTACCAAATTGGCTGAGACCACTTAGCCAATTTTCCCTCCAACACTTCCCCTTATTTTGAGTGGTATTGGAGTGGCCTAGGATCTGCTTACAGGAAAGCTGACTTGGGGACATCTTTAGTGTGGGGTTAGTGCAATAATGTGGTTCAGAGTCACTTCCACTTCCAGTCATCAGACTGAACATTTTTTTTATGTTTATTTATTTATTTTGAGAGGAGAGAGAGACAGAATGGACAGGGGAGAGGTAGAGAGAGGGAGAGAGAGAGAGAATCCCATGCAGGTTCCACACTGTCAGTGCAGAGCCTGACGTGGGGCTTGAACTCACAAACCGTGAGATCATGACCTGAGCCGAAATCCAGAGTCAGAAGCTTAACTGACTGAGCCACCCAGGTGCCCCCAGACATGAGCATTTTTAAATGAATGATTTAGTTCTCATTAACTGCTGGTCAAAACTAAACTTCTATCAGAAACATATGTGATAATGCAGTGACTATAATTGAATGTAATTGTAAACCTATCAGACACTTCTTTTTTCTTTTTCCCATGAAATAGAATTTATCAGAATTGCTGTGTGTGAAGAGCACAGACCCGTGGCAGCACATCTGAGGACATATATGGGTTCTGCAGGGCACCTAACTCACGTTGTGTTCTAGCAGATCTAATGCATCTCAGCCTGACAAAGTCTTGCGGTGCCAGTGGAAATGGCACACAAAACTGTCACTCATGCAGTGAAGTGACTTAAAAACTTTCTTAACTATTAATAAAAAGCAACTTTCAATCAATTTTAGTTGAGGAAAGACTAAATTATATTTGTATTCTCTATACAAAGAGAAATGGTAAAATAATTATCACATGAAGAGGTCTGAATTACATACAAAGAGTATGCAAAGAAAAGCCTAAGGAAGTAAATTTATAAGGGCGCGTGGGTGGCTCAGTCGGTTGGGCGTCCAACTTCGGCTCAGGTCATGATCTCCCAGTCTGTGGGTTCTGGGTTCAGTCCCCACCTCAGGCTCTGTGCTGACATCTCAGAGCCTGGAATCTGCTTTGGATTCCGTGTCTCCCCCCTCTGCCCCTCCCTCGCTTGTGCTCTGTCTCTCTCTGTCTCTCTCTCTCTCTCAAGAATAAATAAACATTAAAAAATTTTTACAAAAGTAAAAAAATTTGGTAAATAAAGAAATAAATTCATAGAAGTAGGTCAGCTAGTTAATAAAATATTTTTCTGACTTTTGGATGTTTGTGGTGTTTCTTCGCTCTTGAAAAGTTTTTATAAATAGCTAATTATAATTATATTTTAATTACTAATGATATAATGATATTTAATTATATTTTAATAATTATAATTAATTCTAAAACAAATTTATTTGTTATAATTATTTATATATTTTTTTCATTGTGAAGATTCACTTTAATATTTAATTTTACATTTGGAACTTTATATTCCTTTTTTTAAGTAAATTCTCCCCGCAATGTGAGACTTGAACTCACAACCTCAAGATCAAGAGTTCCATCCTCAACCAAGCCAGCCAGGCGCCCCTATATTCCTTTTTTTAAGATGAGTTCTCCTGAGTTATATAAACTTCAGGCCCCACGAAACCTTGATTCAACTCTTTCCAAGTCCTTAGATTTCAAACCCAACTCCCGAGCTCCTGCTCCACACTGCCACTTGGGGGTACACAGTTCCTTTAAAACCTTGTTTTCACTTTTGATGGTCTCACAAACCAGCTGTTCTTTCGTGTTAGCACTTTCTGAATTAATGAGGTTTGTCCTTATTTAACATAAAAAGCATCCCCAAATCTGTAGTTATAAATAGCATTTTGACAGCCAGACTCACTTCCCACAATAAAATGCTTTGAAAACATTCTGTGCACCTGCTTTGGCATGCTGAAGAGCAAATCCTAGCACAGCATGCCCGCTCGGGCTTGCTACGGTGTTCCTTCCTGGATCTTTGGTTTAATTCAGTGAATGATAGAAATTTGAGTGACTGAGGGGCTCCTGGGTGGCTCAGTCGGCTAAGCATCTGACTTTGGCCCAGGTCATTCATGATCTCTTGGTTTGTGAGTTCAAGCCCCACATCAGGCTCTGTGCCGACAGCTCAGAGCCTGGAGCCTGCTTCAGATTCTGTCTGCCCCTCCCATGCTCATGCTCTCTCTGTGTCTCTCAATAATAAATAAATGTTAAAAAAAAATTAAAAAGAAAGAAATTTGAGCGGCTGATAATTTATAATCACAGTAGAAATTTATAAGTCATTTTGCCTCTGAGATGAATTTAATAGGGGTCATCTAGTCCATAAAAACTTAGTTTGTCACAATTTATTAGCTTTGCATGGCCTCAGCAACCACCATGTGCCTATAAATCATGCCCCCATGACAGCATGAGGCTTGGAGTAAAAATTAATTTTCATAACACCACCTTTGACATTTTAAGGTTTTTAGGCATATGCCCTAGAGTTAATAGTTGGCTGTCAAGAAACGATAATGAGCTAGAATTCCCAATGTGTTTTCATTTCACACCCCTGTGATGTGCACAGCTGGGACCTTAGGATCCCTTCACAGTTTCATGCATATAGCCTGTACTTTATTTACCAAATCCTCCACACAGCTCAGCAGGTGCCCTGTAAACTCGGGCGTGTCACCTGCTGCTGAAGCGTCATGTCTTCTTCTCAGCCATGTGGTTCCTTCTGCAGCTTCTGTCCTAACTTGCTATATAATGACTTCCCAGGGCCAGGGATCTGCTACACGGATCTCAGAACTAAGAATGTTCCATATGTACCTATGCAAGGAAAGTGAACAAATAGTCTGCATTTCGCCAACTTAGAAGTTAAGCAAACACATGGAAGTATTTGGGTTTTTTTATTTGTTCCTTCACCAAAGATACCAAGAATCTTTCTAATGGGCAGGAACTGAGCTCTCAGGAAGTGAGTAAAATACTGCCTCTCTCTCCCCTCAGCATCACTAAAAAGCATAGTGGTTTCAGGAGCAAGGCACTGTTCTGAGAGCTTGGAGGGGCATTGAGACAAGGCTGGAGAGGTTAGCTATGGCTCCATTGTAAGGGCCATACAGAAAAGTAACCGTATTACATGTGTATTTGCCTTACATCTTCATAGAATTTCCCCTTTTACAACTAGTTCTCACTCTGCCATGCCCCCTATAATCTGCTCTTTTTCCTCCTTGAGACCTCACTGATCATTCTACTTGCTACCACAGTCCCCTTTTGGCCCTCAGTTCCTTGTCACCTGGACCAATTGCAAATACTTTAGATGCCCTTGTCTTTTTGTTCCACACATCTAGAAAAAGCCAATCCCGGGTCAGCCCTCCTGCAGTCTCTACTTTAGGGCACTGGGCACCCCCCGTCCCCAACACACATTCATGCTAATTCTGCCACACAGGATGAGCTCTCTGCCTTCAGGTGGGCCCTCGGCTGCCCAGTGATCCTTCTGTTTCCCAAGTTAGTTCTTGCTCTCTTCTCCGCTTTTCTAGGGCTACTTACTTCATCATCTCCACTGACATTTTCAGCAGAACACCTTGCTTTTGAATTCATCAAGAATAGGGAAGCCATTTGATGACAAGTTATTTGAATTTCCTTGCCTCCTTTAATCCTGTGTTGATGGGAGAGAGAGTTCATCTTGTCTAATGTCAACTTCTCAACTACTGCCCCAAATCCCATCCCCTTCCTTGACTCTGTCCTCCCAGTAGACTTTGCCTCATCTTTTTCCCTTTAGCTTAGCTTTCATTCAATGGATGTTTATTGATTAATTGTTATGTGTTAGGCTTGAGGATACAAGGCCTTCAAGGACTTAGGGTCAAGCTTTTTGAAAGGATGGTCTATGCTGGCCACTTTTGCATTCTCACCTGATGTCCATTCCTCTTTAGTGGTTTCCACAGTCACCATTCCAATGGCAGTTTCCTTGCCGAGATCACCAGCAATCCCAGTCATCCAATTCAGTGGCACTTTGACAACCTCTCTATGGCAATCTTTCCACTGCATTCAATCATGTGGACCCCACTTTCCATTTCTACAACAGTGTCATCAGTCGGAGCCATAATTCCTGTCTCTTCATTTTCTTTTTATTGTCCTCTCTTTGACTTACTTCTCTCCTGTTGCATGTTTCTTAAAAAGTGGTGTTCCCCAGGGATCTAGATGTGACCTACTCAATGAACACTCTCATTGGTCTCATCCATTCCTGTAGCTTCCTTTATCATATATGTGCCAATGACTCCCAACTCTTTATTCTATCCCTGATCGTTTCTCCTGAGCTCTAGACGTAGTACCCTCCTGGACATATTCATGTAGATGGCCCATAGATTCCACTAGTTTTTAAGTCTCACACTGAACTCGCTGCCTTCTCATCTCCTTTCTCAGCCAGCTTCAGATCCCATGTTCCCATCACCATGCGCTCATTTTCCCAAAAGGGAAACATGGACCACTCCACCACCATTCACATCAGGTTATCAGTTAAATTCTGTCCATCTTTCTTCCCTATCCTCTAGAGGTTTTTTTGTTTGTTTGCTTGTTTTTGTTTTTTGCTTTTCTGTGTCC
Organism: Neofelis nebulosa; assembly: GCF_028018385.1. Taxonomy (NCBI): domain Eukaryota; kingdom Metazoa; phylum Chordata; class Mammalia; order Carnivora; family Felidae; genus Neofelis; species Neofelis nebulosa. The sequence goes on from NC_080796.1 coordinate 30,671,689, forward strand.
CCTCTGTCACTTCCTTAGTTCAAGGCATCATTATCTCTCGTTTCCTAATGCACTGCTCTGCCCTCAGTTTCAACCTTCCGACAATCTATTACCTACACTGAAAGCAACATGATCTTCCTTTAGATAAAATCTGGCCACACCACTCCCAAGCTTTCAATAGCCTTTGAGGGTAAAATCTGTATGTTTTGAAATGGCACGCAAGGCCCCTCAACATATGAGGCTTCTGCTAGCTTCCCCAGCCCCACTCTTCCCCACTCCTCCCAAATGCCTCAGGTCGTAGTCATGTTGAACTACCTTCCAGGAGACCACAATTTTCTCCGGCCTCTGAGCCTTTGTAAATGCCCTCTGCTAGATCCAGACTGCCTCTCTCCACTCTTAATTTGCCTATTTTTCAGGCTTGTAACAGAATTTACCTTCTTTTAATAGGCCCTCCCAGGGACTGAACTCTGGGCGAGACTCTGGGCGAGACCTCATTTGTGTGGTTTCATGCATCTCCCAGAGCATTCTTGTAACAGTTTTTGATTACCTTGTATACCTTTTGTATCTGCTTCCTCAGTTCAGCTTCTTGGGAGCAGGGCTTATCCTGACACTTCTGAATGTATCTCCAGATGCTGGCACTGAGGTACCTAGTAGGAAGGGGCTAAATTAATACTTGAGAAAGTATAAATAGGTTGTTTTAATAGATTCTTACATCAATATCCACTTTGTTTATATTTAATGATAAAACTAAGGTCCCCAAAGACAACTAATAGTTTCCTCCCAGTTTCCTCAAGGGCCTGTGTGGTTACAAAGTTAGGACCCAAACTGAGACCTTATGTTTGTTTGTTTGTTTGTTTGTTTTCCAGAAGCAGGGGAATTGGAATTCTCTTCTGTGGGATTCTTTCTCTTATTTTGTTTATTTGATAATGGGAATAGAGTGCATTTTAAAGAGCCCTGTGAGGATAAATTTCACATTGATTAGATTCCCATATCCACACTGAAAACCTGTAATTTCTTGATCATGATACTAAGTTCAATAAAAACAAACTGATTTGTTGTTTCAAAGAATGGACCACATTCATTATGAAAATTAAATTCAGTCTTTTTTCTCCCTCTTAAGAAAAAGGATTTTGAAATGTGACCCATCGTTGTGTTTTCATCTGGTTTGGTGGAAAACAGTTGTCTCCTCCGGTAAATCCTAGATGCTTCAGGATACCACACACACAGTTTGCATTCAGATTTAGTGACTGCCAGAATCTCCGATGAAGACGTTTCTGTGCTATGTTTGTATGCACACATAAAAATTTACAGTGTTTTTAAACATTTATAAAGACATTTGCACAAAAATTCTTGTAAGGATAGTGGATTTAAAAAATCAGTTGTGGGCGTCTGGGTGGCTCAGTCAAGAGCATCCGACTCTTGGTTTCCGTTCAGGTCATGATCTCACGGTTCACGAGATCAAGCTCTGCTTGGGGCTCTGCACTGGGAGTGTGGAGCCGGGTTGGGATTCTCTCTCTGTCTCTGTCTCTGTCTCTCTCTGTCTCTGTCTCTCTCTCTCTTCTGCTCCCGCACTTGCAATCTTTCTCTCTCTCAAAAAGAAGTAAAACTCTATAAACAAACAAACATTTTGCACTCACAATCCTAAAGAAGGAGATAGCAGAAATGCTATAGGATCTCTGCTTAGGACACCTGATGGGTTGGCCTAAGCAGAGATTCTGGGAAATTTCCATCGTTTCTTTTCTTTACTATTCTATTTTTGTTTCGTCTTTTTGGGGAAGAGGGGTATGAGAAGTGCATCTCAACAGGCATGAGGAAGGACAAGGAGAAATTGTTCTTGTCCTGCTCTTTGCTGTCTTCTTTCTTATATTCTTCTTGGAGATAACAGTATTCTGAATTATAATAAAGCATTGTTATAATAAAAGCCAGAGTAAGCATGGAGAACTTGTGTGATTTGCACTTTCTGCCAAACCATGTGGGTCACATTTATTACGGGGTATGTAACAGTTTGGGAATATATTAACCAATAGATTGGGCTGCTGCCCACTTGTGCCTCCCATAGAGATTTTACACACAGGGTTTACACACTCTAAACGTGAGACAAAACAGATGGCATAAAGCCCTGCATAATGATCGTAACTACACGATTACATTGAGGGCAAAAGGGAGGTTTAAGATTGTGACGCCTTGGTCCTTGACGCTATGTCAGGTATATATTGTGGCAGCTGATTGGAACAAACTGGTTTTGCACATACTGGCTGGCACCTGGTAGTCAAGATGGAGGCTGCTTGGGTTTCTGTGTAGCACATAGTAGCAAACAAAGAGGAAAAAGGTCTTCAGCAGCTTTGAAAGTTACTGGAGATGGGATCACTCTAGAATGAGCTGGAAAGATACAGGAGATTGTGAGTAGCAGAATGATTGTCCGCTGTCTCTTTCTGGATAATTTCTCTTTGCCAGTTAAATCGTCAGAGAGCCATGTTGGAGAAGGGGTACAGAACTGAAAACTTTGCCGGTCCAGATTTCTGCTCTCATTAAATAAGCTCCCAAAACAAACCATGTGGTCGGCACTTGCATAGCTAACATTCACTTAGAAGTGTTCACACTGTCTTGTGTGTTCAACTCGAGGTCGGGACGTGCACTAAGGAGGGAGATGAAACATGAATGTTATTGTCCTGGCAGGGTATCGAATTGTTTCTTGAAAAGGCTGCAAACACCTCCTGGATCTCCAGTAGCTTCCGCGATAGGTTGCTGCCACAGGTAATTATATGTCGAGTGATGGCCTTCTCCCAACTCACAGCCCTTCACTGAGCTGCAGTGTGGTGCCATCAAAAATGAAAAACAGAACTTCCTTCCCACTAGCCTGTTGTATTTGCTTTTGCTGGCTGTAGGGCACCGTCTGCTCTCTGCTCAGTGGCTGTGATCCATCTCCTGGGAGCTGATGATCAGGTTTCAGTTGCCTGAAATCTGGCCAGGAGTTCTGTTGGTGCCACTGTGACAGGTGGCTAGTACTTTTTGGAGCAAAGGCTGGCTCAGGTCCAGAGCAACCTTGTAGTTCTTTCCTCTAGGAGTTGGTCAAAAGCAGGACGTTTGGCAACTGTAGGCTCAGAATTGCTCTGCAATTTTCCCTTCTGTCCTTACAGTAGCCACTGTTCTGATGGACTACAGAACATGAGTAAGAGTGGAATGAATGGAAATTATGTCCGAAAAGTAGGGAGAGGAATCATGTTTTAAAATACCGTAGTAATCACAAAATTTAAATGTAAGCCAAAATCCTTTTTATTTTTATTTTTTATTTTTTTAGGTTTATTTATTTACTTTGAGAGAGAGAGAGCAAGAGTGAGAGTGAGAGAGAGAGAGAGAGAGAGAGAGAGCATGAGCAGGGGAGGGGCAGAGAGAGAGAGGGAGAGAGAGAGAATTCCAAGCAGCCTCTGCACTGTCAGCGTGGAGCCCAGTGTGGGTCTAGAACTCATGAACCGTGAGATCATGACCTGAGCCGAAATCAAGAGTCAGATGCTCACCCAACTGAGCCACCCAGGCGCCCCAATTCTTTTTGTTTTTAACTCTGTCTCTGTTGACTTCTTGGGTTGCCACTATCAGTGTTCTGGGTATTCAGTGATTTGAAAAAACTAGTGTCACCTCTTGTCAACAATATAAATATAATCCCCAAGATGACCTACTTATAACTCTCCATATAAAATCCAAAGGAAGCAACAAAGACTTACATCTAGAGGAAGGAACAAAGATTAATATGAAGGGCAAAGTATAAAGCAAGTAGGTGTAGTTTGAAGAGCTGCCATTTATAACCCAGCATTATGAAGCTTCTGGAATCATTGACCAAATATAATGCATATGTCTGAGAAAGACCAAAATAAGGATCGTACATTGGTTAATTTACTTATACCTCACCTATTTCCAAAAAGGATTTGCAGGGAATTATGTTGATTATGAAAATGTCAATCTCTTAATAAAATGCAATTTCAAAAATGCTGAAACAGAAGGAAATTTTGGTGCTCTTAATTCTCATTTAACAAATCATGTTTAATGCTGACAAATTCCTCTCTGATCTTGACTTCTTAATTCAGGTTCATTTCTCAAGATCTGGAGATTAATGTGTTGGAACTCCTAACAGCAGGGTTTGCAAATTTACTTGCCTATAGCTCTCATTAGGTTTTTTTACTCAGTTCAAGAAGAGAGTTCTCTTTAATTGTACTATAATCTTACAAATGTAGACAGTAGATTCATGTAAATTACCTATTTCTTTTCATTTTGAAATAATTTGAAACATTACAGAAAAATTGTAAGAATACTACAAAGCATTTTCATATACCAACATTTTGTTCTATTTGCTTGATCATTCTTTCCCTGTGTGTATACATATTATTATCATTATTTTTTATACCATTTGAGATTGTATATCTCATTTACTTCAAAATAATTGTTTATTTTTCCTAGGAACAAGAATATTTTCTTACATTACTGCAGTTTAGTTACTAAATTCAGGAAATTTAACATTAAATAATACTTTAATCTGCAAGCTACATTTCAGTTTCATGAATTGTTTCACTAATGTCTTTCATATCATTTATTGCATTAGGTCATTCTCTTAGCCCCCTTTAATCTGACTAAATATGTAATTTCACCCTTTCTTTTTCTTCCATGTCATTGACATATAAAAAATATATAAGCTGGGGCACCTGGGTGACTCAGTCAGTTGAGCGTCACACTTCAGCTCAGGTCGTGATCTCGCAGTTGACAAGTTCGAGCCCCATGTCGGGCTCTGTGCTGACAGCTCAGAACCTGGAGCCTGCTTCCAATTCTGTGTCTCCCTCTCTCTCTGCCTCTCCCCCGCTCATGCTGCCTCTCTCTGTCTCAAAAATAAAGATAAATGTTAAAAAAAAAAAATGAAAAAAAGATACATAGGCCAGTTATTTACAAAATGCCCCCCCCCCATTTGGTTTATCTGATGTTTCCTTATGATCTGCTTCTTCTGGTCCTGCATTGTGAGTTGCAATAGTCATGTGTCTTCATTATCCATCTGGAGGCTGATATCTGTTTGCTCCCTTCTGGCCGTGTTACTTTTGATCACGTGGCTGACCTGTTTCCAATTTCTTCGCTTGTAGTAGTATTTTTCCTTTTGAAATTAGTAGGTTGTCTTATTAGCTTTCAAGTCCTTTGTTAGCAGGAAGCATTCTGTATTCCCCAGTGTGTCCCCAGTGCTGTGCATGAGGCCTGGCAATAGTGGGTACTGAACGTTTGTTGGATAAAATGGAGATGAGCGTATATTTCTACTTTAGTAATTGTGAGAGACTTTTTTAAGATAAAGAAGATAACTTTTAGGAAAGGAAAGATCAAAGAAGAAGAGCTGGGATGGGCTCCTTTTCAAATTAGTTGTTGGAGGGTACCCTAGCTTTTGCCTGAGGAACCCGGGCGTCTGTGGCCACTGGAAACCAGTTTCACAGAACTCCACACCAAATGGAACTGATGTCTTGAATCTCAGAGTAGCCCCAACCCCAAAGAAACGTGCCCTGTTCTAACTCTTCTTCAAAGAACAACAACATATAAGGAAAGACGGACAACATGTTAGTAAGAAAAGATGTGATGTCACAAGTATAAGATATCATTAAAAAATTATTATTGAGTATGCTATTTTTAAATATGGTGTTTCCAGGTGCCTGGGTGGCTCAGTCACTTAAGTGTCTGACTCTTGGTTTCAGCTTGGGTCATAATCTCGTGGTTCATGGATTTGAGTCCCACCACAGGCTCTGCTCTGACAGTGCGGAGCCCACTTGGGATTCTCTCTCTCTCCCCCTCTCTCTGCCCCTCCCTTGCTTGTGCTTTCTCTCTCTCTTTCTCAAAATAAATAGATAAACTTTAAAAAATATGGTGTTTCATCAAATCTAAGATATACCGTAACTTCAGGTATTGCAGAGAAAGAAAAAGCTGCAAGCTAAACTATTTCATAATTTTTATCACTTCAAATTTTTATGTTATGCTTATTCTAAGAGCTCTTTTAGAGTTACTTACACATAAAGGCTTGTTTCTTGTGAACATATAAAAAGAACGATATAAGAAAAAAATGTAAGACAGAAAACACAGGAGAAGTAAATATAAGAGAAATAAAAATATGAGAGAATCACTTTTTTCTTGGAGCTATGGCGGTCTGTGTGTTCACACATGCTATTATTCTCTGCATCTGGTTCTGGGATTTTCTTCCAAGCCACATACACTTGGCTTGCTCATTTTAATGCTGCCTCTGTCGATCTTACCAGAATATGTTAACAGCCGTGACTCACCTTTCTTCCTCAAGTGGTCCTTAACTGCTTTTTGACTGAAATGTTGAAGTGCGACTTGTGTAAAAAGTAATTTGCAAAATTAAAACAATAATAATCATGCAAAGTGTAGGGATGTGAAATCAGGCATAGACCCTCTTACACTCTTCTCAGTAGTGTAAATTTTTACCCTCTGGAGGATAGCCTTAATTGTCTTGGTGTCCTTTGCCCTCATAAACTTATTTTTTTGAGCTCTATTCTAAGAAAAGAGTGAGAAATGCAGATTTATGAGCCAAAAATTCATCACATCATTATTTTTTAAAAATGTAAAATTGGAAACAAACGTTCAACATATGGAAATGGAATAAAATAATATTTTTAGAAAATATTTACCAAAATGAACAAATGTCCCCTAGAGGATACAGAACTGTACATATAGTATGTTCCCAATTTTGTTTAACCATATATTAGAAGGGTAGGAAAACATAGCAGGATGGGGAAAGAAACTGTCACCAATATGATTTCTTTTCAATAGCGCTCTTCAGACAGCATGGGAAAGCCTTTGCCTTCTTATATGCCCCAAACCCTTCCTAAGCTTCTCTGATAGCAGTAATGGATCAAAATCACCCCTGGGTCTTTTGACTTTCTCCTATACTGACTTTCTCATCCTTCCAAAACTTGCAGTTTTTACCTGAAACATGTTGTAGTGGAGGCTGAACTTGGACCGTGGTTTTCTACTATCACTTGCTGGGGATTCAGGCATGGCTGGACTCATCTGGAGAACTGAGGAGATAAATATCTTAGTCAGTTTGGGCTGCCATAACAAATGACCACAGATTGGGTGGCTTCAACAACCAATATTTAGTTCTCACTGTTCTGGAAGCTTGGAAGTCCAAGATGAAGTCTCCAGGAGATCCTGTGTCTGATGAGGACCTGCCTCCTGGCTTGTAGATAGATGGCCATCTTCTCATTGTACCTTCAGATGACAGAGAGCAGATAGCAAGAGCAAGTTCTTATGTCTTTTCTTATAAGGTCACTAATCCCATATAAAAGGCTCCAACCTTATACCTGATTATCTCCTGAGGACCCTATCTCTTAATACTATCACATTGGAGGTTAGAATGTCAGCATAGGAATTTGGGGGTGAGGGGAGACAAACATTCAGTCCATGACAACAGGCCTGATGGAACAGAGGTCTGATGATTTTGCACCAGGGCTGAGGAGTCTCGTGGGAAACAATTCAAGTTATATCAGCACCCAGGGACCAGATCTGCATGGCATGCAGGGGCTGGGTGGAGTGGAGGTGGCGAGCCATAGGGGGTAGGATGTGCAGGATGCTGTACAAATTCCAAATTTGCTGTACAAATTCCAAGATGCATGCTTTCCTGTAATAATTGGGGAAGAGTGACTGATAACTTTCGCCAGATATGAGATTCTCTTCTGAATGCCAATGCTTCCTTTGGCATGACTGGAGAGGTTTAGGGCTGTGGCTAGCTTGCTGTTTTGAAGATATGAAGTGAAAGTTGTATTCTATATGCACCCCAATCTATGATTAAAATAATGTCGTTTTAGATCCTAGACACTGGGATAGGTGGTGCTAATTTTTTTCTAATTACTAATTTATTGTGGAAAAGAAAATACTGATAAATGTGTGTGTCATGTTGAAATACTATAGTTGCTAAAGTCAGTAACATGTCATCTGATTTTAAAAGTTGGAAAGCCTGGAGTATTATCTTCATCATCTCTGGACTTTTTAGCACATGTGCTCAATGGAATTTAGGGTTTTAGAATCATGTTGCTAGTGGGAGCTGACAGACCTGATTGTTTCTGGTCTCACACGTCTTCATAACAAACAAAAGTCCTTTTTTCATACATATTTGAGAAATTCAACAACACATGTATATGTAGAGGAAAAATTGAAATGGTATGAAAAACCATAGAGTGAAAACTAAGTCTTTTCCCCGCTCTAGATCTCCTGTCTCATCTCCAGGAAGACCTGAGGCTAATGACTTTATTATATGCCATTAACCATCTTCCTGAAAATTTTTATACATATAAAAAACTGTGCTGTTTTTATACAACAAACCACCCCAAACTTAATGACATAAAAAGACAACCATTCTACTGTACTCATCAATTCCATGACTTAGCTATTCATAAAGGGCACAAGGATGACTCCTCTGCTCCATGATATCTGGATCCTTAGCTCAAAAAACTCAAATGCTAGGGGGCTGTAATCATCTGAAGGCTCATTGAGTCCCATGCCTGGTCCCTCGTCAGGGCGGATTGAAGACAGTCTGGTCTGCACAGCACCTCCACATGGCCTATCCATGTGGCATGGCTTCCTGGCAGCATAGGAGCCTTTTACATGGTGACTTTGGACTCTGGGCTTGAGTGTTTTGGTCGGTGAGGAAAAAGCTGTCTCACCTTTCCTTCTTAGCCTTAGAAATCACAGCATCACTTTTGCTGTCCAGATTCAAGAGGAGGAAACCAGTCCCCACCTCTTGATGGAAGGGATGTGACATCAAGAGATGGGAAATATTGTTGTGGCTATCTTTGGAAACATGGTATATTATCTTTCTCCCCACAAAGGAGAATTCATTCTATTTGGAAATTATTCCATATAGATCTCTCAGGCTAACAGCTGCATAATCATACATGCTTGAATACAAATCACTTACTTAACCAGTCACCTGCTGTTGAACATTTAATTTGTTTCCAGTCTTTGGATATCACAAACAATCATGCAATAGATATTTTTGATTATTTCTTTATGCACATGTCCCAGCACATTTGTTGCTTATATTTTTAGAGGTGAGATTGCTTGGTCAAAAAAATGTGAAATTTTAATTTTGGTAGATATGAAGCTTGGTTCTTTGCATCAGGGTTAAGCTTGGTTAAGTGTGATTAAAACACACACACACATATACACACACTTCAAAATAATAACTGCCTTAAATACACAAGAAAATTCTTCTTGGAAGATGGCGGCGTAGGAAGATGCTGGGCTCACTGCATCCTGCTGATCCCTTAGATTCCACCCACACCTGCCTAAATAACCCAGAAAACCACCAGAAGACTAGCAGAACGGACTCTCTGAAGCCAAGTGCAGACAAGAGGCCCACGGAAGAGGGTAGGAAGGGCGGAGAGGCGGTGTGCACTCCACAGGCTGGCAGGAGGGAGCCGGGGTGGTGGAGGGGCAGCCCCCCCTGCAAGGCAGAGCCCTCGAGTCTGACTTGCAAAAGTGGAGGGGACGGACTGCGTGAGTTCTGACAGCCAGTGGGACTTAACATCTGGAATGTTATAAATTGACAGCTCTGCTCAGAGAGCAGGAGGGCTAGAGGACAACGGGAGGGAGAGTTGTTGAGCCCCAGAGGACAGAGCTCACCTTGGCAGGGAGCAAAGGTGCTGGCCAGCGACATCTCCCTCTCCCATCCCCCAGCCAAAACCCCAAAGGGAACCAGTTTCTGTCACTGAACTTGCTTGCACCATGCAAACACCCAACTCTGTGCTTCTGTGGATCCATCCCTCTGACGGGTCTGCCTGCCTCCCTCCTGGCGCTGCAGGGCCCCTCCTGTAGAGGACCACCTATGGCAAAGTGAGCTGAGCCTGCCCCTCCCGCCCCTGTGCACCTTTTGGATCCACTCCGGCTAATACGCCAGATCCCATCAAAGCAGCACCACAAACCTGGCAGGGTGCAAGTAGCCCAGACAGGGGCCACATCACTCCACAATGAGTCCTGCCCCTGGGAGAGGGGAACATAAGGTACACACCAGTCTGACTGTGGCCCCAGCGGGTGGCCTGGGGACAGACATCAGGTCTGACTGTGGCCCTGCCCACCAACACAAGTTACTCCAGACAGCACAGGGGAAGTGCCCCGTAGTTCTGCACCACCCCAGGGACTACCCAACATGATGAAACGGAAGAATTCTCCTCAAAAGAAACTCCAGGAAGTAGCGACAGCTAATGAATTGATCACAAATGATTTAAGCAATATAATGGAACAAGAATTTAGAATAATAGTCATAAAATTAATTGCTGGGCTTGAAAAAAGTATAGAGGACAGCAGAGATCAAGGGACTAAGAAATAGTCGAGCTAAAAAAATGCTATAAATGAGGTGCAAAATAAAATGGAGGCAGCCATAGCACAGATTGAAGAGGCAGAGGAGAGAATAGTTGAATTAAAAGATAAAATTATGGAAAAAGAAGAAGGTGAGAAAAAGAGAGATAAAAAAATCCAGGACTATGAGGGGAGAATTAGAGAACTAAGTGATGCAATCAAATGGAACAATATCCGTTATAATAGGAATTCCAGAAGAGGAAGAGAGAGAGAAAGGGGCTGAAGGTGTACTTGAACAAATCATAGCTGAGAACTTCCCTGGTCTGGTGAAGGAAAAAGGCATTGAAATCCAAGAGGCACAGAGAACTCCCTTCAGACGTAACTTGAATCGATCTTCTGTATGACATATCTTAGTGAAACTGGCAAAATACAAGGATAAAGAGAAAATTCTGAAAGCAGGTAGGGATAAACATGCTCTAACATATAAAGGGAGACCGATAAGACTAGTGGCAGATCTATCTACTGAAACTTGTCAGGCCAGAAAGAAATGGCAGGAAATCTTCAATGTGATGAACAGAAAAAAATATGCAGCTGAGAATCCTTTATCCAGCAAGTCTGTCATTCAGAATAGAAGGAGAGATAAAGGTCTTCCCAAACAAACAAAAACTGAAGGAATTCATCACCACTAAACAGCCCTACAAGAGATCCTAAGGGGGATTCTGTGAGTGAAATGTTGCAAGGACCACAAAGTACCAGAGACATCACTACAAGCATGAAACCTACAGACGTTACAATGACTCTAAACCCATATCTTTCTATAACACTGAATGTAAATGGACTAAATGCTCCAACCAAAAGACGTAGGGTATCAGAATGGATAAAAAAACAAGACCCATCTATTTGCTGTCTACGAGACTCATTTTAGACCTGAGGACACTTTCAGATTGAAAGTGAGGGGATGGAGAACTGTCTATCATGCTACTGGAAGTCAAAAGAAAGCTGGAGTAGCCATACTTACATCAGACAAACTAGACTTTAAGTTAAAGGCTGTAACAAGAGATGAAGAAGGGCATTATATAATAATTACAGGGTCTATTCATCAGGAAGAGCTAACAATTATAAATGTCTATGTGCCAAATACAGGAGCCCCCAAATATATAAAACAATCACAAACATAAGCAACGTTATTGATAAGAATGTGGTAATTGCAGGGGACTTTAATACTCCACTTACAACAATGGATAGATCATCTAGACACAGGATCAATAAAGAAACAAGGCCCTGAATGATACATTGGATCAGATGGACTTGACATATATTTAGACCTCTGCATCCCAAAACAACAAAATATACTTTCTTCTCGAGTGCACATGGAACATTCTCCAAGACAGGTCACATACTGGGTCACAAAACAGCCCTTCATAAGTATACAAGAATTGAGATCATACCATGCATACTTTCAGACCACAATGCTATGAAGCTTGAAATCAACCACAGGAAAAAGTCTGGAAAACCTCCAAAAGCATGGAGGTTAAAGAACACTCTACTAAAGAATGAATGGGTCAACAAAGCAATTAGAGAAGAAATTAAAAAATATATGGAAACAAATGAAATTGAAAATACAATGATCCAAACGCTTTGGGATGCAGCAAAGGCAGTCCTGAGAGGAAAATACATTGCAATCCAGGCCTATCTTAAGAAACAAGAAAAATCCCAAATAAAAAATCTAACAGCACACCTAAAGGAAATAGAAGAACAGCAAAGACATCCCAAACCCAGCAGAAGAAGAGAAATAATAAAGATCAGAGCAGAAATAAACAATATAGAATCTAAAAAAACTGTAGAGCAGATCAATGAAACCAAGAGTTGTTTTTTTGAAAAAATAAACAAAATTGATAAACCTCTAGCCAGGCTTCTCAAAAAGAAAAGGGAGATGACCCAAATAGATAAAATCATGAATGAAAATGGAATTATTACAACCAATCCCTCAGAAATATAAGCAATTATCAGGGAATACTATGAAAAATTATATGCCAACAAACTGGACAACCTGGAAGAAATGGACAAATTCCTAAGCACCCACACACTTCCAAAACTCAAACAGGAAGAAACAGAAAACTTGAACAGACCCATAACCAGTGAAGAAGTTGAGTCAGTTATCAAAATCTCCCAACAAATAAGAGTCCAGGACCAGATGGCTTCCCAGGGGAATTCTACTAGACATTTAAAACAGAGATAATACCTATCCTTCTCAAGCTGTTCCAAAAAATAAAGAGGGAAGGAAAACTTCTGGACTCATTCTATGAAGCCAGCATTACTTTGATTCCCAAACCAGATAGAGACCCAGCAAAAAAAGAGAACTACAGGCCAATATCCCTGATGAATATGGATGCAAAAATTCTCAAAAAGATACTAGCAAATCGAATTCAACAGCATATAAAAAGAATTATTCACCATGATCAAGTGAGATTCATTCCTGGGCTGCAGGACTGGTTCAACATTCACAAATCAATCAGTGTGATATATCACATTAATAAAAGAAAAGATAAGAACCATATGATCCTGTCAATCGATGCAGAAAAAGCATTTGACAAAATTCAGCATTGTTTCTTAATAAAAACCCTCGAGAAAGTTGGGATAGAAGGAACATACTTAAACATCTTAAAAGCCATTTATGAAAAGTCCACATCTAATATCATCCTCAATGGGGAAAAACTGAGAGCTTTCTCCTGAGATCAGGAACACGACAGGGATGTCCACTCTCACCGCTGTTGTTTAACATAGTGTTGGAAGTGCTAGCATCAGCAATCAGACAACAAAAGGATATCAAAGGCATCAAAATTGGCAAAGATGAAGTTAAGCTTTCACTTTTTGCAGATGACATGATATTACATGTGGAAAACCTGATAGACTCCACCCAAAGTCTGCTAGAACTGATACATGAATTCAGCAAAGTCGCAGGATACAAAATCAATGTATAGAAATCAGTTGCATTCTTATACACTAATAATGAAGCAACAGAAAGACAAATAAAGAAACTGATCCCATTCACAATTGCACCAAGAAGCATAAAATACCTAGGAATAAACTTAACCAAAGATGTAAAAGATCTGTATGAAGAAAGCTTATGAAGGAAATTGAAGAAGATATAAAGAAATGGAAAAACATTCTGTGCTTATGGGTTGGAAGAATAAATATGTTAAAATGTCAATACTGCCCAAAGCTATCTACACATTCAATGCAATCCCAATCAAAATGGCACCAGCATTCTTCTTGAAGCTAGAACAAGCAATCCTAAAATTCATATGGAACCGCAAAAGGCCCCGAATAGCCAAAGTAATTTTGAAGAAGAAGACCAAAGCAGGAGGCATCACAATCCCAGACTTTAGCCTCTACTACAAAGCTGTAATCATCAAGACACCATGGTATTGGCACAAAAACAGACACATAGACCAATGGAATAGAATAGGAACCCCAGAACTAGACCCACAAAAGTATGGCCAACTAGTATCTTTGACAAAGCAGGAAAGAATATCCAATGGGAAAAAGACAGTCTCTTTAACGGTGCTGGGAGAACTGGACAGCAACATGCAGAAGATTGAAACTAGACCACTTTCTTACACCATTCACAAAAATAAACTCAAAATGGATAAAGGACCTCAATGTGAGACAGGGATCCATCAAAACCCTAGAGGAGAAAGCAGGAAAAAGCCTCTCTGACCTCAGCTGCAGCAATTTCTTACTTGACTCATCCCCAAAGGCAAGGGAATTAAAAGCAAAAATGAACTATTGGGATCTCATGAAGATAAAAAGCTTCTGCACTGCAAGGGAAACAATCAACAAAACTAAAAGGCAACCGATGGAATGGGAAAAGATATTTGCAAATGACGTACTGGACAAAGGGCTAGTATCCAAAATCTATAAAGAGCTCACCGAACTCCACACCCAAAAAACAAATAATCCAGTGAAGAAATGGGCAGAAAACATGAATAGACACTTCTTTAAAGAAGACATCCAGATGACCAACAGGCACATGAAAAGATGATCAACATCGCTCCTCATCAGGGAAATACTAATCAAAACCACACTCAGATACCACCTCACGCCAGTCAGAGTGGCCGAAATGAACAAATCAGGAGACTATAGATGCTGGTGAGGATGTAGAGAAACGGGAACTCTCTTGCACTGTTGGTGGGAATGCAAACTGGTGCAGCCGCTCTGGAAAACAGTGTGGAGGTTTCTCAGAAAATTAAAAATAGACCTACCCTATGACCCAGCAATAGCACTGCTAGGAATTTACCCAAGGGATACAGGAGTACTGATGCATAGGGGCACTCGTACCCCAATGTTTATAGCAGCACTCTCAACAATAGCCAAATTATGGAAAGAGCCTAAATGTCCATCAACTGATGAATGGATAAAGAAATTGTGGTTTATATACACAATGGAGTACTACGTGGCAATGAGAAAGAATGAAATATGGCCCTTTGTAGCAACGTGGATGGAACTGGAGAGTGTGATGCTAAGTGAAATAAGCCATACAGAGAAAGACAGATACCATATGTTTTCACTCTTAGGTGGATCCTGAGAAACTTAACAGAAGATCATGGGGGAGGGGAAGGAAAAAAAAAGGTTAGAGAGGGAGGGAGCCAAAACATAAGAGACTCTTAAAAACTGAGAACAAACTGAGGGTTGATGGGGGGTGGGAGGAAGGGGAGGGTGGGTGATGGGCATTGAGGAGGGCACCTGTTGGGATGAGCACTGGGTGTTGTATGGAAACCAATGTGACAATAAATTTCATAGTTAAAAAAAAAAAAGAAAGAAAGAAAGAAAATTATTCTTCTCCCTAAAGGAATTTGGAGATAAAGAGCTCCGGACCAGTATGGTGGTTCTGTGGTATCATTAGGAACCCAGGCTTCTTCCAACTCTCCACTGGGAATCTCCACTTTGATTTAAATCAAATATAAATGTGTCATTTGTCTTCCTAATTCTCAATGGCTGCTTGCCATCTCCTCCAAGTTCTACGCAGCAAGATGGACTAAAGAAGGAAGAAAGGCGACCCACTTCCCTTCCTTTAAGATCACTTCCTGGAAATCATGTGCAACATTTCTTATATACCATTAGCCCAAACTTATATACACATAAGTGCGTGATTTTGGGGAGTGTCTCTTTTTATCTGAGTGGTGATGTGCCCAGATACAATCACAGTTCCTATTACTAGCAAAGAAGGAGACTGGAGAGTGGATAGCAGGTAACCAGCAATTTATATCATTCCTTTTTATGTGTCATCTTCGATTCTCCCAAAGACACAGTTAATATTTATGCCAATTTTTCCGAGGAGGGAGCTGGAGCTCCCTAGCAAGTGAGAAGGTTGCACATGGCCCAAAATATAGAAAGTGTGGAACAAGAATTCATACTGAAGTCCTTTGTCTACTATACCAAACTCGGTATTTAGTAAGGGTGTTCTAAAATACTACTGCTCTTCTCTGACATCCCAATAAGGAGATTTAGTCTTGTTTTGTTTTTGTGGTGTTTGCATTATGTACACAAAGATTAACTCTCTCACGATGATTGTTCTTTAAGTGGAAAATTCTCTTCCTGCCACTACAAAGCAGCAATGACCTAGAACAGCCGCTTTTGCACCTAGGTTTCAGTGACTTCATAATCCACACAGCTTTCCTCTGCTGTTTCTTCTTTCAGAAGATCTCCCAGCCCGAATTCACACAGTGACTCCTTTCATAAAGAACAGCTGAGTCATGAGAGGGACTGCAGATGGCCATGAGTTTATTTACAGGCCTGGAGTCCAACCCAGGTTTCTACTCGCAGCCTGCAGCGGCGCTCACCTGACAGCCATCCACAGCAGGCCAAGTGGCCACTGTTTGCTGTCGGGCTCAGGTTCGCAGACACTGCTGGTGCTCTGGGCGCCGCCTGTGGAGCCCCAGATGGGCACACAGTGAGCACTGGGCTCCCATCCCAAACTCCTGGTAGACGAGTGTTTGCTCTGGGAAAATCATAGTCTTCAAAACAGAGGATGGAGGAGAAAGAAGGAGCATGGAGTAGCACAGCTAGAGGGCGTAAACTTCATCATTCCAAATCTCTAACTGGAAGAACCTTATAGAGAAATGAGGTTTTGTGCCAGAGAACCATAAAGCCCAAAGCTGCACACCTGTAGGATATTCTTTTTTTTATTTTTTTATTTTTTTAATGTTTATTTATTTTTGACAGAGACAGAGCACGAGCGGGGGAGGGGCAGAGAGAGAGAGAGACGTAGAATCTGAAACAGGCTGTCAGCACAGAGCCAGATGCAGGACTCGAACTCACAGACCGTGAGATCATGACCTGAGCCGAAGTCGGACGCTCAACCGACTGAGCCACCCAGGCGCCCCAAGGATATTCTTGACTATAACTAAGGGTTTGGACTTCTGACTTGACCTAAACAGATTATAATGACTCTGAGATTCAGGGGTAAGAAATCCCTGGAGCAGGGTATTTCATGGCGTTTTATAAACGAGACAGAATATTTCTATGTGATTCCAGCTGACTTTCCTAATAACAAAGGACTCATATGCCAAGTTCAATAATAATTTTAAAAATATATGCATTGGATTGGCCTGTAATGAGGGTGCTTTGGAAAAATGTGATTCTTTGCATGTATAAAAATAAAATATAAAATAAGGATGCGTTAGTCATTTCTAGAAATAAAAAAATATGACGCTTTAAGTTAGAAATACAGAGTTAAGTACAGTACAAGAGTGAGTTAATAAACTGGAAAGTAGACTTGAAGAATTATCCTGAATCAATATAGAAAGTCGGAGAGATGGAAAATATGTAAGAGAGACTTTGACATATGGTGGAAAGGATGAGAAGATTTAATATATGCTTGTTGGAATTCCAGAAGTAGATTTTAAAGAGAATGGGGGAGAGGCAATATTTGGACAGAAAATGGCTGAGAATTTTCCACAATCTGTAAAAGACACCAATCTTCAGATTCAGATTCCAGTGAATCCCAAGCAAGATAAATAAAAAGAAATGCACAACTTGACATGTCATAGTTAAACTGCAAAATATATTTAAAAAAAAAAGATAAGACCTTAAAAACTGCAGAGTAAAAAGATAGAGCACTGAAAAAGAACAGCACACTACAGCTGACTTTTCAAGAGCAAAAATCAAAGCCAGAATAACATTTTTAAGGTGCTAAAATAAAACTGCCATCCTAGGATTCTGTACCTGTCAAAACTTCCTTTGAACAAGAAGCGTCAATGGAAACATTTTCAGACAAACAAAAATTAAGAGAATTTACTCTCAGCATCCGTTTACTAAAGAGGCATCTAAATGCATGTAACTCAAGAAGAAAGAAAATAATACCAGAAAGAAGACTAAAGATATAGAAAGCAATGGTAAGCAAGGATGATATTAAACATGGGGGTGAATTTGAACAAATTATTAACTTTATAAAATGATAATAGTAATGCCTAATTTAAAGCATTGAAATTCAAGAGAGACCTTAAATATGATGTGACAAGCTATATTTAGTTTGGTATGTGAAATGACTTGGAGTTAAATCATTCTGAGGCCTTAGTATCAGTTTGCAGAGAGTAAAAATGTTTATTAAATTTAAAGTTTGTTAAGTTAGATACCTATGCTATAATTTCTAACTATATAACCACCAACTATTGGAAGGGAAAGTAATGAAATGAGTGGAAAATATTTCAATCTAAAATAAGTCAAGAGAGCAAAATTGGAAATAAAAAACAAACCTACCACAGCTGCAGAACACATATTCTTTCTCAGACACACATGGACTATTGACAAAAATTACATACATTTATGCTAAACAGTATGCTTCAAAAATTTTGAAAGAATTGGTATCATTAAAAATTACATTTTCAGATTATAGCACAAGACAGATAGCAACAACAAAAAGATAATTCAAAACTTGGCATACATGTTGAAAATAAAAATCACAATTATAAATAACCTATGGGTTAAAGAAGAAATAATAATGGAAATTTAGAAAACATTGAGGATTGAACACTACTAAATAAGGTAATTAGTGAATTTAAAACACTACGGAAAAACAAAGCAAAACAGGATAAAGCCAATGAGAGATGAAGGAAGAAAGTAATACATGTAGAGACAGAAATTAATCAAATTGTAACTGAAGATACAATAAAGAGGATAAATAAATCCAACCTATGAATCTCCAAAGAGATTAAGAAATTCAACAAAATCCAGTAGGACTGATCATACAAAAAGTATAAGAAATGAAAAAGAGAATATATAAATGGTGATGCAACTAATATTAAGAACATAAAAGAGTATTAAGACTAAAAACAATTTTGTACTAAAAATTTGAGAAATTAGGTAAAATATTAAATGCTTAAGAGAAAAATGACAGTATGACTCACGAAGAAAAAGAACTCAATAAAGTTAGTAATTCTCTTCCAGTTGATCTATAGATTTAATGAAATTCTTTTTTAAAAAAGAATTTATGTTTATTTACTTTTGAGAGAGAGAGAGAGCATGAGTGGGAGAGGGGCAGAGAGAGAGAGACAGAGACAGAGACAGAATCTGAAGCAGGCTCCAGGTTCTGAGCTGTCAGCACAGAGCCTGATGCAGGGCTTGAACTCACAAACTGTGAGATTATGACCTGAGCTGAAGTTGGGCGCTCAACCAAGTGAGCCACCCAGGCACCCCTTTTTTTCAGTATGTGAGCAGGGGAGAGGGGCAGAGGGAGAGAGAAAGAGAATCTCAAGCAGGATCCATGCTCAGCACAGAGCCCAACACAGGACTTAATCCCACAACCCTAGGACCATGACCTGAGCCAAAATCAAGAGTAAGGCACTCAAACAAGAGTAAGGCATGACCTGAGCCAAAATCAAGAGTAAGGTGCCCCAGATTTAATGTAATTCTAATCAAAGTCCCAAGATGATTTTTCATGAACCTTGACAAGCCAATTATAAGATTTATTTGAAAGAGCAAAGGACCAAGAATAGTCAAGCCATTTCTAAAGCAAAAGATAAATGGTAGAGGCAGTCATTTTAATCAAAAGAGACCATAAAAACAGTAGGAAATTGTTTTACAACTGACAGAGGAATAGTATTGAGAATAAACAAAGAATACTTAGGAGTTAATAAGAAAAATTGAAGAACCCAAATAGAAAAATGGGCAAAAAAACATGAGTATTCACAAAAAAGAAAGCACAAATGACTATAAATATGTGAAACACTGCACTACCTGAACAGTAATAAAGGTAATACCACAGTAAAATATCATTTCCTGCCAGCCAGGTTGGCCAAAATTTTGAGGCCTAACAATATTAGGTATTGCTGGGAATGTACAACAAGAACTCACTGCTGATGATCGGTGCAACTCCTTTGAAAACAACTTGGCATTCACTGGTAAATTTGACCATTCTCAGACCTCTGGCCCGGGAATTCTGGTCCTAAGTACACTGTGGTTCTGTCCATCAGAGGATACATACAATAAAGGCCATAGCAACATTATTCTAATATCATAAATCTAGAAACACCCTAAATGTGCATGGACCGTCAAATAGATCACTAAATTACAGAATTGACAATGAAATAACTCCAGATATTAAACATCAACATGTCTGAATTTTAAAGTCAGTGTGAAGACCATAAAAAACACATATTGCATGACTCTGTATAAAAGTTCAAAACCAGTCCAAACTGTTCTTTATTTAGGATTGCATGCATTTGTGGTGAAAGTGCAAAGAAAAGCAAAATAATTAATAACCAAAAATGTAGACTAGAGTTTACTGGCTGAGAGGGAGGAAAAATAACTAGGGAAGGCACATTGGGGACTTCAAAGATATTGATAATGTTCTATTTCTTTCACAAGGTGGGGTGTACATGGGTGCATTTACTATTCTTTTGAATATATGTTTTATTCACTCTTGTATAATTTACAGTAAGAAATTTATACTTTTTTACCTTTATATAATGCTTTCCAATGAACATTTAATTTTTTTAATTTTTAAATTTAATGTTATTTTTTTAATGTTTATTTTTGAGAGAGAGAGAGAGAGAACGAGCACGGGGGGATGAGCAGAGAGAGCAGGAGACACAGAATCCAAAGCAAGTTCCAGGCTCTGAGCTGTTAGCACAGAGCCTGACGTGGGCCTCGAACCCACAAACCGTGAGATCATGAGCTGAGCTGAAGTTGGACACTTAACTGACTGAGCCACCCAGGGGTCCCTCCAATGAACATTTTTATCTTACATTTATTTTCATAGCACCTCTGTTAAGCAAAAGTTTGTTTTATCATACAGAAAATAATTTTGAGTTGTAAATGTGTTTGCTTGAAATTCCATACTACCTTGTCTGGGAGCAGATTCCAAGCCTCTTGCTCTATGGAGATATTTCTGTCACCTGCCATCGTCCCATGTCATGAACTCATTTGTTGATGTATTTGCTCTTCCATTCATTATCTCACTTAATATGGCTAGCCCCCTTCTTGACTCAGGCACTGTACTGTTGAAATTCTTTCAATAGGATAAAGTTCAAGAATATAAAAAGCTTAAGTAGTTAATATTTTGATTGTCTGAGAGGCAGTGGCTTCTGGCTAAATATTGACCCCATTTCTAATAGTCATCATCTTCAGCCTGCACAGTATTTTCTTTCTTCAGTATCTCCAACACCTGCTGTGTGTCCAACCCCATCCTTCCCTTTCTCACAGCAGGTATTTCTCACTTAAGACACAACTGCAAGCTCCTCCAGTCTACACCGTTGCCTCTGTTTAAAGAAAGCCAGTGTGCTGATGTTTGAAGGCAGATAAGCAGCATGGAGCTCATAGGTCTTCACCTCCAGGCTGGCAGGCCTTTGTTGGCAAGGTGGAGAATTTACTGAGCCTGCAGGATATGTCATAACATTGATTTTTGTCTGCAGAGAGATAACTTGGCAGAAAATATCTTTCCCTATACAGAGCTTCAGGGTCCCGTGTTTGGAGCTAGGTCTCCGCATCATGTCCAAATAGAGTTTTCTCTTCATGGGTCTCATTGGTCCTGAGTTTTGGGTCCCTTTATTGAACACAGAAACCCAATCACTATACCTGTAGTCACCTTATCATTGGATGGACTTTCCCAGCTTCTAGTGGCTTCTAAATGTTACCAACTTGAACTCTCTGCATTCCCCTTCCTCATACAGGTTTTCTTTTTGTTAGCCCAAAAGGATCACATAAGTCTGTGATGGGCCTGGCACCGTGTTAGGCATTGAGATTTCAAATTAGTTAGGACGAGGCTGAAAAATTATATTACAACATTCAAAATATAAAAGAAACAGATTTGCTTAATGAGATAACTAAGAGATAGTTTAAAAAATCAGTAAGTTTGAAATATTAAAAACTTAACATCTATTGGAGTTGAGATTGAAGATTAAGGATAAGGAATAAGCAATAAAAGATTAGGAGTAAAAAAAAATAAACAGTGTTATAGTTTTTAAAGAAAAATGTAAGAATCTTAAAGAGATTAGGGCCAGATAATACATTAGAATACCCCATAAAAGTACAATTAAAAGAGTATAAATGAAGATAATACACATAAGTGTCCTATTGTAACTGGGAGTTTTTAAAGTAAATTGGATTATTAAATGAAAAAATTGGAAGAAAAACCAAAAGATTTCCTTAGAAAAGCAAATAGTCAATTAAAAAAAAAAGGAAAAAGAAAAAACCACATACCAGCTGAAAGCAAGTGCACAAATAATAATACAAGAAGCTTTTGACATGGGTCTGGCTTCCCAAGGCTGAGGGTCTCCATTTATAAAATTATGGCCTGAAGATGTTGGCCGGGGAATTCAACATATTTGTTGTATTCTACTTTGCTAAGGTTTTATTTAAGATATTTTTCATCTGTGTTCAGACATGACTACATATATTCGGAACTGTTCATTATAGATTTGGGATTTGAAAAATCATTTTGGGGGGAGAGGGGAAAATGGGTGATGGGCATTGAGGAGGGCACTTGTTGGGATGAGCACCAGGTGTTTTTTGTAAGCCAATTTTTGACAATAAATTATATTCTTAAAAAAGAAAAAAAGAAAAATCATTTTTGCAAACATATTAGAGTTTTAAAGATTTTCTAATTATTTGGGAGATTTTCCACTGAATCAGAGCCAAATGCCTTTTATGGGATTACAGTATGTGTTTCTTTTATTGATGAACCTATTTATAGTTACAATTTCTTGCCATGTAAGTTTGGAAATGTTATATGTTGAAAAAAAATGACAATTGATATTATGCATCAATGTTATTATTTCTCTCCATTTTCTTTCTTTTTATTAAATTCATTCTTTCCATTTGTTGTTTATTAGTCTTTACAACAGTACAGATGAGGAGCTGAAGGCTTAGACATGTTAAATAAGTTATCCAGGATCAGATAGCTGAAGGAGTCCAGGAGCCACCTCAGTTACACAGCTTCCTCGATACAAGGAAATCCTGTAGACAATGTGGTCAGATATACTTGACCTTATTTTCTATCTTTTACAAATCTGACCTAATATCAAATTCTTGATTTTATGCTAGGTATTTTGTTAATCCTGTCCTGTAGATTTTACCACAAGGAGATCTCTTCACCCACTGCTTTTGAAAATTCACCTTTAATTTGCAGATTAATTGGGCTAGAGTCCTGGGTCTATCACCTACTCACTTTGTGACTGATTCCTCACCCATAAAATAGAAAGAATATCTACTTTTTAGGGTATGGTGAGGATTAGATGAGAAAATATATGTGATTCACTTTACAAATCCTCATCTTGAATGCTACATTGTACTAAAGGTGTTCTGTTATGTCTTCATATAGATAGTCCTGGTGAAAATTTTAGTTCCTCTCAGGCTATGTTCCAATCCTCTAGTGAAAACACTTGGGAGAGTGAGTTTGAATCACACCCTGGTATTGCCTAATTCCCTCTGTAAACATCAGCTGTGTGAGACCGAAAATGAGAATTTCACCAGTGACCATGTTATGAGATGATTTACGGAGGAAACTGAAAAATTGGTCAGGAGATTCTGGAGAAATGAACTTTGAACATTGGATATTGTTGACTTTCTTCCCATGGTGCCTCCAGAAGAAGATGGTGACCACTAAAGACCAAAGCTTGCCTGAGACATGGCCTGACCTAAGGTTGGGGAAAGATGGGCAGTAAGTGTTATGATTGGCCTTGCTTGGTCTTGGGGAAGCCATTGTACCCTCTTTTAGGTCTGGAAGGGAAGTTGCAGTCTTTGCCCTGCATTGCCTGGAACTGGACTGTATAATGATGAGTGCCAAGTCCTTCTGCTGGGTTTCTAATTTGGCTCAAAGGACACACCCTAATGAAAGCCGGGAAGAAGAATGACTCACCTGTTGCCATATTTATCATTGACCACAATTACATTTGCTTGAACTCTACCCTGGCCAAATGTGTCCTTGGTGCTTCCTTCAAAGACATTGCTCACATTCCCCACTTTCTCCCAGACAGGTGACTGGGCTCCCCAGAGCCTTACAATAGCTCGGTACCAAACAGCATCCGACTCCTGCCTGTGTCTGGGGCCCACTTGAAGTCAAACTTTCTAGATATGGATTATAAAACAGGAAGTACTCCAAAAGATATTTCCCCAATACTGTATGATTATGTGTTTCATTTTTACAGGTAAAGTATACACATTTTAAATATTTAGTGATTAAAAAGGAGGGTGAGGACAGCAGTCTTTTGTTCAGTTATTCATTTAGCAACACTTTACTCAGGGCTGATGCCAAGCACTGTCCTGGGCTTCAAGTTATAATGATGTGGAGAGACAAGCAAACATATTTTCATGTTGGCATAGCTTATAGATCAGAAAAGGAGAAACAAATTACTCAATAGCATAGAAATGAATACAGAACTGCAACTCTGATAAGTACTAGGAATAAGAGGTACACGGTGTGAAAAGAACTTATAGCCAAGGGACTTGAGCCACATGGGGAGGTCACGGAAGCCCTTGGAAAGCCAAGGGCCAAGCACCTGGTAAATCTAAGATCCAGAGTCCCTACCTTCCAGAGTCACCAGATGAAATTTGGGGTGGCTTTTTATTTTTTTAACGTTTCTTTATTTAGTTTGAGAGGGAGACAGAGAATCCCAAGCAGGCTCTATGCTTTCCATGCAGAGCCTGATGCAGGGCTTGGTCCCTTGACAGTGAGATCATGACATGAGCCGAAATCAACAGTTGGACATTCAACCGACTGAGCCACCCAGGCATCCCAGGGGTAGGTTTTTAAAAAATGAGTGTCTTTGTCATCCTTTCCCTAAATCCCATTTCTCCATTCACCTCAAGGCAAAAGAAGATCCTTAAACTGACCTGCCTGAGAGGAGATAACCAAGGAAACATAAAGTTTTAAGAAACATTAGAGAAATCCATCAGTCATTGTTAAGTGCCATTTGCTCTTCAAGACGTTACTCATATGAGGAGCGCTTGGTTAGGTATGTTTGTTCCTGAGGCATGAAGACGAGGGCCTGTGACCCACGGGGGCTCTAAAATAATGTTAACTGTCCTGTGGCTGTGGCAGTTCTGCCAATAAATAAAGCCTATTGATGTATCTGGCACTTTGAAGACAAAATTACAATTGATTCTTTGTCTTTCTAAAAATATCTCCTGCTGTTTTAAACTTCACTCCAAAATGGGATTTGGAAACCAGACTCTTAGAATAGGGGTTAACCAGGCAATCATCTGAGACCCACTGCTGGACTTCGAGTCAGACTCCGACCCTTCCTGCCCTCTGAGACTTGGAGGATGATGTGTTGCCTTTCTGAACCTGTCCCCATCTTTATAATGGGGATCCTAAGAACACCGTGTCATAGGGTTTTTATGAGGATTAAATGAGGTGTTACAATGCGAGTGTTCCTGTCAGTGCCGGACAGGCGTGTGCGCTCGCCCATTCGCTCTCGCTGCCCCGCTGCGTGGAAGTATGGTGCGGAATGAAGGTGGGGAAACATCCGTAGACTCTGTATTTGTGCACGTTCCCCGCCTCAGTAGCATGTTACAAAGTCACATAGACCCTGGAAATGTTAGGAGCACAGAGTGTTCTTTCCCTCTGACAGTAGTTTTCCATAATAGAGATGGAAAAAAATACCACCTGAATAGTCTCCTGTTTGCCTCTGACACCATGAATAAGAGTAAAATACTCAAAACTCTAAAAAATACTTCTTAGAACTCTTCAATTTGCATATGAGTGTGAGTATAAAATATGAACATGGATCTAACACCTGCTGAAACACTAGTCCCTGCCCCCCACAGCCCCTTGGAGAAACCTCAAGTGAAGTGATGTGGGGAGGCCAGACTTAACACTTTCCAAAGCAGGTAAATTCAAGGCAAACATTTTCTCTCTCCCTCCTAAGCTGGCTGAGAGTGTTATTACTGGAACCAAAACAACAGGTATCCGATAACAGTGATGGACTGGACAGAGATTTTTCATCGGCTGGAGCCAAGGTCTCACTCTAGGTGATTCTGTGGGAAAACAGCCTTGAATCCAGTTTGCAAGTTGGACAGTTTCTGATTTTGTTCATGTTCCTACCCAATTTTTTCAATGGGGTAGTAAGTACTATAGCAGAAAGGAGTTTTATGACTTTGAAAAAAAAATCAAAATGCTGTATATGGGTTTAGTAATATTCTGCTATATTTGCTGCGCGTTTTGCTTAAGTAGTGGACCCTTAGTAAATATGGGCACTGTGTTTTTATTGTTCATCAGTTTATGCAGGCATTTATTCGCTTAGCCATTTGACAAGCACATGATGAATGTGTACTGGGCACAGTTTTGGAGCGAGAAATTTGGACACATGGACTGAGAACTCTAAATGAAGTTTTGAAAAAAATGGGTCAGAATGTTCGAAATCACACTTTTCCCTGAAAACCCATCATATATGGAAGCTGAACCTGTGTCTGTAAATGGAATGAAGTGGACCAATGCTTCATGTGTATTTTGAGCATTTCCTTTGAGGAATTCAAAGAATAGATTCTATGGAATCTATCTTTCACAATCTGGCAAAATATATTATTTCAGAGAATTTTTCACACATTTATTTTTTCAAGTGGGGCAAGATGCCGGGGACCCACCCAGAAAAGGGCACACATCTTCATTGCTCATCCCTTTCCCAAGGAACATCTATCATCTCTGGACCTGTAAGTTGTAAGCCAACAAAATACAGGTAGCTCTGAAAACATATCATCCTGTGTTTGCCTGTCTCTCTGCCTCCACACATATCGTTCCTTCTTCTGGAATACTCTGTCTACCTTCCACCTCCCTCTAAATATCTGCTCATTCTGCAAATTTTTAAAAATGCTTATTTATTTATTTATGTTGAGAGAGAGGGAGGGAGGGAGAAGGAGGAGCAGAGAGAAAGAGAGAGACAGAGGCAGAGACAGAGACAGAGACAGAGAAAGAGAATCCCAAGCAGGCTCCATGATGTCAGCACAGAGCCCAATGCGGGACTCGATCCTACAAACCATGAGATCATGACCTGAGCCAAGATCAAGAGTTGGACACTTAACCGCCTAAGCCACCCAGGCACCCCTCATTCTTCAAATTTCAATTTGGGCTTCTCATCCTTTGACCTTCCACATCTTTTCAGCCACCCCTCCTCTCTGGCACTTGGACACCTTGTTATGTGCCCATTGTTTCAAACATCACACCCAATCATGATTATTTATTTACTTATACACCTGTATTTCCTTTTAAACTGTGAGAAACCAGGAACGTCTTGACACCAGTGACAAAATGTTGTTTCCAGGAGGTGCCATGATGCCCAGCACAGAGGAGACGCACAGGAGATGCTCAGGTGTCTATCAAACTGAGAGAGGCATGCAGAGGTTGTCACAGTTCTTGGGTTACAGTTTGATGAGGAAGGAACCATTCAATCAATATTTGTTGAGCACATACTATGTCCTAGGCAGTCTTGTCAGTGCTAGGGATAGAGTGGTGAAGAGAACAGACAAACATCCCTGCTCTTGTGGAGCTTGCAACGTGCTCCTTAAGTTGGATGGTCACAGGCGCAGCTAAACATTCTATTACTAAGGAAGAAGAGGAAGACCAATACTGAGACAGTTAGGAGTCATTGCCACACTGTTCTCTCATAGTCTCCGTATTTAAATGGACACGCCTATTTTTTCTTCCGAAAAACTGGTAGACTGTGGTAGTTCTGGTTTGTTCACCTTAAATGCACCTGTTGAGCTTTGTTGTATACATCTTAAGAGCCACCTCAACAGGCTGTCTAATTTCTTATTTGAAAGTGTGTGTGTGTGTGCATGTGCGCACGCATGTGTGTATGTTGGGGATGGCGAGGGAAGGGCCAGCTTTCAAAATAAGTGTTCTTGAGAGGTCCTTCACATGTTGTTGGTGCCTCGCAATAACTCACTGAACTCGGTATGTATGGCAGCTGTTATTATTCCATTTTACAGATGGAAAAACAAAGTACAGAGTGTTCAAGTAAATTCATTAAGGTTGTAGAGCTGGTTGGCAGAAGAGCTATGTCCCCCCGCTTGGTACTTTTTCATTTGATGAAGAATGTGGTTAGTCAAATAATAGTGAGTCTCAAGTAACTCCGAATCAATGGGTGACTAGAGTGTTTACTGTCATTTTTGAGTACAGTTAAAAGTCTACAGAAACAAATGAGTCAAAGTAAACCTTTCCGTGTAGAGCATGGACACTTCTTTGAGCTTTCTCCTGATTTCTCCACTCGAATGACCACTTTGCCTTCATATTTTCAGCCCGGTTCAGCAGGCTTTCCTTTCCACATGGAGAGTGGCTGCAAGGGTGAGGTCCTCCCTAGTGCCTCATTTAGCAAGCCCAGTCCTTGGGCTGTGACTCTCTCTGTGGTCGCACCGGCCCCAGTTCATCATGACCTCATTGCTCATGGGTTCTGTGTTTTGCCAGGGCATTGCCCTGCCAGGCCCGAACACTGACTGTTTACATTGGTGGCATCTGCTCAGCTCCTCTGCTGAGACGTGACACTTCTTGCATACTTGCATTTGTCCCTGTGCTCCTGCGCTGCATCTGTCCATGTCGCATGAAATCCGTACATATGGCAGAGCAAGGGATCCTTCTTCACTGCACGGGAACAGAAAACTGGGGATTTCAGAAATTGAGAAAAATACATGTCAAAGATGAAGTATAAGTGAAAAGAGCATAAACTTTGGGAGAAAGTCTCTAAGCCTCAGATTCCTCCTCTGTTAAATGAGCATAGTAATATCTCCCTTGAGAATTGCCATAAGGATTAGAGTTGTGTATGCAAAATGCCCAGTTAGTGCCTGGGACAGAGTGCAGCCCATAAATGGTAGAGAAGAAAATAAAATATATTTTCTTCATTTTCCATAAAATTTAAAATGTGGGCAGCAATCCCAAGAGAAATGGAAATATACGTCCACACCTGAATGTACATGAATGTTCATAACAGTAGTATTCATAATAAATAAGAAGTAAAACAACCCAAATGTCTATTAGCTGATCATTGGATAAACAAAATGTGGTCTATCCATACCATGGAGTATTATTCAGACATAAAAATAAATGAAGTATTGATACATGCTGCAGTATGAACTGGGGAAACAATACACTAAGTGTATTTTGTCAGACACAAAAGGCCACAATTGTATGATTTCCTTTATATGCAATGTCCAGAAAAGGCAAATTCATAGAGACAGAAAATAGAACAGTGGTAACCGAGGGCTGGGGCAGGGGAGGATGGAAAGTGATTTCTAGTGGGTACAGATTTCTCTTGGAGGTGATGAAAAGGTTCTGAAATTAGATCATGGCAGTGGTTGCACAACTATGAATACAGTTAAAAACCACTGAACTGTATGCTTTAAATGGGTGAATGTTAGATATGTGAATTATATCTCAATGAAGCTATCATTTTTTTTGAATGGGCAATCAGTATGCCTTATTTGCTATGCAAAGAGAGGTTATATATGGTATTTGTTGGGAAGTGTACCCACTCCATACTGTCTGGATCATTGCTTTTTCTTTTTTCTGATCCTATTGCTATTAGACTGAAAGAAATATTTGTCCAACTGTGCATGTTTGTCTTTCCTTTTTTTATTGAAAATGCTTCCTTTGTTTGTGAAAGCAGTGGAGTGGTATTATTGCTCTCCTCCCAGCCGTATTTGAAATATTTAATTACTGAACTGTGTGTCCTGAGTGTGCACAGATGGATGGACCGTGGCTATTCAGAGCTGAAATAATGTGGCCTTTGTGTTGGGTCCCGGGTTTCCAGAGGTCCCTTGTCATGCTGGAACATGTTCATGCCTAAAAGTTCTGCCTAAAACTTTTTGTAGGATACAAACAGACTTTTATCTCTAAAACCTGGATATCGGACTTCTCTTGGAACAGTGGAAAATCTAGCCTTTCTGGGCACATGTTCTAGCATGGCAACAGTCTGATAGAGCCCACATGCGTCCCTTCTCTCACACTCTTAGCTCAGACATAGTCAGTTTCACTCCTTGATGTTATCTATGCTCAGCCTTTATAGGCATTTGGATTTTATTGGGAAAAGTTTTCCTGAATTGTTCATTCATTCATTCACTCATTCATCAGGCCCATGGTTAGTGCCTGTTTTTTTTTTTTAATTTTTTTTAACATTTATTTATTTTTGAGACAGAGAGAGACAGAGCATGAACAGAGGGAGACACAGAATCTGAAACAGGCTCCAGGCTCTGAGCTGTCAGCACAGAGCCCGACGCGGGGCTCGAACTCACGGACCATGAGATCATGACCTGAGCTGAAGTCGGATGCTTAACCGACCGAGCCACCCAGGCGCCCCGGTTAGTGCCTGTTTTACACAGTAAACTCTGTTAGGTGCTGGCATAGTCCTGTCCTCAGGGAAGAGAATCTGGTAATGGAGAAAGACGGAGAACCGGATAATCACAATGCAGGAGAAAGACAATCCTGGCAGTGTGGGCAGAGAATCGATGTGTAATTACAGATTTGGGGCATCCCATCTAGCCTGAGGTGTTTGGGGGGTAGAGAGCTTTAGGGCTCCAGGAGAATGTGTCCCTGGATCCTGTGTGTCCTCTCTTTAGTATCAGGTCTCTAGTTGACCATGCAGGAACATGTTCCACTAGTAATTCCGTTTCTTCAGGGCACACCCACATAATGAAAAACTTAAAAGAGCTGGAAAATCCAGCAAGGAAGAGAAAAGAGGAAATGAGGAGTGGGTGAAAAATAACAGGAAGAAGAAACAAAGGGCAAAGGAGAAGAAAAACAGGAAGAAGAGTATTTACACAAATGAGAAACATATTTATCTTGTCTCAGACACTGCTGCTGATATTTTCATAGAATTCCAAGAGTTTTGACTCCAAGGAAAATTATGCTGAAATGAACCTCAACAAAGCTTGGTGACAGATGGTGGCTGCACTTGTGGCGAGCACAGCATAAGTGTAGAGATGTCCAATCACTGTGTTGTACACCTGAAGCCAATGTAACATTGTGCATTATAACACTGTAATGACAAGGAGTGAAACCGACTATGTCTGAGCCAAGAGTGTGAGAGAAGGGACACACGCGGGCTCCATCAGACTGTTGCCATGCTAGAACGTGTGCCCAGAAAGGTTAGGTTTTCCATTGTTCCCAGAGAAGTCAGATATCCAGGGTTTAGAGATAAAAGCCTGTTTATATCCTACAAGAACTTTTAGGCAGGACTTTTAGGTATGAACATATTCCAGTATGACAAGGGGTCTCTGGAAACGGGGACCAATCTTTCATTCTAAGATGATCATTCTGGTCCTCTTGATCAATGTCCTTGTCAACGCATAGAATTCCTTCCGATCTGACAGGTGAGTGCAGTGGGGGAGGTTTGCACTAGGGTTGGGATGGGGCATCCGAAGGAAAAGTCCAGGCTCTGACATCCACCCTTCGCATGACTTGAGCAAGTCATAACCTTTCATCCTCAGCCTTCTCTTCTATAACATGGGGTGATGTAATTATAGGGCTCAGAATGGGCTAGTGCCTGTCCACAGGTGAGGGGTTCTTAACACCAAGAGAGGCAAACTATACCTCAGAATACCAAAGTGTCAAGAAATTTGTAATATGTTTGATTAAGTTCATCTGCACTTCAGTACGATGGCGTTGGGCTCTTGAATTGACTTCTCACTGGTCAGTTGGCAATTTTTACCATTTCCTTTTCCTATCCTTTAGGAATGAAATTGATTCTTTGGTTGATTGCATTTTCAGAAACAGAGTTTTGTTTTGTTTTTTTGTTTGTCTTTTATATCACTCTTATCCAGTCTTCAGATGTGCAATGCCTGTGATTGTTTCTGCGATTAAATGGGACATCTGGAGGAAGGATGTTGAGGGAGTAGAAACATTTATTTTGTTGGTGAGGAGAGTTTCGTGAGAAGTGAGTTTTCCTGATTCCTCAGTTCTTTGGGAGGAGCTGCTGCTAATTGATATGGCAGGACCTAGGAAAAGGCTTTCGTTGGGAGAAATCCCCAGCCCCTGGTCCACGTCCATCTCCTCAACCATATTCAGATCTAGTTTTCACCCAGCAGACAGATTCTAGGTCTTTAAACAGCTCTGCACAGTAAGCAAGAAGCAGGAATCTATCAGCATATTTTGCCAAGTGGCCAAGCATATCTCTTCCCCTTGGCAGAGCACTTGGTGAGGCTTCGCCTGAGAGCAGAGAAAGAGGTGGTGGGACTTTGATGACGAAAATAAATTTGTCTGCTTCAAAAAGTGGAATCTTATTTTTAGGTGTGAGCTCTTTATTTTCTACATCCATGAGTCTTCCTTGCTGGATGAAAACAAGTTCAGAGGGTAGTTCAGTTTTTGAAGTCCCAAGTTGGAAAATTCACTTTTGCCAACTTACTAGTCATGGTGTGAATCGTCCGGGTGATGACTAACCTCGTTGTTCATTCCATCACCATTTCCTTGAGCCTCTGGGGTTTGTATTTTGCAGGTTCTGGGGCAGCAAAGATCAAGCACTGCGCACTGTCGCCTTTGTCGTGGCCCACCGATTGCAGCCCTGTTGTTCTGTAGCACTAGAAGTCTGGGCTTTCTGGGGTGGCAGAGAAGCTGAGAACATTCCCTAAGGGTCAGTGCAGATGCAAGTAATCGGGAGGACCATGTCCTCAACATCTGTGGTTCACCTGCTGCAAGGTCCAGTCTGCATCCTCAACGTGGCTCCAGTGGCCCCACACTTACCAATGTGAGTTTAGCCCTCACAACCTCGGAAGGACTTGTGGTAAAAATAAATGAGTCAGTTCTAATTATTTCAAGTTGGCTGTTAGTTTAAGAGCCAAGACTGAGGAATGAAAACTGACCTTCTGGAACAAGGAGAAATGTCAGTGTGTTTAGACATTGCCAGAGAAATCTCAATATTTTTCTTTTGGCCCAGCCGAGTAGTAAAATCATATCATCCTGCAGACATGTTTATTTACTGGTCTGCTCCATGAACTCTCACTTTTCCCTGTAACAGCGACAATGCACTTGCTGGCCCCGGGGAAATTCATTAACCAAGGAGATGCCCTGCACTGTGGTGTTGATGGTATTTGCAGTATGTGCTTCTCTTTTTCCTCATTCGACTTTGAATCTGAGACTCGTGGGCCTTTGCTGATGTGCACAGCTAGAGAACAGGAAATAGGAACGAGAAGCAGAATCAGAAAGTGGAGGTGCAGCCAGCATTATGGTGAGTAATGGCCCAGACTTTCCTCTGAAGCTGAGTGGATGCTGCACGTGTTTCTATCAGCTCTTCCATTTCGAATACTAGCTCAAAAGAAAGCCAGCAAGGACCAATGGACAGAGAGGCGACCGACCGCGAGCACCACAGGTGAATCAGGGCCACAGCTCTCCTGGTGGAGGCAGCCCTCTTCATGGCCGGCAGGTCAAGTACCAGGGTACTTCTTAGAGCTAAAGAGAAGCCACTGTCGCATGGTGACCTTCCAAGAAAATCAATTATGTGAGGACTGTCTCATCCTGAGCCAGAGAGACCCAGGGAAGAGAGGAAGCAGGCTGTTGATGTAAGCAACTGTAAATCGTAGGCAAATCACCTCTCCAGATGTCTCTTCACACATTTGTTTTCTTCAAGGAGCCCTTGAGTGATGTCTGTTACCTTGCTGGGTGCCTTTCCTGGCCTGAAGGGAGAAGGCTAGCAGACCCAAGGCTCAGTTTCTATGGGACTGGAAGGAGCTTTCTGTGGGGTGACATGCCTGGGCTTCCCCTGAAGGGGATCATACATCTTGACCCCTCAGTTTCTTAGCTTGATGGGAAAGGCCTTCCCAGCTGCAGCCTTTTCTTGTGGAGAACTTGCAGCAGGGTAGGCACTACACGGTTCTCCAGGGCTCTGAAAATAGAGGTGTTCACTTGAGACTTGTGTTTCCCCCTGGGACCTCACATCTGGGCCGTTGCTATCTCTCTCCCCAGCCCTCTGTGTAGACCAGCGCCCGTGTGCTTTCATGATTGTGGATTCGAACGGAAACACATTTTTGGTCAGAGGGATGAAAAAGGCAGCAGTTAGAGTGTCTCCCTGGGTTTCTGTTTATTCGCCTGTGCCAGGGGCGTGGAGGGACAGAGCAGTTTGTCTTGAGGGGGGATGGCAAGTCTTCCTCAGTGGGCTGGTGTGGTCAGCGCTGCTCTTCCCCTGGAACAGGGCAGGAGATCAAAGACCGGTGTGCATGGACCTCCGACCACATCTGGAGGATTTGTTCATCTGCCACGAAGCCTGAGAGCAAAAAGAATCTTAACAGTTTGGGGAAGTAATTGAACAGGCAATTCTTTGCACTCAAGAAGGAGAATATTTCAAATCTGTGCTTCTGTTGTCTTTTTTTTAAATGTTGTATTTACTTTTTTGAGAGAGACAGAGAAATAGATGTGAGCAGAGGAGGGGCAGAGAGAGAGGGAGACACAGAATCCGAAACAGGCTCCAGACTCTGAGCTGTCAGCACAGAGCTCGATGCAGGGCTTGAACTCACGGGCTGTGAGATCAGAACCTGAGCCAAAGTCGGATGCTTAACCAACTGAGCCACTCACATGCCCCTGTTTTTAATTAGACACATCCACTTTTGCATACATCCAAGAAGCTCATTTCTAAGGATGTTTGTTAGTAGTGGATACTTGGGCAGAGTCTGGAGTTGTTTAGTCGTACACCAGGAAAATAATTTTCATACAATGAGACCAACTTTGTTAAAATGATGAGGAGATGCATCGATGTAGGCAGGGCAAAGTGTAATGAAGAAACAGCAACCAAGGAAAGAAGTAGATGCTGTGTGAATTTGCCCACACTATTTATAGTAATTGGACAAGCATGTAGAATTCCCATAACTTTTGGCTAACACTGCAGTCAAGATTTTTTTTATCTTGTTTGGTTTAACTTACTCTTGTTCTAGTATCTTGAGCAAAGACTAATGTGCATTAGAGTTTATCCTCCAATTCAGGAATTGCTCTACCCATGCTTCATGCAGTGAGATGAATGGGTTGACTCTCAAAGTGCCCTTCATGGCTACTTGGCTGGTGGCTTGTGGCCATGTATCACAGTGGACATGATTGTCAGCGACAGTCTGAGATTCTTCACTTCTCAGCACAATCGCAAGCTAGATGGAGCCCTTGGCCTCTTCCATGTTGCTTTCTGGCCCGCTTTCCTGCCTCCTTTTATTATCCCATTTTCATCTGAAAGTGATCACCTGGTGTCACAACACTGCACATATCCCTCAACAGCTGCACACATCACCTCACTCCCCATCTGGTTAGTGGAATTTCCAAGTGTGTCTGCGGGTCTCCTCCTCTCCTGGACCTTCTCCTGAAAGGAGGAGCTGATTCTAACCTGATTTCCAGAAGAGACTTGAAAGGAGATTGGATTGGCCATTGGCATCAGCTCCAGATTTTCTTTTTTTTGGAAATAATATTTTCAGTAAGGCTAGTTTTAGTTCAGATATCTGATCTTGTAAAGTGAGATTTTCGAATATTAGTAATATGCCTCGATCCCCCATTTTTCTATACCTTATGGCTTAAGTCCCGTAGTTTCAAGCTACTTGGTGTTTTACAGAAGTTTACTCTCTATATAACATGGGGCTTCACTATGCTTTCCTTAACAATTTATTGTTTTCTCTTGAGCACTTCTGAATATTCTCTCCTTTAAAGATTTTTGTTACTTTGGGAGTAGCAGTGACTTCCAAAAGCTCAGGTAGGGAGAACAAGAGCCATCATAGATTGTGTTTAACAAAGTCCTATTTACTGAAATAGCCATATATGGACGAAGTAACCACTGTTCGCTTCTCCTCTTTTGCTCTTATCAAGGCCATGTTCCAAGGGAACCCCTGCTGCTGCTAATGCCCATGGCTTTTCCTTCCAGGAGGGACTGCTGAATTGCCCATAAAATCGAAGCGTTTTTACTCACTTTGAAGAATCTCAGACACCTCTATCTTCCCATGACTCTTCTGTTTACTCTTTCTGCCTTCTTCCCTTCTTCCTTTCCTTCCTTCCTTCCTTCCTTCCTTCCTTCCTTCCTTCCTCCCTTCGTTTCTGCTTTAGTTTTATTCAGTATGGTTTTTAAAAATCAGGAATAGATGTTGAATTTTGTTAAAGACCTTTTTAGCATTTACAGAAGTAATCATATGATTTTTCTTGGTCCATTAATATAGTGAATTATATTAATGGGTTTCCTTTTATAATGAATAATCCTAGGCTATGCTATATAATGTTTTCTTAATAGGATGTTGGGTTCTGTTTGTTAATACTTTATTTAGGATTTTTGTGGCATATTCATTAAAAGATATTGGTCTGAAGTTGCGTGTGTGTGTGTGTGTGTGTGTGTGTGTGTCTTCCTCAGATTTAGATATTAATATCGTATTTGCATTATTTTTTAATATGAAATTTATTGTCAAATTGGTTTCCACACAACACCCAGTGCTCATCCCAACAGGTGCCCTCCTCAATACCCTCACCCACCCACCCCTCCCTCCCACCCCCCATAAACCTTCAGTTTGTTCTCAGTTTTTAGGAGTCTCTTATATTTTGGATCCCTCCCTCTCTAACCATTTTTTTTCCTTCCCCTTCTCCATGGTCTTCTTTTAAGTGTCTCAGGATCCACATAGGAGTGAAAACATATGGAATCTGTCCTTCTCTATATGGCTTATTTCACTTAGCATAACACTCTCCAGTTCCATCCACGTTGCTACAAAAGGCTATATTTCATTCTTTCTCATTGCTACGTAGTATTCCATTGTGTATATAAACCATAATTTCTTTATCCATTCATCAGTTGATGGAAACTTGCATTACTAAAAGAACTTGGAATTTTCATTTTTTTCTCCTAAGCTCTGGAGAACAAGCTACATAGCATTGGAAATATCTACTATATTAGGATATCTGGGAGAATTCTACCAGGAAACCGTCTGGGCCTAATGTTTTCTTTTTTCTCTTTCTTTACTTCTTTCTTGGTAATTGTTCTGTTTAAGTTTTACATCTCTACTGAAGTCAATTCTGTTAACATGCATCTTCCTAGGAAATCCTCCATTATATCCAGTTTTTAAATTTAGTTTTTGAGTTGTGAAAAGTAATTGCTTGTGATTTTTAAAATAATTTCTTTCATATCAATCATATTCCCTTCATCCTTGTCAATTATTTTATATTCCTGGGCTATCTTGATTAGATTAATAAATGGTTGTTTTGTTAATTTTCCTGAAAATTTTAAGGGAGGTTGATGGGAGGATAGATGAAATAGGCAAAGAGGATTCAGAGTACACATCACAATAGGCACTAAGTAGTATATAGCATTGTTGAATCACTATATTGTACACCTGAAACTAATATAACACTGTATGTTAATTATACTGGAATTTTACAAAAATAAAACATTAAAAAAATTTTTTAAATATTTATTTGTTTTTGAGAAAGAGAGAGAGAGAGCATGAGCGGGAGAGGGGCAGAGAGGGAGACACAGAATCGAAAGCAGGATCCAGGCTCTGAGTTGTCAACACAGAGCCCAACACAGGGGCTCAAACTCACAAACCACGAGATCATGACCTGAGCCAAAGTCAGATGCTTAACCAACTGAGCCACCCAGGTGCCCCAAAACTAAAACGTTTTTTAAAAAAGAAACATTTTAATTTATTTGTTCTACTCTTTTCCTGTTTTATGCTTCTGGACTTTCTGCCTTAATTATTTAATAGAGAGTTGTTAACAGAATTTTTTTGTTTTATTACCACTTTCTAGTTTTATTACTTTATTATCAGAGAATATTTATCTTCTTTCAATTTTGTGGAGGTTTCTGTGTAGTGTAATCGTTGGTCAATTGTGAATGTTCCACATGTGCATGAGAAGAAAGCATAGTCTCACTGTGTTCTATAGATTCTCTGTAATATTTACTTCCTCCCGTTTGCACCATTTTCAACTGAAAGTGGTGTGGTATGCGGCTCTTCATCACCGGGTTGTAAGTTCAAGCCCCACGTTGGGTGCAGAGATTACTTAAAAAAATAAAATCTTGGGGCTCCTGAATGGCTCAGTTGGTTAAGTGTCCAACTTTGGCTCAGGTCATGATCTCACGGTTCGTGGGCTCAAGTCCTGCATCAGGCTCTGTGTTGACGGCTCACAGCCTGGAGCCTGCTTTGGATTCTGTCTCTCCCTCTCTCTCTGCCCCTCCCCTGCTTTTGCTCTGTCTCTTTCTCTCTCAAAAATAAACATTAAAAAAAATAATAATAATAAATAAGATCTTTAAAACAAGAAAGTGGTATACTAACATCTCTTATTAATGTTCCTGTTTTTCTTTGAAGTCTCCATAGTTTCTGTTGTCAGGGGTCGACAAACTACAGCCTGTAGATCCATTGTTTGTTCTTGTAAATAAAGCTTTATTGGAATACAGCAATGAACATTCATTTGCATACCACTTATGGCGGCTTTTCTGCTACAAAGGCAGAGTTATAAGTATTTGCAACAAGGAGTGTCTGGCCTGTGAGCCTAAAATATTTACTATCTTGGTCTTAAAATTTGCCAGCCCCTGTACTATATGAAGGTACATGGATATTCACATTTATTGTTTCCTTGGTGTGAATTATGTACTTTACCATTATAAAGTATCTTTCTTTGTCATATTTAGTATTTTTTTTGGCCAGAATTCCACATTATTTGATGTCAAGATTATAATTCTTTCTTTCTTCGTCTTTTCCAATTGGCTGATACATCTCTTCCTTTTTAGGTGTTCTTTATAACTTTGTTTTAGATGTCTTATATACAGCATGAATTCTTTTTGTGATACAATTTTAAAAAGGTTTTGTTCTAATAACTGAGTTAAAATCTTTTATAAGCAGATTGGTTTGTTAAACTTTTAAGGTAGAAACAAGTTTTGTATACATTATTTGAAGACTTCTGAAGGTACTCTCTTTTGTGTAAGTAATGGTAATGTTAATCCAAAATAGGTGAAAATACCTTAGATTTTCAGTTTCATATTGGGAATCATTATCGTCACCTTCCTCTCGAGTGTATGTAATACCAGTACCACTGATTAGCAATTTTGCTGTGATCCGAAAACAAACTTGAGAGGAAAATGCAACTGAATTATTGTGTAAATTGAGATCGTTGTTAGGGATGTTAAAAGACAGAGTTTACTTCTTGGATAACTAAAAATGAAGCCAAAGAAAATTTCCAAAAAGATTAGTTAGCCTACTCTGGCTAACTTACTCTGGCTTAGCCTACTCTGGCTTAATTCATTTTCTGCTTATACAATTTTAGTACAACCACTTACAGATTCTACTATTGGCCGAGCCCTGTTTAAGGAACTAGTGACACAAAAATGATTTTAAGCAGTATCTGTCACTTCAGAAATCCGTTGTCTCGTTTGGACCATGAGGGATATCATTTTCATATATACATTTCTTCCCCCAGAACTGGCCATTCACCTTTCAAATAACCCGGGCTCTTTGGGATTAGCCCCCTCTTTCTTTGGATGGTTACTGAGATATATTGTTCTTTCTCTCATGCAGGGTGGCCACGGATCACAACGTGGATAATACAACAGAAATACTCAGGGAGTGGTTGAAAAATGTACAGCGGTTCTATCACTATGTGGAGTGGAGGCCTATGGAGGAACCAGAGTGAGTAGCAAGACATTTTGTGAACTATTTATCCCTACTCCCTTAAGCAGTTTTCCAGCCAGGCAGGGGTCTAATCTTGGAGGCACATATGACTTCTTGGTTGTCTCTGTACCTAGTAAGTTACAAGGACCTGCCATTTCTTCCTTTGACAGAGCTTCACATTTCTCTCTTCCTCTTTACCCTTGCAGCTACCAGCCAAGTTCAGGTTCTCCTTAGTTCACAAATAAATTGCCCCAGCATACATGGTAAAATAGTTATATTATTTATTTACATATATGTATAAATATTTTGTATTTGATGGGATCATA
Source organism: Neofelis nebulosa (assembly GCF_028018385.1). Classification (NCBI taxonomy): domain Eukaryota; kingdom Metazoa; phylum Chordata; class Mammalia; order Carnivora; family Felidae; genus Neofelis; species Neofelis nebulosa. The sequence continues at coordinate 30,711,342 of NC_080796.1, forward strand.
GTGAAAATTTGGCATAAATTATATATATACCTTGCTTTTTTTACTTATATTTTCATAATCATTCCATAGTGATAATTAAGGGGTTTCTTCATTATTTTTATGACTTCTTTCAGCTTCCTCTTTTTCCATAACTTTATCTTCTAGTTCACCTATTCTCTCCTCTGCCTCTTCAATCCGAGCTGTCGTCGTTTCCATTTTGTTTTGCATTTCGTTTAAAGCGCTTTTCAGCTCCTCGTGACTGTTCCTTAGTCCCTTGATCTCTGTAGCAAGAGATTCTCTTCTGTCCTCTATACTGTTTTCAAGCCCAGCGATTAATTTTATGACTATTATTCTAAATTCACTTTCTGTTATATTATTTAAATCCTTTTTGATCAGTTCATTAGCTGTCGTTATTTCCTGGAGATTCTTCGGAGGGGAATTCTTCCGTTTGGTCATTTTGGATAGTCCCTGGAGCGGTGAGGACCTGCAGGGCACTTCCCCCGTGCTGTGGTGTATAACTGGAGTTGGTGGGCGAGGCGCAGTCCAACCTGATGTCTGCCCCCAGCCCACCGCTGGGCCCACAGTCAGACTGGTGTGTGCCTTCTCTTCCCCTCTCCTAGGGGCGGGATTCACTGTGGGGTGGTGTGGCCCGTCTGGGCTACTTGCACACTGCCAGGCTTGTGGTGCTGGGGATCTGGCGTATTAGCTGGGGTGGGTAGGCAAGGTGCACGGGGGCGGGAGGGGCAGGCTTAGCTCGCTTCTCCTTAGGTGATCCACTTCAGGAGGGGCCCTGTGGCAGCGGGAGGGAGTCAGATCCGCTGCCGGAGGTTTGGCTCCGCAGAAGCACAGAGTTGGGTGTTTGCGCAGAGCGAGCAAGTTCCCTGGCAGGAACTGGTTCCCTTTGGGATTTTGGCTGGGGGATGGGCGGGGGAGATGGCGCTGGCGAGCGCCTTTGTTCCCCGCCAAGCTGAGCTCTGCCGTCCGTCCGGGGGCTCAGCAGCTCTCCCTCCCTTTGTCCTCCAGCCTTCCCGCTTTCTGAGCAGAGCTGTTCACTTAGGACCTCCCAGACGCTAAGTCGTGCTTGCTGTCGGAACACAGTCCGTCCGGCCCCTCCGCTTTTGCCAGCCCGACTCGGGGGCTCTGCTTGGCCGGCGAGCCGCCCCTCCGCCCCGGCTCCCTCCCGCCAGTCCGTGGAGCGCGCACCGCCTCGCCGCCCTTCCTACCCTCTTCCGTGGGCCTCTCGTCGGCGCTTGGCTCCGGAGACTCCGTTCTGCTAATCCTCTGGCGGTTTTCTGGGTTCTTTAGGCAGGTGTAGGTGGAATCTAAGTGATCAGCAGGACGCGCAGTGAGCCCAGCGTCCTCCTACGCCGCCATCTTCTATTTTTATGACTTCTTAGTATTCATTGTACAGAGGTACATAATGATAATGAATAGTCAGTCCCCTACTGATGGACATTTAGGTTACTTCCTCCCGTAACCATAGCAATTTCTTAGTTGTTTCCACCTTCAAGGTCATTCTACATACCATACTGTCAAATCAATTTAACCAAAACCCTAGTGACATGGTTTAATTTCTCTGTTAAAAGGACTCCAATGGCTCTCCAGTACCCACAGAAAGAAGTTCAGTATTTGAAATGAATATTCTCAGTTTTTGAACTGAGGTATTCTCAGACTTCTATGTTTTAAAGACTCCATGAACTTAACACCAACAGCTGTGCAACCATATTGCCTGCTTCTTCCAAAAAGGAAACTGCTTTGTCTAGAATGTTCCTTGTATTTTCAACCTGAAGCTGTTACTCATGCAGGTTTGTTCTTCAGGAAGGCCCGTTCTGTCTTCGAAACCAAATTTTATGCCAAACCCCACCTAGCTGTTCCTAATCGTTCCAGTTACAAAAATCTACCTTTCTCTCAACACGAGTGCTGCTATTTTCTACTTCATCCTTTTTGACACGACAATGCACTTAGCTAACTTTGTTAATTAACTATGTAATTTATGCACTTTTTTCTAAGTAAGTTTTGGGTCTTTTGGCAGAGCTTACAGTATACAAATACTTCATATTTTTCCCCAGTGCAATGTTCTTGGCAGGCACTAAATTAATACTTGTTGGATGAACAAAGGAGTGAGTGACAACATGAATAAGTGTATTTAAAACCGACTATTGTAAATGTTCCCAAGGCCACTGCAATTCTAGCTTAAGAAATTGTAGAAGTAGAATCAATTGAGTTGCCTGAATTTTTGCCCAGGATAAGTCATTTGTTGAAAGCCAAATTTGTATAATAACAACAACAATAATAATAATAATAATAATAAATGTCATTCCAGAACAAGTTTTTGGGTTTTGTTCCTTTCGAGATAATAGTTTTACTATATATGTATACACATATATATCTCAAATCCCAGCATATGGTCCACATATCAAGCAAAAGTTAACAATGAAATTTGAACACTATAAAAGATTTTGAATGCTTTTTTGGAATTTGGCCTGATTAGAGTGGCTGAAAAGACTATGTACCTACCTTGTACCCTGGTCATTTTCTCTGTACCCAGGTTTTGACTAAATATATTGTATGCCAAGGTCAATGGGAAAAATATTAGTGAAGGCATTTGGGGGCAATATATTGAGAAAAACAGGACCTCCACCGGTTTTCACTGAAGCAATAATTGCAAAGACATCTTAGAGCATTCCTGTGCATACATAGGTTTATTAATCTTATTTCCATAATTACGTTCTCATTGTTTTTGTGGTTTTTCATTGTCTAACACAAATGTACTGCCAGCACAGCTACAAGAACTTGAAATGATGGCCAGATTGGGGCTACTGTGACAGTATCAATCCCCATACCAGTTGGAAGCCTTCAGAAGTGTTCTTGAGGGGGTGCCAACCCACTTGCTGATGTGGCCTGACTGTTTTGTGGATGTTGATAGAGATTCCAATGACATTATATCTGCTCCACATTCTCACTCTACCTGGGATAGATCAATGTGTTAGGCTCTATGAAATTCTTTACTGATACTTGACCAAGTAAATGTAACCTTTGTTTTTTTCTGGGAAACTCATATTTTATGCCGCCAGGTTTTTAAATTTATTTGATGGCAGAATATATTTGAAAAGTGCTTAGGAACATGAGCTCTGCAGTTATGCCTGGATTCAAATTCTGACGGTGCCCCTTATTAACTATGTAGCATTAGGCAAATGACTTAGCCAGTCTATACCAATTTCCTCATCTGTGAATTGGAGAGAATGGTGGTACTAACCTTGTAAGGATTCAGTGGGTTCTTCTTAGAACCCACTGAAATATTTCATATAAGGATTCTTTTTTTTCTTTTTCTTTTTTCTTTTATTTGAGAGAGAGAGAGAGAACGTACAAGGGAGAGGGGCAGAGGGAGAAAGAGAAGGAGAAAATCCCAAGCAGGCTCCGCACTTAGTGCAGAGCTCACCGCGGGGCTCTATCCCACAACCTTGGGATCATGACCTGAGCCGAAATCAAGAGTCAGACGCCCAACTGACTGCGCCACCCAGGTGCCCCTCATATGAGGATTCTTGTGCATAGTAAGCCACCAGTTACTTAATCCCTCCTTCTCTATCTGTAATATGAGGAAGATGATAACAAAAATAGCATCTACCCCCTAGAGCTGATGGAAGTTGAAATGAGTTAGTGCATATAAACATTTAGGACAGAGCCTGGAATATATAGGCACTCAATAATTATAACCTATTATTATTGCTGTTATTATTATTATTATTATTATTTTAGATCTTACCCTGATGAAATTGGACCAAAGCATTGGCCAGGCTCCCGGTTTGCCCATGTGATGAAACTGCGGCAGGCAGCCCTTCGAACTGCGAGGGAACAATGGTCAGACTACATTCTGGTAAAAACAGATGTTTGATTTCTTGACAAATGTTATGTAGAATGTGTCCAAATCAATTGTTCACAATCTAGCACTGTGGAAGCAATTAAAACCATCTTTTGTTTAGGAACCACCTCCCCCACTTTTTAATAAAGGCACAAGGGATAACCTGGGGAACTTAATTTTGGGGTACCTGGATTTTATCTCAGACCCATCCCTGACATGCTTTTTCAGTGAGGAGGCACATAAGCTCCTGGATTATTAAAAATATTAAAAATTCTGAATCCTTTTAGTTCATAGGGAATGATCTGGGTAAAGAAATAGAAGTCTTTCTTTTTCTTTTTTTTTAACGTTTATTTATTTTGGAGAGAGTGAGAGCATATGTGAGGCGGAGCAGGGGTAAAGAGGGAGACAGAGGGTCTGAAGCGGGCTCTGCACTGACAGCAGAGAGCCCGACGGGGGGCTCGAACTCACAAACCCGAGATCATGACCTGAGCCAAAGTCAGACATGTAACTGACTGAGCCGTACAGGGGCCCCAAGAAATATAAACATTTTTTTATAATGTGTATTCAGTTTTGAGAGACAGACACAGCAAGAGCAGGGGAGGGCCAGAGAGAGAGAGGGAGACACAGAATCCAAAGCAGGCCCCAGGCGCTGAGCTGTCAGGACAGAGCCTGATGCAAGACTCTCAAACCACGAACCATGAGATCATGACCTGAGCCAAAGTCGGACTCTGAAACAATTGAGCCAAAGAAATTTAAAGATTCTTAATTTTGTAGAAAATGTTTCAGATATAAGAAATTAATTCTATAAAAAAGAAAAGAGTCAAATTAACAGCTCTGAAACTCTTGCTCCTGAGTGATTTGGGGGAATGGAATCCCTTCTTTTTTCTTTTTTTTTTAATACAAAGGATTATTGCCTACAACAAGCAGCACATCCACCAGCATGCCTGTGGCATCACACAAGTGATGTATGGGCTTAGATGGATGTTCTGCATACAGTGGTTTTGTGTTGCAGCTGAGGAACTCAGAGCTTAGGGAGCCCAATGCTTCTATAGCAAGCAGTAAGCAAACCTGCTCTTTCTCTGGGAAGATATGTTACCTCATCCCTAAAGGCTACCAGTTGCACAAACAACCCTGAGAAATGTCCCAGTTAAAGAAGCGGTCAGGGCACGGCAGGGTAATGGTGTCTCTTGCTTGACTTCCGGGTTGCTCCCAATTATTCTGGGTTCTCATGAAGAATTTCTCTCCATGAAAAGGTTCCATCACTTTTCTTAGAACTTTCTTAGAGTGGTCCAGAAAAATACTGGACTTGATGCTTAGGAACCCATGTTATATTCTGTCCTTATCCTCCAGGAACCTATCTTAATTGGAAGAGAGGACAGCTTCCTAGGCAGCAAGGAGCTGCAGGCCCATTTCCCTTCTGAAAATTGACAGGGGCTTTTTTCTTCACAAGTTTATGGGAATCAAGTTCTTCATCTGTAGCGCCCCAAATCCATTTAGTTCTTTTGGTGAACGTTTTCCAGTACAACACTAGAAATAACACCAAAAAAGCAAAGACAATATTGTTTCATTAGACTTGTCAATATCTGCTCTCTATCACTGAACTCTAATTCCTAAAAGGAATACTTTTCACCTAGGTCCACCCCCAACCCATAACCACAACAAAAACCATCCCAATAATTTATCACATGCAACCTTTCAAGACAAATAATTTCATATAAGTCTTCAAGTTGATGATATTTAATATTGTAAAGCTGTTTAAATGTCGTTAAAGCACACAAATGATGAATCACATTTTCTTGGTAAACAGATCGACTATCATAAGAATGAAAGCTTCTGATTATTTGTATGTGTGTGTGGTAAAATATACATAACATAAAATCTATCATTTTAGTTATTTTTAAGTGTACTGTTCAGTGAGATTATTTATTTTATATAATAAGCTGTATGGTTAAACTATCCCTGTAAATGAATCAGTGTTAACATGGGCTTCTTCTGAGAGTGGGAAACAGCTTCGTGGGTTGATATAATGTACTTTCAGCAAAAATTCTACTTGTAACATTAAAATGGCATTGATGGATCTGTTTGGGGCCATTTTGGCATGATTAAGACAACCTAAATAAGTCTGTTCATTTGTACCTAGGCTAGGCACTGAATGAGTGCTTGGGGATGAATCTTTAAGAGCTCTTGGGAGCTGTTAGTGGTTAATAACCACTAACCAAGGTGTAGGCTGGGTGCTTGTTGTACCCAGTATGGTAACCCCAATTTATCGCTTGGTGCCTTAGGCAGAGCTAGACATAAGGGAGTTAGTCTAAATGTATGTGCCTGAATGAATACCATCCAGCTTCAACAGGTTTCAATAAGAAGAGCATAGATAACTGGTTCTGTGTCTCATGAGCAAGTTTCTGTGATCCCTCAGAAGTGTCGGGTTTGTCTTGAACCCGTTACTAAAAAGTACTTTTTCGCCTGACGTCTTCTTCTTCTTTTCCTAGTTCATCGATGTTGACAACTTCCTAACTAATCCACAGACCCTCAATCTAATGATTGCAGAAAACAAAACCATTGTGGCACCCATGCTGGAGTCTCGGGGTCTGTACTCTAATTTCTGGTGCGGAATCACACCTCAGGCAAGTCTTTGGCTAATGAGTTAATAAGACACTGAGTTTTAAGAAGGCAGCCATGCTGTCAACCATAGCTCTATTCACCCTTGTCTCATTTCCTCCCTTAAAACATGTGTGTCACTGTTATGGGAACAAGCATGTTCAGGAAAGGAGGTGAATCCAGGTCCAATATGTAATAATTAATACATAATTTTGTATTAATGAGTTATGAAGAAAATATTCTAACGAGCTTAGCCTTAGATGCTTTAAATTAACCAATAAAGTGTACTGGTATTTGTACTTTTTGCCTCCCTGATTATGGGATTTTTTTTTTTAATTAGGGATTTTGGCGTTGTTAAAAGTAACGTAAGAACACTGTAGAAAAATTGCAAAATGGAAAAAAGTAAAAAAAAAAAATTATGTGAATTCCCACCACTCTAACATCATGGATAACAGCTCACATGTTTTTAATAACGGTATCACCAAGTTACTTAACCTTTCTCTTAGTTTCAGAAATATTTAAGTTGTTCACAACTTTCAACTATTATAATGACCATGATGATTACTGTACATTTTTCTGTGTTTAATATTATTGCCTTAGGACAGCTTCCTAAAAGTAGAATTACTGAGTCAGAGTAATAATAAATATGTTGATGACCATTGATACATGTTGCCAAATATATTTCCAAAGACATCTTAATAATCAGAACTGCTGTGTGGCTTGTTTTTACAAAATTCAAGGGAAAAACAAAATTTTAAAGTTTCATCATCTCTCTTTTCCTTTGTAAAATCTTCAAAGTCTAGAATGTCTGGCTGGTTACATTTTTTTATTCTTTAGTTAATAAATTAGATAAAGAGATAAATTAAACTAATGGAGATAGTATGTATCAATATGGAATAAAGATGTGCTAAGGGGGGAAAAATGTATGTTAAATGTGTTCTCATGTTAAAAGGGCTAAAGTCTGAGTCCTTCTTTTATATTTGGTTTGGTTTTAGATACAGAATGAGTCCAATGTTGTGCCGAGAAATGTTTAATAACTGCCTCTCTGCTGGGGAAAAGCCCTGATTGGCAGCATGTGGCAGTTTGCACCAGGTTGGGACTCCCACCATGCAAACAACCTAAATGTTGTTGAAGCAAGGGAAAGGTGAAGTCATTGCAGTATAGCCACTTGATGATGCAATTATTTAACATATGCAAAGCCACTGGTGGCTGGTGGTGTTTTAGAATGGTGGGAAATCGTATGATTTTTTTTTTTTTTTTTTTTTTTTTACAGATTTTAAGCTACCAAAATGTCAAGTGGCTTGCAAAATTTCTGAAAATGTAACACACAGTGGCTCTAGCACACTGCTGGGTGAAGCATCCCTCTTTGGTTATAAATGTTTCCTGCAGTTGCTACAGATTTTGCATGCGTGGTACCCACATCTCTTTTAAGGAGACATTAAGTTCATATGTATAAAAGACATTCAGTTCCTTGGGGAGAAAATGTTTTATTAAGTTCATCTAAATTCATACACTCTCAGTTAATAATGTGCAGTGTTTCGCATGGCAGAGTCACTCAAGGGCTGTTTTTAATGAGTTATGCATTGACACCAGGAACAAGGGTGGATTGCTTTAGTAACTACAGCCTCTAGGTTTTTATTATCTCCTTATTTGCTTTAATCATTAAAAGCAAACAGGAGAAATGTGCTCACTTATTTTGCACAGTAAAATAGAGAGCAACTTAGGGGCAATTCTAATTTTTCTCCTTTTTTTTTTTTTTTTTTGGCTTTCTACCATGCTCAGTCAGTCTTCTGCTAGGGTGGGAACAGAAACAGCCAATGACTTCATAAGCTTAAGGCAGGTCTTGGTTTCCAGAGGCTTTAAACACAAAATGACCCTGGTGTTGTCTGGCCAAGAACAGGAATTATTACCAACAACATTCATTTTTTGTCAAAAAAGACCTCTCTCACCTCTGCCTGTCTGCAGGAGGCATCGTAATTCGTTCTCTCAGTCTCTTATTTTCTCTGCTTCCTTCCCCTCACTCTCAGGATATTCAGTGACTCATCATCATAAGTTTTCCAAAATTCTCATTCTGAAAATATTGTTCCTAAGTAGTCTAGAACTTTGTATTTCACATGTGTCCTTAGCAGTCCTTCAAAGAACCAGTGTTTCCTTTATCCCTTGAAAGAATGCTCATAAATTGAAAGATGTAAGTAATCCTTAAGTTAAAGGCTAATAAAAAATTGTAGTAATATGAGGTGCCTGGGTGGCTCAATTGGTTGAGCGTCTGACTCTTGATTTCGGCTCAGGTCATGATCTCACCATTCGTGAGCTCAAGCCCTGTGTTGGGCTCTGCACCAACAGTGTGGAGCCTGCTTGGGATTCTCTCTCTCTCCCTCTCCCTCTGCCCCTTCCCCCCAAAAATAATTTTTTTTTAAATTGTAGTAATAATAATACTTCATATAACGAATTACAGTTGTCAAAGTGTCTTCATAGACCTTATCGTAAGAGAGACAAATAATTATCCCAGTTTTCAAGGGAAGAAACTCAGCTCAAAGAGGTTAATCTTGGGCTGAGATCAAACAGCTAGAGGAAGATTAAGATGACTCTAAAACACATCATTTAAGTTCTTAACTTGTGATCCTTCTATGTTATCACGTGGTCAGTGCTCAGGCTGGCTCAGCTAGAACACTTCTCTAGGCACTGAAGGGAATGTCAGAGAAGTAGAAGTGGCTGCAGTGCCTCATGTGTGGGTCCTGACATCACAACAGAATGGGTGATCATAAAATATGGCGACCATGTGGGAAATTCTGTAACCACCGAGTGGGATGCCCTTTAGAGTGCTGGCTTTGTGAAGCCTGACACTCATTCCGTGAGCATGCTGTCGCCTAAAACATTTTTCGAGATGCCCTTCAAAGCTTCCTGATACCTTTTTTTTTAAGTTTGTTTATTCTGAGAGGGAGACAAAGAGAGGGGGAGAGAGGGAGAGAGAGAGACAAAGAGGGAGGGGAAGGGAGAGAGGGAGAGAGAGAATCCCTAAGTTACAGCACAGAGCGGGACATGGGGCTCAAACTCATGAACCATGAGATCATGACCTGAGCCGAAATCAAGAGTCAGACGCTTCACCGACTGAGCCACCCAGGCGCCCCAAAGCTTCCACATACTTTTAATGCCTTCACGCATACATCATATGTCTTCATCTTTTCTGGGACAGATTTCAGCTTTGGCAATAGTCAAATTACAGTTGGTGCCACTGGAGTGTAAGCCCCAGTGGGCCTCACACGTCGTGAGGGCTAAGGCTGGGGATGCCCATTTGCTGGTACGTCTCTAGCATCTAGCACAGCGCTTGAGTCATGGTGGGTATTCAGCAGAGGAAAGAACACTTTTGAATGAACAGTTAACTTGGGGGAAAACAAGTCGGGTCATTCCAAGCCAGTGTGTTCAAAACCACAGAGTAAGGGGGTTGGTTGTCCTGTGTGCTCATCCAGAAGGAACTTTCAAAAGGAGAACCCCCCAAAAAAGTGTGGAGCTGTGGCAGCTTCACCGGAATATTGAATGAGGAACTGCAGTGGCAGTGGAAGCCCCTAGCTGTGTGTTTAAGTAACTTGCATATTTAATTAAAACCATTAGCCAATATAATACAGTGATTTTAATATTAGCCAATATTTGTTGATGCTCTCTTGGTGCTAGGCAGTATTCTAAGCAGTTTTCAGATTTTACCATACTTAATTTTTAGAGGCAACCCCATGGAGCAGATAATGCCATCATTCCTGTCGTACAGATGAGGAGACAGGCACAGCGAAGTTGAGTAACCTGACGTACAGACGATAAGTAGCTGAGGTGGAATTTGAACTCAGGCAGCTAGACACTGGACCCTGTGCTTTTAACTGCTCTGCTCTACCAGTTCTGTTTTTTTTTTTTAATTTTTATTTATTTTGGGAAGAGAGAGAGAGAGTGTGTATGAGCAGGGGAGGGATAGAGAGAAAGGGAGACAGAGGATCCGAAGCAGATTCCCCACTGATAGCAGAGAGCCCGAAGTGGGACTCGAACTCACAAACCATGAGATCATGACCTGAGCTGAAGTCGGATGCTAAACCAATTGAGCCACCCAGGCGCCCCTGCTCGACCACCTCTTAATTCTATCAGATGGCAACAGAAAATGTACTTTTATAAGATCATTAAATCCAGAGATAATGCTGAAACCCAAATTATTTCTGAAAACAAGACCCTGAAGTACTATTTCATATGTAAATAGCATTTCTTGAACTCAGTTGGAAATCCTTAGGCCAAGATAAGAAGAGGGGCAGTGACTTTGCTCGGGGACTTCTCCTTAACTGGTGGGGACTTAGGAGCAGTCCGCCTGGCAGAAGACGGGGAAAGATGAAGCCCTCAGATTGGAGAACATAGCCCACCTATTTCTCTTTTCCAGGGCTTCTATAAACGGACCCCAGACTACCTTCAGATTAGAGAATGGAAGAGGTTGGGCTGCTTCCCCGTCCCCATGGTTCATTCCACGTTCCTAATTGACCTCAGGAAGGAAGCCTCTGGCAAGCTGATGTTCTATCCCCCGCACCAGGACTACACCTGGACCTTTGATGACATCATCGTCTTTGCCTTCTCCAGCAGGCAAGCAGGTACTGTTTATGTTCAGTTGTTCCATCACCATGGAAACACTGCAGCTAACCAGCTCCTTTGTTTTGTGCATCTTATTATACAACAGTCCTATATAAAGCTTTTTTTCCCCAGGCAGTATTAGAGACAGTTGTTTGCGGTAACCATACCAGCACCCTCTTTATCGTTGTCCAGGTGAGCACCGATGACCAAGAGCCAGGGCCGGCCCCTCCCCAGAAATCCACTCTTTTCTTTTTGAGTGCTGGGAAGACAGTGCCCATGGGGAGAGCCATGAGCAGGTGATTGGTTCTCGATGGTGCTACTGTATCATTTTGTTCACTACAAGGAATTTTTTTATTAATTAGGAAACTGTGACAGTGGCCCAAAACAACACTGGCAAAGACCCCAGACTTTAAAATCAGAAGTTTATTTCTTCTTTAAAAAGTCTGAGGGGCGCCTGGGTGGCGCAGTCGGTTAAGCGTCCGACTTCAGCCAGGTCACGATCTCGCGGTCCGTGAGTTCGAGCCCCGCGTCAGGCTCTGGGCTGATGGCTCGGAGCCTGGAGCCTGTTTCCGACTCTGTGTCTCCCTCTCTCTCTGCCCCTCCCCTGTTCATGCTCTGTCTCTCTCTGTCCCAGAAATAAATAAAAAACGTTGAAAAAAAAAAAAAAAAAAGTCTGAGCTGGTACAGTGGCTCTGTTCCCTAAAGTTTTCAGAGACCCAGGCTTCTCTGTTGCTTCCCCATCCTCCATGAGGTGTCATCCTTAATTGTATGATCCAAGATGTCTCATCAGTATGGATGCATTGTAGCCATTAAGTAAAAACCAGAGAGGGAAGGCACTTCTTCATTTAAGGAGTTGAACATATTGCTTCCATGCATACCCCATTAGCCAGAACTTAGTCACAGGTCAACACATAGCTGTAAGCGAGGCTCAGAATGTGCTCTTTACTCTATGCAGTCTAGAACCTCAGTTCTCTTACTCCAAAAGAGGAGAGGACAGGCTTACGGAGGCACCTAGCAGCCTCTGCCACAGTACTCATAGAAGGAAAGGCAGAGCCAGACTTAAGGCTTTCAAGAACCACTGGGAAGCATTTCCATTGGTGGGACTTAGGAGGAGTCAGCCTGTGCAGGCTTTTTGAGGAAGACAAGTCAGTAGGAGGCTAAGTTTTTTCTCTTGTGCCACCCTGCACATGCAGTCAGGGAGGACTTAATTCACGAAAGCAATTCAACAGGAAGTTCCACGACATTCCTGAAGCAAAGCTGTATTTCAGACCTTCCTGAGAGAAGTCAGGTCCCATCATCAATGAGCCAGAAATGTGCTACTTAAGTGCCAGCAGAAGCGAGTTTAGAAAGTAGGTGAATGGTGAATAAACTCATGTGGCCGTATAAGTTAGGGTGGGTGAGATCAGGACCCCAGGCAGCTGAGACAGCTTGCTGGCAGGTGAGAATGTTAATACAAATTCAAGCCACAGCTCACAGGTCAGGCTATCTTAAAAGCCGTAGGTGTCCCACTCAGCAGTTGTAGATTTGGTAGGAATGAGAATATTTGGTAGACATGTCGAAGGCTATTTTCCCTTGGCTGCTAGAGCTGTTTAGACCCTTTGGCCAGGTGTAGATATTCTTTAGCCCCGTGTCAAGGCAAAAGCAGGGTTCTTATCCTCATCTAGATTGAGAGTTTTCATGAAGGTTCTTGTGTCAGTGTTAATGGAAACTGCCTCTTTTAACATGGCCTGTGATTTGCTCTGACTTCTCCAGGATGGGAAGCAGACTCAGGGCCTTCTCATTCCTTTCAGTGTGCCAGTCCCTTTGCTTCAGAGTTTGCAGTAAGGGTGTTCCAAGAAAGTGAACTATTCAGAAGTACAATAATGGTCCTTGCCTAACAGAGTTCTCATTTACAGTCATTGCATAAGGTGTTATTATGACCCATGCACTAAATTATTATGATATAGTTTTTCAACCAACAACTGTATTTGGGGCTGGAAGAGTGACACAGGCTGGATAGGAGTTTTTCAGCTCTGTCCTGTGCGTGGCCTGTTCACTCAGACTTCATTTCTTAGTGGTCACACTCCCCTTAGGCCTTCCCAGGACATTGAAGGTGGAGAGGCCCAAAGCTGTTTGGCGATTCAGTTGGGGAGAGAGGAGGTAGAAAAGAAAGGAGAGGGAATCGATACTCTAGGTTTTGCCTTTGTACCTAGGATCGTGTTAGGCTCTGTGCTACTTGGGGAGATAAGATCTTTACATGTGGAAGCATGAGTAATAGCTGTCAAACACGGAAACCTGAGGGTCACATGGGTGGTATAAACCGTGAACAGGTCTGGGAGTCAAGCAGGAAAGAATCACTGTCATTTGGGGGAAGGAAAGAGCTTTCCTGATAGTCTTGTGGCTCCCATGGTGGCACTTGAACTTCTCTTAAAGTATTTCCAGGAGAGATAAGAATGAGCCTGTGAGTCCTGCACAGCCCATGGATGCTTTTCCTTTCTGACATCCAAAGCAAATCGCTTCCCTTCTCCCTCGCAAGAGTCTTGATGAAAGATAATTTGTGTTCTCTTTTTCTCACTCTGTGAAGCTCCCTAGCTGTGTTTCATCCTCTGAAGTATCATTGTTTAAATGTCCAAAAGGAAATAAAGGCTCTACATGTTCCCGGCTGGCCCATCTAACCACAGACCTTGCTCCTTAACCTTTCACCTCTGACTCCAGTCGTTGCGATGTGCGGTTGATGAGTGGGAGGCGCAACCCAAGTGTGGTGGTGCCCTGAGGTGTAGCTGCTGAGCTGGCCCCAGAAGAGAGCACAGGGGTCGCAGAAGAGTCTCTGTGGCTATAGTGAAGCCAGGGTCAGGAGTTCACGTCCCGTTGTGGCCAGAGATGTGGGCTTTGTGTCATGGCCACAGGAACCATCTCTGGCGCCAGCCAGTCATCTTCTGAACGTCTGCTGTTGAGTCAAAAAAGGCAAGAGATGTGGGTGACGGGCATGCATCCCTGCCTCCTGCACATCGCTGGTAGTAATCAGAAGTGCTGGCCACGTGCAAAGATGGCAACCAGAGTCATTACCAGCTCTCAGCCTGGGCTTCAGAACCCTGGGCAGATAGAAAGATACTTGGCATTGGCTCTTTAGGGACAAAGGTTTTGTGCTAATGACTTACTGTATGGCCTTGGACAAGTCCTTGCCTCTCTGGATCTGATCTTTCATCACCGAGGATAAAAATAAACGTATCAATCCAAGTATAAAGGTACTAATGAGTACAAGAAAATGTTTGCTATTTTCGTATGACAAGCACAGAGCTTCGAGGTGAAGTTTCATTTACCATTCTTTTTCACAGGGAAAGAAAATTGTTTCCTCCAGAAGTAGCCTTCACTGAGAGTACCAGATTCCTTCATAGACTAACTAATTATCAACACGTTTCCTTTTAAAATTGTTACGTTTTTATCAAATTATCCATGGACATAGTTGAAAGAGTTCAAATAGTCCCCCAAGGTTTATTATAAAATTAGAAGTCTCTTGTACATCACCCCCCTGTATCATCATTTCCCTCTTCTAGAAGAGAGATACTTTTTTTTTAAGTTTATTTATTTATTTTGAGGGAGGGAGAGAGCAGCAGAGAGAGAGGGAGAGAGAGAATCCCTAGCAGATTCCACACTCAGTGTGGAGCCTGACACGGGGCTTGATCCCACAACGCATGAAATCATGACCTGAGCTGAGATCAAGAGTCAGACACTTAACCGACTGAGCCACCCAGGCACCCCAGAGACCGGCACTTTTAACGCCTCCAGATGATGACAGAAGTATAATATAATGTCTGTGTTTCTAAATAATATGATTGTGTTGCTACCTCTCGATTCTCTGGTCTTACTTTGGATGTGATCTATTGACTGTCCACCACAGAAGAGGGGGAGGTAGCTCTCTCTCCTGCCTGTGCTCCCTCAATGCAAACACAGTCCTCCCAACACTCTGTCCTCCCGATAGAGTTCCATGGCAATTTAAGACAGATCGATGGCCAGTGTTTTTGTTGTTATAATATGTGAACCTAATTCGAAGCTGAGCCACTTACGGACTATGGCTAGTTTTCCTTCTATATTTAACTGAATGACTGCCTTTTCCCCTTAGTTTGATTATGACTAATACAATCTAAAACTAAGCCCTAATTATCTAAAGCATCTCTTAGAATGGTCAGATTTATCAGATGTTCTCTTTTTGCATGCTTGTGAAGATTTCTCTTCTGGAACCTTCTGCTGTTGTCTGAGTGGTGCCACAGCTCTCAACCCGGGATGCCCTTCCCTTGTCCCGTACGTTGACCCTCCTGTCAATTATGTCTCAGGGCCTCCTTGTTTTCTGTAATCCGCCCCCTCTCCTTTTCCTTCCTTCTCCTCCTCCTCCTCCTTCTTCCACATCATCCAGTCACTTTGTGAAAAAGTGTGATGGTAAGTAAATATCTATGACCTTGCTGTGTGAAAATGCCTTTCTTGTCCCTTCACATTTGATGGACAGCTTGGCTAGTTCTCATCTCCCCTTTTTACTGAAGCTTTGGAAAGTTGCATGGTAAGATGATTTACCTAATTAGGATAGAGAGACAACGTAAACATGAAATCATTCTCCTCCCACTTCCTGAACTCATTGTGACTTTGCAAGGGGGTACATTTTTGTTTGAAGCGACCCTGAAGTATTTGTGTAGGCAAACAGCAGAATTAGTGAGTTTACTTGGTGAAGCAAGAGAAGTGACCACGTTTGCTGGACCAGCCCTGATTTGTGCCAGACTCAGCGAGGAAGAGGCTAAAGGCTCTTTTCTTCCCCTGTTCTTCTCTGCTAATGCTGTGAGACAGCATCACCTGGTCTGGCAGGTGATACACCTGACTGGAGGAAATTTCATCTGCACAACATAGAGAAGTCACTATGCAGATAGTTCTGTCTCTGGAAAGCATAGATGATTATGGCCATTAACAAATCAGAAGCTTGGACACACGGATCAGAGCTTGGCAGACTCATTCTTTCAACTAAGCAATCTTTTCATTAGTCAGGACTGTCAGTTGTCGGATCTTTGTGAGACCATCTTGATTCCTATATTCCTAATTTTCTGGTTAAACACAGATGTTGTGCAACTCTTGGAGTTAGTCACGTGGGGCCTTGGAACCAGTGCTGAATACAGGAGGACTGAGGCATGCTTCTGGCATTGTCATATGACAGATTCTTAGCAGGACTTGAAATGCAGTCTTTTTGTCCCTTTACGAATCCGTCATACAAGTTTCATGTCTGTTGGTTGACTCCAAATCCATGCCTGCTAAGAGAAATAAAACCTTGGAGAACTGTGGAGAATTCTAAATTTCCTTCTTTTTTTTTTTTTGTTTTTTGTTTTTTGTTTTTTGTTCTCCATATGCTTAGATTTAGCTTTAATAATCTGTCAGCCTCACAGGATTTTCCTGTTTGCTTTCATATCAAATGTGGATTTCATTCCTCATCTTCTTGTTATTTCCTGTAGGCGGATTACAGTGTTCCATTCTGTTCTCTGGAATGGGAATTCCTTGCCTCCTTTTGATCCCTTCGTGCTTTTAGTGCTCATTTCAGACCACGGGTATGCTTTTTCTTCAGAGAGAAAAAAATCAATTTCCTCTGAGCTGAAGAGTGGCCCCCGGTTTTTATTAGCCCCCAATGCTGCATTAAATTTTCTTACTAAAGAGCATTTTTGAGGTCTACGGGCAGTGTCTGAAACAACTACTTATTCATTTCCAGTGCCAAACTCAGCTTTAGCCACAGTCCGAGCTTTTTTCCCTTAGTTGTCTCTAGAGAACCAAGAACTGTGTTTTCTGATTGGTTGCTTTTGTTTCTCTCTTGGGTCCTCAGGCATCCAGATGTACCTCTGCAACAGAGAACACTATGGCTACCTGCCCATCCCCTTGAAGTCCCATCAGACCCTGCAGGAAGACATAGAGAACCTCATCCACGTCCAGATAGAAGCAATGAGTGAGTGACCCAGGAGCTCGGGTGATGGCTCTTGCTCCATTGCCACCATGACCACACCAGCCACCTTTCCCTTCTCCCAGGACTGTGATCTCACAGTCATCGTCTGCCTTGGCTGAACTATAGCTATTCATTTGTTAATTCGTTCTTAAACTTTTCCTTTGTGACATATGAATATGACAAGGTCTGCCTTTAGGGAGCTTCCGATCCAGGTGGAGAGCTGGGTACGCAGTAAATACATTTTGTACAATATCAGAAGGGCCGTATTGGTATTTTGTGGTGTAGATTTAAATTCAAAACTTTTATGCTTTCTAATTATATGACTTTGGAAAAGTAATCTAACCTCCTTAGTTATGAAATGGAGATAAAGCTTTAGTGTTTGGGGCAAATTCTCCATTCTATCTATCTATGTATCTATCCATCTATACTTTATATAAAGTCTAATAACAATAATTATGACTTCAACTTAATAATAGGTTATCATGTAACAGATACTATGCTAAGCATTTTTTGTATATTGTCTCACTAACCCAACAACAATGACAGGGTTTTTATTATCCCCATATTAAAGATGAAGAAACTGAGGTGTAGAGAGAGAGTGTAAGTAACTTGCTGTAGATCTTTTTGCTAAACAAATGACAGATTGGGATTTTAACCAGTCTTGCTATCTGCAAAACTCACATCCTTAAACACTGCATCGTTATTGCCTCTGGGTCTAGAATGATGTCAGAATTTGGTAAATGCTCAATAATCACTCACTATCATAATTATAACGTATAACGTTCAGTGGTGGCTAAAGGAGAAGGTAATGGCAAAACCCTGCCTAAGGGAGGATGTTGGAAATGGCTTCCCAAAGGAGGGAATATTTTCAGTTCATTTTCATGCAGCATCTGAGAAATTCTGTTATTCATCACTGGAGTATAGGAGGTACGTCTGTGGGCAGTAGCGATGGTTGGGGAGACACGGCAGGAACTGAGGCTGGAAAGTGGGCAAGAGCCCAGCCAGAAGGACCTCTAATGTATAAGGTGGTGTTTGGACTTTTCCTGAAAAGAGAGGAGCTCTTAAAGGGATTTTTATCAGAGAAATGTCAGGTTGAAATCTGGATTTCTAAAGGCCACCCTCATGGTAAGGGAAGTATGGCTGGAATAGGGGGGGGGAGTGGATGGCTCAGGCCAGAGGCAAAGAGGTCGTTTTTGACATTACATGGTAACCTAGGCAAAAGATGGTGAGGATCTGAGCTGGGGCAGCAACAGGGGGAGTGGAGAGGAAGGAAGAGATTAAGAGAACCTTATGACATAGTCTTGAAGGGATTTAACCAAGAGTCTGTAGCTGAGCAAAAGGGAAGCAGAGAACAACTTCTAAGTTCTGACTTGAGTGTTTGGGGATAACAGTAAGAGTTTTAAAGGGTTTACAGCCTGTAGAATTAAGGAGACATTTGCAAAGAAAAGTCATGAGTTCGTTTTTAGACCCATTGAGTTGCCTGTGAATATCTATTTCTTGCTCCCCACCCTCAGACAGTAAATGCCTTTTTTGTCATGTTCATCTCAAAAAGAATGGCAAATAAAACCCAAAACCAGCAGAAGATAGAAAATAATAAAGATTAGAGCAGAAATCAATGCTATTGAAACCAAAACAAACAAACAGAACAGATCAATTAAACCAGGAGCTGGTTCTTTGAAAGAATTAACAAAACTGATACACCCCTAGCCAGTTTGATCAAACAGAAAAAGGAAAGGACCCAAGTAAATAAAATCAAGAATGATAAAGGAGAGATCACAACCAACACAGCAGAAATACAAACAATAATAAGAAAATATGGTGAGCAATTATATGCCAATAAATTGGGCAATCTGGAAGAAATGGACAAATTCTTAGAAACATATAAACTACCAAAACTGAAACAAGAATAAATAGCAAATTTGAACATACCCATAACCAGTAAAGAAATCGAGTTAGTAATCAAAAATCTCCCAAAAAATGAGTCTAGGACCAAATGACTTTCCAGGGGGAATTCTACCAAACATTTAAAGAAGAGTTCACACCTATTCTTTTGAAGCTGTTTCATCATGTTCATCTCAAGGCATAGCCCTTTGCCTGTCACCTGGTAGACACCCAGTAAAGATTTGTTGGCTAAGTGAATGAATAAATGAACACATGGGTTTAGGTTGACATGCCCAGTGAGTAGATGGAGAGGTAAGTCCATCAAGCCTAAAGATGTTGAGTAGGGATTCCATAACAAGATAATGTGATGTCACAGAATTTCAATAACACAGGAGCATGAGATGTGGAAGGACATTCAAGTATGATAAAGACTGAGAAAAAGTCCAGTGGGGTTTTTCAGATAATACCCATGATAAGAATGGTTTCAGAAAAGGCTGAATCAGAACTCAAAGTGTTGTAGAAGTAATTAAGGTGCAAAGAAATAGAGAAAAAAGCAGAGATTTTTTTTTAACAAACATGTTTGGGACCAGAGGGTAAGGAAGACAATAATAATTTAAGAGTCATCAGAACTTTTCTTTAAATAGCAGATTCTCCTACTGTATTTATATAAGCTTCTGTTTGCAAAATATCAGTCTGCTCAATATACGGGGAGCACATCAGTGGTGCTGAGCAAAGTACATGCACAGACTATACGTGGGATGAGGGCAAGCACTCCTCCCGTCACAACCTCTGCATGCTGATGTGCATGATAGCTTGCAAGCCATCCAGTCTTTCCTCATCTCAGTGTCCTGGGTTTGAAAAAGGCAACAAGAGACACTATTGTTCTCTAAGTATGTAGAGAATAATAGGGATAATGTAGAAAAAAATTCCCAGCATTCATGGGGGGGGCAGGGAATAAGGATTGACTAGGGAGTTGGTGCAGTTATAGTATTTCTTGAACCAGCCCATAGGAAGTTCCTTTGTGAATTTCTTTAACACATACTGTTTCTGCCTATTGTCTATGTTCTAGATGAGGGCAGCATCTTACTGCCTTTTATCCCAAGGACCCAGCACAGGACAGGACATATGGTTGGTACCAAACAAGTATTTGCTCCAAGAATGGCCACACAAGCAAAAGAACAAATGAGGAAATGGATGAAAACTGTATTGCAAAGAGCACTGAACCGGAATGCAGCATAATGAATTTCAACCCAAGCCCTGTCACTTCTGGAGGGAGAATTTTCCACCCCCCCCCCCCCCAGAGCTTTAGTTCCTGTATCTGTGGAGTAAGGATAATAGCACTTACTTTGCAGGGTTGGGAGGAGCAAAAACAAAACAAAACAAAACAAAACAAAACAAAACAAAACAATGTACACCAACTCCATAAAATATTGAAGGGTTGCTGTTATTAGGACTCAGTTTGACCTTGGTAATGTGTCACACACACACACACACACACACACACACACCCGCCATCACTCCTGTTCCGTGCCTGCCAGACTTGACTCCAAGTAGATGCCAGCTCAGAGAAGGCCAAAGACTTACCTTCTCTTGTTTTCCACCATAAGACTGAGAGCACAGAAGCTTCCCTGTGTGTAGAAGCACACACATTGTTAATAAAGTTTTTTAAATTATATAAATTATAAATATGCATGGCACAATGCTACACAAGTAGAATTCATCTGAGAAGAACCTGTAATTTATAGCTGCCATTTCTAATCTCCCAGTGCATACCAGCTCTCTTGCTAGGCACTTTATATGTGGCATTTTGTTTAATTCTTGAATTTACCTTCGTTAGTTATAATTCTGTTAAAATTTCAGATTCTGAATTTTAAAAGGTAGAACATAATTGGAGTAAGAAAAATAATTAGAAAATAAACCTGTGAGGATAGTCATGCAGAAATATAGACTGGAGGCCCCTGTAGGATTAAGGATTAATAATGAAATCATATCCGTCAAGTGTCCTCAGGAAAAATGGGCCAGATGTTAAATGCATTTTGCACAGCATCTGGAACCCAATGAACAGTAGAGAAACAGCTGCTAATAGACTATACCAATTGAAGCATTAGAACAGGAATTATATTATATTTATGTACAAACACTGAATGCCTTCCTACAATCTATGAGGGTACCGGGGATTCAAAACATTTTACAACCAGGTCTCTGTTTTGGGTATATATATTTAACTGGAGACACGGGACAAACATAAAAAAGACCCCAAGGATGCAGGATAGTGCCTTGTGAAAGGAGAAGATTTAAGGGCAATTGGAATTTGGAACAGTGAGAAATTGTTCGGGCAGGTGTAGTCTCTGAGAGCTTCAAGTCCTGGTGGTTGTCAAGCTGGGCTTTGCTGGAAGTGTACAGTTTAATGGTGAGGGCACTATAACAGAGGAAACTGAGCAAAGATACTGTTGGAAAGGCACTGTCACTCTACACGAGGTTTGGCTTTAAATAATAGAGGAAAATGAAGTTTGAAGGTTAGGGTGGCTTGACTGTCGTGGTCCCTGAATGCTCCACTAAAGCAGAACACCATCCAGAAAGCAGTAAGGAGGCAAGGAAGGTTTTAGAAGGGAGAGTCAGGCTTTAAGTACTAAACACTGACTATGTTCCATGGATTGTTCAAGATGCTGGGGATACAGTAGTGAGTAAAATCAGCAGAAGCCCTGCCATCAGCGAATTTATATTCTAACACGAGGTGCAGACAATGTATCGAGGGAGCAGCTACATGAATATTTGGGGGAAGAGTGTTCCAAGCCGAAGGAACTGCAAAGGGTGTTTGGAGAGCTGGTAACGCTCCGGGAGCAAAAGGCCCATGTGGTTAGAGTACACAAAATGAGGAGTTGAGTAGAAGGAGATGAGATCATGAAGGAAGAAGTGTCCGGATCATGCAGAGCCTTGTGACCACAGTAAGGAATTCAGATTTTATTCTAAGAGTAACGGGACTCCATGTGGGATGGGGTGGGGGGAGTGGCATGACATTATTTATACATTTAGAAAGATCATTCTGTCTGGGGTGTGGATACTCGAGTATAGGAGGAGCGATACCTCTCTCTTCGTGAGAGGAGATGGTGGTTGGGATGCAAGATGTAGCAAGGAGGTGATGAGGAGCAGGTGGGTTTAGGGTATGTTTATTGGTAGAGCCAATGGGGCCTACAGAGAACCAGATGCAGCCCACGAAGGAAAGCAAGGAATCCAGATGACACCAGGCTTGTGGCCTGGCATACCATTTAATGAAACAGGAAAAGATTTGGAGAGGGAAGTTTTGGTCATGTAAGCTTATGATATTTTTTTTAACATCTGAATAGAGAGGTTAAGAGATATTTGGATAGGAGTCGAGTTCAGGGAAGAGACTCCATCTGGAGACAGACATCTGAGAGTCATCAGCATTGAAAGGACATTTGAAGCCATGGAACAGTGTGCACTTGTTTAGTAAAAGATCATAGAAAGAGAAGAGGGGAAGGAAGAGGACAGATCCTTGGGGGGAGTCAAACAGCCAAAAAGCTGGAAGGAAAAACTGAGAAGTGTCTCGGGAAGGAGCCAGATGCTGCTGAGAAGCCCAGTAAAATGAGGATAGGGCAATTCTCATTGGTTCTGTCAAGATAAAAATCTGTGATGACCTTCATAAGAGCCACTGCGGTGCAATGATGAGGACACCAGCCCATTGGAGTGAGCCAAAGGGAGGACAGTGGGGAGATGGGAAAGTGGAATCTTGTTGAGATGGGGAGAGAGAGATAGGATGGTGGCCGAAAGGGAGTGAGAGATCAAAAGCGAGGTTGTTTTGTTTTGTGTTTGTTGAGATAGGATTTTAGCATATTTATATGCTAACAAGAAGGATCCACTATATAAGGAGAACCGGATGATGTAGAAGAGAAGTTAGTTGTAAGGCTGAAATCCTTGAGAAAATAAGAAGCCTTGTCATCTAGGACAATTTTGGAGAAGTTGTCCTAGGTGGGAACAGAGATGCTTCTTCCACTCTAGCAGATGGGAAGACAGAATGTGTAGGTGCAGATGAAGCTGGCTTTGTGCACTGGAGGTAGAAGGAAAAGGTAGGTCTACTTCGACTTTGAGCATTTTCTTTATGAAGTACGTAGTACATCAGCTTGAGAGAGGTGCTAGAGGCTTCAGGAGGGAGGACAAGGCATAAAACAGATCTTTCAGTGAGTGGGAAAGTAGATTTACTATGGAAGTACAGTTGCATCATTTGGCAATGTCGAGTGCCAATTTGACATCTGTGGTTGTAATTTTAAAGTGATTCAGTCAACACAGTTGTGTGAGTTTCTCTTTGCAGTATTCTTGGTGCTGAGTAAGTGGGTAATCAGGTACAAGCAGGATTGTGATTTTGTCAAACAAGATTAGTGGAAGCAAATGAAGAGTCTTTACAAGTGGGGCAAGAGTGCTAGCCCATTGGATTGGGTACCGATGGACATGAGGACCTGAAGGATGTGATGAAAGCAAATGTGGTAGTGAGTCACTGAAAGAGTGATGCAAGGACCTAGAAGCAGCCTGTTGGGTGGGTCACCATGTGGATGCTGAGGTTTTAATAATTATGGCAGGGACAGCAAGATTGTGAGCCAAAGGCTATCATTATCGGTGGCTGAGGGGGCATGACTAGGAGAGAGAGGGTGCTAAGATACACTTCAGAGAATCTGGGAGTTTTGAGGGATGAAAGGAAAACAGTTTGGAGTGAGTTGGGGGGGGGTGAGAAAAATCAGCTTCTACTCTCACAGGTGACAGGGAGGCAGCGTCCTTAAAGGAACACCAAGTGTTTAGTTAAAATAAAAAGATGAAGAGACATTCAGAAAACATAAGGGACCAAAAATGTCAAAGAGCTGATGAACTACGGACTGGAGCTTCAGAGATCAGAGGGAAAGAGCCCGGGTAGGGTGGGAGGTAGGAGATTGTAACAACAAGGAGCTAATACTTGCTGAAAGCACTGTGTGCATCGCTCTACATGAACTTACTCATTTCATATGTTAGGAGGTATATAGAAAATTTGAGAAGGTGCTTCCTGTACAGAAAATTGGGGGGTGAATGATGGGAGGTTAGATCTTATAAAGGTGATAGAAATAAATGGGCTATATGTGGCATGAGGAGGTTCGTCTTGCAAGCCAGAGCATGAGGTGATGGGAGGTCTTAGGTGCCCATTCTCAGTAACAGCATTTTGGAGCAACGGAATGTCATGCAAAGGTTATTAAGATTATTGCATGTGAAATCAGAAGGTCCAATAACCTTACCAATTACTCACTATTTGATCTTGGGCACCAGTTTATTCACTATTTGACCTTGGGCAAGTCTACACCTGGGTGGGTCTCAATTTCTTCATCTATAAAAACAAACGACCAAAAAAATAAGTGAACCTAAATGGTGTGGTTGACTATGAAAGCCCTTAACCAATTGCAGACTGTCAGGTGTGACTATTGTGGTCACGAACAGCACCGTGCTTGAAGAAGATTATTTTGACCATAGTGTGTGTAACAAGTTAGAAGGAGGCGAGACTAAGTGCGTGAGTGAGTGTTAGAAAAATATTAAAACAGCCCAGGCATGGTGAGTGATGACCTGAGCTAAGGTCGTAACTGGAGCAATTGAAGAAGTTCAGGACAACTTTTGGATTATGATGAAATGATTATGATTTAGTTAGGATTTGGTGCAAGCCTGATCTCTCCGAGATTTCGGGTTGCATGACTGGGCTGGTACATTGTACACTGGATGGTGTGTGCCCCAGTATGGACTATAGAAAAGACAACAAGCAACGGTCACTCAGGAGCAAAGACTTAGCTAACTGAGCCACTGTGAACTCAGTCCAGTTGCTAAGGCCACCTTGATGCCAGTGGCTACCAAGGACCAGTTTTGGGGGCAGGCAGAGTGGGGGCAAGGGTCCAGGAGTCAGACTTCGGTTCACCTACCAACCAGTTCTATCAGCTCTGTGACCCTGGGCAAGTTATATTTAAGCCTCTGTTTCTTTATCGGTAAAAATAGGGACACTCATACTTATCCCATAGTACCTGTTGTGAAGATTAAAATAACTGGGATCACATGTGTGGAGGGTGTAACCCAGAGTTCAGTGAGTAATAGGATCTCTACAATAATAGCTGTGATGCTTATTCCTAGATCTTGAAACTATCTAGGAGCCAAAGAAGCATATTTTCCCAATTGGTGGTACAGTGGGGGACTGTGTCTAGGGAGGGATTCAGTGAGGGATTGATACATTGGGAATGATGGCGTGAGAAACGACCCCAAACCGAAGCTGGTGTACAGGTTACCTTCGACTTGGATGAAACAAGGACACATCCCTTCTCCTGGCATAGTCAGTTTTATACGTCTTGCATCATTCTGTCTTTCCCAGTGGCTTAGCTCTGTCTTCAGTGACAAAACCCAGGCATAGTTCTCATATTTTTGCTCAATGGTGGCTTCTAGGAGCTAGCCACTTGTGGCTTTGGGGGGACACTTGTCCTGTGAATGCGGTGACTACCCATGTTTGTTGGAAGCAAAATGGCAGTCTCTTTGGCTGAAATGTTAAAGCCACCTAGCCATGCGAGTGCCAGACAGAGACCAACAGCATGAAAAGGGTAACTCAAAATATAACCCCCTCCCAACTCCCAGTCCCAAGGAGGGAGAGCCAGACAGCTCCTCAAACAACATTGTGAACAAAAAGGAGTTTGTATGTGAAGTTTCTTTCTCTTAAAAGCCTAACTCTGTACATGGTGGCCCCTTGATCAATATTTGTTGATTTAAAAAAAAATTAATGAGGAGCGGGGTAAAGCAGAAAGGAACAAAATATTCTAGGCTCCCAGTGGAAACAGAAACACATGCACTGTGTACTCACGGAAATGTGACCATAGGGGTCAGGGTTGAAGTCATGAGACCAACACCTGTTGGGTTTGGTTTAGGAAACCTGTCTCACCACCTTCTAGAACTTCATGTCATTTGATCACAGGTGACACTGGATGTCCTGGTTTCTCTTTAATGTCCCAGGGAAGCATGAGTTAAACAAATAATACTCTATGGACAGTGTCTCAGTCAAAATGGTGAAGAGGTTATGCTAGGATATCAAACAGTGACAAAATTCCACAGGCTGCATACAGCAGTGGCTTACTTCTTCTTATGCAAGGTCTACAGTGGTCCTGGTGCCCTTCTGGGTGGCTGTCCTGCATATGTTAGCACAGCATTCTAGGCTACTTCAAATGTGGGATTTCTCCTTTATCAACATCTGCTACTCTGGCCATTGTGGTGGGGCTGGGGTGGTGGGGGGCGGGCGGGGGGAAGGGCTTGCAGAGCTGAGAAGCAGCAGTTCACGAGGCCATGACCAATCTCAAGGGCGAGGAAGTGATTCCTCTCCTAGGCTCGGAATGGAGGAGATGGGTACTGCTGAGTAGTAGTGAAGGCCACCGCCAACAGTTACTCCAACCTCTCAGTTACCAGCTCTGACTTGGTTTTCTTTTTATTATCCCTTTAAGGAAAACGAAATGAGTACTTTGAATTTACAATTCTAAAATTCTTCAAGACCTTTTCAGGTTCCTCACTCAGTGTTGCTTCCGACCTTTCAAATGTGTAGTTCGCAAAGAGAACTTTTTTGGAGTATCAAATAAATAAATCTTTTACTACTTAAGATGCAATGCCCCTCCCATCTGGAAATTTACCTGTGAGCCCTGTACCAAGTGCGGGGATGTGGTTTGGCCCCCAGAGGCGAGTTTGTGTTAAAATAAAGGACCTTTTGCATACCTGTAGCTAAACCTGCCTGGATGGGATAAAAATAGCCCCAGACTTTGGCCCTTTAACATAGACAGAGAAGGCATTATTTAGAAGAAGTCTGGCCCAGTTCTGAAGTCTTTCATTATAAGCCACAGTAAAGTAATAGCTTGAAAGTTACTGAGTTTTTACTATGCTAATTTACTGGGATGAGTGCTTTGCATACAAATCTCATTTAAATTTTACTACACCCTAAGAGATACACTTTTATTATCTTGATTTAACACATGAAGAAACAGGTTTGGAGAGGACACTTAACTAACTCTTCCAGACCTTCACAGACCAAGGTTTGGATTCAGGTCATCTGACTCCAGAGCCTTCACCCTTAATCTTTACCCTTAAGGGAAATGGGGCGAATATTCCGGTCTGCATATAAATAAGTGTTCTCAAAACCCTGACCATTAGGGTTCCTGTGTTGCCACTCAGTCTTGGAGAACTGCTGAGTGGTTACCCCCTGTCCCGGACATCCAGGTGGTGTTCCTAGACATCAGATGTGTGGATGGAATTCTGTTCTCTGAGCCTTTCGCTAACAGAGTGCTCTGTGTG
This sequence comes from Neofelis nebulosa, assembly GCF_028018385.1. Classification (NCBI taxonomy): domain Eukaryota; kingdom Metazoa; phylum Chordata; class Mammalia; order Carnivora; family Felidae; genus Neofelis; species Neofelis nebulosa. The sequence continues at coordinate 30,738,527 of NC_080796.1, forward strand.
CTTCTTGTGTCTTCCAGTTGACCGTCCTCCAATGGAACCCTCCCAGTTTGTTTCCGTTGTCCCTAAATATCCAGACAAGATGGGATTTGATGAGGTAGGAAAGGTGTCTGTGTGTGCACGTGCACACATGTGCGTGTATGTGGCGTGCTTACACGTTTGTATTAGAGCACAAGCCTGATGACACATTTGAGAGCCAGCAAGACTGACCTGGCTGCTGAAAAGGCACTGAGGTCTTGGGAAAATGACTCCGTTTTTGTTGCAGCTCAGCTTTCTTATCTTAAAAACTGAGCATCGTACACACCTGGAACTAAGGTAATATTGTGTGTCAACTATATCCAAATTAAAAAAAAAAAAGTTTTTTTAAAGGAGCATCATGGTAAAGTGAATTAATCATTGAGTTAGAAAGACGTTACTGTTTAGTCCTGAGTGCAAGTATATATTTTCTAGGAGCAGATATTGCTGTATTTTGTAAACCTTTCAATCAAGATTCAAGGGTCAGGTAAGAGGGTATATGTTTTAGGTATTGGAGGACCTTAACTTTATTCTGAGTGGATGGAAACCATTCTGGAATAGTCTGTGCTATATTTTCTCTGTGCTCTTCTTCCATGGACAAAGATTGAGGGTAGGGTTGAGAGGAAAATAAAAAGAAAAAAGAAACCTATAGTAAAATTCTGCCTTTCCGTGGGCAAGCACTTCATAATAGCACTCCAAGGGCCATATTTAATATAAAGTTTTTGCTTGTTTGTTTTTTAATTAATTGATTTATTTTTGAGAGAGAGAAAATGAGTGGGGGAGGAGCAGAGAGAGAGAATGAGAGAGTGAGAGAGAATCCCATGTGGGGTTCGATCCCATGAACCACAAGATCATGACCTGAGCCAAATTCAAGAGTTGGAAGTTAAACCGACTGAGCCGCCCAGGTGCCCCTATTATGATGTTTTGATTGCATGAAGAAGGAAGCAAGAATATAAAGTGATGCCTCTCTCGGTAACGCACACAACAGCTACTTGGGAATGCCGGAAGTGTGCCTCCAAGTCATTGATCCTTTGTGGGTCCCTTATGTCACGGAACTGCTGATCAGTATTCGAGAGCTTGATGATCTCGAGATTAAGGCAGTGCCTCAGGAATCCACAAACTGAGATGGAATTTTTCCATGGATTCTGGATGTGTTGTAGGCCAAGCTTTGTGCTCTGTGCTCACTGCCACAGCTCCATGGCAAGAAAAAGCCTTGTTCATCATCCTGCGCTATGTAGTACATGTCTCCAAAGTACAGCCATCTACAGGCTGCTGGGATGGGAATTGGTATTTCTTCTATAAAACCGATGGGAATCTGGACTTCAGGAATGGGAGGGAGTATTTCATGATTATTAAGTAGAAAAGACTTAGCGGCTGTGATGCTGTTTTCACCGAGGGCAGCATGGGAAGAGATGACTTTAATGTGGTAGAGAGGAATCAGAATGAAGTACAAAGAATTCTTTAAAACAATCAGGCTGCAGGAAAGTTGGTCCACACCACACACTGTACCAGCTTGTACATCTTACTAGAGGCGTCCTTTCCTATAACTCTCCTCAGCCCTCGGTTCTCTAGGTGAGAGAACCCGAGTGTCTTTGTATATATTCATTTTCAACACATTCCTATGCGGACTGAAGCAAAAGAGATCAAATGGGACAAAACCAGGATCTTCTAGCTCTGGTCTTCCCATTTGGATGTGCGTATAAGGGCTGGGTTACCCCTAGAAGCCTTCTGGAAAATGCCAATTCTAGGAAGTGATATAGATATAGGAAGTGATTACCCTGGGCTCTAGAACAGAGATAAGATGGTAGAAAAGGGGATTTTCAGGGACCTTTTTCTTTCTCCTGGTACTCCCTGACCTTGTGGTGGTGTCTGGGCTGCATTTGGCTATGTAGCTCTCTCTCTGTTTGCTGTTCACGAAGTATGAGCAAGCCGTCTGTGTTTTTTCTTCATGGCTACAATTTTTATTGCACTTGTCCTGGCAGAAAACTGGGACTGAATTATTATTTACTAAAGTCTTCCCAGACTAGAGGTCTCTGGGTTGAGGCGACTTTTTGTTGCATATCTGTTCAGTTCTTGTTTTGTTTGGGCTTATTTTTGTTCTGCCGGAGTGGCCTCAGGTAGCTCCGTGTGTACACATGAGGAAATACCCCTTCCTTTCCATATCTTTTAAAATCATGGGATGAAACATGGCCCGTCAAGGTGTGCCTCTAAACAGGAAGAACACTAAATGTGAAAGAACATGATCTATTAAGTTATAAAGTCCCAAGTTACAAGGCAAGTTAGAGTCACCACAGAAATGATGTTTAAAAAAAATAATTACCCAGTTATGTAGATAAGAGAAGTAATGAAATCACGATGCACCCAATTCACTTTGCCTTAACTCAGGTGGATAATTTCTTCAAAGGGGACATCTTGTTTTCCCATCAGTTTCTTTGCTCAGTGCTTTATAAAGGGATGGAAGTGAGAATGTTTTGTAAGGAGAGGTTGAACGTTTAGTGTAGCTTTTGATCCAGTAAAACATAGAACATGTTGATGATTACATTAAAAGGCTATGTGAACCACAGCTTTGCCCCCAGTAAAGTCTGAACCCAGCTGGTTACAAGATATAGTCTCTTCTTTATTCTGGACACAGCATAAAGCGAGCTTTACCTAAACCACATATCATAGACATTTTAATCAGTGTTGTACTTGAGAGATGAGGTTGTTCAACTCCCTCTTCTTACAAACAAGGGAACTGGACCCGGAAGCATTAAATGTCTTCCTCAGAGCCATTTGGGTGGGCTAGTCAGACTGAAGCCAAAGTCATCCCACTTATTCCTTCAGGTTTCTCCTCATCAGTATTTCTTTTTTTTTTTTTTTAACGTTTATTCATTTTTGAGAGAAAGAGAGAGACAGAGCATGAGCAGGGGAGGGGCAGAGAGAGAGAGAGAGAGAGAGAGGGAGACACAGAATCCGAAGCAGGCTCCAGGCTCTGAGCTGCCAGTGCAGAGCCCAATATGGGGCTCAAGCTCATGAACCATGAGACCATGACCTGAGCTGAAGTCAGACGCTCAACCGACTGAGCCACCTAGGCTCCCCCTCATCAGTATTTCTTACAGACAGCTGAAATCTCCCACTCTCAGAGGACTAGTTTAATGTTCAAAGTAAGTTTATTACTGCTTGTAGCAAAAGGACATTATGAAAACTCATATTTACCTGTAATAGCATTCGTGAGTCTTTAGGTACTTCTGTGGCTTCTTAAATCTGGGAATAGTCAGGACAGTTTCACTACCCATAACGCTCTGCAGTGGCTTCATGATATGCATGTGTTTAGGACAGCCACCAGGAATTTAGGGACTCACGTGAGAGGCTACAGGTGGACCCAGCCCTCATGGGAAGAAATCTGAGTGCCTATTTTGAGGGATTTCTGGACTAATATGATGTGGAGATGATGTCTTTACATTTCTCCATTCCTCAAAGGGCTACTACCCCCAAGAGTAGGGCCCCTTCTCTTTACTTCTTTCAGAAAAACTCTCGTGTCTCTAGGGGAGTTTTGGCAATTCTCAATTCAATTCTGAAAAATTCTGGCAAAGAAGCTACTAAAATTGAGACCTTGATAATTGGAAATAAAAGGGACGTGTTAAGATTAGTTTTCCTCATTCCTTGAATGACTTGAAATGTATTACAGTGGGTATAAACTCAAAGAATAGGTATTATTTAGTGCCCATGAGATAAGAGCAGTATCACCCCAGTTTTACAGATGAGGAAACTGAGACATAGGGACCAGGCTAAACCAAACATTTAGTAAATGATCGTCAGAGCATAGACTTAACGTCTGCTGAAAAATCTAACACATTTGCCAAACTACCTACCTCCTCCCTCTGAGTCTTATATGTTTTGGGTTTAATTCACCTTCGGCCTCCTGAAGAGCAACGTTTTGAACTTTCCTGTCTCAAAAGCAGGGCAAACATGTCCACCAACAAAAGAAACAAAGAGAGGGTGAAGTCACTGCACATGGCTAAGTTTTGAATGTAACTCTGTTTGGATGATATCATTTGACTTGATATGAAATATAAACAAACCTTCATCACGGTTTTCGCTATTTTCTCCACTCCTTATTCTAACTGAAACTTTGGTCCTTACATTTACTTAACTTTCCAGACAGCCTAAGATAAGACTTGTGTTTCTTTTCCTTCTTCTCTTCCTGCATTAGATTTTCATGATCAACCTCAAGCGCAGAAAGGACAGACGGGACCGGATGTTACGCACCCTGTATGAGCAGGAAATTGAGGTCAAGATTGTCGAGGCTGTGGATGGAAAGTGGGTTGGGTTTTTTGTTGAACCCTTGCAAATGTGGTTAGAGCAAAGTGTCCAAACTTGGGTGACATGAAGAAAATATGAGGAATAATGCATAACAAAAGAAAATAATGAGGACAAATGCATAACGATCTGTATATCCTGTTGCTTGAGATGCTTGCCATAGCCTGCCTGGGCTGATCACATTTCCCAGGAGTATGTCAGGAAAGTCACAATGGGAACTTGGTTGAATTCCTTCAAGAGTTTTGTTATTGCTTTTGTTTATTATTTTGTTTTATTTTGCTTTCCTTTGTCCTTTTATTTGACACTTTAGTTCAAGGTATAGATTTTTGCAAAATTTACATTCCATGTTGTATGTTAGTTTGGCATATGAATGGCTCTAAGGAGTATGGCTAGAAGCTATTGTGAAGTTTCTTATCACTTCTGGAGAATTTCATCAATGTTTCTCAAAATGTGGCCTGGATACCCATGTCAGAATCCTTAGGGGATGGTTAAGAGAAGAGCTTCCCGAGTCCCATCTCAGGGTTGCTTAATCATGATCTCAGGACTGGGGCTAGGAATCTAAGAAGCCTCAAGGTGATTCTTGAGTAAGTTTGCCGCATAAAATATAGGATACTCGGTTAAATTTGTCACAAATATTGCTTGGGCTTACTTACACTAAGAAATTATTCGTTGTTTATATGAAATTTAAATTTGACTGGATATTCTATGTTTTACATGCTAAATCTTGCAACCCTGTTCTTTGGTGCACTAGAGTTTGGGAACCACTGCTTCAAATACCTAAGAGCCCAGGTTTTATTTATAGGCCACAAGGACCAACTAGTTGAGTTGTGAGAGTTCTTTATGTATTCGGCATACAAATCTCTTGTCAGCTATATAATTTGCAAATATTTTCTACCATTCTATGTGTTATCTTTTCAGTTCATAATGGCGTCCATTGCAACCCAAAAGTTTTTAATTTTGATGAAGCCCAATAAATATTTTTGTTGTTGCTTATGCTTTTGGTGTCATATCTAAGAATCCACTGCCAAATCGAAAGTCACAAAAACTTATTTCTATCTTTTCTTATAAAAGTTTTAGAGTTTTATCTGTTATATCTCCTACATATTCCATTTTTGCTCCATTTTGAGTTAGTTTTTTATATGGTGTGAGGTAGAGATTCAGATTCCTTCTTTTGCACATAGTTTGAGCACCCCTGCACCATTTGTTAAAAAGATTATTCTTGCCTCCTTTGAATTGTCTTATCACCCTTGTCAAAATCAATTGGCCATAAATGTAAGACTTCATTTCTAGACTCTCAATTTAATTCCACTGATGTATGTGTCAATCCATTTTTCAATCCATATACAGTTGGGTTTTGTCGATGCTTTTTCTGTGTCTATTGAGATGATCATGTAGTCATGTGATCATTTTTGTCTATTGATAAGGTGCATTGATATTGATTGATTTTCATATGTTAAACCAACCTCACAATCCTGGAATAAATCCTACTTGGCCATGGTGTACAATGCTTTTTATACATTGCTGGATTCTGTTTGCTAGTATTTTCTTGAGAATCTCAGATCTCTATTTATAAGGAATATTGGCCTATAGTTTTCCTATGATGTCTTTTTCTGGTTTTGGTATCAGTATCAGGATAACACTGGCTTCACTGTTCCCACCTCTTCTTTGGAAGAGTTTTGAAACTTTTTGGAAATTTTGTGAAATATTGGTGTTAAATTCTTTAGGTGTTTGGCAAAATTCCCCAAAGAAACTAGCTGATTGTGTGTCTTTCTTTCTGGAAAATGTTATTACTAACTCAGCTGCTTTACTTGTTTTAGGTGTATTCAGAATGTCCATTCCTCTTTGAGTCAGTGGTTTGTAACTTCCTAGCAATTTGTCAATTTTATCTAGGTTATCTAAGTTGTTGGCATACAGTTGTTCATAGTATTATCTTATAATCCTTTTATTTTGATAAGGTCAGTAGGGGGTTGCCCACTTTTCCGTTCCTCATTTTAATAATTTGAGTCTACCTTTTTTTTTTTCTCTTGATCAGCTTAGCTAAAGGCTATCAATTTTGTTGATCTTTTCAAAGAACCAACTTTTGGCTTTGTTGCTTTTCTCTTTTGTGTTTCTATTCTCCATCCACTTATTTCCACTGTAGTCTGTATTTTTTCCTTCTGCTCGCTTTGGGTTTAGTTTGCCATTCTTTTTCTAATTTCTCTAAATGGATTATTTAGATCAGATTATTCATTTGAGGTATTCTTTTTTAATGTAGGCATTTATAGCTTTAACTAGCCCTCCAAATACTACACCAAGCCCATCGTGTAAGTTTTGATATGCTATGTTTTCATTTTCATTTATCTCAAAACATTTTTTCATTTCCTTTGTGATTTCTTCTTTGACCCATTAGCTATTTAGCAGTGTGTTGTTTAATTTCACATATCTGTGAATTTTCCAAGCTTCCTTTTGTTATTGACTTTTAAATTCATTCCATTGTGGTTGGAGAACATGCTTTATATGATTTCAATCCTTTGAAGTGTATTGAGGCTTAATTCATGATCTATATGTTTTTCATGGTTTTTCTTAGAGAATGTTGCATGTGCACTTGAGAAGAAGGTGTATTTTGTTACTGTCAGGTGGAATGTTCTATAGATATCTGTCAGGTCTAGCTGGTTTATAGTATTTTTCAAGTCTTCTCTTTATTTGTTGTTCTCCTGCCTAGTTGTTCTATTCATTATTGATAGTGGGTGATTGAAGTCTCCCTGTATTATGGTTGAATAGTCTCTTCAGCTTCTCAGTTTTTGCTTTATGTTTTTGCTCTATTGTAAGGTGCATATATATTTGTAATTTCTGTCTTTCTGATGGATTGTTTTTTTTTTTTGAAAGAGAGAGAGAGAGAGAACAAGAATGAGCAGGAGTGGGGGCAGAGGGAGAGGGAGAGAGAATCTCAAGCAGACTTCAGTCTTATGACCATGAGATCATGACCTGAGCCAAAATCAAGAGTCAGACACTTAATTGACCAAGCCACTCAGGTGCCCCAATTCTTTTTTTTTATTATAAAATGTTCTTCCTTATCTCTCATAATTGCTTTTGTATAAAAGTTTATTTTGTCAGGTATTAATATAACTCCTGCAGCTCTCTTGTGGTTACTGGTTACATAGTATATCTTTTTTCATCCTTTCACTTTGAACCTATTCATACCTTTGAATCTAGCCTATCTCTTGTAGACAGCATAGTTGAATCATGTTCCTAAAAACTCATTCTGCTAAGCTCTGCCTTTGTGGGGTTTGATCCATTCATATTTAATGTAATTACTGATAAAATAGGATTTATATCTGCCATTTTCCATTTGTTTCTATATGTTTTACATCTTTTTATCCTTCTGTTTTTCATTATTGCCTTTTTGTATTAAAAAGATACCTTCTACTCTACCATTTTAATTCCTTTGTTGTTTCTTTTACTACATTTTTTAAAGTTATTTTCTCAGTGATGGCCGTGGAGATTGCAATTAACATTTTGATTTATAGTAATCTAGTTTATATTAATACCAACTTCCTAGAAGAAAACATAGGGAATATGCTCCTAAACATCAGTCATGCCAATGCTTTTTTTGGGATTTGATGCCAAAAGCAAAAATAAACAAGTGGGACAACACGGCAAAAGAAACTATCAATGAAATGAAAAAATAACCCACCTAATGGGAGAAAATATTTGAAAAATCATCAACTTACGAAATATTTGAAAATATTCATCAATATATTAAAAATTCTATATCTGATAAGGAGTTAATTTCTACAATATATAAAGAACTCATTCAACTCAATAGCAAAAGCAACAACAACAACAACAACATCAGCAACAACCAAACAGCTTGATTAAAGAATGGGCAGAGATCTAAGTAGATATTTTTCCAAAGAAGATGTAGATGGTGAACAGGTACATTAAAAGGTACTCAGCATCGCTAAATATCAGGGGAATGCAAATTAAAACCTCAATGAGATATCACCTCACCCGTATTAGAATGGCTATTATCAAAAAGACAAGAAATAAGTGTTGACAAGGATGTAGAGAAAAGGGAACACTGATGGGCTGTTGGTAGGAATGTAAATTGGTGCAGCCACTGTGGAAAACAGTATGGAGGTTCCTCAAAAAATTAAAAATAGAGGGGGGTGGGAGGGAGGGGAGGGTGGGTGATGGGTATTGAGGAGGGCACCTTTTGAGATGAGCACTGGGTGTTGTATGGAAACCTATTTGACAATAAACTTCATATATTGAAAAAAAATGAAAAATAGAGCTACCATATAATTCAGCAATTCTACTTTTGAGTATTTATCCAAAGAAAATGAAAAGATGAGGGGCGCCTGGGTGGCGCAGTCGGTTAAGCGTCCGACTTCAGCCAGGTCACGATCTCGCGGTCCGTGAGTTCGAGCCCCGCGTCAGGCTCTGGGCCGATGGCTCGGAGCCTGGAGCCTGTTTCCGATTCTGTGTCTTCCTCTCTCTCTGCCCCTCCCCCGTTCATGCTCTGTCTCTCTCTGTCCCAAAAATAAATAAAAAATGTTGAAAAAAAAAAAAATTAAAAAAAAAAAAAAAAAAAAAAAAAGAAAATGAAAAGATGAACTCAAAAACATATGCACCCCATGTTCATTGCAGCATTATTTACAAGAGCCAACCTAAGAGTCCAACAGGTGAATGAATGGATGTGGCACATATGAATATATACAATTAAATTTTATTCATCCATTTGAAAAGGAAGCCGTCATTTTTAACAACATAGATGGATTTTCAAGGCATTATGCTGAGAATAAGTCAGACAGGAAAAGACAAATACCATACATATGGTCTCATTTATATGTAGGATCTAAAGAGGAAAAAAAAAAACCAAATTCATACATATAGAGGACAGATTGGTGATTCCCAGAGGCAGTATTGGAAGGTGGATGAAATGGGTAAAAGGGGTAGAAAGGTACAAACCTTAAGTCATAAAATAAACAAGTCATGGAGATGTACACCATGATGAGTATAGTTAACAATACAACAATATTGTATTGCATATTTGACAGTTGCTAAGAGAGTATATCTTCAAAGTTCTCGTGATCACAAGATAAAAAAGTTGTAACTATGTGAGGTGATGAATGCTAACTAGACATTGTGTTGTTAGACACTAGACATTTCATAATATATACAAATACCAAGTCACTATGGTATATGTTGGAAACTTATGTTATATGTCAATTATATTTCGATAAAAAAAGCAACTTAATTTCAGTGGCATACAAAAACTTAGCTTCTTATATTGCTTCCTTCTTTTCCCCCTCCTTTGTTCTATTGTTGCCAAACAAATTACTTCTTTCTACATTATATGCCCGTTAACACAGACTTATATGCAGCTTTGATTTAAATCAGATAAGAGAAGAAAGAGTTATAAATGAAAAACACTTACGCTGTCATTTATATTTACCTATGCAGTTACATATCCCCATGCTCATTATTTCTTTATATGGATCCTTATCACTCTCTAATTTCCTTTCATGTTGGCAAGAGAACTTCTTTGGCATTTCTGGTAGAGATCTGCTAGTGATGAACCCTCAGTTTTTGTTAATCTGGAAATATTTTAATTTATCCTTCATTTTTGAAGGACAGTCGAATAGATACAGAATTTTTGGCTTTTTCAGGTAGCACTTTCAATAGGTCAACCTACTGCCTTGTCGGCTCCATGGTTTCCAAGAATCAGCTGTTAATCTTATTGAGAATACTTTATATGTAGTGAGTCACTTCTCTCTTTCTGCTCACAAGATTGTCTCCACTATTTTTGTTCTTAACCTTTTTTGAAAAAAAAAAAAAACATCCAAAGGAAAGATACTGTACATAGTTCCTTCCTGTCTTCATCCCCTTTAGTATTTAATGCCATTAGCCACCTTCCTTCATTAGGAAAATACTTTCTCAAAGCTGTCAAAAACCTGGTGGTACTTAGAAGTACATTGGCAATTGTGAAGGATACACTATGCATAACATACCCTCTTGTCTTCCCAAAAGCTTGTAATGCTGCCATGACACATTAACCCTGATGAGCTCCTGAGGATTGATGGGAAACCTGAGAAGTCTTCCTCAATGTGCAGAAAGGCTCTGGGGAACATCCAGAACGCTCTCTTTCTGCCTTTTGTGGTGGGGACATCTCAACTTGTTGATTTTCAGACATTGTCTCTCTCATGCAGGGCACTTAACACAAGCCAGTTGAAGGCCCTGAATATTGAAATGCTGCCTGGATATCGAGATCCCTATTCTTCCAGGCCTCTAACCAGGGGTGAAATCGGCTGCTTTCTTAGCCACTACTCTGTCTGGAAAGAGGTAAATAATGCTTGCTTGCTTGCTTGCTTGCTTTATTTATGAGAAAGCATGAGCAGGGGAGAGAGAGAGAGAGAGAGAGAGAGAGAGAGAGAGAGAAAGTCTTAAGCAGGCTCCATGCTTAGCGTGGAGCTCAATGCAGAGCTCAGTCCCACGAACCTGGGATCAGGACCTGAGCTGAAATCAAGAGTCAGATGCTCAACTGACTGAGCCACCCAGGTGCCACAATGATGCTTTATTTAGATATGCATTTTTGTAATGAGGAGGAAGGAGAGTGGGACTTTGTAGGTGAGTTCGGGCCAGATATGAAGTGGACCCGTAACTCTTCTAGAAGTATGCTTGGAGGTTTCTGTTGCCTTCTGCCTCTCTCTGACATAGTCCAGCAACAAACAGGCAAGGGTAGCCTTATTGCCACTGGGATGATGACAGGGGAAGATGCCATTTTTCAGGAGGCTACGATTCTATTGATGCATCCTTATCCTTAGTAGGAATGCCTGGTATTGTACGTATCCAGCATGCCATTGTTTATTAGATGATCTCATACGAGGAGTCACACAGAAATCATATGAAGTGGATCAAGAGGCCTGGACCCATTTTACCCAAGAGAAAATAACTAAATACTTAAAGATATTAAATTAAATATCTTCACAAGAAGTGGCAAAGCCAGGACTTGAAACCATGGCTTAGAGAACAGACATTGATGGAGGGAAGGATTGGTGTGTGGGTCTTGATTAAGGGTCAGTTCCCACAAGAAAAGAGAAAGTCCCTAAAGGAAGGCCCTCTGAATGCCTTCTCTCTTTGAATGACCCAGTCTATGCTATCTTTTTTTTTCTTTAAAATTTAAGTGAAATGTAATAGATATGTATAAAATTATATAGAGCGTAAAATACAGGCCAATGAAATTTCACAAACCGAACAACAATACAGCCATGCTAACTGGTACCCAGATCAAGAAACAGGTTGCCAGCTCCCCAGAAGCACCCTCTCTGTATTTCCTTCAAGGGAACAGTCCCCAGGGATAATCACCATTTGACTTCTAATAGCATAGAATAGTTTTGTCTGCTTTTGTAGCTTTGTTTATATGCACGGAACTACATAGGGTATTGAGGTATATCCTTGCAGTATCTTTTCATTTGTGAGATTCATCTGTAACATTGTATATCATACATTCTCAGTGCTGTAAGTAAACACCCCGTTTATGTAACCATTCAGCTATCGGATGGCATTTGCTTAGATTCCAGTTATGAGCTATTACCTACTGTGCTACTATATTCTTGACTTTTTAATATGTATTTACCTAATAAAAAAATAGATATTGGACTTCTCATAGGGTATCTTCCCACTGACGCCCTTTACAGGTAATTGACCGCGAGCTGGAAAAGACTCTTGTTATTGAGGATGACGTGCGCTTTGAACATCAGTTTAAGAAGAAGCTGATGAAGCTGATGGATGACATCGACCAGGCTCAGCTGGACTGGGAACTGATGTGAGTGACAAGACAAGCTTATTCTAGAGCACTGAGAGGACACAGTCCTTTCCAGGGGGCAGCGGGCCCCACCTCCCCAGTTGATAGGAGATACAGCGCAGCTTTCCACTTTCCTGGTTTTCTCTCCATAAATGTTCCCAGAAACAAGGAGTGAGTGGAGAACAGACCCTGGGTTCTGCATCTATACACTCTGCAGGCTGAGAAAGAAACTATGGAAGACAGTTGCGAGACCTGGAGACTGCCTGCAGGTCAGGGGTCTTCAGATTGAGTGCTCACATGGGAGCACGGCAGAAATCCCACCAGTGAGGCAACAGATGCATGGAGACGTGTGAAAAGAGAGGACGAGGCATTCATTCAAGGGCAGGAGTCCTGTGTCACACTTGAGAGCAGGTTTCCTCTGTAGCCTCTGACAGTATGGGGGCTGAAGGTCAGCATAAGAGTGCCTCTCTTGGGAAGGGCAGTGTGCAGTGTGGACAGTAAGACCACTGAGCTGGGTTTGATGGAGGGTCAGAGGCCGCCATAGGAAAACCAGGCTTACCAGGGTAATGCTGGTTCTGAGTTGACATGTAGTCAATGCTTTGGTAGCTGCCTCTGGGAATTAAGTCTCTCTCTTTCTCTCTCTCTCTCTCTCTCTCTCTCTCTCCTCTATTTCCCTGTCTCCCTCTCTCTCCCCCTTCTCTCTCTGTCTCTCCCTCTCCCTTCATTTTCTTTTTAAACCAGATGATACTTTTTACTTCTCTCTAATGAGGCAGAACGTTCCCAAGCATTACGTTGGCTTCCCAGCTGTGTGTCAAAGGCAATTTCATCAAATCAAAGCCTGTTCATTTGGAGTGGCAACAGGCAAGCTGTCCTTACTCCTCCCATCCTCAGAGGGAAACTTAACTATGGACCCAGCTGGAATACTTGTCCTCTCAGAAAACATACCATTCTGAGCCCAAAACAAACCTAGTGATGGCTGAACTAATCCATGGGGGAATAGACCCAGAAATCAGTACTGGGTAATAAAAAGAGACTGGCTCCCTGTCAGATGTCAGCCATGTGATTAGATTCTGCACTGTCCCTTAGGATCCTTGTTTGTTCCTGTAATCCTCCAGAAGTCCTCACGCCTCAGCCTTTCTGAGCCTATAGCTCTGCAGCCTGTGACTACGCCTCATAGGCATGGAGCCTGGAAGCCATTTTATACTCACATGACCTGCGCAAAGGTGACTTCCACTTAAGCCTCAGAATCAGAGGACTTAACCTGGGGAGTCCAAGGCTTATGACGGGCACATGTCCTTGTCCACTTGTAGTTTAGCTGGTATATTTCTTGGGACCAAGTACCAACAGATCCAAGAAAGCGGAGTGGTTGGCTGAGGATATGGATACGGGAAATGATAGGGATACAGAAACAAAAATCTTTTCTAAATTTCACAGACTGATCAAGTCAAAATATTCCATTTATATCAGTTCTATACTATTAAAAATGACAGTGGTTTCAATATTTTTGCCTATCTCTTTCTAAAATGAATATGTAAGGTACGAACTTTACTGAAACTCAAAACATGAAATCTGATAAGCTGTCCACGGCTGCTATGTGACATTTCTCCAGAAAAAGGAAATAGGAAATGGGAAAAGTAAACTAACCCATTGGAATGATCTAACAGTAGTCCTGTTATACTGTCCAACAGTAATATAACCTGAGCCACATACATGATTTAAAATTTCCTGGTGATCCCATTCAAATGGTAAAAAGACATTAAGTGAAATTAATAATACATTTTATTTAACCCAACATCTCTAAATATTATTACTTTAATATGTAATCGGTATTTAAACTATTAATGAGATAGTCTACATTGTTCTTTCTAGCATCTTTAATATCCAGGGTGTATTTTATGCTTACAAAACATCTGAATCTAGATGCTAAGTTTTCAACTGCTACAATAAACACCTTCTTGTCCTACTGAAACGATTTTGTTAAAGGGAAAAAATATTTTACACATCTTCAATTTTATTTTAAAATCTCAACTTAAACTACGTAAAATGAATCAGTTGAGTACAGACTGTCCCTTGGGTCACATCTCAAGAGCTCAGAGGGACTTTCTCTTCCATTTGATGGTACATGAGAGAAATTTAGACTCTTTAGTCTGAGGGGACAGTGGCTGAAAAGAAAACGGTGTTTGATGTCCTGAGAAGAACTGAGGTGGACATAGGCTCCCTCTACAAACCCCCGGATGTTTGGATGAGAGGAATCCTTTACACGATGAAAGAGATGGTTTAAAGGCAAAATAGAGGAAGTCGACTTTACCTCAAGGCAGGAAGCAGGCACCTCCTGAACTTGCCCCAGCCAAGTGGAAAACAAACAGATTCCAGACAAAAGTCACGGATCACAGATCTGTGAGTAGACTACGGGAAAGTCGGAATGGCTAAGGGTGTATCTTGTGTTGCAGAAGTTGTTTGAAGAGGACAGGACCTGCCTGGATGCTTTTCTCAGAACAAAGTGAGCGCAGAGCTAGGTGTGTGTGAGGAGGAAGCCAGGCAGACTTTCTTATTCATTCTCCCCGGGAAGGACCCATTCAGGGCCACTCTGGTTCCCAGGTCTTTTACTGTAGGCTGTTTCTTTCCCACAGCCTCTTCTGTCCTGTGTTTACCGCTAGCATCTGAAGAGCTGTCCGAAAAATATCGAAGGCTGAAACTCTGGGGACTTGAAAACAAAAAACGCAGGATTCCCACATCTGGCCTTTTCTGTCCATTTCCAACCTCTGTAAGCACAGCTGGAAGTCCCAAACCCTCTTTGGGAAGTGATCTGTGAGATCTCGTAGTCTCTCTACGGCTCCAGCCAGGCTGGAACACAGCGCTAGACAGGAGCAGTTGGGATGTTGATAAACGGAGCCAGGAAAACGGCCCCGTTAACGGCAGGCGACAGTCACGGTTGGTGATGGGATGCACTTTGTGGCATGATCCATTTAATGTAAGACACAGCTGGTCCAAGCTTTCAAAAGTATCTGTAAACCTGTGCCCCGTTCTTATGGACGTCTAATATTCAAACTGGGATTTTCTCCTCCTTCTACTTCCTTTTAGTTATATTGGTAGGAAGAGGATGCAGGTGAAAGAGCCAGAGAAAGCAGTGCCCGACGTAGGAAATCTGGTCGAAGCTGACTACTCCTATTGGACGCTGGGCTATGTCATCTCTCTGGAAGGAGCCCAGAAGCTCGTCGGAGCTGATCCTTTTGGGAAGATGCTGCCAGTAGATGAGTTCCTGCCGATCATGTACAACAAGCACCCCGTGTGAGTCTCCCTGCACTGCCTGCCCGTCCCTTGGGCGCAGCCCTCTCACATATTCCGCTACTCAGCTTCTCAATAGTGCATGACGTTTTCTCAAGATGTACTGCTGTCCTAAATGATCTTTCTCTCATCATGACCCAGAGGGGCTGACTTGAGTGATTATCCCCTTTTACAGATAGGGATGATGAGGTGGAAATGGTGAGTTTTGCATAGGGGTCCACTGTCATACCCGGTGTGTAGTTTCACTGGAAATAATATGCTCGGTCCTCTCCTTGTTTTTGATCTTCTTATTTCCTTAAACGTATACACCTGAAGGTGAAGGTCATCTTCCTAAGCACCTCAAGGTCATCAGTTCATTTCTCAGTCTGTCGTAGGTACTTGTTGGCCAGGCAGGCATCCTCCTCCTTGCAGAGCTCACGGTCTGGTTGGGAATTCAGACTCACGAACAGTCCTCGTGATGCATTGTGAGACCCACAATCATAGGAAATTCAGACCTCATGATATATTGTGAGACCCACAATCATAGAGATGAGTTAGAGGCTCGGGGGGGTGGAGGTGGCCCCTGAGCAGGGCGTCTGTGGAAGAAGGCAGTGTGATGTTCACGGTTCCCACAGCACAGAAGCTTACTCTGACCTAGTGTTCATCAAAGGGCATGGAGATTGGTGGTTCACCTGTCCAGTCTCCCCAGTAACCTGTGAGCCCATTGAGACAGGGACAGTCTCACATCTCTGTGTCCTTAGAACCTAGTCCAAACTCTACACATAATAGCGGCTCAATCAGTGATTCCTAAATTCATTAATGGAGCAGGAGACCAGGTTCCAGCCTCGGCTCCTTCTCTCAGTTGCTGGGTGATCTCCTTACTAGATGGGCTTCATTTTAGTGGTTGAGAATTCCTGTCCCGTGTCTTGCTCATTCTGTCTCCTGTACTCAGTAAAGATGGAGCCCCTCACCCTCTTTGATGCAACTGACCTTATACCTACATCCTAGCAGGAATATGGAAGTCAACCATCATCCCTGTAACGGAACAAAAACTAACACCTATGGTACATGGACTGATTTAGGACCTAAGCAGATGTCCCCTCATATCTTCACAGGAGCCCTGGAGCAGGGGAGTGGGGGGGTGGGGGGGGGCGGTGGTGGGAAGAGAAGGCCAAGTCCTCCACTCCAACACTTGACACTCACAGGGAGCTGGGCTGCAAAGCCAAGTTGGCATGCCTGCAAACCGACACTGTTTCACTCATCCCACCACTGCCATTCAGATCTCAGCTGATTTATTAATCCAGGAACAGGGCATTTGCCACACAGTGATCACATTTATCTATCACTGTGGTCCAACAGAGCTTAACTCTTAGCTTTTACAGCAAGACCTGAAATCCATCTTTTAAACGAGTTCGTCCAGAGACAACAGAAATACCTTGACTGAAGTTTCTCTTTGTGTGTTTGTCTAGGTCATCTGAAACCGTTTAAAGAAACTTTTATTGTGTTTGTAGACTAAACTTTTCCACAAAAGACACAACTTTAAAAATAATCAAAGGCATCCATGATACTTTAAGAGATAAGCAGCAAGGCCCCTATGCTCTTTCCCCCAGTTCTCTAAGTGTCCTACCCCCTCACACACCCCTACTCCTGTTGTTTGCAGAGCTGAGTACAAGGAGTACTATGAATCCAGGGACTTGAAAGCCTTCTCAGCAGAACCCTTGCTCATCTACCCCACACACTACACGGGCCAGCCAGGCTACCTGAGTGACACGGAGACCTCGACCATCTGGGACAATGAGACAGTGGCCACGGACTGGGACAGGACACATTCCTGGAAGTCCCGGAAGCAAGGCCACATCCACCGCAATGCCAAGAACACAGAGGCCCTGCCATCGCCAACCTCCTTGGATGCCGTGCCTTCGAGGGACGAGCTCTGAGGGCTCCATGGGGGATTCACCACCCTTGGTTTTTCTAATGGGCTATTCATCTGTTTGCTCCAGTTTCTTTTAGTGGCCACAGTCATCTAACCAAAGTGGTCTGATGTAATTGAGCAAAGTTAATATATTCTTGACAGGGGAGGATAATAGGGAAACTTAACCCAAATTTCCTAGGATGGCTAGAAGATAGGCTTTATGGCAACCATCAAGATGAACTTCAATGTAGACACCGAGCCCTTCAGCTTATTATCCAGATGATACTGCTTCCTACATTAAGGATCAACAGTATGGCCCAGAGACTCATCCAAGAGAAAGGTAATCACATCAGTAAGTGGGTGGGCAAGGTAGCCAAGCCACCTGACCACATCTGTTGGTCTTGTGGGCCCATTTTATATCATAGGTATGACCTTGAGAACATGTGTATGTAATTGGGGAGGGGGATCAAATAATTTAAAATCAAAGTTATTGGGCTTTGGTTTAAAGGAATTCTGTCATAAGCCAAAGTTAGCTGTTCATCTCACTACCCAGTAGGGATGGGTGGGTATTTGGGTCTGTCTGAACTTGGCCTTGACTATCATGGCAGTTGAAGCTCTCATACAGAGATTTTGCCGTGTGGGTATAGTTTATTAGATATTTGAAAGTTTGTGTAGATATTTGAGAAAACAAGAACTCAAACTTTGGCCTTTTCTATTGTGGTCACTTGAGTTAGGATGCTCTATTTATGAAGATAAATTTAATATATAAGGGGTTAGGGCTGGTGTCTAACTTCTGTCCCCAGGGTCCCTGTGCTGCCACGGCACGTCACACTCTCCCCTCCGCCCCCGAGCCTGGGAATGAATTGTGAGTGTTAAGTTTTATGAGTCACTGTTAAGAGGCAGAGCACATTTTCAGGCCAGCAACTGTCCTTGCCTGAGTTTTTCATTCTATTTTGAGTTATTTATTCTACAAAATGTGGGGGAAATGTGTGTAGGATAAGGCAGAGAAACAGATTTTTCAAGCTCTCAGAGCACCCTAGGGAGCAGTGAGTGTGCGATCTGGTTCTCCTGCATTTCCCAGCCTGGCGTTTTCAAGGGAGGCCTGTTGAGTGGGAGAGTCTCATCACCCGGAAACAAATGCTTCTCCGTTTCAGATGACAGACTTGGTCAGAAACAGTGGACCGAGCAACTGATTTAGGCCAACCATGAGGGAGGCTCTCGTAGTCAGCATCCTGGGCAGATGACCTCTCTGCTCTCTTCACAGACTGATTTTCTCTAAAGTGCAGTGTTGGGCTACATCTTCCCTGCCAACTCCACAATCTGTGTTCCTCAGATTCTCATGATGGTTCGCCTCAGGTTTGCATTTTTCCCCCTCAAGCAGTGAAACTTTGCCTCCAGAAATACCCTCCCCACACCCCCCTTCCTGAGCTTCATGCTTTGGAGCAGAGCCCATGGGCAGGGCTGCTGCGTGAACCAAGCCTAGTGCTTCCTGGAGAGGGCCCCCAGGTTGCAGGACGAGGTAGCTTGTCTGCCAAAGAACACCAGCCTCAGCCTTCCTTCTTGACTTACTGCCCGTATTCTTCCACACTGATAGTAAGCAAGGAGGCTGAGGAAGGGGATCTCAGCCGACTTCTATCTTTACTGCTTTGACATACCTGTCAGAGCCTGACTCTTTTTTTTTTTTTTCCTAGAAAAACAGAAAGAGCATCTGGGGAGCTAGTGAAAAACCCTTAGGTGATCCCTAAGGTTCCCTTGGGTATTTTGCATTTTGTTTGCATATTTGAGTGTGTGCAAGTGTGCCTGGCTTTCATGATATATATTTTTTAATAGGGTGGGAGGGATATTGGGAGTGGAGAAAGATTGAGTTGACTTTTGTGTGGTTTTGTTTTAATGGAGAACATTTTTTTTTCCCTTTTACTGTCAGCTGGTCTGATGGGTTTATGGATTCTCATTCTTAAAAGACATTGGTCTTAAGTTCTAGAATTTTAGATTAGGACTGTTCTACTGTGAATAAAGTTCTGGCTCTGTTAGCCCAGACATTGCTTCTGCCTGCTCAGGTCTGGGATCCCAAGCAGCGCTCTTTTGTTGTGAACATCGTGATCTGCAACCCCGCCCCCGCCATTTGTTTTTAAAAAGTCACCTCTTCAGCAATTCAGGGGCTCCTTGACCTCATTATTCCTGCCTCCACCCTAGTTTTACGTCAAGATATTTGACCTTTGCAGTCACAGACCTTTGCCTCCGGCCATGGCACCTGTTCTTTGTCTCTATAAGTTAAACTCTGTCTGGATTCCCCCATGTGGATGTCCCCCTGGATCTTGGAAGCTTAGGCGGGATCTCCTGGATAGACGACCCTGACTCCAGCAGTGCTGGTGCTGCTGAGTGTGGACTGAGCACCTACAATTTGCAGAGGACACATGGTGTGGGCCTTGCTTTGGGTTCCCTGGGGCCTGCTGCAGGAACTCTGGAAGAGAAGAAAGAGCCGGCATCCCAGCATCCTACACTGTCTATCATGCTGTGTTGTTTCAAGGAGGGGAGATGATAAACTACTTGCCTTCTAGAGCTCTTTGTGAAAAATTAAAAAAAAGATAGCTCAACACTATGATTGTTCGCTCATTCCACCAACACTGACCAATGGCCAACGCTGCTGGAACTTCCAGGTCTGCCTTGGACCAAGGATGTTGGAGGCCGGAGATAGCCAGTGCTGCTGCTCGCCCCCATGGAAAACGTGGTCACTGACCTTCCTGTCCAGTGGGAGTTGTTTTAGACTCCTGGGTAGAGGTGGGTAAGCAGAAAATTTTTCTAGGCTCCAGAAAGACAGGCGTCCCCAGTGGGAGAGTGGTAAGGGAGGGTCCATCTTATATTTTTGTTCTATAGGTCAGTCTAAGCATTCATTGAAGATACTGGCTGGTTTAAGGCCAAAGAACTTTATCCCAGGGCAAGAAAGAAAGAAAGAAAGAAAGAAAGAAAGAAAGAAAGAAAGAAAGAAAAAGGAAAGGAAGAAAAGAAAGAAAAAGAGAATCCATGTTGGTATCTCTGACCCCTTGAATTTCAGATCAAGCTTCCCCCAAACCAGGTATGAGCACTGCCTTGTTTCAGGCCCTGTGCTGGGAATCTCAGAGGACGAGGAAGGATCCCTACTGCTGGGAGGTCCGCAGTCCAGTGGAGCAGCCAGGGAAGCAGGAAGGCTTTATTTCAGTGACAGGAAAGAAATGGGCTGTAGGACCTCAGCCCAGTTCTGCCAAGGAAGGCTGTTGGAGCAGTTTTTCTGGGAAGATGGCTGGGGAGGTGACAGTCGTGTTGGCTTTGGGGGCCTGAATGGGCATTTGTACAGGGAGGAAGGTTGGGTGTGGTACATGGTTTCTAGGCACTGGTTTCAAAGCTTTCTAGGCTCTGGGAAGGTGTGCAGCTGGGAAGAAGTCTGTTGGGGAGTGATGGGGGATGGGGATGTATTGGGGTTGGTGATGGAAGACGAGATTGAGACCTGATCACAATGGCAAGGTAAATCAGCTGCCCTCCCTCCCCAGTTATCATATGTCATGAATGCAGAGGCCATTGTTTCTGGGGGAATTCTAGGTGTGGTTACTGACAGCAATGCAAAAGTTTGCAGTAAAACGTTGGTGTCTAAAGAGAAGCTCCCATTCGGTTACAAACTTGTGGGTCTTTTCCCTTTTGGTGAAATAAAGTGTAAAGTAAATGTGAGTCTTCCCAAGAGACGTCTACAATGTGCTTTTGAGACGTTCTCTCCAAGTAAACAGAGTGGGAGAGAGATAATCCAGAAGTTATATCCATTGGTGACAAGAAATCCATTCACTGAGGAGTTAAATAACGACAAAGTGAGAATTAAAATGAGGCTGGTCATTCGATAAGAAGGTACCATGTCACAGTGACATAGGAAATGAAAAATAATAAGCCTGGGAAATAATCATTATGCCCATGTTTTATGTTCTGTGGTGAGGTTTATTATTTCAGAGAGAACGCTCCTCCCACAGGACATTCTGATTAAACGTGGCCGGGGGGGAGGGCCAGGCGGAGAGGGTTTGGCAGGTGAGCAGGCTGATGGCAGCCCTGAGTCAACCAGTGGCAAGGAGACAAGGATGAAGAGTCAGACTGGACTGGTGGCCACTGCATCCTTTTGGCCTGGTTGGAAAAGAGAGAAAATGATGGTGGTTTTAGCGCATTGCGTTATAGTAGATTACAAGAAAATGGTGCCTCCTCTTATCACGAGCATAGGACAAGAGGATGTGGCTTGAATCACAGCGTGAAGAGTTTAGGTTGAACATGCAGGAAGAATCTGACAGAATTATTAACCACCAAGTGGGATTCCAAGGCAAGGCGCTCCATATTAAAATGTGCTGCTGGGCAGGAGAACGGTTTCCTTCTGCTGTGTGAATTTACCCAATCTAAAATGGCCTGTGTTTTTGCTTCCACCCATAGATGTATTAATACTTGGAATGATCTTTGCTCAGGCCACTTAGGTGACACCAGCTGAACTGCCCCAGCCCAAAGCCATCCTCCCATCTGCCCTCAAAAAAGGTGGAAAGAATGAAAAATCGCCTTTGAGTATCGGTTTGTCTTTATTTTTAATTTGCTGGGTTTATTTTTATGTCCCTCCCTGTAGTTTCCTCAGCATGAATGCCTCTGGAATGGGCGTTTTAATAAAATCTCACGTCCCAGGGCATGTAGAGCGCCAGGTTCGCAGCCCCCGTGAGTTCAGAGGGGGCTCCTCCGGTGTTTCTCCTTCCAGGGGAGGCTGGACAGACATCTGAGCTCTTGTCATGGGCTAACTTGACTTTCAGAACATAGTGGACAGTGCTCTCTCACTCTCTCTCTCTCTCTCTGGTCCTCAGAAGAGCTTAGAAAATAATGACAAGGTGTCCTCTCCCAAAACAGAATTGGTGGTTTAGAGATTCCCCCAACACCCCCATCCCCGCCATCCCCCGCCCCCAACTTCTGGAATTGAGATGTCTAAATGCTGATGGTGTGGCTGCTTTGAAAACCTCCCACACTGACTGAGAAGACTTGAAGGAGATATTATTGTTCAGGCTGGGCCCAGGGAGGACACCACGCGGGGAGTGTGAGGGGACAGGGGATTTGACTGGAGAGAAGAGGTGTGGCTTCCAGGGCACAGCACACACAGCCCAGGCAAGGAAGTGCAAGGACAGAGGGATAAGAGACAAATGCAGGCCCTGCAGCAGGGAAAGTGGGGCTGGGGAACCTGCCAGAAAAAGAAGGGAGGGACCCAGAGGGGAAAACCCTACAGGGGAGGCTGAGAGCCAGGGTGGCAGCACCTGGGCTGAGTGACCCCCATGTTGCCTGGCGGCAGGGCCTGCTGAGGAACAGGTGGGATGCCGGCCGCCCCCCCAGTGCCCGTGGGACAGCAGCACCTCCACTAGTGTATCAAAATGGCCCCTGACCAGGGCCGGAGGCACAGAGAGCCCCTTGCCCAGAGTGAGCACAGAGGAGGGAGGATTGAGGAGCAGGGAGCAGGCCTTCTGGTGAGAAAACTGTCCGCTGACCTCAGAGGGAATGCAGTCAGGGCCCTCATGGGAATCTCCACCGGCTCCGTGTGGTGGCCACGGTGTTCGCTGGGAGGGACCCTCCACTGAGTCAGGGTCACTTCACAGCGGCCGGGTGCGCCCACAGAAGCCTGCTGGCTGAGCAGCCTGCGGCCGGCCTGGGGGCTGGGGTGATGGCTGCAGGGTCCACCCGCCTCCGTGAACTCCTGGGCTGTGGCCATGGGGCCCTGGCAGCCCTCCAGCCTGAGTCAGCCTGTCCCCAGGGCAGGCCAGCGAGGTTTTCCCAGGGTGCCCAATGGGGGGGGGGGGGGGAAGCATGGAGGGCTTCTGGGAAGAGGTGACTCCCTCAGGCCAGAAGCTTCCCACCAATACCGCAGCTAACTCAGAGTCTGTGACTCAGTGAAGAGTGCTTTCTCTGTGCGTGCGGGGTGATTTAATACTGCGTGAACCTCAAGATTAGGACCTATTACCAACCCCTGCTTTCACATGGGGCAACAGCTAAATTACGTGACTTGCCTAAGAAAGGTAGTGAGTGGCCTGGGACCCACTCTTTCCAGCTCCATGCAAAGTTCCTGATGGAAGTCTGTCTCTCTCTTTTCCTGCTCATATCTAATATTTCCGTCTCTCTCTCTCTCTTACACACACACACAGAGCCCAATATACACTGAAGCTTGCAGCACTAACCCATGTTTACTTCCCAGCTTTGAAATCTCATATATCATTAGCTGATCAAACCGATTCCTTGATGACATTTTGCTGGAGGCTTGTGGGGCAGATATGGTATAAACGAGGATCACAAATATGTCTCGTGGCGAGCTAACAACGGTCTCATTTAGAATGCTTCTCCCATTTTGAAAACGATGCCTTGATTTCTTTTTAATGGCCGTAGCAATCCACAAAGTTTAAATCATTCATTTTTTTAAAAATTTTGATTTACTAGTGCCCTTTGTGCAAGAAATTGGACTGTAGCACAAACTGTTACTTTGGGATTAAATAATGGCAGGAATAAAAATGATTGCTTCAGAGAAGCCTAAAATAAAGTACTTGGGTCCTGTTAACTGGCTTACTAGAGGCTACGCCCGGTTCTAGCGCTCTTGGACGGCATCCAAGCCCTGGTCACATCCACTCCTCACCCAGTTGGTGCTTTTTGCAGGAGACCCTTCCCTTGCACCCACCCCAACCCCCAGTTGAGGGGGATGGCGAGCTCATGGATCAGAAATGGATTCAAATCCTGGCTGGGATCTAACTCACAAAGTAATCCTGATCCTTTTGGCCTTGCTTCCTCATCTGTGAGATGGAATAATGCCCAGGAAGGTAGGTAGCAGTGTTCTGACCAGCAGCAGGATGTTCCCTGGAGACTTTAAGGAAACAACCAGACACCCACTTAACCAAGAGAGCTCATGTGAATTCTCTTCATCAGAAGGCTGGGGATGGAGCTAACAGACCCCAGGCATTGCCTTCAGCTCTGTAAGGCTGTGGAATATGTCAGGAGAGCCTCCTGGATCCAGTGCCCAGCCCAGTGTGACACACACATAGTGGGGCTCTGACAACTCAAAGCTTTGCCCCTATCTTTGGGCCACTGACTTGACTGCCCTGGGCCTCAGCCCCTGCATCTGTAATCGGAGGGGACTGACTACATCTGCAAGATGCCTTTCAACTCTTAAGGAAATGTTAAATACACTGCATTCCTCAGTGTGTTGGATAAGTGAATTGGTTCCACAGTCTTCTGGGTAGGGATGCTGAGCAATCACACCAAATACTTGTTTGCAAAATCTGAGTCTAAAATAATTGAATTTGCCTGGCTTCTGTTTCATCTCACGGTTTGTGTGTAAACACTTCACATTTCCTGGATTTTTCTTTTGCCTGGACCTACAACTACATCTGTAAAGTAGCTCCTGGCTTAGTCGAAGCGGGGACCACAACAAGAAGCATATAAATTGGTGGCCACTGCATGCTAAAAGCCAAATATTAATTTTGTTCAGTCCAGTTCTAGACAAAATTAAATTACCCTCTGGTATTTTCTCCTTTGAGCACCTCTCTTTCATCAAGCCTTCCTTTGCTCTGTCCAGCCCCATCTCAAGTCCTCACCACCATGTGTTCCAGACACAGACTTGTTTGTTGACTGTGGAAAGAAGAACAAATCTGTGCACCCTAAGAACACACAACTCCTTTGTGGCAGAGATGGTTCATGCCCACCAAGCCTGCCAGGTGTTCTCCCACATTTCCCCCTCCCTCTGCATTCAGATCAGGGCCACAGGCTGACCAACGGACTGTGAATGGACGCAGCATGGTCACCTCGGTCGGGTCAGTTAGGAACAGTGTGAGTTCTCTTCACCATCACTGTGACTTGAGGTGGCAGGGCTGGCAAGATGGAAGCTGGGTCCTGGAGCCACTGTTAGGGGAAAGCCCCTAAGGAGAGCTGCCTGATTCGCATTGTACCATGACGTAATGGAAAATAAAACTGCCTTAAGCTACTGAAATTTCGTGGTTTGTTACTTCAGCCTCGCCGAATCGAGCCCAACACATCCCTTCCAGAGGTATTTCCTGCTAAGAGAGGTTCTAGGGGAAATAACAATGCAAAACCCGAGGGAAAGGACTTCTCACAGTGGACCTAGGGATACTTGTCGTAATCAGTGCCACTGCAGCAGCATCTGTAGAAAAAGAGGATCAGCCTCAGCGAACCTTCTTGATACCACTGGTATTGGGGCATGAAGCGACACCGTATGCCTCCTTATGGTCTTGTGCTGCATGATGAATTTGGAAAGTCTCCGAAGAAGGGAGTTTTAAGACACTATTCCTTCAGGCAGAAAGTAACCAAGCCCAGCTTCTAGACAGAGGTAGAACGAGGGAACCAGTTTTCTAGAATGATCTTGAAAAAACAGTGACCTAGTGCCAGAGACAGAAATCCCTTTTCTTCTTCCTGTCCCACCTCATATTATCAGTTATTAAAACTGGGGCGCCTGGGTGGCTCAGTCAGTTAAGTGTCCAACTTCAGCTCGGGTGATGATCTCGCGGTTGGTGAGTTCGAGCCCCGCGTTGGGCTCTGTGCTGGCGGCTCAGAGCCTGAACCCTGCTTCAGACTCTGTGTTTCCCTCTGTCTCTGCCCCGCCCCAACTCTGTCTCACTCTCAAAAAATGAACATTAAAGAAAATTAAAGATAAATAAAGTAAAACACCTGGTTGGCTCTCTCCAAAATCCCACAAGCACCAGAAAATGTGATAATTTGGATTTATTTAAGAATCCAGCGGAAACTTTTTGGAAACAGGATGAAATGCCCATAATGTGCATCTGTCGAGTGAAGCTGGCCTGGTTCTGATGGCCTTGTGGGAAAACCTTCCTTCCTCCCTCCATAGAGACCCTCCTGGGCTTCCAGAGCACCATGGATGGGGTTTTAAGAATTATTCAGCTGGGAGCAACTGCGGCCTAGGGAAGACACTCAGAAAGGAGGCAAAGTACTACCTTGGATCCTAACTCTAAGTTGAGGTGGGTTTTTTTTGGTTTTTGTTTAAAATTTTTTTTTTAACGTTTTTTTATTTTTGAGACAGAGAGAGACAGAACATGAATGGGGGAGGGGCAGAGAGAGGGAGACACAGAATCAGAAACAGGCTCCAGGCTCCGAGCCGTCAGCCCAGAGCCCGACGCGGGGCTCGAACCCACGGACCGCGAGATCGTGACCTGAGCCGAAGTCGGACGCTTAACCGACTGAGCCACCCAGGTGCCCCGAGGTGTTTTTTTTTTAAAGTGTCCCCCACCACATGACTCTTAAGAGTCGCAATCTGGCAAGGCATCATATCTGAGTGCAGCTTCCTGAGGATGTCACTCCCTCCCCCAAACGCTCGTGACACTCACCAGTGGAGACGATCCCCTCCTACCTCTGCCACCGGCTTCCCCTCGGCTCCCTCCAACCGAGCCAGAGGGGGCTTCCAACAAGCCCACGGATACATCTAGGACCCAGAACCCACCTGATGAACCAAATACAGTCCCTTTGGGTCTGGCAGCACATGCCAGCCAAGTCCCAAACCAGTTTATTAGTTTAACCAAAAGGTAAACAGATGATGGAGCTGTAGAAAGACAAGCATGCGAGCAGCTGAAAGCATCACCCGGCTATCCACCGGGAAACAAATTTAAGACATTTCAAGTGGCATTAAATAAATGAGGCTATGTTTTATCTACTTGGAGTTTCCATCGTCTTTAAAAAAGGAAAAAATATATATATATATATTTTTTTTACATTGCAGTATATAAATCTAGACTCTACATATACAGTACAATATATAGGGCGAGCACACGGCACAACACGTATGTCTTCATAGCCGCACCCTAAACTAGGCCAACAGTTCTGTATTTTGTGACCTTCGAACCCAGAAATTCAGGCTGAGGCTACATGTTCTGCAGTCTCCATGATGTCTAGCACCCCGGCCGTCTCTCCTCCAAGCACAGAAGCGCAAATCGGACGAGCCTTGCAAACAGAACAAAGTGCTTTTCGACTGGTTGAAACCGAGGCGCTCTTTATCATGCCCAGTCTGCTCTCCTCGAAAGACCTAAGGGAAATTTGAGGCCTTCCCAGCTCATTCTTTGGTCCACTGCCACGAATCTCTAAACTTTCCCTGGTGTTTCTTGCAGATTTCATATGGCTATTTACATAACATAAATCTCACATAACCTTTGGGAGCTGTCTTTACAGGATTAGGACAAAGGAAAAAAAAAAGCTCCATTTTACAATCTATGCTTTATATCTGGGTTTGTTCTTTTTATTTTTAGAATAAAAACTGGAATTTTGAGAATTTTTTCTTAAAAAGGACATTCTGAAAGTGCTTCTTACACATGTTGATATCGCACATATGGCTTTTTGGTTCAAACCCCCAGCACAGCTCAGATTTGGAAGGGAGAGGATGATGGTGTTACTAGAGACAAAAATGTCACTTAACAGTAACACTGTGATAGCAAGTGTGGGGACCTGAAAAAAAAATGTTATTGATTCCATCTGGAAGAATGTACCTCATTAAGAAATGATTCAGATCATATACGTAGCCCCATTTCTTTCCCCATGACTAGGCACAGTAATGCTATAAAAGTTAGTGAGTAAAACAGGACACTGCTATCAGCAGGGAACATCTTCTGAGGGGCTATTAACAGAGCAGTCGCTGTTCTGAAATCTTTCACAGGCTCAAAATGATCAAATATAGTCAATCGCAGTAGGAATTTCTACACCTGAGGAATAGATTGCACGTAATATAGAGGTACTACAATCCAGATGGCAAAAGACTCCAGACATATAGTGTTACATGCAAAAGAAGGCAATCAGAAATGGCAATGAAGAAGTGGCATTCCGAGACAGGTAAGAGTCCAAACGAGTCCCCATCCTTTTGTGCTTTCTTTTCTGGCTGGTAAGTTACCAAAGAGCATGGCTACTTGTACAGTAATGATTGTGATATGTTCTTGAGCAGGGGGAACGGACACACAAGGCAGTTGCCAGAAACCAAAATGGTCTTGCGTTGGCTCCAGAGGTGTCACGGGGGCTGGACCAGTGGGTCCAATGGGCCTCCGATGCTCCTCTCGCCCTCCCTGGGGTCGCAGAAAGCGGCAGATGCGGGCAGAGGTCAAAAGCCACTGGCTCATCCAAACCCTTTCCAAAGTGGCCTTTCATTCAGCCGTGGCAGTTCCAGCCTCTGCAGATCTCTTCTGGTGGCACTTGATGGAGAAAGTCATTCTCTCCCTTATAGAAACAGTTTGGACTTCTTATAATACTGGCACAAAGGACACTCTGTATTCCTAGGATTGATTCCATTTACATGGAAGGTATGACACTAGGTTTTCAGTTCTTTCTATTTCCCTGTAAAAAGTGACCTCAACTTCCCAGGCCATTGTGCAAATTCATTTTTCCATAGTCCAGAATATCCCTAAGTCCCATATATATATATATATATATATATATATATATATATATGTATATATATATATACACACATATATATATACACATATGTGTGTATATATATATATACACACATATATATATACACATATGTGTGTATATATATATATATACACACATATATATATACACATATGTGTGTATATATATATATATACACATATATATATACACATATGTGTGTATATATATATATACACATATATATATACACATATGTGTGTATATATATATATATACACACACATACATACCAAATATGTGTACATATATATTTATTTATAAAAGTGGATAATTTTGCATTTCAGTCTCAAATAGGTCAAAGAGAATCAGTGAAACATTCATCCTTTTCATGTCAAACTCATCTCCGATTTCCCCCACGATGCCTGTCATAGTGCCTTCCACACCAGAGGTACTCAATAAATAGCTGTGGACTTCACCAATGATCCTCTAACACTGGATGGTCGTTGCAATCACCACGGCCTGTTCTCAGCCCCGCTCCGCCTTTGGCGAGCAAGGGGCCATTGGTCCCTCGCTTCAGAGGGTGATTTTGCTGTGCCTATTGCTCCAGCAGCCCCGTTTAGCTGTCCTGGGCAATGTCAAGCTGGTCCGGCTACGCAATTTCACTTGTTCTTCCATGGAGTTCTTTTTGCGTAAAATGAAGTCAAAGTTCACTTGGCTGTTCATGGCATAAAAGACATTGGCTGAGTCTGGGATCACTAGTTCTAAAGGAGAGAAGGAGAGAGAAGGCAGTCAGCTGGTGTAGGTCAGCCCAAGCACTGACAGTGGCAGGGGGGAAATTTTGTCTGGCCACAAAGCAAGGACCATTGGTCCTTTGTCCTTGGAATGTGAACTGAACCAAACAATGACAACCACCCCCAAAATCAGTTCCAACCACTCCTCAATCCCAATTTCAAATTGAACTAAATGTTCAAATGCAGAATATTTTAGCTAGAAAAAAGTGCAGTAGAAAACAAAGGCGAAGAGACGTTAAATGACACACTCCCAGGATCACAGCTGGTCAACAGCAGAACTGGGCTAGAACCCAGGTATCCTTCCTCCCATCGTCCATTTTACTACTCCAGCATGCAACTTTTCTGAGACTGAGAGAATCCAATGACACAGGGGAGGGAAAAAAAAAAAATCTACAGCATTTTCCAGAACCTTCTACTTGGAATATTGAAATATTTTTTGAAGTAATCCCAAATCAAACCAGTTGAATACTAAACAGCATCTATATAAGATAGAGTACATCTGTAAACATTTAAACTGTTGTCTACTTCAATGATTCCCAAACAGACAGCTGCAATTTCTGAACAGGGACTATTCCAAGTATCATATGAAATTATCAAGCAAAGTTACTTTAATTCGTTTATATTTTTATTTTTTTATTTAAACAAATTTTTTTAATGTTTATTTTTGAGAGACAGAGAGACAAAGACAGAGTGTGAGCCAGGGAGGGGCAGAGAGAGAGGGAGACACAGGATCCGAAGCAGGCTCCAGGCTCTGAGCTGTCAGCACAGAGCCCGACGCGGGGCTCAAACTCACAAACTGTGAGATCATGACCTGACCCAAAGTCAGATGCTTCACCGACTGAGCCACCCAGGCGACCCAAATTCATTTATATTTTTAGAAGAAGATATATACTATTTAGCACTCAGGGGTAATGGGTATCTAAAAAAACAAACGGGAATAAAAGAGGTAAAATGGGCAATAGTATTGGGGAGGCCATCACCAGAGGCATCTGATTGCAGAATGGATGCAGTCAAGCTTATGTTAACTTCAAACACCGAAATTTTATGGTGAGACCTATGCGATCAGGTTCTAAGTGACTCTAGTACATTTTGCACAAATGTCCCCATATTCCCGGGTCAGTAATAATTCACCTCACAACTACGGATCACTTAGCATACCTCCAAAAGTACTTTGGGGCACATATTTCTTGTTACCCTGATAACCATCCTGTGACGTATGAAGAATTAGTAGGGTACTGCCTCCTTTTCACCAATTAAGAACCAAGGCCCGAGGAGGTCAAGCAGCCCCCCGAAGACCACCCAAGTGGTGGACAAAACTGGGCCCAGGATTCCGTTGGTCTCACCTTAGCCTTGGTTCGTGGGCAACATGGTAAAACTCAAGAGATCACCTTGTAGGCTTGGAATTTTAACTGTAACCACATTAAAAGATATAATTGACAAGGGTTTGCCCCACAACTTAGGGGTCCGCTGGATGACTGAGAAAACTCCCAAGAGGTAATTGAAAAAGAATTTTCTCAGAGGCTATATACTTCATCTCTAGGAAAAAGTACTACTCTAATTTCAGCCACTCTTCTCGGGGCCCAAGATACAGCCTAGAGGATTTGCTGGTCAAATGGAGTGTGAACAGCTGCTGCTCCCTTCTCATATTCCCAACTTTAAAAATTCTTCTTTACGCTATACTTGGGGAACAAGTGTGAATTGGGGGCACCTCGGTGGCTCAGTCGGTTGAGCATCCGACTTTGGCTCAGGTCACGATGCCATGGTTTCTGAAATCGAGCCGCGCATCAGGATCTGTGCTGACAGCTGGGAGCCTGGAGCCGTCTTGGGATTCTGTCTCCCTCTCTCTCTGCCCCTCCCCCATTCATGCTCGCTCTCTCTCTCTCTCTCTCTCTGTCTCACAAATAAATAAACATTAAAAAAATGTGTGAATTGGTTAGTGTTGGGTCTGCCAGTAGATAGGGTTAATTTCAGTCAATAACCACACTTGGAAAGAGACTTCTTATGACTGAGTTTCTCCTATGTGACAGAGTACAGACAACTAACCTACCAGCTTATTGTCTCCTCTCAACAAATACAACCCCAATTCAAACTGGCAAATAGATACATTCAGGGTAAGTATTTGCCCCAGTTTTCCTAAAAGGAATTTCTGCCAACAATGGGTTCCTAGACATACTGAAGTATTTCACAGATCACCAGTTCTTTGCCTCAGTAAGTGTAAGATAAAGAGCCTTCAGATTCTGGAGTTAGAAGCTTTTGCTACTTGAACATCAATCATGAATAAAGGTAAACTGAAAGAGGGGCACCTGGGTGGCTCAGTTCCAACACCCGCTCAGGTCACAACCATGCGGTTCATGAGTTCGAGCTCCACATCTGGCTCTGTGCTGACAGCTCAGAGCCTGGAGCCCGCTTCAGATTCTGTGTCTCCCTCTCTCTCTGCCCATCCCCCACTTGTGCTCTCTCTCTCTCTCTCTCTCTCTCTCTCTCTCTCTCTAAAAAAGCATCAAAAATCTTTTAATAAAAAAAGATTAAAAGATAAACTGAAAGATAAACCTATAAACCTCCCATGCATGATTAACTGAAATGAGAAATTATTCCAAGGACCGCTACATTACAGGTTCATATACAACTTAAACACACATTATTGGGTAAAGGAGGTGCGTGACCATATCAAAGACCCAATAGGCCCCACCGCCCCTCACCTTCTGACACAGGGAGAGACCTCTTCCAAGAAGAATGCTTGATAAAAAGTTTATAGAGCATGCAGCGGCACCTGGGTGGCTCAGTTGTTAACGTTTCGGCTCAGGTCATAATCTCATGGTTTGTGAGTTCAAGCCTCGTGTCAGGCTCCGCACTAACAGCATGGAGTCTCATGGGAATTCTCTCTCTCCCCCTCTCTGCCCCTCCCCCCTTCTCTCTCTCAAAATAAATAAGTAAACTTAAAAAAAAAGTTTATAGAGAATGGGCATGAGAATGCACAGCAAAACTGTGGGCAAAACAGGGTTGTTGCGGGGGCGGCTTGAGATGCTTCAGTCTACAAGTGAGGTGACGTCAGGGTTCCCCACACAATTAAAAACCCCTATTTGATTCCATTAAAAAACCCCACCATATTCATTCTCTGACTTCTACACGGGTAACCTGCCACGAGAAGCGACGTGTGCCCACCTTTGTCCTCCGAGATGACCTGTACCAGCTCGTACTCCTCCGCTGGGTCCGAGTCCAGGTTGTGCTTCAGCATCGCCCTCTGGATCACGGCGGGGGTTTTATCCTGGCTCGTCAACTGAAAAGACAATGGATGGGTTTCTAAGTATTCGGCTTCATGAGAGCCCTCTTGACCCTCTTATTCTTGCTGCCTTGTGTCTTCCTGGGGGTAATGGCCCAGTGGAATGAGAACAGGACCAGGAGCCAGAAGCCCTGGGTTCTAGCTCCGGCTCCACCCTTAGTAGCCAAATGATGATGGGCCACTTTCTCTCGCCATCACCTACTCCCTCAGTCAAGTGTCTTCCCTTAGTAAAACAGAACATGTTCCTTGCCTATCTCGTCCACGCTGGTTGAGGTTCCAGTGGGGGGCAGGGTGGAATAGGAGGGTACTGTGCAAAACGCATAGCATTTTTGGTTCTGGGCTAAAATCATCCTTACCTGTTGAGCTACTGCTATGGCACCAGGTTACAACCTGGAGGTTACAAATGACTGCAGTTCTGCACAAGGATCATTTCAAAAAGCACAAGAGACTCCATGACCCAGCAATTTCACATGATCTCACATGATCTCCCAGATCACGCCATGATCTCAGCAATCTAGGTATTGACCAGGAGAAATGAAAACCTATGTCTACAAAAGGACTTCTACACAAGTGTTCATAGCAGATTCACACCCGTAATAGGCCCCAGCTGGAATCAACCTGAACCGCCCTTGACAGGAGAGAACAGGGGAATGGACAGAGAGATTATAGTATATTTCTGCTAGAACACAACTTAGCAGTTATAAACTAAGAACTGACACATGCAACAATGTGGATGAATCTCAAAAGCATCATGTTGCGCAAAAAAAACCCAAACAAACAAAAAGCAAAAAAAAAAACTAGACACAAAAGATTACGTGGTACAGGAGACAATTCTTTGAAAAACAGGCAAAACTGATCTATGGCTTTAGAAAATTAACAATAACGAACCTTAACCTTCACTAGGGTTAAGGAGGGGAACTGATTGGAAGGGACACAAGGGAATTTTGGTGGGGGGATGAAAAATGTTCTTTATCTAGATTTGGGGTGATGGTTATACAGATACAGGTAACTATTAAAACCCAAAGAACTGAACACTTAAGATCTGTGTATGTAATTGCATGTAAATTAGACTTCAATAAAAATCAGCTCCTAGGTGTTCAAAAATAATAAATCTACCATTTTTTAAGCCCAAGTAAAGCTTCTCCTCACCCCCAATTCTGACTTTCTCCCCTTTATCTCTGCACTTCAGCCAACTATTGGCAGGGTACTTGGCGCAAGAGGAAAAGAGGTCTGACTTTTGTAACATCCCTTGAGTGATTTCTTTACATCAGAAAGAATGCACACACACACACACACACACACACACACACACACCACACAAATTATTGTTACTTAAAAATAAAAGCTGTTCTCACCAGGAGGTAAGAGGGGAGACAGCCAGTCAATCAATCAACCAATCAATTTAAAAAAATAAAAGAAGAAGAAGACAACTGATTTCCTCCAGGAAACTGTCTCTGAGAACTTGGAGATGGCAGGGCCTAGATGTCTCCCTCTGGTCCCGAAACAGCAGCTGGTACTTGTGATTCAATAAACAACACGCATTATAATGGGGTCCTTATAAGCGACAAAGACCCTGTTCATTTGTCTATTACCAAAACATCCGGCATACTCCTTTACAAGGGAGAAATAGATGCACACAAAATTCTAAAAGCGGAAATATGTGTTTTGATAGCCTAAAAAAAAATACTCCCACAGTTGGATAGAACTGGACCAGAAGCATGAAGTTAAAGAGAAAGGATCCCACTTTAACTGGGGGGTTGGGGGGGTGGGGAGAGTGGCGGATGTGGGGCTAAGGTGATTAACATTGGGTTAAGTTGTCAACTTTAAACCTACCTAAGGAGAGAGCCAGGCTATCCTTATTTTCTTGACCTTAAACTTCCCCAAGTGTGTCCACATGAGGATGGGATACGGCCAAGAGCTTTCCATGAGTGTTTATTACTCTGTCCCATCCAATGTACTGAGTGGAGTGAAGGGTCACAATCAGTATCAACAGCTCAGTCATGCAGCCTTTGGTTGACATACTGAACCAGCCCTGTCCAGTAGATCTACATAATCTAGCAGACATATTAAAACAAGTGTTTCAAAAGGGAAATTAATTTTAATAACATACTTTATTTAATCCCTCACATCCAAAGTATGATTTCAGTATATAATCCATACAAAAATTACTAATGAGAAATTCTTTCTTTCTTTTGTACTAAATCTTCAAAATCTGGTATATATTTTACACTCACAGTACATCTCCATTTGGACTATTCCCATTTTAAATGCTCAATCACCACATGTGGCTTGTGTACTAAATGGCACAGTATTGAATGACACTAGCGTGTCACCTTCATGTACCTTAAATAGAGAATGCAAAGAATTCCCTGTGCCTCTTCCCCGAGGTTAGCTTCCAGTACCACAGGTTCGTTTGGACTATTTTTGAAAGAAAAGACTCCTGCAGCATGTAATCTTTTGTGTCTGGTTTCTTTAATGCAATGTGGCATTTTAGAGATCCATCCACGTGGTTGCATGTGTGTCACTTCTTAGCTTTTACTTCAGAGTCACTGCAGAGTTTCGAGGGGGGACTTCTCTGTCAGCACGTATAAGAGAAGCCATGTGAAGAAGCCACACTGAAAATACGATACTAACGCTGATGGCATGGCTTCTCGGTGGTTCTTTCACCATTCTCTCTCCCACTTGAGTTCTGTCTCCTCCTGCCCTCACTCCCTGTGTGACCCTGTCCACCCCGTGGGCTGGACGACTCCCAGAACCAGCCTGGCACCAGCCCAGGTTTCTGCCCATCTTCTAGGCAACGTCAGCTGGGTGTCCTACTGACCCCTCCAGTGTAAGCACTCCCCAAACCCTCCTCCTCCTCCAGTAGCTTGCATCTCACTTGGTAGGACCACCAACCACCAAGCTGCCTGGACAGCCTTTAGTTTTCCCTCTTCCTCATCCCCTCCAATGGTAACCCAAAGCTGATGACTAAACTAATGGATTCTATAGTTCTACCTCGTAAAAATCTTTCAAAAATCCACATGGTCTCCAGCCACATGACTGTCGTTCAAGCCCTCATCATCTTCTACATGGAATATGACAGCAGCTTCCTAACTCACTTCCTCACCTCCCACTACCCCCCACCAGAGCACTGTCTCCACAATGCCAGCTACTTTTCCAGTGAACAAATCTGATTGCTACTTAAAAGCCTTCAATGAGATGCTACTGCCTGTAGGACACAAACTCCCTCATGAGGGCTGGAGGCCCTTTACGACCTGGTCTGACCTCTATTAGAGAATGTGGTAGATGTTGAATACTGCTTTATGATCTCCCTTTTGATCATAAGGTCCTCAAAGACAGAAACACCTCACTCGTCTCCCCATCCACAAAGCCTGGCCCCGTGACAAGCACACATCCAACGTTCAAGAAATCTTTTGTTGATTCTATGACTGCTTTAGGAAAGTTTTTCCTTGGAATGTTAGAAGACAGCATACAGGTCATGTTCAGAGCTGAGCTCATGAGCACTCCGTGTGCCCTCCAAGAAGGCAGGTGATAAAGATGGGAGATGGGACCCACTGCAAATGACAGCCTGCTCTTCAGTGCATGAAGTGGCCTGTAAACGAAGAAGTCACTTCCGGGAAATACACACCCAAGGTCATTACCAGGAGACACCTGTATGTATTCCAAAAGCCTGCCATTAATTCAAGACAGTTTTGAGAGTGTGTCAGAAACACAATTTTTACAAGAGGCTCAAAAAGGTCTGTCTCATTTAATTTACAAACAGAGTTCCTTGTGGACTCAAACTGTATTTTCAGCTTGATCATTCACTTTACTAAGTTTGATTCCACATGACTAAAGGAGAAAGATTTGCCACCACGGAGCACACGGCTGAGAATGCATGGGAATTCATTATAAATCCAGACATGTGGTTCCACGGGAAGACTTCCTAGAAGGCATGCAGGAGTGGCATCTTCCCTGGGATACAGTCATTCAGTTGTCCAAATTGAGAGTTTTGAAAAAAGTGACACTGACCAGGATAAGTTTTAGCAATTTTTAAGATGTAAAAACTCTATTTTATGGCCACTGCTGGTATGTAGATTTTTATATAAATATATTACTGGTGCATACGCAGGGAGATTTTGGTACATACTCATTTTGGGCAGATGCCTACATGATGCTAATATTGTACACACTTAGGGGTGTCGGTCCAAGGGCCTTACCATGATGCTCTTGTACATGTTGCCATTGTTGTCCTCTATACTGATGCGGATTATGCAGGTGTCTTCGTTCTGTTGGTTGTAAATGGGAGGCAGCACTGTCGAGGTAATGGATGTCACAGAGACGGAGCGCTTGTGGATTTTGGGGTTGTTGTTGCAGGATGGAGGAGAGGAGAGGGGGTTTATTAAGGACGACATCCCTGAGGAAGTTGTGTCCATGGAATGGATAGAGGAACATGATGAGGAAGACTCAGAGAGCTGGAAGAGTAAACACACACCAGAAGAACACAGATTAGAACCTTGGCCAATGGCGCGCTTCACAATCTTCAAAGCAGAGGTAGATGCTGAGATGAATAAACTTCAATTACTTCCTCCACAACAGCTCACAACACACATACACACACATATCTTGTCACTGGGGTAAGTATCCTGTTGGCAGATGCCTATCAGTGACTCAGTACTTGCCCCCTACATCCAGGTGAGGACGGATGCAAGGCAGTTCTCAAAATTCCCGTTTGCAGCTGCTTTTAAGGAAGTGACCAGCAGATGGCAGCAAATACCAGAAACTAGAGGCAACATGGCCTCCAGCAGGAAGTCAGAAGCTTAACAAGGGCTGGAGGAAAGCCTTACTTACCAACAGCTTATCCAGTCCCATTGCCCTGAGTGGGAATGCTGCTTAACACACCCACCACGATCTGTTTTCTATCACAGATTTTGTAGCAGGAGAGAAAGGTCTATACTTGTCGAAGTTTCTAAGATAAGGACCACAGATTCTACAGCTCTGCGTGGAACATTAGGCCCCTAGAGATCACCGGGCCCCAGTCACTTTCTGCTGTGAGGAACCTTAATCCAGAGAGAAGAGTACTGGCAGCACCATCATGACATACTCCCCAGTTACCTGACTCCCAAGACGAGGTTCACACGGCAAGCATATAGCCAAGGCCCAGTCTAAAGCTGATGAAAATGTGGTAAATGAACATAGTATAGCACTACCTCGGTGATGTTTAGCACTGTGATGTGATGAGTTTGCATATATCTTATCTCACGTGGCTCTCCCAACTATCTTGTGAACAAAATGCAGAGCATTATAAAGATAAGGGAAAAAAGATTCAGAGAGGGAACACAGCCTATGAGAAGCTCCATTACTTTCTACTTTTCTACTTTCTACTTTTAAGGAATGAGATGCTTTTCCAATTAACTACAGTTACCATAAACTATGCAAGACTAATTACCAAAGAAACAGGATGCCCAAATTCATTAGGTTGTGTTAAAAAAAAACAAAAAACCCTAAATTGAATCATTTTAAATATCAATTCTTATTGTGGAAAATTACAAATAATTTCTCAGAATGAGTTAAGCTAAACTGTTATATATATTATATAACAAATATTTCAGAAGTCATTTAAAAAATAAGTAACCTACTTATGTCTTTTATACCTGTGTACTTTTCCAAGGAAAAAGCATACAGAAACTTAGCATTCTGATTATCTAGCATCCAAGTAAAATGGGGTTTATCCCAGTTTATTTCCTAAGGACTTCGTCTTCCTATAGCATAACTTTACATTAAATTCTACTATATGATTAGTTTAATTAGAGCCAGCAAGCTGATTTGACAACTCGGATATGTAGAAGTCTAACTGTGGCTCTATAATATGGTTTAGTAACATTTTTTGTCTATTTTCCCAAGTGAATCAACTTTGTGACTCAGTGTGAGGGCGAACTGATGGTGCATAATTTCAACAGCATCACTTTGCTTGAAGGTACACCACACACAGTAGCCAAGAGGGTCCACTGTCCAGTTACTAGTTCAATTTTTTCACCTCCCTTTTCCTCTGTATAAATCCCCTTTCCTTCTGTTAGACTTTCCATAATTTTAATGACACTTAGGATTAAGATAAAGCTTTGAAGATGCCTGAGTTGCAGAAGCTCTAAACGGACCACCTGATGACGCCCCTAAGGTCTTGCTGAGAATTTGCTCTGAGGAGCAAGTGTGAAAATAAATGTTTAAAAACCATGATTGGGGGATGAAGTGACAGGAATGCTAAGTACACTTCACTGAACAGAGCAATCTCATAGAGCGCCACTGTGGAAGGGACGCGGGACACCTGAGGCTCAGGATCCAGAGTAGGGAGAGGCTGTGGAGGTCATCCAGGACCCGCTATGCAGGGAGCGGGGGCACCAAGGCCTTTCCAGGTGACATTCAAGGATACTACAGCCCAGCGTGTGCGTGCATCCAAGTCAATGATTCAGCTTTAAACCGACAGAAATTCGTGCCTCTGAGGACGGTTCACCTGAAGAATAAAAATTCCTGACTTGTGCAAGAAATTAAAGCACCCGTGTGATAAGAGAGGAGTCAAGGGGTGTGCAAATGATACACACTTGGGCTGGCTACTGTGTAGTTTTAAGAGGGATGATCTGGACCTTCGCACATGTCCAGTGCACCAACAGGCATAAAGGTGATTCCACCCCCTTCCTGGACAGCGTGTGATATACCTCTATTGTCATTTGTATGATGTCTACCATCAGAAAATGGGGCCACAAAGAATTAGAACGTGTCTAAAGGTGAAGAATGATACCTCACTCCAGATTTTGACAACTTCAAAGCTGTATCTCAAGCCATGGAGAATGATTACATCTCCGGTTTCAAAAATATATGGGAAAATGGAGAACAGACTCAAAGGTGTTTGCAGTTTGATATCCTTCAATATCCAGAGGATGTGCCTCTGGATTTCAACATAGAAAGGTAAGATCCAGCTGGGGCAGCACCTGAGACATCTCAGCCTGATGAGTCCTGAGTATGATGTCCATCCTAGATCGGCTACACTGTGACAAGGTCACTTGAGGGTTCCTCTACTGCTGTTGTTGTTGACAACACAATGTGAAACTGCACACTGATCCTCTTATAGAATGGCAGAAAAAAACAAAATGGGGGGATTCTTACCAACACTCTACCTCACTTGCTTACGCTTAAGCTAAGGGGCTAACAGTCGCTTACACAGCAAGTCTGGCTGGCCAAAAATCTCCCCCAAATGGTGCAAATGCTAGCCACATCACAGTTGATGTTTCTGATTCAAACTTCTTCACCAACAGATTAAAGCAGGTGTGTACAGAAGATTACGACAAATCTTGTTCTTATCGTTGTTGTTGCTATTTTTATTTCTTTATGAAGCCATGGAAAATGGAAACTCTATGGGAATTCTTTTATCACCTCTCAAAGTATACAATGGTAGATTGTATACTTGCTACCAATTCCTTACGCCCCTCTGAATCCATGTCCTTTGCCCTGTGACTCCACAGTTCCTCCCATTAGAAGGAGTCCCCTGCCTCACTTATTTATGTGAGATTTGGCCACATGATTTGCTTTGGGCAATAAAATGTTGGTATTATGACCAAAGTAAAGGCTTGATACATACCTATGGGGCTGGACTTGCTCTCTTGCTCATTTGTCTTAGCTTACTAACAGTATGCCCCGGATAGCCTCATTATGCCAAGAAGAATGAGAGGAGCAGACCTGGACCAAACCCATGACCTAGGGCCAAGCCCAATGCACATCAGCCAACCAGCAGATACATGACAGAGAATAAATGGCTGTTGTTTTAAGTACTGAGTTTTGGAGCAGTTTGCTATGTAACATTATTGCGGTAAAAGCATGGCAAAGACAAAATATGACACCAAGAGACAAGGCTGACACATCTCTGTCTCTTGACTTTGCGCTCCTTCTAAGAAAATCCTCTGAGTCCTAAATAAAGTATACCTCATGTTACAGGCCACAGTCCTTCAGTCACCTTTGGATCCAAGACAATATTTCAAAGGCCAGATGAATACACCAATATGCTCACTATTTTTGGACCAGTTTCTATGAGAAATGGGTCCCTAGATTGAACTCTACTTTGACAGCTCCTATAAACATGAATTTCAAACTACTGTACAGTGATACACTTGAAAACAGACATTCTCGTGTGGCAACCACTAAACTACATCAGGTGTCTACATTAGGACTTATGGGAAAGGAATGAGGGAATACCTTTTTTTGAGGCTCATCCGGTGTGTCCATGGGGGTGATAGAGCCCTCCTCGGCCTCTGAGTGGTTTGACTCACAGGACGACACGCTGACAGAGTCCATGCTTTCACCAGAGCTCCCACTGGCAGTGGACTTGGGCTGCTCTTTGGTGGGAGTGCTACTGGTAATCATGTCCGACCCCAGAAAGAGTCTGCAGAACACATAAGGCCAGGCAGTTGTTTACAAATATGGAATCCATGATTTAGCAATAGTTTGTGCTAATTAACCCCTTAATTGTTTTGCCAATCTTGCATGCCCTGGCATGACTGGAAAACATTTCCTATAAAGTGTCTAATAGATCACAGTAAACATCTCATCTGAATAGGTCATTTCCAACCTCAAAGAACACGCAGATTGCTTAGCTGAATGAGAGGCCATATTAATCTGAGGTCTTTCACTTTTCCAAAGAAGACATCCAGATGGCCAACAGACACATGAAAAGATGCCTGACGTCACTCCTCATCAGAGAAATACAAATCAAAACCACACTGAGATACCACCTCACGCCAGTCAGAGTGGCTAAAATGAACAAATCAGGAGACTGTAGATGCTGGCGAGGATGTGGAGAAACAGGAACCCTCGTGCACTGTTGGTGGGAATGCAAACTGGTGCAGCTGCTCTGGAAAACAGTGAGGAAGTTCCTCAAAAAATTAAAAATAGGTCTACCCTATGACCCAGCAATAGCACTGCTAGGAATTTACCCAAGGAATACAAGAGTGCTGATGCATAGGGGCACTTGTACCACAATGTTTATAGCAGTACTTTCAACAATAGCCAAATTATGGAAAGAGCCTAAATGTCCATCAACTGATGAATGAATAAAAACTCTTTTTAAAGTTGAGCTTGCAATACAGTAAGGAAAATCCCTACAGGCCAGAAATGAATAGGGAACTGAAAACCAGAAGTATGTGAGCTAACTCTGCAGCTGCTCTGGGTGGGGAGCGGGAGGTACCAATCTGGGGGAGCTAGGGACATGGGTTTTAACACATATACAGACCCAAAGATGAGGGCCTCTGTTTATATAAGGTGGGGGGATGAAATTGAAATCCCTTATAGAGCCAAGACCCTCAAAGAGCTATACCCTTAGTAAAAAGATGGGCTAGAAAAATGTCTTCCTACTGGCACAGGAAGACAACAAGGAAGCTTATCTGTCTTGGCCTGAGCTTGGGTGAAAGAAAAATGTCTCCCCTAAAATCATGTGTTATCTTGGCCAGCACCTCACTCAACTTTGCTACCTATACTTCTGTGCAAACCAGAATTAAAAAACATTTCTGGAAGAATACATCTTCAACCCAGGATGTAGAGGATTTTCTGTTAAAGATGAGCTCATAATACAACATTACAAAAACATACAAGGAAATATCCCACCCAAAGGGAGTCAACAAACATTAGACTCTTGAGAACTTCAGATACAAGAACTGACAGAAAGAAACTAATAATTTATTCATTCATTTGACAAATGTTTGAGTGTCTACCACAGACCAGGCTATAAAATATGTTTAAAATATTACAGACATAAGAAAAAAGGTTGAAAACAGGAGAGAAGAACAGGACATCCTGACAAAAGAACAGGAAGACAATTTGAAAAAAAATTCGCTTCTAGACTAAAAAATTCAGTGATTTAAAATAAAAACTCGGTGGAAGGATTAAATAACTGTTTAAGAGAAGCACTGAAAACAAGATGACAGATCTGAAGAAAATGTTAAGAAATCAGCATCAAAATATAAAGACATGGAAAATAAGAAAGGTTAAAAGATGGAGACTGGAATAAGAAATGTTGACGTGTGTAAGAAGAATTCCAAGAGAAGACAATGAAGAGAATGGAAGAGTGACCTTATCTGAAGAGATGGTGGCTGAGAAGATTCCAGAACTAATGAACTGCATGAATCTTTAGATCCAGGAACTACATCTTGAATAGAATAAATAAGACTCAATCCTCACTTAAACTTTCTAATGGTATATCAAAGACAAAAGAAGTTCTTAAAAGCAATGGCGGGGGAGGGAGGGGGGGAGGGGATGGGCATAATACAAAGGAATGGTAAATAGATAGCAGACATCTCAAAAGCAAACAGCAGAAGTGAGAAGACCTGGAATACTGTCTTCAAAGTGCTGAGTGAAAATAACGGTCGCCCTTGAATTCCATACCCAGCTAACAGAATTCTGAGAGTGAGCACAAAATAAAGACTTTCTCAGACAAAGATGGAGAGGGTTCACATTAACAGACAACATGAAAAAGAGTAAAAGGAGAGAAGGGTAAGACGCAAGAAGGAAAGGCATGTAAAGAAACTAGCAAATGCAGCCAAGCCCAACAAGCACTGACTGGACAAAATAACAAGAGTAGAACCACTGAGCTTGATTTTTCATTAAATATTTCAGGAATTATAAGCTCAAATTCCAAGACCTGAAGCATGTCTTTGTTCTGTCTCATCTCTGACCCACCACCTCTTGCCCCATTTTCCATGTCACTTCCTTTCTTGGACCTCCAAGCCTTACTGGGGCTCCAGGGGAAAGCACTAAACTCTGACCACAATTTTCAGGGGAAAAAGCAATGCCACTGTCGTACACCCCCGTGATTACGAGGTAGACCTTTGAAGGCTGTGGACTAGTGGTCCGCAGCCCGTCATCTGAGACTCTAGCTTTGAACGACACTGTTCAAAGACTAAAGGTTCTTCCATTTGCACAATTCCATGAGGTCATTTCTGCTTTACAAAGGGTAATTCTAGCTCAATACTAGGCATCTCTGACCTTCAGAGCAAGCACACCTTCCCTTATGGCTTCAAAATTCTTTCCAACCTCTTTGGAAAATGGATCATTAAATGTGGGGAGAGCAAAGAGTACATTTTCCACATTTTAAAAAATGCTAACATCATAAAATATTTTGGAAATCGATGGCATAGAATCACCCTTATATGTACAAGAAATACGAAGGGTGACCATGTGGCCTGTTTTATTCATGATAAATGTTCAAACTCAGATACCGAAGGTTTTAACTCAAGCATCTTGGCAAGATTTCACCAAGGAGAGAATGTACTCCCTGTCTACCACACTTCATGCATGGCACTGCACCCTCACAGTTAGGGTTAGGGTTAGGGTTAGGGTTAGGGTTACATGAAACTTTAGATTTTCATGAAAATATTGGGGCGCCTGGGTGGCGCAGTCGGTTAAGCGTCCGACTTCAGCCAGGTCACGATCTCACGGTCCGTGAGTTCGAGCCCCGCGTCAGGCTCTGGGCTGATGGCTCGGAGCCTGGAGCCTGTTTCCGATTCTGTGTCTCCCTCTCTCTCTGCCCCTCCCCCATTCATGCTCTGTCTCTCTCTGTCCCAAAAATAAATAAAAAACGTTGAAAAAAAAATTAAAAAAAAAAAAAAAAGAAAATATCTCTGCAGAGTTTCTGCATGTGTCAGACTTGGTGCAAAGAGAGGACCCAGGGGTGCTAGAGCACCCGGCACAATAAATATGGATAGCTGG
The DNA here is from genome assembly GCF_028018385.1 of Neofelis nebulosa. Taxonomy (NCBI): domain Eukaryota; kingdom Metazoa; phylum Chordata; class Mammalia; order Carnivora; family Felidae; genus Neofelis; species Neofelis nebulosa. The sequence goes on from NC_080796.1 coordinate 30,783,010, forward strand.
GTTGGAGAGAAGTAGTGGGAAGCAGTTATATCAAAATGCATCTACAGTGGCTACTGCCTGAGGACAGGGAAGGAAAAGCAAGGGGGTAAAGGCATTAGCACTTAGGGCTACCTGGGGTGCCTGGGTGGCTCAGTCAGTTAAGTGTCTGACATCAGCTCAGGTCATGATCTCACGGTTCATGAGTTTAAGCCCTGCATCGGGCTCTCTGCTGTCTACATGGAGCCTGCTTCAGATCCTCTGTCCCCCTCTCTCTATGCCTCTCCTCTGTTCATTATCTCTCTGTGTGTCTCAACATAAATGAATACACTTCCAAAACAGAAAATAAAAAAAGGACTAGATGTACCTGTGCAGACCTCTGACTGCCATAGCAGGTCCAGAAATTTCCAATTATTTCTCATGCAGAAGACCATCAAAATGCCTGGCACCCCTGGCCTCACCTCCTGAGGAGTCTGATTCCCTGTGTAGGTGTCCATCTTACCAACTGACAAGGCTTGGTCAGGTCCTCGGGTCACCTCACAAGAGAGTTCATTCTCCTCCAGGATTGCAGCCATGAAAAGATAGCAAGACGCTATGGAAACTCTACAGGGGACAACCCACGAGCTCAGAAATCTAGTGTTCAGGAGGGCCAGGGGAGGCATCTGGACAGAGGTTTGGCAAGATATCAAGACTACCTTCAAAATGCTTTCAATAAAATCACATGTCCCAGTGTAATCTTCAGATGTCACCTGATATCAGGTGGAAGCCTGAGCAGCTTCATTAGTGGGACATCATGCCATCCACACCAGTAAGCACCTGCACATGTTAATTGGAAACATGACAATACCCAAGTTCGTGTGCCATCCTTGCCTCCATGTCTCACTGGGGATCACTGAGGTAGGTGGATAGACAGTGCTGGGAAGTAGCAAAAACCCACAGAAACAGTCAGAATCCTGACCAAAAAAAAAAAAAAAAAAGACTAAAAAAGACAGTAACAGAAAGTTGTTTCATGAAAAAATAACGGTGGCTCTCCAGGTACCCTTTGAGAGCGAGGCAGTGTTTGAGAAGCGTTACAACCCCACCAGTTGTGCACCAACCCACTGAGATGAACATTACTATTCTGGTCTCACAAATGATGACACAGAAGTTCACACAACAGATAAGAGGTGGAAAGTTGGGATCTGTCAGGTCAGCATGGCTCCCAGGCCACCCTGCCACCAAAAAAAAAAAAAAAAAAAAACCCAAAAAACTGTCCAATATGCCCTAGTCATTGTTCTTGCTCGTCCCTGGCAATGCGGAGTGTGACACCCAGGGGATCAGACACAGGTATAGGTCTTCAAAGGCAAGAGCAAATTTATTAATCAAATGACAATCCTTGTTTCCTGGCACTGACCTCTTTGGCTTTCGTTTGATTCGTTAGCCTGACATCTCTTGGAGTCTAACGTCTGAGAGATCAACTTGGTGACACAGACTAGATCCTCTATGGCTCTTCTGTAAAAATGGCTACCATCAAAGCACGGGGGCTAATTAAGCTAACAGTTTCTCATTCTTTCCTCCCACCCTCCACACCCTTTCCCTCTGCCTTGTCCTCCTTCCCTCATCTTCTTCCTCCTCCACTTTTTACCTCCTGCCCCATCTTTCCTTCCTCTCTTCCTTCACGAAGTATTTTTCCCATGGGCAGTATAGTAAAAAGGTATCTTGGCTCTATGGCCAAATCTTGAGTTTGAATCCAGACCTTCCAATAACTAACACACTATTTACCCTGTCTGTGCCTTACTTTCCTGGTTTATAAAGTTGGCATAACAATAGGACCTACCACTTAGATTATTTTGTGGGTTGGATGAAAAATACGTGTATTATCCTTAAAACAGTGTTGGCCCATGGCTCAGTTTATTCATTCAATAAATATTTATTAATTATCTACTATGTGCCAGGCACCATTCTAGGTTCCGGGGAGACAGCAAGGAACAGAAACCAGACACACGTGCCTGCCTTCGTGGACTCTGCATTGGAGATAATCAACAGACACATACAGCAAACAGTATGTCACACGGAGGTAAAGGCAGTGGAGAAATTCAAAGCAGGTGAAGGTGACAGAGTGTGCCACGGGAGGTAAGGCAGATGGGGCATGGTATTAAGTAAGGTGGTTGGCAGAAGGCTGAGAAGGTGATGTTTCAGCAAGCATCTGAAGGGAGTGAGTGAGTGAGTCATTTGGCTATTTGGGGAGCAGTGTTCTGAGCAGAAGAAACGGCACGCCTAGCGTGTTCAGGGAGGTGTGGGTGGCTGGAAAGCAGAGGAGAGTGAGCAGAAAAAGATGAGGACAGACAGTTAAGGGACAGGCAGGGCTGGGATGACATGGCAGTCCCTGAAGGGTCGTGAGGGCCACTGTAAGGACGCCTGATTTTCCTCAAAGGGAGACAGGAGTTATGAACTTGGCTATGGAGTGCCTCCTGCATGCGTGGCACTGAGCTGGGCAAATAGCCACGAGTGTGATGGACAAGGGTCCCGCTCTCCAGCGGCTTACGTTCCGCCACAGGAAGCAGCCAGTGTGACCGAGAGTGATGGGGGAAGGCGGCGGCATCAGAGAGGGCTGTCTCTCAGGAGCGAACGCTGTTGCCCATATCTGAAGGGACCAGCCACAGAGAACGAGCATGCCAGGCCACGGGAACATCTGGTGCAAAGGCCCTGAAGCAAGAACGAGACTGGTGTGGTTGGCAGATGGCTAGAAGCTGGGCATGGCTGGGTCTCGGCGAACAAGGGGGCAGGTCGGATGAGAGGAAGGTGGTCAAGAAGGTTGGGGGAAGATCACGAGAGTCCTCCTAAGCCACGATAAGGAGTCTGGGTGCTATCTTACAATAAAAGCATCAGAGGTTTTTAAGCAAGGAAGCGGTATAATCTGGTGTGTGTTTTATGCGAATACCAGACTATTTGGTGGAGAATGGACTGTTGAGGCAAGGCTGGGGCCAGAAGCCAGTAAGGATGTTGTGGGAGTGGTCCAGGTAAGAGATGATGGTCGCCCATACCCGAGAGAACAGTGGAGAAGAAGGAATCGATTCAGAACAGGTACTGGGTTCACGACAGAAAGATTAACAGGTGAGTGAACTGCTCTTCACTTCCGCCCTGGCTCAGGGCTGCGGTACTGAACATCCTGTCCCTTCTCTGATGAGACCCTCTGGGACCCGCGGGTGACACTCACAGGCTGAGCCTCTTCACCATGCTCTTCCGAGGCTTGGGAGAGGTGGCACTGGCGTCAGCAGCCGCTTCAATCTCGCAGGACAGGGCGTAGCTGGGGAAGAAGAAGGGAGCTTGTGAGGTCAGAGCCTGAGAACTGACGAAGCGACGGAAGTGCACACGGTCTGCCCGTTTTGTTTTGGAGGAAGTCTCTGACCGTTCAAGGTAAAGATACACACCATGTTGTTCCCCCACCAATCTCAGAGGGTGTGGACTTCATGGCCAAGTTTTAAAAATTTATATGTGTGCTTCCTCCCCTCACCCCCACCCTGGCCTATGGACCGAGGCTGTTTAGTGCTGCATGCCTCGGAGAGGGACTGTGTGCTCTGGCAGCATTGAAGGCTGACTCCACTGCTTCCTGATCAATCTCATCCCGCTACTAAGCCAGGGGGAGAATTACTTCTTGTCTGGTACCCTCCCCTCATCACTTCGTGTGTGTGTGTGCCTGCACGTGCTCAACTCTTTGTCTAAGAGAAATGAAAGAAGAGACTTTTGTAAACTATTTAATCTTTAACGAACAGAGGCAGTTATATTATTGGTAAAGATGTGTTAAATATGATTTTTAAGTGCTGAAACAGCCTAAATTAAAAACACTCCAAATTCGGACATCTATATGCCAGGCAGATGTACGTAACTTCCATAAGCACAAGAGGAATTTATATATGACTTGAAATGTCTTTTATGAAAGCTTGTAGCTCTAAATAGATGTACTTGGTTCTGGGTAGGTGAGGAAGGGTCAGTGTGGTAAATAGTAGCTCAGTAAGTCGTTAATTATGTGTACTTTTTTTAAACCTAAGGATGCATCCAGGTATTTGCTCATATGCAGGTATTCGTCGATAAAGGAATTTTGCAAATATTAGCTTAAGCTCTAGAGGTGGTTATAAATCTGACAGAAAAAATAGGATATGTTTAGCAAGATTCTTCTAATCACTAAAAAGTCAATTATTACAATTAACAAAAAGTTAATTGTTAGAGCTGATATTGTGGGCCTAGACTTTCCGATCCAGACCACTAGCCATGATATGTACGTCCCCTATGTGAGAAGGACGTACACATAGAGAGAAAATTAATTCATACAAACTGATCATCAGAGCAGAAATGTAAAGAGAGGCAGTAACTGCTTTATTTTCTACATGGCAAAGAAAAAAAACCTTCACCAACCAATGAGCACTGAATCATAGGTTTTAATGTAACAGGGATCACAAAGGACCTCAGAAATAATCGATCTTCCAAATGAGGGAACTGAGGCACACAGAGGTTATGTGATTTGCCCAACCATTATACAACCACCTGATGAGTCTAGGTTGGAGAGTCAAGAAGACTGGAGTTTAAATCCAAACTCCATCACTGACTAGCTGAGTTATTCTCTGAATCTCAATGTCCTCTTTGGCCAAATACTTATTTTGCTGTCAGTTTTGCTCTCCCTGACGGTAAACTTTCAAGGATATCCCCCAGTCTACAGCAGGGGTCAGCAAATATTTTCTGTAAAGGACCAGATAGTAAGTGTTTTAGGCTTTGCGGGCTATACGGTCTCTCTCCCACCTAATTAGCTGCCTTTAAAGCATGAAAGCAACCATAAATAAGATGTCAATGAATGGGCTGTATTCCAATAAAACTTTATTTACGAATACTAAAACTTAGATGTCAAATAACTGTCCATGTTACAATCTTCCCTTTTTTTTGAACTATTTAAAAATGTAAAAACATGTGGCGTGCCAGATATGGCCTGTAGATTCCAATCTGCTAGACTACAGGGTAAAGACTAACACCCTCGCTGGGCCAACAGTCAAAGCACTGGAGTTGATGTCCTTTTCCATGCGTATCAACCAAGACTTTGAAAACTGTCCCTTGTGTCCCAGCCAACAGAATTCTCACTGTTCTTCCAAATGCCAAAACCATGTCAGGCCACCAAGCCTTTGCTCATGTTCTTCCCTCTGTACGGAATTTTCTTTCCCACTTCTCCTGGTGAAATCTTACCTTTCCTTCACAGCCTAGCCCAAATATTTACACCTTTTCGATCATATTCCCTACCTTCCCTCATCCTGAAGAAATGTTCCTGCCTCCAGATCCCGTAGCAGTTTAGTTACCCACCATATGTCAGTTTTTCATGAACCTGTCTCTCCTTCCCAGTTGAAAGCTCCCTGGAAAGCCGGTACCAATGAACAAAAATGACAAACATGGTGACGGTGGTGGTGGTGACCTTCACTTTAACAATGCTTTTCCAAATATGATTTCACTTAATCCTCACAAGCATTTTATAGATGAGTACGCTGAAGATCAGGCAGAAAAAGTGACTTGTTCAAGGTTACAAAGATAAATAAATGGTGGAGCCAAGAATGTGAAAGCACATCTTCTGACACATCAGTTCAGCTTTTCCTGCTATACCATTACCCTTCGGAGATGGAGGATCTAGAATCTGGTAGCTGGTCAATAAATAGTTGCTGAACAAAGGGGCAAGAGAGGAACTGGATGTAGTATTCCTCTCGCCGACGCCTTAGCTCTATCCTGACAGGCAATACATGTACCTACCTTTCCTCCTCTGTTAGAAGCTGCTGTCTCTGGAACCACTGGATGAACTTTTGGTCTGGGGTCATACAATAGCTGTTGCAGGCAGACTGTAAGAGTTTTATTTGGGCAATCACTTCGAATTCCTACAGCAGACGGAATACCAAAAAGAAAGTAAATAAAAAGGCCAACCAAATAGTGTATACATCTTTCCAACATGAAAACACACCACCTTAGGATAAACAATGGAGAAAAACATCGAGGAGAACTCTCAAGTACTGCCTTTCTTAGAAATAAAAGAATTGTGAATCTTAGGGGCGCCTGGGTGGCTCAGTTGGTTGAGCATCTGACTTTATTCAGCTCAGTTCATGACTTCACAGTTTGTGGATTCGAGCCCCACAACGGGCTCTGTACTGACAGCTCAGAGCCTGGAGCCTGCTTCAGGTTCTATGTCTCCCTCTCTCTCTCTACCCCTCCACCATTCACACTCTTGTCTATCTCTCTAAAAAATAAACATAAAAAAATTAAAAAAGAATTGTTAATTTTAACTCTAAATCCCTGAAGTCTTTGTATGTTTATTTGTCAATCCTCCCTTCTCCTTGAAAAAGCAATTTATATGAATAAAACAAGCTAGCAGAGCAACCCAAACTAGTTATTACCTAAAGCCACAGTGGCTTCCTTTTTCTCTTTTACGTTTTCATTCTAGGGATAGAAAAGTTATTTTTTAAAGTTGTGTACTTTCAAAGTACATTTCAAATTTCCATGACTATGTCCTAAAAGATAAAGGCAAAAATGAACTTTATGTCAGGAGGCTCCTAGGTTCCCCTTCCCCATTTTCTTCAACCCTTACTCCTGAGTAAATAAGTTTGGGTAGAGCTGAAAAGCTAAACAGTCTAGGGCCTCATAAACTCAAATGTTTGGATTTCCTGAATCCTTGGGTTTTTACTACTCCAGTAAATCCTTTAACTAAATCTTTTAAAGCTCAGAAGAGAAGCAAGTATATAATTATGTCCAGTATTATTTATACTTCTTCCGATGTTTCAATAAAGATTTTTTTTAAGTCAACAAAGGGTATAAGCTTTAGCTTTAATACTCAAATTTTCCAAAGGTTTAACATGCTAGTCTTAAAAGGAAAGAGAGTACCATCCAGGGTTATTCCCAAGTTCAAGGACAAAGATGGGTAACTCTGGAGGGCAATAAGTAAATTTGTTTTATCATTCCAGGACATGACAGAAGAAATTCAACAATGAGCAGATTCTGTGGGCATCAACTTCCCATCCAATGACTTCAGCTCTTGGTCTCCATATCCTTAAGGAATATTTATCATCATGCTCTACTCTGCCAGGGACAGGAGACTTAAAGTTGCCTATGTTAGCGTATCTTGTTACCAGTGAGCTCAGCCTGGTTGGCTCCTGAAGTTTTGATTTTAACTCAATGTTATTTCCTTCTGGAAGTTTCTCTGGCTCCACAAGTTGGGGATAGATGCCCCTCCTACATATTCCTGTGATACCCTCTACTTCTCACAAGCCCTTATCTGCTGTATTATAACTTCCTTACTGTCTACCTTCCTCCTGGATGGTGAACTTTATGAGGGCAGGGGGCTCTGGGTTTTCTCTGCTGCAATCCCCAAACCTATCAGAGTGGTCCACCCATGTTAAGTAAAGTATGCCAGCAATATTTGTGGAATGAATGAATGAATGAATGAATAAGTAAAGAACAAGGAGTGCTGGGCGGGGGTGGGGGCGGTGAAGGCATTATTTTGCTCATTCTCCTTTGAATCATTTACATCTCTCTTCAAACACACTATTTTAACTCTAAAACCATAGTAAATTTTCAAAGCTCTGCTTTATCTTTTTCAGAGCAGTGCAAAACTATTCACAGAAACATTCAAGTTGACGTTGAACACCCCCTTCTCGTGTTGACAAGAAAGGAAAAGAATAACCATCCGCATGTAACAGTGAAGATCCTCTCCTTTCCTCCCTCAGACCAAGAGTTCATCATCTTTATTAACTCTTCTATGTCATTTACTCTTATGAAGGCCCTTCTCCTTCACAGGGTGAACCTGTCATTGTCCAAGCTAATTAGAAACAATGAGATGGGCGGGGCAGGGGGTGGTAAGGAAAGAAATGTGGGTTCTGGAGCAGCAGGACAGGGCTTGTGTCCTGGGTCCACTACCAGGAGACCCTTGGTCAAGTTGAGGAAGATAAAACCTACTTCACAGCACTCTGGGGGAGTAATACATAGGAAGGCACAAGTCACAATGGTATATGATAAATGCTTGATAGATGCTAACTGAAAACTTAAGTCTCCTCTTCTTTTTTTTCTTTATGCCCAGACGAAGTAAAATGGAAAACTACAGCCAAGACCTCTACTTACCCTTCTCCTTTTCTCAAAGTTTATCAGCCCACCCTGAAAGAAATTAAATTAAAAAAATAGTGACAAACCAAGCTACTTTGAAACACAGCCCTACATTGTCCCATGTCTCATTAAAATATATCACAGGGATAATAAAGTCACAATTATTAATGACACTACAATTTTAGCTCCTATGTAGGAAGAGAAGCAGCATTTGCTTCAAGAAAAACATTCTTTTAATTATAATAGGACAGGATAGGCAGACAGCCTTCTTATAAAATGTCTGATACTGGGATGCCTGAGTGGCTGAGCTTCTGACTCTTGATTTAGGATCAGGTCATGATCCCAGGGTCATGGGATCAAGCCCCACATCCAGTTCAATGCTGAGCGTGGAGCCTGCTTAAAATTTTCTCTCTCTCTCTGCCCCTCTCCCCTGCCCACACATGTACTCTCTCTCTCTCTAAATATATATATATATACGTATATATATACATATGTAATATAAATTAAAAAGAAAAAGTCTGAAATGAGCTAAAGTAGTAATGATAAGGAAGCTACAATTCAGAATCCAAATATATTTGTAGAGCCAGTAAGGGCAAAAGCTTGAGTACATGTTCCATTACGCTTTATTTCTTGACCCAAAGCAACAAAAACAGACGGTCATTGACTCATACTGGAAACCAAATTGTCAATGGTTTATCAAAAGGGAAGTCCTTTCTACACAGCCTCACAAAAAACTTAAGTTTCAATTCTTCATCCTGCGGCTCCTGTTCTCAGTAGGCTGAATTTAACTTCAAGATCACTGGTCACTCCCCCAAAATTCCCCAATGCGAATGAGTGTTTCCTGAGATAAGCCGAGGCAGAGGACGGGAAGAGATAGAGCTCAGGAAATGCAAAATGAATGCACATGCCCACAACAGCACAAGGAACTCAGAAGTAGGTTTGTGCAAAACAACTGCCCCGCCTGCTAATTCTGATGGAGTGAAAGCAGGCTCATCTCATGAGATAACCAGGGAGGGGAGGTAAATTTAGATACACGAGCAACCCTTAAATCTCATTTCAAATGTCAAATTTCTTCTCCACTTAGTATTTTATTACAGCTACTAACAAGTGGCTTAAATTTCACTTCTCTTCCCACTGAAAGAGAGAGATCGAGAGAGAGAGAGAGAGAGAGAGAGAGAGAGAGAGAGAGAGAGCATACACGCATGCAGGAGACAGTACTAGAGCGCCTCGGGGCATCTGACTGCCTCCCTACCCCACCAAGTGGAATATAAAGACAGATCACCCTTCAGGCCCACGTGCCAAAGTCCTACTCAACATAAGGTCTTTCTCACACCCGCTCCTTCATGAGGCCTTGCTGTCACCCCCGCGTGTGGAACTGATGGTGGCCTGCTTTCTTCTCTCACTGCATTTCTGTTGGAAATCTTACTACTTCCACAGTCACTGCCTGCTTCGATGTAGAGCTCACACTGAACTGTGGGCCACTTACTCTTCTTTGTATTCCTCATGGTACTGAACACAGTGCCAGATACATAATAGGCCCTCAACAGACACCAATTAAGTGAATTTCTCTCTTGGGTATCCGAGTCACCAGGTGCACACGACTCACCTCAATGTAGTCCTGAAGAGCAGTGTCAAGCATGGTGAGGTCGGTCAGGAAGGTGCCCAGGTAGGGCACGGTTCCCTGCATCACACCCTGAAGAGCAAGCACACCAAAATGGTCTTTGTCGTGACTGAAAAGTTGAAGGGTTTCAACAGCCTCCGTGCGGAAGTGAATGAGCCTATTGTTGGCCAAATGGGGCAAGTGACCGTTCATAGATGAAAGCAGCAGTCTCTGAATGGCCAGGTGGGCTTTGACAACATCTGGAGAAAAGTTACAGTCCATTCAAGACCTGACTTGGGGCCATTAGGGCTAACCTCCGTGAACGAAGTTTTTAAAACTTCTAAAAAAGACAGGCATTCTATCACCCAATCTCTAACTTTCAAAGTTATGAAAACAAGCCTTACAGCCAGGAGATCATACAAGTACGTTCGAGGGTGTTCACGGAAGGATTCATATTGTGTGCACGCTGTTCAAGGGATGCCTTTTCTCTTTAAGAGTGTGTGGATACTCCTGGTGGTTTGGAATGGCCTCACCATCGGTAGGAGTGGAACGCCATACACTGAGGGAGACTGGATGCCACAAGACGGTGGAGTGTCACTATTAAAATGATCTCTTGGGCTAGACTTTGTGGCTCACCTCCAAGGTACAGAGGTGGCACAGGGAAAAATAATAACTTCAAAGTGGAAAATCTGGCAAAATACTACTTTAACCAAGTGACTAAGGCGAACATCACCGACGACACCACACGTCACACACTCCTTGATAGGATGTGATGAGAATGGCACTTTACTTCTGTGATAGTCCTCGCCCAAACCCATAACCTCAGCATATTCACTAGAAAACAGCACAGGCACACTCTTACCGTGGGCCATCCTAAGGGTAACAAGACAGTATTCCCTAAGACTGTCAAGGTCACGAGAAACTATCACAGAGCAGAGCAGACTGGGGAGACAGGACTGCTAAACACGATGTGGTTCCCTGGCCAGGCTCCCGGAGCAGAAAGAGCATACCAATGCAAAAGTGGTGAAGCCCGAACAGAGTCTGGATTTTAGTTCACAGTAGCATGCAGGTGTTAGTGCCTTAGTGTCGACAGATGTGCCACAGCGAGAGAGGGTGTTAACAATCGGGGAAACGGAGTGAGGGCTTCACAGAAACTCTATGTATTCTCTGGAACTTTTCTGTAAACTCCATAATAAAAAGTTCACTTAAAAAAAAATTGTCCCTTGGAAATGAAGGTAGAATCACTGTGACGGCAGGTGTACACAGTATTGATGTCACCAAATTTCCTTTGATATCATGTCAATTCTCCCTAAAGCCACTGAGGCACTAACCATTCTGGAGAGAAAATAAAAAGGGGCTTGCATGGATGCCTTCTCCTCACATCATTCAGGCACATATGGAAGTTCTGGAAGAAAACAATGTCTCAGCCAGGGCAAGACCAGGCTGCTCCATGTGAGGCTGGCTAGGAGATCATACAAGTATGTTCGAGAGTGTTCACAGAAGGATAAAACTCTAAGTAGGAGTTCTTGGCCAGAACTTCCAGCAGAGGTTCACCTTGAGGACTCATTCTCAGAGGCAGTTTTGTCCTTCCCTGTTATGAGCACAAGGTCTCAGCCTGAACTAAAATAATTTTTTTAATAGCTATTTTTAACTTATCTTTGGACAACCAAAAAAAAGTCTGAAATGCTGTGAAATGTTTTACCGACTTTATGTTACAGAAGAGTCCTATCATTCAAACTCAACGTTTCTGATTTATGTCCAACCTTCCGAAGAGAAGAAAGGTTGTCAGTCTTTCATCTCCTCTCTCTGGTTTTCCCCCTTCCATGCTAAAAGAAGAGTTTTTAAAATAAGGCTAAAGATGGTAACTATCTCTCAGTCTTAAGGAGGAAGGTATGGTACTCCTTTCAGTACTGAAAAACTAGGGGAAAAAAAGGTCTGGTTAGTCCTTGGGATTAGTATGGAAAGTGGAAAATGGAGAGGGTTTCGAACAAACAAAAAGATCTGCCAGTATGTGGACCAAGTCCTCCTGGGAGCAGACACTTTCCTCAGCACCCACGTCCTGGGTCACCGTGTGTCCAAAGTTGACTAGAGCAGGCATTCCTGTTGGGGAACTGAAGCCCAGGAGGTCTCAAGGCCAAGGTAGCAGCAGCTTCCAAGGGCAGAAGTGGATGGAGGAAGCCAGCAAGAGGGAAGGGAGCCTACCTGCAGCAGACTCTGCCTTACCTCTAGAAGAACAAACGCTCCAGAGAACGCTCAGATTTGTGACTCTCAGTGTTTATTTGCCACTGGGTCACATGGGAGCAGGAGTGACAATGTCTCTGCTACAGACCTCCCAGGGTTGCTGAGAATACACGAAGTAGAGGTTGGAGACCGTTCTTGAAAGCGGGGGCATCCTGTAGACGGGGTGCCAGGCAGGAGCCCCACCGCCCACATAGGGCTGCCTTCTGATGGACCCTCGGGGAAGACCGGGGGCCATACGTACCATGTCCTTCTGGAGCTGAAGCCTCCTCTGAGTCCGCTTCTGGTTTTCTTTCACACTGCTGTCCAGGTTTGCAAATTTTGAGGTTCCTTCCTACGACACAGAAGCACACACAGAGGAGAGTGATGGAGAAGGCCACTAGGAAGAAACACGGGGGCCTCTAGCTTCCGGTACAGAACCTCTGCACAGCCACCCGGTGCCACACAAAATGAAGAGGCCTCCAGCAGGCTCTGGGCTGAATTTATAGAAATGTTTGGCTGGCTTGTTGCAAGTGGTCTAATTGCAGTAAGGTCTGCTGGCCTCCGATTATCCTGTGTTCCCCCTGCTTTGTAAGAAGAACCCTGATTTCGGGGATAACATCAATGGTCAATAGAAGGCAGGCAATTCCCAAAACGGGAGACAATTTTTACATATCCTGAATTTCACTCAGAGTAATCACATGTCCTGGAAATGAAGATCGCTTCCTCAGTACATTTTGTGATTTCTTGATCTGGGCCTGAAATACATGTGCCAGCATTCTGTGAAAGAAAAGGGATGATTTCTGTGGTATTTCTTAGCTAAAGGAAACTTTTGTACCGGAAGTTTTCTGAGGAAGTCCAGTATCATGGTGCGGCACTAACCTATGAAAGCCAGACCTTCACACATTTTTTCCCCCATCTTTCTCGGCCAATCCATCCTCGCAAGTTGCTCCTCAGGTTTGGAACTCTTACAAGTCAATCCTTCCTCCTGGCGCCTGAGGACGGACGGCTACCCTTTCTCTCCTCCTGTCTGTTGTTACAACAAACTCTTCCACAATAGTGACTAAACTCCAGTTTGCTGACTGAACACAGTGTTTTGGTTTTGTGGTTTCAAGGTCTTGTTAAGTTCTCATTTTCCAGGAACTGTATGAATGGGGGGCAAATTTCACAATTCAGTTGGGTATAAGCTCTACAGTAGCTTTTCCTCGGTCAGTCTTCCTGGGGTTTATAATATCACCACAGCATGTGACCTTTCCCTGCCACATGCTGCAAAAGCATCTTTTGCAGTGACTTGGCCTCTCCGATGTCAGCGAGGCACCAATGGCCTCTATCATTCACCTGCCTTAACCTGGGTCCAGAACCTGCAGTGACTCATGATCTATTGCAATTCTCCCTATGACAAAGAATAATGAGGAGCGGTATCATTTAACGAACTCCTACCTAAGAGTTTTATCCTGGGGAATGAATGAAAGCGGCCTAAAATGTGCCATTTCCCATGCTAGGTGGTGATGAGTGAGCCCTCCCGTCTTCTGAAGAATTTGCTTGGAGTGAGAAATCATTTCTGTCTGACTTGAAGGTAAGTGTCCCTTTCCTGTGTGAGTCCCTCTGGTTCCCTTCCAGTTTGTCAATTGTGTGCAGAAATTATTGAAGATATATCTAAAACTCTTAAGAAGGATTTCTGACAGGTTAAAAGGCTCCTGAGAGCCACAGAATAGCAGAGAGAAGGGAAGAGCGCTCAGGACAGGCTTGCTCATTTCATGACCTCGCGTTTCTCGACAGTGAGGTTCCACTCCCGGCTGGGTAACTCAAGAGACCGACTGGTGCCAGCTCTCCCAGATGAGGCGCCAATTGAACACCTACACTTGCACCTCAAACGGTGTCAGTTTTCTCCTTCTTTGCCCCAAATCCTTCGCTCCGCAGCTCTTACCCCACCAATCCCTTGAAACTCCCTGGAACTTTTCACAGGTTTGCTGATGGCCTCACTCTGGCTCCTTAGGCTCCTCTGCCGGCCATGCTCAGGCTCTTAGTGCCTCTTCGTTCTGCCAAAGTCACCTTCTTGTTTTGCACTACATTCATGTCTTTGGAAATGTTACCCTTAATGACTGCCCATGTTGGGATGAATTCCAGATCTCTCTTTCTTTCTCCATCAACCTCCTTCTTCCTTCTTACATTCCCTCCCTCTCTGTTTGGTATCTGTCCTCCTCCACCTCTCTCTCTTTCCCCTTCCCCTCCCTCTCCAGTGAAAATTTCTCACCTGAGTCCCACCTTCTCTCTACCTCTGTCTTTGACAGAGATCGGCTGCCCTCAGCCATCCTGTTCCTGGGCCTCAGAGGGGTCTCTTCTACCACCAGGCTGTTCCACAGGCACTGGATTCTTCTCAATCAGTATTGCTTACGTGGTAGCCCAGAAATTAATGGTAACTACCTGAAAGGGCCTTCACAGTCCTAACAGCCTCTGCTCCAACCCTGACTTCAGTATGTTTTGGAACTTCACTACATATCCATCTCTACCACAGCCAAATTCCTAGGCCTTTTTCGTGGTTGTTTATATCAGTTCAACCAGGGAGAGTTCTCACCAAGATTCCCAAGATCCAGGATGATTTGGTGGCATTCTGCTTTCGTACTGCTTTAAAATTCACGGACTCTACAATTTATCTGCTCAGAGTTATCGAAGTTCCAGAAATCATAAGGTGGTAACAGGTTTAAGGTAATTTTTGAGGGGTGCCTGGGTGACTCAGTCAATTAAGCATCCGACTCTTGATTTTGGCTCAGGTCATGATCTCACAGTTCATGAGTTCAAGCCCCGCATCGAGCCACACATCGGGCTCTGTGCTGACAGTGCAGGGCCTGCTTGGGATTCTCTCTCCCCCCACCCTCTCTGCCTCTTCCCTGTTCACACTCTCTCTCTTAAAATAAATAAATAAACTTAAAAAAAAGATAATCTTTGAGAAAAATAAAAACACTTTTTCCAACAATTACAATGAAAACCTTAGCTTTTTGCTAATTATTATGATACCTCAGCCATAACAGCACAGAGGTGGACCATGACGTCCACCCAGCAGCAGAAGAGAAGACAGGTCTTTAAGACTAAGATTACCCAACTGTAAATCATATTAGAAACAGAGGCCAGCAGTTTTTCTCAGTGGTTCTTTTGAGAACCTAAATACCTTGATTTCATTTTTTTTAACAACTGTGCTGAGAATTAACACTCAGAATTATAGACTTCATATGAAGAATGATCAACAAAGGTGACTGGAAAAGGACCTACATACACATATGGCCTGGCCAGAACATTACACTATCGTTAATGATAATGCACAGACCACATGAATTCATAGCCAAGTTTTTCATTTCCTTGGGATCTGAGCCATGTATAAGAAATTTAACTAAGAGCACTAGGGTAAAGTTCTACATTTAAGAAAAGTTTACAGGACCTTTAATGTCTACACATAGCTTTGCTTCTAAGGTTTCAGCCAGAAGACTGCCACTAGGCAATCAGCTGCACGGCGTTCAATTTATCTACATTGGAAGGATGACTCAGAGCTATTGGGATTTGAATATGTGGCTCCAGTTAGTCTAGCTGTGTATTACTGACAGGGAGACCACTAAGCCATCTCCTTCCAGCCAGATGAGTTTCCATCTAAAGTCTGCAAATCCAGGGGGATGTGAAGCAGGGAGTAACACGATCTCAGCAAGCACTGTTTAGTGTGCAGTTAATCAGGTAGGCCAAATCCAGAGTCAGCATCAGCAGAAACTGCCTTGTTCATATCACCTACTCCAAGAAGGGCTAAGAGTGGGCGGGTTCTTAAAGTCATGTGACTCATAAGGCCCACCAATTCATGCAGGTGAATGTAGTTTCTGAACACTTGCGGCGTGCCAGTCGCTGTGTTAGGCATTAGGGATGTAACAGTGAAAAAACAAACCCAGTCCCTGCCTGCAAGAGGCTTTCAGACTGGCAGGGAGACAGTCTGAGTACCCAGCAGAGTCCACAGTGAGACCTGAAGGAGGAGTAGCACTTAGAAGGACAACAGTCTAACAGACGCCCTTATAGGAATGACTAATGTTAACAGTCATCAACTGGATGCCTCTTCTCAGCAACCCCACCTCCGCTAGGCTTGCATCCCTACTCCACGTGTCTGCTCTAAGCTTGCACATGTAGCACGTACTTCATTCGCGTTCATTTGTTAGGCATACTTTGGCTTCATATTGTGCACAGAGCATGCCAAATACTAAAAACACATTTGCATAGTGCTTTCAAATATTTTCTCTTAGTGAATCTTCAAAACAATTCTATGATGTCAGTGGACTAAATACTCTTATTGTCTCCAATTTACAGAAAAAGAGACCAAGGACAGGATCATATCCTCTAATTGCCCAGTTCACAGCTTCCCCCTATGGTAATGCATGTTATACGATTTTATAATTGTCTACTTCTCTGCCTCCACCATGAGACTGTAATCTCTTTAAGATCAGAGACTGCCTTCAATGTGATGCCTAGTATATAATGAATGTTCAGTTAACAGTTGTTCAATGACTAATTTATCTTCTCTGTGAAGTTTTCTCTGATCTACCCTATCCCCTACTCCTAAGTGGTAGGAATTTACAATTTTATGGCTAAGTGATAAAAACACAGGTTTTAGAGTCTCACTAGGCAGGGTTCACATTCTAGCTCCACCACCTACCAGGTGTGTGATTTAAGAGGTATTATTTACCTCTCTGAGTCTTGGCTATCTGCAAAACAAGGATGATACAATCTACTGTAGATTTTTATCCACAGTAAATTTCTAGAAAGGCTGTGAAGATAGGATCTGGCCTATGTTCCCTTCTGATGATCCTTCACAACCTGTTATTTGTACCTTTACTTGACTGTTCTTGTTTAGTGCCAACATCCACCACCCAGAGGATAAATTCTTGAAAACAGGGTCTGTGTTGGTCACCTTCATATTCCTAGAGGCTGCTCCAATGTTTTACGAATATTGGACACTCAACAAATGTCTGGAGAAATAAAATAAACCAAGCTACACTTTTACCTGCCTGTAGTTCAGAAGTCAGCACTCACTTGGCGTTCAATAAATACTGCTGACAGACTGTGCAATTTAGTCCAGATAAAGGATGTGGAATTGCAGGCTTGGTCTCTGTCATTCTACAAGATGTTTTGCTGAGAAGGGATACTCCAGGGCCTCTCACCCACCTATCTGCAGAGCAGCTCGAATAGATACACACTGGAGCACAAGTTTCACAATCTGGTTGTGTAACCGGGAAGCCAAGGACTGGACTTTCAGTTTTCTCAGCCCCAAGCTCCTTAGATTGGGCACAAAAAAACCCCACAAAATTTCTGCCTTCTAGTCCCTTCAGGCTTTCTCCTGGGACTGTAGGAATGTAAGGAGCCCTCAAGCCACTCCCGCCTTGAAGGGATTCCAGAGCTGGAGACAATGTGACCCAGCACCTCCACCTAGAGACCCACCTTCATTAGGAGTTCCCGGCTGGTCAAATGGTTATTATGGTCAGAGAAGATATCTGAAAGCTCTTCAAACATCAGCATCCGGTCCCTGTGAGAGGGGTTAAGAAAATATTCACAAATAAAGAGTCAGTGAAAGTCCCACACCCTGGGCCCTGCTGCTCTCAGTTACCTATGGCTCCAGAGGGATCACACTGATCTCAGGATCAGTGAGGGATGTGAGCGCAGATGAAGCCAATGGCTTTGTTCATGCAGGGTGTTGTTTTTTTTTTTTTTTAAGGTAGACATGGTCACCTATGTGAAGAAACGGATTTTTCTAACCATGCACATTATAATCATAAAAAAGGATCGTTAAATTGGGGTATCAAGTTGTTCCACTGGGACATGTTCTTAAAAAAAAGTCTCGGGCACCTGGGTGGCTCAGTCAGTTAAGTATCTGGCTCTTGATTTCAGCTCAGGTCATGATTTCAAGGTTGGTGAGCTCGAGCCCCGCACTGCACTCTGTGCTGACAGCACCGAGCCTGCTTGGGATTCTCTCCCTCCAATTCTCTCTCCTTTCAAAATAAATAAATAAACTTAAAAAACAATTTTTTAAAAAAATTTTATCTCAGAATACACACAGAGCCCCCGCAGGACCTGAGAAATCATGTTGGCCAAGGTCAGGGACTTGTCCACGTTGCCATTGCTAAGTGTTGAGACTAAATTTCCCGAATCACAGCCTGGTGCTCTCATCTCAGAGTCATAACAGATGGAAGCAGAACAGGCTGTGATCAGGGGAGCGGGTTCAAATCCCCGCTCTGCCACTCACTCCCCAAGTGATTGTGGGCAATTCGCTTAACTTGCTTAGGCTTCCACTTTCTCACCTATACACTGAAAATTCTAGGAATCCCTCTGAAAGACTGCTGTGAAGTCAGCAGGATCACATATGCAAAGTGTCTACTCTGCCTCTGCCAGTCCACGGGCCTCATGCTTTACTCTGCACCCCTCCAGGGTTAGTAAGTGGAGGGCTCTGAAGGCAAAGAATTAACGGGGCAATATCACTCTATATGTAGCATTTCATTATCATGAGAAAGCCACCATTAACTTATTTGTTTTACAATGAGTGTAATATCACTGTTATAATAAAGAAAACCAGTAAAGCTATTTACATTTTGGAAAAAATAATTAAGAACTTAATTACATGTGGGCCTACATAAACAGAAATAAACAGACATCTTTTCCGTCCACTGAAAGTTATTAGCGTAAAGGATTATAGGGAAAGTGGTAACCAAATAAGGTATCTTAACCCTGTCCCTTGAATTTAGCAATGAAAAACATGGAAAGCTGGTATGAAAGTGTCTTCTCTAGAAACTGTGACACTTCTGTAGCATCCCCACTAAAACATGAACCAACCAAGAAACAAACCAGACACCCACCCAACCAAGCCTGAATGTGGCTTTGAGGTTTGTTTTGTGGTGAAATAGTTTACAAAGCCAAGTGAAAGAATGAACCTTCTCATATGGTAACCAAGAGATTAAGCTCCAGCTCCACTAACTTTTTTACTTGTGTTTTAGCCTCAAATTTGCTGTGCAGGAACTTTTGGCTAAGTGACTTTCCACAGCATGCTATTTATCAACTACCAAAGAAAGATAGGATCACCTTTCACTGCAATCACAGAAGACTGCAACCAGGCACAGGTGGTATTTTAGCACCTGACCATCCCTTTGGTTTTGTGTTTGACACCACAGTAAGGGAACGGTGATGAGGGCAAGGAGAGGGCTCTGGGGCTATTGAACATGAGGACTCTGCATGCATCTGATTTGCCCATTGTATTTTACGAACGCCTGTCATCTAATGACTTTATAATGCCCATATCTTTCATAAGATTTATATGCAAAGGAAAACCAATTAACTAATCTTTCACCTACAGAGTCAGCTTGACTAATCAAAGTAATGAAGAAGAGAAAGAACCAAGAAATAAGTGGTAATCAAAAACATTGCATTGGACTTTGAAAAGCCTATCTGCCAGGTTTTCTTCTGGTAGATAACAGTATTATAAACAGAGAAGGAGCTCTGGAGTCTCCAAGTGGCTGTGGCTTCTACGGCTCTGAACCAGGCATTACAACCACCCACTTCAATTTTTTCTGCTGACTCATCAAAGATTTATTTCATAAGTAATTTGACTTCCCCCAAGTAGACTCTCCTCTGACTGAGAATATGAGCCCACTGGTATGCACTCATTTTTCAGCAAAAATTTATGAAATTCTGGTTTACCTATCTGGGTTTCTTGCAAGTTTGGATAGTGTCAGTCCCTTAGGGCTTAATCAGCTCTGAGTGAACTCATGAAACCGAGTACCTAGACTTTCCACTCTTAAGCACCAAATCCACCAATTCCACAGGGGCAGGCCTGCCTGGGAAGCCAGCTGGCCCCTCTCTTGGCTGCAACCGACCATACTACATACAGTATAGACTGTAAACAGTTTACACATTCTTTCCTGATATGCCTTCCTTCTTGATTAGTTCAAACCTAGGTAGACCTGTTGAATGTAATTGGCCTCGTTTGTAGCCATGACATATTCCCCAGCTTCTAAAGCTGTGTGGATAGGGAACCGGAGCTGCCTCCTCCTTCACCTTTCCCTCCTTTGCAAAAAGTTCTCTGGTCTCCAGGGGAAGCTCTGGAAATAGGGGAATGAAGATGGCGAAACAATAAGGACATTATATCGTTCATTGTCCCAAAGGTTACACCAAGAAATATGAAGAAAAACAATATACAACGTGGCCAGTTAATGATGTTAGTCAGGTCCCTAGGCAGGAACATTTAGGGATTTTTAATATCACTAAGATAGCGTTTAACTCGGGGCGCCTGGGTGGCTCAGTCGGTTAAGCGTCCGACGTCGGCTCAGGTCATGATCTCGCGGTCCGTGAGTTCAAGCCCCGCGTCGGGCTCTGTGCTGACAGCTCAGAGCCTGGAGCCTGTTTCAGATTCTGTGTCTCCCTCGCTCTCTGACCCTCCCCCGTTCATGCTCTGTCTCTCCCTGTCTCAAAAATAAACAAACGTTAAAAAAAATTAAAAACAAAAAACAAAAAAGATAGCGTTTAACATGCTGAGACAGAAGTTAAGCAATTAGATTCTTGCTAAACAGCAAGAGCTAGCATCCTATCTACACACATGCTCCCTCACATCTTGGAACAGCTTAGGGCTTTGGAGTGTGGCTGAGAAATAACCAGAAGGAATGGCCGCACTGCTGTAACTTCATCACTCCACACCCTTCCCCCTCAGACTCTAGATGACAAGCACATCCTTCAAATCATCCCAAAACCAATACTCTTGATGTTGGTGCACTTCGCAGATGAGTCTGACTTCTCTGCCTAAAAACTCATTAATGTTTATGTGTCAAGTGCACCCTGCCTGAGACACACAGAGGCTTTCAAATACGTTTCTCTAGTTACAGAATATGGGCTTTGAAGGCAAGGACCCATACCATTTATACAGTGACTAAGTCACCCCAGCCAAAGAAAGCAGAGTGGACACTTGGGAACTTACTTTGGGACGACGGCCCAGGTCTTTTTTAACCTATAGATGGAATTGGACTGCAGTGCCGAAATGATGGCCCTCAAGGAAGAAAAATTCTTCAGGATTCTACATTCCTGTATGGAGGGTGATTAAAACATAAAAGGCATTTTAAATATCAATAATACTGCGAGTTGGTGGTTTCCTGTTTTAGAGGTATCACAGCTGCTATGAATTCTTACCACTAAATAGGCAGCTGTATAAATACTCAACATCAAAAAGCAGCTCCTTACTCCCACCCCAGTCACCAAAACACTTTATAGGTTTTGGCACTGTATGCTTGTTTTTCTCCCTTTAATATATTTTTTGCGTTGTTGTTATAGTTTTATGGTTTCCAGCTTTCCTCGTAAAAACACGAACAGAGGTGAGTCTGCAAGGCTATGCTAGGGAAAGCAAACTTTCTTCTGCTGAAAGCACACAGATGCCCTAAAAACACACATGAAAGGTCACTATATCCTTTAGACCCACAGTGTGAGCCGGGCAGCGGCCACTGGGAGGTCAGATGGTATCAAACATCTCATGACCAACCCTTGCCCAGAGAGGTGTATATAACTTGGCAATAAACATCCACCACAAGTTGAACTTTGGCTTTCATGCTCTTAGCCAAAAGGGAATATTTTTATACACACGCATTTCGTTTCAAATTGGCCCGTGCCACAGTCATAAACATTCAGAAACACCTTGGTACTTCGCCGTTTCCAAAATAAGCCAGAGCTTTTAAAATGAAATCCATTTTGGCAGCATTTTAGAACAAAATCAAGGAGGACAGGAAATAGTCTGGATGTCGTTTTCTGGGTAAAGAGAAAGGCTCTCTGATCCTGAAACTTAAGCTACCGCACGGAGTAGATAGCCTCGGCAGCCAGTGACCCTGGAGTCAAAGTCCTGCAGCATGAATGGCGGGGACAGCAAAACAGTGAGGGAAGGAGAGAGTCCCATTCTTGGCACCATGGGGAGAGTGGATTATGTTTTATGTCAAAGGAGATGTTTCATATGCAGGCATTTGGGAGTGTAGTCTATCCACTGTTTACAATTGAGTACACCGTGTGGGCACGGGGTTGGCTTTGTGCAGAACATCTGAAGCAAGAAATTCCAAAATGGTTGGGCAGAACTGCACATTGCTTAGAAGGTCAATTCATGAAGTAATGCTAATCCCGAATAGGAAGGAAAACAGCATTCTCTAACTTAGCTTGTCAAAATCCAGCTACTTAAAACTATGCCCAACAAACAAACCTCCAAACATTATTTCCTTAGAGTATAGGCCAAAGTATTTTACAAAAGTCATGCCCACTCTTTTTAAATGTCTCAATGCCTTCCCCTTATTTGAAAAGAAAGAAAGAGAAAGAGAAAGAAAGAAAGAAAGAAAGAAAGAAAGAAAGAAAGAAAGAAAGAAAGAGCGAGCGCACTCTGAATTACAGTCAGTCTGGAAACCCAAACCCATGAGAGCATGGTTCAACAAAGGTTCAGAATCCAAAAGTCATGCTCCAAAAATCAAGAAACTTGCAATAAATAAAGGAACTCAGGCACAGATATTTCATGCAAATTGTAATAAACATATGGAACACATTATTCAGAAAGAGGCTTAAGCTAAGGGTTTTAAAGGAGTACAAAAGACATTTGGCCCCGTTTCTAGAAAGGGAGGTATCTTCCAGGAGACGTGGTGCAAAAGTAAAAAGAAAACACAGCAGCAAGGCCAGCCCAAGAAAATATAATCGCATCAGGTCACAAATATTTTCTGTGTGTTAAATTATTATCGTTTTTTCAAATATCCTCTCGATAGAAACTGAGTATGATTAATGCAAGAAAAGTAAAATAAATCTTGGCAGGAAACCACCTATGAGTTTCATTATTTTATTAAATTACTCCACACAATTTCAAGGGACACAACGTGCTCAATATCAGGAAACTACACCACCAAGAACAAAGACCCCTGGCTTTTAAATATGTGCTATGGGATTTGGAATATACCTCAAATTGTTCAACTTACATTTCTTATTAACACATATGTGCACAATTTATATTTAACTTGGACCAAAAGTCATTGTTTGAGCCACACTGTCATACACACAGATGCTATATTCTTGCTATAGACTTTCTAAGTAGTTGAATGGATTAAAAGATATTACATTTATGGCCAAAACAAAAATATTTTCTTCTCATTCTGAGAAGGCAGAAATTCCATGCTTTATTCCACTCTATCAGAAATTCTTTTTATAGCTCTTGAGAAATTAGCTCAATTCAGAATAGGAGAAATCTAAGTTGTAAGACACTGTTCTCTTACTTTTTTCATATACTAAAAGGTCTGTGGTAACCGAGCACCTAAAAATTCAAAATAAGGCAAATCCTCTAGCACAATTATGGCCCTGCTCTTTGATCAAAGACAACAAAGAGAATGTAAAATACAAAGAGAGAGAGAGAGAGAGAGAGAGTGTGGGTGTGAAAATGTAAGCATTATGCCCTAAACAGGAGGGCTTAATGAAAAAGGTATATTAGGATAGAAAGCAAAATGGGTTTTGGTTGAGGGTTGACTCACATAACCCAGAACATGGACTAGTAAGATATTTATATAATAATTATTTTTCAAAGTTGTTGTTAATTACATAGCTTTTGCTGATGTAATTTCTTCTTCTGTCTAGGAAAAAAAAATCTAACTCAATCTTCAAATACCAAAAATTCTATCTAGTATTAAAGTTAAGTCCAAAAGTCATCCTATCCATGAAGCCCTCCTCAATCCCCCCAGAAGTGGTTTCTCCCTCCTCCACCACTTATCTCGGAGGGCCCCGCTCCTCTTCTGCCTCAGCTGAGATCATCCCAGTATATCTCAGAGTATCTTGGCTTCCTTGTGTGACTACAGGCTCCTGTAAGATTACATTAATTGTGCCTATCCTCACAATGTCCCCAAATTACATAATCTTGTAGCTTATGTGCATTTAGGAGCGCATGAAATGTCTGGTGACCAACTGACTGAATACTGTTCACGTTTCCACAGTCGTGAAGATACTGATCAGCGAAGGTCATGCAGTATGTAAGCAGCTGACCCAGAGCCCAGACTGACACTCAGCAGAATGTAATTCAGACCTAGGAATAAACTCTGCCCTTCTACCTTCAGATAGAAGGTCCTCAGAAAAGTCCCAGATTAATGTGAAATCTGGGCACCTCAGTCCTTCAGGAAAGAGATTCAGGATTCTTTTTTTAAATTTTTTTTTTTTTTTCAACGTTTTTTATTTATTTTTGGACAGAGAGAGACAGAGCATGAACGGGGGAGGGGCAGAGAGAGAGGGAGACACAGAATCGGAAACAGGCTCCAGGCTCGGAGCCATCAGCCCAGAGCCTGACGCGGGGCTCGAACTCACGGACCGCGAGATCGTGACCTGGCTGAAGTCGGACGCTTAACCGACTGCGCCACCCAGGCGCCCCGAGATTCAGGATTCTGAGAAGGTACTGGCTCTTCAAGTCTGCAGAAGACATAATGCTTCCGGGTGCTGGAAGGGTGCCTAGGTAGGTCACCATTCTGCGGTGAAGAGTAGTCAGTTTGGCACTTAGACCATCAGGTTGTATTTACTGAACACGGGGCAGAACTGACACTCAGTTGGTGACTATAAGGGGAAAAGCAGGCATATGTCACCCTAGAGATGCAGCAGTGTGCAGGCCCATGAGCTGAAAGAAGTGAGCAAGGGACCGATTTTCTATAAAAAGGAAAAGTAGGAGCACCTGGGTGGCTTAGTGGGTTAAGTGTCCGGCTTCGGCTCAGGTCATGATCTCACGGTTCGTGGGTTCGAGCCCCGCATAGGAGCCTGCTTCAGATTCTGCGTCTCCTCTCTCTCTGCCCCTCCCCCCCCCCACACACGCTGCCTCTCAAAAATAAATAAATATTTTAAAAATTTTTAAAAAATAAAGAGGAAAAATAAGCTCCTATTTAAGAAAGACCATTTTTTCTTACTTTGGAAGAAGAATAACAGCAACAAAAACCCAGGGGGTCCTCACATATGTTGTTTGATTGCCTTTCAGCCAAATGGATAGACCCATTTAAACGGAGAGAAGGAATCGTCTCCAGTATCTACTAAATACAAAGAATATTTTTAAAAAGATAATTACATGAGCAATGTTAATCCACTTCTCGATGACTTTGGCTCTCTGTTGAGTTTTCAGTTCTCTGCCCCCCAGGATGGTGCTGACAACACATTTGGTGAGGGTGTTAAACTGAGAGATGGTGGCACGGATGGTAGGAGCCAAATGTTTGTTTTCCTTCTTATCCCTCTGAGACCAAATGCAGCCCAGGCAGTGGTGAGGCACTACTTTCTTGAATAGTTGCTAGAACAGAAGAGAAGCTGAGTTTAAGGACAACACAGACATTTCATATGGGAAAGCACATAGTCTGGGTCATCTGTGAATTGGTATCTTGTAAATGGACAAATAACCCTTTTCTACTTGACTTGCCTCGTCGTGTCTATTTCAATGGACAAAAGTAAATAATTAATATGTTAACTGGTCAGAAAAGCCCACATGTTCTTTCTCAATCTGCTCGACTGAACAAACAGAACACAACAGCCAAAAGAAAATTCAAGGGACCGACAACATTTTGACTTTCCTATCTTGAAGGATAGGTAAAAATCTATACTACTAATCAAAAAAAAGTGGTCGAGGTGGTTTTGACCTCAAAATCATATACACGGTACGTTCTAGGCGCTCACGATCGTGAATTGTGTATAATGCATAGGGATGCCCAGTGACCACCTGACAAGTGATCCAAAGTACAGTGCATGCGATGCTGTCATCAGTGTCACTATTTCACATGATGTTTTAAATAAAGAAAGTAAGCATATAAAAGGAAAAACTATCCAACGTCACACAGTAAAATAAAGACAGAGGAACATAAAGCCTGGTTTCCAGGCCTTTGCCTAAAAGTCATAACCAATGAAGTTTCCGGTCTTTCTTTTACGCTATCAACCGTGGAACAAAAACAAAGCCAAATTAGTCAACTAAACGGGATTCTCACCTGTAGGGCAATTCAAGGCAAGACACGTAAGGGTTTATATAAAAGAGAGAACACAGGGATTTAATTTACGTAGACTATCTGATTTGCTTCTGATACTTTATTTACATGCTCACTAGATGGAAACTCTGTCACTTTATTTGCTGCTTTCTTCAAAGTAGTAAGTGTACAAGAGTTTAAACCATCACGATAATTTATAATAGTCTATTTACCAGCTGACACTGAGCTAGGACATGTGACCGATGAGATCAAATATGTACGGCTAACAAACTTCGGGAAAGTACAGGAGACACACATGGAAATGAACTGCCAGATACAGTCACATTTGGATTCAGTGAACTTATTTTATCCTAATTTATACTTTGACCGCTTCACAATCCTCCAAATAAACAGTTCAGATCTTGAAATATTTATGAGTCTAGAGGGAGAGAATACCCACGGAACAGGACAGATTTTGTTTCCTGAGAGTTAGAATTCTTACTTCCATGTATCGAGTGCCAAGTAAAAAGCACCTTCACCCGGCTTTGCAAGAAGAGCTTAAGCCTGAATTATTCAGATGATTGATTCAAGTCCCATCTTCACTCCGCATTTACAGCCATAGCCTCTCCTGGGGATTCGAAAAGACTTAAATCACATTACCCCACTGCCCTCCCCAGCCCACCAGTACTGTCACTCCCCACATTTTAAGTAGCAGCACATCGGAAGCACAAAGAGAAGACCTACAGCGTCCATGTAGGTCAGCTGCTCTGCCACAAGGTCTTCTGGGAAGCACGTGAATTCTGCAGGCCCTCCACCTTCCGGTTCCTCTTCCTCGTCCAGGCTGAAGAAGATGGTGTTGGGAAACCCATCTGTTCACAGATGGAAAAAAAAAGTCAGTCACCTGGTGCCACTATTTATGACCTTGTTAGTAGAGTCAAACTGAACTTCTTTCATTAAGAAAGAAGAGGGCTAATCCTTCAGAAAACCCACAGGGAGAAAATAGTAAGCACAATTAATCTGAGTGAAATGGAGGTCTTCTTAATCTGTTCTTAGATTCTTTATTAAGTTCAGAGGCCTCAAGTTACCCCTTTGTTAAACCACTGATAGCTAGGCCAGGGACACAGCCAGGTCAAGGAAAGTCTAGAGAAGCAAAGTTGGGCTACATTCTGGGGGTTTCCCTCATCTTGGCTCCCTTATACCCTCTGCTCAGCTTAAGGACCAATCAAACTGCTTCTTAAGCCCCAACTATGCAATTCTTAATCACTGGCCATTTATAACCAGAAGCCTGGAAGGAGTGGACATGAAAGCAGGCCAGGCATCAGGTAGGAGAATGGGACATATGGTGTCAGAAATGCTGATGAAATCCTCAGAATTCTAAGAAAGTCCTTAGAATTCTCAAGATGTTTGGAGCAACTTTCAGCTTCCACCTAAAGTTATGTATGAAGCAGAAGAACCTGAAACTAAATTCACCTGAGCTTTATTTTGGATAAGATTATCAATTAGTAAATTACACAGAGCATAGACTAAAGAAGTGAGGGGGTGTGGAAATCACTATAATAACTACTTGGATCCCAAATCAGAAGCTGAAGGACTCAGCACATGGGATCAGAACTCCAGACTCCATTTTGAAAGAGTGTGGAATTGGATGAAGTTTCATTTGAACCCCAGCCCCCACTCCCCAGAACCTGTCCTAGGTTGTTTTCCAACCTCATCCCCCACACCTCCACCCCTTCACACTCCTTGCTCTCCTGTTAAATCTGTTCTCAACAAAACAAAAACAAAAACAAAAAAAGCTAGTTGCATTCAGTTCTATGTTAGCAGAAATTTAAATCAGTGTGTTACTACTCCCCCAGAATGTTTACATTTTAAGCTTTTTCTCTTTTCCTTTGTAGAATAAGACTTTTATGCATCTCGGATCAAGTTGAGATGGCCTTTCCTTAGTTTTCCAGGGGAGAGAGGTGCTGAGAGTGGACCCCACATCACTCCCCCTGTCACAGTACCACATGAGTATTTGATGACTCTGCTGAGAGGTATGTGATTTAAGGATGGACTCCTCCCCCTGGAGTTGAAAGGACTCATGTGAATGGGGCTGGGTTAGAAGTAGGAGGGGATCCATGCCTGCCTCCAAAGGCTGGAACACAAACAGGCATGAGCTTTAAAAAAAAAAAAAAAAAAAAAAAAGCAAAACCTAAAACCCTATGATTTCACCACTCTGCCTCCACAAAACTCTGGTACTCTCCAATTCAGCAAAGGAATAAAACATTTGAAATCGCAAAGGTTCAGAATGGGCCTCTCATCCCTTTTGCTAGCTACTCTATAAATCTATCCCAATCACTCTGCCGTGCAGAGGCTGACCCACGCCAGCCCAAGAGGATGTGTGGTAAGGTCAGACCCCCTCATTCATTCAACAAACACTCACGGCAACCTCTATGTGCCTTGGATGTTGCTGTGTGAGAAGATTACGTAGTCCTTTCTCTCTGGGGCCTAGGCCATGCCTTCACTGTTTCCGCTTTTGACTCTCTTCCAGAGGTAAGTAAGTAAAAACTTGAAGCAAAATTTTACTTTTAAAAAACAATGTAGGAAAACTTTTGCTTTTGCCAGCATGAAATTGGGCAAAATAAGCCCATGAGAACCAAGCTCCTAAAACTCCTTTTCCGTGATGACTGCTGTGCTTAATAAACAGAGAGTTTGGAGCTTTCTTGATTAAAATTTTCCAAACTCCAAAAAAATTCATTTTCGAGCATTGCATAAAAGCCTTTCCAAAGTCAGGCAGTCTCCCTCTCCCCTGCCTCAGCCTGCCAGTCTCCCTCTCCCCTGCCTCAGCCTGCCAAATGAGTTCTGCCTTCCAGTCCTGGGTCGGAAACAATGAACGACTGGTCCCACCGGTTCCCCAATTAGGCCCGGAGCCAGGGGCAGCCCCAGTGGGGAGAGAGCTGGCCTCTAACATAGCATTTTCCACTCTGGCTCAAAGACAGGCGGGGAGGCCTGAAGGGAGTTGAGGTCCGGCAGCTGGAGGAGTGCCCCTGGTATTCAAACATTCCCGGCAGATGAAGTCATCTTAGATACGGGTACTTGGCAGTCAGCTTCTAATGATGCGATTGTACCGCCCCCCTGCCGGCACCCACCGCTCTGATCCCCCTACATAAAACATTCAACAGGTACCGTTTGGAATTTAAGGTTATTTTCTTTGGCACTCAGGCAGCTTCCCTTATCGGTGATGAGGAACCGTTTCCTTTCCCTCACTGAGGAAATCGGGCGTCACTTCAGGGAAATGCCTGTCAAAAGCTCCAAGTGGGTCAGCCGCCATGGCAACCATCACCCGGCAGGCCAGTGGGGGGATAAATCGTCACACTGAAAGCCTGTCCTAACCTCTTTCCGACTTTCTTCAAAGCCTGATATTTCCAAGCTGCCCACGACCTGCAGCGGTGGCCCTTCCTTTGTCCTTGAAAACAGGCAGTCAATTCCTCCAATAGGAAAAAACAGCCACAGAAACTTCCTTTGATGAGGCCATCCGAGAAGCTCAATGACAGTGACGTTTTCTAGCTGACAGAGAAACACTTTTTCAGGGCTTTTCGAACTTTCGTGAGGGCTGGAGCACAACTGCATTTAAATCCTCGCCCGCTGAATAGTGGTGGTTGTGATGGGTTTCCTCCATTAGATAGAAAGAGGAGCCATGAGGCAGATCATAAAAAGCAAATTCAAGTTCAGCATGGGACATGCTGACAAGAGAAGGTAAAGGACCATCAAGAGGACCATCCTCTTTATGGTATTAGAAGAAACCCGAGGAAATGCACTTCTCAGGGCCAGTTTCTTTATCTATAATGAGCATGCCACACCAGGTGGTCTTAAAAATCTCCTTCTTGGCTCTAAAACTCTTAGGCTCTGTAATTAGCACTGAGATAAACTTTAGAATTTTTACCCACCACCAATCCCCCCAGCAGCTTGTCTCTGTGAGACCAACCAAGGTCATTCATCAAGTACAGGGAGAACATTTCTTCAACAAGGGGACTGCAGAATCAGAATCTAACTTGTTCCCTGGAATCAAGTCAGTACTCACTGTCAGTTTCCACTTCTTGCTTGTGAAACTGCTCCAGAAGATTTTGCGCTCTTCTCTCCGGATCGGAGCCTGGCATCATCCGTTTGAGATAATCCAGCAGTTTCTGTAAGCAAGGGAAGTGAGGGGGTTCTCGGAAGTCCTCTGCACACTGGTCAAGCCAGGCCCTCAGGATTGAGGCGATTGCACTGAGAAAGAGAAATGGAGAGTCACTACACCCAACTGGATGTGGGGACTCAAAACGAGACCCGGATACCATGTCCTCACCCAGAGATACCTCACAAAACCAGGGGTCAACAGAGAATTCACCCAAAAGTTCCTGGCAATGTCAATAAAGTTAAAGCACTTGAAGAGAAGCTGACAATTATTATTATTTTATCTTATTTATCTTATTATTTTATAATAAATAAATATTATTTATCTTATTATTTTAAGTGGTGGTTGTAGAGCTGGGGAAAGACTGATTAAGTTCCAAAAAAAGACAGGACCAAAAACTTTGGAAAAACTCATACGGGGTTGGGGGGGGAAGACACACAGAAGGAGATTTAGTGAGTCCTGAAGCAACTTCAAAGCAATCTGTGCACAAGGAGATTATGTGTTTCCAGTTCTGGATTCACTCATATCAGAAACCACAAAATCAACTGTACTAACATTTTAGGAAATAACTGACAGTAGGCCTGAAATCCATCTAATGACAGGAAGTGCCTAGGTTTGGAAAAGATAACAGCATTAATTTAATTTTACAAAGATTACCAGGGTTTCAGCATAAGTACCCCAAAAATGTGCCCCCCCAATTATCCTTTTGCTTTTCAAATTATAAGAGAAGAATATGTAGGAGAAAGAGTACCTAATAGAGAAGTAGGTCTTTGAAAGGTAAGGGACAAAACCTTGAGAAGCAAAGCCACTGTGAAGGCGATTTCCTCTGATGGCTCAGCAGAGAATATTTTAGGCAAGACAAGGGTCAGGGCACAAAAAGAGACAGGGCCGTGACGTGTGCACACCCCCTCCCCCACCCCCACCATGGTACTAAGAACACGCGTGTGCTGTCTTAGGTTAGGGGCAGCCCCACATCCACTGGAAAAGACAAACAGCTGACTGGCGAAAAGGATAAAAAGTTTTGAGTGCTATCATTTTGCGCTTCATGTTCAAAGAGGACGTGCTGGGCTGGATGCGCTCATGATGGCTGGAGATGACAGGGGCTATAAATTAATCAATCCATGTTTTATTGACAGTGATGTGATACTTCATTTTAGCTAACGACACAACTGACCAAAATTCTTCAGCTGATTAAAAACAAAAAGGCTTAGCGCCTCTTTAAATTATCATCTAAGTATACTTCAAACAAATTGTTCACTTAGTTCACAACCTGTAAAGAGACTACCAGGATGGTAGTGAACCTGCAGGCTGGGCTTTCACTAAATGCCACACATGCCAAATTCCTACCATGAAGCCGGACTACAATACAGGCATACGGACAACCAAAGCCAATTCAATGCTTACCCTTTGGAGGTGAAGTGCAAACAGAAGAAAAATAAATTTACTAATTGTTTTCACTGCTGTGTATATCATTGCTTTACTAACAAGGACATGAGGGCCTTTGGAACTATAATATTTACATGCGTATGTTGGAAATAGGTAACATAAAACCACAGAAATAATTAAAATATTCTCTAAATCTTTAGTCCAGATTAAATAAAAAGCCGAACAAAAGTTTCACTCCCTCCCAAAAGATTCAAGGAAATTAATATGGGACCTGGGATTTAATGAAAACATAAGCAAAATGAAATTAATGGAGTCTCCTCAGTGGGCCTTCAATCCTCAGTTTACCTGCAAAATCACGTGTTATGTATGAATGCTTGTGTCCCCCCATTCATATGTTGAAACACTCACGCCCCCCAAAATTGATGGACTTCTACTTTTTAAGAGCCCACACATTGCATTATTTCTCCTTTCTTCACACACACACACACACACACACACACACACACACACACAACCATATGATGAACTGAAGAAGAAAATGATGAAGTAGCATTCTAACACTTCCTTTTTATAAGGAACAAGATGTTTTCCATGAATAATTTCTCTTCTTCCCTGACAAGCGCTGAGCCCAGAACTGGGGTAGGCACACTGGTGGGGGAACAGGCTGGAACCTAGGACAACCTGACATTTGCTTTCATCAGGCTGAGTCCTACATATAGTTTTGTAATTCTCAAAAGAAGCATGAATTGATCTGATTAGTATAACTACTCATTTAATATTTAATATTTCGGTGAGAGAATACTCTTCCAATGACACTGATAGAAAAAACAGACATGGAGGGATGAGAATTCACATCAACCAATAAAAATGAAAAAAAACACCCACCAACAACGAGACCAGCAACACAATGACCCTAGTGACTCCTCAGTTGCATAACTTAAAAGAAAAGCCAGGCAGAAATCCAGAATCACAGGGAAAAGAAACATAGTAAAAGATACTAACTTTTACTCCTTGGCCTCCCATAAGTATTAGTTTTCAAGTTACAAAACTGATTATTTATTGCAAAAAAGTAAATATTACAAATGTATACAGACAAAAACAGCAAAATATCACTTCCTTCCGTTTTCCATTTCCGTGACCCATTCCACAATCCCATTTCCATGACCACCTATTAACAGTCTGGAGTATATCCTTCTAGTCTTTTCAGTGGATATGTATATATACTTAAATAGATATACTGTGCATAGACCAGCCAACATGGATTTTTGTTCCCACTGAATGGTATGAAACAGACACCACTCCATTCACTGCCTCCAGATCTACCTTACTGTTTCCCACTGCGTGGACACACCATAATTAATAGAAGGATTCTTGTACTAGTATACAAATGTTTATGTTATTTTCTTGTTCTCACAATCACAAACAATTACAAAAGGTGTATCCTTGTTCGCATCTCCGTGTACTTCTGCATCTCTACAGGACACATCATTTAGAGCTTACTTCCACGGAAAGTGCAGCCTCGGAAGGTCTGCAGGAGTCCTGAAAAGGGACCTGAATCCAGATTGGACTTGCCTTTAGGTGCACATTCTGTCCTCCTCAGTCTGACGTTTTTAACTAGCTCTGCTGAGCTATTCGTTCCACCCGTTGTGACAGTGCCCTTCCCACAGCTTAGCCTAAGAGGACTGTGGAAGTTACTACAAACCCAGACCCTGACTTGGCTAGAAAAAGCATTTTCACAGAAAAGAGGAGTGAAGGGGGAAGGAGGAAGAAGGAAGAGAAGAAGGGAAAGATACACACAAACAGCACAATACAACACGGGGCAGACCCCTGACCTCCTATCGTCAGGCCAATTATCAGCATGCCAGAAAGGGAGGTTTTCTGGAAAGTCCTGGACATGTGCCCGAAGCTCACGGTAGCTTTATGTTTACTACTCCTGGGAAGAAAACTTCCCGCTCTTGATAGACTATAAAGCAGATAAAATGTGAAACATCTGAGATTTCAAAAAGGAAAGCAACATCACAAAATCATGGCAGCCAACAGGATTACTGGCCAATGCCTTTCCAACTTACCCTTCCTGGCTCCACTCCCAAAGTCTGGCTTACATAGCAACCAGAACTGATTACTGGGCAGAATGTAAAAAACCTCAATACTGAAGGGAAATCTGATTTAAAATCACAAACTTACAGGAAAGGTATGACTGTTAAGCTAGAGAAGCTACTTGGTTCTGTACCAGAACAAGAAAGAAGGCTGGAGAAGGAAAACCCAATTCCCATCCAGCTGTGCCACCTGTGAACAAAGGGAGGTGGGGAGTCACTCAACTCCACTGACCCCTACCTAGAGAAGAGATAGAATACCTGCCTTCATCTACCTGACACTGATCAGCTGTGACTTCACAGGACATAATGTCAAGAAGGATGTTTCAAGATACCCAAAGAGAAATGTAACTTTTAGGCGTCTTAAAACTACTTGCCATAAATCACAAAAGGAAGGGACTGAAAAAGGTAAAAATGGCTCAGTGAAAATCAGCACGTATGGAAATCCCTCAAAGAATCTGCCACCCAAACAGAAAGGATGACATGAAATACAAACTGTGCAACAACACGTGTGGCTCCAGGCCTGCTATTGCAAACAGATACACACACAGGCCCGCACACACATGCACACACGCACACACACGCGCACCACCTAAGGCATTCTCCTCAGGACAAATCAATTCAGGGACATCAAACTCTAATACAAACTGCAAGACATGCTTCTTGAAAGACTTGTGAAGACTGAAGAAGTACTTTCTGAAACCAAACGGAAAGATATCGATTGTGACATAATGTAAACTCAGTAAGGAGGAAAGGCAGTACATGACCTCCTTCTCCAAAGTAATCTTTAATGGGTTACAGAGCAAAACCCCTCAGTCCCAAGTAAGCATGCTGGGTGGGTGGCCATGGGGCAAGGAGCCCAAACCTGACAGCTGAGGGGACAACCAGGATTGCCTTTTCTACCTCAGGCGTTCTTGGCAACCTTGTTCACCCTATTACAATGGTCTATAAGGAACAGGGAGACGTGCTCAGAC
The DNA here is from genome assembly GCF_028018385.1 of Neofelis nebulosa. NCBI lineage: Eukaryota > Metazoa > Chordata > Mammalia > Carnivora > Felidae > Neofelis > Neofelis nebulosa. The sequence continues at coordinate 30,817,476 of NC_080796.1, forward strand.
ATCAATGTGTGGAATGGACTGACACAGCTTCTAAGACTTGTACTTCTAAGGAAACAGGCCCTTGGGGAGAATTAATTCACTAATTAAATTAATATTTTTTGAGTGCCCTTTATCTTCCATACTCATAAAAACTGTGTATGTGATGAATGTCACAAGAGGGATTCCAAAGAAGGATTTAGGAAACAATGTTTAGCTGAGATCTTAGGTAAGAGTTAGTGGAGTAAAGACTCTGGGCCAATAGCATAAGCAAAGATCCTGAGGTAAGAGAGGGCAAAACACTTTCAAGGGATATAGAGTAGACCAATTTAAAGAATAGGAAGAGAAGAGAGGGTTCCTGGACTCTTGTTTGTTGGGAGATTTTTGATTCCTGATTCAATTTCTAGTTATGAGTCTGTTCAAATTTTCTATTTCCTCCTATTTTACTTTTGGTAGTTTATATGTTTCTAGGAATTTACCCATTTCTTCCAGATTGCCCAATTTGTTGGCGTATTACTGCTCAGACTATTCTCTTATTATTGTTATTTCTGCATTATTGGTTGTGATCCCTCCTCTTTCCTTCATGATTTTATTTATTTGGGTCCTTTCCTTTTTCTTTTCAATAAATCCGGCTAAGGGTTTATCAATTTTCTCAATTCTTTCAAAAAACCAACTCCTGCTTTCATTGATCTGTTCCACTGTTGTGGTTTTTTTTTTTTTTTTTTTATATCATTGATTTCTGCTCTAATCTTTATTATTTCCCTTCTTCTGCTGGCTTTGGGCTTTATTTGCTGTTCTTTTTCCAGCTTCTTTAGGTGTAAGGTTCGATTGTATATTTGAGACATTTCTTCCTTCTTTAGGAAGGTCTGGAGCAATCTCTATACTTTCCTCTTACGACCACCTTTGCTGTATCCCAAAGGTTTTGGACTGTCGTGTTTTCATTTTCATTGGCTTCAATGCACTTTACTTCCTCTTTAATTTCTTGGTTAATCCATTCATTCTTTAGTAGGGTGTTCTCTAATCTCAAAGTGTTTGTGGAAGAGAGGGGAGGAATGGAACACTCATTTGATTTCTTAGCCAAACAGAAATCACACTTCGTAACACCTGGTTGGAAAATACTAGACAGATGCCTTAGCTGAGAGGTACAAGGAAAAAGTACAGAACTGATGGCCACCATGGGGACCTTCAGGCATGCAATGCAGTAAGAGGGCTGACTGTCTAGGCTGCTAGTATGCTCAAACCACAGATATTTAAATACATATAGGGATTTGAATGCATATGTATTAAATCATATTAAAATCCCACTGGTAGTAAAATATTCTACAATTGGTAAAAGGCTTAATGAGAAATTTTCAAAATATGAAGTCATCTCTCCCATGATGTATAAGCTCCCAGCCAAGAAATAGGATTACTATGACAAAAAGAATAACTTTGTCCATTTAGAGTTCTTTCCTCTCCCCAGAAGTCTATTTGAGATCATAATTTATTGTTACTTAATAAGATATGGGACCATTTTTTCAAAAGCAGTGAAATGTTTTTCTATGTTAGGATATTCTCCAAAAACTGGATCTTTTCCTAACGCATAAAGAAAAGGTAAGAACATCCATGTGGAGGTGGGCCTTTGGATCAATGTAGCAGGTGACACTGCAAAGCCCTGAGGGAGGGAGCCAATGCACTTTGCCCTTCAGGGGAAGAAAGCAAAGCGACCTTGACACTGACTCTGAGCTAGACCCCTCCACCTTGTTCTCCTAGTCACAGAGCAGATTTTCCTTTTCAGAGAAGGCTGCCCTTTAGAGGCTGCCTCTGAGACCTCTGGCTAGAAGGTTTCCCTGATGAGAAAGAACAAAGGAGGCTACAGAAAATGTGTTTCTCTTTTTTTCTGAAAAAGCCTGGAAAAGATGGAAGCATTACTATCTGGACTTGTCAAGGTCGTCTTGCGATGCTTTCTTGTACATTTCCAGCGTGCGTTTTGGTACAGAGGCTGAGCAGGGATTAGAACACGAGGAGGGTAAGCGAAAGAGGAATTAGGAGTGTCAGGAAAGTAAATGCAAACAGGGCCAGAGTCAGTGCTAAGCATCAGGCAAGCCCATGGCACAGAAGCCAGTGAGGGGCCATGAGGCAGTTACAGAGAAAAAGCTCCAAGGCAAGGGGGAGGGGGAGGAAGACCGTGATAGAAAGGACACACAGAAATACACAGTAAATATGGGTGGGGAAGGACCAAGAATAGGAAGAGACAAGCCTGAAACCAATTAGCCAAAGTCAGGCGTGTTGGTCCACTCCTTTATTCCCAAACTAGATGTGCGGGCCCTGATATCTGAAGGCAAATTTATAGAAACTGAAGAGAATTATTGTGCACAGACCTAACTCCAGATCACCAAACCTTATCCAGTGTGTCAGTGACTGCACTCCACTAGAAAAGGAAAAAAACAAACAAACAAAACTAAACCGAAAGGGTTCTGAAGTGCCCATTGTTCATGAGCAGTACAGCCAATGTGGTGAACAGTCTCTGGAGCGCCTAACTGGGATCCTGGTTCTGTGGCTTACTAGCTGTAACCTAGCCTCTTTGTGCCTCAGCTTCCTAATCTGTAAAATGGGAATAACACATGCCTCCTCGTAGAATTGTTGTGAGGCCAAGCAATAATACATGCAAAGTATTTAGAATAGTTCCTAGGACATAGTAAGTCCTCAAAAAATATTAGCTATTTTCATTATTTTAAAAAAGAAGAAGGGCAGTCTATAAGACCAAGGGCTAAAGCCAAAGGAACTATACATAAGCACCATGTTCTAGCTGATCAAGTTGCTTCCCGCTAGGGTATGAGTTAACAACTCCGATACTGCTATACATGTATAACCGAAAGTGAACAATTAAGTAAATATCTGGCAGATGGTGGAAGCCATTTTTCTCGCTGTCGCAGAGGAAATTTACAAATAAGCAAGGGGAGCAGACTAGAGCGATCTATGTGGTAGCAGGTTAGAACTGGAGGCATCAGCAAGAACTCGTGTTAAACATAATATAGATACAAAATGTTACACATAAATATCTGTATTTACGTAACTGGTAATTTGTGGAAACATAAATCTAGCCCTGTCAGCTGCGAATCTTGGATTCTGATGCCATTCTCCAATGAAAAGAACCAGGGCTCCTTGAAGAAATGGTTGATTTTAGGTCGGGGGCAGGAAATCTAGAAGATGAGCCTAGGGCATCGTGTAGTGCCAGAAAGTAAGAAGGCCTCAAACAACCAAATAACCCCACAAATGCTACAAGTACATGTCAAAGTGCACGGGAGTCTACCAAAAGAGCTCCCAGTGGCCAAAACAGGAATAATCTGAGCAAGAAATAAACTAGCATCGTATTATAACCCAAAGCACAAAAAAAGTATCCACCTACTTCATACTGATCTAGATGATTAAATAAACTAATAAATGGGGGTAACAAACGTCCCACACAGAAGTTTTCCAAATACATTGATTAGATACTTCACCCTAACAGAGGAGGCGCAAAACTCCCCAGTCCTTAATTGAGGGTTGTGCATAGTGACTTCCTTCCAAATAACACAGTACGGGAGGGAAGAGTGTGGAGGGCAGATGCTCTCCATGGAGAAATCTGAGAACTACTACTGCAGCCAGGTAATCAAGGCCAACAACGGTCATAAATCATGCTGACGGTGTGTGTCCTTGACATCATGTGATGAGAATGGCATTTTATCTCTGTAAGATTCCTCTCGAAAACTCATAAATCCAGTCTGATTATGAGAAAAAAAGTCCAGTAAAGGGGCATCCTACAATACATCTGACCTCAAAACCGTTAGGGTCATCAAAACCCAGAAGAGTCTGAGAAACTGTCATGGCCAAGAGGAGTGAGTCTATGGAGACAAGAGGAGTCTATGGGGATATGACAAACTAAATGGAATATGGTATCCTGAACGGGATCCTGGAACAGAAAGAGGACATCGGTAAAAAGTACGGAAATCTGAATAAACTATGGACTTCAGTTAACAATGTAGCAATACTGGTTCATTCACTGTAACAAATGTGCTATATTCACTTGAGAATAGTAGGGGGAACTGAGGGAGGTGTATGGGAACTCTACTATCTGCTCGATTTTTACAGAAATCCAAAACTGTTGTGAAAAACATCTTAATTTTAAGGAAAAAACACAAACAGGAGAGTCTGACCTAAGTTCTTAAGAAAAACCCATCTCATTTTTATCAACGGGAAGGAAGTAGAGGCCATGGAATGTAGAGGGCAAGGCCGGGCTCTAAATCCCAGCTTTCACTTACTCCCTGTATGACCTTGGGTATGCTACTTAACCTCTCTCTGTCTCAGACTCCTCATCTGTGAGAGAGCGCTAGTAATACATGGAGTTATTATGGTAATATTAAAAGGATATACAGTACTTAACACAGGGACTATTCCTACTCAGCAGTCAATGATCTCTAGCTATTACTATTACAAAGGGACGCTGCCACTCGCCAAAACTGTTCTTCAGGGACCTCAGCAGCTTGTTATTCTCCCATCCCTCATAGTCCAAGAAGGGTGTTTTTATGTTATAGATAGGCCTCTAATGAAAACACTGCTGAGGCATTCTATACTTTTCACCATCAGGATGGTGTTTCCATTGGTAATGAAAGATGCTACAAGGCCCTAAGAACAGGAAGCAGGCACTCAGATTGATGGGCCTGACCAATGTGATCTTCCTTCTTCTTTCCTCACATCCTGCAACCCATCTCCTTCCCCAGGAAGCAAGCCTGACTTCCACATTTCTAACAGCTGTCTGGGGACCTTGCTTAGGGTGTTCATTCAGTAATAAAGCCAGGCAAAACAACACAGGGTACATTACAGTAAATAATCCCAAATTAAGAGATCTCAGGATGCTAACAAGCTAAAACACTAGTCACAGTAGTGATAATATACCTTAGTTCTTCATGTACTTCTGGCTGCAACCTGGTTACTGTGACAGAAGCATACATGGGGTGAAAAAGCACAAGCACCTGAGATCCTGACGTTCAGTTTGAAATGGCAAAGCCCAAGAGCAAAATGGTGAGCAGCCTAGGTCTTGGAGTCCATCGGGCCTGAGTTCAAATACCAGAGTTCATTTAACCAGCTGCTTGGTTTTAGTCAAAATATATAACTTTTTTTCATGTTTATTTATATTTTGAGAGAGAGAGAGAGAGAGAGAGAGAGAGCCAGGAAGGGGCAGAAAGAGAGGGAGAGAGAAGTCCCAAGCAGGTTCCATGCTGTCAGTGCAGAGCCTGATGAGGGGCTCGAACTCACAAACTGTGAGATCACGACCTGAGCCAAAACCAAGAATCAGACGTCTAACCGACTGAGCCACCCAGATGCCCCAAACTTTTCTTTTTAAAAAAATTTTTTTAGAAGTTTTTAAAAAAAAATGTTTGTTTATTTTTGAGAGACAGGGAGAGACAGACAGTGAGCAGGAGAGGGGCAGATTGAGAGAGAGAGAGAGAGAGAGACAGGGAGACACAGAATCCAAAGCAGGCTCCATGCTCTGAGCTGCCAGCACAGAGCCTGATGCGGGGCTTGAACTCACAGACCATGGGATCATGACCTAAGCTGAAGTCAGACGCTTAACCAACTGAGCCACCCGGGCACCCCCCCAAACTTTTCTGAGGCTTCCACTGACACCTATAAAATGAAGACAACATCTCACAGCATATCTGTGATGGTAAAAGAAGATACAAAGCACCCAGAAGAAGGCCCCACACTAGTTAGCACACCACAAACTGCAGCCAGGGGTGGTGGCCAGGGTGATGCAGGGCAAATCAAGTGACAGAGGTGGCTGGGATGCCTGTTTGCCATTCTCCCACATTTGGAGAACCCCAGGAGATTCTTAGGTGGCTGATTTTTCTTCTTTCTGAACCACTGATTGCCAACGTTCTTTTTTACTCCTTAATTCTTAGAAAACTAATTTCTACTCCCTTCCCTTAAATGCACAATTTGATTCAAGATTTCAGTGACTTTTGAAAGTATGCTTTCTATTTTTCCTTGTCCACTATGGATGTTTTAAAGACAATACCAGGCTCTTTTATACAACATATTATTTCTCCATTCTTTCATTTTACTTTTTAAAAATATCCCTTTCACATTAGAGCCTCTCATTCTTTTCAATTTCAAGTTTTAAATATTATTTTTGCTCTGTTCTTTACCTCTCTTTCTTTGCCCCATTGTTAAAATTGGCACATTAATTTTGGGACAACTGGGTGGCTCAGTTGGTTAAGCATCCAACTTCAGCTCACATCATGAGCTCATGGTTCGTGAGTTCGAGCTCCGCCTTGAGCTCACTGCAGATCCTTTGTCTCCCTCTCCCCCTGCCCATCTCCCGCGTGCATGCACACGCGTGTGCGTGCACACACACACACACTGCACTCTCTCAAAAATACACATGAAAAAAATTATAATAAAAAATCACCATATTAATTTCAACTGCTTTCTTAGGGTACTTGAATTTACTGCAATGAATATTAGTTGCAAACTCTCTGGGAAGATTTTTTAATACTTTCCACTGTAAAGTTTCTCAGGCATTAAGGAATCACAGCCAGCCTTCTTTAACTCATCTCCCTTTTCTTTAAAGTGTTTCCAATGTCTTGGATTGCTACTATTTATACAACTCTTCACTGGTGACTAAAATCTGGAGTCACTATTTACAACTTCTGGGAAAAGATTACAAGAATGACATTCACATCATCTGAATGTGCAGAGATGAGAGCAGAATGATTTCAACAGTTTAGAGCACTGCTGTGGTAAAGAGGTTGAGAAAACAAAACACAGCACTCCAGAAGGGAAGTGATGAGAGTCAATAAAAGAAAAGGAAACAGAACTATTTCTACATTACAATAGTCATTAAAGAAATTTAAAAAGTGTCATTTCCTAAGGAGTCTTAAACTTCTTTAAATTAAGTATTATAGATATAGATAGATAGATAGACAGACAAAGATAGGTGACACATACCTACATACATATTCTAATTTTAGATCCATTTCAGAAAATGAAGATTCATGGTGTCGAGGTTCTGTAAGGCTAATACCCCTTCTTTACATTCTCTTCACTTCTGAATTCAATGCTGGTAATAAATCTGCACTAGGGAAAGTATCCTTTTCCATCTGGTTCTGATTTTATTATTCTAAATAGACAGCATTTTATTGTGTAAAAGTGTCAGCAGGAAGGAGGAAAAGGGCACAGGTGGGATGAATGTGGGCAGAGATGTTTTCTTCTGTCACAGGAAGTGAGTTTCCTGATTTCCAAATAGTTGCAAGCTTAGGGATTGTAGAAATAAACATGGTGTGCTTATTACATACAACAGTCTGGCGCTAACATCAGAAATCACTGTGTGGCAGATTCCAACATCCAGAGGCCTTGGAAGTTGAATTCCTTGCAACTCAAGGAATTCTTGTTTTGGCTGGATAACTCTAAAGGTTCTCGATACTGCACAAAGCCTGAACTGGGCACACTCAGGACTGGAATTAACAAGTGGGAGTCACAGCACAATCTGATACTTTTTGAAATTCATGAAGAATACTACTCAATTGTGATCCAAGGCACTAGGAACCAATCTTTCATCTTGACTGTTCCATCTGTATGTCCACGTTTTCCTTCTTCTAAGTTCTTTTATCCTCCAAAAGGTTGATTTAGAAATATAGGGAAGATGGTTATCTTGGGATTTTGGGACGCTGTACGAAACGTAAGCCTTGCTCTATGCTTTACATTAAAAATAGAAAACCAAATAATAGTTGAGGGTTTTTCAGTGGTGATTCCCCACCCATACTACACCCCATCTGCAGAACTGAAGGCATTGCCCAAAAACACGATGTTTACTTCTTAGAAAGTTACTGAATTCCCACCGTCTGTTTCCCACCTGAAATCACTAGAAGACAGATTCACAGCAAAGGAAAACAGTAGGCATTATGTCCTGCTCACTGTACCCCACAATACAGTGCTTTAGCTCATCTCTGTACTTAGTATCATCATGACCAGTTATGATGTCATGAGTCATAACAAGCAACTCAAAGAAGCTGTCTATTTTGTTTTTCTATTTCATCAAAGCTGGCTGCACAGCCTCTCTGATCAAAAAAAGCAGTCCGGGGTACCTCTCAAAAGCTCAATATTTGGGCCATATCTCTGTTTCTGATATTCATGTTCATTTTTGAAAAGATGAAGAGAAAGCTAAATAAGTTTTATCCTCGATGTCGTTACACTTGAAAGGGCCTCAGCTTACGCTCCGAGCACTTCATTTTTCAGGTCAAGAAGCTGAAACCGAGGGAGGTGAGGTGACTAGGTCATCTAGAGGGGAAGTGACAGTAATTGATGAGGGACTCAAACCTCAATTCTCCAGGCTTCTCACCGAAGGCCCTTCACCTCCTATGAGCTGGCTTCTGGGCCACCTTGGCATTTGGCTCACCTCAGTACAAGACGGGACACGAATAAAGAAACCCCAGATAAGCATGGTCCTATTTTCACCCAGATCTAGATACTCATAAATAAAGAGGGTTTTCACTTGAGGACTGCAGCCTCATCGCCATATAGCAGGGTTTCCTACCTACGCACTATGACACTTAGAGGCAGGGCATTCTTTGTTGGAGGGCGATGCTGTCTTGTGCACCGTAGAACGTTTCACAGAGATCCTGGCCTCTACCCGCCCGATGCCGATAGCATCCCCCACCCACCACCACGTTAAGACAACAAAAACGTCTCCAGATATTTCCAAATATCCTCTGGCAATGCCCACTGAGCATTGCCAGAGACCCAGGTCTCCTACACATGCATCCAGCATTAGGAAGCCTTCGGTCATTGCTACATCTCAGGTGCCAGAGCTCTGTGATGATGGAGGAACTTTCAATATGTGACATATGGAAAGAAGGAGATGCTTCCCCGATATTCTCTCAGAAAGACAAAGCAGTGACCCTCTCTAGCCACAGAAATGATTAGGAGAAGGGTAACTTTAGAAAAAGCAAAAAGACAACGGTGAAATGAGATGAAAAATAATAAAAGGAGAAGTTGGGAGGGGGAGAGGAAGCAGCCGGAAAGCAGGAGAATGAAAGGAAGAAAGAGGTCACCAGAGAGAAGGGATTTTAGCATTCCAGCATTTGTAGGACAGAGTGGTCCATTATAAGATAAAGTAGCATATTTTCATCAGGCATAATTTTTTTAAAAAGCAACTCAGTCTGAGGAAAAGGGTCAAGAACTTTCTACCAATTCATTGTGAGGCTTTAGGAAAGGACCATTGTCCCCAGATGATGGACCCCTCAGGGGAGTTCTATGTGAAGCTCTTTGTTAAGGACTCATATGCTTAAAACTGTAAAGCCCTTTAAAACAGCTTATCCTGGAGTCTCCCCCACATCACTGTTCCTGGCATACAATCAAGTTCAAGGAAGTTTTAGAATAGGACTTTAAAATAATGAGCAGAATTCTTCACATCCAGGGTACAAACCAATTTTCTTTAACTTGCTACTTCCCCAGAAACCTATTTAATCTCAAAACACTCCCTGGGAAACAGAAAAGCTCTGGATATTTTTCAGACTGTTACTCTCCTTGGTGGCTAGCTGAATGATAGCTCCAGATCTGACTCAACTCCAAAATCTGTGGATAACGACACACTTATTTCTGCATGTGGTCACAGGTGGAGGGAACATTTGACAAGCTGGCCACTCAATTCTTACAGTATCCCTCCTTTGTTTATGCTTAAAAATATATATAAAAAGGTTCTTCTTTGGGGCGCCTGGATGGCTCAGTCAGTTAAGCAACCGACTTCGGCTCAGGTCATGATCTCGCGGTTCGTGAGTTTGAGCCCACATCCGGCTCTGTGCTGACAGCTCAGAGCCTGGAGCCTGTTTCAAATTCTGTGTCTCCCACTCTCTCTGCCCCTCCCCTGCTCAAACTTGCTCTCTCTCTCTCTCTCTCTCTCTCTCTCTCTCAAAAATAAAATAAACATTAATTTTTTTTTATTTGAAGAGGTTCTTTTAAAAAATTACTATTTCAGTTAAGTTTTCATGAATAAACAAAATGTACAACGAAACCCCTAATCCTATGACTCTGAAACCTTAAAATGTGCAGAATCACTCAAGGATCTTCCTGAAATGCAGATTCTAATCCAGGTCTGCAGTAAGGCCAGAGAGTCTGCATTTCTAGCAAGCTCCCAGGTGGTGCCAATGCTGCTGGCACATGGACCACACTCTAAGTAAGAAGTCTGTACGTCTAAGCCATGTCCCCAGATCACCTATTTGATTATACTGGTTCCTTCCTACAAAAACTTTTCAGGGCTGTCTACTGCTTAGCAGGGATCGTCCTATTCTCTTGAGAGAATTAACCCCCTTCGCGATAGCTTCGGTTCTACAACTCCCCTCATCCTGGTACAGACACCATCATGAAGCAGCCACACCAGTTCTGTGTTGTTTCCAAAATGTCACATACGCTGCGTGTCCCTGATTTGGTCCCACTGTTCCCTCTGCCTAGATGGCCCTACCACCAAAATTTTCACCCTCCTTCAGAGCCTACCTCAAATTGTCACCTCCTCCAAGCAGCCTCCCCAAGCCCTCTAAGAATAAAAGTATGTGTTACACTTACCACATCTTGCATTGGACATTCAAAAAACTACACTGGTTTGTCTGGTTTTCTGGAAGGTTATGGCCCATCCAATAAAATAATAAAACTCCCTAACTCAGGACTTAAAAAGATACTCAATTTTCTAAGCTTCACATCTTTGGCTTCTGAAGAAAGGATTCCATCGGTCAATCCTCCAAGGAGTTAAAATATTCCATAGGATTAACCGCCCAAACTTTTGGCTCCAAGAATGAATACTTACTAAGAGTACTTTCAAGCACCCTGGCATACAGCCCATCTACTCAAGAACATCACTCCTATAGTGGCCTGCACCCCTGCATTTTTCTTCAGTGTCTCCCACACAATTCTCATCAGATTAAACTATCACCTAGTGCTCACACACACACACACACACAAATGAAAAAAACTCTCCTTTGCTCTAGATCATCCTCCTGCTGATTTCTCTTCTCTTATAGAAAAACTTCTCCGAACTTCTGTCCTCTCTTGACCCACACACACCTCCATCCACGAAAGCTGCACTTGTCAAGGGGACCAAAGACCAACATGTTGCAAACACAGTAGTTGCTTCCCAGGCTCCTCTTGCTTGATATCTGAGCAGTAATGGATATAACTGGTCACAGCAGCACCCCCCCCCCCCAAACTCCTTCTTTGCTTGTCTTTTGGACACAACTTCTTCTTTCTTCTCCTTCCCCCCTGGCTGTTCTGTTCCAGGCTCCTCTTGCTGGACCCTCTACTTTCCTGACTCTAAATACTGGAGGAAACCAAGGCTCAGTCTCTGGACCTTCCTCTTCTCTATCTGCCCTTTGTTCCCACAAGGGCACGCCTAGCCTGCTAGCCTTAAACACCAGGTATAAACTGAGGATGCCCAGATTTGTACCTCCAGTCCAGACTTCTCCCAACCATCTAGACTCATCCAACGGTCTCAAAATTAGTATGTCTGAGACGAAATTCTTGACACATGCTCCCCACCATACTGCTCCTCTCTGCCAGTCTTTCTTATCTCATAAAGCCAAGGTTCTGCTCTATCAGATGCTTACACCACAACCCTTGGAGGTGTCCTGGCCTCTTTTTCTCTCAGATGCCCCGTTCACTTCATCAGTACAACCTCCTAGAAACACCTTCAAGATCTCTGCAGAAGCTGTTCCTACAAGTCACTCCTGCTTTTACTACTACTATCACTACTAATAGCACCACCACCACCACCCCACTGCTCTTCCTCCGAAAGTCCATGCTACCAGCATCCCTTGCTTGGACCCTTGTAAGTGTCCTAACCAGGCTCCTTGCTGCCGCTCTTGCCCCCGTCCCACCGCCAGAGTCTATTTTCCACATAGATGCATAAAAACCTTCAGAAATATAAATCAGGCCATAGCCCTGCTCTTCGTAGAACCTCTAAATTCTTATGTTCCTTAGTTCCTTAGAATAAAATTGAACATCCTGCCCGAGGCCTTCAAGTCCCCATGTGGTCTGGGGCCCCCACTACCTTATAGATCTCATCCTCTGGCACCTGCTCTTGCCTCATTCATCTCCCTACCACTTCTCCAACACTGCTCCCGCCTCAGAGCATTTTCCATATTTTCCCTGCCTGGATATTCACAAAGCCGAGCCCGTACCCCGTTCGGGACTCTGCTCCAATGCCACCGGATCAGAAAGTCCACTCCTGGCACCCTCTGTGAATCAAACTCTCCATCAGGATCTAGCCCCCTTTACCCTACTGCATTCTTTTTTGTGTGGATTCCTTGTCCCTCTGCTAAAATACCAACTTCATAAGAGCGGAGACTTACTTATTTTGTTCATAGCTGTTCCCCTTAGCACAGGGCCTGGCACATGGCAGATGCCTGGTACATTTTTATTGGATGAATAAATGAATTATCACTGGATGGTCAAAATATAACTATATGATTTTACGCATTATAAGAAAAGCCATGACAACATTGGAAAGGAATAAAAAAAAAAAACTCTGCTGAATTACATTCTTTTAAGATAATAAGTCTTGACTAAGAGCTTGTAATGCAGAGAGAGGCATACTTACTTCCTGATCACCATCTTAGACTCTGATGAACTGGGGCTTTCATCCTCTTCACAGTTTGGGCTTGTCAGGTTTCCATACCTTACGGATCAAAACAAAAATACCCACTCAGTGGGGTTGGAAAGCAACTCTATTCCATTGCAAACACGAGATAACCGTCACACTTTTCAGGAGTAATTACGGAAAGAAATATTTATGCAATAGCATCAAAAACTGATGGTGCTGGGATTTACTTATTGGGCATATGGATACTCTAACCAAAAACAGTGATTTAACAATGAATTGCACTACTTAAAACTTTCCCTTAATATATAACATCTCTTTGAAATTCTTTGGAAGAACTTAGGCTTTTCCTCTCAGAGGGAGGGTCAGGTGTCACATTCAGCAAAGACGGTAGGTTCCTTGGGGGCTGGAGACACAGTCCTCTGCTCCATCTACTGAAGGACCTCGTGGCCCTGCCTGTGCCTTGTGCCACCTTCACACTCGTACCACCACACGTGCCCCGTAACGACTCCCTGCTATGCCCACGAGTCTGGTCTCCTCGAGAAGTCCTTGAGGAGAAGGGTTACGGAAGTAATTCTGGACCCTCCAGGAAAGGCTGAGAGAAGGGCTGAAGAATGGAATTTTTATGCAACCAGGAGAAGAGCCAGGGAACCAGGGAAGGGGACCCAGGGGGACAGCTTTTTAGAAAGTGACAGGTGCTTCACAATTTTTTAATTTGTCTCATTATAAACTCAAAATTTACTAAATAACGAATCAATCCCTAATTACAGTTAGCTGTCCTTCCCACTCCATATGTAAGCAAGACTCTTTTGTATAAATATATCACATTTTGTTTGGTTCCAAATGTACACTTCAAATTCTTGAGGAGTAGGCTTTTCAGTAACTCACAACAAATGCCCTATTTCTGCAGTTCCTCTCTTCCTCTCAATGAAGAAGCCAGAGATTTCTTGGCATTTCACAAGCTGGTACTCTGTCCCAAAGTTTTGATAAGAGAAATTCTATAATTGGTAGGTTTACATTTTTAAAGAGAACACTTTTGTCCTCTACTAATGGGATTAAAGGCCCCAGTACCCTTATGTTCCTTGTTCCTAGGATTTACAAATCCTTTTAAAAATAAAAGCCCACCATCTGGTTTGACCGAATGCCAGCCCATCTGGTCTCCCTATCACCCTATCCTGGTAGGTTCCAGTCTGCACCCTTAGGCATTGGCCCCCCTCCCCTGCACCTGTTCCTTTCTCGAGCTCATCAGCCTTATGGACTTCTTGGCCTCCTGAACATATTTTCCACAGGCCTCCACCCTCCCTAGCCCTCTTCATTCTGTCTGCACCTGCTATTCAGAGGGCTTCCAGGGCCACCCTTAGCTTTTCCTGAGATAAGAACTTAGATTAAGATGTATTCAGCCCCATATGAGCAAGGCAGGGATGGGAAATGAGATTTCTCCTAAACAAACAGATTTTTTGGCTCTCTCCGTGGCCACCATCAGAGTGAACCATGTACTCATCTTCTCTCACAACAGACTTTGTGGTTTATTGAAGTAGGAAAGATCAGGGCGGGTGAAGAGCAGGGCTCTGGGACGGCCACCGTAGCTTCCACCTATCTGACGAGAGAGATCCACAAATTCTTCTCCCGCCAGCCCTCAGGGACTAAATGTGGGACTGAATCTTTGTTTTTGTCATATTCTATCTTAGTTCATTAATTCTCTCTGGTTATCTGTGAAATACCGAAACTTTTCTATTCGAACTGAAGCTACGAGAGACACAAAGGGAAAGATCCGCTCCTGGTATTTCTTTTTCGAGCTGTTTGTACCAAAAATGTCCTGATCTTCCTCTTCTTTGTCTTCACTGTAGCTTCTCATACTTCGCTGTTCTTTCTCTACATTTTTCAGACTCAGGGCCAAGCTGCCGGTTGGAATGACGTGAGCACCTATCACGGGTCCCCTTTGAGAATGTGATGCCACAGGTCCAGTCAGATGGTGTCAAGAAGGACTAAGCAACTCACACTGGTGAGTGATGGTAGCTCTTATTAATTAACCTGGTACCATCTGCTCAGAACGTGTGCGCAGAAGACCCCATGGATATTTCTCTCAGCCATCAGCGTGTCTACAGATTCCTTATCAGGACCAGAATGACTGGTTGACAATACTCTGGAGACCAATGAGGACCATCACTAAGAAGGCAAACCACGTGTGAAGCGTGCATAGTCCAGGGGCCCAGGCTGTTCTCCATCTCGTCCACCAGGAAATCCTTTGGGCTCTGCCTTTATAACGTACCCTGAATCCAAACACTTCTCATCACTTCCATCCTGGCTTTGGTCTAGATCACTTCCATCCACCACCTTTGGTCTAGATCAAGGCCAAAGCCACCTAACCAGTCTCTTGGATCCAGCCCAGCTGCCACAGCAATCCTGTTCAACATAAACCACATCCCATCACTGCTCTGCTCAGAACCCTCCTGTGGCTCCCGTCTTACTCTGAAGAAAGGCCAAAGTCACACCTGCCTCACAGGGCCCAAAGGGACTTGCTCTGATTCCTCTGACCTTGCCTCCTACACCCGCTCACTTTTCCTCAGCCTCACTGGCCTCCCTGCTGCTCCACTCACACCAGGCATCCTCCTGCCTCAGAATCTCTGCGCTCACTGGGGCCCTTCCCCCCATCCCCCATGCCAACAGCTCCCTCCCTCAGCTCCTGCGGGTCTCTGCTCCAGTGTCACTTTATCAGTGAGGCCTCCCCTGCCCACCCCATAACACTGCTTTATTTTCTTTCACAGTCTTCTGTGGAGACTGTGTAACCTAGTTATTGTGTTAATTGTCCATTGGAACATAAACTCCAAGAGAACAGGATTTCTGTCTCTTTTGCTCACTGCTCTTTAGTGCTTCAAATGGTGCTGGGCTCCCATGAGGCAGGCTGATGGCTATTTGTTTGGGGGCAAATGAATGGTCTGGTGGGGCTCCCTAAGCAGACATGAAAACAGACCTCTCAACTACGAGGCTACTCAACTACTCTGTTGCTACAAAGGCACCATCTGGCTTTTTGTCTTAACCTGTCCATGCCTTCATTCCTAAAGGTCTAGGATCATAAAAAGCTTTAGGACAGCTGTGACCATTCCAAAAATCTAAAATTGAAATGCAAAAGAAATAAAGTTCTAAGATCTTAAAGGTATAAGCAGTACAAAAAGACAAGAGAAAAACGCATACACAGTTTTACAAAGGAGACCTTCAGAAGCGAGATAAAATTAAAGAGCCTATAACCCTCTGGAATTTTATGCGGAGGGGATGATTATTTGCCCCTGCACTTTTTTTTTTTTTATCATTAAAGGGAATTAACGCCTTACAGAAAAGAAACTAGACCCGCACTGGAATCAAGAACGCTTTAATGTTCAAGCTAGGTCATTTGAGAGTTAGTTTTACTAGATTAAGAGCGTTTCTTTGATGTTTCCTGGACCCTCTCATAGCTTCCAATCAAAAACCAAAGTCAAGTTCAATTCATTTACTCCAGGGGAGTAAATAAAAGGGGTGTGTGTGTGTTTAATTAATGGCACTAGAATAGCTACAGACAAACCTGTCAACAACGTCACCTCCAATTTCTGCAAAGTCTCCCTAGGATTTAAGATCAAAGCTTCAACCTCTTAAGAAGGCTTGCCAATGAGAAACTGGCCTTCTTTAAATGGGAACTCATAAAACTTAAATTAAAATACAAATTGTCAGAACGACTTTTGACATGGTTTTCCCTGTATCACAAGGCGAAATAAAGATTTACAGATGCCTCTTAAAGTACAGTCTTAAGCAATTATTTACTGCGGCCCAAAAATTACAAGAAAAAAAACCCCATAATGTTTAACTGGTTGCTGACATTTAAACAGGAAACAGTTATTTCCAGAGGGGACAGATAGTATTGTTTGGAGCCTATCTGAACAAATGAAATGTTTAATATGTGTTTGAAGAGGGGACAGAAGCATTTGTGGTTCAAAGAAATCCTACGATAAAGTTGTCCTCAGGGACAGTCTTTCTGGTAGGAGGCACTTTCTAATTTTCGCTCCATAACAGAAAAGTCTCAGTAATACCAGATCAGGATGGGGATAATGCTGAAGAACTTTTCAGGCTCCACTGGATTCCAGCAAGTGACCCAATAATAATGGCAGATAATACTGGCTCCTTACCACACGCCAGGTACCGTGCTAAGCACTCTATATGGATTGTTTCATTTAATTCCCACAATAATCCTCCATGCTGCTATTATTATTATTATTATTATTATTCATACTTCGCAAATGAGAAAACCAGGCCCAGAGAGCTGAGGTAATTGGCCCTCGAAGACACAGCTACTAAGTGAAGCAGAGATTTGAACTGTGACAGACTCTAGAACCCAGTCCCTGAGTCACTACCAGAATACACAAGCTAGAGTTATCTTATTGATTTTATGTCTCCAGTGCACCATTCTTTGAGGTCAGAAACCTTGGGATTTTCATTCATTTCCCCAATCATTCATCTTTTTACTCATTCAGTCTTCATTCAATGACTATTTGTTAAGGCCTATGTTCAGACACTATTCTCAGCACTGGGGATACGGCCCCTGTTTTCATGGAGCATACCTGTAGTGAGGGGAGGTAGACAATAAAATAATAACTTGTTAATATATACTAAGTCAGAAAGTGAAAAGTACAGTGGAAAAAATTAAAGCAGGCAGGGGTGATCAGACATTAGAGGGTCAGAGGTGGCTACTTCACACAAGGTATTCAGAGAAGGCCCAATGTGAATTTGACAATGATGTGAAATCCTCCAGAAGGTGAGGGAATGAGCCCTACAGATTTCTAAGGAGTCTTCCAGGCAGAGTGGGGAGCCATGGCAGAATGGTGTGTTTGAGAAACATCAAGAAAGCCATGGAGTAAGGAACAAAGGGAGTAAGTAAGGGGAGAGAAGGAGATGAGGCACAGAGGTCATAGGGACAGATCATGAGGACTTGATAGGCCATGGTAGGGGATATACTCACTGCTCTGTCCCCTGAGCCAGGAATGGAGCCTGTTCTTAGCAGACACTCAACAAACATTTGCTAAATGAATTAATTAATACCATTGATTGCTGTAAATGAAGGAAAGGCTGGGGAGGAAAGAGAAGGGAAGAAGCAGCTTACTGGGGGTGGATGAAAGAACAGAGAGGAAGAAGGAAAGGGAAGAGACCTCACATGAAGCTGCTGACTCAAGGGCCTCTGGGAGTCTTTGCTCTTCTAATAAACCCCAACCCATGAGCGTCCAAGGCATTTTTCTTTAACTGACCCACAGGAACACAGGTCAGGTATGAGAAAAATGTTCAGAAGCTGACCTTGACTCAGGAGAATGATACGGGTGAAATAGCCAACAGATGTCTGGAACACCAAGGAAGCTTTGATTAAGACTGTGGACTGTATCCCATAGATCAGTAAGAGGGTTGTTTTTAATCACTCTAAATAATATCCTTCACTGTAGGCACTTCTCCACCCAAATCCGACCTCAAAAGTGGGTCACTGCCACCAAGCCTACCTTGGAAAGGTCTTGTTACCACCATGGAGCTGGTTATTCAAAGAGAAGATAAAGGTCAAAGACAACAAGGCAAAAACTCTGTTTTCTTACAAGGGACTAGTTATGCTGAGCAGAGAAGCCAGCAATGTGCTTTCCACTCATAAGATCTGGTTCTCCAGGCACTTTTACCATGATTAGAAAAAGCTAGGGGCACCTGGGGGTCTTAGTCGGTTGGGCGTCAGTCATGATCTCTCGGTTTGTGAGTTCAAGCCCCACATCTGGCTCTGTGCTGACAGCTCAGAGCCTGGAGCCTGCTTCAGATTCTGTGTCTCCCTCTCTCTCTGCCCCTCTCCCACTCGTGCTCTTTCTCTCTCAAAAGTAAACATTAAAAAAAAATTAAAAGAAAAAGCTAGAAGCCACAGAAAGAGCTGCTGTCCTCCCCTCTAGGCTTCTGCTGCCAAGGGCCCTCCATCCTCGTTACCCTTCAATTCTCCACGTTAGCTCCAGAGCAGTCCCTGGCAGTTAAGGCCACATTAACAGCAAAAAGTACTTAGCATTTCTGTTGCACTTCACAGTTACAAAATGCTCCACGGTTATAAAATTTTCCCCTAACCCCAACCCACAACTGTCTGAAGAGGGGACCAAAAGGACAAAGGTTTTATAATCCCTGTTCTTCCAGAGAAAGAAAACCAAAAGGTCTATAATTTGTTCCCATCCAAATTTAAGATTATTTCTTAAGTGTGATGGGTTTTACACCCTTGCTCTGTAAGGTGTCTTCTATTTTCCGTTCTAAGACCTTGTCATCAATTTCTCCTCTCTCATCCATTTTCTGCCACCACAGCTTGGCGCCTCCTCAGTGTCTCCTCCCTCCACTTCTGGAAGGTAGCAGTTGTGAACAATCAACTGTGAATGCGTCTTGCTAGCACGCTGCCCGGGCCGTAGCCGCAATGAAGGACAGCAGAAGAAACAGGGTTGGGTCTGGGGTAGGGAACAGGCAACATTCTGACAACCACAGAGTCTGTAAAGTGGGTTGAGATTTGTCTTAGGTTCAAGATGAATTAATACATCCTTAACAAATCAGTACAAGGCTGTAGCTCACAACCCAACCACAAAAAAGTGCTATCGCGAAGCTAGTCAAGAACCTTACAAAATGTGCTGTGTAAAACCTCATACACTGAGTATGAGGGTAGGACTGTGGTATCCCATCATTTTTAGGACTACTTTTCTCCCCTATGCTTACAAAAACTCAATATAGCATTGATTTACATGTCATTCCCAAGAGCTAAGTTCTCTCCCACACACGCACGCATACACACACACACACACACACACACGTAAAAAAAAAAAAAAGTCAAATAAGAGAAAAGTCATAAGAAAAACATGAAACTAATTCAAAAACACTCCTTTTTAGTTTTAAAGATTCAGATATACCTTTTTTAAACCATTAAATTTACTTTAATGAAATTAATGAATTTAATTTTCAGAACCATACTTCTCTGCCCCATCATGATATACGGTAGGAGCACTGCCCTCCTCTGACTCCTAATGGCCACCTACCTGTCATGTGCCATCACCCATGCTCAGGAGCATTTGCCTGGAGGGCCCCTTGATGAACTTATGGAAGTTTGGGAATCCCTAAACCATATGCAAAATTTGGTGATGTGCTTTTTTTTCTAAATGGATGATGATCCATAGTTTCTAGCAGGTTCCTAAACAGGTTTGTGATCAATCACTCCCACCAACTGCTAGAAAATGGTCAAGACCACTGCTTTCAATTATCAAAGCCGGACTGAAAACCAGAATACATTCCAGTTACCACTCAGGATATATGTACCCTGCCTTTCAGGGGTTTTTTTTGGCAGTTTTATTTTGTGGTTTCCAAACAAATGCACATAAAAAAAAAATCTGCTGAGCAATTTGGCATCCTTTTCTACAAAAGAAAGATAACTGTGTGTCCTCCCTCTCTTGGCCAAGTGACATTAAAAAAAAAAAAAAGGTATTTCATAGAAACATTTTGATCTCATTTCACGAAAAGAAAGCTAGCCTGGTTCAGTTATGACCTGAGGTGAAGTCTTTGACAGCATCCCTTCAGGGTCTACTTTAACAGAACCATCACTTCCAGCCCGTTAAGCTAGGGTTCTACAATCACCACACGTTCCCACAGAGAATTCCCACAGTGCTTCTGGGTGAAAGTTCGGCCCATTTGGCAAAAATAAATAAGGATTTACTAAAGACAACCAACCCAGCAAGGAAGAGAACTTATTTCCATTTTCCCTCAAGTGATTAGGGTTGGATGTAATTCTAAAACAATACCAAATGAAATTTTTCTGGTTAACATAATGCTAGGGCATAGCTACAGAGAGAAAAGAATAAGTGTTTGTCATGTTGAGGCTAAGCCCTGTCTTTTGTTTCCTGCCATGCTTCCCAGAGCTGAGCGGGTGAGCCATGGCTTATCAGGGCACGATGTCCTGAACAGAACAAAGCTGAAGGTGAATGAGCATGTGACCCTCACTTCCTTGAGCAGCCTGTGACCATTCGATGTCTGGAGTCAATCTCCCTGACAAGAACTCCTTATTTTTATCAAATTGTGAACAACTTCCCTACTAGACCAAAAAATTTTATTGATGTTGTATTAGTTTTCTATTGCTGCCACAACAAATTACTACAAACTCCGTGGCTTACACATAAA
Source organism: Neofelis nebulosa (assembly GCF_028018385.1). Classification (NCBI taxonomy): domain Eukaryota; kingdom Metazoa; phylum Chordata; class Mammalia; order Carnivora; family Felidae; genus Neofelis; species Neofelis nebulosa. The sequence goes on from NC_080796.1 coordinate 30,838,234, forward strand.
TTGATTAGTTTATAATTACATAGATCAGAAATCCAACACACAGTGTCAGCAGGGCTGTGCTCCTTTCTGGAGGCTCTAGAAGACAATTCATTCAGTTGCCTTTTCTAGCTTCCAGAGGCTGCCTCAAGTCCTTGGCTCATTGTCCCCTTCTTCCACCTCCAAAGCCAGCAGCATGGCATCTATCTGACTCTGTTCCCATCCTCACATCTTTTTCTCTGATTCTCTCTTTTGCCTACCTTTCACTTTTAAGGACCGTTGTGATTACATTCGAGCCACCCAGATAATCCAAGATGATCTCTTTATTTGTAGGTCAGCTAATTAGCAATATTAATTCTGCTTTGCCTGGAACCCAACATATTCATATTTCAAGGATTAATCCTGGACATCTTGCGGGGCGGGGGTGGGGGTGGGGGGTCAGGCATCATTCTGCCTGCCATGGGCGGGCATGTAAATTATTACAAATGTTATATCTTCTATCATTTTATGAGCTAAATTGTTTTTCTCCACCTGATAAAGCATGAACCAGCAAGAGCACAGGACTTTTCAAGAAGGATGTTTTCAATGCTATTTTCAATGTTAGAAGCATTGATACCCAGAGATTCTCAAAGCCCTTGTTATAATCCTCTTTTCTTCCATAAAATATTTGTATCTTCCTAATAGTCACAAGAAATAAGATCTAAGTCCAATTTACCTTGCAGAAAACTGTCTTTACTTTTTTAAACCCATGACATCTACACCATCCAAGAGTTTTCTTGCCTATGGGGTCATCAACATTCAAATCTAGAGAAAATCTGTTTAAACTCATGTGCTATAACACAAATCTTAGAAATGGCTTTCATTTTCTAAGAAATTCTCACCCTAGCAGGATATCCAGTATGTCTGTATTTTAAGCTGAGAAAGGAAACAAAGGAATGCTAGGATTTCCTGAAAGCTTTCCTACTATATGAATGGGATGAGCACGCTGCAGCCAACTGACCAATAAATCTCAACTTTTTCATGGATGGTAGGACAAAAGACTCAATAGGTGAGCCGCTGTATTTGTTCCCACTTGATTTTGTGGTGAGTTGGAGAGGGGAGTTACTAAAATAAACTAAGAGAATGGTACAGCCTACGTAAGTGGCAGAAGTTAGACTTAAATAACTTTCAGAAGAAACAAAAGTGTGGGAAAAACCATGCTATGAGTTTAAGAGTGACATCTAAGTGTTACTGCTGTAAGAGACCAGCACCTGGCATTGAGCTATGGTGACCACTGTTAAGATGCTGTGAGGCCCTCGTCTAAGGTTAGATTCTAGAATTTGCTCCTAAGAACTCTCTGCTCACAACCCTCTGTACTTGGACCTGGAAGAGCAGAGGGAAGATATTATAAAATTTGCCTCCCACTAAAAGAGAAGGAAGTAATGGAACCTCATGAGCACTGCATGCCAGTGAGATCTAGGAATCTTGGGCAAGTGCATAGTCTAATTCCAGAACTAAATTAAAAAATTATTTTTAAATGAGGTTTAACATCTCAAAATACTTACCCAGCTTCTCATGCTAAGAAAGCATTTGAGAGCTGAATGTATTGTGTTACGAGCTTTTGAAAGAAGGTTTACTATGACCACCTCACAGCTTCTAGGGGAAAAAAAGATTTTTCTTAAAAGTGTACATGCACTCAAGAAAATGAGAATAAAGCCACAAAGGCGAAGAAAATATTTTCAAAAGACATATATGATAAAGAACTATTATCCAAAATATACAAAAACTCTTAAAATTCAACAGTAAGAAATTGCACAACATGATTTAAAAATGGGCAAAAAGAACTTCCGGTTTCCAGTCCAGCATGTAAAGAGCTTACGAATAGCCACGCACCCTAACAAGCGAAAAGCTGACGAAACTGGAAAATGAACAACTATTCTCAGATCCATCAGAAAAGTAAGGCCACAGGGCAAACCACTGCTCCTTACTGAAGAGACAGACAGGCAGATACAATGAATCATAACTTATCGGAGCAGAAATCTCCATGGGAACCAGTCCCAGGGTAGGAAAACCTGAATTGTAATTGATGAATTGCTGGAGGCTCAGTGTGGACAAGACTAAGAGAGAGAAACTACAAGGGGACCCAGTCACAGAGAGGCTGCCACACTTTGGTGAGTTTTACCTCCATGAACTTGACCAGCTTCCCATGAAAATATCAGAGAAATGTCTCCTGGTACTTCTTTTTTTTTTTTTTAATTTTTTTTTTTTCAGCGTTTTTTATTTATTTTTGGGATAGAGAGAGACAGAGCATGAACGGGGGAGGGGCAGAGAGAGAGGGAGACACAGAATCGGAAACAGGCTCCAGGCTCCGAGCCATCAGCCCAGAGCCTGACGCGGGGCTCGTACTCACGGACCGCGAGATCGTGACCTGGCTGAAGTCGGACGCTTAACCGACTGCGCCACCCAGGCGCCCCTCTCCTGGTACTTCTAACATGGAAAGGTGAAAAGGAACCATCTTGAAATACCCCAGAGTACTTCGTTCATAAGAACACCTGCTCTCAGGAAAACAATTTTACCAGAGCCTCATCTACCCAGGGAAAGGAAAATAGGCCTTCTCTAGCCTTAGTTGCTAGCTGATAAGTTGTTTAGTTGCTTTTTCTCATTCTACCTGAGGCAGGTACTAAGAGCCAAACAGCAAAAATCCATCCTGAGAAAACAAGGTCAGTAGAGAGCCAGGGGTCCAGCCACAGCAGGGGTATATTTTTGGAGTCTAATTCACTTTCCTCTCTCTTTTCTTTCTTTCTTTTTTTTTTTTAAGGAAAACATTAGTTCAGTTCCAAGTCATGTGGGACAGAGGTGAGGGGGGACATTAGTCCAAGGGAGGAACTCCTGTAGGAACCCCTCCATGTCCTAGGGGGGTCCTTGCTGAGGGAAATACCCATCTCCAGGTCCCTCCACATTAGTTATCCTTTCCCTAAGGGACAGGAGGAGAAAAAACAACAAAGCAACTAAGAAGCACTGGTGAAGTTCATGGTCCAGGGGCAGAGGCTCACGGTTAGACTGAACCTAATCATAAAACTATAGAATGCTTCCCTTTCCCCCACATTACAAGTACATTATGAAAGACTGATTTCCTTTTACTGGGTACATCATATCCACCTCTCATCAAAATATTACAAGGCATGTTAAAAACAATAACAACAACAACAAAACCCCATCACGTTTTGCTGAACAAGCATCAGAACCAGAGTCAGATATAGCAGGAATGGTAGAATTATCAGATTAGGAATTTCTTTTAACTATGAACAACATGCTAAGGAATTGAATGGAAAAAATAGACAATATACAAGGACAGATGGATAATGCAAGCAGAGAAATGAAAATTTAACATTTTTTTAAAGAAATGCTAGAAATCAAAACATTGTAACAGAAATGAAGAATGCCTTTTACAGACCCATTAATAGATGGGCATGGCTGAAGAAAGACTCTCTACACTTGAGAATATAAAAATAGATACTTCTAAAACTGAAAAGCAAACCAACAAACAAAAACAAACAATACCCCCTCCCAAAAAAAACAGAGTATCAAGCACTATGGGACAATTACAAAAGGTATAATATATGTGTAATGGGAATACCAAGTGGAGAAGAAACAGAAATAATATTTGAAGGAATAATGAAGGAATAATAATGAATGCGAATTTCCCCAAATTAATGTCAGACACAAAACCACCAATCCAAGAAGCTCAGAAAACACCAAGAAGAATAAATGCCAAAAATACCACACCTAGGCATATCATATTCAAACTTCAGAAAATCAAGACAAAGAAAAATCTTGAAAAAAGCCACAGCAAACAAAATAAAACAAAAAACACTTTACCTATAAGGGAACAAAAATCAGAATTATATTCAATTCTTCTCAGAGGCTAAGCAATATATAACATGTTGAGAGAAAACCCCACCAACCTAGAATTCTGTACTCTTCAAAACTATCCTTCAAAAGTGAAGGAGAAATAAAACTTTCTCAAATGAACAAAAACAAAAATTGAGGGAATTTTTAGCCAGTAGACCTGCCTTGCAAGAAATGTTAAAAGAAGTTCCTCAGAGAGAAGGAACATGATATAGGTCAGAAATTCATATCTACATAAAATTCACACAAGAAAAAGCAGACACTCTGAATAGACCTATATTAAAGAAATTGAATCAATAATCAATATCCTTCCAAAACAGAAAGCATCAGGTCCAGATGGGTTCACTGGTAAAGTCTACCAACATTTAAGGAAGAAATTATATCAATCTCTAAAACATCTTCCAGAAACCAGGATCGGAGGGACTACTTCCTAACTCATTCTATAATGAGTTGGCCATTCTATAGGCCAGTATTAACCTAAAACCAAAACTAGACAAAGACGTTATATGAAAAGAAAACTACAGACCAGTATCTCTCATGAATACAGATACAAATATTCTCAAAAAATTAACAAATCAAATCCAACAGTGTAAAAAAGAATTATACACCATAACCAAATTGGATTTATTCCAAGTAGACAAAACTGGTTCACATTTGAAAACCAGTTAATGTAATCCATAACATCAATAGGTTAATAAAAAAAAATCACATGATCATATCAACAGATACAGAAAAAGTATATGACAAAATCAAACATTCATTTGTGATGAAACTCTCAACAGACTAGGAATAGGGAAAAATTTCCTCAACTTGATAAATAACATCTATAAACATCTACAGGTAACATATTTAACAATGAGAAACTCAAAGCTTTCCCACTAAGATCAGGAACAAGGGAAGATGTCACCTCTCACCACTGGTTTTAAACATTGTACTGGAAATTCTAGCTAATACAAAAAGCAAAAACAAAACGAAGAAAAGGAAGTAAAAGTATACACATTTGTAAGAAAAAAATAAAACTATCTTTCTTTGCACACTGACATGATTATCTATGTGGAAAATCTGAAAAAATCAACCAAAACCTCTGGGAATGAAAAAGTGATTATAGGGGCGCCTGGGTGGCTCAGTCGGTTAAGTGGCCAACTTCAGCTCAGGTCATGATTTCGCGGTCCGTGAGTTCGAGCCCCGTGTCAGGCTCTGTGCTGACAGGTCAGAGCCTGGAGCCTGTTTCGGATTCTGTGTCTCCCTCTCTCTGACCCTCCCCCATTCATGCTCTGTCTCTCTCTGTCTCAAAAATAAAAATAAACGTTAAAAAAATTTAAAAAAAAAAAAAGAAAAAGTGATTATAGTAAGATTGCAGAATACAAGGTTAACGTGCAAGTTAATTGCTTTCCTATATACCAGCAATGAACAAGTGGAATTTGAAATTAAGAACACATTACATTAGCACTTCCCCCAAAATAAAATACCTGTGTATAAATCTTAAAAAAAATGCAAGGGATTTTACAATCCTTTACAATCCTAAACTACAAAACTCTTATGAAAGATATCAAAGAAGAACTAAATAGAGAAATGTTCCATATTCATGGATAGGAAGACTCAATGTTGCCAAGATGTCAGTTCTTCCCAACTTGGATCTATAAATTTAACCCATTCTCAATCAAAATCCCAGCAAGTTAATTTGTGGATATTGAGAAATGGATTCTAAAGTTTATTTGGAGAGGCAAAAGACCCAGAACGACCAATTCAATATAGAAGGAGAATAAACAAAGTCTTAGGACTGATGGTACCTGACTTCAAGACTTACTGTATACGACTACAGTAATCAAGACGATATGGTACTGGTGAAAACAAATAGATCAGTGGAGCAGAAGAGAGAACCAGAAATAAACCCACATGAATACAGTCAACTCATCTTCAACAAAGGAGCAAAAGCAATACAATGGAACAAAGATAGTCTTTTCAACAAATGATGAGTGATAGAAGAACTGGATATCCACATGCAAAAAAAATTAATCTAGACACAGACCTTACACCTTTCATAAAAATCAACTCAAAGTGGATCACAGACCTAAATGTAAAACAAGCTATAAAACTTCTAGACAATTACTTAGGAGAAAACTCAGATGACCTTGGATATAACAATGTCCTTTTATTTCTTTTTTTTAATGTTTAATTTTTGAGAGAAAATGAATACAGGAGTCATGAGCAGTTTGTCCACCATTATATTCAGACCATGGAATGTTATTCAGCACTAAAAAGAAATGAGCTATTAAGCTGTGAAAAGACATGGAGAAGCTTAATTACATGCTACTAAGTGAAAGAAGTCAATCTGAGAAGGCTACATACCGTATGATTCCAACTATATTACATTCTGGAAAAGGCAAAACTATGGAGGCAGTGAAAAGATCAGTGATTATCAGGGACTGGGGTGGGGGAAGGGAGAGATGAACAGGCAGAACACTGAGGATTTTTAGGGCAGTGAAACTATTCTGTATGATACTATAATGATGGATACATGTCATTATACATTTGTTTAAACCCACAGAACATACAACACCAAGTGTGAACCCTAATGTAAACTATGGATTTGGGGCAATAATGATGTGTCAATGATTGTAACAAATGTACCACTCTAGTGGGGGATGTTGACAGTGGGGGTATGTGTGGGGGCAGGAAGTATGTGGAAAATCTCTAAACTTTCCACAATTTTTGCTATGAACTTTAAACTTCTATAAAAAATAGTCTTTTAAAAAAAATTTTTTTAATTTTGTTAAGGTTTCATTTTATATTTTTTGAGAGAGAAAGAGAGAGAGAGAGAGAGAGAGAGAGAGAGACAGAGAGAAGCAGAGCATGAGTAGTGGAGGGGCAGAGAGACAGAGACAGAATCTGAAGCAGGCTCCAGGCTCCGAGCTGTCAGCATAGAGCCTGATGCGGAGCTGAAACTCACAAGCAGTGAGATCATGACCTGAGCCTAAGTTGGACTTAACTGACTGAGCCACTCAGGTGCCCCTATTTTAGAAAAAATTTTTTTTAATATTTATTTATCTTTGAAGGAAAGAGAGAACGTGTGTGGGAGCAGGAAAGGGGCAGAGAGAGAGGGAGATAGAGGATACGAAGCGGGCCCTGCACTGACAGCAGAGAGCCCTATGTGGGGCTCGAACCCACAAATGGTGAGATCATGACCTGCGCCAAAGTCAGACACTTAACTGACCGACCTACCCAGGTGCCCGCCAAAATAGTCTTTCAAAGTACTGCGTTGACAATAATGGTACAAGTCTTTAGATTGTCTATCCCACTAAATGGGTGCAGATTCTGGGTAATGTTCACTATTGTACCTTCCAACGCAAGGGCTTATGACAGACATGAATAACATATAAAGCATTCTTGTTAGATGGTTCCTAAGTACCTACTGCCACAAACCATTCCTCTCTAAGGATTCAGCTGTGAACAAGACAGACATGGTCGCTAAGTAGGGAAGACAGTCAAGAAATGAGAAAGATAAATAAGAAAGATAATTTCAAAAGTATTAAGCTCCATGAAGAAATCAAAACTAACGGTAATCTCCTAAGCACTTAATATTTGCCAGCCACTATACTAAGAACTTCATATCATTGAGCTTAAGCCTCATAATAACCCTATATTAGGGTTATTGTTCATTCTAATGTTAGAGATAAGGAACCTGAAGCTACTAAGATAAAGTAACTTGTCCAATGTTGCAGAGCAAGTCAGGAGTGCAAAACTGGTATCAAATTCACTTTTGACTCCTGAACCCGTTACACTCTATGCTTAGCACATGAATCTCAAAACTAAAAGACGGGAAAATTGCTTTTCCCGTAAAGTATCCTAAAACTCTGAAAGGAAATGGAAGCATATTTGGCATTACGACAAAATCTATGGAAACAAAATATTTTCAAGCTTCATATTTTTTTAAGTTTTTTTTTAATTCCAGTTAGTTAACATACAGTGTTATATCAGTTTCCAGTGTACAATACAGTAATTTAACATTTCTATACATCACCCTTGCTCATCACAAGTGCCCTCCATAATTCCCATCATCTACTTAACCCATTCCCCTTCCCTCTCCCCTCTGGTAATCATCAATTTGTTCTCTATAGTTAAGAGTCTGTTTCTCATTCTCTCTCTCTCTCTCTCTCTCTCTCTCTCTCTCTCTCTCTCTCATTTTTTATCTTTGCTTGTTTTGTTTCTTAAATTCCACATATGAGTGAAATCATATGGTATGTCTTCCTCTGAATAAGTTATTTTGTCAAGCTTTATATTTGACTGACTCTTCTCTGTGCTGTGGAGAAACTGGCTTCACTTAGTAAGATCAGCTCCATTCTTGCTGGTTATTGGTACATCCTATTTTACATATGAAGATGTTATTATTCCAGGCATCATAAAGTATGAATTTAAGATTACTATCTCCATAGTGATAATATATTTGCATAAATCCTCCCAAACTTTCTCATTTACTGTACTCTTGTCCTCCAAGAGGAGTCCTCTTTGGGAAGCAGCAGATTCAGGTTAGTGGATCTGGCCGGAGCACATAGAATAAACAGAAACACTCTAGACACACAGACCCAGCTGTGACCTTGATGGTCCATGACCTATTTAAACACCCCAAATCACTGGCCAACATCCAGTTTTGTTTGGGTAATATCCACCTCCCCAAATCCTCTCTTAATTGTCTCTGTCACAGAATCTAGTTCTTATGTCCCAAGGATTGTATCAATTTTAACTATACACATTGATTTGTATGGTGATTTAATGTTACTCTTCCCCACTAGCCATTAAGTATGAAGAATACAGGAGTCATGACCAGTTTGTCTACCATATACACAGCACCTTGTACAGTATAGGATGTGGTACATATTAAACATCTGGTAACTATCATTTGAATAGACGAATGAACAGGAACACTGATGTTCAAGTGAATTGCTCACAACTATGTGAAGAGAGTAATGTAGTTTCCAAGGAAAATCAATTGAGGATAGCTGAGGGGTATCCCCAAATCAGCCCTTCCTTTAAAATGGCATTAACAAATCAAGGGAAGTGATATGGTATGCTTAGAAAGAGATTCTAAATCAGAAAGAGGTAGCTTTTAATTCCAGCTCTGCCACTCACTGATTAAATGTTTCTGGGCCTCAATTTTCTCATCTGCAAACATGGGGGGGGGGGGGTAATATAATGATAAATAAACTGAGATAAAGCCTGTGAAAATGCATGGCCAGAAAACATGGATAGAGGAAGTAAGTTCAAAGAGCCACTGAGTTAGTCTCTTCTCTGTGACCTAAGCAAGCAAATTCAAGTCAGATTGGTCTGAAAGTACCATGTTTATGGATGCCTTCCACCTTTATCCTCTCCAAAGGTCCTCTACTGGAAGAATTCAGTTGCTACCAAGAGTCAGTTCAGATTTGCCCAGTCCTTCCCAAACTGTGAACTGAGCGCCAATAGTGACTTACCAAAAATTTCTGGAGATCTATTCACCACTATTGTTTGTCTTTGGAAGTCTTCTTACTTCTGATATGAAAGTTACAGATCAAGGAGAATGATCAAGAATAGGCCAAAAGTAGCTAATGACAGCTGTCTGAAGAAAAATCTAGCTATGTGTATAAACATTTCATGGTCCTCAGTGAGGGTCACTAGCTGAGACAGGATTCTCCCTACATTTGAGGTTAAGTATTTTCAGTGGTACCTAACTCCCTTACTTTTTTTAAGGGTATGGTGGAAAGAATACATGTTTAAGTAGAATGTATGTGTGAAGTTAGAGAAAACAAAATCACAAAGGCCTAACACAAAGAGCTAAGCCACAATCCAAAACTTTCTCTTAGGTTAAAAATGAAGTCTGTGAGCCCTAGAATTAACTGAACCATGGTGAGAAGCACAGAAAACTGGATTCTTGGTGAACTGCTGACAACTCCAAGTAAGAGATAAAGCAAACGCATAGAATTAGCCATATATGACTTCAAGCTGCTTTCTATTGGTCAATCACAAGGACTCATGTTATCAGAATGAAAAAACGTATATAAAAGGACTTTTTTAATTACATAAACCTCCATACAAGAAAAGCCACATGATTGGAAGTCTTAAGGAAAATCAAAGTTCGACTTCAAATAAGCTTTCCTCTGGGGGCACAAGAAAGACTACAGCACCTGCCTTCAATCCATTCTTGACTTGTTAGGATTAGCACATCCTATAGTAACTTCCCGGTGTTGATTTCACAAAAGATAAGCAATCTACCATTAAGAAACTAAGAAAAATCATAAAAAGTTATATCAGAGACTCACAAACAACTATACCACAATTTACTAACAAAAAATAGTATATCAAACTCATCTTCGGGGTAGGTAAGTTTGTGCAATTTAGTTGCTTACGTCCCAATTACAGACATGAAAACTCTCAACGGCCAATTTAAGAATCAAGTGTTTCACAGAATCTGTATTTTGGTTAAAACCGAACAAAGATGAACATCTGGTCACAAGATCTAAGTGAGTGGGAAATGGGAGAAATATTCATTTTGAAGTGCGTACATACATGGACAAATCCACATTTCCACGGAGGAAGCAAAATAAACAAGATTTATTTCTCTGAACTTCCGCAGAACATGTTACAGTTTCATTTTTTATACCACCTTAAGTGGTTGTCTACTTGTTTTATGAGTGTAAGCCTTATCTTTTGCAGTAAAATACTAAGTTCTCAGGGAGTGCAACCAGGTTTTGCACAGCATATGTAACTTGAAGGGTCCTCTCTGAGAAAAAGATTACAATATTGTGAATATAAGTGATGTAGACGGTATTGCAAGTAAGTGAGGGTCCCTGGAGGTTAAGTACCAACAGCTTCACAGTAAATTCACCACAAGGGTGAAAAACGACCAAGTCCTACATTTCTGTTTCACCCAAATAGTGTCTTGCTGAGTCCCGGGTATTTTATAGGCATTTGGCACTTGTTGATTCCATTCATTTCAGAGGCAAGCAAAGGACAGGAGTAGGAGATGAAATTTAAGGCCAAGCCTTGGCTCATCCAACAGGTCAAGATAAACCTTAACTCTTTCGTTCAGTTATACCTTAAATGATAGTTTGAACTGAATGTAATTTGAATTCATGTTGATTCCATTATTTAATAACTGTCATCCAGTTAATCTTTTAAAAATAAAAAAATGTGTACCTCCTATAAAAGAACAAAGAGAAGATTTAAAAAATCATCAAATAAACGCTGGATGTACATGAGTCACAGACTAAACACTCTAGTTCCTGTGTGTATGTCCACTACTTATGACGAACAGCTGGAATTCACGTGCGCTTCTTTACTGGCTGTGGACATCTGTGGCCTATTATCAGTAGAGCTACCCATAAGAAAAAGAGGTTGTCAATTCCAAAGAAAACTTGTAGGAGCTTTTGATGTGTTGACCTGTTTCCTCATACTGTCTGCATATACTGCATCCTTTCCATATATGTGACTAGAAGGAAAATTCATACACTTCTCCAAGCTCTATTTATAGGTGTTGATATTACACAAGCAAACAAACTATGAAAGAAATGACTTACTAATCCCACAAGTTTATACTCCAGGCTTAACATTTTTAAGAGCTTAACATGTAAAGCCCATACAAAAAAACTACAGAACTTCTTATCTATGCTGAAGTCCAGAGTTATGAGACCCAGATCAATGTATGACAAAGGATAGGCATTTTTCAATGTTCCTGAATATGAACATATGAATAAACGTTGGTCTAGATGATTTCACTCTACATTGCATCTATGAGGAAAATACCTTGAGAAAAACCCACTGTTATCAATAATCGTAAGCACATTGGAATAGAATTTTATTATTAGAGGCCTTATTTAAGACTGATAGAGATGACCACATAAAAATTATTTTAAATGTCTTCATGAAAAACATTAATGAACAACTTTTAAACCAAGGGACAAACTAGGAGAAATATTTTCAACACATGATAAGCAAAAAAATAATGTCATAATATTAAACAGTTATAAGTAGATAATAAGAGTCCCAAATAAAAAGAAGTAAAGGATATGAAAAGATGTAAACAGAAAAGCACAAAAGCCCAGTAAATGTTTTAAAGATGCTCAACCTCACTCACAAATGTAAGAAACTTAAAAAAACAATAAGCTATTTTTCAATGGACAGACGACAGTAGAGGTGGTTTCAATGGCAGAGGTGAAAATATTCACAGGTCACAAGGGTGTGGGGAAAGCAAGGCAACAGGCCGCTCATTCTCTGTGAACAGAAATGTGGTTGGTGCAACTTTCTGAAGGACAATTTAGCAATATCTTTCACATTTTATTTTATTTTTTTAATGTTTATTTATTTTTGAGACAGAGAGACAGAGGTGAGTAGGGGAGGGACAGAGAGAGAGGGAGACACAGAATCCGAAGAAGGCTCCAGGTGCTGAGCTGTCAGCACGGAGTTCGACACAGGGCTCAAACCCATGAACTGTGAGATCATGACCTGAGCCCAAGTGGGACGCTTAACCGACTGAGCCACCCAGGTGCCCCAATATCTTTGACATTTTAAAATATTTATATATTTTGTCCTATCCACCACTCTTCTATGAAATGATCCTACAGAATTTTCACACAAGTACTTGGAAGGTTTATATTCAAAGATACTCTTTGCAGCATTGTTTAAACATTTTAAAAACAGGGGCACCCAGGTGGCTCAGTCGGTTAAGCATCTGGCTTCAGCTCATGTCACGTGATCTCAGGGCTCATGAGTTCAAGCCCCACATCAGGCTCTGTGCTGACAGCTCAGAGCCTGAAGCCTTCTTCAGATTCTGTGTCTCCCTCTCTCTCTGCACCCCTCCCCCTGCTCTTTCTCTCTCTCAAAAATAAACATTAAAAACATTTTAATACATAAAAATTTTAAAAACAAACTAAAAAACTGGAGTGAGCTTAACTGTCCACCCATAGAATAATCTACTCAATAAATACTACTAAAGCCACCAAAAAGAATATGGTAAATACATCTATATGTGATTTTGAAATGACAATAACTTACATTTCTTGAGCTTTCAATATGCCAGCCACTGTTCTAAGCCTTTCACATATGTTAATTCTCTTAATGAATAAAAAAATCTCCAAAACAGGTAAGTAAAAAACCAAAGTTGCAGAACAGACTGTACTATGATTCTATTTATGTCATATAAAAATATATTTTTGATAAATATCATATATGAATAAATATGATATATATTTATATAAATGTGTATTTACGTACATGTATATAAGCCCAGAAAATTTGGGGAAGAATACAAAAGGAATGGTTTACAGTGATTACCCAGGAGGAATGAAAAATGTTTACTTTTTATAATTTTCTGAATTGTTTGAAATTTTCTCTATATACACAGATACTTCTATTTTTAAAATGTTAATATGTGTTATCTGCCTAATTAGATTATGGTCCAATTTTCTTCTTCCCAGTTCTACAATTTTTTAAAAGCCTAATAAAAGATATTTGGGGAAATGTAGCAATATGAGAAAACATGAATGTTTCTTTTTATACCCTTCTATGGGCACATAACACTTCAAAATTTTTTAAAAACCTAGTTAAAAGTCAGTATTCAACTACTCCAACAAAAAAAGCCTATCTCATTTCCTTTCTTATGCAGGAAACTCCAAAAATATAAGGATTTAAAATGGCAACTCTCATGTCTCTAAAACAATTGTTTGGCTGATGGTTTTTCTTCCTCCCAGTATCAAGTCAATTTAATAACAATTTATTAAAAGGTCAAGTTTAATTATAAATAAGGCAAAAATAAGGAGGGGAAACAGAATTATTAATGTGTAAAATATAATATACACTGCTCTGCTATCTGTAACATATGACCTAACAACATAAACCGAGGATAATATTCAGAGAGCAGTCACTGCATTGTGATTGCTAATAATATTATCATCATCATTATATTGAAGCTGCCATCCATTAGATTCTTCCTATGGATCTAATACTGAGCTCCATACTTCACACATATTAGCATATTTAATTCTCCCAACAACTCAGTAAGATTCCTAGTCAATTGCTTATTTACTAGAATAATATAGAACTATTAAAATATGGAGAAAATTTTAGGGGGGCAAACAGTAACTGCAATCTATACACAACGGAGTATACATTTATGGCAGGTACTCCCAAATATTTCATAGAGTTTTCTATAGATTCTTCTAAGGTATATCTACCAGAAATAAACCCTAATGTGGCTCTTGAAAAGTCTTTGTGCCACCTGTTCCAAAGTCTGTTCCTTCCGGTGGGTCCTTTCTCACACATCCCTCTCAGCATACCAAGTGCAGGTGAGTCTGAAACTCAGGTCTTCACCCTGCACAAGGCCTTTCTCACGTTTCTGTCATCTCTCAAACTCCTTTGGATTCTTACCTGTCCAGCAGCAGCTCCAGCACCTCTTTGGTGGAGGCAAAGCCTCTGTATGTGGACAGAAAGATGCTGATATAGGTGAAGTCATTGTCCCCAAACGCCGTCAGCAGGTTCTCCACAAGCTTCTCCAAGGTGCCAGCTTTTATGGTCCTGATCTTACAGGTCTCATATTGACTGACTGTGTGTCCTGGAGGCAGCTGGTCCCCTTCAACCTGTACAAGAAATTCATGATTATGATCAGGCGAAATGCTCCCTAAAGGAAAACCACAATCAGTGGACCAGTGGAAGCATAGACTATCGTGTTTTGCATGCTCTTAATTCCCCTCAAGCCACGTAAAACAATCCTCTCACCCATGGGTGTAGTAGAGTGAGGAGGTGGTGATGATATTCATGCTGCTTTATTTCATAGTGCTTACACCTGCCTCTACTTAATCCCCTATAAAGAATTAGGTTGCTGGCCTATTTTATCAAGAATGTTTTCCATGACCCCAGGATCAAGTGTAGCAAAAGTTATCAATCATCCCCTTTGTACTGTTCCACGGTAAGTTGTCAAACTCATTCTTAAAGACAGCTCCTACAGTGGTGGAGCAGACTCCTACTGGCTTTGGAGAGCTGATTGTTAAATTTTTAGGATTTGTATGAGCCGGTTGACATCATATCGCTAGGCTGAAAAATCAGGAGTATATTCGGGTATCTACGGAGATCTGACCATGATTCGGTGTTCTTCAGTCCACAAGAAGCAATATCCTTCCTGATTCAGTATCATCAGCAATCCACGTACTGACCAAGAAGTGGCTTATACCAAGCGGCCCCAGGCTAACCTCTGGGGAGTAATGGGAAGGGTGGATGGGTGTATGATCTCTGATTTCTGGAGACTTGCAACGAACAAGAAAAGACATGTGCTCATGAGAAGTAGCCATCACATGAGAATGAAATTGCAAATAATACTGGCAGGTACAACTGCACAAAACGTAAGAACTGACTATTGATAAAGATATGTAAAGCTTGAACACTGAGTACGAAGAAAAACGGGGGTGTGCCTTACATCCTCCAATAAATCTGCACCTAACAAATGATACAAAGATGCAATTTTCAGCTTAACTTGTCCTTCATAAGCATGAAGATGACCTACTGAGAGGATCCTTTTCTAAAGCAAATAATCATTGTCAGTGATGCAAACAATAGCCAGGCAGGTTTTGTGAACTGGAAGTTTGAATTGTTGTATGTCAGCTTTTCCTCAATTGAAATAACCAGACATGTGAAAATTGAGGAAGAGGAGCAAAGAAGAGGGAACTGAATCTCTAAATGACGACACGGTGCTAAGTAGCATGTTTGCTTTCTCTTCACCTGGCCTGCCAGATGTTAAACCACTGGAAGGAAATTAGCTGGCAAGATTGCTTCCAGTAAGACCGAAATGGTGGCGATCGCTTTTAGAAAAGGGTTAGAATAGCTTAATGTCATTATGTCTAACTGCTAACAGGACTTAACATTAAGACTCAGGCTTCCACAGTGCATGACTTTATTTCTTTATTTCATTCTCGAAGGATACTTTCACTTTACTAAGGGAGGGATCTGGTTTGGGCAAAATACCAAATGTTTCTGCAGACCTCTTCTGCCCGTTGACTCCAATCACGGCCTGATAACTGTTCTTTATCACTGTATATGTAGTTTTAAAATAGGCCTAATAGTATCCACCTATCCTCCCGGGAGTGTCAATTCACTTTAAGCTGAAACAATAAATGAAAAGGATATATGGTTTCAAAGTCTAATTACTTGTTTTACCAGTTAGTACAGTGCTGCAGTGCTGCCCTACGTGGGTGTTGGTAAAACACTAGTTCTGAAACAGAAGGTCCTGTGGTCAAGTTTGGGAACTACAGAGCAAAACAAGGTCAAATACATTCCTTTACTACAGAATTTCTTAAAGTCTTCAATATGCTAACATGTTATGAAACTCTAAGAGAGGGATACACGATCATGATACATGATCCTTCCAAATGGAGTCCCTTTACTCTCCCAGCATCTTGCAGATCATCAGGATGAACATACTTTGGAAAATGTTAGCTTAGTAAGTCACTGCGATGTGTTTAAACCATAATTCACTTTTGCCACTTTTCACTAAAAAAAAAAAAAAAAAGACATTATAAAATACAATGTTAATTTTTACCTTCAAACATCTATATATCCCTTTGACGTCTTTCTTAATACCAAAATGTAGGGATGTTTTTTCTATGTTTTACTCAAAAGATCTAGTCCCAAACAAATGATCAGCCTGGTAATATTAAAAAGCAGCTTTAAAAATATGCTTCAGTGTCAAACGTTAACAATAATGAAAGGAATGGCTTCTCATTCTCCAGGGATATTCAAGCTCTAGTTCTAAATCAAGCTTCCTCACCTTGTGACAATGTTCCCTTACCAAACAATTTTGTAATTTGAGGATTCTCCTTTTACTCACAATGCAAATTCCACTTTACATATTTTCTTATGGAAAGTAAAAGCTATTTAAAAGAACTGATTTTTCCCTGAGCACCGATGTAGCCAAAATTTCACACACAGAGAAAAATGTTTGTCAAAGGGCCTGATGAAGTGGGTCCCCTTTCCTGCCAGAAAACAGAGTTGGCAGGAAGCCAAGGCTCTCCCTTGGGAATGGAATCCTGTTACTCATTAACCCAGTCCCTTCCTTTTGGTCCTCCTTTTCCTCTGGAAAAAACTCTCAATATGCTTGCCTGATCCCCATACCTCCCCAATAACAGTTTTTGTCCCTCAGTGTTTGCATCTGTACATTAGGAAGAACCATGTTTGAGCTAACAGAATAGCTAATAAAATACTTTGACTTATTTAGATTTTAAAAATTATTGGGGCACGTCGGTGGCTCAGTCAGTTAAGCATCCGACTTCAGCTCAGGTCATGATCCCGTGGTTTGTGAGTTCGAGCCCTGCGTTGAGCTCTGTGCTGACAGCTCAGAGCTGGAGCCTGCTTTGGATTCTGTGTCCACCCTCCCCCACTCGCTTGCTATCTTTCAAAAATAAATAAACATTAAAAAAAAAAAAAGAAAAATATTATTCACTAAGTGCAATGAGTGAGCATGAGTGACAATATAAAATGAAGCACAGGAATTGCTCTGGTGCCTAGAATCATTCTCACAAAAAAATTAACAAGGCACGTTAAGGTGTCAGAACACTTGCTTAATGCCATTTTCTGCACATTTGCTAAGCACCCTAATATCAACTTGCTAGAACAGAGGGAAGATTTTGAAGACGAGTTCTAATTTACCAACACTCAAGTGGAGTGTTTCTTTGTGACACAAAAATTTGGAAATTATCTGCTTGTTACTGGAATTATTTTGAAATAAAATTATATAAAAGTGAAACAGAAAACATAACTCTGCCTTATGGTCAGACTAGAGGAAAATTTGCTAAACTTTAGCAAATTTTTTTGCAGCAATATACTCGACAGCCATAGGACCCTTTTAAGAGTTTAGGATCTCTTCTGTGTGTAATATCTCAATACCTTTGAATCCTAGTTTAAAAGAAAAGTGAGGGAGTCAGGGACCGAGCCTCGGCAGACAAGTGTTTAATAACCCAGACTCAGAGAGCAATACACGGAGGGCTGAGCCTGCCCTCTGGGTTAGCACGCTAACAGGAAACAGCTCAATCTGGATTTAATCAGAGACCATCGTCTTACTGACAAGATCATGATACCGAGGCCACAAAAATGTTTCAGGATTTTGGAGTGGGGTGGAGGGGCAATCTCTCTGCCATTAAAAGTCAGCTTTTCCTGAGAGAGCATGCCTGACTCCTATGGGGTAAATATCTACAACTCTGCCCAACTGTCCTAGCTGAGGAATTTCCATAATTATTAATTCTGGCATGAGGGATGAGAGATGAAATGTGCCATATTTCAATTCTGTTGCCAGTCACGGAGAAATACACTCTTTCGCCTTCCAAAACATAAACTGTTAACAGCTTCAGTGTTTCTAACTTGAAAAAAAAATTTTCCTTCCATCAAAATAATACATCAGTCATCTGATACTTTAACAGGGGACATGCTACGTCCACAAGGTCGTTAGACTAGAGACAGTATGACGTCTTTGTCCAAGCCATGCTCAACCTTCAGAACGTCAGCTCTCAGGCATCCTGGCCTGAGCAGAAATGTAAACAGTGAGTAGTTTTCTAGTCATAACTCTCTGACAAAATCTAAAACCCACATCTAAGATTTTATAGCCTTTGGAAGGTGTGCTATACTCCTGGTTTCAAAAAACCCACCATCCAGCAACAAGAAACCACCATAGGTCAGGAAAGGCCATGACGGGATGCACGAAAAAGCTCTGCGTCTGTCTGTATTGTTGCCCGGATACATATAGATGAAATGTTCTTACCACGCAGAGGAAACAAACGCATGTGTGTATGTTATGGCACATGGCAGACTGTATGGCAAGGCCAGTGCATCTGAGTATTGTGAGCTCTTTACACATAAGGCATGGAGAGATGCAAAGCACCGTGTACAAAACCCTAGGGCAAGTGATGTCAACTTCAGTGTGAGCTTCTGGGCAGGTGATGTCAAGTTAAGCGTGAGCTTCTGCACTGTGTGAACTTTCAGGTATGAACTCAATTTTTTTCTAGGTTAAGTTTGCCAGGATGCTTAAATTTTAATTTCAGGTAAACAATGAATAACAGAATAACTTGGGGGGCATAAGTATGTCCCGTGTAATATTTAGGACCTATTCATACTGAAACATTATTTGTTGTTTATGTGAATTTCAAACTTAACCTGGCACACTGTATTTTTATCTTTATTTGGTAGCACGATGTTAAATGCATACAAAGAGTATAGCATGGATCTCTCTTTTATTTATTTGGCCACACATTAACTAACAGTACTGTGTGTCAGGCACTGTACAAGATAGTAGAGACATAAAGGTAAATAGTATGCGGTTCTGACACCCAGGTTACTGGGTCTAGTGGAGGAAACAGACACAAAGAAACCATTATGATGCGAAATGAGGAAAAAAAAACAACCCCCAAAACAAAAAAGGAGAGATAGATAGGCAGATACCATGGAAGAACCAGGAGGGACCCAACATACAGATGGCATCAAAAAAGGCATCCTAAATAGGGGATTCCAACACCGGGTTTTAAGTTATGAGTTAACAACGGTGGGGAGGACACAGCAGACAGAGACACCAGCACAAACAAAGACATTAAGAAAAGAGGTGTGGGCGTCTGGGTGGCTCAGTCGGCTGAGCATCCAACTTCGGCTCAGTCATGATCTCATGGTTCATGAGTTCGAGTCCCTCATCGGGCTCTGTGCTGACAGTTCAGAGCCTGGAGCCTGCTTCAGATTCTGTGACTTCCTCTCTCTCTGCTCCTCCCCCGTGCACACTCTGTCTCTCTCTCAAAAATAAATAAACATAAAAATTTTTAAAAAGAAAAGAAAAGAGGTGTGACAGGGCACCTGGGTGGCTCAGTTAAGTATCCGACTTCGGCTCAGGTCATGATCTCATGGCTCGTGGGTTCGAGCCCTGCATCGAGCTCCGTGCTGGCAGCTCAGAGCCTAGAGCCTGCTTCCGATTCTGTGTCTCCCTCTCTCTCTGCTCCTCCCCTCTCTCTGCCCCCCCCCCAAAAAGAAATAAACATTAAAAAATTAAAAAAAAACAAAAAAAGAGGTGTGATGGGAGGGAACATGGCTACGGGAGCAACATGGCAAAAGGAATGGACAGGTTGGCCAGAGAGTCAGCAGGGAGCTACCTGATCATGGAGGACTCAGGTCAAATCCTAAAAAGCTTAGAGTCCATTTCCTACAGTTTTAAGCATGGTCCGAGAATTCACAGTGTGGAGGAAACATGTGATGGGAAGTTTAAAGTTGAGAAAATCAGTGAGAAAGTTGTTAATACTCCAGATGAGCAATGGTAAGGGCCTTAACTTGTGTAACAACGATAAGAATAGAGAAAGTGCTGGGTGGAGGGACATATTTAGGGAATACTCAGGAATTGTCAAGACTTGGCGAAGAGCTGGATGCAGAGGATGAAGATCTGAAAAAGAATCTGGAACATTTACGTGAGTTTTAGTGTGAATGACTGGAACGATAATCATGCCACCTATATGAAAGAAAGTTGAGGAAGCGAAGTCAGATTTTCGTGGGGCAGAGGTACGGAATTCCAATTTACAAATGTAGAACTTGAGGGGTGCCTGGGTGGCTCAGTTGGTTGAACGTGTCTGAGTCTTGAGTTCGGCTCAGGTCATGATCTCACGGTGGTGAGATTGAGCCCCATGCTGATGATGCAGAGCCTTCTTGGGATTCACTCATTCACTCTCTCCCTCTCTCTCTGCCCCTTCCTCTGTCAAAATAAAGAAATAAACTTAAAAAAAAAGAGAGAGAGAGAAATGTAGAAGTTGAACTGTCTTCGGGATTTTCCAATATTACAGTCCAACAGGCAGTTACAAATCTAAAAGTTGGGGAGAGGAACCTAAGATGGAAGTATGTAGACATTACATCAAGTAAAGTGGCTTTCCTCTCCCAGGCAGACTGTGTGGATCAGGAAGAACAGAGGGCTGAGAATGGCATCTGGAAGAGTACCAAAATTAAGAAGGTTCCAGGAGCAAAGGAGCCAAAGCACTAGAAGAAGCATCTGCCCAGTGATAAACTAGCACGCCACTTGGTCTCTGGTAGCATCTCTGGGGTAAGAACTCAGAAGAAACCTCCGCTGTCAGGTTTATACACATGCCAACATAACCTTCCACCTAATGATGCAAACATACAAGGTCCAGTGAGCGCCTGCCAGAACCAGCATATTCAACTTGCAAGAGCCAATTGTGCACACTCCTCCTCAATTCTACGTCCAATGACACCACGTTGGTATTGTGAGTTCAGTCATGGTGGAAATATTTACACCATAGAAACAGACTAGTTGCACACAAATTAGGGCTTTTGTTCTGGAGAGCTGATTTATTCAGCATACCGCTGCCCAGGAGTCCCTCTCCGATTATGTCAATGGTAAATTCAGGAGACACCTTCATTCTGGTTGAACATTTTTCTCTTTCTGTGTTCCCATCCAGTTAAGGCATTTGTGCTGTCATTGTGACCTCTGATCTCAAAGGAGATAGAAATACTGCCTCTGAACTAAGGAAAAGGTAGACATGTGAAAAGAGAAGAGGTAGAGAAGCATGTGCTTGACAAACAAACATGTTCTAAACACCTCTGATAAGATCCCCAAGAGCTGACTTGACTTGAAGCCGCATGTTCGAATGTGGTCAGGTTTCTATGACGAGTACCCTTCATCCTCAGGAAAATGCTAAGAGAACTGTAATAACAAAGGCTGTTGTTTTATCACACCGAAATCCCAGCTCCTCCACCATCCTGTCCCAGCAGGGTTCCTTAGATCACCCCTTCAGAGTCCAGGAACTCTCCTGGGGGAAACAGGAAGTTGTGTTTTCCATCTCCTAAAGACGGTAGTCCTCCTGGCTGTGAATCTGCTTGGTCCAATGTTAACCCATAATAGACTCCACCTTCCCTGACACAGATCCCTATTTCTGACATTCTGGTCCTCTTTGAAGGATTCCAAAGTCTTTATGGAGGCAGATCCAAAAACTGGGTGGATGTCAGGGAGTTTGCTACGTTTTCCAAATAAAATACTTTCACTTGTATGTGCTATTTTTCTGCCTGAAACAGAATGCTGATGACTGAGATGTTATGAATTAACCTGGGCTCCAGCCCCATTTCTGAGACTAAGCCACTATGAGCCCAGGACAATAAATTCAAGCCTCGATGTCTTGGTCATCTACTCTATGAAATACAGAAATCACATGTTATTTTGAGAAGTTCAGGGACTTAGAGCTGCATAAGGTGAGAGAAGTCTGAACTAAAAAAGTGTCTGCTGTATTTACCAAATAACAAATCATCACACAGAGTTTAGTGTCCAGAATAAACTTGCAAAATTTTTAACTTCCTCCTTTGCCTCTTGTTCAGAGCCCCAAATGCCCAAGGTCTTCACATCCTGAGGTCACACGTTGACAGGTGCTCTGGCATTCTGGAACTCATTCTGTTTTTGAGCAGCCCAGCCAACCTCTGTCTGAAAAGGTCAGTAGAGGGTATGAGCTTCCACGTGACCTAATATTGTCTATGAATGAAGCCTGCTATGAATGGAAAAGCTTCCCCACAGCCCAGAAGCTTTCCCAGCCCACCATAAATCCCACAGACAGTTCCATGGGGCTTTATCTCCTTCTGAGATTTAAAGGGTTCCTTCACCAATCCTTGGGGCCTGGGGAGGGGGTGGATGGCAGGGGGTGCCAATTGCCTGAGTTTCCAAACTTAGTTTGATTCTTCTTCTCCATACCACATTAAGGAATCTCTGACCCTCCCCCACCTTCTTATGGGATTAGTTCAGTTTTAAGCCAAGTAAACATTTTGAACCCACTATTATTGCCCCCGTTATAATGATAAAGCATAAAAATCAAAGCCCCATTATCAAAATGCCAGTAAATCATTATTCCCCTGGATTTCAGAATTCAAGTAATGACTGTCTAACATGCTTCTTTTCCCCTCCAAAACTAAATCTTTAAAGTCTATGTGGACTTATAAATTCAAATGTAAAATTTAACTTTACAGTTCCCGTAAAGCTCTGGAACATAGAGCCTCTGGCAAATACTCTAGTCCTCAGTGCTGTGTTTGACACAAGTAATATTCCTAGGTCATGGGCTTGTAGAAATGGCTATCTACAGAGCAAGCAGGTATCTTTCAAGCCTACTTATCAGGTGATCCAATCTAGGGTGAGGTATGAAGAACAATTTAGTTTATCTTGAGTACATCTCTCCGAAAGATATACTGAAATAAACTGGCTTTTTTTTTTTAATCAGTAGATTTTATTCTTCATAATCTATAAATCAATTCTAAGAAAACCATCCTCATGCCCTAAATGAAAAGGAAGAGAAGAGAGGGTTAATAGGTATTTATTGAGCAGTTATGGGGCAGATGCTCAATCTTTACAAAAATCTTCTGGTACGAATTATTCTCACTTTACTGTAGGAACCTGAGGTTTGGAGAAGTGAGGGATTTGGCCCAAAGTTACCCAGCCCATTAGCCTAATGTGAGAGAATCAGGGTATAAAACCAGCCCTGTCTTTCTATTACAGTGTGTTGTGTTAAAACACAAAGCAACACAATAGTGGGTATTCAAACCCCGATTTGTATACCCAAGACTATTACAACTCAATAGCCCAGAATCTCCATACTTCATAGGATTGTTGTAAGAAAGAGACAAAATTAGATAACAGATCTGAAGGCATGTTGCACAGTTGCAAGAACTATTCAGGATCCTACAGATAAAAGAAACGAAGATACTGTGTGTTATACTAAAATCCTCTTTTCAATTTTTTCCCCTACCCCAGTAACTTTCACCAAAAGTTAGGACTGACTACATCAAATGCTCTATGGTATTATGCCTCTTACCTCCTGACACGGACTGAAACCTTTAATAAGCACTATGGGGGAAAACGTTGGTTTAGTGCTAAACACCCTCTCTGGAGGAAAATAAAAATCCCCCTCATTGTTACAGTTTCTTAGATGAGTAAATTGAGCCTAAGAAGGACAAATGACTTCCCCCAAGGGCTCAAAAGGAGCCAGGAAAACAATGTCAGTAACCTGTATGAGAAGCTGCTGGATAAGACAGCCTAAGAACCCACGGGGAACACTGACGTTCTCCTCTGATTTCCAGATTATTAATTAATTTGTCTACCTGCTAGGTTTATAAACCTCTCTAGTCAAGAGATCATTTCCTTGTATCTTTAGAGAGAAAGGAAAACGCAAGTAGAATGGCAATATGATTGACTGTGGGATACAGCCAAAGTGGCAGGTTTGTAAACGCTGACACTCAGTAAAAATAAAGAAGGCAGAGCGTAGAAAGCACTGATAGCTGCCAAGAACACTGATCCAATTTCTCCAAACGAACAGAAACTGAAAGAGTAACCATTTTGTTTGATAAATTTAACATGTCAAAAATATATGTAAAAAGACAGGCGTGTCAGTTGCAAAGAAAATATTTGTCTTCTTAATAATATGCTCATCGGGGCGCCTGGGTGGCTCGGTCGGTTAAGCGTCTGACTTCGGCTCAGGTCATGATCTCACGGTCCGTGAGTTCAAGCCCCGCGTCGGGCTCTGTGCTGACAGCTCAGAGCCTGGAGCCTGTTTCAGATTCTGTGTCTCCCTCTCTCTCTGCCCCTCCCCTGTTCATGCTCTGCCTCTCTCTGTCTCAAAAATAAATAAACATTTAAAAAAAGAAGGATCAAGTAGCTGTCTCCACCTTACTGCAGTCTACTTAGAATTGTTTAAAAAAAAAAAATATGCTCATCATTCCCATCGCTCATGACCCACTCTTGAAATCAAGTCAGTAGAAACAGTTTTAAAAGCACTTCCATCGTGCAAAGAACCTAAGTGAGGTGCTAAGGGAATCTATGAAGGAAATAAGGGACTGTATTCTTTAAAAAACCTAACAGTGGAGATTATAAAATATAAATGCAAAATTTTTCACTTCATGGCTTGGAAGCAAAGAGATGTACAGAACTTAAGACTAGTGTGTATTTTTTATGAGATAATGCCAGGTAAATAGTAGGGGCCTCAGAGTGAGAATTTCAGAACCGGTGGGGGAAAAAAACCTCTTGCAACCCCAAGAGTCAAGAGAAGGAGGGAAAATCCCACAGAACTAGATTATGTTCCTAGTTCCCATTCGATTAATCATCAAGTACTTGTCAGTGCCTTCTATTTATCTAGCAGTAGGCTAGAATAATTCTTTTTAACTTGGTTGTGTTTCATAGTTCCTAAATAAACTTGAGAGGATTCATTCATTCAACAAGTATTTGCTGAGTCCCTACTATGTAGCTGCTGGCAGCCATAGATAAAAACAGAGAACCAGACAGACAAGATGCCAACTCACAGAGAAAACTCCACCTCCTCCGCAACCAAAGGGGAAAAAAGTGGTTTTTGAGCCATCACTCACTGGCTATGGGCTTGCTCTAATGGAGTCCATTCCCTGGCATCAGAGTTGTCAAGTTACCGGATCCTGAGAGTTTTATGCTGCCCCACTAGAAATACCAGACAGAGACATGGCTGATTATCACATGCAAACAGAAGCCCAGATTATAGAGAAAGCAACTCTTTATAATCAATAATACACACACACATACACACACACACACACACACACACACACACACACACACATACATGGGCTTTCATTTACTAAAACAGTAATCACAGATGGACCCATTGACCAAACTGAAGTAATATATAGAGTCCTTGGCCATAGCTTCTCTGTGATACCCCCAGCAATGCTACAGTAACGCACCAATAAATTGTCCAATTCATTTACACCAATGCATAGGTCAAATCAGTTTTACTTTCGGGGCGCCTGGGTGGCGCAGTCGGTTGAGCGTCCGACTTCAGCCAGGTCACGATCTCGCGGTCCGTGAGTTCGAGCCCCGTGTCAGGCTCTGGGCTGACAGCTCAGAGCCTGGGGCCTGCTTCCGATTCTGTGTCTCCCTCTCTCTCTGCCCCTCCCCCGTTCATGCTCTGTCTCTCTCTGTCCCAAAAAAAATAAAAAAATTAAAAAAAAAAAAATCAGTTTTACTTTCAGGCCCAAAGATACTACTCAATTTCACAAAGGTAACAAATCAGACAATAGGTTGGGAAAAGGTTCTAAAGTTTTAGTTATAGTAGTTTGTGTTTCTGAATGTAAAATACTTAAAGATTTCATGTGTGTGAAAAATGTCACTAAACAATGTACACTCGGGGATTTATTGCTCTGTTTCCTTGAACACACTAAACAGTTTCAAAAGAATCACCTGGAGTGTTGGCAAAATCACTGATTCGTGAGCCCATGTCCCAGAGATTCTGATCAGTAAGCCCAGAATAAAGACAAAGGATCTGCATTTTAGCCAGCATCCCAAGTGATTCTAAATGCAGAAGGTCCCTTGGTTACCCTGTGAAAAATATTGTGCTTGACAATGCTAACCCAGGGATGAGTAAATTTTATTGATGGGATAAAGGAGAAGCTGATTAATATAAGCTTAGGCAAAGCCATGTGACTTCTCTTAGTCTCAGTGTCCTCATCTGTAAATTGGGAAGAATGTCACCTTTACCTTCCTTAACTTACCTAGACGTTAAGAGGATGATTCAGAAAAATGTGGGATACGCTTTGAACTGCTTAAGATAAAAGAACTATACAATAAACCAAGCCATGAACACTCATGTCAATGACCTGAGATGCTTTCAAGAAAACCATGGGATCTTTCTGATGTGTTTGTATTACGAAACTCAGTGGGCTTTCCTATAAGAAGGAAAGGTATTAAGACTAGCCTATAGATTTCACTTCTGCCCTCAGTACTCTTCTGCCTGGCTGTCAATCCTACGGAACCGCTTCGGCACTCACCTCCTGAGGTATCCCTATAGAACTCGCACCACTGATTCCCTCTTGGAACTCTCTGCCCCTTTGGTTTACAAACATCACTTTTCAACAACCACAACCAATAACTCTATGCACTTTTATGTATCCCATAATAACCTCACAAAGCAGATAAATTTATTATCCCCATTTTACAGCTATTTTACAGAAAACTGAGGCTGAGAACGGCTAAGTGACTTGGCTCAGGGCAAACAGCTAAACAGTGGCCAAAGCCAGGACTCAATTCTAGGTAGTCTGGACCCAGAGTCACACCTCACCAGAATTCTTATCTTATCTCCCTCGAGGCTCTCATTTGATACTACAGGCTGATCACTGGTCCCTTGTCCTTCACTTACCAACAATATGGATACATTTCTAACATTTAACCTCTTCTTAGTCTATGTCCTCTTTCTAGCCATCCCACACATGCATCCCCACAGTTTCCCCTAACACAAATACATTTACTCCCAACTCCAACTTGAGTTCTTGCTATTTTTCTAACTTGTCTTCTTCTGGATCATCCATAAGGAACTCTAACTCAACATGTACAAAAAGAAATCTGTTTAATTCCTCTAAAATCTCACCCCTTCTCTGGCCTCTGACTTAGTTAATACTGCAAATCAACCCCCCCCGCCCCCCCACCCCCGCTTCACCTTGTCTTCCCCTCAACTCCAACATCCAACCTGTCCCATTTCCTAAATAGCTCCCTATTCTATGCTACTTCTTCACGGTCCTGCCTTAATTCAGATCTCACTTCTTAACTGTGTAGGTGCAACAGGCACTGAACCACACTCTCTTGCCTCTAGTTTTGCCAAAATGTTCTTTCGAAAGCACAAATTCTACTTTTAGGATAAAGTCCAAGTATTCACTATAGCTAAACATGCCTATCCTATGATTCAGCAATTCCATTCCTAGGTACGTTCCCAACAGAAATGATTGCATATGCCCACCAACAAGAGACATAGATAGAAACACCTGTGGCCATTTTAGTTGTACTAGCCACACATTTTCTATAGTATGTTGTCAGCATCTGTTTACTTACAGGCATCCTCCAGTAGACTGTGAAATCTTTAAGGTCAAAGACTAGTCATATTTATATTTATATCTCCAGAAATTAGCCTATGACCACATCAATAAGCACTTCAGGAGTATTAAATGTTTTTAAGATAGAAATGAGTTTTTTTATCTAACAAATCTAACATTATGTTCCCTACACAAGCTTTACTTGATTATTCCAAATGCAGTCAAATAAAACAGTCTGTACATATAAACAAGAAAAGTCTGTATGTATATTATAAAAGCATGTAATGTTTGATCATCACCTCTTAGCTGGACTGCTAAAGCAAAAGCCTTTTTAAATTGTTCTTACGACATTCATGGTGACCTTTTGAAAACAAATCAGATCATGTCACTCCCCTGCTCTTAAAACCTCTCAGTGGCTAAAATGAACAAATCAGGAGACTATAGATGCTGGCGAGGATGTGGAGAAACGGGAACCCTCTTGCACTGCTGGTGGGAATGCAAACTGGTGTAGCTGCTCTGGAAAACAGTGTGAAGGTTTCTCAAAAAATTAAAAATAGATCTACCCTATGACCCAGTAATAGCACTGCTAGGAATTTACCCAAGGGTTACAGGAGGGCTGATGTATAGGGGCACTTGCACCCCAATGTTTATAGCAGCACTTTCAACAATAGCCAAATCATGGCAAGAGCCTAAATGTCCACCAACTGACGAATGGATAAAGAAGATGTGTTTATACATACAATGGAATACTACTTTGCAATGAGAAAGAATGAAATCTGGCCATTTGTAGCAACGTGGATGGAACTGGGGGGTATTATGCTAAGTGAAATAAGTCAGGCAGAGAAAGACAGATACCATGTTTTCACTCATATGTGGATCCTGAGCAACTTAACAGAAGACCATGGGGGAGGGGAAGGGGGAAAAAACATTACAGAGAGGGAGGGAGGCAAACCATAAGAGACTCTTAAATATTGAGAACAAACTGAGGGTTGGTGGGGGGTGGGGGAGAGGGGAAAGTGGGTGATGGGCATTGAGGAGGGCACCTGTTGGGATGAGCAATGGGTGTTGTATGGAAACCAATTGACAATAAATTATATTAAAAGAAAACCTCTCAGTGGCTTCCCATAACACTTGGAGTAATATGCCCTTTTCCACCAGGGCCCACGAGGCTCCTTCTGCCTACCTCCTTGACCTCACCACCAAAACCATCTCCTTCCCTCTCTAAGCCCAGCCATAAGGTATTTCAGGTCTCAAAACATAGGTACATTCATTCACACTTAATGGTCTTTGCATTTGCTCCTTCTGCCTGCCTTTCTCATGGGATCCTTCCCCTCATTCACTTCCTCTGATCAGGAGCATCTCCTCAGCTAACGCCTCACCCCCACCCCAGGACCATCCCCTGGTGTCACACAACAAATCTTCCTCTGCCAGGCCAGATCACGTGATCTAGGTTCATTTCTTAACAGCACTGACTTGTTTATGTGTTTGCTGCCTATCAACTCTACAACAGCAGAGCCCTTATCTGTCTTGTCCACTAATATATCCCTGGGGTACAGAATTCGGTCAACAATGAATAATAGTACATGTCTGCAGGAATGAGTGAAAAGCAAATTAATGTAATTAAATTGCAAATTATTTAGAAATCTGAATTAAAGGCTTAGGCAACTCCTTAGATGTACTGAAAAATATAAAACTCTATCCTCTGAACTAAAAATCTTAGGTAAACAAAGCTCTCGTCATAGCAGGTAAGAACTGAATTTATCAAAATGATATTTCTGAGCTTTTTTGTGAATCCCAATTAATTCCATACTTGATCATCATGATTTTAAAAATTACTGAAGTCAGTGTGCCTGGGTGGCTCAGTCAGTTAAGCATCTGACTCTTGGTTTCCGCTCAGGTCATGATCTCATGGTCGTAAGTTTGAGTGCCACATCAGGCTCTGTGCTGACCGTGCAGAGCCTGCTTGGAATTCTTTCTTTCTACCCCTCTCTCTCTGTCCCTCCCCCATCTCTCTCTCTCTTTCTCTCTCTCTCTCAAAATAAATAAATAAATAAACTTAAAAAAAATTAAAAAATTACTGAAGTCATGTTTTTTTTTTCTCCAGAATTCCTTCCTTTCTCATCAAGATTGAGATGCTGAATCAAACTACATGTAACAAGGATCTCTCATCATTCTCTGAGACTGACATTGCCTTCATTGTTCTATCAGATGTAAAAGCCGTTGAGCCGATTACTTGCTTTGAAAGCAGAGAGTGGGAATATGCACTTGTCCTCATTTCTTACAATTCCAAGTGGGAGTATCAGAGAAAATGGAACACACAAGCTCATCACCCAGCTACGTGATATGAGGGTAAATACACTGTGAAAAGTTTATTTGTCAGGTGTTGTACTACTAAGAAGCTTCCAATGCTTCCTGCATGAAAGACATCATGTAAAGTAAGTACAGATTTCATCTGAAGTCTTTTAACTTCTCCTTTCTCCCATGCCAGGCTCTAAGCCTTAAACACCAAGACCATTGTTGGAGGTCTCTATTTATAATAATTTTTATTACTGACACAAAGAAGTGTTCTAAGATCTCATTCTAGAACTCTAGTGATGATGGATTCCACTTGATAACAAAGCCTACTTGCTACCTCAGTCATTAAACTTAACTGCAGGTCTAGGGAAGTGCTTCTTGACCACAAATCCCATTTTCATTCATTCTTTCAAAAATACTTGAGTTTGTAATATGTTCATAGTACTATTATAAGACACTGCAGATACAGAAATGAACACAGGCATGGTTCATAGCCTCACAGAGCCACCATTCAAGCAGAAAAGACAAATATTAAACACATAATTTATCAATTAGCTATCTAATGAAAGTAAAGATCATTGCTTTCTAAAAAATATGGTAAAAGAACACATGAGAAGAGGGTCAGGTTTTGTGTTGGTGATCAGGGAAAGTTTCACTGAGGAAACCAGAGACCAGGATAATCACTAGGGGGTCACCAAGTAGAGGGTGAGAGACAACATTTCAGGTGAGGGAACTGCATGTGCAAATGACACGAAGCAGGAAGAAACTGGGCACATCAGAAGGGCAGAGAGAAGTCCATGTGGTCAAAGGGGAGTGAGCCAGAGGAGAGTGGCAAGAGATAAGCTTAGCCAGAAGAATTTTGATCTTTAACCTATTTATTACCAGTGGAAAGTCACTGAAAGGTTTTAAGTGGTAAGTATACCATAATCAAATAGAGCATGGGTCTACATGAAAAACGAACTGCAGGGAAGTAAAAATGGATTCAGTTGGAAAACTACTGGTGAAGGCAAGTTTCTTAAAATGTGGGCCATGCTCCACCTACACCAGAATCACCTGGGGTACTTCTTAAAAGCAGATTCATGGGCCCAACCTCCAAGCTATTAAATCCAAATCCTTGCAACTGGGGAACCTGTGGTAAGTCCCAGATTATTATAATAAAAATTAATGATTAAAAAGCACAGTAACAGGGGTGCCTGAGTGGTGCAGTCAGTTAAGTGTCTGACTCTTGATTTCAGCTCAGGTCATGAGCTGACAGTCGTGAGATCAAGCCACATGTCAGGCTCTGTGCTGGGCGTAGAGCCTGCTTAAAATTCTCTCTCTCTCTCTCTCTCTCTCTCTCTCTCTCTCTCTCTCTCTCAGAAAAAAAAAGGGGGGGGCACAGAAGCAATACTAGAGGAATTCCGATGATCATTCAATGAAATAAACCATGATTAGAGTAAAATACTCTTTTACTTGGGCAAGAATTCCCTCTTCTAAAATTTTGGTGTTACCACTCTTCTCTCTAACCCCTCTTCTTCCTTACCTGTAGCAAGGGACCAATTTTATTCTCTTCCCATGGTCATCGATTGATATTAGTTTTACTCAGAGTAGAAGCATACACGGACTTTGAATTGTTCCTGACTGAAGCAGTTCAGACCAGGTGAACACCTACATTAATCAGTGTTACCATGCAAGTTGAATTCTGACTTGAAAAATCCGGACTGTGAAGACTGTTACCTTTGGTTTGTGTGGCCCTTTCCAGTATCAAAGCTCTTACAATCTCATTTGATCCCCACAACAAGCCCAATTTAAAGATGAGGGCACTAAGGCTCAAGGGGCTAAGTAACTTATCCAGTCACATTACTTGTAGCTGACAGAGGCCAGGGTCAAGCCCAGACCTCTACACTCCAAAGCCACACTGAAGGAGCAATGCCAGCCAGCTCTGTTAGGTAAGACCCCGCCCCCTGCTGCTCCCTGAAGGTCCCGCATGCACTCCTCGGTCCACTTGTGGCAAATAGGGAAGCCTACTCCATGCCAGGTGCTAGGAACGACCCACAGACTCTCAGGTCCTATACTCAAAAGCAAGGCAAAATTCCCTTGTGAGTTACTGGGAGGGGAAAGAACACCAGTGTAGGCAAATTAGGACCCAGCTGTTCCATGTCAGTACAACTATTGAAAGGCAAATATTTAGATTTCATTTTACCAGGAGAGTGGTCACTATGGGAGATTATATATAACTGTCCTAATCAAACAAAATATAAACCTCTCTTGTCAAAGAGGTGTAATGCTCATGTCACCAGTAGTAACTGTATGTTTGGATTTTCAAAAATGTATTCTCCTCTCCCATTAAAAAAAAAAAAAGAAAAAGAAAAAAAAAAAGCTGCAACATTTCCCTTTCCAGGAATGTGATTTAACTTCATAGCTAAGGTAATAATCATTAGCTGCTTATTTGCACAAAGGAGGTACTGTCTCTGTAAAAGGACACAATGGTCCTGAATGTGAGATGGGTTAAGTATCTGGCTGTGGGTGACCATTATATTATGTAACAAGCAGAGCTGTGTGAATACCTACCACAATGTCATACTGCCTTGTCATTTTAATTAAAGTGGGGGGGGGGGGGGGCTTCCCCTTCACACTGACAAGCTCTCCTCGGTCAGTGGCTTCCAGAGCTTGTTAAGGTTAAAAAACTTAAATTAGATTGATTCAGGGAAATCGTGTGCATGGTTACTGTGTCCAAAATAAATACCGCAAAAGGGGAATCAGAAAAAAAAAAAAAAATGCTTCGTCAAGGACCAGAAGGCAACTATGGAAGAGGGTATAATGTGTGGACGGCGGCCGGGTGAGACATGGACTGAGGAGCTATGCTCTGCAGCTATGTCTTAACTGGGGAGGAAATAATAGCACTTTACAAACCTACTTATGTGATCTGATGGGCACCTAGCAATCCAAAGCACATACCGATGCATTTTGCCAAAAAAAGCATGAGAGGCACAACGAGGCCACTAATGTCACAAAATAAAGCAGCGGTCAGTGTGGAAGCAAAACCAGTGGGGAGAGTTTCTAGTTTGGTCATTTGGAAACTTAGCCACCACTATTCCTCTGTAGCCCCAACATCTCACTAAGGCCTCTGGGACTAGGAAGGAAGAAGGCACCACCTCGAACGTTAACTTCCAGTGGATCTGGAAGGAAGTTGTTCAGGGTGTGAATGCGGAAAAGGGAAAATCAAATTTTTAAGAAAGTACAGTTGACCCTTGAACAACACAGGTTTCTACTTCTATGTGGATTTTTTTATTAATACAGTACAGTACTGTTATGATTTTCTTAATAAGATTGCTTCTCTAGCTCACTTTATTATAAGAATATAATATACAATACAGATGGCATACGAAATATGTGTAATCAACTGTTTATGTTATCAGTAAGGCTTCCAGTCAACAGTAGGTTATAAGTAGTTAAGTGTTGGGAGAGTCAAAAGTTACACACAGATTTTTCATTGTGTGGGTGGTCAGTGCCCCTAACCTCTGTGTTGCTCAAGGGTCAACCGTACATTTAAATCACCTAATAGTGATCCTACACGGGGAAATTTAATGTTCAACACAGAAGGAATTGTTTTCCTGCTGAGGGACCTTTTAAACACTACTATTTAAAAATCTTTATTTATTTGATGGAAATGTTTCTGAAATGTGTTATTTTTCTGCCTTCAGAAGCAGAACATCCTGAGCATAATTTAACCTTACATTCATAGCTCAGTAGGCCACCAGTGTTGCAAGGGACTATGGTATCTGTCCCTAGAGACACTGACATAGTAGGACAAACTTAATGATTCCAAATACCTACACCTTTCAAGTTCACATGCACATATAATCATCTTTACTTTCTTACCGTCATTTATTGAACAAATACGTCTTGTGTCTTCTATCTGCTAGGTGCTGTTCTAGACTCTGGGAAGGCAGCAGGTGGGGGGGGGGGGGGGAGCCAACACCCAATGCATGGAACTTGCATTCCAGTGCAGGAGAGAGGCCATCAATCAATAACAGATGAAAGGGTATACTAGGCAGTTGTTAAGTGGTAAGAAGGGGTGCATGGCAGGGGTGGAGGATGAGGGGGTACAATTTAAGTGGATAGTTACAGAAGGCCTCACTGAAAGGTGATGTCGGAACACAACCTTCCACTGGGCTTGCCAGTGTTATTATCATGAGTGTGTCTGCCTCGGTCTTTTCAAATGTGCTACATCTATTCAACTATAAACAAAAAACTTCATCATGACTATATATAAATAGTCAACTTTGCAAAGGATTAGGAGTTAACATGGTATGTATTAAGAATGATAGTCTTTCCTAAAGAGTGAGAGCTAGTTCAGTTACGCAAAGAACTTTTTCATTAACTTTCAGTTTTTACATATGCTCTGGAAAGCTGAAATAACCAAAAGCAAGAGGGTGTTCCTCTTGTTTTTTAGAAGACATAAACCTCTAAACATCTTAAAACTCTAGTCTCCCCTGTATCCTACGATAATGAATTACTAGCTGTTTCTCCCCCTTACCTAACTAACACTTCTTCTGACTCCTACGCTAACCACTCTCCACCTTCTTACCTTCTGAGCGTGGCATTACGTAAGCTTGGGGCTCAGCCTTATTCCATGTTCTCTATTCTTCATTCTCACTGCTTCACTCAGCTACATGTGAATGGTACCCAAACGCACCCCTCTGATCCCGAATCTCTTCTAATCAGAAAACGGCCCCAGCATGCCATGTCTAAACTTGAAATAAGCATGCCCCACCTTCCCACCAGCACCACAAAGAAGCTCTTCTTTCCAGAATCCCTGTTTCTGCTAATGACATGACTGCTCTCTTAGGACCGCCTTTGACTCCCCCGCCCCTGACCCCCTCACTGTGCACGCAGGCACCACAGCTAGTGATACTTTCCTCTAGGTTTGTAACTACTCTGCTGATAGAAGGAAGTAAAAACAGACACACTTGTGATCGCTACTGAAAAGGGATTGCTGCAGAATTGATAGAAACCTTGGGAGAAAGTGACTATGTGTCCAACATCTAGCCCAGGCATTAGGAAAACAATGCTTTTTCAAAGTTAGTATAAACCTTCTCTAACAGGGAAGAGGATTCAAGAAAGGTAGGACCAATATTCCAGATATGAAATAAAAGAAAGCAAGCAAGTAAAGAAATCAAGGTGGTTGGTTGTACAGGACTTCCAAATTATTGGTGGTAGAAAGAAGGCCCCATGATTAAGGCTGTATACTTAGGGTAGCACAGATAAAAAACCATGGTTACATGAAAGATAACAATCCCAATGAACTGAGTCTTGTGAAAATGTCAAGGTCAAGTAAAAGAGCTTTTTTCAGCTGTATTAGGAGCAAGAATGAGGAAGGGAGCGGCTCATTGCTGATGGGGGGGGGGGGAAGGGCGTTATGGGTTATGTCAACTGATAAGAGAGAAAAGAGAACTACTTCACTCCCCTTATGCTTCTATCTTCACTATCAAGGCAAATAATCTTCAAATTGGAAAGGGTAGGACCAGCACGGTAAAGAGGAAACTAGAGCCCAAGATGGAGAAGGCGATAATATGAAAGCACTTAGCCCTCTAAGTAATTTCGTGTCTCCAGAGCCAGATAAATAACCTGAAAGGACTCTGAAAGAAACCAGGAGATGATCACGATATTGATGAATGGAATCTTCACAGAAGCACAGAATCATAAAAGTGTCTAAAGACTGGCAACAAGAAAACGTAACAATTTTCGGACAGAAATTAAGGTAGACTGAAAACAATGGACTGCTTTGCCTGCCAACCATTGTTGCCAATATCCCAGATGGTCTGTAAGCAACGATCACCAGGAGCAAACATGAATCACGAGAAAAAAAAATCATATCAAACTAACTTTCCATCTTATTCGGACCCCAGGCCAGTAACATGGAATGCTACAGACATGCTCACAGACTCGAAACACCATTCCATCAACTCTCTCCTCAGAACAGTGGGAACAAAAAGACTCTAGGTCAGGGAAGTAGCCTTGTTAGGTTAAAGTGGGGAGCGTGTAAAGGTGAGACACAGGAAATAACACTAGAGACTGGAAATGGACCTTAAAGGCCCTCAAATCCACTGTGATCAGTGCTCTAAAATTCTGTGAGTTTCCTACAAAGGCCAAGAGCAAATATTTGGCACATAGTATGGGCTCAAATTTAAATGAATAATGAATGAATGAACGAACGAATGAAGGGTTTGTGATAAGTACAGAATGGTAAGAGGTCAACATAAACACACTTCCTTATTGCCAATTCGGTCCATTGCTGGAATCACAGTACTTTTCATCTTGAGGGCCATTTAGTCTAACTCCCTCAAAATTTCTGGGTGACTAGCAACAGGACTGGAAATACTCAAGCAAAATAAAGGCAAAAGGCTGCCTGGCCCTCTGCCAGTTTCTACGATAATCTAATTCACTAGGGCAAAATCTCCAAAAAAGATTTCGGTTCAGTAACTCCTAAATATTGCACTTTTGGACTCTTTCCTGAAAATGATGCCATCTAAAGTCTACAAGTTTCAGAAACAAATGTTTGGTGGCTTTTGTGGGCAATTGTTTTTAAAACATCAAGCATATCTAAGGTATAATTTTAAAGATTCTGGCTCCAGGAGAAAAAGCTGAAGCATTAGTCACATGTTTTACATTTCTTACTCTTGCCTGCCAGATTTTTTTTTTTTAATTAAGAAAGGAAAAATGGGTCAACCCAAAAGAATTTTTACAACTTTCAGAATAAATACAAGGCCCATGCAACCCCATAAACTTCATTTCTGGAGCCTTCCCCCCACCTCCCTCTGTGGCTTTCAGGGTCGTTTATTTATAACCCAGTCATAGGCAGAGCCCTGGTAACTGCCCCTACATCTTGTGTGTCATAAGGACATGTTTTCTCTCAGGAAGGAAAGGGACCAATGTGGTCCTGGAGTACAGCCTCTTCTGAGTTCAACAGGACATGGTGGGTGGAAGATCTAAGGGTCAAAAAGAACCTTGGCCGACCCAGCTTGGCTCCAAAGTCATTAAGAAACCACCCTGCTTCTTAGAAAGTATCACCACCCACGAGACAATTTTGAGGAAGTCCCAAGAAGAAACTAATCAGACAAAGTCACTCCGGGCTCAAGGAACACTTCAATGCTGGACACACAGGTCCAGACTTCAGATGGCAAATCTCAGCTATCCTCAGTTCATTTCCTCTGGGACGGTCCTAAGTAGCTACTGCTTTTAGGGTGAACACTCTAATGCTCATGTTTACTTTCACGCAGGGTCTGGTTTGGCTGAAGAGTTCCAGAAGAGCTTCTGCCAACCAGACCTAAAATCTATATGGTGTTCCAGGGACCAACCCGTCCTCGTATAGAGCAGACCAGGCTTCACGGTAATGCTCCAAATTAAGCTGGACCACCCTAGGACAGTGGCTTTCAACCTTTTTAATGATAATTCATAGCAAAAAGATACATTTTACAAGTGACACAGTATGCACACATATTTAAAACAAAAAGTTTCATAATAATGCCATTCTAATATTTTCCTTTCCGTTCTGTTCCAATTTTAAAATACCACTTTTTGACCCACTGAATTGATTTCAGAACCCACTAATAAACTACATCCTGCCTTTTTAAATGCAAGGCCTTAGAACAACAGACCAATAGAAATAGAATACCAGTCACAACATGTAATTTTAAATTTGCTAATAGCCACATTTTAAAAACGTAAAAAGAGACAGATGAAATTAATTTTAATATATTTTATTTAGTGCATTATATCAAAATATCACCATTTCAACATGTGATCACTGGTGGAAACTCACTGAGCTATTTTACATGATTATCTTCATACTAAGTCTTCAAAATCTGGTATGGGTTTTACATGTACAGAACATTTCAATTTGCACGAGCCACGTGTCCAATGCTCAACAGGCATGTGTGGCTAGTGGCTACCACACTGAATAGTGTAGCCCTGGAGAGTTGTGGTCCTCAGCGCCCCAGGACAGAACACACATCATTGTTGAGCAGAGGAAAGGGGTGTGGTCCACTCCCCACATGCTCTCACCTCACTGTACTATCAGGCTCCCCATGAAAGCTCCAGAGCCCTGACAAAGGATAGGAGATTTCACAAGGAAAAAGAATAGGAATGAAGCCTATTAACCAATGATAAAGACTATCACCTTGATATTCTTCAAACACAAAGTCCACATGCATTCATCAGAAATATAACAAATGTCACAAAAGATTCAAACTAGAAAGTAACTTCCGGAGAATTTGTTCTGAAAAATGTATCTTGCTGATTACAAAACTGATAAATAGCATGACTGCAACCATGTGGACAAAGACAGGGAATAAAAGCAAATGTATAAACAACTGTGTTAGAGCAATATAGGATTGATTGTTTCTCTTCTTTAAAAAAATACATATAATGTTGTGTCACTTTTTTAATAACTTTATGGGGCACTTGGGTGGCTCAGTCAGTTAAGCGTCCGCTGTTCATGGGTTTGAGCGTCGGGCGCTGGGCTGACAGCTCAGAGCCTGGAGCCTGCTTCAGATTCCATGTCTCCCTCTCTCTCTGCCCTTCCCTCTCTCACACTCTCTCTGTCTCTCAAAAATGAATAAACGTTAAAAAATTTTTTTAAGATTGACTTTAAGAATTGCTTTAAAAGATGCTTCCTTTGGGGTACATAGGTGGCTCAGTCAGTTAAGTATCTGACTCTTGAGTTTGACTCAGGTCATGATCTCAGGGTTCATGAGATCGAGCCCCACATCTGGCTCCGTGCTAACAGCGTAGAGCCTGCTTGGACTTTTCTCTCTCCCCTTCTGCCCATCTTCCCCGCTTGTACTCTCTCTCTCAAATAATAAACACATAAACTTTAACCAATAATTAATTAATTAATTAATTTAAAAAAGGTGCTTCCTTCTGTCCAAAGCAAACATATATGCCACTGAATCCCTAGGCAAAGGAAAAGGTAAAGAAAGCACGCTCCATAAAAAGGCAAGAAGGATCAGAAGCAGTCAGAAAACTCCATCTTGCCAGACCCAATGACACTGGGACAGTCTGAATGAAAACACCTAACAACAGGTACAATTCTGAAAACTTTCACCATAGGCTTTGCATTTCAT
The DNA here is from genome assembly GCF_028018385.1 of Neofelis nebulosa. Taxonomy (NCBI): domain Eukaryota; kingdom Metazoa; phylum Chordata; class Mammalia; order Carnivora; family Felidae; genus Neofelis; species Neofelis nebulosa. The sequence continues at coordinate 30,877,338 of NC_080796.1, forward strand.
TTGAAGAAGAAACAGAAGAGTTAAGAATGCAAGACCACAGAGAAGAGGAAAATTGGAGGGTAAAAGAGAACAAAGGAAGTTGAGTTTTACTTGTGAAAATTGAAACGTACACAGATAATATGTGTATATAATAACATATCATTTGTGTCACGTATTTTTTTAACATTTATTTATTTTTGAGAGACAGAGCATGAGCAGGGGAGGGGCAGAGAGAGAAGGAGACACCGAAACCGAAGCAGGCTCCAGGCTCTGAGCTGCCAGCACACAGCCCGACTCGGGGCTCGAACTCACAAACTGTGAGAACATGACTCGAGCCGAAGTCGGACGCCTCAATGACTGAGCCACCCAGATGCCCCTGTGTCACATATTTTTAAGTCCCTTTTGCCAATGAATCCTGGTAAGGAGAGCACACCCTGGGAAAGTGCCCTACACAACAAGCCTGCCACAAAAATCTCAGTGAGACTTCATCATCATGTGCATAACCTTAGTGCTTATGTGCATGGAGGGTGTCAGATCCTTTTACAAAAGTGTGTTGCACAGAGCACAGCCAAATTGGCTTGACACTGGGTCAATGCAAGCTTGAAACAAATTGGAACCAACAGATTAAGACACAAGATATGTGAAAACCCTAAGTCAACTAACTTTGGAATTCAAAGCAGAATTGGGTTCCCAAAAGTCTATCTTCAACCCATGACTCAAACCTATATGTCACCACAAAACCTATGGATTAAAACTCTAAATACCACGTCATTCCATCTGTAGAGGTCACAATCACAGTTAAGTCAAGTTTCATAAGATCACGAAATGTGTAGTCAAAAAATGATAACAAGGGGTGCCAGGGTGGCTCAGTCGGTTAAGCATCTGACTCTTGATTTTAGCTCAGGTCATGATCTCATGGTTCATGAGACTGAGCCCCACATCTGGCTCTGTGCTAACAGTGTGGAGCCTGCTTGGGATTTTCTCTTCCCTTCTCTCTGTCTGCCCCTCCCCCACTCGGAGCTCACTCTCTGTCTCTTTCTATCTCTCTTCCTCTCCCTCTCTCTCTCTGCCCCTTCCCTGCTTGCTGTCTCCCTGTCTCTCAAAATAAATAAACTTAAAAAGATGACAATAAAAATGAGGCAAAAGCAGCACTTTCCTTTTTCATGGTGTCATTAGTTGAAGTTTAAAACAGAAATTGAATCTAGCTTATTCAATACTTTCCTTTTTGTTTCAGAAATGGGATTTACAACATTCCCAAATGGCCAAAAAAAAAAAAAAGTCATAAAGATACACGTTTTATAATAGAGATAAGGTCAAACAATTTATGAGATGCTTACTGGGTACCAAGTGTGGCTCAGACATGGTCCCAGGTGATGAGAATACAAAGAGTGGTTAAATACGGTCCCCACCCCTGAAGCGCACAAATGAACGGGGCAAAGAGAAAAAAACCTATAAATAAAAGGATACGTTGTGTTAAGTGCTGTAATAGAGCTTTTGGTAAAGCACTAAGGAGACCCAGATGAAAGAAAGGGTAATTATTCCAGAAAAGGGATCAGGAAGGCTGGAAGAGTAAAGACGATATTTGAGCTGGGACTTGAAAGGTAATCAGGAGTTCATCAGTCAATCAGGGAACAGAAAAGCACTTGAGGCTGATGGTGGCATAAGCAGTGACAGGAGGAAGTCAGAGCTGCACGTAAACATGGCCGTCACTATTGATAATGAAATCTGTAACTCTGGATTCTCAAGTCAGAAGGCAGCTAGTTCTTTTCTTGAGACATAGCCACATAGGGAGCTGGAGGGACAGATGGAAGGAAACCTTTTAAACCTTCCTCAACCCTGTTGCTGTAACTCTCAGCAAAACAAGGAGTTCGGGTTAAGGTTTGGGGCTGAAATCAGAGCTGCGACCCGTCAGCACGTTTTGGTCCAGCCACCTGAAGTTGCACAAGCCTTTATCCCTCGGGCAGACACTCATTTGTGGACTGTCAACATTGGATAGAAAATCATTTTTGTAAAGAATATCACAATCCTCTAACACCAATCAAAGAATGTTCATGAAGAAACATTTTAATCAACTTTAGCTCCTTAAGTAATATTTCTGTTTCTTAAGGAGCAAAATGGCAACAGGTCCCTCTGGGATGGCCACAGCAGCAAGTTGGATGAAAGCTGGTTCCTGGGGCTCAGCTGATCACAAAGTCACCGCTTTGCACATAGAGGAATGTTAAACATGTACCTTGAGTTAGGGCACAAGAGTCCCATCTCCTTTAGCAGGACAACAGAGTCAGCAGATGCGGAGAAGATTCAGTGTTTATCAGTAATGCTTAACGTGAACAAGTTACTTGTTCAGCATCTTTGTGTAAGAGATTTAACTTTCATTTACAGCTCTGAGTACAAGGGTCAGTTAGCCCATAAGTCATCTGGGAATATGTGCCAACAACAGGGAATGGATGCTGGGGTTCAAGTATCCTGAGAGAGGAGGAAAGGATCTTCAGATGCTCAGGGGGGTCCCTATATGAATAGAAGGAAGGTCAGGTTCATGGGCAAGCAGCCAGAGACCCTGTAGGCTATTTTTAATCCAGAAGAAGGACAGGAAGGGCAGGAACAACAACAAAAAAGGAACTCACACAGGAGAAATGGAAAGCAAGAAGGAAGCAACTGTAATCAGCAAATGGAAAGGCAGTGAGAAAAAAAGATCTTAAAACTAAAATTGTATTCCTAACAGGGAAGCCAGGAACACTGTAGGAAAAGGCTGAAAGAGAGGAGAAAACACAGAAAGCAACAATAGGACTACTCAAAGAAAGGATTTTAAATGCCTCCATCTTATGAGGGTCAGAATGGGTCGGTTGGTAACATTCTTGCCTCTGGCATTAGGTCATGAGTTCAAGTCCCACATCAGTATTTGGCTTCAAATCAAGCTTTGATTTTCCAGCAGCTCTGGAGGGCTGGAAGCATTTTCCATTCCTTGGTGCATTAACTTTACCACCCTTTGCTGCACCAAATTAAAAGTACCAGAAAGAAAGGGAGAATCAAAACCAGGAGCCATTATCTAAAAAAATAAAAAATTAATCATCTTGGAGAGAATAAGAATGAGAAAGAAGAAAGTTTTCATATGTAAAATATTCGCTGCATTTATCTTAGACTCCTGTGAATACGGGTATTTTTTTTCCCACATCCAATCTATAGAGAGAAGCCTTGTCTGCATTTTCTTTTTTTTTTTCTTTAAAATTTTTTTTTTAACATTTATTTATTTTTGAGACAGAGAGACACAGCATGAACGGGGAGGGGCAGAGAGAGAGGGAGACACAGAACCGGAAGCAGGCTCCAGGCTCTGAGCCATCAGCCCAGAGCCCGATGCGGGGCTCGAACTCACAGACCGCGAGATCGTGACCTGAGCTGAAGTCGGCGCTTAACCGACTGAGCCACCCAGGCGCCCCTTGTCTGCATTTTCAACACACATAGAATATACTAGTAGTAACAATGGTAGTGGCAGAGGAAATGCTACTCCTTGCCGAACACGAAGACATCATCAAAGTAACAGCAACTGGAAAGAAAAAAATATGGAGAAGATTCTCTCTGGGATGAGTAGAAAGGGAAGACTAAGGAACAGACCATACGTCCAACAAACACTTCGGCGGTGAGGAAAGAGAGAAAAAAAGAAATGACTTTAAGTTAAATGACGACAATGAGACCATCCTTATATTAGCATAGTAATTTACATATTAAAAAGTACTTTTATAGGGGCGCCTGGGTGGCTCAGTCGGTCAAGTGTCTGACTTTGGCTCAGGTCATGATCTCAGGGTTCATGAGTTCAAGCCCTACATCGGGCTATCTGCTGTCAGCACAGAGCCCACTTCAGATCTTCTGTCCCCCTCTCTCCCTGCCCCTCCCCTGCTCTTTCACTCTCAAAAAAACGAGTAAACATTAAACAACACTTATTTTTTTAATATTTTTTAAAAAGCACTTTTATATACATTAACTCATATGATCCTCACAATATCCATAGGCAGAAGGGAAAGCAGGTATCTTCCCCACTTCACAGATGAGGAAACTGAAGATTTAAAAAAGACACGTGACCACCTCAGGAGCAATCCGGCTCATTCCTAGTTTGGGGGTCAAGTGACCGCATCAGCTAATCAATGTGTGGCATTGACTTATTTGCACTTACCAAGCTTAGTCCAAACAGTGCAAGCACAGTTTGCTAACATCCTAAAATTATGCCCAACAAGAAACGATTAGCATAATGCTGACGAATGCAGAAAAGTGGTTTCCTACCCTTCTATTTTTTGGTCAGAAATATCAAATATAATTGTTAAGTACTAAAATATTTTTAAAGCATTAAAAGAAGCACACCAATCAATTAACTATATAGGAAAACTGAGGGAATTTTAAATGTGAAATATTGGAGCCTAAACAATAATCGTCCTTCATGGTACAAGCAGCCGGACAGAGAAAACACAATAGATATTACTTTTAATAAGCAAGGATCACTAAATACTGCCATGGCCATTCCTCTCAGATGTGCAAAATGAGAGAGTGATGTCAGGAACATGCCTTGAAGCCTTCCTAATACTACTTCTTAAGCAATCTGGTTTATATACAACCCTAAGCTTCAGGGGACACAAAGAAGAAAGACTCCCGGGCTTCTACAAGTTTTCATGGCGGGGTTCTAAAGACGGCTCTGACGGTGGGGTCCTGATGAGAGCCCCACACTCAGTGAATGAGTGCGTGTTGTATCCTAGGCGCCACGCCAAGCACCTTACATACAAAACTCCTTCACTAATCACAGTAACCCCATCAGGAAGGAAGGTAGTGCTGGTGTCCTTCCAACAGGTAAGCAAGTCAGACTTAAAGAGGGTTGGTGACTTCATGGCTCAGGCCCACACAGCTCACATGTGGCAGGTATAAGTTCTGAATTCAGGTCTGCCTGGTTCCAGAGCACAGCTGCGTGCTCTCTCTCTCTCTTAGTTGAAGTATAGTTGACATACAATATTATGTTAGTTTCAGATGTACAGCATAGTGATTTGACAATTATATACACTATGAAATACTCACCATAATAAGCGTAGTTACCATCTGTCACCATACAAAGTTTTTACATTATCGACTAGTGGCCCTTCACCAGTGCTCTGCGACCTCCCTCAACCAGAGCTCCTGCTGAAAATATCTGCAGAAAGGAAGAGCAACCAGGAGGTGCCAGCTCCCGCCAAGGCTCCAACTGAGAAGAAAGAACCATGGGTGAATTCCCCATCCGGGCCTTGATGGCTCTGGGCCTTATTAAAACCTGGTTATGTCACGGGCACCTGGGGGGCTCAGTCGGTTAAGCATCTGACTTCAGTTCAGGTCATGATTTCATGGTTCGTGAGATGAGTCCCACACCAGGTGAGCTCGAGCGCTGCTTTGGGTAAAAAACACGAGCCCCACTTTGGTTGAGCCCTGCTTCTTTCTCTCTCCCCACCCCCTCCCCTTCATGGGATTCTCTCTCTCTGTTCCTGCCCCTCGCTCACTTGCGCCCTCTCACTCTGTCAAAACAAAACAAAACAAAACAAAACAAACTTGGCTAAGTCGTTTTTAAAATAGATACGCTCATTGTGTTGTGTCATTAGGGGGGGTCAACATGTGGATACAAAACAGCAAATGTCTTCCGTGTGCTTCACAAACTAACCAAATGCTTCCGGTTTCCTGAATTTTCTATTTAGGAGTCTCAGCTCAACAAACAATTTCAAGTGCTGCAGTCTTAATTGGAAATGTCACGAGTACAAAAGCATTTTATTTTAAGCCAATATCTAATCCAGTTTCGATTATTTTTACTTAAATCCATTAAATGGTCTTTTGTTAGATAAAAATTGCCCACATATTCTAGCTTCATTACCAGCAGCGACAGAAGTTACTGGCATGACAAGGGTACATAACTAGGGAAGAGTGTGAACAGGAAGGTTCTAGAGAGCCTCCGCTGATATTACTGAGCAAAGACATCCTACTTTTAGCAGGAAAGTCTGGTTTTGGGTTTTCCAGTTTTCTTTAGAATTATAAAACTGGAAAGACTCGGCCTTAGCTTCACTTTTATAAAAGAGGAGAATGGATATTGAAATCAGCAGGAAACAGAATCAAGGAAAAAGCTGAATTGCTCAATTCTGTGGCGAAAGGATCAAACAGACAGAAAACGTCTGGGAAGGTTACGTGGGATAAGATTAACCGTGTGGAAACGAATTCCAATGAACGGACCCCACGTGGGCACAAGCAATGAAATGCTAGAAAGTGTAGGGTAAGGAGTCCGTGAGGATGAAAATACATTGAGAACCACCGACAACACAGCATCCCAGCCCCTTAGAAGTCACGCCCTGCAGGGCGGAAGGGAGAAGATGGATTGAGGAACCCCAACCACAGGGACACAAGCCGCAGCCACATCGGTGGCAAGGCCCAGGTATTTCTACAATGTTAAGCCAAAGGACCAGTGGTGAATGACGTGATTCTCTCTTCACAGGACTCACCGAGCCTCCTCCCAGGTGGCATCTTTTATCTCATGCTGTAAGCTTGTCCTACCTTTTATTCCCTCCTTCCTCCGTTTTTACTCTTTTTTAAACCAAAGACGGTTCCTAAATGGTGCAAGTTAATCACAAAAATCACACAGTTGAGGGAAAAACAAGCAAAGACATGACAAAGTCAGGCTTTGAATAATTATATAAAAGAGGCCTTCTGAAGATGCAGGAGATCCTAAAAAATAAAATGTGAAAAGACATTTTAATTTAGGCCGTGTGTGTGTGTGTGTGTGTGTGTGTGTGTGTGTGTGAGAGAGAGAGAGAGAGAGAGAGAGAGAGAGAGAGAGGAGAGAGAGAGGTTAAAATTGTGGTAGTGGTAAACTAGGAAAACATTAGATCTTAACCAATTGTTTTCTTTTACATGAGTGGAACTAGCAACCAGACTGAGCCTCCGAGAGCAGTGATGCCAGCAACTGGGACAAACGGTGTCAAAGAGGGGTTAAAGGCAGTGAACAGGGACAGGGAAAAGGCCAAGACATCCAACCATAAAATTTCTTGTGTCTCTAACATGACAATTATAAGTTTTAACTGCTGTTGTCTAAAATATAGCTCTATAATCACAGGCCTGTGGGTTCCATGTTTATTCTCTCTCTCTGTGGCCTACAGATTTAATTTGTTTAGTTTGTAGGGAAACAGAAGACTTACAGAGAGAGAGAGAGAGAGAGAGAGAGAGAGAGAGAGAAAGAGAAGAGAGAAACCACCCGCTCTTCAAAGTTCTCTGGAACCTGAGAACCAAGCTCGGCTTGCTGCCTTGTCCACGGTGAGCCTAACTGAGATTTCGTCTCTGGACAGGACATGGCAGGCACACCTGGGGCTGGTTAGGCTGCAGGGCCTTTCTGACAGGAAAGAAGGCATCTGTTAGCACATACACAGAGGAAGCCTGACTGGAAGTCTGCAGGACATTTCACCCAATGAGCAGAGGATGATGCAGACCCCAGAAAGCCCAGTTTTTGACAAGCTCTCTGAAGCCAGGGTGCCTAAGACCCATGCCTGCCAGGCCTCCCATCCCCCACTCCCGCCCTCCTCCTTCCTAGACTGTCCTCCCCTCACCCCACCCTGTGTCCTGCTGCCACCTTTCCATTCAGGTCCTCGTCCCTTTCCTCACTTCACCTCCAGTTTAGCCTCTTCCCTCTCCCACACCCCAGTCTGCTCCTTTCCAGAGCATTCACCCCTCAGCTGTCCATCATCTTGCTAAAATATAGATCCAGCCCTGCCACTCTGCTTAAGGCCCTTCAACGACTATCCGGCATTCAGGGCTGAGCAAACTCCACAACATAGCATTCCAGGCTCTCAGTGACGTGGCTGAGCCTTTCTCTCTGGCCTCCTTTCCTGTCACCTTCCCAGAACCAGGCGTCCGTCCTTCCCTCTTCCCCATGCTGAGCCTCACACAGTGGTCTCCCTTCCAGCCTCTGTGCTTTCCTCCACCCTGTGCTCCCTGTCTCCAGCACCTACTCAGTTGTTAACTCTCCACTAAAGAGTCCTCTCTTCGGGGCGCCTGGGTGGCGCAGTCGGTTAAGCGTCCGACTTCAGCCAGGTCACGATCTCGCGGTCCGTGAGTTCGAGCCCCGCGTCAGGCTCTGGGCTGATGGCTCGGAGCCTGGAGCCTGTTTCCGATTCTGTGTCTCCCTCTCTCTGCCCCTCCCCCGTTCATGCTCTGTCTCTGTCTGTCCCAAAAATAAATAAAAAAAAAATTAAAAAAAATAAATGTTTAAAAAAAAAAAAAAAAAAAAAAAAAAAGAGTCCTCTCTTCTATGCAGCCCTCCTGGAGTGCCCGCGCCCGACCTTCCACTTGACTTACATGATCCCCTCTGGGGTTCCCCTAACACACAGATCTTTTGCATGGCACTGATCATACTTACCTCAATATATTGTAATCAGTTTAAGTTTCTGTCTTCCCTACTACCTGTAAGTTCTTTTAGAACAAGGCTGGATTCCCAAGACTTAACATGGTGTTTGACATAACAAAGGTCTTTGATGAAAAAATGAATACTACTGAAGCCTAGTTTAGCTGACTCAAACACAGATGACAGAATCATACAAACAAGCATACAACAACAGCAGCAAGGAAGTTCATACTGAATGTGTTTACTAGCAGAGGACCCAGAAACTGCCAAAAACTCCAGACTCCAAATCAACTCGAGATAGCCACACCCATCAGCAACCCAAACTTGAGCTAGCTGAGCTTTTCCAATGGAATGAGGCAACATTTGGTATCTTCCCTCCATTTAACCAATACTTTCCTTGCTCTGTTTACAGAAAAATTTTTTTTTCCATATCATGAGATAGGATATCATGGTATCCCATAGTGTAACATGGTAGAAAGGTTAATGTCTTGCTATGGCATATTTTAACATAAAATGTGTAAGACAGTCACTATGAGATTCTAACTATTTAGAAGGGGGAGGTGTAAAACGAACAGACGCCATGGACAAAGGAAACTAAAGTAAGACAGGGCAGTGACAAATTTCAGCGAAGCACGGAAGGAGAAAAGCACAGTATTTGCCATATTGCTCTCCATTTCTTTCTAAATTTAAAACTTCAAGAAACTTTCTCTTTATAATTTCACATAAATAATAAAATACATTTACAATATTGACTTAACAGAACGTATACTTTAAGTATCAGGAGTCAATGTCCCTCTTATATTTATACTATTATGTACTTGCTGCAGGTAGACACATTATTTGGAACCAGCTGAGTGTCCCCTGAACTGGTGAACTGAACTGGATATTTTAATTACATGCCAAATATCTCTGACGCAGATCCCAAGAGATTTGCAAAGCAGTGAAAGGATCCAGCGTTATAGCGCTATCTCAGGCAACTGAAATGGACTGTATTTTCTTGGTTGGGGTAGGCTGCCATATTAGTGGATTGTTTTAGAAACATGTTCCCAGGGTCAAAATGAAAAAGAGGAGTTGATTCACTTACAGATGGCTGCTAAATTTTGAAATTTACTTTCTAAAGCCTAAATTCAACATTCTGCTAGACAAAAATAATGCAACCCACGGGCCTGTTTTCCTAGATGGAAACATGGATGACCAACTGTAAACCAAGGGCTCCTCTACGGCTTATCTCCTTAAAATTCTAAAGTCCTGCCCCTGAGCTTCCCAACCACACACAGTTGTAACATTTGCCAATGCTTTTTAACTTGTGCCTTGCCTTTCTTTCTTCACCATTCAGCAATGAGACAAGTACAATGGGGTCTACTCCTTTTAAAAGGCACTGGGGAATGGTCTAGTTAATTCACTACTGTGAGTTTTTTTCTTAAAATGAATAATCACTACCTTTGTTTGTGCCCTGCTTTGTTCCAGAAAGAATGTTAAGAGAGCTGTAATCATTACCTAATTGATTTTTCTCGCTCCCACACGCCCCTCCTCTTCTTTATAAGCTAACATCTTCGTGCTCATTGCATTTTAAATAAGGAGCAACCCATACATTCATATTTGTCAGGACAAAATTAGTCTCCCAAAAAGGGATGAAGCTTGATCCATTCATTCAACAAACATTTGTTGAGTTTCTGCCAACTAGATGGCCACGGTTCACACTTGGCCAACCTTTTTGTCCAGTGGGAGATACAAACAAGTAAACGGACCATTACAACAGAGTGAGGTGAATGCATGACAGAGAATTAGAGGATGCTCTGGAACATGCAGAGGGAGTATCTCCTCCAAACGTGGGAGATCAGAGAAGCTGCCCATAAGTGAAGTTAGCTGAAAACTTGAGGAACTAATTGAAGGCAACATGGATAGCAATATCACCAAACCACCAGGTAGAGTCAAGCCAAACAGTGGATCCAAGTGAAAGATGACTTCTCGATTCAGATGTGACAAGTGCTTATCTTGCCACTGTGCCCATATTGGCCCACAGACTGGCCACAATTCATCCTAAACACTAGGTTCTTTTTTTTTTTTTTTTTTTTTTCAACATTTTTTATTTATTTTTGGGACAGAGAGAGACAGAGCATGAACGGGGGAGGGGCAGAGAGAGAGGGAGACACAGAATCGGAAACAGGCTCCAGGCTCCGAGCCATCGGCCCAGAGCCTGACGCGGGGCTCGAACTCACGGACCGCGAGATCGTGACCTGGCTGAAGTCGGACGCTTAACCGACTGCGCCACCCAGGCGCCCCTAAACACTAGGTTCTATAACAGATTTCCGGTTCCCTTTTTTTCTAAATATATTCTGCTTTCTCCTGTCTTAATTTGTTATCTTAACCAGCCTCCCAGATACCAAGCATTTCAACTCAACCCAACAAGGGCCTATGTGGGAGGCACGGTGATAAATACAGGACATAAGGAAGGGAGGAACTGGGGCCCCACCACAAGGACCGCATAACCACAGACGCATAAAACTGAGAAAAGTCATGTGACCACCCACTGACCATTCCACACCCCACAAACCTTGCTGAGGTGACCTACCACTACCAGTCCTGTTTATGAAACAAATATCCCCACTTTGAATTTATCCTAGGTTTGATGCATTTTCTGTGCCCTCCATCTGTCATATTGCAAAGACAGCAGACTACACTCCTGACACCAAAGCCCCTTCCCTGAGAGTTGGATCCTTATCCTCTGTCCATTTGAGTACTCGTCCTAAAATGGTACATTTCCTGCTTCCAGAGAACACTGATCTTCTCTCCAATCATTTCTACATATCACTGTCCATATAAAACCGCAATACTGAGACCAAAGAAAAATAACCAGTTTTGACCATTTGCTCTTCCAAAAATCACTGAACATTCTACAAGCTAATTGAATGGTTGGATGAAATGACTTTTTAATGTCCTTTCCAATCCTGAGGTTTTATGATTCTATGACATAATTGGAGCCACTTCTCCTTGAGGGCTCTAGCTAAGAAAAGTTATCCTCGGCTAAGAAGTTATTGTAAAGGGAAAATGGGGTCAGTATTTCAATAATATTTGGTTTTTCAAAGTTTTCCAACATAACTTCACTGTCAACAGGCAAAGCTGCAGCCACATGTAGAAGTAAACCCGGCCCAGGCCATATTCTGTTGTATATTTTACAACCAAAGGCAGAGGGTTTTACTTCAAAAGATCAACGAAACATAAAATTTAACACACAAACCAAAAAAGAATGTTCTGAATGTTTTGGATTGTATGATACTTCCCATCTGAGGGTGCGGAATTATTTTTGCTATCCTTTCCAAATTGAATCTTAATTGTGTTTTGCGATCTGAGTACTAGAAAATACAAAAATTGTGCTCAGTCTTTTAGGCTTTTTGAATAATCTTTTTAGACATATAATGAGAGCTACGCCCACCCTCGTGTGCTACATAATCTCATACGTATCTTTGGTGCACCATACTTCATACATCCAAAATGGAGAATTTATCAATCAGATACATATCTTCCCAACAAGTATGTCAATCTGTGGTTCAAATTATCATTCAGGATGTAAAGAAGAGAAAGTCCCATCACTCAAGTCCTGCACCACAGATAGTATCTAAGCAAAAAGCACACCATAAGCATAAGTACACCATAAGCATCTTTGGTCTTCTGAGCTGATGTTCTCTTCCACTATTATGGAAATGGTCTGAAAGTTCCAGACAGCTCCTGACAGCAAGAGATTAACCAACTGGGTTCGAATCTAACCTCTACCACTTCCTAGCTATGTGACCCAAAAATCAGTTTAACTTCTCTAGACATTAGTTTCCTTATGGGGGGAGGGGGAAAGATATCACAACACCACCTTCCTCATAAGATTATTGACATACTTCAGTAATACCCTCACCTCCATCTCTAGTTCACCCTAACACTGGTTGCTTTGGAGAATTTTGGAAGGGCTACTGGAATGTAGGAAAACAAATATGGAGAAGCCACTCAGTCCTCAAAAGAAGGGTTTGCAATTACTATGGCTCAATTGGTTGAGTCGCATTTAATTAAGTCTGGAATTCCAAGGACAAAAACAGAGCTTCCCAACAGGACACCAAAGACAAGGAAACACGTGGGATCAGAGTTGGAAAGTTCCTAAGAACATGCTCTCGAGGTCTGGGAGGGTAGCCACAAATCACACTTTGTTGCAATGGAGGAGAAGGGACAGATTCTTCTATCCACTCTACGAAATCTTTTCACATTGTCTCCCTCTCGACATTTCAGCTCTACTGCTAAATCCATGGTGAACCAACTCTGAACTCTGTATACATTTGAGCACACTGAGAGCGAGGAGAGAAGAGAGGCAGAGTCTGGCAACAGAAAGTGAGTGAGAATCACGACATAACTATGAACATCTCAGCGAACCATACCTTGTGTGTCTGGGGCCTATAGAGTTAACCCCTCCATTTTCCCCTGACTTATTCATTCGTTGCTGTTGTGTTTGGCTGAAAACTAAAACTGTCACCCAAGTAACATTGGTCTCCTTAGAAAGACAGGAACAACACAGCATCAGGAAACATAATGACCCTGTGAAAGGCAACTGGTTTAGAACTTGTGAATCATTTTGAAATACCCAGACAAGCCACACCACATCAATACCACATGTAAATAAGACGCACACAACCACCCAAAACAAAGTGAAGACTTGCCAGAACTCTGATTCTGCTTTCCCTGTCAGGTCTGCTGGGGAGGCACCGAGTGCTTTTGAAAATCATATTCCGAGTAAGGTGCCTGTTAGACAAGTGAAGACCTCTGGTCTTCAAACGGAAGATTCCTACCTTTCCAGGCCACACCCGCAGATGTGACTAACAGTTCACTGCCCTACTGGGAGGTACCTCGGTCCCAAGTACAGAGCAGGAAAGGCCCGAGTTGAGGTAGCTGGGGACGCCCGAAGCAATGAACGCCCGTGTCAGCAGACTAGCAGACCCGGAGCAGAGGAAATCACGGCTGCTGGCCATTCTGCCTTAAACTCAGGGAGTTATAAGTTAACGTGTTGCCTCTGGTCTCGACGTGAGGCTCTGGGCACTTTGGTTTCCTGTCCTCCTTCACATCCCGCCTTTGCTGCTCAAACACTGAATTCTGTGAAACCCAAAGCCAGTAGAGATTGGATAAAAGTGCCCAATCTTCATTGCTCTCAAGTCCATCCCCTATGAAGGCTGAGTGCAGCTGGCCTGAGGCCAGGTGAGACCACACTTCATCCCCTCTCTCCAGCCTACCGTGATCTTCTTTCTCAAGGCTTTTTGTATCACCTCTCACTGCTGTCTCTTGAGGAATTACTTCTATCTCCAGATCAAGAATTCCTTCGTTCTTCCACATGTTGGTATTTGCTGGAGTAGCGATCCTTGTCGCCAAGCTTTCCATTTCTCACGGGGATGTGCCGAAGGAGCCATTAGGTGATAATAGATAACTCACATGATCTCAACCAAGATTTTAGAACCTTGGTGGAAAAAAGTCTTGTTTATGGAAGCAGTGACTCTCCAAAGAGCCAGCACTCTGTGCACGCTACATATGAAGTCGTGGACACTAAGTGTGCATTTGTCTCCTCGCGGGCTGCAGAAAGGAGGTAACAGTGGGAAATCTGCCACCACCTCCCCCCGTAGGCAGCAGATCAGGAATGGTCTGTGCCCTGAGCATCCTGGATACGTGGTAGAGGTAAAGGAGGAGAGGGGCTCTCAGCATCAATAGGGAGAGGACAGGGAGAGAAAAAGGTGCCATATGGGCAAAACTGCTTATGGCTGTCTGCACAGAGTGCTGCTTTCTGGTCCTTGTTACTGCGTGTCACTTTCGGCCACTCCACCCCCACTCTCTTTGCCAAAAGCCTCAACATTTCTAAGAGGTTCTGAATTATTGACAAACCTAGGGAAGATGCTTTGGAAAACATTAAGTACAAAAACAGACCTGAACAGCTGGTGCAAACACTCGGTCATTGGCAGTTTCCTTTTGAAGGCCAAAAGAGAAGAAGACGACGAAGGAAAGAAAAAAAAAAAAAAAAAAAAGCCTGCCTCTGCTAAATAATAATGATATTCACAGAACAAGAGACTCTGCAGCTCCAAAGTTCACAGTGTCTCCAGCTTTACTCACCCCTAGCCATCTTGCTCCTTTATTGGCAGCCTGTTGAATCTGGACTCTTTTGAGGGTGACATGGTAAACAGCTCCTTCCTCTACCTCTTCACCCCAGTCCTGAATCGAGCTCTGCCAGGGGATGGGATAAAGAGAAAGAAAAAGAGTATTTTTTTTTTCCTCTCTGCTAACCACAATCTATCCCAGCTGCTTTACTGCTTACACCAGCACTCAGGGCACAAGACGGGCTGTTCAAAATAAATATTACAATCAGAGCAATACAAGACACATTGCGATAGAAGGAATGCTGAAATTTTCTTGGACCCCAGCCCTTTCCTGTGGTATCAAGATCCCTGGACTTTTCCATGTAGTTATTTTTCCTACACTCACTCACACAACTTAGGGGGTTTTCTTAAGTCTTTTTTTTCCCCCCTCCTTCTTTAAGACACTATGATTTAATCCTGATTAACACCTCCCCCCCACTTAAGTGAAAAGAAAAATAATTCGTTGGTACAAAGTCTGTACTACTTTTATAAGTGGCTCAGTTACTTGAGCATACTACATTTTAAACTCAGGCACAAACAAGTGTCTAAATCGCCAGGAGCCCTGACTCCCTTGGAAGTGAAACGCTCCCCGTGTCTTTTTCTCCTCTTGCTGTGCTGGGACCCAAAAAGTTAGCGGGGTTGGAGGTAAAAAGTGTTTATTTCCGGAAAAGAATCTGGCAAGTGCAGAAAAAGCAACACATCATCATGCAGCCGCAAGTAAAAGGCGTGCGCGACCCCCTGGACTTCCACGTCCCCAGCTACAGCCCGAGTGGTGTTAAAGAGCCGCCGGGGCGCGGGAGCGCTCCCGGGTTCACCCCGACTAACAGTCCTCTGTCCTTAAAAGTTTCCCTCTCCCGACAAACATCTGTCCCAGACACACCAGAGGCAACTGCCGACAAAGTAGGTGTCGTTGAAAAGAAGACACGCCGAGAGGAAAGCGTACAAAGCGGAGCGAGGCAGCCTCAGCTCCCAAGTAGGGGATCGGATGGCCCCGTCCGCTCCGAGAGAGTCCAAAACACACCCGGAGAAAGCGGCAGAAGATTCCCCACCAGAGAAGCCTCGGGAGAAGGCAGAGCTCTCTTTACCATTTTAGCTTGCCAAAGCAATTTCATTCTCAGTTTTCTCTTCGGTCCGCGGCCGCGGCATCCTGCGCCCCGCTCCGGGCCCAACGCGGTCTCGGCCGGCGCGCCCGCCGCGCCCCCAGCCCCACCGCCCGCGCGCCCGCCGCGCCCCGAGCGAGCACAGACCCGCGCGCTGCACCCGCCGCCGCCGCCGGTGCGCGCGACTCGGGCCACAAAGGGAGCGCGGCGAGCGAGGGCGCCGCAGACTCCTCCCCGCGCCGCTCCGCCGCTCCGTGATGTCAGGCTTTCCTGTTTGTGCTCCGAGCACACTCTCCCTTTCTCAAATCCCATGCATAAAGTTAGCATGCAGTAGTTTCTCCGGCCCCGAAGGCGATCGGGACACAAGCCTTTCAAGGTGCTCAGGTTTCCTAGACGGTCACCAGGTGCCAAGAAAGCACCGTGCGCGGTGTGTGTGGGGGGGGGGGGGGGGGGGCGGGGGGTGTCCGAGTGTGTGTCCTCTTCCTTTGCTAAGAGATAAAGGGGGAGCGGGCAGAGCCAAAAGGATGGGAGGAGAGGGTCGGGAAAACTTTTGTTACCTACTGAATTTAGGTTAAATCAGAGCTGCCCCCAAAGAGAGGGGCAGTACTAGAAGCCAGGAAGTTTTTCATTAGGGCAAAAAAGAAATGGTCAGAGGATATTCCAAAACCCATGCCCCGGGGCCCTACCCGGTCGCGCATCAGCACGCTGCCAACAGGAAATTGCTCTGGACTTCTTTCTGCCACCCATTATGATAAGGCTCATCCACAGTAACTGGCCATCGTGGGTGGGAAGGGGACAAAGCAGAATAGGGTTTTGCTGGGGCTGACAGCGCGGAAAGTGGGCCATCAGTGGCCCTGGAGGTTCTGTGAGTCTTTGTGAGACAGCCATCAGTTGAGTTGTCCCTACTGTAGGGACACAGCGGGATAGTAACAGCAAGGACAGAGCCCTTCACGAGGAGACTGTTAGAGGGAGTTTTGTCATAACAGAAAGATCTACTACCAGGACAAAAGATTATAACATCTCTTAAATCCAGTTTTAATAAATCAACAGCATAATACCAGATGATAATGTAATCAAAATGGCACGTGACAGAATTCCATGCCAATTCCAAAAAAAAAAAAAAATCCTCAGAGCTCACATCTTATACTAGTTGAATTTAATCACCTTTCAATTTGTTTTTAAAGACCTCTCACTAATTGCCATGCTAAGGCATAAGGCTAGGATTTGGTTCATAATAAATATATCATGAACTGCAAAGCTAGAGAGTCATGTGTACCGATGTTCCCAGGAGAACAGAATAAATGACAGTGAAAACACATCAAGGAGAAACAAAAGGATTTGGGACATTCAAGAACATCTTGAAGTCACTCAGCCAAGTTCCTCTTATACAAGGAGAACCTACCCAGCTCAGTAACTGTGGAGACAGTGAATGCTCTTTTTATGAAACTGAAGTGATTGTTTCTATAATTTAAAAAAAAAAAAAAAAAGGAACAGCACATAGACCAGATCCTCCTTGTGATCAGCAGGATAGAGTGTCCCCAGTGTCTAGAGGAAAATCATGTGGACGCCCTACCTGCCCCTCCTCCTTATGCCATCCTCAGGCCCCCGGCCCACCCTTAGAGGACCTACCTATTCCGTGATCTCAAAGACCTCAAGATGCACCTGAGGACAGTTAAGCCAGCCATTAGTTAATTTCACCACTACTGTAACCTGATTTGGGCTGTAAATTTGGAGATCACTGAAAAATTTTCACTTCAGGGACATCAAGCAGTTTCTCAGCCTTGCCTGTCCCGTGCAGCCTTCCCAGACAGGGCAGCTTATAATTCATAATGCTCCACTCCGGTTTCAGATCTTGTCACCCTCTTCTCCACCAATTCCCTGGCTGGCCACCTGGTGTATAGAGTGAAAACACAGGCTTCAAGGCAAGTGGATCCAGCTTCAAATCCACACTTACGTCGAGAGTGAAGTTGGAGGCACCTGGGTGGCTCAGTCGGCTAAGCATGCAACTCTTGACTTCAGCTCAGGTCATGATCTTACAGTTCGTGGGTTCGAGCCCTGCATCAGGCTCCTCACTGACAGTGCAGAGCCTGCTTGGGATTCTCCCTCTTCCTCTCTCCACCCCTTCCCTGCTTGTGCTCTCTCGGAAAAGAAACAAAAAGAAAAGAAAGAAAAAGAAAAAGAATGACCTTGGGCGCTACCTCCCTGAGCCTTAGTTTCCTCATCTGTAAAAAGGGACAAACATCTACCTCCTCACAGAGTTCGAAAAAGGATTAAATGAAATATGTATGCAAAGTATCTAGCAAATGGTAAGTAATCAAAAAGTTCTATTCCCTTATTATTGCATTTCTTCCCAAACTGTATTTTTTTCCAGACTCACTGAAAAGTTATATATGTATGCAGTGTGGGGAACCCTGAAATCATGTTTTCTTACTAAATTGCATTATAATTTCAGAGAGGTTTTCCAAGAATAACTTTTTATTTATATCTGATAATGTATGTGATGTTGTTCAAATGCTTAACCACACACACACACACACACACACACACACACACAGGTCTGGTTATACTAGATAGTGCATTAAGTGTTGCATTTTACAAGTTTTAAAATATTCATTTAAAAATATTTCACCTGTAGGCAGCTCAGACAGTATTACCTTATTACACATACCTTTGGGTTAAAATACTCCTGGCAAATATGTGGGAAGGATAAACCAGTAAGCCATTTATAATTAAGTTTGAATTTATTTACCAGATTAGCTTGCCCATGATCTGGCAGGGTCCTAGAGGACAGGTCAAGTTTTGTTAAAAGGAGATCAGCAATGTTCTGTAATTTTCAATGTATGATTCTTTCATCTCTTTGGCTTAGTTTATTCCTAAGTTTTTATTCTTTTCGATGCTATTGTGAATGGGATTATTTTCTTAATTTCATTTTTGGACTGTTGGTTCTTATATAGAAATGCAATTGATTTTTATACACTAATCTGGCATCCTATAACCTTATTGAATTCATTTATTCTAAAAATTCACTTGTGGACACAAATAAATGAAAATACATCTTGTGTTCATAGATTTGAAAACTTAATTATTGTTAAAATATCCATACTACCCCAAGAAATCTACAAATTCAATGCAATCCCTAACAAAAATGCAATAGCATTTTTTACAGAAATAGAAAAAAAAATCCTAAAATTCATATGGAACCAGAAAGGACACTGAAAAGCCAAAGCAATCTTGAAAACAAAGAACAAAGTTGGAGGTGTCACATTTTCCAGTTTCAAAACATATTAATAAGCTATAGTAATCAAAACAGTGTGGAACTGGTATACGACAGACAAATAATGGACCAATGGAATCTAACAGAGAGCCCAGAAATAAACCCACACATATACAGTCAAGTGATCTTTGAAAAGGGTGCCAAGAACAAACAATGGGGAAAGGACAGTCTCTTCAACAAATGGTTCTGGGTAAACTGGATATCCACTAAACTCCTAGAATGCATAGAGGAAAAGCTTCATGACATTGGTCATGGCAATGGTTTCATGGATATGACACCAAAAGCACAGGCAACAAAAATGAAAATAGATGAGCAAGACTAGATCAAACTAAAAAGTTTCTATACAGCAAAGGAAACAATCAACAGAATGAAAAGGCAACATATCATATAGAAGAAAATATCTGCAAACAACATAGCTGATAAGGAGTTAAAATCCACAAGAAATAAGAAACTTCTACAAATCAACAAAAAAAACAAATAAAATAATCCAATTTAAAAATGGCCAAAGGACTTGAATAAACATTTCTCCAAAGAAGAGATACAAATGGCCAACAGACATATGAAAAGATGCTCAACATGACTAATCATCAGGGAGACGCAAGTCAAAACCACAATAAGATATCACCTCACACCTATTAGGTGGCCATTATTCAAACAAAGAAAAAAAACGTTGGCTGGGATGTGGAGAAAAGGGAAACTTTGTATACTGTTTGTAGGAATATAAATTGGTACAGCCATTATGGAAAACATTTCAGAGTTGACTCGATAAACTAAAAATAGAACTACCTCATGACCCAGCAATCCCACCCCTGGGTGTTCATCCTAAATAACTGAAACCAGGATCTCAAAGAGACATTTGCATTTCCACGTTCATTACAGCACTATTCATAATAGCCGAGACGTGGAAACAACCTAACCGTCCATCAATGGATGGATGAATGAAGAAAATGTGATATGTATATACCTACAACAGAATATTACTCAGCTGTAAAAAAGGAGGAAATCCTGTCATATGCCTACAACATGGATGGACCTTGAGAACATAATGCTAAGTGAAATAAGCCAGTCACAGAAGGACAAGTACTGCATGATTTCACTTACGTGAGCTATCGAAAATAGTCAGACTCCTAGAAGCAGAAAGTAACGGTGGTTCTTGTCAGCGACTGGGGGAAGGGAGAAATAGGGAGTTGCTGTTCAATGTGTATAAAGTTTCAGATATTCAAGATGAAAAAGTTCTGGAGATCTACTGTATAACATTGTGCTTACAGTTAACATTATGTACACTTAAAAATTTGGTGTGTGATCTATCCTTAAAGCATAGGATACTGCTAGGAATAGTTGCCTATTTGGTTGCCTATTTCTGTTGCCATATTTGGTGGTCACTGATAAGTCCATAGCAATACAAGGATTCTAGGATGTCACAGGAGAGAAGGAAGATATATAGAAGAACGCCAAATTGGAGGACGAAACTTGCTTACTTTACAGTTTCACCAGAGCCAATAGAGAGCCGGTTAAGAGCAAATATAAGCAGGGGCACCTGGAAGGCTCAGTCAGTTAAGCATCCAACTTCAGCTCAGGTCATGATCTCATAGTTCATGGGTTTGAGCCCCCCATCAGGCTCTGTACTGGCAGCTCAGAACCTGGAGCCTGCTTCAGATGCGCTCTCTCTCTCTCTCTCTCTCTCTCTCTCAAAAATAAATAAACATTAAAAAAAGACAGCAAATATAAGTAGCAGATTCTTTAAGAGAATGTATCTACAAGTGGAAATACGTAGTTTACATATTCTCTTCATTCATGTATCTATTCACTGGCCTCTCTGACACCACACTTTCCTAGATTTTATTCTACCTCTCTGGCTGCAAGAAAAAGTGAAAAATACAAAAGCTATGTATACTTACATAGGCAGCATGCCACGGAGTAATACTTATGTGCCTGGCTAAATGAGGGGGCATCTGAGAGTCAGAGTTTGAATCTGAGTTCTAGAGGCTTCCAACCAAGTGTCTGACCCTCACTTCTCACAGCATGAGTATCCTCATCTGTCCCCTTCAAGCTCATCATGAGTGTTAAATAAACTATACTACGTAAAACACCTAACATAATAAACCATGCTGTATAAAACACCTAATCGAGTTCTTGGGATATAAGAGGCCTTGAATAAAAATGCATCTCCTTCCCTCCCTACCCCCCACATGTTCCTGGCATGTTCTTTACAAGTTTGCTTGTTTCCTTGTTTTCTTGGATAATAAGTTGTAATGCATGACAGAAAAATAAAGGCAGTGCAAGTATAATGGACATTGTACGTGGAAATAAGTACTGACACACTTGTCTTGAAACTGGCAATATCAGCATAAGATGGTAAGAAATGGGAAGGCCTTGGTTTTGTCCTCAAAGTCAATGCCAGACTATAATGTCCTATGACCAGTCAAAAGTTTAGGGGTGCCTGGGTGGCTCAGTCAGTTGAGCATCCGACTTCAGCTCAGGTCATGATCTCACAGTTTGTGAGTTCGAGCCCCACGTCAGGCTCTGTGCTGACAGCTCAGAGCCTGGAGCCTGCTTCGGTTTCTGTGTCTCCCTCTCTCTCTGCCCCTCCCCCGCTCATGCTCTGTCTCTCTCTCTCTCTCTGTGTCAAAAATAAAAAATAATAATAAAACATTAACAAAATTTTTTTTTAAAGTTTAGAGGAAAAACGGTCCTAAGAAAGCAATAACAACAACAACAAATATGGGAAGGAAACTAAAAAGTGAGAGGTCAGGATTCTCCTTCCACACCTTAGGAGTGCTGGGTGCTTATCACCTCTACTTGCCCACAGCCCTTACCTAAACAGATGAGTTTGAGAACCCTTCCCACTTTTGAGCAAAATCGATAATAGCCATTGTGCAATATTTTATTTACAAACCATATCTTCCGCAATATGTAGTTCCCTAAAACTTTTTGGTAGGGGACATAAGCACACGAATCTGCCAACTCTTGACTCCTTTCCTCCGACAACATCTATGTATTGTCAAACTGCAGACACCTTAATCCTTTCAACATCCCTATGAAATGCTTCTTCCTCTTCTCCAGTCTCGCAGGCTGTGTTGTTCATCAAAGAACTTTCCATAGTCATCTCCCCACAATCAGCAGGGTATCCTGCTATGGTTGTTCCTAGCTCTGCTAACCGGTGTTGCCCCATTCACCTACTCTTTGCTTGAGCTTTCAACCTTGCCTTGCAAAGGGTAAGAACCGGTCATGCTTGGTCAAAGATGATTTGCCTCCATTTTCTGAGGTCCCCAAGTAATTTTACTAATTATCATAGAGATACCATAAGTTAAAATTCTCAATGCTCTGTTATTAGGTGTTCTTATTTAGGCAAGTGAATTACAAGCTAGTTTTAGACAGACTCATTACAACTAAAGAAGAGGCTGCCATAGGAGGCAGAAAAGTGGAGACGGAAGAAACACAAACAAATAGCACAAGACAGATGGCAGGCCAAAGGCAAAGGACTCCTCTGACCATTACGGCAAACATTTTTCAACTAATAGTTTACCAATTGCTGGCAGTTACTCTTAATTGATGTTGATGATGCTTGCCTGAGGAAGAAGTTGGTTATTGGAATACTATTTGTAACTTGGGCTAATGAGCATGATTACCTCATCTAATTAAAGATTTCTGTAAAAGAAAAAAGGACAACAGAGGTTTATTCACGTGGTTGAAAAGATCAAAACATGCAACAGTCAGCTCAGACATAACGCCCGGTCTGTGTGATATATAATCAAACATCCTGCAAAGTGGAGAATGGGGGACCTGACGCCATGTAGGGCTCTGACCAAGATTCTGGAAGGAGCTTATGGGCAATTAGCCTAATCGTACCTTGTTTCAAAGCTAAAGGAACATCCTTTTTCTGTAATAAAGGTAATGGAATAGTACTGAAAGCTCGAATGAACTAGAACTGCTGTAACATAGTGGCTAAGAGTGAGGGCTGCAGTCAGAAACAGCTAGATTTGAGTCCTAGATCCATCACTCCTCTCTGAAGCAAGGTCTTTAACATCTCTAAATCCATACAAAATAGGGATACAAAACACCTTCCTCACTGGCCCATACTGAGAAGTAAATGAGATAATACACATCAAGGCTTTAGCACAGTATCCAGCACGGAGGTAAATTCTGAGCTAACATCGTCTGTTGTTATTCATCAGATCAACAATTTGCAAAAGCTAAAGGAGACTGATTATATTACAATTCAGACCCATACATCAAGTAACTCAAGATTTTGCAGTTTGAAGCTAAAACTTCATGATGCAGTGAACCTAGAAAGAACTCAAAGCCCCCACAAACTGTTCGGTCATTGAGTACCATTTACTGAGCTGCTACACAGCACAGAAAGATACCGTGCCTGGTATTCTTGCCCACCTCCTTCTACCTCCACATAGTGATATTTTCGAATTGCCATAACATCCCCTCCTATTCTTAAGTCCCTCTGATAGCTCCCCATTGTTAAGGATAAAAACCGAAATCCTTTTCATATTCCACAGGGTCTTGCCTAGGCTGGCCCCTGCCTACCTCTCCTGACTCCTCCCATGTACTTTACATACATGCTCTGAGCTCCAGCAACCCAGCCATCTTTCAATATCTTGACTATATCTAGTCCCAGTCCATGACAGAGCCTTTACACATGTGATTCTCCTTTTGGGGACATCCCTCCCTCTTCTCAAAGCTCTCCCAACTGGGTTAAATTCCCCCTCTTATGTGCTCTCATGGCACCATGTTCCTCTCTCTGTCACCACAGCCGTAATCTTACATTTCATTGTATGATCTTTTGATAAATATCTGTTTCCCCCAAACTCCATGAAGGCAGAGGTAATTAAATTCTTTCTCATCATTGTTTTCTAGTACCTCCCACAGCACCTAGCACATGATAGGTAAATAGATGTAAATAACTATGATCGATTGCTAGATACAGACACATAAAGCCACGCTGTACGTTCAGTAAGTGCTTTGTAATTGCTGCTGAGTGATATAAATAAATCTCAGATATTGTCTCTACCTTAAGGTTGTTTATACTCTGAAAGCAGAGAAAAGACATAAAAGGGTAAAATGAAAAATTACCCATAGAGCCACAGATCAGCAAGTACAGATTAAGAGAACAGGGTCCACTGAGCGATGTGTCACTGAGAGGACACCAACAACCTCGATCAGGAGGCACTCATTCATAAAGGACTCACAGATAATTACAGTTTTTATTGAGATTGTGTTAACCACCACTTTGAAGACAAAGAGAAACATGAACTAGGAGGAAGAAGTGGAGGACTTTCAGTAGGAGAGATGGCAGGTCAAAGGATGGAATTTGGTTGGAGAAGAGACTCAGACAGTCAAGGGACATGAGGTTTGGGTAGAGTACCCAGGTGGCAGAGATTCTTGCATTTTTTGTAAGAGAATATCGAAATGATACAACAGAGGGTGAACAAGGCGATTGTAATACTTGTCCACAGGTGAGTCGGGGATCGGTGGGGAGACAGCTCGGAGGTAGAGCGATCTGATAGGAAGCAATAAGGTAAAGTACATGCCAAACAGCTAACACCGAGGCTGAGGCCAGGGCTTTGAACTAAAGAAATGAATCAGGGTTGACGTTTTGGAAAAATGAATGTTGCAGCTTAATGATAGGCAGCGTGTTGCAATGAAATGAGAGGGGAAAGAACAGACCTGCAAGAATGCCTTTAAGAATGGCACACTGGGATTGTCGAGGGGACATTAAAATAGAGAGAAAATGGGGAGGACTTTCTGCTTTGGGGGAAAAAAAATATTACCAGTTCAGATCTGGGGGGAAAGAAAAAAAAAGATATTGAAGAGTGATAGGAAGGAAAGATAAAGACTAGAAATGAAGAAAGTAGTTGCAAGTTAGTAATGTATACAGGAAGTTGTCTGAAAGCATGAATTCACATGATTCCTCCTCAGTGGAGAAGCAGAATCTAAACAGTGTCAAGATGCACCCACAACTGAACACCAAACAAAAATAACCAGAGAGAAGAGCAAGAGGGAAAGAAAAAACAAGTAGAGCTTGAGTTATGGAAACTAACGCTGAAGGGAAGCTCATTGTGACTAAAACTTCTCAAATACATGAAAGTCAGACTTGGAATACAGTCAGTGGACTGTAGAATACTTCAAATGATAAGCAGTTTATCTTCTGTCATTATCGCAAGAAGCTATACATATTTTTAAGAGGGTTTTCCCTGTGTAAAAACATACAATTTTTTTTTAAAAAAACTTATCACCGGTTATTCTATTCTGTGACACTCTTCAATAAAATGTAACCAAAGTTAATTGAAAGTCTTACTGTGGTCAGTTACATAACACCAGGATTGCTGAATAGCTTAAATGCAGTGTTTTCCCAGAAATATTTGTCTTTTGGACGAAACCAAGAATGGAAAGTTTCTGCCTTAAAGGAGAACTTTTGAGAAGGTGGAAAGAAAAGAAAACCATATATAACAGACATATGACTTTTAACAACAATTAACCAATATGCTGCAAATAGAAGAACTACTCACACAGAAACACACAAAAACACAAAGAAAAGTGAATTTTACCGCTTTAGAGAGTTGATTGTGGATTGTATATCAATTAGATAATGTCTTTTTAAAAAATCAGAAAATATCTCATAGATTGCCTTTGCCAGGAACAAATTTAGGCACATCTTTGGTTCTTATTACTTTCGTGTTAAGCTGGAAGAGTCAATTCAGGCTAACCCATACTGATTCTGCTTTGTGTAAGACATGAAGTGAGGTCTACAGGACGAAAATGTGTTTCATTTGGGGCAGGAGAGGGGGTGGAGTCATTACCTTGGTTTATTCAGGATCTTCTAGATAGGCGAATAGCTGCTGCTCTAGAAAGCTGCCCATAGCCCTCACTCCTACCCTGGTTTTCCCTCAAAGATAATGTGCATGCACGTGTACATGCCTGTGTGTGTTGCAGAATGAGGAGTTTGGGGTGGATGTAGGGCAAGGTGGAATATTAGGTGGTGTATGTGTGTTGTAGGAGGAAGAACTGGTAGGTTGGCCTTCATCTTGAACTTTAATCACAAAAGATGACTTCTCTCCGAAATAACAGAAGGGCACTATAAAGAAATGACGGCACAATTGTCAGTTACGTAGCAACCTTATGACAAAACAAGTAAGATACTTTGTTCCTGTAACCAAATAGGTCACATATTTTACATTATACAAAGGAACTTCTCTCCTGTGACTGGCCAGGACTCCCTCCTATGAAATTAGCACACCCTGTGTCTCAGGAAACCACACCACCCTTGGCTGAAGCCTGTATGATCTTAGCATGAAGACCAGCAGGTGTTCTTGGCATACGAGCCCAACTTGCGCTAAGTTTGCGGCCTTCCCCACCTGAAAAGGCTTGCAGGTAAAGTGGGGGTTGGGTGAGCAGTGAGAAATCCCTCAATCTGATTAGTTCTTAAATCTATACCAGACTCAAGCTGCCCTAAGAAGGTACAATATATTTAGCAGGTTAGCAATTGGGACATAGGCTTGGATGCTTGTAACAGAGTTTGTAACGATTGATTGATTGATTGATTGATTGCAAAAAAAAAAAAAAAAAAGAAAAAAGAAGATGGTTTTATTAAAGCATGGGGACAGAGCCCATGGGCAGAAAGAGCTGCCAAATTTATAACATTTTAAACAAGAAGGACTTCTATTTCTCTCTTGTAAAACAGTCCAGAGATAGGCAGTCCAGGCCTGGTGTGGCAACTTTGCTCTATGAGATCACAGTCAGAGCCAGGCTTTTTCTATCTTACCGTTTCACCGTCGAGGATGAGGCCCTGGTCCACATGGTTCACTGTCATGATGAAATTCTGGGAGGTCCAATTTTGTCCTGGAATCCTTGGAACCTACACCCACAGTGAATTTAATCTCTTTCCAGGACATAGAACTCATTGTAAGGCCTTCTGTACCTTCTTAGGCCTGTGCCTATAGGACTCAGGGAATTGTCCCCAGAGAAAATGATCTCTAAGGTGAGACCTGAAAGCCGAGACAGAATTAGAAGTAGTAGAAGAATGGGGTGCAGGCAGAGGAGAGACCAATCCAGGCAGAAGGAACAGAATTGGGGAAGGCCCTAGACTTAGAGGAATCACAGATCAAACACTAGGTCGCAAAACATGCCAAATAGGCTGTTCGTTTTTCCTTATAAAGAAGTAGTGCCTGCTGTATCTTCACTTTGTGAGCACTAATTCATCTTACTAGCATAATGTACCAACTGGACGCATGTCCCTTGGAAACACGAGGCATGCTTTTGTTTACTTTATGTAATCCCATAATCCCTCAAATGATCCTCCGTGAAGGGTCAGGTAAATAAATAACTATTTTAATGACTTTAATAGAGCACATCCTATGTGTAAAGCCCTGAATTGCACATACTGGCCCTGGATCTAAAGTAAGGGAGGCAAACAAGCAAACAAACAAAGTAAGCAGGCGAGAGGGGAGGGTCTGATTACGGACTTCTGTGGAACCATCCAGACTAAATTCCAAGTCAGAATGCTAGCGTTACAGTTTGTCCCACTTAGAACGGCCATCCTAGCACACCCCAGGTAAAAGTCTGGCACATATCTGGGGGCAAGAATACAGGCTGGATGGAAGGGCATCTTTCAAGCCCCACCTTGGAAATACTCAGTGTTAGCGCTATATCCGATCAAGGAATGGGAGAGAAGACCAGACAGTGGGCTCTCTTTTAAGGGAAGAAAGAGCAACTTTAGATACTAAAGACTGTGAGCCTCCTGAAAACTTTAAGTATGAATGAAATTCCCAGATGGTGGGGAAGGGGTTTAGGGAAGCAGGGCAGAAGCGAAGAGAACAATCCGAGCAGGGGGAAAGGTTTGACCCCAAGCTTAGAAGTCAAATGTGAGGTCATCACAGAGCAGGCAGAGAGAAGGAGGCCACCCAGCCCAGCCCAGCCCAGCCACACCACCTGGGCACGTGTGCCCACTGCACCCCTTGCTCACTGTCTCCCCACAGCATTCCCTAAGTCGTACTGACAGAAATAGGTAACTTCATCTAGCGTAGACTATCCAAGCCTCTCTGTGCTAGGGTCGTTTATTTGAGGTTCACATGCCTTGGGGTAGGTCGAGATTATGGACGGTTTAGTCACCATGGCATGAGTATCACCAGTTTGAAGGCATCAGTGTTTTGGTGTTGATAACTGGCTAGCGCTTTCCGTCACTACAATTTGCAGAGTGATTTTACACGAATCAGTTTCCTCATCTTCACAACAACCCCGGAAGTAGAAGTACTATCGCCATTTTATAACCTAAGAAACTGAAATGTCAAGACTACGGAGACAATGGAAATGCAAGAGTCATGTCTTCGGCCCAAGTCTTTTGACTCCAAACATCATGCTATTTTCAGAAGAGTACACGTTACACTTACCGTGATGAGCACTGAATAACCTATAGAACTGATGAATCACTATGCTGCACACCTGAAACTCACACTATATGTTAACTACACTGGAATTAAAATTTTTTTAAATAACAGAAAATAACAAAATAACATAAAAATATACCTTTTTTCTTAGAACATTTGTTTGCCTCTTTGCTGTTGCTTCTATTATTTAGGACTTTTGGCACCTTATAAAGTACAATAGTTCCTCATACCCATTAGTAATCAGAGGTAGGTACATTCACACTGTTGCCGGTACTAGGAATTCTGTCCTTCCCGGCTCTTTCATGAGTGTCTAATCTTTTCCATTCCCAGTGCCACTATCCTGATTCAGGATTGTACTGCCTGGCATGATGGCCCCATTTGTTCATTCATACAACCATGCAGGCAGCCGCTATGTCCCAGGTACTGAGCTAAGTGTTGGACATGCCGTGGGGATCAACACAGAGTCTCTGCTTTCAAAGAGCTTACAGTCTAGGGAGGAAAGAGACAGGTCAATAAGACCTTACCAAGAATGTGAGAAGGCTATAATGGAGCAGGCACATGGCAGGGCCCCTGGCATCAAGTAGAGGCACCTGTTCTAGAGTCACGGAGTCAGGGATGTCTAAAACTGAGACTTTAATGGAAAAGAAGCAAAAGTCAGCTGATGAGAAAGGAGAAAAATGTTCAGTTCAGGAAGAAGAATGGCATGAATGTTGAGAATAACAAAGCAATTTCACAGACGAAACTGAGTATGGTTTGATCTGCTGGAAGGATGAGTACAGTGGAGAAGGGTAGTTAAGAGGCAAGGTTGACGTCAGATTAGGAAAGCTTGGGAGCCATGTTGAAGAGTCTGGACTTGATCCTGGGGCAGTGGAGACCATCGAAGGGTTCCACACAGCAGTGTTACATGAGAGACTCGTATTTTGTTTTTATTTTTTGTTTAATGTTTTTGTTTATTTTTGACAGAGACAGACAGAGCGTGAACGGGAGAGGGGCAGAGAATGAGAGACACGGAATCTAAAGCAGGCTCCAGGCTCCGAGCTGTCAGTACAGAACCCGATGCGGGGCTCAAACTCACCAACCGTGAGATCATGACCTGAGCCCAAGTTGGACCCTTAACCAACTGAGCCACGCAGGTGCCCCAAGAGATTTGTATTTTAAAAAGATCTGACTGTGATAGGGAGAAAGGATTCGAGGGACATCGCCCCCATAGAAATACAATGTGAGCCACTTACATAATTTTAACTTTTCTAGAGGCCACATTAAAAACGTAAAAAGAAACAGGTGAAATTAGTATTTTATTAATTAACTTAATTATGCTAATTTTCACATTATAGTTTATTTAACCTACAGTGTTAGGGGTGTGGACAGAAGTGTATTTGGGAAGAGGAAGAGAAGAAATCTGTTACAGGTAAGGACTCACTTAACTTTAGTCCATTTTACACACTAGCATCAAACTAATCTTCCTCAAATACAGCTCTCATGAAGATACTCCCTTGTTTTAATTTTTCCCATTTTTTACCTTTTGCCTGCCAAATAAAGCCCCAACTCCTTAGCCAGCAATGGACCCTGCCCTCTCTCCAGCATCTCCGTCCTCCCCTCTGCACAGCTGGGCCTCTTCGCTCCCACCTGCAGACCCGACATCCAAGGGCAGTCATGACCTTCTGCAGAAGGAACGAGAAGAGCTCCGCTCAGCGCTCTGGAATGGAGCAACTAGCCACTCCCACTGCTGGGAAGGCCCCGTGTTGCAGGTCTGACTCCCGGCTTGGAAATCTGCCCGGTCCCTTTGGGGTGGGGGCCCCGCTTCTTGCTTTCCATTCCATTCTTTCCTCTTTCCAGAGCTTGGAAGTCTGCCTGTAAACCTGAGTGTGGCAGCTGGAGCCTCCTAACTGCTGACACACTTTCTTATTCCCTCACTCCTGATCACATTTCTCAGTGCCACCTGTTGTATATGTCCCAGTACGAGTACCTCCCAACCTGGAGATTTGTCACCTACCTCGCAATACCAGCTCTCCTGCCTAGGTGACTGCCTGTCATCTGTTGTCGTATTCCCACGCCGATCCCTTCCAATGCCTTGTCTGTCAGCCCAGACTCCTTCTCCTCCTGCCCTGGCCCTGTGGGCAGGTCTAGCCTCTGCCAGTTCACCATCTTTGGCAGTGAGCCAGGCTATTTCTAGCAATGTCGTGAGCTGGACAATTGACTTTCAAGGCCTTGCAGATTAGCGCCCCACCTACCACTGAAGCATCTTTCTCGCTACCCTTCTGTACCCTTTACTCCAGTCAAAATAATTTAATCATTGTTTGTTATTCATGCCTCATGCTAAATACCTCCCTGATAGAGTCCTGCCAACCGCTCAGCCTGGAAAGGGCCTTGTCCCATTCCATCCCCATTGACTGAGGAATTCTTCATAAATACTAAGTCCAAAAATACGACAATCATAATCTCCTCCCCACCCTGACTGGAAATTACATTTCCCCCCTCTGAACTCCTGTGGCTCATTATCTGGGCTTCAATTATGGATTTTATTGCATTCCTACTTGTTTTAAATGTCTTATCTTTCTAAGACTATAAATAAACATCTTGGGAATAAGATCCATGTCTGATTACTTAGCAAAGCAAAATAGGAGAGAGGGAAAGCGGGAAAGAGAGATTTGGCTTAATTTTGCAAAATGAGT
The DNA here is from genome assembly GCF_028018385.1 of Neofelis nebulosa. Taxonomy (NCBI): domain Eukaryota; kingdom Metazoa; phylum Chordata; class Mammalia; order Carnivora; family Felidae; genus Neofelis; species Neofelis nebulosa. The sequence continues at coordinate 30,908,284 of NC_080796.1, forward strand.
AATGGTCCATCAAGGATTATAACTGAAGAAGCTCACACTTTCAAGTGCCTGCTTAGCATCCTTAATCAAATCATTCCTGAAACATAGGGGATAAGGGCTGCTTGTCCCTGTAGACTTTAAGGAAATTCACTGAGAATCCCTTAGCTAATAATATTATTCTATATATATATATATATGTTCCTTATTTTCTTCCCTTTTGCCTCTCTTCTTGGAGTTATTACTTTTAATCTCCTCCCACCCTCCCTCCCTCTTTCTTTCTTGGTCTCCCCCTCCCTCACCCCAACGTTCCATGGCTCCCCAAAACAGAGCTGGGATAAATTCATTCACCCAGCTCAGATCCCTTCCGTCCTTCCTTCGGGCACTTACCAGGTCCACAAGTGCGATTAAGGGGGCACGGCAGCTTTCCCCACTGACACAAGGAAACTCAAGGACCCAGGGAATACAGCTACTCCCTCCACTGGCTATCTTTTAAAAATTCAATGGTAGTGGGGAAGGCATGGACTCACAAGTGTTTCTGTTTATGATTAAGGTGGGCAAAGTGACGTCTAGCACCCTGCAGAAAACTCAGCCTCTTGTACACCGTATGGCAGGTGCATCTAGACACGGAGACCTGACTGCATCCTCATTTTGCCAAGGTCTGTGCCACAGTGTGGTGGGAATGAGTTTAGCAGATTGTTCATCATTATTTGTACTCACTTCCCAGCTTTCTTCTTAGGAGCTCCAGACACTTTGGAAAATATGACAACAATCTCACCCAATCCCTGTACGGTAACGACAGCACACTATAAAAATAAAATAATTATAATCCACCCACCAAATGTCTGTACTACCTGCAGTATTGTCTAATATTGGACATCTGAGTGGCTTTCATGTCTAATTTTCCTGTTCAACTGTAAAAATATAGTGTCAAATCCTAGGCCATGATCAGGAGTCCTATGATGCCAGCCAGACGTCAAAATACGGGATTTTATGAAGAAGCATTTAACAATGCTGAAACATGCTTCAAAGTGCTTTCAAGTGGTTAAATATTCCCCTCTGCTTCCGCATCTGGATGATGAGTTCCATTTCCCTGATGAAGCTATAGGTGCTGAGTTTCCATTAGAGGCATCAAAGCAGACTCTCTCTTGCCTCACAGATCTGATGGGGAACAGAGTTGGTAATTATCTCTTAAAATACCATGTGCCTGAGCTGGCATGAAATGGCCAAGGCTTATCTTCCAGGTGCATTGCAGGAACGGAAGCCCGGGTGTCCTTGTGGCACGTATATGGAGACATAGTGCCACCGGTGAACAGTCCTCATAATTAGAACCCACATCCTCTTCTAGCCCAGCACACTTTTAAAGTGTAGGACAAAAACTACTCAATTGATTGGCTTTGGAGCTGGATGGATCCACTAGTAGATGACGTGAGCATCATTTCTTTATGTATCAGATGTCCAACAGCTAAAACCCAGAGAGCTCTTTAAGAATAGAAACAGAAACCAGCCACACAAGTCTGCAAAAACATTCTTTTTCTTCCTAGCCAAAATAGATATTTATAATCTTGAGCGTTTAAGTGGGCATAACCTTTTTAAAGCACAATTTGGTAATACTTACCAATATTAAAAACATACATTCCCTTTGAACGAGTAATGTCACTGCTAGGAATTTATCCCGTGTATGTCCATGGACTATTTCAACAAAACATGTGTACAAGGATGGTCACTGACGTATTATTTGTCATGGTTTTAAAAATACATCAAAATGTCCATCAGTACAAGGACACATCCATATAATGGCTTACTATGGGCTGGTTAAAAGAATGAGATGGATCTGTGCATGCCAATATGGAAAGATTTCTAAGATCCATCATAAGGAGCAAAGGCCAGCTATAGAACAATGTGTGGACACAGTGTGATCCCTTATGTGTTAAAAAATGCACACATATGTGGAGATGGGCACATAATTACACTCAGTCACTCATTACACTCATTCTTGTGAAAGAATCTCAAGAAATGGTTAGCAGTGGTTAACTCCGGATAAAGGACTTGAGAAGGGGTGGAAAGGTGGCTTAACAGGGTAGGGTACATTTGGGAGAGAGATCAGGGACCAGTTTAGGTTTCTTATTTGTATTCCCCACTATTAAAAATATAACAAATACTCTATTATTATTCTACAGGGTTTCTAAGTTAGTGTCTTCAACAGCAATTGAGCGTGTGGCCAGCGAGGGAAGAAAAAGAGATTTTGGTAGAGCGATCAATAATACCCCTGGCCAGCTGAGCTGAAGAGGAAGCATTCTTGTCCACACAGAGGAGGAAGTTGGCCCCTGCAGAAAGTGTTTAACTGTGCTTTGGAGCGGAGGGGGAACTGGAAAGAAGAAGAGTCATAATTTCCTCATCCGGATTTTTAATTGAATTTCATTCTTTTCTACTTATTGTACTTTAGAAAAGGGACTTTGATAAGAGGAACTAGCCCTTGCCTGAGAATATGAGGGACGAAAGTGTCATCTCAGGTCCCCAGAAAGATTCAAAAGGCACGCTCCTAGCCATCCCCCACCCCGCTGGCCAATCAGAAGCCTAGAAGAGAGGTATTAGGAGGGAATATTGACAAAGCTACTTAGCAAGAGACCTCGAAGGATGAAAAATATAAACCAGCCTTAGAGAACAGATCTTCAAGAGCTGCTGTTGCCACTGAACAACATGACTCCTTTGTTTTCCCAGGCCTGGGGAGAAAAAGAAAACCTTACGCTTCTGCATACAGTCTTGAACTTGTATTCATCAATCCACTTCATGTTCCTGGTTGGCATGGCATATGCAATTGCTTATCCCAGCAGTGTGAAGAGATAAGGCAAGACTGAGACTCAAAAGAGTCTATCGTATGGTAAGTCTCACCTGTCACACAATGTTTGTTTGTGACGTACCTGGAGGTTTTCCATTGGCCCAAATCCACCTCCGGGGCTTTCATTATGGAGCAAGTTTGTCAACATATACCTGAGTAAAATATCCACTGACACTGGCTTAGATACGAATCTGATAAAAGAGCATGACTTTAACATTATTTTCTACCTGAGGCTGATCCCAGGATCACCAGTCCCAGGGTAAGCATGAAATTTTCCCCTCTTCTCTCTCAACCATCCAGTCATTCAATATTAGGGCAGAAAAGGGTGGGTCAGCAACTTTACAAGCATTGTTGGATAATTTCCAAATGCTGGAGCTTCTTCAGGGAAATGAAACTTCCCCCCCACCCCAGGGCAGGTTACTTCAGCTAGTTACAGCACAGGGCTAAGGAGGCTGAGGTCATGAGCTTATTTACCCTGAGGGCCAATTAGTTTCTATCTGTTTCATGGCCACATCCTGCATCCCTCAACCCAAACATCTGTTTCAAAAATGGGTGCCCTTGATGGCGAGGGGTACTGATCCAAAGTAAAATAGATGTGTTAGTTCAAATTTATCATGCTCCTGGAAAAATGACACAGAACATGTCAACAATGTTAAAATTAACACCCCCTAGTGTCTGTTCCAAAGAGATCAAGAACATTAACACCAAGCAGACTTCAATGACCCCACACAACTGCTAGACTGGTCATCAGACAGCAAATAGCTGCCTATTCAGAGAGATCCCATTTCTTCTTCAGAAAGCTGTCCTACTGACAACAAACCCATTTTCCCACTAAGATAATTCTTAAATAAAATTATTTCCTTTAGCACGTAAAGGCTGTCCTACTTGTTTACAGGTATTCCCCTGGGGAGGAAATCAGAACCAAATTCTATACCCTTTATATCTCACTAAGTATTTTACATAAAAACTAAACTGAATGAACATTTTAGTTCTGAGTATTTTTTGATCTGAGTATTTGATCTGAGTATTTTTCACACTAATTAGATTCTGATCTTTTTCTTCTATTAATTGATAGTTCCTGGAATTGCCCCAGTTCTTCCCTTTCACCCACACACTATGCATTAAATACTTCCCCCCCACTCCCCAGTTGGGTCACAGAACCCAACAGTGATACCTTTCCAGCACTCATAAAAAGAAACAAATTTACAAACTCTTTCCTCAGGCTTTTATCTATCTCCTTGTTTTTGAAGTTTCTCCAATGTAACGTGCACACATAAACAGTATCTGAAATACCATATGCACCCATATCTGAAGCACATATAAAGACCTAGAATTAGCCTTGGGGGCTATCTGACACACTCCCCTTGACCTAGAATTAGCCTTGGGGGCCATCTTACATACTTTGAAATCTGAGTACATCTGCAACCTTAAGCTCTCTGATCTCAAGATAAGCAAAGTTTGCAATGCCACGAATAAGAATCACCACTTTTAATCCCTGATTCCAGAAAATGGGCAGCCACACTGCTCACTTAGAACATGAGTCTGTCCACTAGGGGAGGAGGGAGTCTTGCCTTCTCTGTTGCTTTCAATTACCTACAGGTGGTCCCTGAAAGACTGGCAAAAGAAGTCTACTGGAGGCTCCCAGATCCACAGTGCCAGGCATACAGTTCTGCCAGGGGGCTGGAATTTGCCCTCAAAGAAGCACTGAAGCCAGGCCTCAGGGAGAGCTATAACTAATAACTAATTCTCTGGAGGTTGAGCCTGTTTTTAATGATCTCAGAAAGTATGTCACCCTACCCAGAGAGACTTACGCTGACCATGTATATCTTTATTCAAAATCTAAGGCATGGTTGAACCATGAAAGCCATACATCAAATGAGACTGTGTACAGAGAATCTGAGCTATGGAGTCCACACCCTCTTCCCTTTCTAGAATTTCTATTCTTTCCAACATCTTTCAAGAATCTTACCCAGTTCTTCGTGGGCTATCAAGCTATCCACAGTTCTTCTGTTTACCCCCTAAAGACCTGGAACATACTCTCTAAAATAAGATGCCCCCAAATCTCTCCAAACCATGAAGCATTATATATGAACACCATTTTATTTAATATATCTTACATACTATGTGGTTCCTCTTCCTTACTACTTGTTTATGAGGTCACTAGGAAAACCCCCATTCTCTTGACGTCTTCCCTCTTTTATTTATTTTCGATATCCCCCCTTCTCCCTCCTTAGCTTTTCCCTTCTTCTCTATCCTATAGTACAGGGCCCCTTTTCTCCTTTACTATTTAATCCTAAACACAGGCTCTGCCAGAGCTATTGCTGCATCATGCTGATTTGCACCAGCTGTGCCTTATGGTGGTTAACCCCATGCTTATAACAGGGGCTCCTTAGATCTTCCTCTGAGAACAAGACTCCACATATACATCTAAAAGTCAAAACTAGTGGGGTGGAAACGGAGCCAAGAATAGATTCTGCTTTGAACTACTGATCACATTAAATAAGAAAAAAAAAAAATGGAACTGGAGGAAAGAAAAATGCTACCCAGAGTTATAGCTTAAGGATTTTTTTCTTGGACACATATAACAAACTATAAAGATAATCTACTCCTTCAAACGTCCCACTTTTAAAATTAATGTTAATTCTTTCAATATTAATGAGGGAAAGAGGCAGGTCAAGGCAGGGAGTGAAGGAAAGGAACACTGTCATCATGAAAAATTCAAGTGACAATAAAAAGTATACTCCCAAATTAAAATAAAGCAGCCAGGAGCTTTATCATGCAACCAGAGTTGGCAAAGCTTAGGATGCTTGAGAATCTTACAAAATTGTGAAAAACCAAGTGCATGAAGCAACAGTTGGGAATTCAAGTTTAATGATGTTATTCTCCAACTTTGGGCAAATCATAATCTCAGATCATCAGTTTTCCTATCAACTCCCTCTCTGAGGAGTCACTGGCAAGGTCACCAGATGGTTTGTGTATACTGAATTGTCTGCCCCGTTTATTTTCCATTATGGAACCATGTGTAATGGTCCTGTGTTTGAACACAATCAGATATTGTGAATGACTGTCATTAGAATGTAATGACTCTTCTTCATTTCTGCCCCAGTGCAACTATATTCCAGAGTCTCCAAACCAAACGCTATTTGTGCTAGTTCCATAGGATAATGGACAAATGCCATTGGTTTTGTTAAAAGAAAAATCTTGCAGATTGTAAAAATTTTTATTACTTTCAAAAACTCTAGTTACCCTCAAGATCAGGGACACAAACATTAATCCATCTGATGCAAGAGGACACCAGCAGTCCAAGAAAAATATGACAGCGTTAACTTTTTATTACAAAGCTCATCTACTTACAAGTTAGGTTCCCAAAGGCTATCTTCAAGTCTGTTTTTCTGTTAAGGCCAGGAGGACATTAAACAACCCACTGCTAGTAATCTGTTGATGGCAGGCAGAAATGTATTGCAGCTCAGGATAGCTTCAATCCATCTGTGGACGTTCTTAAGTTGAAAATATGTAAGAAACAGAACTTCTTGTACTCATTTTATTCACCTGAAGCACTTAGAGTAAGTTTCTGTCCACTAAAAATAGCAGCGGCATGATTTCAGGCTCCCCAGAAAACACAGCATTCCATCACACTTCAAGCACTGAATTATCAGTTCCTAAGCACCAAGAACATCGGCACAAAAATGGAGACTGCCACCCACAGTGGCAGACAAAGGTCTGGATATTTTGGTGGGCAGACTTTCCCCAGGAAGCATGAAACTTCTATGGCCCTTCACAATCTGCCCCTGACCTCCTTTCAAGCCTCATCTCCCCCTACCACTTCTTCTTTGAAGCCTATCTTCCATCCGTATTCAAGCACTCTTCATCCCCCACCCCTTCTAGCCTCTATGCCCTTGCACATGCTTTTCCCTCTTCGTGTGCAAAGGACTTCCCTCCCCACCCGCAACTCTTGGTATAGTTCACCCTGTTCATTCTCCACGTCTTGGTTTATACGTCACGTACTCGTACACATCATTAATTACTCTTAGCTTTCCCTAACCTCCCAAATTCAGGCAAAATAGGCCTCCTATGTGACCCCTTACAACCCTGTATCTCCCCTTTACTTTCCTGATCATGTGTATGATGCCTTTATGTTTGTTTTAATCTGTGTTCCCCCTGGACTGTAAACTCCGTAAGACATCAGTCCTGTTCATAGTATTTACTCAACAAATATTTATTGAACAACTGAACTATGAACAAATATTTATTGAGTAAATAATTCACTATTCTTTATTTACTAAGGTATAAATTAATTTATTTTAGATGTTTTATTTAATGATATCTGTCACTTTATTTTTTTACTTATTTACTTTTGCTTTAATTTTCAGAAATTGTAAAACATACACAGAAATAGAAATAGATATAATCATGCTCATTATTACGACCATCTGTAATTGACAAATGTTAACAGTTTTGCATATTAATTTCACTCTATTCAAGACTTTCCAAAGGGCCAAAACTCAAATGGTTCTGTGATCGGTCCTGAGTTAACTACAGAGAGAAAAATGGAAATAATATTATCAAGCACTTGCTATGTGCTAATCATTGTCCTACATGGTTCATACATGTTGTATATTCAACCCCCTCCCAAAGAATATTATCCACACTTTATAGACGAAGAAACGGAAGCATAGGGGATTAACTACTGCCCAAGATAATACATCCAGCAAATGTTGCTCCCACATTCAAACCAAATGCTAGATAAATCCAAAATCCAGGAGGCTTTCCTCTTTATTGCCTAAATCCTCAAATCCTATCATGTCTGGAAGGAGCTTGTACTTTTTGAGCAAGAAATAACACTTTCACATATGATAGGTACCCAATCATTTAAAAATGTCAATTAAGTGCTTACTATGGGTCATGTGCCACTATCTCATAAATGTGCAGAAAATTAAGTGAATCGGGGCACTGCATTCACTAGCATTCTGGGTAATTTAGCTAAAGAATAAGAATTAAGTGGTGGCATAATGCCACGGATGTTTCTTCACTGCAAAAGAAACATGCAACCATGGAAGCAGTGAGAAAATAGCATTAAGAGACTGAATAGGCCCCCGACTGGTTAAAGATGACTAACAGACACGCTACATTCTGACTAGATAGCCCCAGAAAGTTTCTCCTATTTCTACAATGACTGGTTGTGACATGAAAAGATTTTACAAGGTGACTAGATATTTAAGAGTCATATTTTAAAACTGGCTGTCACTTATGATTTCTACAGTGTCCGGTGTTTTTGTGTTCACAATTGAAAAAAAATGAAACCTAGGGATGAATAATGTGGCTCTTTTCTCCATATATCTTCTCAGCTCTCAGTTCAAATTTTTTTTTAAGTTTATTTATGTTGACTGGGGTGGGTAGGGGCAGAGAGAGACTCCCAACCAGGTTCTGCTCAGCGTAGAGCCGAACGCATAACTCAAACTCACGAACAGTGAGATCATGACCTGAGCTGAAATCAAGAGTTGGACATTTAACCCACTGAGCCACCCAGCCGCCCCTCAGTTCAAATTCTTACAGTTGCTTAACAGTCAGCACCTGCATGGCTCTATAGTTCCAGTGTGACCTAGTTAAGCCTCTGCATCTTCCTCCATGTGGTCCCTGCCTCCCTTCAGAAAAGGGGATGCCACCATCGGGCGCCTAGGTGGCTCAGTCAGTTAAGCGTCTGACTCTTGGTTTTGGCTCAGGTCATGATCTCACAGTTTCATGAGTTCAAGCCCCCTGACAGGCTCTGCACTGAGAGCATGAGCCTGCTTGGGATTCTCTCCCTCTCTCTTTCTCTCTCTGCCCCTCCCTCACTCGCTCTGTCTTGACCTCTCTCAAAATAAACAAACAAACAAACAAACAAACAAACAAACAAACTTAAAAAAAAAAAAAGAAAGCAAAGGGATGACACCTTGCTCCCTGCCCAAAAGGGATGGTTTGTCCTTGTGTGTATACTTTGTATCAAGAGGCTTGCTACATTTCTGCCAGTAAGTCCTGTACATGTGGGAATCGCTGGCCTTCTGTGTCAGTGTTGTCAGTACTTTGGACTTCTCTTAGCAAATTGTACTACTACTGGACTCCCAGTTGAAATCCTGGCTCTGGCTTTTGCTTTCACAGATCTACCACCCGCAACAACGCCTTAAAAATAACATCTCCTCCCACCTTGATATGGCATGATTCTTCCATCACAATGTTTCCAGTCTCTGCCATTTTTAGCTTCCCTGATCAACATTTTTACTCTGAAACAATTCAGATCTGTTCTTGGGCTGCATTCATCCTACTTAAGATGAAAGTTTTGAGGCAACAGTGAGTTCGTTTGTAAACACGATTTGACCATAGGGTGAACAAGAGTGGGTGGAGAGGGTATTCAGCTCACTGAGGACTCCTTTCATCAAGCTATTTGCTTTTATTGTCACTGTATTTTTACCAAACGCGTATGTTGTTTATTTCTCAGAAATCCAATAAAATTGTAATGGGCTCTTCTTATTGGCAAGTACAAGCCACAGGATACCACATACAGTTCTGGGCCTTGGGTCTACCCTTTTATATCAGAGAAAATACCACCAACCAACCCCCACCCCCACCCCCCGCCCCTGCCAAATTCTGTCACTTGGGTGTTCTCAGGTGCTCTTATCAACATGTGAGATGGTGGTTTATCTGTCCGTTCCTTTGTTCATTCATTAGTTCATTCAACCAACATCTCAACACTGCAGTGATGTAATCTGAATAAGACAGACACAGTTCCTCCTGTTAGGAGCTCATTGTACACTAGAAAAGATTCTGAAATAAACATTTGCCATATAATGTGACAAATGTATATAAAGAGGACACCAAGGGCTTTCTAAAAAAGAGTAAGGGGAAAATGACAAAGGCACACAACATGGTCTGTGGAGATGGAAGACAATTCCTAGAGTCTGAGGAATGAGTAAATGCCAGCTAGGAAAGGGGAAGAAAGGGCACTCTAAACAGAGAGAACAGCACGATGTGTAAAGACATTGGGGCTACTGACATCGGAGTTAAATTCTTTAAAGGGTGCTCATCTTTTACAATCAGTAATGCCCCACCCCTCAATCTTTACCTCACTGAAATTTTCTTCATCTATAAAGTTTCCTGACAGTCCTAGATCAGGATTTCCATTAAGTAAATCAGGTGAATATCTCAGATTCCAGGTCACAGAAGAAGAGTTCATAGTGAAGGATTTCAACTGTTTCTTCTCCTGGGCCCCTGGGAAAGGATGGGCCTTTAAAATAGTCACTGCAGTGGGAAGACATGCAACCTCTCCCCAACACTCTACATTTATAATCCAAGAACAAATTTAAATAATGTCATTTCTTCCTCGTATTTGCATCCTAAAAGGGGAAATGGGATTAAAGGACTGAAGACACTTCCTTTCCCTTTCATAGGAACAATTTCAGTTGGTAAGCCCTTCTCCCCCATCCCCTGCCTGTTTACTGCCTCATGCCAAGCTTCTCCTGACACAATGGGGTTTTCAAGGGAATAAAAAGAGATCCTGAAGTTTACAGTGAACAGATTGTGGAAAACAATGGCCTGAAACAAAACTGCTTTGCAAACTTTTTCTTGGAGATTTAAGATCCCCATGAATGCAAGCCCCATGAATGAAAGACTTTGAGGCCCTCAAGAAACTGGTTTCCTTCCTTCCTTCCTTCCTTCCTTCCTTCCTTCCTTCCTTCCTTCCCTCCTTCCTAAATTTACCTAGAGTTTCCTGTACTCTCTGTATCAAAATGCAAAGAAATGTTCATGTCTGGTATAGTGAACGCAGGGTTTGTTCTAGAACTGGGAGCCAAACAGAGCAGGCTAAATTGGTTACAAAGTGTCTACGAGATTTTTACAGGAGAAAGCTATCTTCATATCAATCCTGTCTTATTTTATCATCTTAGAAGGGTTTGCTTTACCACTCAAATCATCACCTGAGCAACTTGAATCAGCAGCCAGTATAACACAAGCTTTAGAACCCAGCCTGTCCTCTCTGATTCTTGACCACTGCCCCTGAGGGGCACACCTCACACACAGGGTAAGAGGGGAGGAAGCTAAGTGGTTCTAAAACACACACATCTGACCACTACCCCAAAAATTATTTGTATATCTCAACACAATGCTATTCAGTTGGGTCTTCCTGCCTGAAGGATCACTCTGTAGGAACTTTAGTGAGGGTAGTCTCATTAGAGTCAGGCAATTGTGTCCATCAGTTCAAGTTTCTATAGTCATTTAACCACATAGAAAGGCTCCTGGAGTGTGGGGACCTCCGAAATGCGGGGAACTCCTAAATTCTGATAGCGAGAGTAAAAGCAACTACTATACAACTGATAGGCCAATATAGTGTAACACTTTGTACTCCTCCCTCCTCACAGATTCATTCCCCAATAATAGAAGTCTACATCTATTGCTTATTATGTAGAAGGCACTATTCTAAGCATTATACACATTATAATTCAATTCATTCTCACAACAATCTTATTAGAATATCATTTTTATAGATGAATAAATTGAAGTACAGAGAGATTAAGAAATGTGACAAGTTCACATAGCAAGTCTGGTTCCAGAGTCCGCGTTCTTAGTCCCTCTGTATATTTTCTGTATTCAATATTTATTAAGTACCCGCTATGTGCCAAACACTGTAAATATTATTGGGCATATATAGGTGAATATGACAGAGGCTCTGGCCTTGAGGAGCTGACATTCTAGTTTGGGAGACAGCAATATATAAATACAAGTACCTTTCATTTGATGGGTCTTACAAGGTAGATAAGCAGAGGTTTGTGAGACCACACAGCGGGGTCACTAACCCTGACCAGAGGGGTCAAGGATATCTTCTGTGAAGAGGTGATACATAAGCACCTTTTCACACCAACACTGAAATGTAACTACAATGAAAGTTTTGATATCCAGAATGTCCCCATCCCCCACCCCGTGGTTTAGACTGTGAAACTTATTCAAAATGTCATGTGCCGTAACTCAAATGGTCTTACACTGGGCAACGTGGGGCTCTGGCAACAAGAGCCGATGGATAAAAATAAGAAGCTACAAACTTGGTAGATTGGAGCTAGAGAGACCCCTTGATAAAAAGTGTGTGCCCCATGGTAATAACCTGTTTGCTGAGCAGTGTCTCAAGGGCATAGGAAAACACTGATGTGATTCTGACAGGTTTTAATGTCCAAGGAAGCAACAAGAGCTCAGGAAATGGGTGAAAAAATCCAGCTTCCAAACAATTGGACTGTTCACAATTGGGCCCCAATCAACAGCTTGGGGTATGTAGAGCAGAGCTCTGCTGTGCAGAAATGAGAGCTACAAAGAGTTTAGCAGAGTTTTAGGGCTCCATTTCAATAGGATGAGGTTAAGGGCCGGGTGCAGCCTCCACGAGACCCTGGGATATTATACGAGAGAACAGAGATGGAAGCCCAGGCACACACACGGGGACAGCACTCTGAGGAATGAAGAAAGCTATGACTCGGTGTGTACGTTGGTGTTTACTCCCACCAGACATTGCAGAGCCAAGCTCTATGAAAGCAAGCCTGGTAGCATTTATTGAGCTAAGGACGCTGTGTGCCCTGGCCAGGATGAGTTAAAGTCTGGGCAAGGAAACCAAATGTAGAATCAGATTGATTTAAACAACTTTGGTAACTGAGAACAAACTGAGGGCCGAAGGGGGGTGGGAGGGAGGGGAGGGTGGGTGATGGGCATTAAAGAGGGCATCTTTTGGGATGAGCACTGGGTGTTGTATGGAAACCAATCTGACAATAAATTTCATATATTAAAAAGAAAAATAAACAACTTTGGTAGACAACTTCATGAGGAAATAAGAGTATACAAATGAAGAGAGACAAACTTGAGTTTGAATGTTACTCTGCCACTTACCATATGTATCTTTGAGCATATGCCTTAATCTCTAATCTTCAAAATCCTTATGAAATATACACCTTTGGCTGTGGCAATTAAATATATTAATGGATATGAAAGTGCCAACTATATATAATTCTTGACCCAGGGAAGGTGCTCAATCAATGATATTTTCCCTCCCCTAAAAACCCCAATTGAATATTATTCAGTCTCAAAATTCCATTTCCTGCTACTGATGATACATCTACTTTATTCATTCCAGCAAAAATACTTCAAGGCATTTTTATATATTAATAACTTCCTAAGCAGGACATTTCTATCCCATTGCCTCACACTAAAATTTGTGGCAGAGCTTAAAAGAAATTCATTCAGAATCCCAAAGAAGAACCCTAATTCTGTCATCGAACCATAGCCTTTAGGCTCAACAAAGAGCTGGCTCTAAAAAGATTACTGCAATGCACCCCTACTGCTCATCCAAATTGTCATCTACTTTTGTATTTTAATTCTCTCTCTTCCTGTCCCTCAGATGAGTGTGATTTAATCTCCAAAGCATGCATGATGAACACATTACTATTTCTTCCTCCAAGAATGTGATGTTACAATGTGGGGCCCCATTCCTGAGCTGGATAGAGAGGAAGAGGTCAGATGTCCAGTCTCCATACAGGCATTCACTAGTTTCATTTCACACAGAGAACATCTCTGTTCCACAGCCACAGATAACATTGCTTATCTTGGCAGCCTTCTCACAAATGTAAAACATTGGATACAGATAAGTCCAGTGGCATGGCAGATGACTCAATGAAAATTCAATCAGCAACGACCAAAAAAAAAAAAAAATCACCACTACTTAGTGCTATTTTATGGTGAATCAAATGAATCGCCTCTGTACTCACAGACGGCAATATTTTGGTGGATGTTACAATTTAGAGAAACGACATATTACCATATTACTGAGAAATAATGGTTATATGGTCACATAAATACTATGAAAACGATTCATCAATTAATCACGTTTTTATTTCAACCTGTGTCCAGCAGTATGCCAATGCTTTGGGTTTATAGCGCTGTAGAATTAAAACTAATGAACATGATCTTAAGGACAGACTGTTTAGTTGAAGTGAGAGAGTCCCCATCCTGAAAAAAGAACAACCCCACATAAGTCCCCCATTGAGCACAGATTAGCACAATGTAGATAAAAAAGAAAGAGACCAAGGTGAACTAGAAGGTTTCAAAGTGTTCGAGCCATCCTTCACATGTCTGACAAAGTAACATTTCTAAATAACAGATCCTTTTTTTAAAACATTTTTTAATGTTTTTATTTATTTTTGAGACAGAGAGAGACAGAGCATGAGCAGAGGAGGGGCAGAGAGAGGGGGAGACACAGAATCTGAAGCAGGCTCCAGGCTCCGAGCTGTCAGCACAGAGCCCAAGTGAGGCTCAAACTCACAAACCACAAGATCATGACCTGAGCCAAAATCAGATGCTTAACTGACTGAGCCACCCAGAAACCCCCTAAAAAAACAAATCCAACCATGCCACTAGCGCCACCTAAAACCCTTCATTGACTTCCCAAGGCCCACAAGATAATTTCTGAATTTCTAAGAGCACATAAGACTTTTCATTACTTGGTCCCTCTCAGTTTCATCTCTTGCCATCCCTTTTGTGCTACAAATGCTCCAAACTGCAGTACGTTCTCTCTAATACTGCCTTTTACACACTTTTCTGTCTTCCAGGAATATTTTCTCCCATTCTTCTAAAATCCCATTTGCTGGGATAATTTATGCTTTTCCTTTAAGAATGAACTCAAGTATTGGTCTATTATGTGATTAAGAAATAAACTTTTATTGTGTGAAGCCACTTAAAATTTTGACTGTGTTTGATACAGCATTAGTGTTCCTCTAACTAATACAGGTTTTATTACTTTAAACAACACACAGACTAACAGACAAAATCCAGGGCTGGCTCAAGAGAGAGAATCTACAGGAAATTCCACTGCATAAAACTAGGACCCCAAAATGTGATTCCCTCCACATTAAGGTGAACTAAGAAAGACATGCCCTCCATGACAGCACCAGGAAAATTACTTATCTTAAAATATGAATAGGGGCAGGGGTGGGTTGGGGAGGAGGGAATCATTTCCCCTTGGAACTAATACCACAAATATACTCATCCACAGGCTTCCATCCTGTATTCACATGGAGTAGTCTGAAAAACCTCAAGCTAAGAATTTACTTTAAAGTGACTTCTGGTTGGTAGTGTTCCCAGAAGTAAATGTAAATTCTCTATAGAGAAAATTCCCTTCATTCCAAGAAAAATGAATCCACAGTTGAAAACCATAAGACCCACAAAGAAACAAAACATCATGTGCAAAAGCCAACAGAAAGAACACATAGCATAACAAGACCCACATTTATCAGCATTGCCAACTCAGAATATTATATTTAATATTATTTTTATTATATTTAATATTGTTAAGAAACACTCCTCCATGAGTCTCTCATTTCTTCCTGGCTTGCTTTGTATGCCAAAAGATCAAGGCCTGGCTGATCTTTACCAGACCATTTTTCAGGCCTGTGTTTGCAGCCTACTGTCAACCTTAAAGGATAAGGTAATATCTCCCCCCCAGGAGAAACTGCAGGCTTATTCACTATCTACTATAAACTGGAAAGTTTCCCAAAGTCAGTGATCTTTTCCTAGAGAGGCAGTTACATAGGCCCTGCAGGAACTGCAACATAAGGAACCAAAACAAACATGTTGACATTCTGGCTACTGTTTCTTCTGTGCATAATAGTCTTTTGTCTCCGAGACAAGAGTCTCGTGTCTTTTTTCAGTATCTACACAACATTGGCAAGCTAACTTGCAAATACCATACAATTTCATAGCCTTTACAGTTCTTGACAAACAGTCTTTAAAAATAAAAAATATGAATAGAAAGCAAGACACTAAAAAAAATTACTAGAAAATTTTAAAAGAACAGAACAGAACTTCTAGAAGTAAAAAACAGAATAATTGAAATTTAAAATTCAGTGTTTGAGTTAAAGAGCAAATTAGATACAACTGAAAAAAGAATTAGTGCATTAAAAGAATTTAAAATTAATCAGAATACCACACAGAGAGAAAAAAAAGATAGCAACTCTAAGAGAGAGGTTAAGGGCCATAAGCAAAGAATGAGAAAAACAAACATAAATCTTGGAGTTACAGAAGTAGAATGAAGCAAAAACAATTGTTTATTTGAAAAGAAAATTACAGAGATCTTTTCAGACTGATGAAAGATAACACTCCACATATTTGGGAAGCCCTATGAATTCCAAGAAGTTAAATAAAAAGAAATTCTCACCTCAACACAGAAGAATGAAACTACAAAATAGCAAAAATGTGGAGAAGATTTAGATAGCTATAAAAGACATTATATCCAAAGGAATAAAAATTAGACTTTTAGCTAGTTTGCAACAGAAACAATGGAAGGCAGAGGACAATGGATTATTTGTAATGTACTTAAAGAAAGTAACCTAGAATTCTATACCCACCTAAACTTGCATTCTAAGAGTAGACTCCAAATAAAGGCATCTTCAGACAAAAAGAAAAAAGAAAAGAAAGACTTTTGCTATAGTTAGATTCTCAGAAAAGTAAACTCTAAAAAAAAAGAGAGAGGAAAAAGAAAAATTATCTAAGATGGAGTTGAGATATATCAAGAATTGATGAGTAAAAGAATGAGATTCTATTTTATAACAACTAGATTGAAAAAATTAAGAAATCTGACAATTGTAGAAGTTGGCAAGGATGTAGAATAAGATAAATGTTATACACTGCTGGTGGGAGTGTAAATTGGTACTTATTTGAAAGCAATATGGCAATAACTTGCAAAACAGAACTTGCACATACCCAACTACAAAATTCACCTAATAGATAATAACCTAGAAAGATTCTTACACATAGGGTACTCTTATACCATGGAACAGACATGTATAAGGATCTTCATAGCAAATTGTTCATAATGCCAAAAAACTAAATAATTAAAATGTCCATGAATGTAACTGTGAATAAATAACCCATTGTATAACCACATAATGGAATATTATTCAACAGTGAAAATTAATGAATTACTACTAAAATCTTAGAAACATGTGAGTGACAGAAGCGAGTCACCAAAGAAGTCAGATCTATATCATATATATAACACTATATAACTAGCTTACATAACTAAACAATATTATTTGGAGATACATATATATTCAATAAAAACATTTAAATAGCTAAAGAACAATCAAACATAGATTTCAAGAAAATAGTTATCTTTGCAGGGAAAGGAATCAAGGGGACAGTATTGGAAAAATCCACATACGAGTTAGTTGTGACCTCACAAGTGTTTGTTTTAATATCATACTCTATAACTTACATGTATATTATTTTGTAGATATCAAATATTACAATGTAAATAAATTAACATTTAGCAAAAAAAGAAAGGAAAAGAAAAAAACTCCCTTAATATTAGTTATGAAAATCTTACAGCAAAGTGGTATAGGATAAAATACTGGAAGAGTGGAAGAGTCAGAGTGAAATATTGAAACATGCCCTTTAAAGCTGATAATTAGACAAGATATTCACTAAATATAAAATGTTGATACTCCTAAATTAATCAACAAACTTATTTCAATCCCAATTGGGTTCCCAGCAGACTTTGCTTTTTCTTTATATTCTCAGAATTTGACAAGCTCATCCTAAATTCATATTGAAAATAGAAGTTCCAAAAACAGCCAACACAATTTTGAAGAGCAATAATTCAGTGGAGGGACATGTCCTATTAGATATCCATGTTTCCTTTAAAGCTAAAAGGCTGAGGCAGTATCACATCAGCAGAGAGAGAATGTAAAGAAACAGGATACATGAGAACATTGCAAACTAAAGAAGAAATTATGGATGTTCAAAAATGGTACTAGGATAATTAATTATCCGCATGGAAAAATTCATATTAAAACAAGAAGATCCCATTTCAAAACAATCAGATCAGCCAATATTTAAAGGTCTGATAATATCAGTAACTGGTGAGAATATGGAGCAAGGGGAATTCTCATATGCTGCTAGTGGGGATATAAACTCATGTCCTCGTCTTAGAAATCAATCTGATAATAACTAATAAAACTGAATATTTTCATACTTTATAATCCAGCAGGCCACTTGCAAATATCTATGCTAAATAAATGTATTCTACAACCTTGTATTGAAAAAAAATCCTAAAGATTAATAAGAGAATAAACAAACTTGATTCAATCAATAGAAAATAAAAAGCAGTAAAATGTGAATAAGTTAGAAATACATATATCAAGCACAGAAAACAGGTAAGACAGACACCAAATATTAAGTTTTAAAAAAAAAGCAAGCTATAAAAGTAGATACATAATATAAATCTTATACAAAACTTAAAAGATATAAATCAATACTACATATTGGATATGTGGATAACAGGTATATATTATATATATTGAAATATGCATAAGAATGATGAAAGCTTAATTCAGGAGAGGGATTACCTTGGGGAAAGGGGGAGAAGGATAAAATTGGGGGGCAGAGCCAGCCTTAGGGTGAGGCAAGCAAGGCACGTCAAAATATATAGACGCATCAATTTTCAAGTTTGCGCAAGTGCAGGACACAAACCTAAGAGTGAGTGCTTCCTTAAGTTTTGTGCCCTCAGCACCTCATTTATCTGACCATTGTCTTGGTCTTATTGGGTGGGATATGTAGAGACTTCAACTGCTCTCTGGGGAGTTTTATTCCTTAAAAAAAAAACACAAAACTTTTGGGCAGCTATCCCTACAGACAGGGTTTACATTTGCTTGGGCAGTATTCACATGCTTAAGACTGTAGTTGTTCTGTTACTTTCTTAAATTAGAACTGCCACAACATATGGATATTAAAGATGTGGATTCCAAACACACAAGTGCCATGAGGACTTGCTATAATGATTTCTCATGGAAGTTTCTTTTCTCCTTTACATAATAACCAGGAAAAAGACATGTGACTAAGCTTGGCAGTTGTAAGAATAAAGAGGGGGTGGGGAAAAGACTGGAATTTATACCAGGAATAGTACCCTGAGCAGCTCTTGCTGACTTGGCTCCTATCTTCTTTCCAAGCCTAGTTTCCTCCCTTCCTTCCTTCCTTCCTTCCTTCCTTCCTTCCTTCCTTCCTTCCTTCCTTCCTTCCTTTTCTTTCTTTCTTTCTTTCTTTCTTTCTTTCTTTCTTTCTTTCTTTCTTTCTTTCTTTCTTTCTTTCCTCCTTCTTCTCTTTCTTTCTTTCATGTTTTCTTTCCTTATTTTATTTTAATTGATTTTATTAAAGTTTATTTATTTATTTATGTTGAGAGAGAGACAGCACATGTCAGCAGGGGGAGGGGTAGAGAGAGGAGGAAACAGAGAGAATCCCAAGCAGGCTCGACACAGTCAACACAGAACCTGACATGGGGCTTGATCTCATGAATTGTGAGATCATAACCTGAGCTGAAATCAAGAGTTGGATGCTCAACTGACTGAACCATACAGGCACAGCTCCAAGTCTAGTTTACATCAACCTCTCATCAATTCTTTGAGCCTCCCAATACCTTCCAATAATTTCTCATTTTCCTTAAATTAGAGTTAATTTCTGTTGCCTGCAACCAGAGAGCCTTAACTGATACACTTAGCCTCATGCTGCCAAACAATGAATTGATATGATTCCACACATGATGATTGATCCTTAGGAATTAACTTTCTCACTATGATTTGATTTCCAATTTATGATTGGTGGGATTCTACAAGGAAAATGTCTACTTGGGTATTTGAAGCCCTGTCAGGGCCATGTTTTGGCTAAATCACTGTGGAGTTATTAATGTCCAAGAGACACACTCCTGACCTACCGTTCACTGGGCATCAGTGTGCCAATTGCCCCTGAATAAAACTTTGCCAAACTGGCCTGTGGTGTTGACTACATGAAGAATTAGAGTCTCAAGTCTAAGAAAATCCACCGTTGTACCAATTGAGTCATTTAGAGTTGCCTTACCTCCTCTGTCTTTAGAACTTCCCATATCCGCGCATGGTCCTCCACCAGCCAGTGTCCTGCACTCTCTCCCTTGGTGGAAAGTTTGAATTTAGACACCACTTGAGTAGGCTCTCCCACCGGTTTCTCCTCCATCTTGAAAGAGCCAGGCAGGAGGCATTACGGACCTGTGTGGAAGAATAAAGTGTGATCCAGGTTAAAGCATTAATTACCATAAAAGAAAGATACGAAGGCAAATTATCCTGCTTGATTTGTGGATAGCGAGACCACAGAAGACAGTGTCACAATAGGCATCAACTTTTACGGCCACTTTCATATTTTAAATATTCATTATTGCTATTTTAAAGCAGGCTTCTTGGGGGAGGGATGCTTTTTGAGAAAGGATGAAGTGATAGAAATTTTAGAGAAAAGTACAAAGCTTCATCTGCCCAGTAAACCTATTTGTCACTTTGCTCTGGCCCCCTCAGGATGGGGGATGGAAATGGGCAGGTGTAAGACAAGCCTGAGTGGAGTCTTTGTGTTTCCATGTCATGTATTGCACGTGGAAGAGACTCTGGTGTCAGAACTTTTCCTCTTCAAACATCTACTGAGTACTTGTTGATACGAGGCTCCGTGCTAGGCATACACAAGTAATTTGGTAGTTTTGCTCTGAACCTTAAGAAGCTTAATGTTTCAGGGCAGAAGAAGCTATAAACAAGTAATCACAATATGGTGTCTTACATCATAGTGTGATAAATGCCATAATCATCATCTTTTCCAACTGCAGTGGAAGCACGGAGAAGTATTCTCCTCAATATTTATTGACTACATCACCTTCCTGAGCCTCAGTTTCATCAGCAGTTGCTGTAAAGACAATATTTTAAAATTGACACCAATTCTATTCCGATTCTGTGTCTCCCTCTCTCTCTGCCCCTCCCCCGTTCATGCTCTGTCTCTCTCTGTCCCAAAAATAAATAAAAAACGTTGAAAAAAAAAATTTAAAAAAAAAAAAAAAAAAAAAGGGGCGCCTGGGTGGCGCAGTCGGTTAAGCGTCCGACTTCAGCCAGGTCACGATCTCGCGGTCCGTGAGTTCGAGCCCCGCGTCAGGCTCCGGGCTGATGGCTCGGAGCCTGGAGCCTGTTTCCGATTCTGTGTCTCCCTCTCTCTCTGCCCCTCCCCCGTTCATGCTCTGTCTCTCTCTGTCCCAAAAATAAATAAAAAACGTTGAAAAAAAAAAAAATTTAAAAAAAAAAAAAATTGACACCAATTCTATAAAGCCTAACTTCCTTGACCTCTTTCCACCCACCACTGGCTTGTTTGGAATCACATCATGCCTGCTGCGTGCCATCCTGTCCTAAGGAATCGCCTTGCCTCCATTCAAGTCCCACTGAATCTATCCTTCTCAGGATCCTTTTTTTTTTTTTTTTTAAGTGTATCTGATAAGGATGTTCCACCCACCTAAAACTTTTCCTAGAGAATAAAATCCCAACTCCTTACAATGGCAACCACAGAACTTTATGTCTGGCTTCCCCACTTCCCTTCTTCCGCCACACTCAGCTGCATCCTCAGCCACTGTTCCAGCCATTTGAAGATATGTATGGATCTCAAATATATCTAGTACCCTTAGCCTTTGTTTGTGACATCTCCTCCCACCCCTGCTCCAAGAGAATAAAGACCTTTCCTCCTTGGTTAGTCTCCCTATATACTTGGGACAGATTTCTATTGTGCCTCCTGTTACACTTTATTATATTTCTTTGCTTTCAACTCTATTTCTACCTTTTGGTCTTTTAAGCATCTTGACACCAGAGATGGTGTCATATATAAATACTAGACAGATGTTTGATGAATTCGCTAATTCAGTAAATCATGAGAATCCAGAGAAAATGAGACAACAGATCCAATATATTCAAATAACAGATGTGAAAGTCAAATGGCCTCTTTTCTTTCACTTTTTTATGGATTTAGTGGGCTGTATGCTCTTCATAAGGAAGAGCCACGTCTAACGTTCATCATGCATCCCCGAGCAGCTGATAGTGCAAGCTGAAATTGCTCATTAGTTAACGACAGACTAGTTTTCATGGAAATGTCTTCAAGGAATTAAGCATGTCTGCAAAAAGCAGGTCTTATGCTCACATAACCTACTGTCCAAATAAAAGTAAACAGAAATCGGCCTTGATAAGACGAGTAGGGTTGATTGACCAAGGATTTGAGAAAAGCATCTTCTGCAGTAGACTACTTCTCTGCCTCACATGCTCCACCTGGAAGCCATGGAAAGCAAGCCATCTGCTTGCAGAGAGGAGTGATGAGGAAACTGCTAACCAAAACCATCGTGTAATAACGTGGAAACACGGAGCACTGAATACAAACCTACTAGGAACCAGGAAACAAAAGCTTTGTAATTAATGAACAAAGTTCATCTGAGAGGATATGCTAATAAATGATGCTGACACATACATGCAAGGAAATAAACAAAGGAAAGTCATGTGGAGGTTTCAGTCCAAAAAAAGGAAATTAAAATAAACAAGCAAAATGGAAACAGGCCAGATAAGTAGGGAAGGAAATTCCATCATTGTTATTGGAGATAATACTGTAAACAACAAATAATAAATCAAAACAAAGTGGAAAAGCTACATAAAATGGCTTTGGCTGTATCCTTTGCATATCATGGAAACCTAAATGGACAAAACAGGCAAACTACAAAATCTCAGGGTGAACAATAGAACATCTGTAAGCGTAATGTATCCCAGTGACCCCATGGCTTTCACTCCACTGCTGCCCACAGCTGCTTTCTCATCGTTAGAGTGTGGGTGAGAGTTGGCAGATTTTCAGTGTCGGAGACTGAACTCTACTGTGTACTGACTTCCCACAGATTGTTTCCCAGATGCAATTCTGGGTTTTAAACCATTACAAAGCACTGGGTAACTGAGGATGGAAGCAGAGAGGCAGCCAGCTCCTAGGAGGCTCTCCAAGCATTTTGAGATCCTTCACCCCATCTGAGACTTGAGGTCTTTTCACCCATCCTCAGTATATCTCCTCACTCATTAAAAAAAAAAAAAAAAGACCATATATGCAACATATATTGAGCTCCCGTTGCACACCAGCCACAGTGCTAGGATTTTTTGCATTATCTCTACTCCATATAATAACCCTGTAAGATAGACTTCACCATTTTACGGCAATGAAAAATTAGATACAATGCATCTAATACACTGGTAGAAAGTCATAGAGTTCCTAAGTTTGTGCTTTCTCTCCTAGGCCACTTCAGCAGAACTTCAACCCTCACCCTCCACCCAACCATCACTGGTAGAATGAGACCTCCCTCTCCTGCCCTTTCCCCCGCGGATTAGAGTTAAAGTGTCAGTGTCTTAGCTAACTGGTCCAATGGTAGCCACTTAAGAGATGGTCACATCTGATGAGTACCCAGGTAAAAGTGGAAAAGATACAGAGAGGGAAACATCCTGGAAAAAAACAGATCATTCCTTTTTCTTCTTACTCCCATCCCAACTTCTTTTTTTATGAACTAATCTCTAAATCCAACATGGGGCTCCAATTCACAACCCTGAGATTAAGAGTCACAAGCTCTACCAACTGAGCCACTGGGCACCCCACCCCCATCTCAACTTCTGACCAGGGCAGGCTTTATAGGTGTGACCATGCTCAGAAGAGCCCTATGTTTGATTGAATGCTTTATCATTGCCTTGAGCCTTTTAATTTTTGGACAAAGAGCCCTACATTTTCATTTTGCACTAGGCCCCCAAATTATATAGACAATCATGCTGCTGATCCACCTTTTTCCTCTTCAAATCTAAAGTTCCACTCCATACCTTCTTTAAACAGTTCATACATTTATAGGTTTCCAATTTACCTAAAGTGAGCTGGAAGTCTGTAGAGTGGGGCCGTTTTTCACTAGAATTAAAACAAGAGGCATATGTAAACCCTCTACCTCTGACACGCTGCATATCTTAGAGTTGAACTCCTGCCTTCCTTTTAAAAACACATGGTCAAGGCTTACAAGCCACCTTCCATGCAAATACCACTAATATAAGCCATTCAATGATTAAGATGAAATCACTATAAACCTAAAGGCAGAATCTTCAATTCCACTTAATAGTTGGTCGAAAATATCATAAGCCTATGAGCTTTTTTGGAACTCAGTTTTGAAAAAGTGTCATCCTAAAATACTTGATACCCAAAACAAACAAAAAAATCTTTAAACCACTGGATGATGACATCACTCTAAGTTTGAGATGGAGTGGAGAAAAGCAGCTGTATGAATCTAAAGGCAAATATCTGGTCAGAGAGCAGAGAGAAGCAAAACTGAGCTGAAATTTTTAAAAAGAAAATTGCTGGAGCAATGCCTTTTCTAATTGTAAAAGGGTCATGACGGTAAACTGTCTCTACTTCATGAAACAGGAAAGTGAAATAAGAAGAGGGAAGACAAGTCTGGTGCAATGGAAGGCAGATGCTTTCACTTGGCGCTGAGAAACAATTTGCAGATGAGAAAAGCCATGTGAGGGTTCCAGAGGTCACTTTGCTTCAAATCCTAGAGCCCTAATTTTCCCACCAAAGCCAAAACACGTTGCGTTGTGTTGTGTTTTGTTTCGTTTTGTTTCCGGTTTGGTTAAATTCAAAGATCATTCTAACCAATACTTACAAATCATAGTTGTCTTACAAGAAATTGACAGCGGTTACAAGTTGGTGAAAATAACTTGTCATTATAATTATATAAATAATCAAAAAATAACCACATGATTATTATCAATGAGAAAGTAGGCATTTCCTTACATTAACTTCTTTACATTTTGTGCTTTTAAGGTCTGTATTTTTCCTTTAAAATATTTACTATACTATGCTTATAGTAAAATATAGATATAGTATGTAATACCACTTTTCCCATTCCTTCAAAAGTAATCACTGACTGGAGGTCATAACATTTTCTATGGTCATAACAAGGGACCCAGTTGATGGCTCCATATCCTAAACAGTCATTAAGTGCCAAAAGCAAATAAGCACCCCCTCAGCGGCTAATCTTAAAAACATAAATACTAAATGATAATCTAAAAACATAAAAATTCGCCATTACTAGTGTCTGTTCTCGCCATTTGATAAAAATTATCCGTATTTCTCATGGATACAAACTTTCTGAAGCATGGCTTTAAAAATAAGGGCTAGGGCATAATTTCACTGAAAGCTGTATTTATTTTACTAATCCCCTTGCCAGACTTTGTTTGATAAGTCAATCTCTACTTTATTGAATTTGACTTTCCCTCCTATCTCAGTAAATAATATATGAGACATCCCTCTAAACCATTATCTTTTTCCTTCCCTCTCTTCCTTACATATTTTTGGAAGGGAATATTCAGAACCTATTTAATATTCAGAACCTTACTGGAATGGTTTGGTGTTTCTAGCCTTTATCTATTAGGGCCCTGCTTCTCTTCTGCCCCTACAGATTCCTTCACAGGCATTAATAATACAGTATCTCTACTTTATTCCCTTTACACACATAAACCCTTGCTCTGCCTGAAGAAATCTTTTGATTTTGTAACTTGATTCAGATTTCTTCTAATCTTGAAAATGTCTGGTATTTGCCCTGTTCCAGTCTTTTCCCATGATTACTTGAGTTTCTGCTCTTTCTTTCCTCCTACTTCTCCTTTCTCCCATCTTCATTCTTCTTCCTAATGAGCTCATGACCTATCCAGATAAGACAGGTTTCTTTATCTGTGATTATCGCCAACTCTTCCACCTGAAAGTCTATGTATCAAGAACAGTCTTTGCATTTTAGTTTTATTTAAAGGGTTCAGAATGGCATAGTACCAAGTACACTGGAATTCTAGTCAGAAGACTGTTGTTCAAATCATAAGATTACAGTAAGTCCTCTACGTAATCCTTGGGCAAACCATTTCACTGTTCTCAGCCTCAGTTTCCTCATCTTTAACATGAATAAATAGACTATAAGACTGCTGAGACCTCCTACTGATATCAAATAAAGTACTCACCTCCCCCCAAATGTGGAAAACAAAACTAATATACATTGAAGTATTTTTCTAGAACTGAGGGATTTATACTATGACCAAACATAATGGTGGAAAGTTCTGATTTCTATGGGCCACTCACATATTATACTTATTCCTACATGATGCATGCATTCACCACTCAGAAGTCAAACAAACAGTATGATGTTATCATAGCCCCTTGGCATTCATGGATTTAACACCTGAGGTGTGACTCTTTAAGAACAACTCGAAATCCTCTGACATGTAGTCAACTCTAAGTTTGCTGAGGCTTTGTAAGGTTGATGTTTGGGTGAGCTCAACAATGCTTAGCATTCAAATCCTGGCTCGGTGGCAGACTTCTCTAATCATGATTGCTGTTGTGGTATTCATAAACTGGGGCATCCAAGAAGGTCTTAAAGGTACAGCCTTCCTAGTTGTGGGGTGCATCATAGTGGTCCTTTCCTTCTGAAAACACAGACAAAAGCATCTGTCTAGAATCTAGGATTTCCATGCAGAAATGGAAACTGGAGCACAGAGAGACACCAGACAGGAAGAACTCCAGGGAGCCATGGCATACAGAGATTTCTAGCGCTGAGCAGCATTCGTCCTGGGGAAGCAGGCACATCAGATTGCTTCAAAGGAATACTGAAGGTCGGTTGTGTTTGAAGGGACAGTTATGACAACGTATTAGAAGGGAAACAGGTCTTCGTTATCTCCTCCTCTCTGGAAAATCAAGAGCATTCTAGTCTCAATTAGGCAACTCACTTATATTCTGCATATTGCTTTCTTTTGCTCTTCTCAATTTACTCTGGTCTCCCCTGCAGGACTGCCAGCTCTTTGAGAGAAAAACTGGCCATAAATGCACCAGATTCCTTCAATGTTTTAAAAAAGCTCAATCACCCTTGCAAAAAAAATTTTTTTTATTTTCCTTCCATTAAGAAAAAAACACCACTTCACTGGAATAACAGTTTAAGCATTTACTATTATGATGTATTTTGGAACAAATGTCAATCATTGGGCAACCATTTTCAAAGGAATTTTAATTATGTGCTGTCTTACTGAATACTGAGCAAGGTTGCACAACACTCTGTGGAATCAGACATGACTTTCTCTGAGAGCAACTGTCTCTTGTTAAATGTAGAAAATTGAAGAAGTGCAAGACATTCCTGCTTCATTCAAGTTGATAGTTTTTAAAGGCTGGTCCAACTGTGCTTCAGGCTTGGTGTGCTACCCTCCGCCCCCCCCGCCCCGCCCCGACACATACACACACTGATAGTACTTGGCAGAAGTTTTTAATAATAATTCAGAAAAAAGAAAAAAAGAAAAACCCCAGACAGGGTTTGTACTACCCTTGTGAACCTCCCTGGAGAAATGCTGCTCTTTGCTCAGCAATTCCTGCTCAGCACAGAAAGCCGACACAAGGAAAACAGCTGGGCTCCCTTCCTGGTCTCCATTCAGTGTGGGCAGTCTGGAAACAGATCTGCAGAGGCAGACGTGGGGGAGGGAGGGAGCATACCTAAACAGAATAGAGGCTGAGATCATGAAGAATCCCTCAGCATTGTAAGAGAGACAGAGAGAATTCTAAGAGACTGAGTTTTTTATGGCCCGCGTTTTTAGGACAATAAAAGCTCAGCAATTATGTTGCTTGAAAGTTTAAAATAAGATGAAATCGTAAATCACATGACGGTCCCAAGCTCCAACATTTCACAATTCTGTGGACTCCAACTTCAACTGGCTGAATGCGGGCAAAATGCAAAAACCATCAGGGGAGCACCCCAGTCACAGGCTAATTTTTATCTTCGAGTCAAAGAAAGTCAGACTGATTCAGACCAGAGCCATCCTTTAGGTACCAATGGTACCAATAGCAATTCCACAGCAATGTGGCATTCACCATGCCGGGCACAGGGCTTGCACACAAGCATCTGTTCACCCTAAGAACAACGTAGGGAAAGCTCAGATCCCAAGAGTTTAAGGAACAAGCCCTAGAGTTTCTGTCAAGCTGTCCTGCTCCCAGAGCTGTGTCTTTACTGCTGTACAGACAGCCACACTTGAATCGTTAATATTCCACTTACAAAACCATGTCAGGTAAATGGTGAAAAACCTGAATTCCCAGGAATCTGAGGTCTTGAAAGGATGCAGAGTAATGCAAAAATCTGAAGATACAACATTCAGGGAAGGAAGTCTGTTGAGTTTATCAGTTAACACACAAAATCATTTTAACTGACTTCCAAGTAGATTGGCCTTTCCACATCTCAGGTTAAAGAGCAGTCTGTTCTCAATCTTTTACTTTACCAAAAACAGAAGTCTAATCTATTTAATTACAGTCACTTTACTAGGCTATAGGATAATGTCAGGTCCCGATGGGGCAGGGGTGGGGGGAGGGCGGGAAATCTCTTTCAAGAAAACACTTCTGGGAGAGGCATGCACAGTGAACTGGCACTAGGCCAATCCTTATTCTCTTTCTCAGTCTCTAAGCAGCAAGGACACCATGACTTTTACATATACCATATATTCTTTCTTTTTCCCATATATTCTTAATTACAACTTTTCTTTCATTAGATCAGATAACATCTTGCCCCACACAGATGACTCTGATTAGTTTCACATAGCAATAGTTAAATCTAGTTGGTACTGCTAAATACCCAGACACCAATTTGCTAGACTAACTAGGTACAAGAAGCTTTATAATCAGGGCAGCATCTTCATTTTCATCTAACTATGTTGTTCCTTCCCTGATCTTGACCTCTTAAATTGGCATAAATACCCATAAGTGATGCTAAGACCAAAG
The DNA here is from genome assembly GCF_028018385.1 of Neofelis nebulosa. NCBI lineage: Eukaryota > Metazoa > Chordata > Mammalia > Carnivora > Felidae > Neofelis > Neofelis nebulosa. The sequence continues at coordinate 30,936,761 of NC_080796.1, forward strand.
GAATGGGTCCAGTGTTCATCCAGCATGGGAGAGGGAGGGATCTGTGTGCCTTGTGTTAGGGAGAGTTCTCCCACTGGTTCGCATTTTTTACTTTCTTCCCAGCTTTTTTGATCTGTACCCACGATATAACATGGTAAACCTATCCCATGTGGGATCAAAAACTCAATGACCCAGATGTACACAGAAACATTAAAGAGACAATGGCATGGAGGAGAAACCACTAGAGATGTTGCTTCCTGAGTCTTGGCTCTTGCATAGATCTTGTGGGCTTATCCCCTGGTGACCCGTGTGCCTTGAGCAAACACAACAAAAAGTCAAAGCCATATCTTATAGAATTCTAAGAAACCTTCCCCAAAGGCTTGAGCTTGCCATGGCATAATGACATTTTCATCAGTAAATACAGCTACGTTGGTCATGGTTCATGCATATTGGAAAAGATGCCATCGTTACTTTCAATAATTTTCATTCAATATTTTCAACTGTTTTCAAATAGTCTTTTAGCAAACTCTATGAGGACACTCAACTTCTCTATTTCTTCCGTGGTGTATATTGTGTGTGTGTGTGTGCTTGTTTGCTTTTGTTTTTTGTTTTTTGTTTCTGTCTCATGTCAAGCTCTGTAAATTTACACCATAGACAAATAGTCCTGCATTTGTGTGTGTATGTGTTGGCCGAGAGGCATCTATTGAATTAAGTCATTAAGTCATTAAGGATAGAACCCTCACATTATTTTGCAGTGAAACAACAGATCTTAAGCCTAGATGAGACAACTGAAAACCAAATCCCAAACAAATTTCCAAACATAGTTGAAAACGGCTCTGCATAGCAACGAGTCAGGAGTATTTTCAACTCAGCCTGCAGAGAAGGCCTTGCTGGAATGGATTAAATAGTCACTGAATTCGAACCTACTTTTTCTTTAAAATTGCAAATATTCCTAGCACAGCCAAGCCTGGATTTCTCATCAGGACTGCAGAATAGCACCAGCCACCCGTCACAGTCTTTTCAAAGGCTGCATGAAATGCCTTGTATACATCTGCAGGGTTTCTGTGTTTGATCCCAGATTACGTTTTCGCTGAGGTTAAGGGTTAGAGCCTTGACAGATGTGGCCGTGGTCTGATTGGCCCATTTTGTCAGCCCTTTTACATACACATACAGCATGTGATAGCCAAATTTGTGAAACGTCTCCATTTTGATACCAACAAATGAGGGGTGGAAGGAATGTGGGGCTTGAGAACTCCGTCAGGTGTCGATTTTCATGTCAGAGCCACTATGAAATCCACGGCAGCACCTGTCTGAGGAAAAATAGGATCATTTCGTTCTGTGTCACCATTTCATTCCAACTGGATTGTAGTTTCTTTTTTTTTTTTTTCTTTTCTTTTTTCCTTCTTAAACTTTCACAGGACTTTTTTCTCATTGCCTTCCTCCATTTTTTTTTTTTCATTGCCACAGCTTGACCTTGCTATCTCCAATAAACCACAATAGGAACAGAATGAGATTGCGTCTTGGATTCAGACCTCTTACCACAATAGCAATTGTGCAAATATACTTAGCATCCCTGGCGTCCTAGCTGAGGGGTCAATGGGCCAATGCGACTTACTGCAGTGAGATGGCAAACTTCCAGGGAATATGAGGGTCAAGTTGCTTCAACCCCACTTGACATCATGCTACCCAAAGGAGGAGAAGGGAAGTTCCTACCATTTTATTTAGCTATAGACTAATCATTGTGCCAGGTGTGTATGAGGCAGGGACACAAAAGATAAATAAACATATGTGTTCCTTCTATCGGCCTACATGCTGGGCCTTCTTAATCCAAACCACTGCAAAGTCTATAATCATATGAAGAGAAAAAGAAATATTTTGGGACACCTGGGTGGCTCAGTCAGTTAAGCATCTGACTCTTGATTTCAGCTCCACTGTTTGTAAGATGGACCCCCGTGTCAGGCTCTGAACTGGCAGCCTGCTTAGGATTCTCTCTCTCTCTCTCTCTCTCTCTCTCTCAACTTCTCCCTCTCCCTCTGCCCCTCCCCTGCTCACATGTGTGCACCCATTCTCTCTTTTTCCCTCTCTCAAAATAAATAAATAAACATTGTTTTTAATATTTCAAAATGATAGGCTACATCTCACTGATACATTTCAAAATGAAAGGATAAGTGTCAGACATGCACAAGTGTGTTACAGCAAGAGCTCTGGGAGTTGAGTATTAATTCCCCATTAGAGGACACTGACACTCAGCAAAGTTGAGTGAACTGGCCAACATCACACAACAAAATGCAAATTTGAAAACAGATCTGTCTGACTCAGAATACAGCTTCCCTTTCCATTCTGTCATGGCCTTTCAAAAATTCCACAGAACTGTGGCCCTGTTAAATCTCGGCCTCGTGACTTCAATGCTTAAAGAGAAATACTAACTCTTTGCACTCAGGTAGCAGAGGAAGAGCTAAGAGGGGTATCTGAAATTTATGTTTCCTTATCTACGCTTCCTTATCTACCAGGCCGAGAATTAGCTTCTTCCTCCCTCCTTTTGTGTCCACTTTGCCAACTCTTCCACTTTCTCATGTGGCCCCAGCACTGCCCTTCCAGGGCTAACTAAACAATTATTTCCCTATATTTAAAAACGGGCAGTGCTTTGGACTCTGTGTCTCCCTCTCTCCCTGCCCCTCCCCTGCTCACGCTCTGTCACTGTCTCTCAAAAAAATAAAATAAAGCATTAAAAAAAATTTTTTTAAAAAGTGGCAGAAAACAGAAGCAAAAAATTGACATTGTCAGTTCTTTTGCTTCTTATGCACATATGTAAATTCTTCTACAAATGTATGGTGATCTGTAAGTCTAAGTTTTTTTTTGTTAAGACTCTCTTTAGAATAACATATGGAACCTATTACAGTACTCACTGACTCCTTCATTTTTGCTTCTGCTCTGGAGGGTGATGGGTTTAGGATTTACAGCTCAAGTAAATGCCATTCTTGGGTCCATTGCCCCAATTTGATTGCGGTTGACATTGATTCTGGATACCAGAGAGATTTTAATGGCTAACTTTATTGTAGACTGAACAAATGATTTACATGCCAGTGAAGCTTAAGCTGGCTCAGAATCTCAACTTCTGTATGCTTACTCCATATCTACACTTCAGTCTGGACCACAAGACAATCTGGTGTGTTCGTCTTTTATTCTTTTGTGTGGCCTACAAAGGAACCCCAAGCTAGTTACTTTAGAAGTATAACATCTTGAGAAGGCTGAAGTATAGTGAAATCAGTCCAAATAATTTTGAGGTCTTACTTGGGAAATCAGTGCACTGATCAAGTCAGTCTAGAAATCTGTCAACAGGCTGCCTGGGTGAAGGTTGATTAAATCTGTCTCCCTCTGTTTCCTTGCCACAGACCTCCAGAGTTGTTTAGATTCTACTCCAGTTCCTACTGGACCAATTCATCAAGAATAAGTGCTGTATTCCCTAAATTAAAATCTGGCAACACTAGCCTTCCACGTATAACAGGCTGTCATAGCTGGTCTCACATAACCAAAAAGGAAATTGAAATAGAAAGGCAGGACTTTAGATACACTCAAGGAACACATTAGCAGTGACATCAATTTTAAATATAAGAGTCCCTGAGGCTTTAGTTTGAGCCACTGAGCCAATCTAACACTCTCCTTTTTCCCACCCTTACCTCAGGGAGAAGTGGGAGTGAAGAAAATAAACTATACTCCTTCATGATCCTCTCTGCGGGGCCAGACCTTGTACACACTTTCCTCTGGGTCCAGCTTGGGACTTCTAGTAGACAGCCCCTGTCTCTCTGTCTCAGCCAGTTTGTAATGGGGAAGTTAATTTGCATCACAGGCAAATTTTGTGCCAAAACAGTTAAAATCTTGCTCTATTTAAATTATAATGACCTTCTAGGGCTATGCACACAGATATTGAGAAAGTTTCACAATGTTACTCATAGCGAGTAATGAAACGACTTATATACCTGTTCCAAAAAGAAAAAAAAAAAGATCCAGAAAGAAAGAAGGAAAGAAGGATCAGTGAGATCCCCCAAGGTGAGAAAGATCCACCCCTTCTCTAGTCCACGATGCTCCTGGTGAGCCTGACAAGAGCAACTGCACGCACCCCACTTATTACCCAAGACTATGCACTGATGTGCAGAAAAAAAATTACAATTCGATTTATATGTTTATCTCATCTTGTCTTTGTTTTTCCATTTTGCACATGTTCTATAATACATAGAAATGTTAGAATAGTAGTGCATACATACAATTTATAAGTAATTGTATACATACTGAAGGCTATTCAAAAATATTGCACTGAGAACATATTCGAAATCACTGCCTTCCACAAATACAGCATCTGCTTCCATACCCTGAACTACTGTAATAGCCATTTAAGTTTTTTGTGTCCTAGGAAAGGTTTGCCTCTGCGAAGGTTACAAAATTTCTTTTAGAAGTTTTATAGTTTTAGCAATTACATTTCGGATTATGATCCAGTTGAAGTTAATCTTTGTGTGTGATAAACTAACAGTTGGCGTCTTTGTTGAAAATCAGTTGACCATACAGACAGGAGTCTACTTTTGGACCCTTTATTGTGTTTCATTGATCTATGTGCCTGAACTTACACCAATAACACACTGTCTTGATTAACCTTAGCTTTATAGTAGGTGTTGAAATGAGTAAGTGTAAATCCTCTAACTTTATTCTTCATTTCCAAAATTGTTTTGGTTATTCTAGGCATTTAGATTTTCATATAAATTTTAGAATCAGCTTGGAAATTTCTACAAGAAAGCCTGCTGGGATTTTTATTGGGATTTCATTGAATCTATAACTCAATTTGGAGAGAAGTGACATTTTAATAATACCGACTCTATAGCAATACTGATTTTACTAGGATTTCATTGAATCTAAAAATCAATTTGGAGAGAATTGAAAGTATAACAATACTAAGTCTTCCCAGCTATAAACATAGTAAATCAATCCATTTAGGTTTTAATTTCTCACAGAAATATTTCTAGGTTTTTTATTATTATTTTTTTTGTTTGTTATTTATTTTTGAGAGAGAGACAGAATGAGGGCAGGGGAGGGGGAGAGAGAAGGGGAGACACAGAATCCGAAGCAGGCTCCAGGCTGTGAGCTGTCAGCACAGAGCCTGACACAGGGCTTGAACCCACGAACTGCGAGATCATGACCTGAGCTGAAGTCGGACATATAACCAACTGAGCCACCCAGGCGCCCCAGTATTTCTAGTTTTCAGCATAGAGGTTTCACATATTTCATGTTTTTGGATGCTACTGCAAATGATAGTGTCTTATTTTTTATTCCAATTTCTACTTGTTCATTGCTAATACACAGAAATGCAATTGATTTTATATCCTGAGATCCTGCTAAAATTACTTATTATTCTAGCAGGGTTTTTTTGCAGATTAGTGAGGATTTGCAGCATGCTTGATCATGTCATCCACGAACACAGATAGTTCTACTTGCTGCTTTCTAAATTATGTAGCTTTTATTTCTTTTCCTTGTCTTATTGCACTGGTAAGAATGCCCAGTACAATGTTGACTAGAAGTAAAGAGAGTGAATGAACATCCTTATCTTGTTCTTGATCTCAGGGACAATCATTCAGGTTCCACCAGTAATATGTTAGCAATAATTTGGGTTTTTTTAACAGCTTTATTGAGATATAATTCACATCCCACAAAATTCAACCATTTAAAGTACACAATTCATGGGTGCCTGGGTGGCTCAGTCAGTTAAGCATCTGACTTCAGTTCAGGTAAAGATCTCATGGTTCGTGGGATCGAGCTCCATGTCAAGCTCTATGCTGACAGCTCAGAGCCTGGAGCCTGCTTCAGATTCTGTGTCTCCCTCTCTCTTTCTCTGCCCCTCTCCTGCTCATGCTCTCTCTCTCTCTCTCTCTGTCTCACAAAAATAAATAAAATGTTAAAAAGCTAAATCAAAATAAAGTACACAATTCAACAGCTTTAGTATATTCATAGAGGTGTGCAATCATCAGACTTTCATCAGACTATGGAGGTTCCTTTTTATTCCTGGTTTGATGGGAGATTATTATTATGAATGGATGTTGAATTTTTTCAAATGCTTTTCTTGCATTGATTGAAATGACATAGAGTTTTTCTCCTCTATTGTAGTAATAAGATGAGCTAAATTAATTTTTAATGTCAGTCAACCTTGTATTCCTGGGATAAATACCATTTAGTCATGATGTATTATGCTTTTTACATATTTCATTTTTGGTTTGCTAACATTTTGCTAAAGATTTGTGATTCATTTTCATGAGGGATATTGGTCAGTAGTTTTCTTGTAATGTTTTTGTCTGGCATTGATATCAGGATAATGCAAGCCCCATAAAATGAGATGAGAATTATTTCTCCTGCTATATTTTCAAGACAACTTTATGTATGATTGGTGGATTTTCTACATTGGAAGGTCGATGCAATTCACCAGTTAAGTCATCTGGGCCCACAAATTTCTTTCTGGGAAGGTTTCTGATTGTGAATTAATGTCTTTAATTGATATTCAGATTTCCTATCGGTTTCTGAAATAATTTTGCTTTTCAAAGAATTTATCCATTTTATACAAGTTGTGCTCTCTGGCATCAAGTTGTTTATAATATCCCATTAGTTACCCTTTTAATGTGTGTCAAATCTTAGAGATACCCTCCTTTTCACTACTGATATTGGTAATATTGGTGTCCTTTTTGTTTCTTGATCAGTATAGCCAGAGGTTTACTCATTATGTTGATCTTTTCAAAGAATCAACTTTTGATTTCATTGATGTTCTTTATTATGTTTTTGTTTTCTATTTCATTGTATTATTATTTGTTTCCTGGTGATTTGGGGCTTAATTTGCTCCCATATCTCTATCTTTTAAAATTTTTTTTAATATTTATTTATTTTTGAGAGAGAGAGAGAGACAGAGTGTGAGCAAGGGAGGGGCAGAGAGAGAGGGAGACACAGAATCTGAAGCAGGCTTCAGGCTCCGAGCTGTCAGCACAGAGCCCAACATGGGCCTTGAACTCATAAAACATGAGATCATGACCTGAGCCAAAGTTGGACGCTTAACTGACTGAGCCACCCAGGCACCCCTCCTATATTTCTGTCTTAAGATGGAAGCTCAGACTATTGCTCTTAGAGTTCTATCCTTTTGTAATATAAGCTTTTAAATCTATAGATTTCCCTTTAAGATTCATTTCACTAGATAATGCAAGTTATCTTTACAGTTCAGCCCAAAATATCTTCCAGCTTTTGTGTAATTTCTTCTTTGAACTATGTATTATTTAAAATCATGCTGCTTAATTTCCAAATGTTTTGAGATTTTCCAGGTATCTTTCTATTACTTATTTCTAATTTAATTTATTGTGATCAGAGAACATACTACATACGATTTCAATCATTTAAAATTTCTGGAGACTTTTTAATGACTGAGCATATGGTCTATCTTGGTAAATGTTCCATGGGTATTAGAAAAGAATGTGTATTTTGTGTTTGCTGTGTGGAATGTTCTATAAATGTCAATTAGTCCACACTGATTAAAATGTCATTTAAATCTTCCATATCCCTGTTTGTTTTCCATCTGCTTTTTCTATCAATTACTGAAAAGAGTGCTGAAAACTGCAACTATAATTGTAGATTTGTCTTTTTCTTTTTTCAGACCTATTGGTGTTTCACACATTTTGAAGTCAGTTATTAGGTGGATAAACATTTAGAATTGTTATGCCTTCTTAACTGACCCCTTTATCATTGTAAAACATCCCTGGTAATATTCCTATTCTGAAGTCTATTTTTTCTATTAATGTAGCTAAAATACCTTTATCTTTTCCCAACTTTTCCTTTTAAATCTGTGTCTTTATATAGAAACAAATTTGTATAATTGGGGGTTTTACCATCTAATCTAACAATCTGGCTTTTTGTTGCAAAATTTTCACCATTTACATTTAATGAAATTACTGATATGATTGTGTTTAAATCCACCATCTTGTTATTATTTAGCTATTTATCTCATCCATTCTTTGTTTTTCTTCTCATCTTCCTGCTTTCTTTTTCTATCTTTTAATTCCATTTTATCACCACTGTTGGTTTGTTTAACTATATCTCTTTATTTTCTAAAAGTTCATCCAGGATTTACAATATGCACCCTTATCTTATTTCTGTCTATCTTAAAATAATATCATACTGGCTCATATACAATGTAAGAATACTATGAAAATATACCTCCATTTCCCTATCTTGTCCTTTATGCTACTGTCATACATTTTGCTTTTTCATGTTATAAATCCCAAATACATTATTATTATTGCTTGAGGCAGTTAATTATCTTTTAAGAAATTTTTAAATAATAAAAAAAACTTCTTGATATTTACCCCCACATTTTCATATTCCTTTATGTAGATTCACATTTTCTGCAGGTATCATTTTCCTTCTGCCTGAAGAACTATATATGGTATCTTGTAGTGCAGATCTGCTGGCCACAAACTCCTATAGCTTCTTTTGTCTGAAAAAAGCTTTTATTTTATCTTCATGTTTTACAGGTATTTTCACTGGGTCTATAATTCTAGGTTGACAAAATTCTGTCCAGCACTTTAAGAATATACAGTATCTTCTGACTTGCATAATTTCTGAAGAAACGTCTATTAAAATTCTTTTTAAAATTTATTTATTTATTTATTGAGGTGGGGGGGAGAGAGAGCGCACATGAGCAGGGCACAGGTAAAGAAAGAGGGAAACAGAGATCCCAAAGAGACCCCATGCCACCAGCACAGAGGCTGATACAGGGCTCAAACCCACAAACTGTGAGATCATGACCTCAGCCAAAACCAAGAGTTGGTCGCTTAACTGACTGAGCCACCCAGGCTCCCCAAGTCTATTGTAATTCTTATCTTTTGTTTCTCTACATATAATGTCTCGTTTCCCTCTATCTACCTTAAGATTTTTCTCAGAAACAGTAGTATGCTGTGGTTTGATTATGAGGTTCTTGGTGTGGTTTTTGTAGTATGTATTTTGCTTGTGTATGTTTGCTGAGTTCCTCTGATCTATTAGTTTATAATTTTCATAAAATTTAGAAAATATTTGGTAATTATTTCCTTAAATACTATTTCTGTTCTTTTTTTCTCCTCTCTTGCTTTCATAATTCTAGTTTACATGTTAATCAATTTGGTATTTCCCCACAGGTCTGTTTTTCTTAATCCTTTTTATCTCTGTATGTAAGTTTCATTTTGGATAAGTTCCATTGCTAGGTCTTAAAGAGGTTCTATTACTTTCTCTTCAACTTCATTTATCTTTTGTTTAATGTCATGTCTGTTCTACTGGTAATCCCTTTATCAAATAAAATTTTCATTTCAGATAAAAGTCGCCTTTAGTTCCTTTTCATGTTTTCCTTCTTTCCGTATCATGTCTGTATTTTCAATTTAATCATTGATCCTATTGGGTGTATTTATAATACCTGTTTCATGTTTTTGTCTGCTAGTTTTATTATCCATCATTTTTAAGCTCGTTGATATTAATTGACTTTTCTCCTGCTTTTTTGTGTGTCTTGCAACTTTTTTTTTAGATGCTAAACATTACAAATTTTGCATTGTTGAGTGCTAGGTTTCGTTTAATTCCTTTTAAAAATGTTGGACACTGCTCTGTCAGGAAATTAAGTCTCTTGTGGATTAGTTTGATTCTTTTCATGCTCATTTTTAAGCTTTTTTAGTGTGAGTCTAGGTTATCCTTTATTCTGTGATATTTTAGCCTCCCAACTAACACTCAAGTTTTACAAGGTCTCTACTAAATGTTCTACATATGGAATAAGGTCTCTCTACTCGTGTTGATAAAAACTCAAATTATTCTTGGTCCTTTGTGACCTCTACAATCGTTCAGCTTACATATACCTAAAAATGTTTCATTGCCAAAAGTTTCACCCTACACTTATTCAGATTTCTGTTTAGTCAAAGACTCGAGGGGACCCATGTTTAGATTTCTGGTGCTCTTTCTTATCATAGCTCCCTCCCTTCCAATATTCTGCCTTAGAAATTCTGGGTGCTTCATTGCCTCTTAGCCTTTTGGCTAAGATCAAGTGTAGTACAAATTCTGGCTGCTTCAGCCCACCTGAAATCTCTGTCTTCTCAATTCAGCAAACTGCAGGGTTCTGTTTGGTAGGTTTTTTTTAGCACTTCATCTGATAGTATTCAACAACCTAATGTTTTTGCTCTTGGGAAATTTGTCTGACCATCAGTCTCAGTTTCTCTAATATTTCATCATCACTGCTGATCTTTTCTCCTTGTACCATGCCCAATAACCTCTTCTCTTTCTGGCTCTTTCCACTTCTCTAAAATGTAGAGATAGTTTTCATACTAGAGTACTACATAGAAGATTTCCAATGACACTAGATGTCTTTCTAAAAAATAGACTCCTCCTTCAAGATTCATCATAATTAGGAAAAAATATTCTACACTGTCTTTATTTTTATTGGAGATGGGCGATTCTTCTTCCCAATCCCCTATGCCCCACACTCCTTCAACAAGATCATCACCGCCACTAGTATACAACTAGTCCCAGCCTGCACATAGGTTAATATACAAACTCTTTTCTATAACACCGGTTGCTTAGAACTTGAAATGCATTTTTTAGACATGTTAGAGACTTTTTTAAATGGTTTGTTATATGTTAGAAATTCTGTGCAGGATCTATACCAACTCAGGGAGAAATCTTTCTAAGAGAGAAAATAGCTAAGCATGTTCTGAGCACAACTTAATGACTATGGCTTCCACCTGTTCTCTTTTCCCACAAATATTGAGATGCTGCCTCATGAGCACAAAGACCATGGTGTCCTGACATACTTAAACATGATAAAAGCCATTTATGAAAAGCCCACAACTAACATCATCCTCAATGGGGAAAAACTGAGAGCTTTTTCCCTGAGATCAGAAACACGACAGGGATGTCCACTGTCACCGCTGTTGTTTAACATAGTGTTGGAAGTGCTAGCATCAGCAATCAGACAACAAAAGGAAATCAAAGGCATCAAAATTGGCAAAGGTGAAGTTAAGCTTTCACTTTTTGCAGATGACATGCTATTATACACGGAAAGTCCGATAGACTCCACCAGAAGTCTGCTAGAACTAATACATGAATTTAGCAAAGTTACAGGATACAAAATCAATGTACAGAAATCAGTTCCATTCTTATACACTAATAATGAAGCAACAGAAAAACAAATAAAGAAACTTATCCCATTCATAATTGCACCAAGAAGCATAAAATACCTAGGAATAAATCTAACCAAAGATGTAAAAGATCTGTATGCTGAAAACTATAGAAAGCTTATGAAGGAAATTGAAGAAGATATAAAGAAATGGAAAAACATTCCGTGCTCATGGATTGGAAGAATAAATATTGTCAAAATGTCAATACTACCCAAAGCTATCTACACATTCAATGCAATCCCAATCAAAATTGCACCAGCATTCTTCTCGAAGCTAGAACAAGCAATCCTAAAATTCATATGGAACCACAAAAGGCCCCGAATAGCCAAGGTAATTTTGAAGAAGAAGACCAAAGCAGGAAGCATCACAATCCCAGAGTTTAGCCTCTACTACAAAGCTGTAATCATCAAGACAGCATGGTATTGGCACAAAAACAGACATAGACCAATGGAATAGAATAGAAACCCCAGAACTAGACCCACAAAAGTATGGTCAACTAATCTTTGACAAAGCAGGAAAGAATATCCAATGGAAAAAAAGACAGTCTCTTTAACAAATGGTGCTGGGAGAACTGGACAGCAACATGCAGAAAGTTGAAACTAGACCACTTTCTCACACCATTCACAAAAATAAACTCAAAATGGATAAAGGACCTGAATGTGAGACCAGAAAGCATCAAAACCCTAGAGGAGAAAGCAGGAAAAGACCTCTCTGACCTCAGCCATCGCAATTTCTTACTTGACACATCCCCAAAGGCAAGGGAATTAAAAGCAAAAATGAACTATTGGGACCTCATGAAGATAAAAAGCTCCTGCACAGCAAAGGAAACAGTCAACAAAATAAAAGGCAACCAATGGAATGGGAAAAGATATTTGCAAATGACATATCGGACAAAGGGCTAGTATCCAAAATCTATAAAGACCTCACCAAACTCCACACCCAAAAAACAAATAATCCAGTGAAGAAATGGGCAGAAAACATGAATAGACACTTCTCGAAAGAAGACATCCAGATGGCCAACAGGCACATGAAAGAGGCTCAGTGTCGCTCCTCATCAGGGAAATACAAATCAAAACCACACTCAGATATCACCTCACACCAGTCAGAGTGGCCAAAATGAACAAATCAGGAGACTATAGATGCTGGAGAGGATGTGGAGAAACGGGAACCCTCTTGCTCTGTTGGTGGGAATGCAAACTGGTGCAGCCGCTCTGGAAAACAGTGTGGAGGTTCCTCAAAAAATCAAAAATAGACCTACCCTATGACCCAGCAGTAACACTGCTAGGAATTTACCCAAGGAATACAGGAGTACTGATGCATAAGGGGCACTTGTACCCCAATGTTTATAGCAGCACTCTCAACAATAGCCAAATTATGGAAAGAGCCTAAATGTCCATCAACTGATGAATGGATAAATTGTGGTTTATATACACAATGGAGTACTATGTGGCAATAAGAAAGAATGAAATATGGCCCTTTGTAGCAATGTGGATGGAACTGGAGAGTGTGATGCTAAGTGAAATAAGCCATACAGAGAAAGACAGATACCATATGTTTTCACTCTTATGTGGATCCTGAGAAACTTAACAGAAACCCATGGGGGAGGGGAAGGAAAAAAAAAAAAAAGAGGTTATAGTGGGAGAGAGCCAAAGCATAAGAGACTCTTAAAAACTGAGAACAAACTGAGGGTTGATGGGGGGTGGGAGGGAGGGGAGGGTGGGTGATGGGTATTGAGGAGGGCACCTTTTGGGATGAGCACTGGGTGTTGTATGGAAACCAATTTGACAATAAATTTCATATATTGAAAGAAAGAAAGAAAGAAAGAAAGAAAGAAAGAAAGAAAGAAAGAAAGAAAGAAACCAATTTGACAATAAATTTCATATATTTTAAAAAAAAAGAAACTTAAAAAAATAAAAATAAATAAAATAAATAAAAAATATTTTCAGGGGAATAAAAAACAAAACTGAGAACAAACTGAGGGATGATGGGGGATGGGAGGGGGGTGGGTGATGGGCATTGAGGAGGGCCTGTTGGGATGAGCACTGGGTGTTGTATGGAAACCAATTTGACAATAAATTTCATATATTTTTTAAAAAATGTAAAAAAAAAAAACTCAAAAACCATGGTGTCCTGGACTTGGTACTAAAGGTTGGATTAAAAGTGGCATCTCATTAAATTGCTAGCCAGTTGTTTCATTAGTTGACTGAAGGAAAAAAAGCACAAGCCAAATTTTCCACTGATTCTGTTCAACATCCCTGCCATATACTCAATGTCTGATTGCCCTGAGGATGCAGAGCTTATATATTGATTGTTGTCTCAGAAGCTTAAAAGAAATTCCTTGCCAGAATAATTGGGTATCAGGAGGGGGAAGAAACCCCTTATCATGTTTCTAGTTTTAAAATCTCATTTTTGAGTACTGAACATGTGTTACCTCATACGATCCTCACAAATCTGCGAAGCAGGTATTTGTACTCCCACTTTTCATTAAGGAAAGTAAATGTCTGAAAGGTTAAGTCCGTGACTCAAGCTCACATAAAAGCTTGTAGTGATGGAGCCAAAATTCAAACCCAGTTTCATATAACAGCCAAACGTGTTCTTAATCACGGGGTTAGTTGGCTAAGTCCACATTCAGCTTTCCACAGGTAGAACTCCAATATCCACAATCCTTTCAAGTTCAATTATAAATTCTCAAAAAAAAAAAAAAAAAACCATATGAGAGACTAGGTAAACCAGGAATAAAACTAACCCTGCAATTTATTTTTTTAATATGAAATTTATTGTCAAATTGGTCTCCATACAACACCCAGTGCTCATCCCAACAGGTGCCCTCCTCAGCACCCATCACCCACCCCCCATCAACCCTCAGTTTGTTCTCAGTTTTTAAGAGTCTCTTATGCTTTGGCTTTCTCCCACTCTAACTTTTTTTTCCCTTCCCCTCCCTCATGGTCTTCTGTTAAGTTTCTCAGGATCCACATAAGAGTGAAAACATATGGTATCTGTCTTTCTCTGTGTGACTTATCTCACTTAGCATAACACTCTCCAGTTCCATCCACGTTGCTACAAAGGGCCATATTTCATTCTTTCTCATTGCCATGTAGTATTCCATTGTATAAACACATTCCATTGTATATAAACCACAATTTCTTTATCCATTCATAGTTGATGGACATTTAGGCTCTTTCCATAACTTGGCTATTGTTGAAAGTGCTGCTATAAACATTGGGGTGCAAGTGCATCAGCACTCCTGTATCCCTTGGGTAAATTCCAAGCAGTGCTCTTGCTGCTAACCCTGCAATTTAAATTTTTTTTTAATGTTTATTTATTTTTGAAAGAGAGAGAGACAGAGCGTGAGCATGGGAGGGGTAGAGAGAGAGGGAGACACAGAATCTGAAGCAGACTCCGGGCTCTGAGCTGTCAGCACAGAGCCCGATGCGGGACTCGAACTCACAAGCTGTGAGATCATAACCTGAGCTGAAGTCAGCCACCCAACTGACTGAGCCACCCAGGTGCCCCTGCTAACCCTGCAATTTAAAGTTCATTCTGGTCTCATAGTATCATCATCTTTCTTCTTTCATTTAATTGCGGAATAATTGACCTATAATGTTATATTAGTTTCAGGTGTGCAATGTAATGATTCAATATTTGCATATGTTGCAAAATGATCATCACAGTAAGTCTAATTAACATGTGTCACCATACATAGTCACAAAATATTTTCTTGTGATGAGAACTTTTAAGATCAACTCTCTTAGCCTCTTTCAAATATAAAATTCAGTATTATTAACAATAGTCATCATGCTGTTCACTACATCCCCATGACTTATTTATAACTGGAAGTCTGTAACTTTTCACCTCCTTTACCCATTTCACCCATTCCCAGCCCCCTGCCTCTGGCAACCACCAACCTGTTA
The DNA here is from genome assembly GCF_028018385.1 of Neofelis nebulosa. Classification (NCBI taxonomy): domain Eukaryota; kingdom Metazoa; phylum Chordata; class Mammalia; order Carnivora; family Felidae; genus Neofelis; species Neofelis nebulosa. The sequence continues at coordinate 30,951,852 of NC_080796.1, forward strand.
TCTGTATCTATGAACTTGGTTTTTGTTTTGTTTCGTATCTAGATCCCACATATAAGCAGAATCATATGGTATTTGTTTTTCTCTGTTTGACTTATTTCACTTAGCATAATGCCTTCAAGGTCCATCCATGTTATTACAAATGGTAAGATCTCCTTCTTTCCATGACTAAGTAATATTCCATTCTCTCTCTCTCTCTCTCTCTCTCTCTCTCTCTCTCTCTCTCTCTCACACACACACACACACACACACACACACACATTCTTTATTCATCCACCAATGATGAACACTTACATCATTTCCATATGTTGGCTATTGTAAATAATACTACAATGAACATAGGGGTACGTATATCTTTTTAAGTTTATGTTTTCATTTTCTTGAGATAAATACCCAGAAGTGGAATTGCTGGATCACATAGTAGTTCTATTTTTAATTATTCGAGGAACATCCCTACTGTTTTCCACAGTGGCTGTACCAACTTACATTCCCACTGGCAGTACAACAGGGTTCCCTTTTCACTACATCCTCCCCAGAATTTGTTATTTCTTGTCTTTTTGATAATAGCCATTCTAACAGGTGTGAATTTATATCTCATCATGGTTTTGATTTGCATTTCCCTGATTTTTAGTGCTTTTCATGGGCTTGTTGACCATTTGTATGTCTTCTTTGGAAAATTGTCTGTTTAGATCCTCTGCCCATTTTTAAAAATCAGATTGTTTGAGATTTTTTGCTATTGAGTTGTATGAGTTCTTTATATATTTTGAATATTGATCTTTTATCAGATACATGATTTGCAAACATTATCTCCTATTCAGTATGTTATCTTTTCATTTCATTGATGGTTTCCTTTGCTGTGCAGAATCTCTTTAGTTTGATGTAGTCCCACTTGTTTATTTTTGCTTTTGTTGTGTGTTTTCAGATCCAAAAAATCATCACCAAGACCAATGTTAAGGATTACCACTTATGTTTTCTTCTAGGGGTTTTATGGTTTCAGGCATTACATCAAAGTCTTTAATTAATTTTGAGTTAATTTTTGTGAATGGTAAATATAGTGGTCCCATTTAATTCTTTTGCATGTGGTTGTCCAGTTTTCCCAACGCCATTTATTGAAGAGATTATCTTTTCCCCCACTGTATACAGCTTGCCTCCTTTGTCATAAGTTAGTTGACCACATATGTGTGGGTTTATTTCTGGGCTCTCTATTCTGCTTCATTGATCTATGTGTCTGTTTTAACGCCATTAAAATATTGTTTGGATTAGTATAGCTTTATAATATAGTTTGAAATCAGGGAGTTTGATTCCTCCAATTTCATTCTTTCTCAAGATTGCTTTGGCTATCTGGGCTCCATATAAATTTTAGGATTGTTTGTTCTATTTCTGTGAAAAATGCCATCAGAATTTTGATAGGGATTGTACTCAATCTGTACATTGCTTTGGGTATTATGGACATTTTAAGAATGTTAATTATTCCAATCCATGAGAAGAATCTTTCCACTTATTTGTGTCTTCCTCAATTCCTTTCATGAATATCTTACAGATATCTATAATAACTTATGGATGCTATATAGTCTTTCATCTCCTTGATTAAACTTATTCCTAGGTATTTTATTCCTTTTTGATGAAACTGTAAATCAGATCATGTTCTTAATTTCTCTTTATGATAGTTTGTTATTAGTGTATAGAAACATAACAGATTTTTGTATATTGACTTTGGATCCTGCAAATTTACTGAATTTGTTTATTAGTTCTAACTGGTCTTTTTTGGGGGGGAGATTTTTTTGGTGAAGTCTTTAGGATTTTCTAGTTATAATATCAAGTCATATGCAAATAGTGATAATTTTGCTTATTCCTTTATGATTTGGGTGTCTTTTATTTCTTCTTCTTGCCTAATTGTTCTGGCTAGGATTTCCCATATATTAAATAAAAGTGATAAGATTTTATATCCTTGTCTTTTTCCTGATTTTAGAGGAAAAGCTTTCACCTTTTGACCATTGAGCATGATATTAGCTGTGGGCTTGGCATATATTGCCTTCATTATGTTATGTTCCCTCTCTACTCACTTTGTTGAGATTTTTTCATCATAAATGGATATTGAATTTTGACGAATACTTTTTCTGCATCTATTGACATGATTGTATGATTTTAAGCCTTAATTTCCCTAATGTCATGTATCATATCAATTGGTTTGTAGGTGTTGAACCATCCTTACATCCTTGAAATAATCTCACTTGATCATGGCATCACCTTTCTATGTAACGAATGGCTGAGCATTCTTTTTTTTTTTCTTTTTAGAGAGAGCAAGAGAGACCTTAAGTTGGGAAAGGAGAAGTGGGGGGAGAGAGAGAGAGAGAAAGAGAGGGAGAGAGAATCTTAAGCAGGATCCACACTCAGCACAGAGCCCAATGTGCGGCTTGATCTCACAACCCTGGGATCGTGACCAGAGCTGAAATTAACTGCTGGATACGCAACTGACTGAGCCATCCAGGCACCCTGCATTCATCTTCTTTCATAAAGTTATAGGAATCACAATGCAGAAATTCTCTTGGCATCAGATATGCTTCCTAACCTACAAATACATCTACATGCACATTATCCTTATTTTTTAAATTTTTTTCTTCATTTATTGCATATTCCACCCTCATAAGCAAGATTTTTCTCCTCCCACCTAAATCTTATTTCTGTACATGTGCTCTAAGCCCTCCATGATGTCTGAGACACTTTCCGTCGATTATCCTATCTCTAGCTTATATATTCAACTCAAACAACTTCACTTATTCCTTCCTATAATTTGCAAACATATTTTTCTCTTAAAAAAAATCCACTTTCAAATTTATATGCTCTTCTAACTACCTTCATGAATTTTTCTCCTTCAATTCAGAGATAAATTTTTAAGAAACAACAATACACATTCATTGTCTCTACTTTTTACCTCTCATTAACTTGACTCCCAGAAATCTGGCTTCTAACCCCACCACTCCATGAAAATTACTTCCATTTTGATCTCCAATGGCCGTCTAAGATGACAAATCTCATGGCTACTTTTGAATATTTACTTTTGTGGATTTCTGCAACATTTTGTCCTATCCTATTAATTGTTCTCTCCATGAAACTTTCATCATCACCAGTTTCCATGACACTGTTCTGCCCTGGTCTCTTACCTTCTGCAGTGCTTTTTCTCAGACTTCTTCAAGGGATCTGCTTGCATGCCTGGCCCCTTAAATGCTGGTATTCCCCAGTGTCTGTCTTGGCTCTCTTTTCTCACTCTAAATTCTCTCTCTGAAGGATTTTATCTAAATCCATTCCTTCAACTGCTACCATAGATGCTGGAATCACAATGGCAAACAAAATGTTCACAGACCTACCCATAGGGGGCTTATGACCTAGTGAGAGAGACAGTCATTAAATGAATGAACACATAAGTAATATCATCACCATTGTGATAAGTGCTTGAAGAAAAAGAAATGGGCTCTTTAAGAGTGACCACAGGGGAGCTAAACTATACTACAGGCACAGTGGGTTTCTTTGAAAAGGTGACATTAAACTGACCAAAGAGTAGGGTGGGAGGGACATATTCCAAGCTAAGAAAATTGCAGGCAAGGTAGCCTGAGGTGGTGAAACAGCTTTTCTCCTGTTACACAGGTAACAACATGTGTAAGGGTGCACACATTAAAGAGTAGCACACATTTGGATAACAGCAGGTTATCCAAGGTTTGGGTTGCTAAGTGGCAGAGGGAAGAAGATGAGATTGGTATATACAGATGTGCTGAGGCTAGAAGGGAAAGGACATTTGCTGACATACAGTGGAGTTTGAAATTTATGCTTATTTAGTGTCAGGAGATAAATTTGAAGCTATTAAAATGGGCAGGGGTAAAATGAGCATTTGTAAAGCAGTGGAAATGGAAATGAGAGAACAGAGTCAAGAACTACACAAATCAAAGAGACTCACACAGCATGGGTGTTTTGGATTTGCAGGTCAGAAAGAGACAGAGGAAGCAGGAAAAGATAATTCCCATTGAGTAACTGTGATTATGGGAAGAGAAAAAGGCTTCAGAGGGAGATGACAAATTGACTTTGGACATGACAAGTGTGAGCAGCCTGTGGCTTTTCCAGGTGAAAATGTCCAGTAAGCAGTTGGAAATAGAGCTCTCCAATCAGGAAAGAAGTCAGGTCTAGAGGAGACATCAATTTCGTGTCCAACTCAACCTCTCCACTCGGGCATCTCAGGTTTTTTATCTCCCTCCTAAGCTTCCTCCTCTTCTTGTGACCTGTTGTAGACAAGTGCACCACCAGCCATCCAGAGCTCTGTCCAGATCATCCTTGACACCTCCGCCTTGCTTGGTACCCACAGGCAATCCATGACAGAGTCCTGAACTCTCATTGCAGTGTGTCTCTTAAAAGTCTCCAGCAGACACTTTCCTATGCTGCAGCTTCCGACTCCCCAAATCAAGCCACTTTTATTTAACTCTTTACCAAGACTGTTTCTCCCTTAGTATCGCTACATAAACTTCTACTTCCTCCCTGTCCAATCCATTCCCCACACACTGGGTCCTGGGAATATTACATGAACAAAAAAGCCACAGTCCCTGACTTGAAGGGACTTCAACTGAATAAAGGGAGATGGCCAATTAAACATTCATAATATGGACAAGGTCAGTAGTATGATGAGCAAATGGACAGCTGAAGGAAACTGACACTTTGCCAGGAGGAGGCAACCCAAGCAGGCAATCTTGCCACGTTGGCAATACCTCCAGGCCAGTTCTTAAGGGCACGTATATGGTTTGGGACCAATAGGAATGAGACAGAAGAACGGGAACAAAGCTAGTGGGAGTACTAGGGTGGCATGAAAGATTTCATTTCAGGGCACACATGCTTGTGTAGGTGCCAGAGGTAAAGGAGTTGGTTTTGCTGTGGTATTTTCTTAGGACCCACACACAGGCAAGCTCTGTCCTTGCAAGGTTTTTTTTAACTCTAATATTTTGGCATTAGGTTTTCCTTTAATGATCTTTAAGGGCCTTGCTAGATCTCCCTGGTGATTTATCAGCTCCATTTTCCCCCTTCACTTCACATTTTTCCTTCTGCTATATACCTTAGTGAATCCTTCCTTTTGCTTTTGGTAGATTCTATGTTTTTAAAGGCTACTTTTTCTACCACACTTCATAGTCATCCTCCAGTTTCTTTTCTCAGCCCCTCCCTGAGGCAATTTTAAATCCTCTCTTCTTCTAACACCATCATCATTCAGCTTCTCCTCTCTTCACCCTGCCAGGTCCTGTGAGCTTGCTTCTAAGGTCTTCTGCCCTTTGCGAACATTTACTTCTTCCCTAATAACCTCAGGAATGTCGCATAAAGTCCCCAAGGGCTTTAAAACAGACAAACAAACAAACAAACAAAAAAGATAAAGGCACATTGGGGCATCAGGGGATAAAGCCCTCAGCTTCTCCTCAGGGAGAGGCCACTCCCCTCATGATTTTATCGCACTGTACTCTAGAAAGGGATACATGTGCCCTGAAGAAGAGAGAAGGGAAAATCTCTAATTTCCTCAGACTTCTCTCCTCACTAAAAGAAGTAGAGACCACAGGTAGTCAGAGCAAGACCAGCAGAAGTGCACGCCTTCTCGCTAAGTGTCTCGACATGCGTTCTGCTTGGACTGGCAAACAATAAGGACTAACTACTGGGCCAGGAGCACTGGCATTTAGAAGAGAAACACAATACGGTCTTTGAGCTCAGAATTCGGGGTAAATATGAGAAGCACATATTATAATATTGGCAATACAGTATACCAACGAAAGAATACGTTTCGGAATTATAAAGACCCAATTATAATCTCAGCTCCATCATTATCACCTCTACCTTTTCCAGCTGAGTGACCTTGGATATGTTACTCAACCCTTTGAGCATCGACCTCCATATCAGTAAAATAGGAAAAATAATCACTTACATTGGATTGTTACACATGAAGCAATTAGGAAAGAATTACACAAATAGGATGGCTTGCCTCTAGGTGCTACCCCAGTTCAGCAAAGGACTAGATTTGATGATGTGCCTTTCAGCTTGCTCTGCAACCATATGAGACAAGAGAGCTGAATCAGCCCTACAGAGTTGATAGTAAAGGTATATTATTGAGAATATAGATAGATAACATTTATTGAGTCCTCATTCTCAGGTAAACACTTTATATGCATTATTCACTTAAAACTTCAAACTTTCCTCTAGGTAAAGAAGGGACTGTCTTATAGATGCAGACACTGTGGCTCACAGAACTGACTTTTCACTTACACAACCAGGAATAGTGGATCCACAATTCCAACCCCCAGTGGCCTAAACTCAAAGGCCATATTTTAAGCCACTACACAAAGGTCTTTAAAGTTCCTTGCTCATGTATCTGTCAAAGAATCTCGGTAATGTATTGCCACTCAAACATTTTCAATTGATATAAAAAATTTCATTGCAGGGGTCCCTGGGTGGCTCAGTCGGTTAAGCGTCTGACTTTGGCTCAAGTCATGATCTCATGGTTTGTGAGTTCGAGCCCTGCATCAAACTCTGCACGGACAGCTCAGAGCCTGGAGCCTGCTTCAGATTCTGTGTCTCATTGTCTCTCTGCCCCTCCCCAACTTGTGCTCTGTCTCTCTCTGTCAAAAATAAATAATTTTTTTTTTTTAATGTAATTGTAAGTTTAAATGGCTGCAAATTACGGTGCCTGGATGGCTCAACTGGTTAAGTGTCAGACTTCAGCTCAGGTCATGATCTTTTGGTTCATGAGTTCGAGCCCCACATCAGGCTCTCTGCTGTCAGTGCAGCACCTGCTTTGGATCCTCTGTACCCCTCTCTCTCTCTGCCCCTCCCCCACTTGTGCTCATTCTCAAAAAAAAAAAAAAAAAAATAAGCCTTTAAAATAAAGTAAAATAAAATAAAATAAAATAAAATAAAAGGCTGCAAATGATGTAATATCTGCTATGTGGTAAGCTTAGAAATACCTGAAATATTTTAAAATAAACCTGAGATCACCCTTTTAAATGAGTCCAGTGGAATTTAAATACCACAGAAATTTGATTCTCAACAGCATCCATTTAAAATATATGTGCACAAGATCTTCTTTTACGTAAATGAGATGTGCTCTCCTTCCTACCCACTCCTTCCCCACAACTGGGAGGATGTATTTGTTCAAAAAAAGAGACACATCTCTTGTACATGTACCAAATGTAACCTCCTCTGATCAGCTTTCCTGGATGGACTAACCTGTTTACTTCTTCATAGTATCTATTGTGACCTGAAATTGTCTTGCACATTTACCAATTCATTTACATTTTGTCTCCCGCACTAGTATATATTCACCATGAAAGCAGACCCTGTCTCAATTATCACTATATTCTAAGCACACAACTATTCCTTTAGCTCTTTGAAATTGTATTCCTGTCTCACGTTTGCTATAGGGTTTTATCTTAATGTAAAATGGTTTTAAATTTTAAATTATTTTGTATATAAATAAAATATAAATTGTATTTCTGTGACTAGAAGTTAAATAATATAGTCCTAGTTTTATTCACAATATTACTAGTATATCATTGATCAAGACAATGTAAGTACATGCACATTTTCATACATAATTATTAAACATATAAAGTAAAATATTTTTGGAAATGTATGTCTTTTTTTTAAATTTTTTAAAGTTTATTTTTTATTTGAGAGAGACAGAGACAGCGTGAGTGTAGGAGGGGCAGAGGGAAAGAAGGAGAGAGAGAATTCCAAGCAAGCCCTGCGCTGACAGAGTGCAGAGCCCAATGCAGGACTCGAACCCACAAACCGTGAGATCATGACCTGAGCCAAAACCCACAGTCGGACACTTAACCAACTGAGCCACCCAGGAGCCCCTGGAAATGTCTGTCTCAATGAGATAGATGGAGGAAGAATGTTTAATATCTTGAATATAAGTGATGCCAATTATTTCAAAAAACTACTTTGGTACCCTACAGACTTTTACACTTGGAACAGTGAACTGTGTAAGAGTCAGAATGAGTAAGCAGTAGACCTTTCTTCGTAAGGGGGAGAAGGGAGAACTGATAAAACACCTAACTGTAGATATTCTTTGATCAGTTTTAGGAAACATAGAAACATTAAAAGTTATAGATAATTGATCCCTTAAAAGTAGGTAACACCTCACACCTTAGAAAATCTTCATGTACACTGGGGGCACAGTTAGAAGATCCCTGTAGTACAGCAAACTGCCCCCCATGAATCAATGCCTACTGTGCTCAATGAATCATATCCCAGTATGGGATCAAATGGGCCTCTAACCCTGGCTGCCAGCTTTGTCAGGATGAAGTTCAGCCTGAGAGAAGTTCTGCTGCATTAACCCAGGACCTTCACTGCGTCCAGGCAAAGAACTAGCTGTCTTCTGTGGAATAAGATTTAAGAAAAAAAAAAAAAAAAAAGCCATACAAAGTCACAGAATTCTAAAGCAAAAAATATCTTGGATATTAACTGTTTAATTCTCTCATGTTACAGATAAGAAAAGATAACCAGCCAGTTAACTGGAAAGCTAGTACCAGAATACAGATCTTCTGATCTTCGTACAGGGTGTGACAGAAGGCTAGCCATCCTCGAAAATGTGTGTCCCTCTGTCAACTGTGTGGGGTCGGTACTGGGAAGTGAGCTCTCCTGCCGGCGGCTACATTTCCCAGCCCCTTAGCAGAGAGGTGCCGCCATGTTACTGAGTCCTAGGCAAAGGAATTTGATGAAAACGATGTGTGCCATCCCTAGCCTGACTTGTAAAATCCTCCCATGTGGCACCTCCCCATGCTTTTTTTCTCCTCCAACTGGCTGCAATGGAGACAACCCCCAGGGTGACCTCAGGAGCTGAATATTGAAGATGAAAGAGCCTCTTTCAACTGGGACCCCTGCTGACTTGTTAATTTCCCTAGTACTTTCTTATGAGCAAGAACTAACCTTCTGTTATGCTGGTGCCATTATACATTTTGGAATCCATTTGTTAAAACAGCCTACACAAGGTTTTATATAGCACACCACCCTTCTTTTCCTTTGCTCTGATGAGTAACTTCAACCCATCTTAAAATATGAAAACGTAAAAGTTCTAGTATATGTAGATAACAGTTTGGTTCATGGGCTAAAGGTTGCATGGACTAACTAGTAAAACAGTAGCAATTCCTGGCTTTGTGGTGTTGTTGTGTGAAAAGTGTCAATAGTGCCCATCCCCTAATCATGGAAGATGCTAGTGGTCATAGCTCCCCGAGAAACAAGGCTTACCCCTCAAGGAAAGACAGTTCTGCAAGGCTCCAGTGGTCCTCTTACCACACTATCCTGAGAAATGGACGAGTGAAAATCTCTGTATCAGTTCACAATCCAGGGCAGGTAGGGGCAAAGGGGATGGAAAGTGGATAAATTAAATCTTCAAAACCAAAAATTAGTAAAAAGAACAGGATAAAGAATAGAATCTCTGGAACTGGGGACCTAGAAGGAATCTAAGAAGTTGTACGATTACTTTTTCACAGTGAGGACTAGAAGGAGAAACTGACGGATAACTTTCAGGTAGTACAATACAGACCAGGGTTCAATGCACGCTTGCCAATTCTTAGCTGTATGACCTCAATTTAGGTTGGTTTCCTAACCTCTCTAAGCCTCATTCTTAAGTTTCCTCATTCTTAAGATAAGAATAACCATACCCACCTAGCAAAGTGGTAATTAGATTAAACAAGATAAAAAGTATATAGCAGTGGCCCAATAAATGTTGGTTTCTTTCCTGCAACAAGATCAGAATCAGAACCCCAGCTCCTCACCCCACCCCTGTTCAGCCCCTTCTCAGCCCCACCACACTGCCTCCAACTCCTAATCCCCAGCCTTAAGGCAGTGGTGGCCCATGAAGCTTTTTTGGGTGGCCTGGGGGCTATTTAGTAAAAAGATAAAAACTGTTAATGTCTGTACTTTTGTTTCTGGCTTTAATCATTTGATATATAGCTATTTAAAAAAAAAAATTAAACGACACTGGCTCCCTATGGCTGGCTGTAACAGTATCGTGGAACAAACTTACTGTGAGTCAGGCCTTCAGTCTTAACCCCAGTTCCTATACGTCCTTGCTCTGTGCCCCTTTGGGATTTGGCTTTCTCACCTGGAAACCAAGGGGCTTAAATTACATAACTAAGCTAGGATTATTACTGTTGATCCTAAAATTTTATCTGTTCACTCATATGTCATCAAAAGCTTCACCTTCACTTAATTCTGGAGCGTAGTTCTTGTCCCTGTGATTTTGTGGCATTGAGTGTTTCCATGTCTGCTAGCAAAGCAGAAGTAGGTGGAATAGATTCTCTGTCTGATCTTTTATATTGAGGTGGTCATCAGTTTGAAAAAAAGTAAGACAAACCACCTTTCAAAAACTGTACACAGTCATCAGAAAGCTGAATTGCATTGTTCTCTGGCATAGGAGCGAATGTGACTCAGATACAAAAAAATGAAAAACCTGGTAGTTAGGTTAAGTTAAACATCACAGGGACATGAAATAATGAATGAAGCAATAACTGAAGCAAGGAAATAAATTAATGTCTTTCCAAAAAGAAGAAAAATCCCCACCCAAGATATGCATTCATTAAAGAAATATTTACAGAAAAGGGTGGAGAAACTTTCAGTAGTGTTTTCACAGAAAATCACTGTGGTGGAAATAAATGCCATATTTTTTGTGGCTAAAGATGTTAACACTTATGACACCTACACAGGTGACCCCAAAGGTCAAGGACTAACCAAGACCCAGAAGTCACTCCCAATGGCAGGCCATATACCCTTTTCTGACTGATTCATTCGTTAAACAAATATTTATTGGGGCGCCTCAGTGGCTCAGTGGGTTGAGCGTCCGACTCTTGATTTTGGCTCAGGTCATGATCTCGTGCGTTCAAGCCCCACACTGGGCTCTGCGCTGACAGTGCAGAGCCTGCTTGGGATTCTCTCTCTCCCTCTCTCTCTCTCTGCCCCTCCCCTGTTCGCACTTTCTTTCTCCCAAAATAAATAAACATTTAAAATATATATTTAAAAAATATGTATATATTAAGTACCTTCCATGTACCAGGCTCAGATCCAGGGCCTGGGGATACATTGGTAAGGAAAATATACAAAATCCTGGCATTCATTTAAATCACATTCTAGTGACTAATTTACCTCTAGTCCTGGAATTTGTAAGATAATGCTTCAGTCAAAAGGGTCATTTAAAAATAGGGCCCTATACCTCTAGATTTAAAAAGGGGGGGGGCAATAAACTGTCTTTTAAAAACCTCCATACATACCACTAGCATCGAGTCATTAAAGGTAAAGGAAGGCCACGTAGGTCATAGCTATGTGGCAGACTGTTCAATGTCAACTGATAAAAATTACCTCCTCACAGTTGGTTTGCTTAGCAGAGACAAACATCTCAAATGCTTGGAACCTGGGACTTTTTATAATTTGCAGTCCCAAAATTAAGATTCAACAGGTACTTCCCAATTTGTTTCTTTTATAAGAATTCCACAAAAAATTTCTTTATTAGCATCAGAAAACCTGATTTCCACACGTTATTCTACTTTAGGAACTGGGATTAAGGTCCATGTCAGACCCCCATCCTCGATTGCCCTTGTTACCAGCCAACACTCACAACAATGAGACATAAACTAAACTATTATAAGATTCACTGGGTTGGCTTCCTTGTCCAAAACACCAAGTCATCCTAGTAAAATTTGTTTTATACCAAGCCTCAGAAACCAGTGAAGAATGTGGCCCATTGGTAATCACAAAGCGAATGACTGAGAATTGTTCACATGAATGCATGTGTGTACACACACACTCACTTACTTAAAAACACAGGGAGAGCTCCAAAATCACAGTATTAAATCATTAGCAGGAGCTATTGCAGCTCAATGAAAAAAATGAACCACTTAAAACCCAAGGCTGTCCTTGTAGGACTGACGTCTCCCTCCCAGTAAGAGTTGACAATGGCAGGCTGTCAAGTGAATACCTCACAGCCTCCTCCCGCTGTCTCAGGCCTCACGCTGCAGCTTTACAAAGATAAAATAATAAGTATGTGTCAATCAGGCCTTCTTCAACTAGCTCTGGGCAATGTCTGTCAAAGCCCCCCGCCTCCAGGCCAGTTCTGCCAGGAAATTACCACTGCCCAAGGAATGGCTGACAGCTCCTGACTTGGTCTCTTGGTAAGTAATTTTCTCATTTCCACAACTCTTCAAATTCAGAAAATACTTTCTGATCATTTTAATTACATGACTTAGGATACTTTAATCCTCAGAAAAGCCTTGCCAAGTAAATCTGAACTAATATTCTGGTTTTATAGATGGGAAAAACGAGAGGCTTACACAAGACCACACAGCATTTCACATCTGTGACTAACCATTTAGTTCTTGGATAGATAAAGTGACCTGTAACAGTATCTATTTGCTATCAGAGATGTCGATTGTGAATGTCTTCTGCTTCTTCTCTGCTCCCATCTCCCTCCTCCACCCATTCCCAGAGTTCTGGGAACACTGTAGATCCTTGAGAGATACCTAATGAATCACCTGACATAGCACCCCAGGGCAAAGCTCAAGACGGTTGTTGAATCTAATGGGCCTCACAGGTTCAACTGAGTGTAGAACAGGAATCCCCAGATAATTATAAAAGAATGTGTAATGGGTTCCCTTCCATGGCTTGCCAAGGGAAAGTCTAAGGAGCCCCTAGACTTTCACCATTACACCTTAGTAACCATAAGAGGGAGTTGGAGAGACCCAGTAAGAGTGGTTTGTAATATTTCACTCCTCTCCGTGGTGTTGCTCTGTCATTCCTATATATACCCACCTACACACCCATTAAGTGCAATGGGGGATGAGGGTAGTTGGAAAGCTCCCAGAAAGCTACTCACCCAGGCTAGGAGTGGCTGCACACCCCCAATGACAAATGTTCACTGAACTGCATCCAGGGACAGTTCATGGGAGAAACTGATGACTGTTCCCTAGAATATCAGTGTCTTTGGACACAGAGCCTGGGCCTGCTTCTCCCTGAAGAGGTTGACAGGAGCCAAATTGCAAAAGCAGAGTGTAGAGGAAGGGCAGCAGGCTACACTCTCAACAGGAAGATTTGTGAGTTTCCTAGGATCCAAGTAGATGTTGCAAAGGGTGCCCAGGCTTGAGACATACCGAAGGGACCCCTATCTAAAAGGGCTGACTCAGTAATAGATTTTATGGGGTAAGCCTCCAGGAAAAGGAGCACAGAAGAGGGCCAAAGAACAATGAAGCAGAGAGGTGCTCAATGAAAGGCTTCCAAAGAACCCAGGAGAGTGACCCACAGAGAGAGAGCCCGTCACGCATGTAAGCCCGTCACACATGGAGAGAACATCAAGGACTAAGAAAGAGTTGGATAAGCAGCATCCAGATACACAAAAGGATTTTGTCCCTTTCCTTCTAGTTGTCCACCTCCACCAATGATCCTAGAAGAGACCCAGAAAAAAAAAAACAGAGGGTAGAAAAATGAAAAGGAAGAGCGTAACATTATTGAAGTCCCTGGGGGTGGGGGAGGGGCAGGAAACTGTTCCCTGTCTTCATTCCCATTGACTTGTGTCCATTTAATAAACCTGGTTGCACAATAGGTTAAGGTAGATCTTGAGGCCTTTCCTGATAGCCCATGCCCCATCCTGCTCTGCTCTCCATTTCTTCCAATCACATGATACGGGGTGAGGAAGCAATGTAGGGATATGGAGTATACCTTCTATTCTCTGATGAACTTTATCACCAGCACCTCAAAAATGAGGGTTTACACCAATAACCAGGTAACCTCTAGGTTCAGTTCCAGGCCAGCTCTTATATTCAATTACTTTAAGTCTTCAGAGAACTGAAAATCCTTCTTTCTTCATCAAAAGGTTGGAAGCCCTTGGTTTAGTGAATTGACAGTCCCCAAAACTTAAGCCTAGAATCTGTTCAACAAATCCCTGTGTGATTTCAGGAGTAATACTTGATTATTCCAAGTCTCAATTTCCCCATCTGTTTGTTGCCTAAGATCCTTGAAACCTGCTTTCTGCCCATTTTCCTGGGACATGGTAAGACTTCATATGAGACCTGTGTTAATAATATTATACAGATGTTCCCAATTTAGTACTACAAAGTTGAAATCTGACCAGAATCCTCCCCTCAAGGGCTGGACACAGTGGTACTAACTTGACAAAGCCACCATCATAGGTTTGCAATTACTTTCTCCCCATACAGCCACTCCTCATGACTGAGAAGGCCAGTGTAAGTGGTGTCATTTGGTTTGTCACGGGACTTAATTGGGTAGGTAATCTCCTATTACTTTGTACAGGTCTGAGCAGGTTAGCGATGGGAGTGAGAAGAAGGGTCAGAACATAGAATTAGTCTGGCCACAGCCACTGAGAGAATTGGTATAGTCCCATGAATAAGTGGAGGTTCAGTGTGGCAGGCAAAGTGCCTCCAATCTATAATGGTCCAGATGGCAATGGCAAAGACAAACAGCATGAGGTGGCAATGTCTCAACAGGTGGGCATCAGAGAATTGGGAGGCAGACACCAGAAAAGGCCCAGAATGCAAACCATAAGCTTCAAGTAAGTCTCTCAACAGATGATGGAGCCCAGGCTTCAGGTTGGAATTTGGGACAGATCTTTAGGCTCTGGGAAAAGGATAAAGAACAAGGAAGGGGTGGGGGGGGGGGGGTGCCAGAATGGCTCAGTCAGTTAAGCATCCAACTTCAGCTTAGGTCATGATCTCACTGTTCATAAGTTCAAGCCCCATGTCAGACTCTGTGCTGACAGCTCAGAGCCTGGAGCCTGCTTCAGATTCTGTGTCTCCCTCTCTCTCTGCTCCTCCCCTGCTTGCACTCTGTCTGTCTGTCTCTCTCTCTCTCAAAAATAAATAACATTAAAAATTAAAAAAAAAAAAAAAAGGAATAAACATGGGTGCTTGGGTGGCTCAGTCAGTTAAGTGTCTGACTCTTAGTTTTGGCTCAGGTCATGATCTCGCAGCCTTGTGGGTTCGAGCCCCACATCGGGCTCTGTGCTGACAGAGCCCTCTCTCTCTCTGCCCCTCCCCCACTCCCGCTGTCTCTGTCTCTTTCAAAATAAATAAATAAACTTAAAAAAAAAAAGAATCAAGGAAGGAGCAGATGAATAAACAGGTAAATAGGAACCAAGATAATCAGAAGGCCAGTTATAAAAAATAAAGGATAGGGATTGCATGTGAGAAGAAAGCAAACATTCAGGCACTCAGATGAAGGCTAAAGGGCAGAGGCAGACCATCAGCAGTGAGGGAAATGAAGCCAGGAGAGCCTGCACATCCAATCTAGTGGCCCCACCCGGGAAGAGGAGGAACTCTGGCTAGGAAAAACCAGGTTGGGCCTAAACAACTTATGTCAGGCTTGAGCTTAGTGTTCAGATGATGGGATCAATGTTAAAATCAGTGAATTTTTCTCATTATATTCCCTCATTGCTCCACTCAGAATAAAATATGTTGATCAATACAGAAAGACGGGCTCTCTACAATCCTCCTCAGGGACTCTGTAAGGTGGGCACTGAGATAAAACATGGAATCACAGTCCAAGTCCATGGCCTGGGGCAATATTGGAACAGGCCCTAGATACAGTACCATAGATGAGGGTGCAAAGTCTGGAGCAGTAGCAAATAGTGAAAAATGAATTTTAACCTATCATTCAGGGCAAATCATATCAACACATGTGAAACCTATTAAATTCTGGGCTCCTGACCCTGCAGTGAGTGTATTAGACGACCAGGCCACCTTGCCTCAGAAATATTGGTACCATGGGCCAGATATCACAATTCATGGTATCCAAAAATGGGCACACAACATTTGTGAGGAAGAAGAAGGCTAAAATCTTTACAATTCAACTAAATGAGGGTATGGATATTATAGTTCTTCCTATTCCCAAGCGAGCCAACAGATAAGACAAATTGTGTGTGTGTGTGTGTGTGTGTGTGTGTGTGTGTGTGTTGCTACTAAAGATCCTCCCTGAGTTCACTCAAATCTAGCATTGTTGCTCTAGCATATGTATTGTATCAGTCAATTCACAGGAAAACAAAAAGAAGGAATTTAGCACAGAAAGTTCCTTACAAAAGTGATCAAGGAACTGTGTCCTAAACAGTTCCTTACACAGGAGTAGAATCCAGAGATTAGCAACAGTTGGTAGCCACTATACACTCTTAGTCTGAAGAGATAAAAGGAGAAGTTACAGTATACCAGAACCCAGGAGCTGGGCCAACAGGGGTGTGCTGGTAAATGTTTAACCAAGGCTGTCTGTTGGAGGAAAGCCCCCATTTGTAAAGTCTGCAATCTCTGAGGTAAAGATACTCCCATCATGGCTTATTTTAAGGCATCAAAGTGCTATCACTAAACGTGAAGTTGGGAAAAAATGAACAGCATTTGCCCCTCCTGAGCTAGTATGAGCTGGTTCCTGCAAAACACCAAGCTGGGGTCGCATGATAGAAGTTGCAGCCACAGCAGTGGACTCAGCTGCCGCGCCAGTGGAGCTCACAGAAGCAGGGGAAGTGGGGGAGCCGGGGCGGGGTGGGGGGGGGGGTCGGAGGAATGCTGGTCTCTCCCTCCTGCCTCCTTCCATCATCTAGTGCCTCCTACTGGCCCAACCCAGACAGAAGGATCCCCAAGCAGGAAATCTCCCCCCCACCCCCCGCCAAACAACACAGAGCAGAGTGGGGAAAGGGAGAAAATGGACCTGAGACACTTGTGATCCTGATATTTTTTCATATGCTCGATTACATGCACTTGGAATGCAGGGTTGAAATGCATGTTGCTTACAACTGCAGATGAAGTATCAGCATGCAGTTAAAAGTTCAAATTTGGCCTCAACATACAAAACCAAAGACAGTTTTGGATCATTGAGTAATATTTAAAAGATGGGCATAGAGGTATTTGAGATTCTTTTAAGGACACTATTGAATATCTCGTAACATTATCAGATACTTTTGAGAGGTATTTTGTGCAATACAAGGAGAATTTAAATTCACCACTGAACGCTCACCATCATTCACTCAGCAACCATTTCTTGAGCACCCACTCTATGCAGACTCTGTTCCAGATATTTGGCATATAGCAGTGGACAAAACAGACAAAATCCATGCCCTCAAGGAGCCTATACACTAGTAGGGGAGCTAGACAATGAAATAAGTAAGAAAACCATATAGAATACTAGAAAGTGATAAACACAATGGAGAGAAGAAAGCAATGGAATAGGGATAAAGAGTGATGGGGGTGGGGAAGTTATGATTTTAAAAAAGATTGGTCACAAAAGGCCTCACCAAGAAGGTGTCATCTAAGCAAAGACTTGAAAGAAGAGAGGGAGTAATAAGCCAGGGGCATAGGGTAGGATAGGGAGAAGAACCTTCCAGGCGGAAGTTTCCTGGGTAGAAGTTACCTGACCATATTGTAGAAACAGCAAAAATGCTGGGGCAGTCAGGGAAGAGGCAGTACAGATCATGCATGCCACTGTAAGGTCTTCAGCTCTTGCCATGAGTGTCCACCTTGCCATGGCAAGCCCCTGAAGGGTCTGAACAGAGGACTGATTTCCCAAGGATCATTCTGGCTGCTGCTTTTAAAATAAACTGGAGGGGTCCAACAGTACATGCAGGGGGACCAGGTAGGAGACTACTGAAATATTCCAAGCTCTCAAGAGATGATGTGGCTTAGATCAAGGTCCCAGAAGTAAAAGTTGGAAGAGCTGGTCAGGTATGGAATGTATCTGCAAGGTAGATACAATAAAATTTGCAAAAGACTGGATGTAAGTTGTGACACAAAGAGAGAAGGTGAGAGAGGACTCTAAAATGTAGAGTCTGATGGATGACAACTATGAGTGGACCAGCTTTGGGGAGAAAGATACGTTTTGTATTTAAACATGTAAGTTAGGATACCAGTTAGAAATTTAAAACAGGTTGAATAGATGTATAGAAGAGTCTACCTTGTGTTCTACCCAGTAGAAGACTGGGCTGGAGACATAAATTAGGGAGTGGTCAACATACAGATGGAATTTGAAGCCAGGAAAGTGCGTCAGATCCCTAACGACTGTGGACTGAGTATGACAACACTTCTTAACTGAGATTCTGTGAAAAACTTAAGACAATTGCCCAAGACACCCATTGTATGTAATGAATTAACTTCCCTCCTATGCATCTAGAAGAGTGCTAGTTATTTGCCTTGGGAAAACTGAGAAGACAGTCCTTCAAATGGTTACACATGTTATGTGGTTCAGATAAGAAACCGTGGTTGGGAAAGGCTGATTGAGGACTTCAAACTAGTCAGGACAATGAGGAGGGAGCAGAAAGAAAACTGACAAGTGGCCAGTGAGGTAGGAAGAAAGCCAGGAGGGAGAGGAGACCTGGAACTAAGTGATGGAGACAAGGATCCAGGGGATCGAATGCAGCTGATGGGTCCTTCGAGGTGGACACTAAGAACTTATGGACAGGCACGGAGGTCTAGGAACCTTTGACAAATGCAGTTTTAACAGATGGGATTGGACTGGGTTTAAGAGAGAACAGGAAGAGTGAGCCTTCTTAGGTTAGAGTTATATGGTGACTAAAATTGGACCAGAAACTTCCTATCAATAATTTTTCAAGCTTCTGGGTCAATCTGATTGAAGATTGTTCTGAGCAAGCTTAGCTGTCAGGAAAATTACATGGCAAGAATTTATCTCTTAAAATGTTTTTCAATATTGGGGAATCAACAAGACTTAAAAATATACCCAGATATCAAGGCTCCAACTGACTACATAAATCCAGATTTCAAATATTTGTGTTCATCATAAATAGTCTGTTGGTGTTACTAGTTAACTTGAAAATAGGTAGTTATTAGAAAACTGCACTGATAAATTTATGCTGAAAAAAATAGAACCTATGGCTTCACATATTGGGCCACATATGTGATTTGCCAAAAATATTTAAAAATACCATACAATAAAATCATCCCTAGTTTTTTTTTATTTATTTATTTTAGAGAAAGAGAGACAGAGCACAAACAAGGGAGGGGCAGAGAGAGCCAGAGACAGAATCTGAAACAGGCTGAAAGCTCTGAACTGTCAGCACAGAGCCCGATGTGGGGCTTGAACCCACGAACCGTGAGATCTTGACCTGAGCTGAAGTCAGACACTTAACCGACTGAGCCACCCAGGCGCCCCCTTTCATTCCTAGGTTTTCAAACTTCCTTATATACATTACATATATAGAGAGCTTCAACCACCTGAAAGCTAGAAGCTAATGATATAAAATTTACTACTCTACAGTTCTTATGACCCAGTGGTCTGTTTATATGATTTGCACAAGTCACATAAATTCTCTGAACCCTCGTTTCTTTTCCTACAAACCAAGAATGGGATGCTGGAAGCAGTCATGTAAAATGCTTTAAAAGTACTAGCAATGGGGCTCCTGGGTGGCTCAGTCAGTTGAGCAATGGACTCTTGATTTCTGCTCAGGTCATGACCTCACGGTTTGTGAGTTTGAGCCCCGCATCGAGCTCTGCACTGACAGTGCAGAGCCTGCTTGGGATTCTCTCTCCCCCCTCTCTCTGTCCCTATTTCACTTGCACTCTCTCTCTCTCTCTCTCTCGAAATAAATAAATACACTTAAAAAAAAGTATTAGCAAATACAGTTTCTCAGTAGTGATAGTAAATGGCATATTAAGACTGGGCTGACTGGAGCAATTGGGAAGCTTGAGATGTTTACTAACCTAGACAGATGGCCCAACTGACTCAAGTGAATGTAACGAGAAGGGCCTAAAATAATAGAAAGTAGACCTAGAATGTGCAGAGCTCCTATAAAGGCGTTTCTGGTCTGCTTGCTGTTAAGCCAATGCTCCCTGCCCTGGAGGGGTTGGGGGTGCCATCAGCATGACATCATATCTGAAGGAGCGGCCTCCACACACGCACTATGTCACACACACCTTCATTTATGTGGCTTCAACTCTTTCCCGCTTAGATCATTCAAAAACGTTGGTGACGGGGGCATGGATATTTGAGATTCTGCGGACTACTTTGCTTTTCATTTTCAAGGCTTTCTGAAAACAGCTGCAGAAATACCAAGACCTTTGGAAAAAGGCTGATCTTACTACATTTTCAGCCAGACTGCAAGCTGAGAGAAGTGGAAATATTACAAGCCTATTTTCCTGAAATCCCTGTCAGAACTGCTCCAGCAATTTCTTGGCTTTACACATGACCTCAAAACAGGACAATCTCCTCTTCCAAATCCATCTGCATTTTTAGCGTTAGCTCTAGCCTTACATTTAAATATGCAGTTAAGTCAGGTACAATAGCCCCACAGGCCCAGTGGTACCCAGATTTGCAAATCTGAGTTATTATAGGACCCTAGAATATAAAAATCAGATGATGAATACAAATCACAAAAATCTTATACCCAAAGATTCAACTCCAAGAAATCTATTACCAGCAACACACTACAATATCTTTTCAGACCAGCTAAAAGATAAATGCTTTATTTCAAAATGATCGTAAGCAAGGGTTAAGGTTGGCAGATGTCAAGAATTTTAGTTGACATTATCTCATAGCTAGCATTTTAAAATCCAGAACAACTTGGGGAAAGATTGAAAGAGAAAACAATTACCAATGTTCAATGTAAAGAATATGAATCAACAACTTCAAACTAACCTTTTATTCACTCAATCTGGAATTAGCAGACTTGGGAGGCTGTTGAAAACAGTCAGTACTGCACAGCTTACCCTTGCCTGTGTTCAGCTAAATGCACTAGCCACAGCTCGGCACATCACACTCTCCTGGGGACTGCTGCATCCAAGAATTCGTGCAGCCAGTGGTCTTGGAAATAAAAGTTAAAACTTTCCCTTCCCAAGAGATACAAAATTTTCTCCATTGGTCCCTCATCCAGAGCCATTTCCTGGGCAAATGACCAGAGGAACACCCATTCAGAAAATCAGAAATCATGTTGCCAACAAATTGAGAAGTTAAAGAGACAGTATTGAGGGAAGAGGCCACATGTTCTAAGCCTTGCCTTAATAGCCCTTCTAAATCTCTAGAAGACTGGTTCAAATTTGGTCTAGGCTGAACACACAAATTTATTCTTTCAAAGGGACAGAAGGCTAAGTTTGGACAAGAGTCATCCTGGGAGGTCCAGCCCAAAGAACACTAAAAGGTCAAGATTGCTGTACTGCTACCCCAAGGGCCTTCTAGTCATTTCCGGCCTGCGCCCAACTTCTGGAGCCTGGTTCAGTTCTAACACAAACCACATGCTCAGCTCCAGAACAATGCATAATACTTTCAGAACTAGGAAGGCCTGCAGGTTGGGTTGGATATCACAGGTATGTTCTGGTGAGCAGCAGGCTTCTAACTTTGGTTTTATTCTGGCTCAGCTGTTCACAACTGGAGAACTAGACCAGCTTCTCACTCCCTTCATTTCATGTCCCTTCCATGTAATCTAGGATGCCACTTTATCATGTCAGATACCATGAATTTAACTTGAGAAATGGAGGAAGGAAGGAAAGCAGGAAGGAAGGAAGGAAGGAAGGAAGGAAGGAAGGAAGGAAGGAAGGAAGGAAGGAAGGAAGTGGGGGAGGGAGGAAAAGAGGGAGGAAAGAAGGGAGAAAAAAGATGTATTTTAAAAAACCAGAAAGATAAAAGAAAACTTAGTAAATAAAATAATTTTCAACTTCCATATAAAAACCTTGATGTGTGCACTCCTCCAACCTAAAGAAGCTAAGAAACATGCAAATCATGCACCTTTAAGACCCCTACTTTACTGTGGCTTTCTAGGACTATTTTGGTGTGCTTTGCACCATCATTTATCCCTTATATAATAAAAAGATCTTTCTATTTCACTGCAAGCATTTTGTGCTCTCTTCTGTATTCTCTTTAAATTTTTTAATGTTCTTTAATGTTTATTTATTTTTGAGAGAGAGAGCATGATCAGGCAAGGGGCAGAAAAGAAGGAGGCACAGAATCTGAAACAGGCTCCAGGCTCTGAGCTGTCACAGAGCCCGATGCAGAGTCTGAACACACAAACTGCAAGATCATGACCAGAGCCAAAGTCGGACGCTTAACCAACTCAGCTGCCCAGATGCCCCCTTAATATCTTTCTTAATACATAATTTTAAGGCTATTAAAATCTAACGTTAAGTTAATATCAGCTATGCATTTTTTAGGTTAATAAATCTAAACCAACAAGTTTCCAGCATCATCAAATTGCTCAGTTATTCCAGTTAAACTGAATTCTATGTCAAATATGGCTTACTGATGTTTGATATAATTTTGGTTTATATGTGCTCTCCCTCTCTCAACATTGTTATCTTCCTAAAACATTATCAAATTAATTGCCTAAAAAAAGAATTATGGAAAAATCCCCTGTTGCATTATTTGTTTGCATAAATGTATAGCTTCTTTGCTTCTCAATTACTGAGCTCTTATCAGTCCCATAAATCAATAATATGAAATGCTTCTTCATTGCAATCCTTTTTGGAATAAGCCAAAAAACAAACTTATTTTCCTCATATATCTCTTTCCTTCCTCATTAACTCACACTTATGACATATAGAGCTATCACTTCAAAGCATGTTTGTAATGGTGAAATGCTCACTAAACCAGAAGTGGAAATCCATCACTCCCAGTGGTGAAATATTAGTATGCTAACCTCCAGTTGGCAATGGGGTGGGAAAGGACTTGAACCTGAATGTTTTCTATTTGTATTGAGTGTCCAATATTAAAAGAATATTGGCATCTATGGCAAGTAATTAAGTTCATTATGTTTAATTTTTATTATGAAATACTGATTTTTAGACATGTCTTTACATTCAAAAGGTTAAATAGAACAATTCTTTAAAAAAAATTGCTTGATTAAATTAAAGACACTGACAAATAAAAGAAAATAAATCCCAAGTCTATAGAATTGTCTGCCTTTGAATCTAGTATTTTTTCATGTGCACACCAATGGGATAAATTTTCACTCATGTCTAGTTGAGTGCAGTTGATGCTTGAACAACGTGGGGGCTGGGAGGCCAACCCTGCTCTGTGTATAATTTTGGGCTCCCCAAAACTTAACTACTAATAGCCTACAGCTAACCAGAAGCCTTAGCAATAAGATAAACAGCAAATTAATACATAGTTTGTAGGTGATTTGTATTATACACCATATTCTTACAATAAAGTAAGCTAGAGAAAAAAATGTTATCAAGAAAATCATAAGAAAGAGAAAATACATTTCTGGTACTGTACTATACAAATTCCCTATATAAGTGGACCCACACAGTGTTCAAATCCATGTTGTTCAAAGGCCAACTGTATTTTCTTTCTCTGAAATTGGTGGTATCGGCTCCAGAATTTTGGCCTTCATTGCTTAGATGATCTCTTTTGATAATAAGTTAAAGATGCCTCATGGTTACTGATTTACTTTCAGAAAAATATCATTAATAAGTATTAATACCTATATTGTTATTTTGCCTCTTCAAGCATTAGCCTGAATCTCCATCCTCTCTCTCTCTCTCTTTTCCCTGAATTCTTCCTTTTTCCCTCTCTTTAAGACCTCTTGAAAAGATAAGTGGTTAAAATGCTACCTATTCCTGATTAAAATGATAAAATTTAGCATTCTTTTAAAATTCTACATCTATATTTTTATTTTTTTATTATTTTTTAATTTTTTTTTTAATTTTTTTTTAACATTTATTTATTTTTGAGACAGAGAGAGACAGAGCATGAACGGGGGAGGGTCAGAGAGAGGGAGACACAGAATCCGAAACAGGCTCCAGGCTCTGAGCTGTCAGCACAGAGCCCGACGCGGGGCTCGAACTCACGGACTGTGAGATCATGACCTGAGCCGAAGTCGGCCGCTTAACCGACTGAGCCACCCAGGCGCCCCTCTACATCTATATTTTTAAAAGCCAAACTCTATCCATAGAAAACTGGCCATATCCATATACAAAAAAACAGTTTGCAAATAATCCCAAGGGTTCAAAGCCCCTCTAAAGCCTATCAGTGGGTGTACAAAGGGTCTGAGGTCCTCAGAGTAAACCCTGCTCCAAGCGGTTTCTCACAAGTCAGCCATCCAGCTCTCCATTGGCCTAAGGCTTGCTACCTCCCCGGTCCTTCCTTTGGTCAATATTGCCAAGCCCAAATTAACTGTGCCTCTCCCATGAAGCCCTCCCCAACTCCTTCAATTCAACTCCACTTTCTACCTTTCCTTGCTTCCTAATACACATAGAGTCAAGTCTTAAAACTTTGCATTCAATTTCCCTCTAAGTAATTCATATGGGCAACTTATACCTCAAACTCTAATTGGTAAAGCCCTGAAAGCAGATACAATACACCTTAGATCTCTGTAGTTCCTCCACGGCACTTGGCACAGCGCTAGTGAATATTTACTGAATGATCAACCCGCTCATCTACTTACCCTCTGGTAGCTGCTGTCCCATTACTGCCACTTTGCCCGAGGAGAAGGATGGGGCCAAGAGCATCTTTTTGAGCAAAATGTAGGTTATACAGAGCTCAGGGGCTATCACACACCATTTTGTTCATCACTCAGCCACCATTTATTAAGTTCCCACTATGTGTCAGGCAAGAAGCTAGGCACTGGGAATACAAAAGTGACTGAAATGTAAGCACATGAACCTTGCAATAACAGGGGCACAGAAGGCAGCAGTAAAAAAGGAGCAGCCAATTCTCTCCCTAAAGAGGTTAGTAGAGTTGTCACTGAGAACAGGATGCTGGAAATGGATGGTGAAAGAATTAGTATGAATTTACCAGATGAACTAGGATGGGAAAGACATCCCAGGAGAGTAACAGCAAACAGAAAGGCCAAATGCACGGAAATAACATGTCTTTTACCCCCTGCTCACTTTCCCGAGTCAGCTCTGGGATGAGTCTCCATTTCAATAATGCCAACTCACCTCACCTTCTGGATTATTTACCTGAACTCAGTAACAGGGATTTGTTTTTAAGGATTGACTAAGGTACACTGCCTAGCAAATATGAATTTCATAATACTAAATAAATTTAGTAGTTTGGATTTGGAAATCCTACTCCAAGTCTAAATTATGGATTTGGATGGACATCCAATGACTGACTCAACATTCATTTTATTAGGTTACATATTTTTACAGAGAAGATTTTGAATACAATTTTAATTTTAATGATCTGTCTGCCTTCAAGGGATAAAATAAATCAAGAAAAAAATTGGTTTTAAAGCTATTTATTCAACTTTTCCATTCCTGTATCATTTACTTCTCCAAGCGAGTTTCAGTTTCTTTGTCTGCTGGCTTTATAAACCTCTCTTTGGGCTTTAACTACCATGGAATCACTTCTACTGTGAAGCTTAATATCCCGCTTTAACATCCAAATATGATTCACATATTGCATCTTCAGTATTTCTAAAACCAAACAATCTGCTTGAACTTAAAAAAAAAAAAAGTTACTTTTCTCCAGAACCCTTACAAACGTGCCTTCCAATCTATGGAAATGGGACTCATTTAATAAAACATGCAATAATCTGCTTCAGGCTCACTTTCCTGCCTTGTCCTCTACAAAGAAAGATTAATAACACTGCTAAACTCATTTTATTTTAAAATACTAATGATATTAAAATGCATCAATAGTCTGGCTTAAAAAAAAAAAGTTGGAAAGAAAAAAGCCAAGAACTGGTTGCAGAGGTGCCGTTTCTGGCACTTACTACTTTTTCAGAGACTTTCGCCTATAATTGCTTTTAAAGACATGAAAGCCTTCACTCTCCCCAAATATATCCAAAGAACATTTCATATCTGAGATCTTAGAGGATGCTCACAAATTTATAATAAAGACACAAAGCCTCACGGATGGTGCTACACAAAAGGTGTTTTTATTGTTGTTACTAATCTCAGATACACAATTAACTGTCAACTAAAGAAGCAAGCAGAAATTTCCTAGGGGCGCCTGGGTGGCTCTGTTGGTTGAGCGTCTGACTCTTGGTTTCGGCTCAGGTCATGATCTCACGGTTTCATGGGTTTGAGCCCTGCATTGGGCTGCGCTGGCAGCGTGGAGCCTGCTTGGGATTCTCTCGCTCTCTATGCCCCTCCCTGGCTCACGCTGTCTCTGTCTCTCTCAAAAATAAGTAAATAAAACTTTACAAAAAAAAAAAAACAAACAAAGACATTTTCCTAGAAAATACATTTAAAATTATTTTGAGTTGTTTCACAAAACTCTGAGTTCAGATCTTCATTGGTCTCTTCATTATCATTTGAGTTCTAGGACCCCCAAAGCTAAAAACAGTACGAGAATGAAGATCCTCATACTAGAAGGGCAATTACCCTCATAATGATGACCAGGATGCTACAGTATATTTGTATCATGATTTATACTTACAAGGATGCTTTCCCAAGACTCACCTCATGTAATCATCCTAAACCTCCAAGAGAGATAGCAAACCTAGATTCCAGAAGCAACACGCCCAAGGACATAAGGCCAGCTGGTGGCAAGAGTAGAATCAAAACCCAGATTTTACCAGTACAAAAAAATATTTTCCATTGCACCAGATATAGAATGACCAATCAATCTCTGTCCCCATCTTTCTTTGCTTTGCATTTCTTAATACTCATTGATTTGTTTTAAATATAGTATTTCAGTATCCTTAGGCCATCATCTTAAGTTTCCAGTTTTAAAAATGTTTTAATCAGCCCAATATCAATTTCCTCTTTATTCACAGTTAACCTTACTGGAAGAAGGGCAGTCCAAAGCAAATCAAGATGTTCTGCATTCATTTCTATCTCTTCTCTTTACCACTGTTGGAGCGCATATTGAATGCCTCTCCCAACCAGAAAAATTGCTTCCCGTTCATTTATTGGGCCAGGCCTCTCCCAGAAAACACTGTAATTGGTTTCCTTTTCAGGTTTCCACAGAATCCCTCTCAGAAAGATCACAGGGAGCACAGGACGCAAGCAATAAGGCCCAAATGATACCATATGTTTAAGATTATAAGACTCTAATATCAATTTCAAAAACACATAAAAGTCTTTCAGGGCACCTGGGAGGCTCAGTAGGTTGAGTGTCCAACTTCAGCTCAGGTCATGATATCATGGTTTGTGAGTTCAAGCTCCACATGGGGCTCTGTGCTGATGGCTCAGAGCCTGGAGCCTGCTTCAGATCCTGTGTCTCCCTCTCTCTCTGTTCCTGCCCCACTTGCACTCTGTCTCTCTCTCTCAAAAATAAATAAATATTTAAAAAAAAATTTTAAATAAAAGTCTTTGGATTCTTTCAACACTCTATCAAAGAACCCTAAGAAAATCGGCCAAGGTGTAATTTTGCCTGAATCCCCAACCACTGAAAGAAAACCAAATTTCTTTCATTCATTCATTTGTTCAGGAATTCATGTATTCATTCAACATGAAGCTCAGTATTGCCAGTAGTGTTCTAGGCCCCAGGATTTCAGTGGTAATAAGACAAGTTTCTCCCTTGTGGAGCTCACATTCTAGAGGTAGTAAGAAAGGCAACAAACCCATAAACAAATAATATCATGTATTGTTAACTTGTTAAGTATAATGAAAGAATAAAACAAGATGATGGGGAACAGAGTGGAAGCAGGGAAACCAGTTGAGAAGTGATTATGGTAGACTAGGTAAGACAGGAAAGGAGGCTGCTGAAAAATAGTTAGATTTAGCACTTGTTGATAGATTTGATGTCAAGCTTGAGGAAGAGAGAAATTGAGGATTATGCCAAGATTTTTGCCTGAATAAATGAGTGGCTGGTCAGTGGTACCTTAGCTAAGATGGAAAAGACGTTGAGAGAAATAGGATAGCAGTAGGAACAGCAAGGATCCTCTTTATTGCCAACTCACATTTCAGGTGCCATCTAAGTGGAGATGTTCTTAAAAAAATAAAAAGACAGGGGCACCTGGGTGGCTCAGTGGGTTAAGTGTCCAACTTCGGCTCAGGTCATGATCTCACAGTTTGTGAGTTTGAGCCTCATATCAGCCTCCATGCTGACAGTGCAGAGCCTGCTTGGGACCTTCTCTCTCTCCCCCTCTTTCAGCCCCTCCCCCATTTGTGCACAAGGGTGCTCACTCTCTCTCTCTCTCTCTCAGAATAATAAATAAACTTTAAAAATAAATAAAAAATAAAAAGACAGTTGAATATACAAGTCTAAAGCTCAAGGGAGAAGTCAGGGCTAGAAATCCAAATTTGACAATCAAAGGAATTCAGATCAGATATAAAGTCATGGGACCAGATGGAGTTTACCTCGGGATATGTGTAACCAGAAGAGGTTCAAATCGTGGCTTTGCCACATATTAGCTAACTTGGGGAAAATCTTTAACTTGTCTATGTAGGGTCAATATATATCTGAACATAGTAGGAAATCTGCATAGCACTACACAAATACATGTTGTTGTCAAACTTCCTAGAAATTAACACCATAGGAAGACAGAAACGGTAAAACCAAGAATGAAAATGCGTATTTCCTGACCATGGTAATAAATTACCAGTTACCTCAGCAGAGGAGCAAAACAAATTGCCAGCAAAATCCCTAAAGAAAGTGCCACGGAGGGGGCACCTGCGTGGCTGAGAGTTAAGCGTCCAACTCTTGGTTTCGACTCAGGTCATAATCTCACAGTTTCTGAGTTCAGGCCCCACATCAGGCTCTGCACTGACAGTGCAGAGCCTGTTTGGGATTCTCTCTCTCCCTCTCTCTCTGCCCCTCCCCACTCACACTGTCTCTATCTCTCTCAAAATAAATAAATAAACTTAATTTAAAAAAGAAAAAACAGTGCCACTTAGGAAAATAAACATAAGATAGCCCTACCTCTGGCCCATTGGAAAAAGAAAAGATTTTCATTAACAAATGCAGCAGTTGAAAATAGTATGCCACACTATTAACAGTGAATTTTTCCAGGGGCTGAGTTTATAGAGAATGATTAATTCTTAGAATTTTATCATTATTACTCTCATAATTAGAAAAAGAAGAACACAAAAGGATAATATAATAAATAATTATGATTTCTGAAAATAGTGTTGATTTGGCATGACAGATATAACTAATAGGGAAAAAATAGAAACTCATGGACTATGTTCTAGAAGCTCCAATGTGGAACTTAGAATTGCCAAATGACTGATAAAAGTGATCTAGATGATGTTCTTGCTGAACTCTAATGCATGTTGGTAAAGTAAAAAGTAAAATAAGAATCAGCTGAATACCCTTACAAGTGCTGGGGTTTTAAAAATTTCAAAGATCCCATACATTTACCTAGCCATTTATAAACTTGAACTTTATTTTTTTTTTCAACGTTTTTTTTTTTTTTTTTTGGGACAGAGAGAGACAGAGCATGAACAGGGGAGGGGCAGAGAGAGAGGGAGACACAGAATCGGAAACAGGCTCCAGGCTCCAAGCCATCAGCCCAGAGCCTGACGCGGGGCTCGAACTCACGGACCGCGAGATCGTGACCTGGCTGAAGTCGGACGCTTAACCGACTGCGCCACCCAGGCGCCCCTAGCCGTTTATAAACTTGAAAAGGTAGACTTTTTTTCTGATTGAACCCATCAATGTGTGTTAACTGTTGGAAATAATTTTTTAAAATAGCAGACAGATTAAGGATCACAAAACTACTATACTGCCATATGATAAGTATAGATGCAAGATTATTTTTTTAATGTTTATTTATTTTTGAGAGAGAGAGAGAGACAGAGTGTGAGCAGGGGAGGGGCAGAGAGAGAGGGAGACACAGAATCTGAAGCAGGCTCCAGGCTCTGAGCTGTGAGCAGAGCCCAACACGGGGCTCGAACTCACGAACCATGAGATCATGACCTGAGCTCAACTGACTGAGCCACCCAGGCACCCCTAGAAGCAAGATTATTATCTGATTATATTCTTGCCACATTTTTGCTTCTTTTGTCTAATTGCCCTATTTATGTTATAGATTCATCCAATTTAACCTATAATCCAAGGTTTTATTAGAATACCTAGGGAGTTGCTGCTATAGAAAAGATCTCATATAGTCTTTATGAAATTACAACTACTGTTTTTGATATTAGCGTATGTTTAAAAATTTTTAACACTAAGGAGACCTTGGAGGAAACTGTAGTCTTTGCCATGTTTGAACTAAAAAGAAAACTCATTCTGATTATGTAAACTTAAAAGCTTAACAGGATGAGAAATAGTTTTTATGCTCTATGTAAGTCAATGAACATAGAGTAGAAGTTGGTCTCCCACGTCCCCTGCTGGTCCTTCCAATTCAAGGTAGCAAGCACTAGATGGCATTGCTGATTCATAACCAGGCAATTGACTGCTTTTCCAGGTTTTATGCTAAACTTGAAAATCTTTGTTATCAACAAAGTTAAAGTTCTTTAGTAACTAAAGAAATTTTAAACACTTCAAACAGGCAAAAAAATCTCTCAAGCCAATTTAGAGTGTTCTCTTTTTGACTACATAGCTTTCCCTAAATGATATGACTCTAAATCGAGTTCTCCACATGAGGTTTTCAAATATATAACTACATATAAATGTAAATATGGCGCCTGGGTAGCTCAGTTGGTTAAGCATCCGACTTTGGTTCAGATCATGATCTCACGGTTTGTGAGTTCAAACCCCACATCGGGCTCTCTGCTGTTGGCACAGAGCCCACTTTGGATCTTCTGTCCTCTGTGCCTCCCCCACTTGTGTTCTCTCTCTCTCCCTCTCTCTCTCAAAAAAAAAAAAAATCTATAAATAAATAAACAATTAAATAAATAAATAATGTAAATACAAAAATATTTGAATCAAACACTGGTGCACTTGCAGATGATAAGAATAATTTAAGTGGAAACAAATAAGGTTCTCCAAAGGAAACACTCAGTCTTCAGTTCTGCTAAAGCAATTTGCCACTAACATCCTAAGGGCAGAGGGGCAAGGAGCAAATTATGGGTTTAGGCCTTCACCCCTGTGAAGATAAAGGCTCTTCTGTCCACTTTGGGACTGAAGTCTCCCACATAAAAACTGGAAGCATCAACATGGCAAGTGCCCTGCCCCCCAGCAGCTTCTGTGACTACTTGGGCTTGGAAAGGGGGACTGACAGCAACACTGAGAAGTCTCTTGCCTCACCCTTGCAAATGCTTTCCTCTATTCCTCCTGTGCTTCACATAAACAGCCAGTCCCAGGACTGAAACTCACCAAGCTAATAAATCTTCTCCAAAATCAAGTCTTAAAAAATACTCTTGTTCTTTGAAAAATCCTAAAAAAGGGAAACAAAGTACCTTCTCAACTCACCAACAATAAAAGAATTACAAGTGATATAGAAAACTTCATTTTTATTTTTTTTAAGGTTTATTCATTTTTCAGAGACAGAGCATGAGTGGGGGAGGGGCAAAGAGAGAGGGAGACATAGAACCTGAAGCAGGCTCCAGGCTTTGAGCTGTCAGCACAGAGCCCGATGCAGGGCTTGAACTCACAGAGATCATGACCTGAGCTGAAGTCGGAAGCTTAGCCGACTGAGCCACCCAGGCACCCCTAGAAAACATCTTAAAGCTAACAGGGAGCACCTGTTGGGATGAGCACTGGGTGTTGTGTGGAAACCAATTTGACAATAAACTTCATATTAAAAACAAAAAGCTAACATGGAGACTGCCACATGCCAATTCATTCATTTACTCAATTAAACATGGCAATGTGTCATGAATGGTACTCAGAGCTAATAATGTGGCAGTGAACAGAAGACAGCTCGGTCCCTGTCTTTATAGGAACTCCTGTTCAGTAATAGATAATGTTAGTAATATAGAAATAATTATTTTAATGTTGCTAATAAGTCAATCGCCTCAAAACCTTTTAGAAAGTAAGCCTGATATGAGCTAATAAAAATTAAACTACTGAGCATGGCATCATGGCAGGGAAGAATGTGAATCTATGGAGCTTGAGAAAATAATTCAAAGGAATGTATTTTGGTCTTTGGTGCACCAGTCTATTTCACAGGGAAAACTGTGTTTCGCTGCCTGGGAGGTCACCCACAGCTGCATAATCTTTACTTCATTTTTATGAAGAACAGCAAATGAACAGACATTGCGACTGCTTAGACAGGTTCCTTACATCATCTCTCCTTTCCCCCCACAAAGTTCCACCTCATCTACATCTGCTTTAATAACTTCATCTTTGTGGAAGTAAAATACTGTATTTTATTTGTTTTTAATGTTTATTTACTTATTTTTGAGAGAGAGATAGCGAGCAGGGGAAGGGCAGAAAGAGAGAGGACAGAATCCCAAGAAGGCTCCGCGCCTTCAGCACAGAGCCCCATGCAGGGCTCGAACTCATGAACTGTGAGATCATGACCTGAGCTGAAACCAAGACTCAAACACAACCAACTGAGCCACGCAGATGGCTCCTGAAAGTAAAATATTTTAAATAAGGACTAGTCAACAACAAAATTATAAATTTCAATGGCAAACTTAATTTTATCACACTAGAAGAAAGTTTTCCTGTCAGAATGGCTAACATTAACTCAGGCAACAACAGATGTTGGCAAGGATGCGGAGAAAGAGGATCTCTTTTGCACTGCTGGTGGGAATGCAAACTGGTGCAGCCACTCTGGAAAACAGTATGGAGGTTCCTCAAAAAATTGAAAATAGAACTACCTTACAACCCAGTAATTGCACTACTAGGTATTTACCCAAGGGATACAGGTGTGCTGTTTCAAAGGGACACACGCACCCCAAAGTTTATAGCAGCACTATCAATAATAGCCAAAGTATGGAAAGAGCCCAAATGTCCATCGATGGATGAATGGATAAAGAAGATGTGGTGTAAAGGCAAGGGAATTAAAAGCAAAAATGTACTGGGACCTTATGAAGATAAAAAGCTTCTGCACAGCAAAGGAAACAACCAACAAAACTAAAAGGCAACCAACGGAATGGGAAAAGATATTTGCAAATGACATATTGGACAAAGGGCTAGTATCCAAAATCTATAAAGACCTCACCAAACTCCACACCCGAAAAACAAATAATCCAGTGAAGAAATGGGCAGAAAACATGAATAGACACTTCTTGAAAGAAGACATCCAGATGGCCAACAGGCACATGAAAGAGGCTCAGTGTCACTCCTCATCAGGGAAATACAAATCAAAACCACACTCAGATATCACCTCACACCAGTCAGAGTGGCCAAAATGAACAAATCAGGAGACTATAGATGCTGGAGAGGATGTGGAGAAACGGGAACCCTCTTGCTCTGTTGGTGGGAATGCAAACTGGTGCAGCCGCTCTGGAAAACAGTGTGGAGGTTCCTCAAAAAATTAAAAATAGACCTACCCTATGACCCAGCAGTAGCACTGCTAGGAATTTACCCAAGGAATACAGGAGTACTGATGCATAAGGGGCACTTGTACCCCCAATGTTTATAGCAGCACTCTCAACAATAGCCAAATTATGGAAAGAGCCTAAATGTCCATCAACTGATGAATGGATAAAGAAATTGTGGTTTATATACACAATGGAGTACTATGTGGCAATAAGAAAGAATGAAATATGGCCCTTTGTAGCAACGTGGATGGAACTGGAGAGTGTGATGCTAAGTGAAATAAGCCATACAGAGAAAGACAGATACCATATGGTTTCACTCTTATGTGGATCCTGAGAAACTTAACAGAAACCCATGGGGGAGGGGAAGGAAAAAAAAAAAAGAGGTTAGAGTGGGAGAGAGCCAAAGCATAAGAGACTCTTAAAAACTGAGAACAAACTGAGGGTTGATGGAGGGTGGGAAGGAGGGGAGGGTAGGTGATGGGCATTGAAGAGGGCATCTTTTGGGATGAGCACTGGGTGTTGTATGGAAACCAATTTGACAATAAATTTCATTAAAAAAATGTATATATATATATATATACACCACATCTCTATACACACACACACACACACACACACACACACACACTAGAGTATTACTCAGCAATCAAAAAGAATGAAATCTTGCCATTTGCAACTATGTGGATGGAACTAGAAGGTATTACGCTAAGCAAAATTGGTCAGTCAGAGAAAGACAAATATCATATGACTTCACTCATATGAGGACTTTAAGATACAAAACAGATGAACATAAGGGAAGGGAAACAAAAATAATATAACAACAGGGAGGGGGACAAAACAGAAGAAACTCATAAATATGGAGAACAAACAGAGGGTTACTGGAGGGGTTGTGGGAGGGGGCATGGGCTAAATGGATAAGGGGTAAGGGGCATTAAGGAATCTACTCCTGAAATCATTGTTGTACTATATGCTAACTAACTTGGATGTAAATTAAATAAAAATTTTTAATAAGAAGAAAGTGTTCCATCATAGAGAGTTGTTTGATCAAGGGCCTCCGTCCAAATTTTAGTCCTGAAGGTATCCTAGTCTCCAGTCATCCTGACATTATAGACTGGGTTCAAGTCCCTGCTCTACACCTGACTTCCTGTGTGACTTTGTTTTCCTCATTTCTCAAATAGAGATAATAGCTATGTCATAGTGACACAATACGACTAAGGGAGATACGTGTATAAAATGCTTACAAGAGTGCTTTGCACATAGTAAGGACTTGATAAACAGCAACTGTTACAATGTTTAAATTTCAGTAAAGAATTTCATTAATATAGTCACAAGAGAGATCTGAAAGCAAAGATGAGTCAGATTTTAAGAAAACATCATCCAGCTTCTCCAAAGAAACTTTAATCTCCTGGCTTGGCAGACTACACTCTAGGACATGAAAAGAATTTAGCAAATGAGATCACTGAGCCAACAGTAGGTATCATTAAGGAATCTTAGCAAATGAGAAGAAGCTGGTGAAGTGAAGGAAAGTCCCAATTTTCAAAATAACACAGAATGCACATTCTGCAAACTACAGAACTGTTGACCACAACAACACTGTAGAACAGACCATTAAAATATATAGTCACTTAAGGAATGCTATGGGGCTACTACTAGGAATGAGTTAGTCCAAATAATTTCCTTGCTCTCACAGCAGACTAATAAATCTAGAAGATATGAGAGATATGGGATAGCAAGAAAAAAGCCTTTGACAGTAGGTTTATATTATCCTTTGGACAGAAGAAGAAATACAGATCGAGT
Source organism: Neofelis nebulosa (assembly GCF_028018385.1). Lineage (NCBI taxonomy): Eukaryota > Metazoa > Chordata > Mammalia > Carnivora > Felidae > Neofelis > Neofelis nebulosa. The sequence goes on from NC_080796.1 coordinate 30,986,858, forward strand.
GATAATACAAACAGATTCATTATCTGTTAAATGATTGCCAAATACTACTTTTAAGGGATATATATTTTTAATCCAGAAGGAAGTATCTAGTGACTTGTCCCAGGGACTTAGGTAAATCCTATTCTCGTAACCCTAATTTACTTGGATCAAGACACAAAGCAACCTTCGAAGAATGTCAATTCTCTAGGAGAAAGAACTTGTCGGCTGGTCCCCTACTCCATCCTTGGCTCCTAGAACAGGACCTGGCACCATGGAAGTTCATTAAATACTTGTTGAATGAACAAAAACTGTGTAAATAATATGAAGCTGAGAGAATTAATAAATACACTGAATCACTTAATCAGAATCCAAAAGGTCTTCACAGAACAGAATAACGGGCCAAATGAAACCTAAGTAATTTCCCAGGGTGGGGAAAACCTGGCTTTTAGAGTCAGCTGGACTCTGCTTTCCAACTTGGTTCGGACACCTGCCAAAGAGGGAGAAGGGTTTGTGGGCAGAGAATTGAGGTGGTTTCCACAGGAAAAACAAAAACATAAAATCTTCCACATAAGTCCAAAATTGATCAAGTACTTAGTGAGAGAAGATAAAAAGCAGGGTGCTGGGGGGTGGGAAGGGGCGCATATAACTACAGGAATTCTTAACTACAAAAATATAGTTCAGAATAATCAAACATGAGTTCCTATCTGGCCACGTTTGAGAGCAAAAGGAGGCACTGTTAATTATGCTAGGACAATGTACAAACTAGGGTTCCCCATGGCAAACTGGGGCATATGGTCACACTCTTTATAGGACACATCTAAAGCTCTAGACATTTGAGTGAATGAAGAGTTAAACAGATCAACAATTTGCTGTTAATAGGTTTAAAAATATATTAGCTCACTAAGTGCTTACCATATGCCTGGCACTGTTCTAAATCCTTCACATGTATTAACTCACTTAATACTCACAAAAATATTCTAGAGTATTATTATCCTACATAGAGATGAAAAAACTGAGGCACAGAGAATTTAAATAACTTTCCCAAGGTTACTATTCAGCTTACCCTAAGGCTTACACTAACTGAACAGACTCCAAAACTAGTGGCCCCTGAGTCCACATGTTTAACCACTACAACATACAGTCTCGGGCTGCGCTGAAATGTACTGAAGTGCATTCTGCTAACCAGGAAGAGAATAGTCCTGCTTGCCTCTGTTCCAGTCACAGTACAGCTAGAAACATGGTTTTGATTTGAGTTCCACGTTTTTCATACCAGCTAGGTACATTAGGGTGTATTAAGGAAGGCAAGGAGACACGAGACCATAGTTCACACGGATGGGCAACAGGAGCAAAAGAAAGTGTTTAGCTTAGAGAAGAAAAGACTCAGGGTGGTGGTCATGAGAACAGCTCAACCACATGTATGGCCATGGGGAAGAAAAGCCAGACTCTATTCAGTAGCTTTCAAACTTTTTTTAAGCATTGAAATTCAGTTCACACATGTAGTTAATTATATGGTTAAATAATTATGCAATCAAGACAAAGGTTTCATGAAAACCTTACTACTTAAGATACTCTCTGATATTTTTCTATTCTATTCTAATTCCATTCTACTCTATTTCCTCCTGTCCTCCTCCTCCTCCTCCTCCTCCTCCTCCTCCTCCTCCTCCTTCTTCTTCTTCTTCTTCTTCTTCTTCTTCTTCTTCTTCTTCTTCTTTCTCTTCTTCTTCTCCCTCTTCTCGTTCTTCCTCTTCTTCCTCTTCCTTTTCTTCCTCTTTTCTTCTCTTCCTCTTCTTCCCCATCTCCCTCTTCCCCTTCTTCCTCCTCCCCTTCTCCTCCTCCTCCTCCTCCTCCTCCTCCTCCTCCTCCTCCTCCTCTTTTAGTGCTGGTCATGTCCAACTAAAGTTATTTCACAACCCTGGATTTCAGCCTGAAACTTGAAACTTATTGCTTTATATGCTTCCAAAGAGAGAAACTAAAAAGAGGTGAATAGATATTACAGAAAAGTACATTTTAAGTTGACAGAACAATAACTAAGTAACAGTTAGGGCTGTTCAAAGTTGCAATGGGCTACTTCAGAGCAAAGGGAGTTCCCTCTCACTGTTAGTAATGTAAGTATCCCATCATAGGCTGGGTATAGAATAGAAGGGATTCAAGTATTAGTTAAATGGGTAAAATAGAAGAACATTTGTTTTCTTTCCAAACCCAAGATCTCATTATTCTAAATCATATTTTTGTAATAAAAATAACACTTTCCCTTCAACAATGTCCATTTTCCAAAATATTCAGGTATGTTCCAAGCTACCAAGACATAAGTAAAAAAGGAAGTTTAGAAGGAAAACATGGAAAGAAAGAGGTTTGAGGGGAAAAAGAAGGGAGGAAAGGGGAAATTGGAGAAAAGAAAAAAGAGAACAAAGAGAGAAAAGGGAGAAATAAAACCATATAGAATTTAAGTGTTTCCTACATAAACTGAAGAATTTTGCCTTCAAAATAAAGTCTAAATCCCTACTTTCCCAGTTCCAACAAAATGTAAATTGGGTTCATCCAGAGTGCAAGATTCCTGAGTATGCTACATGAGAAAAAGAAATAAAAAAGGCATCTGAAAATCACTCTATGCTCTATAATTAGCTCTGATGGTTTTCTTTTAGATCATTCTGGATGATCAGATCAGAACAGAAGAGCTGAGACTGGATCAGGACTTGATGTGTAAAATAGCTTTCAAAAGAATTTGGTCAATCCTTTTTGACAAGTATACACATTGCAACAATCTTCAAAGGCAACTCTGGAAGAGCCTCCTGACTCTTTTTGAAGATACTGCCAAGAAAGGCAAGAGAGCAAGTTTGAAGAAAAATCTAAATAAGGACAAAATGATTGAAAGAAGGACACCAACATGAACCCCAATTGATACAACTAATAAAGATTACAAATTCCACTAGACTACTGAGCAGCCATCCAACTCATAATTTCTGTGGGCTCATTATGAACACACAGTGCTGTCTTGCCACCAGACACCTTGTTTAACCTTCAAAGCCATTGTCAATAATCAAATGCTAACACCACTGGCACAGGGCTAGGGGTTGCTTTCTGAGTTAGACTGATGTCTTAGTGGTGATATTGGCAGGGCTCTCTAAAAAAAAAAAAAAAAAGAAAATCCAAACTGGGGTAAATGATCCATCCAATACTGCCAAGAGTTCTCTGGATGCTTTTTGCCATACTCAATTTCCTTACAAGGTCTCAGAGTTAAAGAGTACATGGACTAGGACAGCCACAATCTAACCACAGCTGGTTGTGTTTGGTATACAAGGAGATGGTTACTCATGAATTAAACAAATAAAATTAAATCAAAGGGTATCCTCTACTGTAAATTCCTTCTTCTGACAAAATGAGTGATTCAGTATTTATCTTCAATTAATACTATAGGTATATATATATAATCAACATGGAATAGAAAGTCTTTGGAATTTATATACTCAATAAATTAAGCGTTTTAAAAATGAAGTGGAAAGTTAGAAACTTTTTGTTAAGACCATCTGGACATCTTAGAAATCTGAATCCTGAGTTGGACCCATTCCCACATTGCTATAAACTATGCTACAAACTCTCAAATCAGAAATAGAGTCCTTTGTAGAAAGATAAGTCCAGAAAATAAACTGAAACCAGACTTAAGATTGGCAGGTCAGTGAAGACAGAGACTTGGAAACAGAAGAAAAAGAATAGTGGTTGACATAATTCAGGTAGGTTGAAATTCAAAACATTCTGGGACCTTGGCAACATAGACCAGCTGGAGCAAGATGAAGCCAAAACCAGGCCAGGCACAGTCTAGTGAAACACATACAAGCTCCAGAAGTCTGTCTGCCAGGTGGACACCCGATGTGCCTTGTCCAAAGACAGCAAATTCACACTTGATTCAGGCAGACATTGTGAACAGAAGGGGGAATTTAAGGGGCAAGGCCATGAAGGTATAGACTCCCAGTCACAGGAAAACTTCTATTTCTAGCAATACTGTGATCTAAGTACACAGAAAAACCTAGAGTTGTTGGAAAATATAACAAAGATCCTAAATGTATGGGTAAGTCACAAAGAAGGGAAATTATAGAACCGAGCAAGGGAAGAATATAAACATAAATATGTTACACAGACTGTCCAGAGACTATTTGTTGATACTGGTAAGCAAAAAGTCTGAGTTTTTATAGCCATATAGAAAGAGATGATAAAGCCTTGGGTTTGCTTAAAGGCAAAAAGGGGAACAGAGACTCTCTCTGTAGTCCTCAAAGTGCTACTCCCTCAATAAAAATATATGACAAGGAATCTGTCTATCTCAACATAGACTCTTGGGGGGTTGGAGGGGGGAAGCATCTTCAAACATAAGGTTCAAATTTATACTACCTAACTGAAGAGGAAGAAACACTTTCAGCACTACCCTGATACCAAAGCCAGACAAGGACACTATCAGAAAAGAAAATTATAATCCAATATCCCTGATGAATATAGATGTGAATATTCATAATAAAATACTAGCAAATTAGCACATTAAAAGGGTCATACCCCATGATCAACTGGGATTTATCCCTGGAATGCTAGGATAATTCAACATATATAGGTTAATGTCATATACCACATTAACAGAATGATGAATAAAAATTACATGATCATTTCAATAGATGCAGAAAGGCATTTGACAAAATTCAACATCCTTTCATAAGTCTTCAACAGATTAGGAATAGAAGGAACACACTTCAACAAAATAAAGGCCACATATGACAAATCGACATAATATCATACTCAATGGTAAAGTTAAAAGCTTTTCCTCTAAAATCAGGAACAACACAAGACTGCCCACTCTCACCACTTCTATTCAACATAGTACTGCAAATCTTAGCCACAGCAATTAAGTAAGAAAAAGAAATAAAAGGCATCTAGATTGGAAATGAAGAAGTAAAATTATCTCTGTTTGCAGATGACATAGTGTTCTATGTAGAAAACCGTAAAAACTCCACACAAAAATACCTGTTAGAACTAATAAATGAATTCAGTAAAGGAGCAGGATACAAAATCAACATACAAGTCATTTGCATTTCTATGCACTAACAACAATATATCTGAATAAAATTAAAAAAGCAATCCCATTTATAATAGCATCAGAAACAATAAAATACTTAGGAATAAATTTAACCAAAAAGGTGAAAGACCTCTACACTGTAAACTACAAGACACTGATTAAAGAAACTGAAAAAAACACAAATAAATGGAAAGATATTCCATGTTCTTGCACTAGAAAAATTAATATTCTTAAAAAAACATCCATACTACCCAAAGTGATCTACAAATTCAGTGCAATCCCTATCAAAATTCCAATGGCATTTTTCACAGAAATAGAAAAATATCCTAAAATTTATATGAAACTACAAAGACCCAGAATAGCCAAAGCAATCCTGTGAAAGAAGAATAAAGCTGGAGGCATCATACTTCTTGATTTCAATTTATATTACAAAGCTACAGTAATCAAAAGAGTATGGTACTGGCACATAAACTAATGGAACAGAATAAAAAGCCTAGAAATAAGCCATGTATATACAGTCAACTAATTTTTGACAAGGGCACCAAAACACACACTGGGAAAGGGCAGTCTCTTAATGGTGTTGGGAAAACTAGACAGCCACATGAAACCAGACCTCTATCTTACTCTACTCATAAAAGTTAACTGGAAATGTATCAAAGACTTAAATGTAAACCTAAAACCATAAAATTCCTAAAAGAAAACATCGGGAAAAAACTCCCTGACATTGGTCTTAGCAATGAGTTTTTGGATAAGACACCAAAAACACAGGCAACAAAAACTAAAATAAACGAGTGAGACTACATTAAACTAAAAGCTTCTGCACAGTAAAAGCAACAATCAATAAGTTAAAAAAGTAACCCATAGAATGGGAGAAATTATTCACAAACCATATACCTGACAAGGAGTTAATATCCAAAATATATAAAGAACTCGGAATTCAATAGCATAAAAGCATATAATCCAGTTTAAAAATAGACAAAAGATCTGAAATGACATTTTTCCAAAGACAAACAAATGGCTAATAAGCACATGAAAAGGTGTTCAACACCACGAATCATCAGGGAAATGCAAATCAAAACCACAATAAGATATGACCTCACACCTGTTAAGATGGCTATTATGAAAAAGACAAAAGACAACAAATGTTGATGAGAATGTGGAGAAAAGGGAATCCTTATACACTGTTGGTGGAAATGCAAATTGATGCAGCCATTATGGAAAACAGTATAGCAGTTCTTCATGAAATTAAAAATAGAATTACCACATGATCCAGCAATCCCACTCCTGGGTATATATCCACAAAAACTGAAATCAGTATCTTGAAGAGATATCTGCCCTCCCATGTTCATTGCAGCATTACTTATAAGAGCCAAGATATAGAAACAACTTAATGTCCATCAATAGATAAATGGATAAAGAAAACGTGGAGTATATATTCAGTGCAATATTATTCAGCCATTAAAAAAAGGAAATCTTGCCATTTGCAACAATATGGATGGTCCTTGAGAGCATTATGCTAAGTGAAATAAGCCAAAGACCAACACTGTATGGTATTACTTACATGTGGAATCTTAAAGAAAAAAAAAAAAGAAGAAGAAGAAAAAGGAAAGAAAGTAAAACCTTATTTCATAGAAACAGAATAAAATGGAGGTTACCAAGGGTTGGGGGGAGGGATAAATGGAAAGATGTAGGTCAAAGGGCACAAACTTTCAGTTATAAGTTGAATAAGTTCTGAGAATCTAATGTACAGCATGGTGACTATAATTAATAATATGGTATTGTATACTTATGTTCTTGAAAGTTGCTGACATTAGACCTTAAGCATTCTCACCACAAAAATAAATAAACAAAACCCCAGAGTTAACTATGTGAGGTGATGAACGTGTTAATTAACTTGATCTTGGTAATCCCTCCATAATGCATATGTACATAAAATCATCACTTTTTACACTTTAAATATATACAATTATGTTTATCCATAAAGTTGGGGGAAAACCCCAAAAACAAATATCAAATTGGCTTTGTTGATACTCTACATTTAAAACGTTTTTCTACTGTTAAAAAAAAAAATGTATACTACTAACATAGTTCAGGAACCCAGAGATGAGAAATTGATATTAAGGCGATCCAGGGCTAGAAACACACTTGTAGTGCCTAAAAATTAAGGGCAAATTCTTCTAGAGCAGTGGTTCTCAACCATGACTGCAAAATTTTTTGTTTGTTTGCTTGTTCGTTTTTTATGACTATGGAGCTTTAAAAACGCTAATATGTAAGTTTCATACTCATAGTATTTGAGTTAACTGGTCTGGGGTTCAAGCTGCCATTCTAATTTTTAAAGGTTCACTAGGTGATTCTAATGTGCAGAAAAGATTAAGAACCACTGTTGTGGAGCATATCTTCATTGCAGACCACACAGGATCCCCACCAAGCATGACTTAAAAAACAAAATTTTACAACACCCAAAGGAACAATTCACCATGAGCGAGAGCAGGCAGAAATAACAAAAAGCAGAGTTAAATTCCCAAGAACATTAAATAATAGAAGTATTTCTTACAAACTATATAATAAGAACATTTAAAATAATTAAAGATTAAAAAGGTAAAAAACATGAAAATGGAGAAAAATACAGGCACAAAATAAAGCTTCTAGAAATTATATACATACAATGTAATATATGTATATATTCAGTGGCTTTTCTTTTTTAAATCCAAGTGAGTTAACATATAGCGTAATAACGATTTCAGGAATAGAATTTAGTGATTCATTACTTATATATAACACCCAGTGCTCATCCCAATAAGTGCCCTCCTTAATGCCCATTGCCCATTTAGCCCAAATCCCCTACCCAACACCCCACCAGCAACCCTGTTTGTTATCTATTGTTTTTATTTATTTAAAAAATTTTTTGTAATGTTCATTTATTTGAGAGAAAGACAGCACATGAGCAGAGGAGGGGCAAAGAGAGAGGGAGAGAGAGAATCCCAAGCAGGCTCCATGCTGCCAGCCCTGAGCCCGATGCAGGGCCCGAACTCATGAACTGTGAGATCATGACCTGAGCCAAAACCAAGAGTTGGATGCTTAACTGACTGAGCCACCCAGGTGCCCCTATTCTCTGTATTTAAGAGTCTCTTATGGTTGGTCTCCCTCTCTCTTTTTATCTTATTTTTGCTTCCCTTTCCCTATGTTCATCTGTTTTGTTTCTTAAATTCTACATATGAATGAAATCATATCATATTTGTCTTCTCTGACTGACTTATTTCGCTTAGCATAATACACTCTAGTCCCATCCACGTTGTTGCAAATGGTAAGATTTCATTCTTTTTGATTGCTGAGTAATATTCCAGTGTGTATATATATATACCACATCTTTATCCACTCATCAGTCAATGGACATTTGTGCTCTTTCCATACCTTGACTATTGTGGATAGTGCTGCTATAAACATTGGGGTATATGTGCCCCTTTGAATCAGCATTTTTGTATCTTTTGGATAAATACCTAGTAGTGCAATTGCTGGGTCTTAGGGTAGTTCTATTTTTAATTTTTTGAGGAACCTCCATACTGTTTTCCAGAGTGGCTGCACCAGTTTGCATTCCCACCAACAATCCAAAAGAGATCCTCTTTTTCCACAGCCTCACCAACATCTGTTGTTGCCTGAATTGTTAATTTGAGCCATTCTATATTCAGTGACTTAAAAAAATAAACCAATAAATGGATTAAATTTAGGTGGGTTGTATATACTTTTTATGTTTATTTATTTATTTTGAGAGTGAGAGAGACAATGAGCTGGGGAGGGGCAGAGAGAGAGGGGGACAGAGGATCTAGAAGCAGGCTCTCCACTGACAGCAAAGAGCCAGACACAGAGCTCAAACTCATGAACCATGAGGTCATGACCTGAGCTGAAGTCAGATGCTTAACCGACTGAGCCACCCAGGCTCCCCAAATTTAAGTGGATTAAATAGCATATTAACAGACTTGTAGAGAAAAGCAGAAAACTAGATGATTGATCTGGAGAAAATACATAGAATGCAGTATTGACAGGTGAATAATAGGAATTACAGCAGAAAATTAAGAGTTCTGTAAGAAGTTTCCATATATAACTAATCGATGTTCCAAAAGAAGAGAAAAGAGACAATGGAGGATACAAATACTTCGAGAGATAATGGCTAAGTGTTTTCCAGAATTCATGAAAAATAAGAATCACCAAACTTGGATTTCAAGCAGGAGAAATAAAACTAAATCCATACTTAAACACATGTTAAAACTATAAAACATAAAAGGCAAGGAATTGTCTTAAAAGTCACCAGAGAACAGGTAATATCTACAAAGAAACAATTAGACTGACAACAGACTTCTTAACAGCAAGCACTTAAGAGGATTTTCAGAGCTCACCATATCCTCTACCTATTGTGTCCATGGCCATGATATTTTCTCTCCGCTTCCACAGACTCTAGTACTAACTGAAGGATGAGATTGGACTGAGCTCAACTCAGCGCTATCAGTGACTTCACTTGGAAGAAACTGGCACAAGAGGAGCTGAAAGCAGTGAGAAGCTAAATATCAAATTTCTTGATAAGCATGGTGCCCTTGGAGATTTATTGGGGGTTAGTTATGCAAATGAAGAAACAGAAGTACTACAGAATCCCATCCACTGTGTACTCCCTTCCTGTCAAATGGCAAGCTAAAAAGAAACTAGTCTTTCTAAATTGATGTCAAATGCTTCCTTTCACTGACAATACCAAGTGTTGTCAAGGATGTAGAATAACTGGAATGCTCGTATGTTGCTACTGGGAATTTAAAACAATAAAGTACTTTGGAAAACAGTTTGACAGTTTTTAGAAAGTCAAGATCCATTTATCTTGCAACCTAGCAATTCCACTCTTAGTATTTGTCTAAGAGGAATAGAAACATATGTCCACACAAAGACTTAGACATGAATGTTCGGAGCATCTTTTTCATAATAGCCCCAAATTAGAAACAATACAAATGTCCATCAACAAATGAACAGATAAATTATAGCATATCTATACAATGAAATATTACTCACTATTAAAAAGTAACAAGCTACTGATATACACAATCACGTGGGTGAATCTCAAAAATGTGCTGAGCAACAAGTGAAAGATGCCAGAATTCATACTTTATGATTTCATGTATGTGAAACTTGGGAAAAAAACATATCCAATTTGGGGCACCTTGGTGGCTCAGTCAGTTAAGCGTCCAACTTCAACTCAGGTCATGATCTCATGGCTTGTGGGTTCAAGACCTGTGTCAGGCTCTGTGTTGACAGCTCAGAGCCTGGAGCTGCTTCAGATTCTGTGTCTCCCTCTCTGCCTATCCCCCACTCACACTCTGTCTCTGTCTCTCAAAAATAAATAAACATTAAAAAATTTATAAAAAATAAATTAAAAATATATTAAGTTAAAAATAATAAATCTATATTAACAGCAAAATGATAATACTTCCTTAGAGCCATTAGGAAGGGTGATTGATGGGGAAGAAAGGGACCCAAGGAAAATTGGGGCTTGATGGAACTGTTTTTTATTTTTATTGTAACGCTGGTAACATGAATATATACATATGTCAAAACTCATAGAACTGCATACTTAGAATGGGTGTAAATTATGCCTCAATGAAATTGGTTTAAAAAAAAAGTTCTTTTCTCCTGACAGAAACATTTTTCAGTTGTTTTTATCATCTCATCATGACACACTTTTACTATGTTTGCTTCTCTTTCTTGACTTTATCATTGTCTCACTTTTGAAATTTGATTTTTCCCATTTATCTTAAAGCTAGAACATAAATTTGACTTTTTTTTTTTTTTTTTGCTCAAAAAGTAGGACATGATCGAGGGGTTATGGAATAAAGAAGAGTTTTAGAGTGCTCTGGGTTCAAATCCCAGCTCTACCAATTATTAGCTATGTCATCTTGAGCAACACTTTGAACCTCAGTTTCCTTACCTGTAAAATGGAAATTGTAATAATATGCACCTCTCAGGGATGTAAGGCATGTAAAATTTTTGGCACAAAGTAGGCATTCAGTAAATGTTAATCTCTACTTAACAAATAATATTTTCATTAAATTATTTATCATTTATTTATTTTCAATGTCTACTTATTCATTTTGAGAGAGAGAGAGAGAGAGAGAGAATCCCAAGCAGGCTCGGTGCTGCCAGCCCAGAGCCCAACGCAGGGATCTATCCACGGAACCATGAGACCATGGCCTGAGCCGAAATCAAGAGTGAGACGCTTAACCAACTGAGCCAACCAATCACCCCTTAAATTCTTTATCATTTATATTATAAGATAGCCAGAGGAATTAACTTAAATAAAATTTAGTGAACTTAGTTAAGTAGAGTCACTACCTAATAGTGACAAATCAAATGGAAGAAGTACATGAGAGCAATGTCACTCAAAGCTGAGTCTGTGACCTGTGTGCATTTATAAACTGTTACCAGGGTGAACGATGTAAGTACAGAAATTGAGAGTAAATATTTAGAAACTTTTAGAGATGACCCTGAATGATTTATATCAGAAAAGTGATTTAGAGTTTAAATCATGGGAGAAAGTTCTAGAATAATTGCTCAGATTAAGAAACTTGAGCCAGAATGCAAAGCAACACATTATTTCCTTCATCAAGAAAATCGTACTATGAAAAAAAAAAAGTCGAAAAAGTTGAAATAATCAATGTGTTTTTACACAGTAAAAACTATGAATTACATAAAGGTTAATGTATTACATTTGAAATCATTCTGTTTATGTGATAATATGGAAGCCGATCACCAACAACTGCTTCCCATGCTAGGGACAATGGTTATCCAGGGGGAAAGTTGTGTAGAGAATGTTTGAATTATTGAATAAACTCTCAGAGCTACTTCAGGCAAGAAACTAGTCTGGGCCCAACGTTTTAAAGATAAAGTATATTAGACAGTCAGTTGCCTATTTGTCTGAAATCACATGTTAACAATCTCAATATTTTCAAACAAGGAAGAAATCCCAACATGTTTTTCAATAGCAGATGACTGAAAGTCAAAATAAGTATTACAAGTGTGGAACGACAGTTTCCAGAGATTGTTATATCATGTCTCATAATTTTCACGACTATCATCAATGCAACACATAATAATTTTGATAGAGTATCTATGCATAGGAAATTCATGGGACCATCAACTAGTCCTTTCATTGAAAGATAACTGAAATTTAATGTAACCTTATAGGATAAATTGTTGGAACTGGCTACTGATGAATTTTGAAAATACAGTACCACTCGCTTTGTTTTTTAAAACTGCTAAAAATGAATACCTTGAGCTTGTGAAATTGTTTTAAAATCTCTTCCTCTACTCCTACCAACATACCTCTTGAAACCGGCTGTCCCTATTATAATGCTACCAAAACAAACACAGAATCAGTTTGGATATATTTTATATCCTGCAAATAGTGTTATCATCGACTGGGCCTAGATTCAATAAAGTAACAAGCAAAAAGCCAGTTGGTTGGTCACAATAAAAATTTTATAAGTGGATCTATATGATTCTCATAAAATGTGTATATATAGGACACTGAAAACGTATATGTATTATATCCCTCAAAATTTTTTTGTTTAATATAACTAGAGTATAATAACAGCAATAGTGATTCTCTATATTAGTCATCTGTACATATACTTTCAAGAAACAACATGTACAGTTTTGGTATTTTTTTCTTTTTTCCTATGTTATATTTGTTCTGTTTATATTTACATAAAGATAGACATATGGACAAATGGGACAAAATAAAGAGCCCAGAAATAAACCCACACCCATACAGTCAAATGATCTTTGATGTGGGTGCCAAGACTACACAATGGGAAAAGGATGGTCTCTTCAACGAAAGGTGTTAGGAAAACTGAACACCCGTATGCACAAGAATGAGATTGGACCCTTATCCTATACCATGCACACACACACACACACACACACACACACCCCAAAATGTATTAAAGATTTAAACATAAGATCTGAAACCATAAAACTCCTAGAGGAAAATAGACAGGAAAAGCTTCAGAACATTGGTCTTAGCAATGATTTCTTGGATACAACATCAAAAGCATAAGCAACACAAGCAAAATTAGACAAGTGTTCCATTTCCATTTACTGAAATGTGATTTAAAACTTTTAGATCTTTTGATCTATTTATTTTTTAACGACTTCTTTTTAAAATGAGCTTATGATTTCTACATCTTTCTTGTTCATTTTTCTATAAAATCACTTTCATTGAATTTCACAAAATGATTAGTATATGATGGTGTATCAACTTAAATTGGGCCTTCCCCACAGATAGTTTGAAAGCTTTTCTAGAGCATCTGTTCAGATTCTGGGAGTAAAGATGGTGCCTTTACCCTGCACTTTTCCTCAGCTTGAGTTTTAAGGATTACCTTTGATTCTAAACATTTGTTGGTGTTAGCTAGGATAAAGAGGGAAACCAACATGGAAGAATTCTGCAAGCATGTGGTTTTAGCAAATTAAGGGTTGTCCAAGAGACAGTTTCCCACTGTTAAGACTGTGCTGCCACCTTGTGGCCTTTCTGCTTCTAATCACAAACTAGGACATTCATCCTTCGCTTTTTTTTTTTTTTTTGTCTTTTCCTCTCAACTCTGACACTTGTCTTATCCCATTTTTCCTACCTAATTCCTTAGTGGGCCCCATGAAATCTACTGAATTCTCTGTTCTTCTTTATTTCATGCTTGCTTTCTTCCTTCAGTTTAGAGAATTTCTTCCTGCTACATGAATGTGGGAATTATTATTCAGTGTCAACCAAACCACTATGAAAGCAGTGAATTATAGAATTAATTGGGCACAGTACACTCAAATTAAAGTAAGAAAACGGGCAATAAAACAAATTATTAAAATCACTTTACAGACAGCAACTAGCAACATATAAGCCATCTTAGTGAGATGTATCCCAAGTTGGGATGCCAGAACATAGATTAGAAACAATTCTGGGATGTTAAACTGAGTAAAGCTCTTTTAAAAAATATATGTCCATGTAAGAGAGTTTTACCTTTGTAAAGCTTTTTCATTATAATGGCATATTACTTTGATATAGATAATATACATCATAACTCATCTGAATGAAGATGAAAAATGGCAAGGTAACAAAGGAAGACAGAAGAAAGGAGTCTGTTTGGGGGAATAGATGTTTCTTCAAAGTTTTCCTTTCTTGTGCATGTCAACTTAGCAATAAGAATTGTGAGAAAGAACCCCATGTTCAAGGTCCTTCATTTCCTTGTGGTTAAATTCCGTTTTCAAAATCATTCTGTGCAATCCAAATGGAGTTTTGCAAAGTGGATCTTCCTTTGGAATTTTCCTTTTTTTTTTTTTTAATTTATTTATTTTTTATTTTTTAATATATGAAATTTACTGTCAAATTGGTTTCCATACAACACCCAGTGCTCATCCCAAAAGGTGCCCTCCTCAATACCCATCACCCACCCTGCCCTCCCTCCCACCCCCCATCAACCCTCAGTTTGTTCTCAGTTTTTAAGAGTCTCTTATGCTTTGGCTCTCTCCCACTCTAACCTCTTTTTTTTTTTTTTTTTCCTTCCCCTCCCCCATGGGTTTCTGTTAAGTTTCTCAGGATCCACATAAGAGTGAAACCATATGGTATCTGTCTTTCTCTGTATGGCTTATTTGACTTAGCATCACACTCTCCAGTTCCATCCACGTTGCTACAAAAGGCCATATTTCATTTTTTCTCATTGCCACGTAGTATTCCATTGTGTATATAAACCACAATTTCTTTATCCATTCATCAGTTGATGGACATTTAGGCTCTTTCCATAATTTGGCTATTGTTGAGATTGCTGCTATAAACATTGGGGTACTATGCATCAGTACTCCTGTATCCCTTGGATAAATTCCTAGCAGTGCTATTGCTGGGTCATAGGGTAGGTCTATTTTTAATTTTCTGAGGAACCTCCACACTGCTTTCCAGAGCGGCTGCACCAATTTGCATTCCCACCAACAGTGCAAGAGGGTTCCCGTTTCTCCACATCCTCTCCAGCATCTATAGTCTCCTGATTTGTTCATTTTGGCCACTCTGACTGGTGTGAGGTGGTATCTGAGTGTGGTTTTGATTTGTATTTCCCTGATAAGGAGCGACGTTGAACATCTTTTCATGTGCCTGTTGGCCATCCGGATGTCTTTAGAGAAGTGTCTATTCTGGAATTTTCCTATACCCAACAGATGTAGTAAAAATGGTGGCTCATGCATAAGAGTAAAACTGGACTCTTACATCACACCATATACAAAAACCAACACAAAATGGATTAAAGACAAATAAAAGCTGAAACTGTAAAACTACTAAAAAAGAAAACAGGAAAAAGGTTCTCGACATTGGTCTTGGTAATAAATTTTTGAATATGACACCAAAAGTGAAAGCATCAAAAGCAAAAGTAGACAAGTGGGACAACATGATGCTTAAAAGCTTCTGCAAGGCTAAAGAAACTTAATCAGCAAAGTGAAAAGGCAACCTACAGAATGGCAGAAAGCATTTGCAAACAAGGTATGACCTACAGAATGGCAGAAAACATTTGCAGACAACATATGCGATAAGGGGCTAATAGCCAAAATATATAAGGAAGTATATAATAGCAAAAAGAAACCAAATAATCTAATCAGTAAGGAAATGTAAATCCAATCCACAACGAAATATCACCTCACACCTGTTCAGATGGCTATTATCAAAAAGACAAAAGATTGGTGCCTGGGTGGTTCAGTTGGTTGAGAGTCTGACTTCAGCTCAAGTCATGATCTCGTGGTCTGTGGGTTCGAGCCCCACGTCGGGCTCTGTG
Source organism: Neofelis nebulosa (assembly GCF_028018385.1). NCBI lineage: Eukaryota > Metazoa > Chordata > Mammalia > Carnivora > Felidae > Neofelis > Neofelis nebulosa. The sequence goes on from NC_080796.1 coordinate 31,002,719, forward strand.
CTGACACCTCAGAGCCTGGAGCCTGCTTCGGATTCTGTGTCTCCCTCTCTCTCTGCCCCTCCCCCACTCATGCTCTGTCTCTCTCTCTCTCTCTGTCAAAAATAAATAAACATTAAAAACGTTAAAAAAAAAAGGCAAAAGATAACAAAGTGTTGGTGATGACATGGAAAAGGGAACCCTTCTATACTGTGAGAATGTAAGTTGGTAGAGCCATTATAGAAAACAATATGGCAGTTTTTCAAGAAATTAAAAATAAACTACCATGTGATCTGGCAATCCCACTTCTGGGTATTTATCCAAAAGAACGAATCAGTATCCCAAGGAAATATCTGCACTCCCATATTCATTGCAGTGTTATTCACAACAGTCAAAATATGGAAACAACCTAAATGTCCATAGACAGATGAATGAAAAAAGAAGATGTGGTATATACATACAATGGAATATTCAGCCTTTAAAAAAAAATCCTGGCATTTGCCACAACGTGGATGAACCTGATGGACGTTATGTTTCATGAAATAAGCCAGAAACAGAAAGACGCACACTGTATAATGTCATTTATATGTGGAATCTAAAATACACTCATAGGAGCGCCTGGGTGGCCAATCGGTTGAGCGGCCAACTTCAGCTCACGTCATGATCTCGCAGTCTGTGAGTTCAAGCCCATGTCAGTCTCTGTGCTGACAGCTCAGAGACTGGAGCCTACTTTGGATTCTGTGTCTCCCTCTCTCTCTGCCCCTCCCCCACTCACACTCTGTCTCTCTCTCTCTCTCAGCAAATGAATAAACATTAAAAAAAATTTTTTTTCACAATCCCAGACTTAAGCTATACTACAAAACTGTAATCATCAAGACAGTATGGTACTGGCACAAGAACAGACACTCAGATCAATGGAACAGAATAGAGAACCCAGAAATGGACCCACAAATGTACGGCCAACTAATCTTTGACAAAGCAGGAAAGAATATCCAGTGGAATAAAGACAGTCTCTTCAGCAAGTGGTTCTGGGAAACCTGGACAGCGACATCCAGAAGAATGAACCTGGACCACTTTCTTACACCAGACACAAAAATAAACTCAAAATGGATGAAAGACCTAAATGTAAGACAAGAAGCCATCAAAATCCTCGAGGAGAAAGCAGGCAAAAACCTCTTTGATCTTGGCCACAGCAACTTCTTACTCAACACGTCTCTGGAGGAAAGGGAAACAAAAGCAAAAATGAACTACTGGGACCTCATGAAAATAAAAAGCTTCTGCACAGTGAAGGAAACAATCAGCAAAACTAAAAGGCAACCGACAGAATGGGAGAAGATATTTGCAAGTGACATATCAGATAAAGGGTTAGTATCCAAAATCTATAAAGAACTTATCAAACTCAACACCCAAAAAACAAATAATCCAGTGAAGAAATGGGCGAAAGACATGAATAGACACTCCTCCAAAGAAGAATCCAGATGGCTAACCAACACATGAAAAAATGCTCACCATCACTCATCATCAGGGAACTACAAATCAAAACCACAATAAGATACCACCTCACACCTGTCAGAATGGCTACCATTAACAACTCAGGCAACAACAGATGTTGGTGAGGATGTGGAGAAAGAGGATCTCTTTGGCATTGTTGGTAGGAATGCAAGCTGGTGCGGTCACTCTGGAAAACAGTATGGAGGTTCCTCAAAAAACTAAAAATAGAACTACCCTATGACCCAGCAATTACACTGCCAGGCATTTATCCATGGGATACAGGTGTGCTGTTTCAAAGGGACACATGTACCCCCATGTTTATAGCAGCACTATCAACAATAGCCAAAGTATGGAAAGAGCCCAAATGTCCATTGTTGGATGAATGGATAAAGAAGATGTGGTATACATATACAATGGAGTATTACTCGGCAATCAAAAAGAATGAAGTCTTGCCATTTGCAACTACATGGATGGAACTGAAGGGTATTATGCTAAGTGAAATTAGTCAGTCAGAGAAAGACAAAAATCATATGACTTCACTCAGATGAGGACTTTAAGAGACAAAACAGATGAATATAAGGGAAGGGAAACAAAAATAATATAAAAACAGGGAGGGGGACAAAACAGAAGAGACTCACAAATATGGAGAACAAACTGAGGGTTATGGGAGGGGTTGTGGGAGGGGGGATGGGCTAAATGGGTAAGGGGCACTAAGGAATCTACTCTTGAAATCATTGTTGCACTATATGCCAACTAATTTGGATGTAAATTTTTAAAAATAAAAAATAAAATTAAAAAAAATTTTTTAATAAAATACACTCAGAAGCTTAGAGTAAAGTGTTGATTGCCAGGGGCTGGGGCAAAGAGGATATGGAGTAATGTTGGTCAAAGGGTACAAAGTTTCAGTTATGCAAGATGACTCAATTCTAAAGATCTAATGTACAGCATGGTGACTACAGTTAATAATACAATAATACAATATTGCATACTTGAATTTGCTAAGAGGGTAGCTCTTAAATGCTCTCATACAGCACCCCCCACCAAAAGATATCATTTCACAATGTAGAAATACATCAAAAGATCAAGATGGGGTGCCTGGGTGGCTCAGTCGGTTAAGCATCTGACTTCCGCTCAAATCATGATCTCACGGTCAGTGGGTTCAAGCCCCACATCGGGCTCTGTGCTGACAGCTCAGAGCCTGGAGCCTGTCTCAGATTCTGTGTCTCCCTCTTTCTCTGACCCTCCCCTGTTAATGCTCTCTCTCTGTCTCAAAAATAAATAAATGTTAAAAAAAATTTTTTTTAAAAAGATCAAGTTGTACGCCCTAAATTTAATACATAATTTTTATTTTTCAATTATCCCTCAATAGAGCTGTTTTTAAAAATGGTGGCTATGTAGGGATTACCCATCCCTAAAATTACCTAAAATGCAATTGGTAAATATACTAGTGGATAGAGGCTCATTTTTAAGGTAATATTTTTAAATGGGATGTCATTTATTAATGTTAAATAAAAGGTGAAATTTTGGTTTTATATTTACAAGTTTGCTGAGTTGTAAACTCAGGAGATACTATGAAAATGGAGGCAGGAGGTGAGAATGACAAAGGCATGATCAGCGGCCAGTCATGGGGAAGGAATGGGATACAACAGTGAGCACACACCAAGAAAAAAACATGGAAGACAATGTAACTGACAAATAACTAGCTGAGGAGTTAAGTGAATACACGTGAGACCCTTAAAAGGCAGAGATCAACATGAAACATCTAAACTAGAAGGAGCCCCCTAGAGGAGAAAGGACACTTGCTGTTGTGGAGACTGGGAGTTTGATGGAGGAACCAGTTAAGAGTGGTAACACTGCTGCAGGAAGCCTTCTAGGTGCTTCCATTATCGCTGATGGGCTATCTTCAGCATAGTATATATTTAAGAACTTTTTGGTGGTAGGTAATGGAAATACACAATAGTGATCACCACTGGTTCCTTCAAGTGGCCTGAGGAAGACGAAAGAGGGAGTAATTGGGAGAGGCCATAGACAATGAATTATGACTACCAACAAGTTCAATGTCCTAGGAGATGGTGTGGAGTTGAAGGGAGGCAAGGGAACAGAGGGGAAAAGGCTGAGTGGCTCTTCCATTAACTATGGAGAAAGGGCCACAACTGATCTGGAGGCAAAGTTTGCCTTAAGCTGGAAGGACCCACCTACATACCAATAGGAAGGATCTCCCAGAGAATGTGTAAGAGGAGAGAGACTACTAGCACATAATGACTCAGGTTTGGACAAACTGAAGAGCTTTCTCTTCAGGGACTGTGGACCTAGTAGTAAAAAGCGCCTCTTTTGGGGGAGATCAAGTCTCTGCTCCCTTTCATAGGTGCCTCCCTCTCCCAAAAGGGCAAGCCTCCTAAGAAAAGGCCCTTGTGCCTCCACAGGCAACACAACCAACAAACCATATCCACACATGAGGCCTGGCACTTATTCTGGATCAGGACAAAGACTCTGAGAGGCATGACTTCAGAGCTTGATTCTTATAGCCAGAGGGAGAAAAAAAAAAAAAAAAAAACCAAGACGTTCACATAAATAGTCAGATAGTATGCTTTTATCCAGACTGGAATATGCATTCATGTATATTTTCATCTTTGGAACAGGTGGTTTGAAATGCAAATAAAGTAATAAGTGTCAGAGCCGTATCCTAGCAGTAGCTGCTTTGCAAACGTTACCATGGCACCAATTCAACAGTGTTCTTAGAGGCAGCCATACCTCAGAAAGGTCTTTCTAACTTGGGACAGCAAAGTTCAAAGGAACTACTAGGCACAAACTACGAAAGAGTCCTGAACCAATACAGGAGGTGAAGATTTACAGCACAATTGCCCTCTGAAGCCGCTTCAAACAGGGCATGGTACTTAAAAGAGAAACGAAAGGAAACGGACTATCTTCTAGAACACCTGGAATGTGATCCAAGCCTGGAGACAAAATGATGGTAATTATAACTGCTAACATTTGTTTTTAGCTGCTAACAGATTGTGCACAGATTGGGAAGGGCAAACTCCATTCTCCAATTACTCCAGTGCAAACTGTGCTTTACCAGCACTCACTAAACCCTAGCTGGATGAAGAGAGAGCAGATTGTCCTCATGTATGTCTCATTTATGTTAAGTTAAGGAAGGCTGTCGTCCCAGGGCCGCAGTCCAGGGGCTACGCACAACCGGAAGCAAGGATCTGGGTTCTGCAGATCTCTGCCTCTTACTGCCCGTAGATCTGCTCTAAGAGGGTAGCACGCCTTTCCCAAGCACAGCCAGCGTGGGGGAAATGGACCAGCTAGTGGGGACACAGGATGCTGGGGAGACAAGTCTCAGCCAACCTGGCCTGTGAACCAACTAAGATTCCTAAGGTAGGCCCTGGGCTGAACAGGGCCCCTGCCTGGGTAGGGGGAGAATGAAAGGGCAGATATCAAAAGATAATAATACAAGATAGTCTGTGATCAGTGGCAAACTGATGATATACACCACAAAGTCTCTTAAGAGTTCAAAGGGGGCAGGTGTTCTTTCCCATTTCCCTTCAGATGAAGGTGATCAAAGAACAGTCTCTGGTGCTCACTTTGGCAGCACATATACTAAAATGGGAATGACACAGAGATTAGCATGGCCCCTGTGCAAGGATAACACCAAATTTGTGAAGCATTCCATTGAAAGAAAGAAAGAAAGAAAGAAAGAAAGAAAGAAAGAAAGAAAGAAAGAAAGAAAGAAAGAAAGAAAGACCCTCTGAAAAATTGAAGACTTCACCAATAGAGAACCACAGTTGGTCAACACTAAAAAGCCATTTAGCAAGAATGAAACTCCAGAGCTCCCTCCATTACATATAAAGGCCACTAGTCCTCAAGATCTCCTTACAGTAATAATGCACCATTCCTGGCTAAAATGGGAGAGGGAGCAAAAAGAAAGGAGTGCTTAGAAAAGCAATCAGGACTTTCCACACTGCCTTTACTTTGAAACACGCACAGACTTATGCTTCCCATAAGGGTAATTCTGGGACCATTACATATAGTTAACTCCACCCATCCCACCCACCCCCAAAACACAAAGGCAGAGAAGGACCTCTTGATACTGCTTCTATAACATCTTACCCAAATCATGAATGACTTGAAATTGTCATTTGAGTAGTAACTTGAATATCAGGTGTGCCACTGAACAGCAGACCACATCCAGGGCACCAGGAGCAAGTGAGACTTTGGGTTGGGTTTCAGCAAGGTTTAATATTCAGAGAGATATAGTCTGATGAGTAAGGCTGAAAGAGGAGGAGATCCAGGGAGAAAACAATGCTCAGGATCAAGCAGGAGATGATGTCAGGCTCCAGGTAATGGATTCATTGCCAAAGACAAAACAGGAAGAATGCAGGGCCCTGAGGAAAAGTTATGAGGTCTAGGAAGCCTCAGGGCAGGGATTCAGTTGCATCAGGAAAAAATATAGCACTGAGGAGGAAACTGAGGCAGATATCTGCTCTTATGGATTAAATTGACATGACAGATTAGGAGAAACCTGAATTTGATGGGTGTGTGGTGTCCAGAATTACTGCCGATACACGCCGTTAGGATAATGGTGACATGAGTGAAGTCACATTCCATCCACAGCAGGCCTGGGGCTCCTAAAATATTTTCTGCCCGGCACAGGGTTAGCAAAGGAACTCTGTAGGCTTCAGCTGTACCAGAAGAACAGGAATGGAGGTGATATGGGTTGAAAAAGAAAGAAGTTGATCAAAGTGCTTCCATATGAAAGACTGTAATAAGTACTTCTAAAATGACAAAATGTGTCATTTTGTTTGTTTTATAATGGTCAGTTTATCTCATTTAAATTTGCTACTTTGTCCATTTTGTTGCCTGGACAGAGAGTTAAATGTAAAAGATATATATTCTAGAAAAATATATGGGGATTTAACTCCTCTTTGATAGGGAAGTCTTTTCTAAGTACAATAGTAAAAACTAAATCTTAAGCTTAAAGATTAGACCTTATAAAAATGTAAAATTTGATATAATTAAAAATGCCACCAGCATAATTAAATGGCTCTATAAGCCAAGTGAAATACTTGCAAAAGTTATAACAGCTAATATTCTTAATACATAAAGAGTTCTTACAAACCAGTCAGGAACACCTCAAAAAAGGGGGGTTAGGAATGAAATGTATTTCACAGAAGAATAAATACTACAGACCAATAAGTGTGTGAAAAAGTGTTCAGCCTCACAACGAACTGAAAAGGTACAAATTATAACCACAAAGGGATACCGATGCTCACTTCTCAAATCGGCAAAGGAAGCGATAAATGATAAACATCGCAGGGAGGGAATGAAATAAAATTGGAACACCTTCCCAAGAATCAATCTGACAAAGCTTGAGCCGATACAACTTTTAGTAATCTACACTAGAGAAAAGAAAAATACAATTTATCTACAGAAATGTTCATCAAATCATTATTTATAATCATAAAAGAGGCAAACACCTGAATATTTGATTACATATTAGCTGTGTAATAAAATACTAACTAGCCATGAATACTGTTTTTTGAAGAATTTTTAAAAACACGGGGAAATGCTAATGACGTAATACTAAGTGAAAAAGCAAAGTATAAACATGATTTTATTTATGTTGTGCATAACGAACACATGTAGCAAAAAGATCAGAGGGAAGAGACACGTAAACAGTTATAGGAATGTAAACTGAGACACAACAGCATGAGTTTTTATTTTTCCCTTCAAGTATCAGTATTTTAAAAAATATTCTACAAGAAATATGTAATACTTGTATAACAAAAAGGTGGGGTTTTTTTAATGTTCTTAAAACTTGGTGTGCCTGGGTGGCTCAGTCGGTTCAGCATCCAACTTCAGCCCAGGTCATGATCTCATGGCTCGTGAGTTCAAGCCTCGCGTCAGGCTGTGTGCTGACAACTCAGAGCCTGGAGCCTGCTTCAGATTCTGTGTCTCCCTCTCTCTCTGCCCTTCTCCTGCTCACACTCTGTCTCTTTTCTCTCAAAAATAAGTAAACGTTAAAAAAAATGTTTTTAATGTTCTTAAAACTATACTATAATGCCCTAGGTTGCTCTTTGGGAATAATGGTAACAGAAATTTTTGTTTAAAGGAAAAACAAAACAAAACTTAAAAGAGCTTAAGTTTTGTGGTTTAACATACCAGAAACTATTTATTTGAAATATCCTAAAGGACCATATGTGCTTTCCAGAATGGTAAAGTTTCCAAAATGTTCTAACAAGACCCACCCACTGGAAATACAACTCTCAGATGGCAATGAGTAAGTGTCCACGACCCAAAGAATAATCATTCCTACAAGAAGTCTCTACCATTAAGCAAAATAGACCCCATGATCCCATTCCCAAAATGATAGTTATCTCCCATTTACTGCCAATGATCTGAAGAAATAACTGATTTTAAATGCAGGTACACTCAAAACCCATGCAGATAATTAGATAATATCATTCAGAAAAGAGACAAAAGAAGAACATTATGAACAAATTGCAAAACCCTTGCTTGTTCCTTTAGACTTTCATAAATAAGAATCATCTAGATAATCCTGGGATTTGTACTACCACTACTCACAGCTCATATTTATTGAGTCCTTCATATAATAATATGATACATATGCACATAATAAAGCATTTTATATTGATTACATCATTCGGTCCTCGAGAAAACCTTAGGAGGTAGATACTACCCTTGCCCTCATTTTACAGACAAGGAAGCTGTGACTCCCAACTGTAAACAACTTGCAGAAAGTCACTAAGCTGTTAGGCGACAGAGCCCAGATTTGAAATAAGGCAGTCTGTCTCCAGAACTTGCGCTGTTAACCCATTTGCTCTATTGCCTCAGTCAGGTCTATGAAACAGATAAAGGTGTAATTTTGCCTTTCTTTTTTGTTTCCTCCCCACTCCTCAAGATTCTCAATGAAGAGAGACGAATCCCGAGCTTTCTAATCTATGGATATACATCAGTATGTTCTAGAATCAAAGATTCTGTAGCTATTGCACTCTACCTCCTTTAGAGAAAAATAAGTTAATGGCTCAAAATAATAAATGGCTCAATAAGTTAATGCATTTAATGCATTAAAAATAATAATGGCTCGGGGCGCCTGGGTGGCGCAGTCGGTTAAGCGTCCGACTTCAGCCAGGTCACGATCTCGCGGTCCGTGAGTTCGAGCCCCGCGTCGGGCTCTGGGCTGATGGCTCGGAGCCTGGGGCCTGCTTCCGACTCTGTGTCTCCCTCTCTCTCTGCCCCTCGCCCGTTCATGCTCTGTCTCTCTCTGTCCCAAAAATAAATTAAAAACGTTGAAAAAAAAAATTAAAAAAAAAAAAATAATAATGGCTCAATAAGTTAATGCATTTTCTTTCGTTTTTCCTGCACTGCTTTTATATATAATTTCTCTTCCTTGTTTAGGGTTGCAGCTAGAAGACAATAAAACTAGCAATGGAGCCCTTATATGAAGAATACCTAGCAAATCATGGAACAATTGTAAAACCTTATTACTGGCTAAGCTTCTCTCTAGATTGCTCTAACTGTCCCTACCATATTCGGACAGGAGAAGAAGCAAGGGTTCCCTATACAGAATTTTATCAGATTTTTGGATTCCCTTATGGGCCAGCATATCCTCAAGCAAAGCACCTCACGTTTTATGAACTAAAAACTTCCTCTGGAAGCCTGGTGCAAAAGGGCCATGCTAGCAGTTGCACCGGCAATAACACCCATCCAGAATCAATGTTATTTGAGGTGAATGGTTATCTTGACTCAGCCAAACGCAGTAATGACGCCATCAGGCATATCATTCTGTACTCCAGCAACTCCCCTTGTAATGAAGCCGACCACTGCTGCATCAGCAAAATGTACAATTTCTTAATAATGTATCCAGATGTTACTCTTAGCATTTACTTTTCTCAGCTCTATCACACTGAGCCTGAATTTCCTGCCTCAGCCTGGAACCGCGAAGCTCTCCGGAGCCTGGCCAGTTTATGGCCACAGGTCATTCTGAGCCCAATAAGTGGTAGCATTTGGCATTCTCTCCTCAACAACTTTGTCAGTGGTGTCTCAGGATCAACTGTTTTCCAGCCCATTTTAACTGGGAGAGCACAGGCTGACAGGCACAACGCATATGAAATCAACGCCATAACAGGAGTGAGGCCGTATTTCACTGATGTTCTCCCCCAGACAAAAGAGAATCAGATCATAAAAGCTCAGGCAGCTTTAGACAGCTATCTCTTAAACAATGTCTTTCCTGGACAGTCTTTTCAAGTGGCTAATGGACAACCTCAACCCAATCTGACCCCAGACCTCAGGGTTCCTGTCGTTTTTGTGCTGGTGCCTTTCAGAGACCTACCACCGATCCACGTGGGTCAAAACCCACATAAACCCAGGAATGTCGTAAGGCACTTGAATATGCCTCAAATGTCATTCCAGGAAACCAAGGACCTCAGAAGGCCTCCCCTTGGAATGCCAGTGGAGAGAGGGGAAATCATGGAGAACTTAGCAAGTACCAAAGAGGCAGATGAAAAGAAGAAGAAGAAGAAAGGAAAAAAATAAAATCTGTATTTCTACCACATGAGACCAACTACCAGAGGCCTTATTAGATGGCAAACAAAAATCTGGAGACTTTCTCTCTTAGGTCTGATCCAAGATCGGAGATAAACTGATACTCTAAAAGCAAAACCTGCATTATTTACCAGCTCAACTATTATAAAGCTACACTACTTTTAACATAATCCAAAATGTTTCCATAAGCAACTTGATCTATTTTGAAAGTGACGGTATCAAAATGGAGCCATTAGTACCTTGCTGATATTCTGGTGTGGAAAAGGAAATGTCATCATTCTAGTCTACCCACATCATCTTTCCCCCAAAAAGAAAAGCCCATGGACTAAATAGCTTCCTAAACTGGTTTCGGTATAAAAATTTACTGTAAAATTGGAAAACAGCCTGAAGCTACTGACATTAAGTACTGTCTGCATAAGTAAACCAGTGATTTTCCATTAACTGTTAATCATGGGTACAAGACTTTAGGCAGCCCTTTTTTGTTTTTTTCCTAAAATGGTTCTAAAGAGTTTTGCGTCGGGGGGAAAAGTTCTTTTGCTAATTGATTATATACAGCGACAAAAATTGATTTTTGAAACCTAGTCACCTGCTCAATGTGATATTTCCCAGCTCAGACCTCTTCCTCCAGAGCAGATGACAGAGGCAGGATGATACATGAGAATCAGCAAAGGCTCCTTCCATCATACACCATATAAAATCCATGCTGCCCTTACCGGCTATCAGGGCTCCTTCTCTGCCTTCAGTTGCCTTGTCTCATCAGCAAGAATGTAAGTTCTGACAGGTTAAGCACTGTCTCTCTCGGCTCTTTGGTTTTCCCTTAGAATCTAGCCAACTATTCATGCAAAATGTGGGTAGCAAGATTGTGAATCTACATCTCAGTAACATTACCAATCATTGCTTCCCAACATTCCTTATCCATTCCAGTTAAGAGCTTGCTTAACCATCCTGCAATGGACATCTTGTTTTTATTAGTATCCATTCTCCCTTCTTCTGATATAGCTCCCCAATGCATAATTTGTTTATTTTACTTCCCTTCTTTCTGAACCTTTCTTTTTCACCGGTGTATATCTATATATAAGATTCTCTTAAAATCTTGTTCAAAACACACTTCCAGGAAGTGCTCCTTGACTAACCATCTGAGCATGTACATTAAAGCATTTTGTGTTTAATTAATTCACATTTTCTGCCTCACTTTCCTCTTAGAAATATGTAAAGATGCATTATGAGAAAAAATGTATATCCATTTGTAAATTGCTACTCAATTTTTTCTTAATGTATGTAAAAAGTAATGCTAAGCTATAAGATAGTTTTGCCATTAACAGGGAGGGGGACAAAACATAAGAGACTCTTAAATATGGAGAACAAACAGAGGGTTACTGGGGGGGTTGTGGGAGGGGGGATGGGCTAAATGGGTAAGGGGCTCCTGAAATCATTGTTGCACTATATGCTAACTAATTTGGATGTAAATTAAAAAAATAAAATTTTTAAAAATGTAAAAAAAACAGAGATAGTTTTGCCATTAGAAAAAGCTTAAAGGACACGTAGAAGGAGGAGGAGAAGGAGGCAAAGAAAGAAAAATATTTAGAATAGAGATTTCTATTGTGATTAAAATAAACATGACTAAATTTTTTAAAAAGAATATTCTAATGTTAATGTGAAAATTTTTATATTATAATTGGAATATAATAATGTAATTATTATTTTAAAAGGTACTATTGAAGCTTATTATTAGATCATGAAATCATATGTCTACAATTTGGGATGTAGAGTTAAAAAAAAAAAAAAGACCCAACATGACAAATTCAGCATCTCTATCCACATGGGCAACTGAGGGGTGTGGGCACCAGCTCTGAAGCCTCTTGCCAGGCTGGCTGATGAGGCCCTACAGCAGTTGGGAAGGACCTGCCCACCCTATAGGCTTCTTAAACACATACATACATACATACATCCAAGTAGTTGCCATGAAATCTACCTACAAAGTGGTCAAAAATACACAATCAGGCTACAAAGGATTCACTTAAAGGCATAGCCTAAAATCTGATGAATTTGTATTTCAAATGCAAACCTGGATTTCAATGGTATATAACAAGGGGAGAAATGTTGCCTGAACTATAGGAAATAAAAGTGCCTTTTGGCAGTTAAATTTTTGTACTAGTTAGAGAAGTCTGGTGCTAGGAAGAATGTTACTGACAGGTCACAAGTCTCGGCCAATATAGTCAAGCCTTAGACACAAGACTGTTAAGAGAGCACAAAGACACATGGCCCTTGACAAGTAGTCTCTATTTCCCCACTAATAAAACAAGAGATATAGACTAGCTCATATTTAAGGTTCCTTTCAGCCCTATCTGCCCTAAGATGGCTTGTCCTAAAACAATAGTTCCATGGAGTAAGCTTCTACAATCAGTGATTACACTTCTTGCTCACCACACAATGGGTTCTTGATCATGCCAGGCTGGCCCAGGGATTTAGGGAAGAGTAAAAGTCGGAATGTTCCACCTCTCTTCAGCGAACTGGCAATAAGGATAGTGAAGAATTGCCACTTCTGCCACACATATGGAAATTCCAATAAAGAAAGTGCAAGCCAGGGGTGCCTGGGTGGCTCAGTCAGTTGAGCGGTTAAGCATCCAATTTCGGCTCAGGTCATGATCTCACAGCTTGTGAGTATGAGCCCCACATTGGGCTCTGTGCTGACAGCTCAGAGCCTAGAGCATGCTTCAGATTCTCTCTCTCTCTCTCTCTCTCTCTCTCTCTCTCTCTCTCTCTCTCTCTGCACCTCCCCTGGTTGTGCTCTCTCTCTCTCTCAAAAATAAATTGTAAAAAAAAAATTTTAATTAAAAAAAAAATTCAAGTCAACAAATTAAAGCAGCTAGTGATGTGGTGATCTAAAAGAGGCAGGGGGTATATCGCAAGAAACTGATGAGGGGAACATTACCTTTATGAATCTATCATGATGCAGGATTTGACTCTCAGTTTTGTAGGCTCAGCTACCCACTTAGTCAAGACAGAGAATGGATCTATTAACCAGGGCAGACCTGGATTAATAAAGCTCCCAAGATTGACATGTAAAAACAGAAAGCTAATGTACTGATTTCCAGTGAGACTTACAACTGGATATGCAACCAGATAATTCAAGTTGTCTAGCCTATACAGCCTCTCCATTCAGAGAAGCTCCTGGGAAGCCAAATTATAATCAGAAGGTTGCTTTGTGGATTAGAGGACATCAGTATTCAAATCAAATGCTTAATGCTATCATACTCTGCTTACCAGGGAGACCATCCCTGAAGTGGTGGGATCTGCACAATAGCACCTGACCCCTGGACAGTGCTTAAGGGGGCCAAGACTGTAAGAGACAACATAAACTTCTATAACCAACTCCTGTCATGACTAGTATCGATTCTCTATAGATGTTCACGTTTTATCAAGCTACCACCTAATCCTGCTGACCTGGGAGCAAATCCCTTCTCTTTGAACTGCTGTTACATATCTTTTTTGATTCATAGTGCAGGAAATCCAAAAAGTTCAGCTCAAAGAATATCATGCTATTCATCTTATTTCCAAAGGTTTTAAGGAAAGCTACATGGTAACTTATACTAATTAAAAATAGTATTAGTAGTACCTAACATTTAGTGAAAACTATATGTCAAGCACTTTTCTAAACAGTTACACATTAACTCATTAAATCCTCCCAATAATCCTATGAGGTAGGAATTATTACAACATCTATTCTCAAATAAGGAAATTGTGGCACAGAGAGCTCACATAGTAAAGGCTGAGCTGATATGAAACCCAGGAGCTCTAGCTCTAGAATCCCCTGTTCTTAATCACTATGCTCTAATGGCTCTCAAAATAGTAACAATATGGACTCACTACAACGCCTGAGAAAATCAATATCCATTTTTACCAGCACTGCAGTCTTTCTATAGTTCTGCTCAGACTATTGTTATCAATAGGCATCCTTTAGACTATGGGCGCTAGGGAGGCTGGGTGGGCTAGGCTGAAGAACTTAAGTAACCCTGGATCCCAGAGGTTTGGCTCTAAACTCTCCCCAACCCCCACTCCTTGTTACCCATGACCTGATACCAAACAGAAGGCCTGGATCACCTTACCTTGATGTCCTTGACTCTAAGGGATGTACCAAATCATAGACCTGAGGCAATGGAACACTGCTTCCTTAGTCTATCTAGTTAATTAAGTGGAATTGGTGCCTTAAAACATTAAAAGAGAATTAGATGATCCAGCAACTCCACTTCTGAGAATATAACCAAAAGAATTAAAAATGGGGTCTCAAGGGGCACCTGGGTGGCTCTGTCGGTTAAGTGTCCGACTTCGGCTCAGGTCATCATCTCACAGTTCACGAGTTCAAGCCCTGCATAGGGCTCTGTGCTGACAGTTCAGAGCCTGGAGCCTGCTTCACATTCTGTGTCTCCTTTCTCTGCTCCTCCCCCGTTCACACTCTCTCTCTCTCTCTCACTCTCTCTTGAAAATAAATAAGATGTTAAAAAAAACTTTTTTAAACGGGGTCTCAAATAGATGTTTGTATACCCATATTCATAGCACATTATTCATAAGAGCTATAAGTAATCCAAGTGTCTGTCAATAGATGAATGGGTAAAGAAAATGTGGAATATACATATAATGGAATGCTATTCCACCTTAAAAAGGAATGACATTCTGACATGTTACAATTGCAAACTGAGGAAATCAAACTAAGTGAAATAAGCCAGTCACAAAAAAACAAATACTGCATGATTCCCTAATATGAGGTACCTAGAGCTGTCAAATTTAGAGAGAGAGAATATAAAATGGACCTTATCAGGGGCTGGGGGTGGTGGAGAATAGGGAGTTATTTTTTAATGGGTACAGAGTCTTAGCTCTTTTCTGTAGGATAAAAAAAAAAGAAAAAAGAAAAAAGGTCTGGATATGGATAGTAGTGATGGTTGTACAATAACAGGAATGTAATTAACAGTGCTTAAAGGTACACTTAAAATAATTAAGATAGTAAATTTTATGTTATGTATATTTTGCTATAATTTTTTAAAAATTAAGTGGAATTATTAATCGACACCTACTGATCTCTTCATATACTAAAAAAAAGAAGTGACATCTTTTGTGATAGACTAAATATTAGGTAACAGGCTCTATGTCTAGCCTCAAAATACTGACATTAGGTGGGGGTAGCTCACAGAAATATGTGAAAAACAAATACCTTTTTAAAAAATCATTACAATAACAAGATTTTTTAAGTTCACGGTTTACACTTCATTTCAGGCTATTGAAAAGTTATGTGTGGGTTTATTTGGACCCTCATAGTTATATCCTTATTTTTAGCACAAAGGTAAGCAGTATAGTTGGGAATAATGAGAAAGACTGACTGAAAGCAGAGAGTGGTGCTTAAAAGCACAAGCTTTGGAATGTGACACACCTAATTACCATTACCAGTCTGCTACTTGCTAGTTGAGTATCATTGGCTGAGTTATATAACCTCTCTTAGCCTTAGTTTCCTCATCCATAAAATGGAAACACTAATTCCTAGGCCCTAAAGCTACTCTGAGGATTAAATAATGTAAATAAAGAGACTGTTTACCAAGTCTAACACAAAATAAACACTCATCAAGCAGTTGTTATTATTAATAAAATTTTAATAGAATAAAAGTAGACAGTAGAAAAAATAGGAATTGTGGGATCTTTCAAATGCTATCAAAACTATAAATTTTATGGGGTGCCTGGGTGGCTCAGTTGGTTAAGCATCCAACCTTGGCTTGGGTCATGATCTCACTGTTTGTGGGTTCCAGCCCCACGTTGGGCTCTCTGCTGTCAGCACAAAGCCCACTTCCGATCCTCAGTACCCCCCTCTCTCTGCCCCTCCCCCACTCACACGCTCTCTCAAAAATAAACATTTAAAAAAGAAAAACTATAATTTCTATTTTCTATAAGAAATAAAGATATGGGGCATCTGGGTGGCTCAGTCAGTTAAGCCTCCAACTTCGGCTCAGGTCATTATCAGGTCATTATTATCCTGGGTTCAAGCCCCGCACTGGGATCGGTGCTGACAGTTCAGAGCCTGGAGTCTGCTTAAGGTTCCGTGTCTCCTCCTCTCTCTGTCTTTCCCCTGCTTGTGTTCTCTCTCTCTCAAAAATAAATAAACATTAAAAAACAAAAAGAAGAAGTAAAGATATACTACTAGCATTTGTAACAATCGGGTTGGGGAAAGGAAAAAATTCTGATTTTAATATTTTGCTTAAAGCAACAAGAGAAGAAATAAGTCCATGGTCATGAAAGATACGAAAATAATTGTAAGAAAATATTTTATGCAACTTTTTGCCAATAAATTGGTAATCTAGATGAAATGCATGATTATGAAAATATAAATTCTAAAATTGAGTCAAAAAGAAAACCAGTCAATAACCACAGAAGATAGATGATGAAAGATCTAACTCTAAAAATATAACCAAGTCCAGACAATTTTGCAAGCACATATTGTAACTTTCAACAAAAAAACAGCACAGTAATTTCCTACAGTTGCACCTCTCCAACTTCTCCAGAGCATAAAAAAGAAGGTGAAAATCTTCTCAATTCATCTACAAAGCTAGACTAATCCCAATATCAAAATTGAGGGGGCCCTGAGTGGCTCAGTTGGTTAAGCATCTGACTCTTGATTTCGGCTCAGGTCATGCTCTCTTGGTCCTGGGATCAAGCCCCCAGGTTAAACTCTGCACTTAAGTACTTAAGGTTCTCTACCTCTCCCACTGTCCCTTCCCTGTTTGCACATGCACGTGCACTTACTCTCTCTCAAAAAAAAAAAAAAAAAAAAATTAAATAGACATAGCACAAAGAAATACTATGGGCCCATATCACTTATACATACTGATTCTGAAATCATGTAAACAAAATATAAACTAATCAAATCTAGCAAGTAATTAAAATAGTAATCAGAATTTATTCTGGAAATGTGGAAATGGTTCAGTGCGAAAAAATGTATAAATATAATTAATTACATTTATAAATTAAAAGATATAAAATATGCTTTTCTCATTAGACCTCTCAAAAAAAGCATTTGATCATTTCAACAGTCGTTCCTAAAGATCATAAAACAATAGGAAATAAAACTGGTAAAATACCAACGCCATTTCCAATAAAATTGAAACAAAGAGGAGATGCCTATTATCAACCAATTTTTCAACACTGTTTTTGAGAGTCCAGCTAATGCAAAAGATTAGAAAAATAAATAAATAAGGTATAAATATTAGAAAAGAAAATATAAATTATCATTATCTTAAATATTATGATTGTATAGTATGACAAGAAATGTAACCTTAATTAAAACAACTGTTAGCATCAATAAGAGAGCCCATTAGTGGGAAAGAATATAGGATAAATAACTTTTAAAAATCCGCAGTCCACAGCTTCTCTTTATATTACCATAAGCAGATTAAAAAAATTAAATAGATAAAGAGTCCCATTCAAAACAATGTTTAACAAACAAGGTTTATTGTTTCATTTAGCACTAAACATTTTTCCTGAGACAAGAACACAGATTTAAAACTTTTTTAATTTTAGGGGTGCCTGGGTGGCTCGGTCAGTGAAGTGTCCAACTTCAGCTCAGGTCATGAACTCACAGCACATGTGTATGAGCCCCATGTCGTGTCAGGCTGTGTGCTGACAGCTCAGAGCCTGGAGCCTGCTTCCCATTCTGTCTCCCTCTCTCTCTGCCCCTCCCCCCACTTGCACTCATTCTGTCTCTTAAAAATAAATAAAACATAAAAAAAAAGAAATTAAAAAAATTTTTTTTTAATCTTAGAAGTACTAATATATATTAATTAGTACTGGGGCATTGGGTGGCTCAATCAGTTAAGCATCTGACTCTTGATTTCAGCTCAGGTCATTATCTCACGGGTTTGTTGGATCGAGCCCCACATCAGGCTCTGCACTGACAGTGTGGGGTCTGCTTGGGATTCTCTCTCTCTCTCCCCCTCTCTCTTTGCCCCTCCCCCACTCATACTCACATGCTCTCTCGCTCTCTCTCTCTCTCTCTCTCTCAAAAATAAATAAATAAACTTTTTAAAAAAGTACTAATATATAAACAAATAAAGTTCCCATTATTAAATAGTTCACCCTATCTACTCTACCTGAGTATGTAATCATAGTTATGTAATGCTAAAATAAATCACAAAGCAAACATTCCAAGTTTGGGAGGTTGGTGGTTTCAAAACAGCACCACTTCATTTGATTGTTATGTACAAGCATTAGACCATACTATAGTGTAGATAACATGCTAAAAAGTCTTTTTATATTGTATTATTGATGTTGCTAGAGAACAGTAGTATTACATCATTACCAAAATTGAAATTTACTTATTTTATATATATATTATATAAATATAAATATATATTTTATATATATTATATATATATGTATATATAATACATGTTTGATATATTTGATTAACACTGACCTCACTTCCATTTCATTGCTATAAGATACAATGTCTTGGTTTGTTAAGTATTTAGTCCCAAGGCTGGGGAAAAGAAGCACATGGTAAGTAGAGTACTCAGCTGAAAATATTCGGGGAGAAAAAAAGATGTGTTATAAGATAGTTTTATCAAAATCCGTTCTAATTAAAAAGATCCTTCATTCTTTGCATTATCACAGAAAATAAGAAGGAGCTACATAGTATCATGCAGCATTAACCTTGAGAAAATTCAGATTTAATCTTACTTTAGTATTGAACCAAACCAGGTTATTGGCACAATCAACAAGATGTCTTCAAATCTTTATTTCAGGGATCAACACTTATTTGTAAAATTAAAATAGGGAGAATAATATTACCTAAAATGAATTAAATACTATAATTAACATTAAAAATTACAATTTGCAAGAAAGTTGAATAATATGTATTACATAATTAAAAGATAATTAAGGACAGGTTCCTTCACACATACCCACACACACATTTCCCTAAAGCTTTATACATTTAATGGTTAGCTAATTGGGGTAGGGAGGAAATGAAAGTGTCCATTAAGAAATACTCAATCTCTTGGGGCACCTGGGTGGCTTAGTCGGTTAAGTGTCCAACTCCTGATTTCGGCTCAGGTCATGAGCTCTCCTTCTTGGGATTCTCTCTCTCTCTTTCTCTCTCTCTCTGCCCCTCCCCCACTCACATGTACTCCATCTCTCTCTCTCAAAATAAATAAACTTTAGAGGAAAAAAAGGAAATACTCTATCTCTAAATATGATTGCAAAA
Source organism: Neofelis nebulosa (assembly GCF_028018385.1). Lineage (NCBI taxonomy): Eukaryota > Metazoa > Chordata > Mammalia > Carnivora > Felidae > Neofelis > Neofelis nebulosa. Next base: position 31,021,995 of record NC_080796.1, read on the forward strand.
TTGTCAGATTATTCATTCATTAGATAAAAATGTGTTGCATGCCTACTATTTTCTAGGTACTTATCATTGTGAGACAGTAAAAAATACTGCACTGGAAAAGGACTTTTTGGATATTATTACATCTCAAATGTATTATGCAATATGCGGCTGAGAATTAATTATATTTAACACATTCAACATATAGAACAAGATTCTGAGTAATCAAATCAATTATACCCTTGAGCAACTCGATTCTTTAAATTCCTCTCACTATTCCCTTGAGTTAATTTCTACACCAGGATTCTTTTCCAGTTCTAAAATAAGAGAATAAAGACATTTCCTACAGAAGACCTAATATAAAAGAAGAGAAATGTAAGAGAGGGGATACATTAGCTCTTAAATTCTTGTTTCCATTTGCTCTCAATAGCACTTCTAATGTTTCATTTTCTCTTCAAAGAAAATCTTGATTTAGAAGAACAAAAAGTACAATCATCTTCAACATCAAAACAAGTATATTGTTTAGTTCTTACTAAAGTTAGCAATAGATTGAAACTGAGGAAGAAATATTAAAACAAATCTTTATTCTAAGTTATATAATGCCACTCACCATAGTAATGGTCTGATACTTTGGTATATGACTTTGTAAAATAAATAGTACCAACAGGTAGAAAATTTTCCTTTGCTCTCTTAAGACAGTCCTTAGGGGAGTTTTTATCAGTGTTTGCTCATAACTTGAATGTTAATTTAAAGAAGTGTCACTTCTATCACCTAAATGATATATTTTCTAGAAAGGTGATTTAATTGGGAAGAGAAAAATGCCATATTGCTTCTTCCTCCCAAGAGGAAAGGATGCATTCCATTCCTGTGAACTCTCTTTGTCTCTCTCTGCCTCTGTCTGTCTCTTGGGTTCTGTGTCTCCATCTCTCTCTGCCCTTCCCCTGCTCACATCCTCTCTCTCTCTCTCTCTCTCTCTCTCTCTCTCTATATATATATATATATATATATATATATACATATATATATACATATACGCACACACACATATCCATATGCATACATGTCGATGTAGATATACATATCCGTATATGCATATGTATGCATATCTGTCCAACAAATGTTTGATTTTGAGATTTCTCTTCCTCTTCTTACTGATTCATTATGCTCGGTGTGATGACTTTAAAACTACTGCCTTTCACATTTCATTCATTCATCAATAAATAATTGAGTACCTGAATGTATCGAGTACCTTCTGCATGCTTAGCATTATATCAAATGTAAAGGAAGATACAAAATAAATATAAGTCAAGACCTTGCCCTCCAGAATGTTTTGATCTCTTCCAGGAGCAAGATAAAACGTGATATATCATTAAGTAATTCATATGACTAGTGCCAAAATCAAAGGTACAGGTAACATGCATTTTACATTTATGTAGAATTTTAGAGCTTCAAAACACTTTCCTGTATTTAATCCTCAGAACAGTCTTGTGAAGTACACATTATCAGCTCCACTTTAACAACAAGGAACCTGAAATTCATAATTTTAAGTGGCAGCCTTAATCAAATAGATTATGAGTGGAAGTCAAGACTTGAGCCAGGGTTTTCTTATTCTAAGTCCAGTGCTCTTTTCAATACAGCACAGGAAACCAAAGGCTGGGGTATTAACAGGAAAACAGCCAGCTTTCTGCTACAGATGGAATTGAACTAGATCTGATAGGATGTCAGGAAAACATAAAGCTATCTGAGCAGTGTCCAGCTAAATGTCCAGAATAATTTTATTCTGCAAATATTTGTACTTCAGTGTTATACACACACCACAACTACCATTTCCTTAGTTTTAGTGCCTTTACCTCCTCAGTAAGAGATTTGCTCTCGGAAATGAGGATGTCAAATGTAATTAAAAAGCTGGCCTAGCAGGATCATATAAATCTTAAATCACAAATATATATCTTAAAGGTCTGGCTTCTACTAATCCTTACACATTTTGTTTCCCCTCAGCACCGGAGAGTATATCTCGCCCCTATCCTTTTCTAGCATTCTTGCTCCCAACAACCACTTATTTTAAGATGTCAGTAGCTGACCCTACCCCAAATTCCACAGGTTCACCCCAGTTTTGTCACCCCAGCCCCTGCCCACAACATCCCCCCTCCCTCGCAATGCATATAATACCTAGTTCCGGCTCTGCAGGTGCGGTCGGGATGCTGTACACAGCACTGACAGATAAGATATGACCTTTCGACTCCGTCCTTGGGGACCTCCCGCTGGCCGCGCAGCGTAGTTCCAACCCCGGCAAAGGGGCTCCCGGCTCGGGACCGCAGCCACCGGCAGCGCACGGTCCGAAGTGATGCCTCTGACAACTAGAACGACACTGGGCGCCGGGGCGTGCATCACTCCGCCCCATACTCCTGCCAACTGCAGGGGACTTGGTCCGGTAACCAGTCCATCCCACCCCACAGGCGAGTCCGGGCCAGCCGGACCTCACGCAGGACCCCGACGACGGGTCGCTGGCGGCGGCGGCAGCAAAAGCCACCCGCCCCCAGTGCCCATAGCCGCCAACCTAAGACCCCCTAGGCTGGACCGCAGAGAAGCGTTGCTATGGAAACCCCCTGAGGATCACGTGACGTCCTCGGACGACCAATCGCCTCTTAGCTCTGCCCGCGGCACCGCTTTCGGCCCTCCCTTCTGCTCCGCCCCCTCCCGCCCCCGCCTTCTTCGCCCAGCCCCGCCCCTTTCCTGCGGAGAGCCCGCGCCTGCGCACCGCATCGAGCGCGCTCCCTCCCTCGCGCGCGCTCCCCGGGGAAGCGTGGGGGCGGCGTAGGAGGCTAGAGAAGAGCATGAAGCTGAGGAGGAAGGAGCGCCGCCAGCGCGCAGGCCCAGAAGCGCCCGAGCCCCGGCTGCCGGCGACGCCCCAGAGCGGAAGAGGGAAGTGAAGGCGCCAGGCTGCGGGTTCCCGGTGGGTGGGCTACGCTTACCGAGGTAGAAGCAGCACCAACAAGAGGCTTTTGCCACCGGTCCGGATCGGGGATGTCGAAGAACACGGTGTCGTCGGCCCGGTTCCGGAAGGTGGACGTGGATGAGTACGACGAGAACAAGTTCGTGGACGAGGAAGACGGGGGCGACGGGCAGGCCGGGCCCGACGAAGGCGAGGTGGACTCCTGCCTGCGGCAATATCCTTGCGTTTGCCGGCCTCCGTACCCCACCGCGCCCCTCTCCCCGGACCCCGCCGCCGGCAGGGTCTGCGAAGCCGGGGCCGCTCCCGGGGCATGGGCGTGGAGCTCACCTGTCTCTTTGGGCTCCCCCACTCTGAGAGGGCAGGGGACGCTCCCATTTCTAACTGAGTCGCCCCCGGACCCCAGGGTCCCGCCTGGGAAACTTGCCCTTCCCGGCGCGCCTTCCCCGCCCCCGATTCCTCAGGTTGCGGCCGGAGTTGCTGCCTGCAGGGAACTGGCAGGGCGGCCGCGCCCTCGCGGCGCGGGGGGAGGCATCTGGTGCTGCTCTGTGGCCCTCGGAGGGCGCCTAAGTTGTCTTCCGCAGGACGGTGGCTCCAGAAATTTCTGATTGGGAGGAGCGGGCTGCTTCTGTTCTGGTGGTTTGGTTTTGGCAGCGTTGGGAGAGTTTATTCCTTGCCGGCAGGGAAGGGGCGATTTGCAGAATTGAGGCCCTCTGTCCTTTTAGCCCGTGGGCTTTTTTGCTTTTCTTTCTTTCTTTCTTTTTTTTTTTTTTAAGAGAAAGGAATTTGGCAATATATAGGTTGCAAGATAAACAATTTGCTAACCCGGGGAGGGGGGTTGGGGGTGAGTCCAAAGCAACCAACTCGGGCGAAGGAAGCTTGGAGCCTTTTACCTGCTAATAAGCAAGGGACAATAGAAAGACAGAGCTTGCATGTGGAGAATCCCTGGAAATATTTAAAATAAACCCCAGCGAATAAAATAGATGAAGAATAAAATAGACGATGAGTCATTTGTACGAAGCAGAATGGTTTTTGTAATCCTGAAATCGTTTCCATTTCAGTTAAAATGTGGCTGTCAGTTCCTGGTTTTTGTTTTTGCATATTTGAATATTCATAATTTGAACATTTGCACCAGATATTTTTTAGAAAAATGTAAATGTTGCAACAACTAAAGCTGTAGTTTTAGAGATTCTCAATTACTGAACTCATTCATTTCTGATTATTCTCTAATGTATTCATAAGATAAGACTTTTTAAAACCCTTTCCTCATCTATATCCTATTAAAGTATAATGGGGAAATATGAGTGAAAATATTTGGTTCTAACTATATCTAGTCTTAAAGGCACCTAAAATACAGCATTAAACATTTATCAACATACAGATGTTTCTTTGATTTCCACAACCTTCATAGTCAGCTGTTGCTATTTTTCATTATTTAAATACTTAAATGTTTTGGGTCTTAAAAATGAGCCAATCTTGCAAAAAGCATGCTTTTTCTAGAAGTTCGTTAAGCCTTGAAAATAACAGCTTACCACCAACCCTAAGGCTTGTGTTTTTGGTTTTGGTTTTTTGTTTTTTTGTCAGACGATCCCCCCTCCCCCCAGAAGCAATGAACATTATTCTGTCTGAAAACATTCTTTGTGATGGATAAATAATGTTTTGTGAAACTAACTGTAGGTTGATGGGTGATAACTCTTAACTGGTACTGCTGTATTCATATAATGGGTCTGATTTGTATAAAATAAAAAGATACTGTCTCTTCTTCTCTTGTTACAACCGAGAGACAAGCTTTGGTCAGGCACTACAGATGGAGGAACAAGTGAACTCTGGTTTTCCTTTTAGGGGAATGATTGTAGATTCTGACAGTCTGATTGGCCTTCCGTGCCTCGTACTTGCTAACTCACTAGTGCTTCCAAAGACTAAATTTAATAGGTATGATATAAGACAGTTTTAATAACCTTTATGAAATATAAGAGAAAATATCCAAAACAGAAAAATTAAGCTGCTGCCTAAAAAGTCACTGAATTATTGGCTCTTTTGTGATGCCTCTTTTCATCAATATTGAGAGATTGCTAATGTATATCATTTCGATTGCTAGAATAATGACCAGTATTTTCTACCAGCATTTCAGTTAATGTAGAATATAAGTCTAGCAAAAGTTTGGTCTTTCATTTTTCCAGTTAGAATCACATAAAAGACATTTTGGTTGAGGATAGGTGTTTCATGTTGGGACCTATTAATTCTTTTAATATAGCTTTGGATAATGTTTGCATGTGTCTTACTGGAAAATGAAAGGCTATCAAAGTGTTCATTTAGTAATTGGAGCCACGCAAGAACTGGTGGTTGCTTTATTACCTTCTCTAGTGTTTTCAGTATCATACCTTTGACTGACATCCTTGAAACCAACATGTGGAGTTTTACAATATTGAACGTAGTGACCATGGTAATTTGTCAATGTAAAAGTCAAGGCTTAAGAGCCAGTGCTTTCCTGAGGCCTGCCCTCTCCTGCTATGCCCTTAACCTCCATCACAGGAAACATGACCGCTGCCCTACAGGCAGCTCTGAAAAATCCCCCCATCAACACCAAGAGTCAGGCGGTGAAGGTGAGTCACAGACAGCTCCGTGATCTCTGCTGATATCTTAGCATTCTTACCAAAATCCTGGAAATGTCTTGAAATCAACAAATCTTTTAACTATTTACTGTCTTTTACATACAAGAGCTCACAATGCAGCTTGATAGGTAAAAATTTACATATGAAAAGTTAGCACTCTGATATTGAGCTATGATAAGAGAGCATTTTGTATGTTCCATGGAGGCCACTCAGGTTGAAGTTGAGCAAAGGCTTGAAGAATAAACAAAACTTTTACGAAGTAAAGCGATTCTACTTGGTTGCTTCTTAACGATTTTTCTAAATTATGTAAGAATTAAATGTTTATAGAAAACTAGTAATCTTCATCATCCTACTGTCCAGAGATAATTGGTTATTACTTTTTGGTGTTGCTATATATTGATAGAGCTTTTCTATTGGTATTTTTTTTTTAATAAAAATGGAGTTTTATAACTGACTTTTTTCTTTTTGCAATGTACATGAATATCTTATCTTGGCAATAAGTTTATTTCTATAAGCCTCTTTTTTAATGCCTGCATATAGATATGCTGCGGTTTACATATAACTAATCTCCCTTTGTCATATATTTAAAATATTGACCTTTTTTTCTTGTCAGCAGTACTGAAATGAACAATTTTGCATAAATTCTTATTTGTTTCCTTTGAATAAATTCCTAGAAGTGCATTGCTGAGTTTGAGAATGCACGTTTTTTAAGACTTTTGGTACAAGTGTTATTGCCAAACTGCCCTTCAGCAAAACCTGACTTAACATTCCTGGGCAGCAGTCTTTCGGTGATTCTTAAGAACATTTACTTAGTGTTTAAAATGTGGCCCAGGGCTCTTAACCCATTGTCCATAGGAGCCCTAAGGATCTCTTTATTGAGTATTAATAACAGTTTGGGCAAATGCATGATAATTATCTAGGCCACAATGAGAGGAAACATTTCTTTGGTTTTTGAAAATGGTGGGGAACGTCACTGAAATTTCAATTTTACCACCTTCTGCTTTTATGTGGCTGAGTTTTTATCACAGTTTGTGGGTGGAGAATTGTAAGGATATTTTTCTAAATTGGGTAATTGCATAGTCTTTAAACTGAAAAGAGCAATAGGAGGTAGAAACATTCTGTAAAACCCTGACCAGTAGGAATGCCGAAGAGATCACTCTTTCTCGAATAGGAGAAGTGAACTGTTGGAAGGGTAAATTAAATGTTCTCTCTGCTTGGCTTCATGGGTGAAAAAATAACTTTGCTGTTGGAGCAGCCTTTTATCAAAGAAAAAAAATTATAAATGAAGATCACTGTATCTTATATCTTGACTCTAGATATGAAACTTAAAATTTAAGTTTCCTGAACGTACTGTTTTTGAAGGATGGTTCAAGGTAGAACTGCAGCTCATTTTGTCTTCAGATCTTTTTCTGAGTACAAGAAGTAAAACTGAAATGTGGGTTCATTAACATTGGCAAATTAGCACCTTTATCTGTAAGCAAATCCTGTCAGCGCTCCTTCAGATACATCAAGAATCTGACCCCCTCCACTGCTACCATGCTGGCCAAAACCAGCCTGTGTTATTGCCATAACTTCCAAACTGGTCTCCCTCCTTCTGCCTTGTCCCCTGCCCCCCACCAGTCCCACCTCAGCTTATTCTCAGCATGGCGGACAAAGTGATCCTGTTGAAATACAAGTCAGGTTATATCGCTGTTCTCAAAACCTTCGGAACACCTTCTCATTTCTCTTAACGAAAGCCTAAGTCCTCACGGTGGCCTGCAGGGCTTACACAATCTGCCCTCCCACCACCGCTCTGACCCGTCCTACTCTTCCACTGTTATCACTCTGGCCACCAGGGATCTTCTTGCTGTTCCTTGAACACCCGGAATACACTCTAACAGCAGTTCTTTCCTCTGACCGACACTGTTCTCTGATACCCCCAAGGATTCTTCTTTCATGTCCTTCAGGTTTTAAATGTCACCGTCTCAGTGTGGCCTTTCTAGAGCAACCACTTGGCACGCATATGTCTAAATGTTCTGTTCTTATCCTCAGGATCGAGCAGGCAGCATCGTCTTGAAGGTGCTCATCTCTTTTAAAGCTAATGATATTGAAAAGGCAGTTCAGTCCCTGGACAAGAACGGTGTGGATCTTCTAATGAAGTATATTTATAAAGGCTTCGAGAGTCCCTCTGACAATAGCAGTGCTGTGTTATTGCAATGGCATGAAAAGGTGAGTTGTGAATTATAAATCTCTGTGGCCGGCTCCTTTATAATAGTGACAATGACAACTCCTCTCATCTGGATAATTACTTTGACTTGGTTATACATCTTTGTCTTTACAAATAAATGTGTGAAAGTGAAAGTTAGATTTTATGCTTACTGCCTTGGTCCTAAGAGATTCTGATTTGCAACACCTTTATTAGTAATGAGTATTGTTCATTTAACATAATCTTGAACTTTGAACTAAATCAAAACCTTGAAAATAAATAATAAAAATCAAGAATTCTTGGACTGTGGCCAAAAGGTAGAAACAACCCAAGTGCCCATGGACAGATGAACAGGTAATCCATTTTATGCATACACCACATTTTGTTTATTGGACAACCAAATAAAGGAAATTATGACACATGACACAGCACTGATGAACCCCGAAAACATTACTCAAGGTGAAATAAGCCAGGTACGAAAAGACAAATACTGTGAGATTCCACTTCTATCAAATATCTAGACTAGGCAAATTCAGAGAAACAGAAAATAGATTAGAGGTTACCAGGGAGTGGGGAGGAGGGAGAATAGAGTTACTGCTTAATGGGAACAGCATTTCTTTTTAGGGTGATTAAAAAGTATTGGAAATAGACAGTGGTGGTGACTGTAGAATCCTGGGAATGTAATGAATGCCACTGAATTTTACACTGATGGATGGTTAAAGTAGCAAAGTGTATGTTATATATGTTACACAATTTAAAAAACTCGCGGGTGGGATGAATAATTCCTGTATTTTTTATGCATTTCATTCTGCAGATAGTACACTGTCCATTAAGGAAATAGTTAAGGGGAATTTTTAGCTTTAGCTTAAAAGTTGGTAAGGTAATTTTTAACACCCAACACTTAGGTAATATTAATATTAATGTAAGCAGTGTAACATTTAAATAGAACCAACCACAGAGAAGGGGTATGTTCTCTAATATCTTACAGTTCCCGGCACTCAGGCTTTCAGAAGCTATTGTGTGTGTCTGAGTGAAAGCACATTCGGAAATAAGAATAGGTAGTAAAACTTGTCCATTAGTCTTGGTCAAGTCACTTGGTCGCTCATGCACTGTCAAATAAAGAGAACTAACATTTACGGACACGGTAACCATACCTCCCGTTTGCCCCAGTTTATGCCTGTTTTCCCAACATAATTATGAATAGTTCCCTTTCACTCCCCAGTGTCCCACTTGGAGAATAACGTACATGGTCCTCCTGTTCAGGAACACGTTCCATTTGCCAGCCACTGTACCGTTAGTTTATGTTTCATTCACTCCTTAAAACAGCGCTGTAAGGTATAAAACATCTTTATCATCCTCGATTTAGAGGTGAAGAGCCAGCTTAAAAACCTAAGCAACCTAGCTCCTATCTAGTCTCGAGATCATAGTAGACCCTGAGGGAGCACTTACTGTATTCCAAGCACCTTGTAAACATTAACTCATTTAACCCTCGTAAAAATACTAAGAGGGAGAGCTTGCTATTACTTGCCTTTTGGTGGGTGGGGAAGCAAACTGAGGCTCATATTAAGTTTTCGTTGCTTCCTAACATCACTCACTGGTTTTTGCCAATCTGTCTCCTAAACGCTTCTCCAACCATCTACTCAGATACACCTCTAATGCAACTCTTCATAGCATCTCTCCCAGTCTGTTGCCGTAGCTTCCTAAACAGGCCTCCGGCTACCAATTTCACCTCCCTCAAATCTCTTCTCCACCCGGTCGCCAGAGTGTCCTCTCGAAAACCCAGATCTACCCTGTCAGTCACCTGCAGAATAAAGCCCGAGTTCCCAGGTCCAGCCACTCCTCTTCATGTTATTCTCCCTGTGCTCCAGCAGCGAGCACAGTAGTATTGCTTCCCAGAACACCCCATACCGTTTCACACCTGCATACTTCTGCTCGTGATTTTCTCTACCTCAGTGGCTCCTTACACCCCAGTGCACACTTGTGTGTACAGAATATTATACTCTATTATAGTATAGTAACGATCTCTACATGTCTGTCCCTTCCCAATAGACCAGAAGATGCTATATCCCTAGCATCTAGCATAGTACCCAGTACATAAAAGTATTCAGTAAGTAAACCAGAGCTTCAAATTCCTGATGCTTAGTCATGACTTCCAGTTTTTTAAGGTAAAGTCAAAATTACAGTTCCTAAGTTCTTAGCTATTAAATAATATATTCTTAGCTTGGGAGAATAAAAAGAATCTGACAAACTGGCTAATCTAAAGGAACTTAGGACAGTTGATCTCGGTTTCGATTTCTTCCTGCCCGTGCTAAGAAGAGAATAAAGTGAATATCCTAAATCTATACTTGAGCACCTGTTTTAGGCAAGAACATGCTGTAAACCTTTAAGAACATACTGTTATTCGAAAACAACATACTAGAATGTAAATTAGTATCTCACTAGCGTGTGGGTACATAAGGGTAGGGACTGTATCCCCAGTGCCAAGAACAGTGCCTGGGACATGACAGGAGTTCAAGAAGTGTTTATGAAAATTAAGGAATTCAAAATCGGTAGCGGCACACATTCCTTCTTAAAGAAAAATGTTCTACTTGGTATGAGGACTGACCCTTTATGATTCTGTCAACATTTACGTTTTGGTCTGTTTTTAGGCACTTGCTGCCGGAGGAGTGGGGTCCATTGTTCGAGTGCTGACTGCAAGGAAAACTGTGTAGTCCAGCAGGGTCTGGGTCTCTCCTCTGGGTGTGGGAGTTGCTGGTACAAAGACCAAAACAACCAAATGCCACCGCTGCCCTTGGGGGTAGCATCTGTTTCTCTCAGCTTTGCCTTCTTGCTTCCTTTTTCATATCTGTAAAGAAGGAGATTACATATCAATTTTCCTTTCATGAAAATTGGGATAATATAGAGGAAACGTTTCAACAGGAGTGTTTCACGCTCTCAAAACTATTACGGTGATGTGTATACCTGTCTGTATATAATATAATTTGCCTTCAAGTTTAAGTGTGCAATTTTAACCCCTATTGGCTGGTGGGGGTTTTTTTGTTTTGTTTGCATTTTTGTTTTTTTGAGGTGTTCTGTTTTGTTTTTGACTAATAGTGAAAAATTTGATCTGAATTTGAGGCCAGTTTCCTAACTCATTGCTAGCCAGGAAATGATCTTTACAAAAAATACCTTTGAGAAACTGGCAGCTATTAACATTGCAAAACTGGACCATAATTCCCGTATTTAAGCAAAATGTGTTTCTGGAACAGGTGGTGGGTGAACAGCACGACCGAATTCCACCTTTGTTTCTGCTTACCTCCAGATCATGTGAGCTTAAGTATGCCTCTTCCTCTCCGCACCCAGTAATCATGGCCTCTCGATTTCTCTGTGGTCTCCAGGGTCCAGAGCAAGAAGTCTTGCTCTATAAAAATGTATCTATGAAATGCCAGAGCCTGTTTGGCCTGAGCATAAAACTTTGTTCTAATAATATGACCCTATTTGGGGAAACTACTCCAAATCAGAAAAGACATGAAAACTTTGATGAAGTTCAAACTCTGGGCAGCCTGTGAATGAAATGCTGATTTATTTAGAACTCTAATAGCTGCCTTAGACATGATGAGGTATATAACTAGTATCTGATATGCCCTATAAATGTCTTCAGTGTTCTTCAGGGTAAATAGGATCTTAAAAACTTTGGTTCAGATCCAGACATCTACACATTCTGTATTTTAGCTTAGTGGTTCTTAAAAAAGGAAAACACCGCATAGCAAAAAGTGTTTACTTGTTGGACAAACCAAATGGGTTCTCAAAAAATGACCGGTGCTTATAAAAAGTTATTATTCAGTGGCTCCAAAACAAACCACCCAAATGCATATGACGAAGAGGGAAATCAGCCTGTGTTTCGTATTTACATTGGGCGCCAGTTTCATAATCACTGTCTTATGTGAAAACTGGTGGGGAAATTCTATAACCTCTTTGCTGTTTTTGATACCTGCTTTTTGTTTTGTAAAAATGATAAAGTTCAGAAAATAAAATGTCAGTGTTGAATAATTTATTTTTCTAACTCCTATTTTAACACTTATGAATGTGTGATTAATTACGAGGGAAGATTTCCTGTTTTACCAGAAGGTTGTGCTCTTGACAAGAAGTAATTTGGTACAGGTTTCTAAAACTACTTTATTCAAATACAAAGTAGTGGAGAAAAGGAGACAGTCGTCGATGATGTCAGAGCACCACCAGAGCCTTTGGAACGATTCCTCGCCTTCTGGGTGCTCGCTGAGCACCTGGAGTATCTGCCCAAAGACCCAAACCAGAGTGTGCTGTGCTCATTTCTTACCAGCTTCTGAGCCCTTTCTCGCACCGCTGCCCCTGACTAGACACCTGCTTTAAAGGTTGAGAAACTCAACAGGAGGCGCGCCTGCGTGGCTCAGTGGGTTGAGCATCCGACTTTGGCTCAGGTCATGATCTCACAGCTCCTGTGTTGGAGCCTCCCATCAGGCTCTGTGCTGACGGCTCAGAGCCTGGAGCCGCTTCAGATTCTGGGTCTCCCTCTCTGCCCCTGCCCCACTCACGCTCTGTCTCTCTCTCTCTCTCTCTTTCAAAAAGAAACTTTTTTTTTTTTAAGGCAATTCATAGGGCTGTGAGTTAAGAGAAGTTAAATAATAGGTACAGTAGGCACAGCATAACTGTACAAACTTCAGATGAAAAGTGATACTGCAATACTTTTTTGTAAAATCCTTAACATCATTTTCATGACTATAGTGTTAGAGAAAATTCTGGAGCTCCATATTTTATAGTCACAAAGGTGGGTGTGTTCAAAGACTGCCAGCCTATCAGCTTTGCTCAGAAAGACAGTAAATATATTTGACAATTAATACAGCATAGGGACTAAATCAGAATGGACTCCAGCTGGAAACAACCGTCTCCATGGAGTCCTCTCAGCTGAATGTCAGCCTAGGTCACAGCATGATGCAGGGCCGCCGTGGTGGAAAGGGGATAGGATGAATTGTAAAAGATACAAATGCTAAGGGGCACTTAGGGCACAAGAGTAGTTCTTTACCTTCCATTCTCTTCTACTTGAAACTCAGTGGTTTTATGGTCTCATTTGAGCCATTTTTCTTCGTTTTGCTTTTGCCATTTTTTAAAGGAGGAAAAATGGCACACACACACCCTTTTTGGGTCATTTGGTAACAGCACCATTTAGGTAACAAGTCTTAAGGAAACTCAGTAACATGCAATCAGTCCGTAGATGATACAAATTCACACATTTATAAGCATTTACTATGTTCCCAAGGATCATGAAAGACATAATAGAAGAATAATACATAGTAACTAACTTATAAAAAACAGGTATGAATAATTTTACCCTCCCAAGTATTTTTGAACATTTCTTCAAATGCCAGTTGTGTTTAGAGCATGTAAAAGTAGTCTATTAACATGGAAACATCAATAATCCTGCCTAGGTCCATGTGGCCCAGTTACATGGGCTTATAAAATATATGAATTCCAACACCAATAGATGTAACACAAATAGCAGGAAGCCAATGACACAGCACCCCCAGCATGTGGTAGTACCACGGCTTTTAGTTTCCAACGCAAGATTTGGTTGGAGTGAGAGTAAGTGGACTAAGACACGAAAGCCACCCTTGATCGAGTACTTCCTATGTGTCAGTCCCCTTCTATGTTTTATCTTCAGAACCGAAGCTTAGAAATACATATAAGATCACATGGTTTATAAGTGCCAGAACTAGAATTCCAACTCCTATCTGCCTGAGTCCAAGGTTATACCACACTATTTTCTCAAGTCCGATGTTTGGCGAATACAGATGTCTCCAGGACAAATGAGGATGGGGGTTTTCTCTAGAAATCTTAAACCTTCATGTGTGGGGGCTACTGTCGAGAGGTAAAATCCACTCAAGAGCCCTTCAGAGAGGTGAAAGGCGACAGGTGCCCAAGCCGGAAGCAGATTTGGAGAGACGCTACAACAACAAAGGACCTACTTGGAAGCACACAGAACATAGTTATTTTTTCGCTGTGAATTTTGCTTGCCTTTTGATGATTTTTAAAGTTGTGAGGTTAGAGGTCAACACCCATAACACATAACTCCACTAGAAAAAAGTGGCTGAGGGCTTCTCAAAGCATGTGGTTGCTCTTGTGCCTTGCTCTTTGTGCAATATTTTTAATATGTTCTTGGTTTCCCACGTTTCCACAGATGATGTATTTTAACTAACAAACTTCTAATTCGTTTTGTCATAATTCCATTTAGCAAGAACCAGAACCTCAATCTCTCATTTCATTAGCCAAGCTCACTAGATTATTGGTCATAACTGAACATTATTTGCTTAATTGGATTCGTAAGAATCACTTTGGTCACCTCCACTATAATTGGTCAGTGCCCCATTTTGGAGGTACCCCAAATTGTCAGCTTATCTCAGACCACGATCCTGGCGTGTGTTCATTCTGGGTTCAAAGCCAATTGAGGATTAGAGTTTTTGCAGGAGAAATCCTAGGATGTGGGACATCTCTAAGATAACTCTGGGCTTGAGGAAATCAGAATCAAAAACAAACAAACTAATAAAAAAACAGGCATGCGGATCAGGAAACGAGGCACCACTCACCAGGCATGACCCTAACAAGAGCTGTGTTCTTTGTGCATAGCGCCACCACACATTGGCCAACCTCCAGCAGGATAGGTATGGGCCTGGATACATTCTAACCCGCTGTTGTCTATGCCTGCCTTCCCCCTGTTTACATTTTCCTTGTCTGCTTTCCTTTCCCTAATTATTACCTTCTGTCTTCAGTCCCTGCGGCCACTGCCTTCCTTCCCTGTCCTCTCTCTACTCCTCCTGCCACATTTCCTCATGCCCAGGCAGTCAGAGTCATTTCTACTGATTAAATATGTGGTGCTCAGGCATATCAGTTCAAGTAATGCCCTCCCACAATTCACCACCTACCCCCAAATGTTTAGATCGCCTCTTCCTAAACTGCAGAAATGCCGGGTTTTACTTCCGTAGGTTGCTTTGGACAGCAATTGAGCAAATAACCCACAATCTCACAATTTCAGACCAAGTTTTAAATACACTTTTTCTTTTAGATTTACAAATAACTTCACCTTAGAGACAAAAAAAAAACAAAACAAAAACAAAAACAAAGGAGCACCAAAGTGACTGGGAATGGGAAGATGAGCCCAATGAAGAAATCGAATTGGCCCTGAACATTTTAGAAAGGGGTGCTCTACAACATGGCTTCTTCTATCCATAGTCCTTCCATGGGACTTCCCCCCACCCCATCTGCACCTCGGCCCAGTATCACCGATCGAATATGTGAAAACCCCCAGTTTCAAAACGTTCTGTGCACTACCATGCAGGTGCCTCTTGGACCCGTCTGGGACATCCAGAGGTACAGCATAGCATCTGCCTCAAGGTGGCGCTGCTTCCCCACGGTGATGAGCCAACCACAGGCAACATGGGACGCCGCTTCCACTCACATTTGTTTTATTTCATCATTTATATTACTTGGATGTTTAAATAATAAGCGTAAATTATCTGTGTTTACATCTTCTTAGGAAGCAATTCCCTAAAGGCTGTACATATGAAAGACAAACTGAAGAGTATACGACTCACCTGAATCCCACCGCCCAGCGTTCTAAGACCCACAATTTTCAGCCCAACATTTAGCTCAGGCTCTCGAGGACACACCCACTTGAACTTTCTGCCAGACTGTGCAACCTCTCTGAAGTCATAGCTGAGCCTTAGTCTTCTCAATCCCCCGACATAGTCAATGCTCACCAATTATATCTATTGGTTGTATCATATTGACTGAGTGGAATCGTCTAAGATATCCTGAGGTATATGCACAGGTCCTAGGGTGCCTGAATAGGAGAACATATTAAAAGCACAAACTGAGAACCATGCAAAGAGTTCAGTAATCCTCCTTGGATTCAAGTGGCCTTTGAATTGAATTACAAATTCAATGTGGACATTTAGGCAGAAAATGTATCAGCCTTAAGCAGAAATTAGGCCATGATGCGTAGCTTGTGTGGCCTTGTTTGTGTGCGGTTTGGCAAAAGTCACCAGAGACAGTAGCTGAGGGTCAGAATTCCAGCTCAGCATCTGGCTGGCAGTGGCATCTAGGGAATTCACATGCAACAGCTTTCATTATTCTGTGGTATCACCCCTAAGGTCAGAGCTGCGCCCCAATCCTTTTTCTTTTCTTCCTTCAATGTAAAAATCATTAAATAGTATTCATTAACTTACACCACCTCTCTTGACTCTATTTATACTTAGAATTTTCTAATGTCAAGTCTTAGGGTAACGAATGCCATAAATGGACAATATCACTGAATAAAATCGTGCTTCCTTTTGTTTATCCAAAAATTGAACCAAGATTGCAGAAGTGCCTCTAAGTTAAGATTCTCTTCAATTTTGATGATTGAGTATTCATTGACCTATGATTTTGTAATTTTATTCATTTTCATTTTTATCCATTTATTTTCAAATAAGTAATTTGTTCATATGTTCAATATTCGAAAGGCAAAAAAGATGCACTATGGTTATTTTTCCTCCTACCCCAGGTCCCCTTTCATAAATCAACTAATATTATGAAATTCTTGGACATCCTTCCAGATATAGCGTATGCAGTTACAAGCAAATACCTGCATACTATTTCCCCCTTTGTTCACATAAATACTAGCATAGTATACATAACGTTCTGTGCCTTGCTTTTTCATTACAGTATATTTTGTCAATAATTTCCTATCAGTACATAAAGAACTTCCTCATTTTTTTGTGATTGCATCATAGTCTACTGTATAAATACATGTATCACGAGTTACCTAACCATTTCACTATTGATTTCGGTGGTTTCTGGTCTTTTGCAGTTACAAATGCTACAGTGAATATCATTGTACACACCAAAAGCCATTTCACATACGGTCAGGCCTATTTATAGATAATCTCTAAAAGTGGCATTTGTAGGTCAAAAGATGTGCATTTATAATTTTGATAGATATTGGAGGCTAGACTGCCTTCCTTACAAGTCCTATCCCTTACACTTCCTCTGGCGATGTAGGAGAATGCCTGTTTTTCGACCTCTTTACCTTGCCTATGTGCTTGTTATCAAACATTTTTGTTTTTGCAAATCTGTAGAATAAAAAAAATGGTATCACATATTTGTATTTCTCTTCATGTAAGTGGGGTTGAGCATCTTTTCATATATTTAAGAGCCAATATTGTTTTCTTTCCTTAAGTTTTATATTTCTTTATTTCGTTGCCCATTTGATCATCTTTTTCTAATTGATGTGAAGGAGCTCTTTCTCACAAGGATATCAGCCTTTTATTTGTAATAGGAATGTTTAATATTTTCTCAGTTTGTGTCTTTATGATGCTTTTTGCTGTGAAGAAAAAAGTTATTTCTTTTTATATAATTGAGTTCGTTAATCTTTTCTTTTACAGATTTTAGAGTTCAAGTCATACTTAAAGGTTTCTCAACTCTAAAATCAAAAGACAAAAATGTTCTAAACTTTCCTTTTTTGTTTCTATGATCTTAAATTTTAGATGTTTTTAGTTGCAAAACATTGATTTTTTTTTTTTCATTTTCAACAACTAGTGTTCAAAATCGAAGTATCCTAATGATTAGGATCATTTGTCCTCATGCAGAAATCCCACATAGCTCCTAAGTGACTACTTCAGTTGCCTTTCTCAGGACTTGAACCCTCAAGTCCTTTTTCTTAAGGTATATAGCTAGGGGTGCCTGAGTAGCTCAATGGGTTAAGCATCCTCTGACTTTGACTCCAGTCACGATCTCAGGATCTGTGAGTTCAAGCCCCGTTCCCACATCAGGGTGTCTGCTCTCAGCACAGAGCCTGCTTCGAATTCTCTGTCCCTCTCTCCCCACCCTCTCAAAAATAAATGAACTTAAAAAAAAAAAAAAAAAGATATACAGCTAAAACTACCCAGAGTATTTCACTGTCATTCAGTCAAATATCTACAGGCCAGGGGCTACTGAGAGTATATAAGATACAATCCTTATCTTTCAGAAGATAGATTCTAGGAAACAGACACACTAAAGCAACAACTGCAATTCTATAGGAAACAAGCTAGAATAGAGAAAGGCATGAAGTCAGGCAGAATATCCAATGGGGAGCAATTACCTCTCCAAGACTGAATGTTAGGGAAAAGCTGCAAGAATGTAACCATTTCACACGACTAGCAGGCTATGTAAATGTAAGACTTTGCCAGCTAGACAGGAACAGAAAGGGAACACCAGGCAGAGGGAACAGCATGATGTCAGAAGTCACATGATTAGCATTCTGGAATCTTTTCATACTTGGTATTAAATCAAGTTAATTAACTGATACCATTGTACCACTAAGTGTTTGAGTAATGGTTCCAAATTTTCTTGGTCCTCAGATAAGAAGCAAAAGATTTCCTTAACATCTATGTAATCCCAGTGTTGATTCTAGCCAGAGGGAAAACATCTGCCGCTGAGACAAAGCCACTTATGAATGACATGGTACAGCTGTTGGGCCAGGAGGTATATACACAAGGCACATGCTGCTTGATGGTGACCCTGGAGTGCTGTGCTGAGTAGGACATGTCGGGGCCAGCAGGAAGGCAGACCATGATAATTAGTGATGTCTGCAGGGGGGTTGAGAGGGGTCCAATGACAGCACACATGCTATTCAATTATGTTCAATACCTGCCTTATTTGGCCTTGACCTTTATGTACAGCCTCATCCCCAACTAGAAGTAGGACTGTATTGGGGCACCTGGGTGGCTCAGTCAGTTGAGCACCTGGCTCTTGATTTTGGCTCAGGTCATGATCCCAGGGTGGTGGGATCGAGCCCCACATTGGGCTCCACCATGGGCATGGAACCTGCTTGAGGCTCTCTCTCCCTCTGTGCCTCTCCCCTACTTGCTCTCTCTTTCTCTCTCTCAAATAAATTTAAAAAAAAAAAAAATTAAAAGTAGGACTGTCTCATAGCACAACTCCAGCAATCCCCATTCATGCCACACAGTCATGTTCTAAGGGGTGCTGCTCATAGGAAATCTGTGTAAATGGTGTCCCTCGATGCTGTACAATATAATACTGACTAAAGTTCTGCTTAACTTTACATACCAACCACCTAAACTCATACCTACTTTTCTCTGCAGGTCTGCTCCATTCTTCATTTTATTACCAACCAGATTCCTCTCCTTTACCAGTGACACAATAAAACATGTCCATCAGAAACCCCCTAGGTTTTCCATCTTAAAGTTCAGACATCCAGACAAAAACTGACTTCTCTTTTTCATTTCCCCTTCCAAAGTCCCAGAGAAGGACTCTGATTGGCCCAGCTTGAGTCAAGAACCAATCAACTGTGAGGAGTGGTGTGGATCACACTTTCCTAATATGGAAACTTTTATTGTAACTCCGTGGACGGACATAAAGGAAGACAAGTTCTTAGAAACAGGAGATTCTTATTTCACAAACTAATAAATGTCAATTTCATATGTAGGTTCTTCTAGGGCAAGGTCCATGGATTATTTCTCTTTGGTCAGTTTATAAAACTTGTACGTAATTGGGTCCCTCATATATTTCATTGAAGGACTGGGCACCTTTTGTTGAATGATGAATGAATGAGTGAATGAATGAATGAATGAATGAATATAGGTATTATTGTCTCCACTTGAATGAGGTTAGCTCAGAGAACTGCATTGCCTGGAGAAGTATAAACATTTTAGTGATCAACTAGAATTTAGGTGTCTGGTTATAAACAAGACTTTCTCACTGAATGAACGACTACAAATGGAGTCTTATAAGAAATGTAGGTGATATATCATAATAAAACAAGCTTTTGTTTTGGAACAAACAGACCCAGCAAGCTTTGTCAAGTCGCTTTACCTTTATGAGCCTGTACATTCATCTATAAAGTGAATACAGTGTCATCTACAGCATAAAGTTGTTGTGGGACATAAATCCATAAAGCATGTCCAATGTCTGGCATATTGGATTTTCAAGAAATATTAATTACATTTCCTTTTTGTACTAACTGACTGATTGAGCTGGGTCTTCGTTGGAGCTGTTTCTCGATTTTCCAGCCAACTTATATGTCTGCATGCCACCCTATTTGACCCTGCTATTGCTGATTTTTCAGCAGATAGACTCTGAGAGACCAAGAATTGTGTCTACATAACTTACTCTTTTTGAAGTATCCTAAGAAGGCTGACCGTGCTTGGGAACTGCAAACACGCCAGTTGATGGTAACAGTGCCTAGATTACTCAAGCAGCCCCCAACTGGTGCCACACAGACAACTTCCATTTCATCTCTACACAGCCAGAGTTTTTCAAATCAAAGATTTTACCATCAAAATCCCATTCTATTTCTCTACTTCTTAAAAGGCTTCAAATGTGGGGCGCCTGGGTGGCGCAGTCGGTTAAGCGTCCGACTTCAGCCAGGTCACGATCTCGCGGTCTGTGAGTTCGAGCCCCGCGTCAGGCTCTGGGCTGATGGCTCAGAGCCTGGAGCCTGTTTCCAATTCTGTGTGTCTCCCTCTCTCTCTGCCCCTTCCCCGTTCATGCTGTCTCTCTCTGTCCCAAAAATAAATAAAAACCGTTGAAAAAAAAAAAAAAAAAAAAAAGGCTTCAAATGCTTCCCCTTGCTGTTAGTGTAAAATCCAAACTCCTTAGCATGGCCACAAAACTCTATGTGGATTGGCCTCTGTCTCCTCAGTCTCCGGGCCTTAGCCACGGAGGCCTCCCCTCAGTTCCTCTGCCATGCTCCCTTGGCACAGAGCCTTTGCACACACTGTGTCCTCTGCCTGGATGCCCTTCCCCTCTCCCTCCCATTCACCTAACTCCTCATTCAATTTACTTCCTCAGGAAAATCTTTCTAAATCCTATCTGATCTAAATTAGGTCCACCTCACAGCCGTGAGTAGCTATAGTCTTTTTCCTGTGTAAGAGCACTTGGCACTCTTGTAATTAACATTTATTTGTATGACTATTTGATTATCTGTATCACCACTAAATGACCCACTCCATGAAAACAGGCACCGTGTCGGTTTCTGCTTGCCATATTTCTTTCATAGTTAGCACAGTTACCGGATAACACAGCAGATGTACAGAAACTCTTGGCTGAATCCACAAATGTTGAACAATAAAAATGACCAAAAATGTATTGCTTATTGCTGTATAACAAATTACTCTAAAACATGGTAGCTTCAAACGACAAGAAGCATTTGTTACTCTCATAGTTTCTGTGGGTCAGGAATTTGATGGTGGCTTACTGAGTATCTTTTGCTTTGAGGCTTTCATAAGGTTTGTAGTCAGAGGTCAGCAGGGGCTACCGTCACCTGAAGGCTTGTCAGAGGCCACAGATCTGCTTCCAAAATGGTTCCCCCACAAGGCTGGAAGTTTCTGCTGGCTCTTGGGAAGGAGCCTCAATTCTTCTCCACGTGGGCCTCCCCATAGGGTTTCTTGAGTGTCCTTATGACACGGCAGCTGGCTTCCACCAGAGAAAACTATTCACATCTGCAATTTATGGCCTAATATTGGAAGTCACAAATGCTCACGTGTGCTGTTTTCTGTAGGTCACACAGGTCAGCTCTGATTCGTTGTAGGACCACACGAAGGCACGAACAGCAGGAGGCAGGGCACCTGGGTGGCTCAGTCGGTTAAGCAACTGACTCTTGACGTTAGCTGAGCTCATGATCTCACAGTTTGTGAGTTCAAGCCCCATATCAGGCTCCACACTGAGGGTGTGGGATTCTCTCTCTCTCTCTCCATCTGCCCCTCCCCTGTTCTCTCTCTCTCTCAAAATAAATAAATAAATAAACATAAAACAAATGACTAGCAGGAGGCATGGATGACTACAAGCCCTCTCAGAGGCTGGCTACCACAAACACCTGTTTAACTCCTGCATTTTCAGACCCTTGACATATGAAACATTTATACAAAGAAGGCAGGGCATCATTCCCTGAGGTTTCTCTCCCTCTCCCAGAAATACACTTTGTTTCCAAATTCAGAAATTCAAGTGAAAGTCTCAAAAAGTGACCTTCTCTTCAGACAGACTTGATTAACAAGTTACTGCTCCCCAAAGCCTCTGCCCCCTTCAGGTCACTAGGAGGTTACATTTGTTTTCCTACCTATCATCACTTATCTACTGCTTCATAACAAATTACCATAAACCTTAAAGGCCTAAAACAACACGCATTTGTCACCTCACAGCTGCTACGGGTCAAGAATCGGGCGCAACTCAGCTGCGCCCTCTGGCCCAGGGTCTCTCTCAGGGCTGTGATCAAGGTATGGGGCTTGGAGCCACCCTCCTCTCAAGGTTCAGGTAAGGCTGGATCACTTCTGCACTTCTGCACTGGTTGTTAGACTAAGGACCTCATGGTCTCACTGGCTTTTGCCCAGAGGCTGCCCTCTTGGCCACTTGGGCCTCTCCGTGGTGTATCTCACAACATGACCGCTGACCTCATCGAAGTGAGCAAGGGAGAGAAAGTGAGAAACTGTTAGTAAGACGGAAGTCAGCCTTTTGTTGCCTAATCTTGGAAGTAACATCCCATCACTTTTGAAGTAACATCCCCACTCCCTTTTTCTTTCCTCAAGTGTTTTTAGTTTATTTATTCATTTTATTTTTTAATTTTTTATCTTTTTTCTTTTATTTTAGTTTTCTTCTTATTTTATTTGCTGGATTTTCTTCATTAGAAGTGAAGCAGTAGGTCCAGTCACATTCAAGGAGAAGAGATTACACAAGGGCATGAATACTAGGAAGCTGGGATCACCCAAGGCCATGGCCAGCCTCCTACACCCACTAATCTTCCTGAGGTAGGGAATGTCTCTCTGCTCAGCCAGAAACTTCCACTTTGCATTCTATCCCAGTTTTACTCTTTCCCTCCTCTTTGGGACCAACTCTATGGATAACTTAACCTAGAGTTTCTAGAAGCGTTCATGGGAAAAATTCTCTGTATTCTCACCAGTTTCAAGAATTTGCCCCTCTTTTTTTTTTTTTTTTCCAAAGAATAAACAAAAACTCTATAGTTCTTCTGATTTCAAAAGTAATATGGGGGCACCTGGGTGGCTCAGCCGGTTAAGCATCCCACTTCAGCTCAGGTCATAATCTCACAGTTTATGGGTTCAAGTCCCACGTGGGGAATCTGTGCTGACAGCTCAGAGCCTGGAGCTTTGGATTCTGTGTCTCCTTCTCTCTCTCTCTCTGTTCCTCCTCTGCTCATGTTCTCTCTCTCTTAAAAAATACAATAAACATTAAAAATTTTAAAGAAAAAAGTAATATGTGCTTGGGGTGCCTGGCTGGTTCAGTCTGTAGAGCATGCAACTCTTGATCTTGGGGTTGTGAGTTCAAGCCCCATATGTGGTGTGGAGTCTACTTAGAATTAAAAATTAAAAACAATTTTTTTTAGTAATATAAGCTCATTGTAAGATTCCAACAATATCAAAATACAAAAACTATAAATAAAATTCCCTAGCATTCCTCCCACATCCCAGAGAAAAACTAATGTTAATACTGTGGTATACACTTCTTTCCCTTTTTCCGATACATGTGCTAATATCATATTTTTAAAGAATTTTTAAAGTGCATTTATTTTGAGAGAGAGAGAGCATGTGCATGAGCAGGGGAGGGGCAGAGAGAGAGGGGGAGAAGAAGAGAGAATACCAAGCTGGTTCCATGCTGTCAGCATGAAGCCAGGTGCAGGGCTTGAACTCACAAACCATGAGATCATGACCTGAGCCGAAATCAAGAGCCGGAATGCTCAACCCACTGAGCCACCAACATGCCCTGCTAATATCATATTCTTACTAATTTTCCAAGGAGGTATCAAACTCTTCTTTAGGTTTTTGTTTTGCTTTGTGTTGTTTTACTTAACAGGGTAGCTTGGCCATCTTTTAGTGTCAGCACATATAGATCGACTTCATTCTATTCCTATACACATATAATCTATTTCATCATTTCCTTATTGGCGGTCACTTAGATTTTTTAAAAAATTCTTGGCTGTTATAAACTACTACAGTGTGCATATGTGTGTGTATGGTAAGGAGTGTATTTGCATGTTTGCATATTTCAGCAGAACAGGTCTCTAGAAGCAGAATGCTGAATCAAAGGGTATTACAAGTGTGTTACAAATTGTTCTTCAGAAGGGTTGTGCCAATTCCAACTTTCCCAAAATTGATAGTACTTTTCCGACTAAAGTCCTTGGAAGAAGTGGTCAATGCCTTTTGAGAGGATCCAAGACCCTGTTAATTGTGAGAAGGGCTAAAAAGCAGTAGAGGGAAAAATTCTTCTGTAAAAGGCCGTGGCTGCAATCAAAAGACCTCAGATTCGTCATTCTCAGCTGATTCTGGTTCTGATTCTGCATCATATCTCTGTGCTAGCACTTGACCAAGAAATGAAACTGTGTGGGCCTCACCCACATAGCTGAGCCCACATTACAAGCAAGGTGATCCTGAGATGCTCTCACAAGAGCCAGCTCCTCGTCTGGAGCAGACACTCATGTAACTGATACATCCACCCACACTCCCATCTGAGACTTTGCACAAGAGAACTGGAAATGGAGGGCAGGCCGCTGGGCCTCTGAGTCTGGAAGATTCCTTGACAGAGCCTTTCTGAGCCAGCAATCCGAGCTGGGGTAGAAGGAGCAGAAGAATTCAAAAGCCAGAAACCCCTATACACAGCCAGCACCTAAAGTCAGACCATTTTGTGTGCAAATTCAGGCTCTATTTGTCCTAGTTATGAGGCTGCACTCCCGATCTCCCATAAAAGGAAGCCCCCTACTGGTGATGACATGTGTGTATGACACAGGTAACAATTCACTGAGCTCTATACTTGATATGTGTGCATTTTACTGCATGTAAATTATACTTCAAGAGAGAGAAAGGAGGGAAGGGGACATTATAAAAGAGAAAGAAAAAAAGGGAAGAGAAGGGAGCAACAGGGGACAGGGTCCCACAGTGTGTCCTGTCTGCCCGCCCAAGCACACCTCTCAGGATGCTGAGAGAACAAAGGACTTGTGGACCTCTGCCCCGCGTCCCAGCCTGTACCAAGTAAGCTGCCAGTGTTGGCCTCGAGCCCTTTGCCCAACAATGGTGCATCCATTGTTAATAGTCAATAGTATAAGAGACAGAGTAACAGAGAAAGAGCGTCTGCACAATAACAACATGTGCTGATGTAATATTGTGAAGCATTAATGGATGATTCCTCTCCTCACCCTCCCTTTTATTTGGTGACCTTTCCCTCATTCCTATGGAGAAACGAGAGGCTGCCATCTGTCTCATAGTGGGCTTATCATGGCAGAGCCAGAGAAGAGAGCACAGATTGTTGGCTTTTACATCCAAAAGGAATCACCCTTATGGATCGCTGAAAGGTGGATGGAGGAATGGGGGAATGTTGGCCAAGCCAGTCTCCTGGGCTCTCCACCCACTTGTTCCAACAGCCATCTTCCTTGTTGCCCCCTCCCCGCCCCTGAGAAGATATTCAAGGTACAGCGACAGGCTGGATGGGGACTCATGGCAGAGGCTCTAAAGGCCATGGTCTCTCAGAAGCAGTTAACTTCTGAGAAGTTAGAAGGGAGAAAATAAATAAGTAACAGGCCCCCCAGAAAAGTTTGGGAATTTCAGAGGAGGAGGCTTGAGTGGGTTTAAATCTCAAGTGTCTGAGTATGCCTGGAACTCAGTAAGTCTGTTTTCTGATACCAGAATAAAAAGAGAACTAAAAATAAAGAGTTTGAAAAAAAAATGGAGGCTTTTTTTTGTGTGTGCATCTGTATTAGTGGCAAAATGCACATTTGCCACAAAAGCACAATTGTCTGGAATGGATGTTTTTGCCTATGTTCTGCACCTCTCTTATCACAAAGATGCATTTTCCAAGCCTAGAAATCACATATGTGTCCTAACTAGGACAGTTAAGAAAAGAAAAAAAGAGAGAGAGAGAGAGAGAGAAAGTTATGGGTCAGCTCTTGTCGTCTGGAGATTTTCATCCAGAGTGTCAGCTCAGACAGGGAATGGGAAAATAGAAGGCACTAGATTTCCCCTCTACCCTTGCCAAGAAAGAAAACTGTTTCCCAGACCCATGTGCCCAGACCTGCCCTAATTTGTTTCCCAAATTAGGAAAAGAAAACCACATGATGAGGCTCATTTCACAGCCCCTTGTACTTCCTCACCCCTGAATGTGACTCAGCAGACACCCAGGGACTGGATGAGGGAGAGAAGGTCCAGTTTGTTTAACCAGTATCACCTGATAGCCTGCCATGGACGGGGCAAGAAAGAGATTCTATGAATAAAGGCTTCCTCAAGATAGGACCCACTACCTGGACCCCTGGACCCCATCTTTCCCTCCCCTCCCCACTCCCAGCCTAACTATGGCTTCCCCCAGAAGGGGAAAAAAAGTTCCCCTTGTTCCCCCTGGACATACACGGTTCAGTTCTAACAGCTGAACTCTGGGATCAGTTGGCCAAAGGCAGTAAGTGGGTTGTTTGGTTGTTGTTGTTGTTTTTTTTCAAGTTCACAGACAGCAAATGAATCTAAGATTCTATGGTTTTAGCTTCCCACATGGGTGTTTGGGGAACGGAAGCATGGAGTAATCAGCTAAAGTGCAGAAACCCCAACTTGGGTGCTTAAATGGTTGGGAAATAGTTTCTAAAGCAAGAGCAATGATAACCAATCAAATTCTGGCTCCAGATTTAGCAAAGTGGGCCCAGAAGAGTGGTTTGAGGTCTAGACAGGTGTTGGAATTTCACTCACTACAAGAGGCACTGAAAATCTTATTGAAAACCAGGTGGCTGAAAGACAGCCAAAAAAGAAAAAGGAATCCCTTTGCTTCACTGAAGATGGCAGATCGGAAGAGCCAATCTGCTGGAACACTTTAATTTGGAAAGAAGGTAGAATTAATTTGAATATATGTGTTCAAAGTCCTAAGAATTTATGCAGAAGCCTTTTTCATCTTCTGGAAATGGTGTCTGGTCCACACAATGTAGAGCTTACATTCCTATGGCCCGGGATTGGCCCTGATTGTCTTATCCTCGCTCTTCTTATTATCTCCAACCACATGTAATTTTCTTCACAGCAAAGATCTTGACCTGACCTTTGTTTACGAGGCCACCAGAGTATGCAGACCGGAGCTTTGCAATTATGCGAGGACTTAACTAAGTTTGACACCAACCCTTCCTTTTCTCAGTTAAAACACCAGGCATGAAGACTGATAAGAAAATGATGATAATGTAGTTTAGAACACAAAGAGTTCTAAGATACAGGATTGTGACCTTTTGCCCTAACAAAATGAAAGGGAATTGCTGGACCCTGAATTGCCAGATTGAAAATACGAACATTTCACATATCAAATGACAATAACAAGGAGCCAATTTATTTCAATCATTTTCCTAGAATTGAGCAGAAAGCCTCTGATTTTTAAAGCTACTTCATGGTCAACTAAACACATTTTTTTATTCCTCAGAACTCTGTTTTGGGCGAGGGGGATCCCCTCGACAAAATGACACTTCCTGTTTGTGGACTGTTTGTTGGGTGCTGTGCCTCAGGCCTGAGAAGCAGGGCCCTGCTGAGTTTCTGGATCTTCTGACTGGCACCCAGGTTGCTATAGAGATCTTAGAGCAGAACCCAGAGTGAGCAGGTGTCTGACAAGTCTCTGCTTCACACTGGAAAACAGCTCACTGGAGCATCAGCAGATAACATGGATTTTTCCAGAATTAAAATGAAAGCCCCAGGGAGCAAAAATTCACCTGCTTCTTCCCTGGGCATAGACGCTTCTTTGTTCTCCAAGTGACATTGGCTAATGACTTCAGCTGTCCTGTATTTGCAGTTTTGCAAATCACCTCAGGAAAGCTAGGGCTTGCCAAATCCTGATCCCACCGGCAGGGGCTGTCCGCTTCCCTGCTCACCTTTCTGCCAAGGTGCCCCAGCCTGAGCCAGAGAAGAATTCTGGGACTTCTTGGGGTGGCCCTGTGGCACTGGAGAAGTTACCTGGGCCCAGGGCAATGATGAAGGGGATGAATGGAGCTGCAGCCAACATACGCTCCAGGCTGAGCTCGTGGGGAGACACCAGCTCCACAGCTGACAAAAAAAACAACACAGGACTATGCCAGGGGTTCCAAATTCCAAATACCTCAGACATTTTTTTTAAGTTTATTTATTTATTTTGAGAGAGAGAGAGTGAGCAGGGGAGGCAGAGAGAGAGAGGAAGAGAGAGAATCCCAAGGAGGCTCCATGCTCTCAGCACGGAGACCGACTTGGGGTTCAAACTCATGAACTGTGAGATCAGGACTGGAGCCAAAATCAAGAGTGGACGCTTAACCAACTGAGCCACCCAGGCACCCCTCAGACATTTTTTTTAAGGTTCTGCCTATTTTTACGTTTATTTTCATATTTATTTACTTTTATAGGAACTTGTTTGAGGTCACAGGATGAGGAAACATTTCCAGTTTATTTAAGCTTTTACAAAGTTAGGAGGGCAAGGCTGTGAGGCAGAAGGCCCTGGCCTACCCGTGTGCTGATGAGAGCCCCCACCTCTCCAGCTCAGCCTCCTCTTCCCCCGCTGCTGGGGTCAGGCCTTACTCCCCTCTGCCCTCAGTCCCTTCCGGACGAGCTGTTTCTTACAGAGCTTGCTTCTCCCATAATGATGAGTTTCATACCAGGGAGACTCCATTTTGGATAGCCTAACAGGTGATTTTAAAGCAGGAAGTGACAGCTTTTATACCTATGTCAGTGAAGGGCTTGAGTCTATCAGATCATGGGCCAGGATTTTAGGAGACCTCTAAAGGTCAAATCATTCCCTGTCTCAAAGGAGGATAGCACTGCTCCTAAAATCAAAGGGCCCTGCTTTTGTTTGTTTTCTAAAAAAAAAAAAAAAAAAAAAAAAAGTTTACAGCTGAAATACCTTTGATGCCCTTTGGATTCTGGGAAAGAAAAAAAAAAAATTTGCCAAAGTGTCACCAGAATAGGTGAAATGCTTCCAAGGTGGCAATTTCCCCTTCCCTCTTCTTTATGAAGCATACATCGGCTTTGGAGTCAGCAGACACTGGGTTTAATCCTGATCATCTATGTGCTCTGTAACCTTGAACATGTCATCTAAGCTAAAACCCAGCTTCTTTTACTATCAGTGGGTATTTGTAAGGAGTAAATGAAATGATGTGCACCAAGTGCTTAAAGCTTCCTTGGTGCACAGAAAGAGCTCCGCAGAGAGGAGATGATGTTACAGTTAGCAGCCAGTGCTCCTCCTATTCCCTCAAGGATCCCCAGCCTCTGCAGCTACAGCAGTGAGACACATAATTGTCCTCAGGGTGAAGCTTGCAAAATGCGGACTTGAGCTCATCTTGGGAGAGCCACGGTGGCAAATAGACAGCAACACTGGGAAGGAGAGTTGGTAGGAGAAGGGGCTGGGTGGGTCCTGCTACTTTTTGATGAAGGTCTGAGAACTCAGTACTCCCAGTTGGTCATGGGTTTCAGCCCTCTGTTCCTGGACCTTCTCTAAGATACAGTGGGAACCCAGGTGGATCCCTTGTACTTCTCACTTATGTACACTTACTAGGGGAGGACTTTCACTGGTTTGTTGCAGTCATTACTTCTCTTCCACATCCTTTGGGACCTGTCCACCATCCAAACTTTGTGTTCAGAGGAGAGGAATTGCATGTGGAAAATGTCTGGAAACCATTTGCCTCAGCCCTCAACCCCTGGCAACCTCTAGAGAAGATCTGCTCCCTGACACTGACCCCTTCTCTGGTACCCCAGCCATTTTGTGGCTTATTTGGTGAACATTGTGGAAATGAGTTGGGGTTTAGCCTAATTTAGCTGCCAGTTTTGTTCAGGAAGAGGGCAGCTAGAGCTTACACAGGAAGGAGAAGAAAAAGCATTTCATCAGTGGAAAGGTGTTACTACAGACTGGCCAAGGTTTCGGAAACACTACTGAACCTGCATGGGGTTCCAGACCAGTGCAAGGAAGACACAGAGGGGAAGGGAGGAGGGCTGCAGTCCAGGGACCCTCTCCCCTCTCCCTGTAACACCCCCACCTCTTCAGAACACTATGCCCACTATATGTGGGGCTCCCCTTCTTCCTTTTCTTTTCTTTTCTTTTGTTTTTCAATTTGAGGAAGAGAGAGAACAGGGGCAGAAAGAGAGAAAGAATCCTAAGCAGACTATGCACTCAGCACAGAGCCCCACGTGGAGCTCCATCCCACAAACCATGAGATCATGACCTGAGCTAAAATCAAGAGTCAGATGCTCAACGACTGAGCCACCCAGGCACCCTCCCTTCTTCCTTTTCAAAGTGCCTGCCCTTTACTTCCTCATCTCTCACTGTGTTCTCAGCTCCTCATGACCTGACTTCTGCCTCCCCTGTGTCCTGCCCGGCTCTGCTGATACCCTAAGCTTGGCCTTCAGCCTCCATTGCCCCTCGGCAGCATCCACCCTGCTCACCTCCCCCCTTGAGGAGTTCCAACCCCTGACGTGTGTGTGGCCATCACCCTGCTCTTCTCTCTGAAGACTTTCTTACTGGCCTTCCTCAGTTCCACCTGCCTTAACTAGGAATTCCCTAGAGTTCAGTCCTTGTTTTCTTACAGCCATAAGAGCCCATCTCAGATGTAGGCTCTGGAGAGACAGTATGGTCAGAAGCATGATTTGACTTATTTGTACAAAGCAGTGGGGGTGCGTGAGATTGCCACTCCGTTTCCTCCATTTCCTGTGGCGGCCACGGGCGTTGCAGCCGCCCAGCTTCTCTGGCTGGAGACACCAGGGACCTGTTTATCTGTGATCCCTCCTCAACTTGATCTCCATGTGCACGGCCACATCATCTTTGGCATTTCTTCACACCCTTCCTCTCTTCCTGCAGCTGCCTTAACGTGATTATTTCTGCCTGAAACATGGCAGTAACTTCTTAGTACGTTTCCCTGCGCTGCTAGGAACCACGCCTCCAACCTACAAAACACCTTATTTCCCCATCTTCCTTCCAGAATTCTGTGCCCTAGGATATCCTAGGATCCCCTAGGATAGGGATGGAAGGATAGGGCAAGCCAGTCCAGAAAACCCATGGCTGTAAGGAACAGATGTCTCACCTACAGCTTGTAAACAGACAGTCCAAAGAGGGAGATAAGAAAGTATGAAAAACTCCATTTCGTGGAAAATCACAATAGATTCTAGAGCAGGGAGTTCTTTTACACAAAAGTGTAAAAGGGAACTGCCATAGCAATAACCCTGGACAGAGGGTCATGAATGCTATGGCTTTAATTGCATCTCAGCGTAATAAACCATTCTGCAGAGGTTTTATGCGCTAGCAGTTCTAAGAGGGAGGTGACTACAGAGCCAAGAGCAGGCAGATCAGAAGCTGAGAGAAAATCGCTCAGAGCTTGGGCAGAGGTGGAATTGAGTATCCAAGGGTCCGGCGGAGGAGGTGGTGCCCAGCACGCTATGAGACTTTTGCTCAGATCAGCCTGGAGTAGGAGGGTGGGAATGCCAGAACAGAGAGGAGCAGCACCCCACCAAGCAAACAAAGACTGTTCAGTCTTCTGTCATAAATTTGGAAATCCAAAAGCACCCACTGCATGCTGGCAGCTGCTTGGCACTTTCATAGGGCATTCCATTTCAGTCTTGGGACAAATAAGCAAGTTAGACACTGTTCTTATAACCATTGTGCAGAGGAGGAAGCAGACTCTTGAGAACTGGAGTGATTGGTGAAAGTTTGCTTAGGTGGTACCCGACAGACCCAGGATTTCATTCCAGGACTTCTGACTCCGTAACGTCTTCTTGGTTAAAACATAGGGTGAGAGAGGGCCTCAGGTGGTTAAGTGTTTCCACGGAACTCAGGGGCACTTAAGCCCCTCCAAAGTCACTGAGCCACCTCCAAACCCTGACACTGACCAATCAAGTCTTCTTGGAAAACCGGGGAGAACTTGGAACGAGGCTCCTAAAGTCTCTCCCCCAGAGTGATGCTAGGAATGTCCTCAGTCCAAGGAAGTCCGTGATAGATATAGGACTGTGAGAGATGGGGTCCTCAGAGGGGCCCCAGGCCATAACAGGTGGCCCAGTTAGCCTCCTAGATGGTACCAACGGAGTGGGTCTTCAGGAGCAATAGAAGACAGTCTGTCAGGGTAACGGTAGGAGTGAGCAGACCATGCATGTCTGGCATTATATACAGGACTGGTTGTAGAATTTGCAGAGCCCTGTGCAAAATGAAAATGAGGTCTCTTTTTCAGTATTATTAAGAATTTCAAAATGGTAAGGGCACCTGGGTGGCTCAGTTGGTTGAGCGTCAGACTTTGGCTCAGATCATGATCTCATGGTTTGTAGGTTTGAGCCCCACATCGACCTCTCTGCTGTCAGCGCGGAGCCTGCTTCAGATCCTCTGTCCCCCTCTCTCCCTGCCCCTCCCCAGCTTGTACTCTCTCTCCCAAAAATAAATAAACATTAAAAAAAGAAGAAGAAGAAAAAAGAATTTCAAAATGGTGACAGAGGGGAATGAAAATAAAAAACGCTCCATCCCGCCTATTCCACCACGGCTATCAATTTATCTTATGAATATGTTCACAGAAGTGTGAAAGGACATATATATAAGAACATTCATTGTGACATGGTTATGATAGCATATAATTGCAAACAAGCTTCAACAGAAAATTGGTTATATGGAGAAAAAGTACACAGCCATAAACAAAGAAGGAGGAAGCTCTCCATGCCCTGATAAGGAACTGCTGTTAAGAGAAAGACCAAAGTGCAGGATTGCATATCAAATGGCATATGTGCATAAAAGGGGAGGCGATCTACATCTGCATATGCCTAAAATCTCTTCTGAGTCAAAGAATGCCAGTAAACTAATACAACTGGCTCCCGTTGAATAGGAAGAATTTGGCTGTGATGGGAAGAAAATTCTCCGCATTTATTCATTCAGAACATGCGAATGTCTTATTTATCCTAAAAGTAAAATGAATTAAAATAATACAACAATTACTATGATAGAAATGTCCATCGACACACTGCCTAAAATCATCGTGTGAGCCATCGGTGGTATGTGTCCTTACTTGGCGAAACACTGTTCTGATGGGCTCCACTCTGCACCCGAGTGCTCACAGGCCTGGGTGTGCACTGTCAGACAGGTGAAAGCCCTGGACAAGGTAGGCCAACCCTAGTGCTAAGAAGGAAGTGGAAGAACCTTATCATTAAGAGAGGCTCTTTAGACTTATGATCTGTTAGCGAAGTCCGTGTTGCTACTGCCCTGAAGCCCAGAAGAGATTCTGAGGCCCAGAGAAAAGGGACTGTGTCCCTTTGTGAAGAATGAGCTATGTCTGCTTTGGTAGTTGAGTTGTGACCAGATGAGAAAAGGGACCGAAGTAAGGACCTTTCAGACAATCTTTCATTTCAGCCAAGGGTTCTGGGGAAAGAGATGCGAACACTAGCCAGATCAGGATGGGAGACCCGGATGACAGACAACCGGAACTGTGGACAGAAGAAGATGTACGCAAGTATGTTCTAAGTTGGAAGGTGGGTGCGCGTCTCCTGTGATGGTCAACAGAGAGATTACTCAGTGTGAGTGGTTAAGAGCCATCGGACTGCACTTGTGCATTTGGTTGCACTTCTGTTAATGCAGCCTACAATTGCACGTGATTCTGTTGACTGCTATCAAACTTAAAGTCAACACAAATAGTTAGGCTTCTTCTAAGATATTGGGTTTTTTTTTCTTAATTTTTTAAATGTTTGTTTATTTTTGAAAGAAAGAGAGAAACAGAGCATGAGCAGGGGAGGGGCAAAGAGAGAGGGAGACACAGAACTCGCAGTGGGGTCCGGGCTCCGTGCTGTCAGCACAGAGCCCGATGCGGGGTTCGAACTCACAAACTGTGAGATCAGGACCTGAGCCGAAGTCAGATGCTTAACCAACTGAGCCATCCAGGTGCCCCTCCAAGATATTGTGCTGAAGTGTTGTCTTCTTCCTATCTTAGGATGGTTAAGCTCGTAAAGTCATGAGTAAATCTTTACATTGATCTCTATCAAATTTCAGCTTGGAGTTTTTGTGAACCAGTGTGAGTCAGGCAATATTTTAGTTCTGATTCTGTTATCGTACATGTTGACTCTCTCTCTCCAAGGTTTGAGTCATTTGCAAATCTGATCCAAGTTTATTAAAATCTTAAAGGCAAAAGTTGACACTGATGCTTCAAGAAGGGTCTATGGACATAACATTTAGCCAATTAAATCATGTAAATTGTTTGATCTTGGGAATATCTAGGCCAAATGTGTTTCTGATATTTATATATGGCCCTTTCCCACCAATCAGGAAAGTCTTCTCAAAAAAGGAAGAGTTTGCTTTCACCTGACTTGTTCTTAGTAAACTCAAGCTAGCTCCCAAAGGTCTCAGCTCCCTTTTTGTTTTTTTGTTTTTTTTAAAAAAATTTTTTTTTCAACGTTTTTAATTTATTTTTGGGACAGAGAGAGACAGAGCATGAATGGGGGAGGGGCAGAGAGAGAGGGAGACACAGAATCGGAAACAGGCTCCAGACTCCGAGCCATCAGCCCAGAGCCTGACGCGGGGCTCGAACTCACAGACTGCGAGATCGTGACCTGGCTGAAGTCGGACGCTTAACCGACTGCGCCACCCAGGCGCCCCTCCCTTTTTGTTTTTAAGTGCCTCTGTTTAATAATCTATATTTTAGAATTCTTCCTAGAAATCCACTGATAAATCTCTGACGTTATTTTTAGAATTAACGTCTTTTGGCAATCTAGAATCACACTTACCCATTCATCCTGACTTTGTAGCGTCTATCCCAGTCTTCACCGTGCTTCAGTTAGTGACAAGATTTTAGGGATCATGCTTGCAAAATCTTTCCATTCCTGGGATTCAGTGAATCTGGGCTTGATTACAGGAGTTTCTTTAAATCAGCTTTCTCACTATCCTCTGTCCGGGTCTTCGTTCTCTGTGTAACTCAGGAACGAAGTAGGAGCTGAGGAGTTCTGCTTTTTCTTTGACATCTGCTAACGTGACGCCATCTGCACCAAAAAGTGATCCTGCCTGCTCTTCCTCAGACATGAAGGAGCCGTTTGTGTTGTCCCTAGTATTTTTTTGCAGCCTCAGCTCACCCTGGGTTTCGACTTCCCCTGTACTCTGCCTTTGATTTGTCTGCCCAGCATCAGATTCTTCCTTGGCTGAGAGCCATGTCCTCCATCACCTGTGCATGTCTGGCCTCTGAGAGAGTTCCCAGGGGAGTCCCAGTGCCTCTCCATTTCTCTCCTCCCTGGGATCCCTGATTACTATGTGGTTATGTTTGTTGCTGAGAATCTTCCATCTCTCATTAGCAATTGATTGTTTTAGAGTCTTGGGCCAGTGGCGCACGTCTATTTTTCATTTTTTATTCACCAAATCTCCCCCCGCTGCGGCTTTTTTTCCGGCATACCACAAAACTAGAGCAAACTTAAGCAAACACTGAAGCTTATTATAAGGGTATATAAATGTCTCCTAGAGGCTAAGTGCAGGAATCTGAGTGGAGCTCAGGAAATCCTGGAATCAGGGGCTAGAAAGTCACTGGGCTTCACTATCTCTGCCTTTTGTCTCTGACGCTCACTGGGCATCTGCTTCATTCTGTTTCTGTGTAGACTGGCTTCCTTTGCTTTCCTGGACCTCATGCCAGAACATCATAGAACCACAGCTCCTAAGTTTACAAGTCATGTTTCCAGCTCCCCAAAGAGATGAGCCTGTTGTCTCTTGGTCATGAATACCAATTCAAGGAGACAAAACCTAAGGGGTCTAGCCTGTCAGCTGCCCACCACAATCCAACCAGCCAGTAATCATGCTATTCAGGGGTGCCTGGGTGGCTCAGTTGGTTGAGCATCTGACTCTTGATTTCAGCTCATGTCATGATCTCCGGGTCATGAGATCAAGCCCTGCATTGGACTCCAAGCTGGGGGCTCTGTGCTGGGGCCTCTGCACTGAGTGCTCTGAGCTGGGCTTGGAACCTGCTTGGGATTCTGTCTCTCCTTCCTTCCCTCTGCCCCATCTCCACCCACACTCTCTCAAAAGAAAGGAAGAAAGGAAGGAAGGAAGGAAGGAAGGAAGGAAGGAAGGAAGGAAGGAAGGAAGGAAGGAAGGAAGGAAGGGATCATGCTGTTCAAATGTGGCCACAGGACCTACTCTCTGCTATGGATTAGGTGGACAATTCTTAGAGAAGTAGAGGGAGGAACACACCCTAATAAGTATCTACTCTTTACTCACGCACTCATTCATTCAGCAAACATTTATCCTATGTCTAGATACGGTTTTAGCTGTTAGGGACACTATAGGGAAAGCAAAAGAGAATCTTTAGAAATTCTATCCCACTAAATGTGAGATAATTTCTAACTCTCTGCACACCCCCCTTTTTTGTATTATGAATGGTCCATTTCTACTCCTTCTATATCAGTAACTGTCTTGTTTGGAGCAGCATTTTCCCTTAGGTACCCGCTGACTTAGAATCTGCATACTTGAAGGAAATATGCTAAAGAAACACATGAATGAATTATGCACATACCTGACCCTCCTAAAGAGAAAGACCCATGGAGTATTGAGCCTGTCCAAGGAGGATGCAAACTAGATCCCTGACTTTGTGGTTAGACCACACTTAGTGGATGGGTGCTATAGGGAGAAGACACAGGATCGAAAAGGCCAATTGCATTCAAAAAGAGAAAGTTACAAGATGTACAGAACCAGAATCAAGCGAGATCAGCCATAATTAAAAAAAATATTTAGATCAACACTTACTAAGCTTTTAATGTAAGACATTAGGTTCTAGGTTCTATAGGAAATGTAATGAAATAGAAAGCAAATTTCATGTCTCAAAGAACTTAGAGTTGGTTGAATAGGTAAGGTAGAAAATAGATAATGTAGGGGCACCTGGGTGGCTCAGTCGGTTGAGTGTCTGACTTAGGCTCAGGTCATGATCTCACGATTCGTGAGTTGGAACTCTGTGTCAGGCTCTGTGCTGACAGCTCAGAGCCTGGATCCTGCTTCTGATTCTGTGTCTCCCTCTCGCTCTGCCCCTCCCTTGCTCATGCTCTTTCTCTCTCTCTCAAAAAATAATCATTAGAAACATTTTTTAAAAAAAGAAAATAGATAATGTAATAAGGAATGCTTATGTTTTGGAATTTGATTATATATACTATAGGAATTCAAAAAAAAAAAAATGAAAACTGCCAGGAGTAACTTAGGTCAGGGAAAGCTTCATGTAAGACAAGAATCTAAGCTGGGCCTTTAAGAATGGCAGGATTCATATGTGCAGAAAAAAGTCAAAGAACAATTTTATAGTGAGGATCCAGTGTATTTACTTGTTCAACTCAGGGTTCAGAGCTTCAATTAGTATGTGTTCATTCACTAATTCATTCATCAAACTTTTACTCATTGCCTACTTAAGGAGGTGCTGAATATTATGTGTATAAAGGGTACAAAGATGGAAATCATTCTTATCTCTAGTGTGGTTAATGTGAAGTTTCTTTAAAAGAGTAGGCAGGGGCGCCTGAGCGGCTCAGTTAGTTAAGCGTCTGACTTCAGCTCAGGTCATGATCTCACGGTTTGTGGGTTCAAGCCCCGCATTGGGCTCTATGCTGACAGTTCAGAGACTTGGAGCCTGCTTCAGATTCGTGTCTCCCTCTCTCTCTGACCCTCCCCTGCTCGCACTCTGTCTCTCTCTCTCTCTCTCTCTCTCTCAGAAATAAATAAACATTAAAAATTTTTTTTAAAAAATAAAAGAGTAGGCATTATACATGCCCTTATTTTGATGATAGGCTGGATATATGTAACCAACCAAACTAAATTATTACAGTGACTTTAAAAACACCTTCCACAGCATGGTATTTAGCATATATTTTAAGAATCTCCCATGTGATAGTTACAAAAGATAGAGTGAAAAAATCAGACGTAGGTCCTGTGCTCCTAGAGCTTACAATCTGGTTGGAAGGCAGCCATTTAAACAAGAAATTACAATCATGCATGGTTTAATAAAGACAGAAGAGGTAGAGAATAACTAACCTAGCTGGTGAGTCAGGTAAGAAGACTGGCACTCTAAGATGATCCTCAGTGACCCCTGCCCTTGTGTAACTCCCTCCCCTTGAGTGGGCAGGACCTGTGACTTGCTTCTAACTCAAAGAATATGTCAAAGGTGAAGGGATTTTGAAGAGCTAATTAATACTCCCAAATAGCTGACTTTAAATTGATCAAAAGGGACAGCAAGACAGAAAAAGACCCACGGACTACTGAGCCTGTCCAAGGAAGATGGAAACTGCATCCCTGGCTTTGTGGCTAGATTATACTTAGTGGATAAGTGCTATGGGGAGAAGACACAGGATCGAAAAGGCCAATTACATTCAGTTGGGCCTGTCCTAATCAGACAGGGAGGTCTAGTGGTCAGAGACTCAACGAAGTAGAGATTCTCTTTCCATTTCTACCTTGAAGAAGTGTCATGTGTTCCATAGCTGCAATCCTGCTAATAACATGTGGGAGTTTAGAAGAAGACGCTTCTCCAGTCAAGTCTTCAGATGATAATGCAGCCCAGCCCACACCCCAATCTCAGCTTTGTAAGACCCTAAGCAGAGGACCCAGCTAAGTCATGGTCACATTCCACATCCATGAAAACTCCACACCCATGAAAACACACAGAGTAAATGTGTGTTATTTTAAGCTGCTAAATTTGTGATACTTTATTATGCAACAATAGAAAATTCATATGATGGTAGATTAGATAGGACAACTTATGATGTGTTCCTGGAGAAAGAAAACTTTTCACACTGAGGCTTTCAACTAGCATTTCTAAACAATGGGACCCATGCTGGGTTTTCTGTATGCTCCCTGTGAAATCCAGGCCAAGTTTATATATAATAGATGAGGTCTCCCTGCCCACTACCTGAGGGTTTCCTGTGTGGAACTCAATGTAAATATTCACTTGCTGTTAGAGTTGAGGTCATAGAAAGAATATATTTTTCCCTACTGTTATGATTGTACCTCACTTTATACAAATAAGATGACACTGACAAACTCTATAAAATTATGTTTTTCAAATAGGATTCAATTTTTTTAGTTTTTGATTCATTTGCCCAATTAGCCAAAGTCTATACAGCACCTGCCACTTGCCTAGATCTATACTAAATGTGAACAGAGATGAAGGAAAATCAAGACATGGTTCTACCCTTTGAAGAGCTTGAGAGAGTCTGATTAGTTTTTAAAAAGTTAAAGAACAATTAAACACTAAATGGTAAAAGTGGGAATCAGAAGGTAACTGCTGAGTGACAAGGAATAATGGAAATAATAAGTTCGATTTCCCAGGATTCTCCCTCAGAGAGAAAGGAAAACACTGGGAATGTTCTTACCTTCCAGCTGAATGCAAGCATGCAACATGAGTTTTGTGACCTGTTAGCCACTGAGACGTAAACCCTGCTTATTCAGAATGTTGGAGTAATTTCAAAGGTACTGAGCTCCAACTTTGTTATCCAAACAATGTCTCAGCAAAATTTATTCAAGAAATAATGTTTACTGAATACCTACTATATCGAGTGCTATGCTAGGAATGCGAATACAGTGCTATATCTGTCAGAATGTGTTGTTGTTGTTGTTGTTGTTTTTAAAGTTTTTACTTACTTAAGTAATCTATACACACAACGTAGGGCTTAAACTCACAACCCTGAGATCACAAGCCCCACGCTCCTCTGACTAAGCCAGCCAGGCTCCCCTCTGTCAAAATATTTTAAACTAACAGAAAACCCCATTAAAATGGCTCACACAACAAATATATTTATTATCTCGCCAAACAAGAAGTCCTGAGGTGGGTCAGCTCTAAGATGGATTAATTTAGGAACTCACTAACATCATTAGAAATCCAGTTTTTTATTTTCGTTTTCCATTCTCCTTTCCTTAAGACTTTGGCTTGAACAATCTTAGCTGGCTCTCCTCATGGTGACAAGAAAGCTGCCACTGTTCTAGGGACATCTTCACAACACTGTCTAGGGAAGAAACAGCTACTGTTTCTTCCCATGCGTCTTTCACTAATGGGGAAAAAAAATCTCTCTCCCAGAAATCCTTAGCCGACTTCCCCTGATGTCTTATTAACCAGAATTAAATCTCAGACCTGTGTCTAAACCAGTCAGAACCCACTCCCTGGGGCAGCACCGGGGGTTTATCTTCCCTGGAGCACATGGCCTCAGGAGAGTGGAGACTTGAACAAAAGTGGGGTTCTACCAAATAGAGGAAGGGGAATGAAGAGTGGCTGAGAAGGCCATCTCCTAACAGTATCAATAACTGCTGTAATTAAGGACGGTAGTAATGACAGTCTCTGCAAGGGCCACAGAAACAGTCTCACAGACAATATGCAGTTACAAACTGGGACAAACACTGATGAGGGGCACCTGGCTGGCTCAGTTGGTAAAGCGGGCAACTCTTGATCTCAGGGTCGTGAGTTCAGGCCCCGTGTTGGGTATAGAGCTTCCTTAAGAAACAAATAAACAGGGGCACCTGGGTGGTTCAGTTGGTTAAGCGTCTGACGGCTCAGGTCATGATCTCACGGTTTGCGGGGCTGAGCCTCACATTGGGCTCTGTGCTGACAGCTCAGAGCCTGGAGCCTGCTTCGGATTCTGTGCCTCCCTCTCTCTCTGCCCCTCCCCAGATCATGCTTCCTCTCTCTCTCTCTTCCTCTCTCTCAAAAATAAATACAAATATTTTAAAAATGTAACAAAAAACAAAAACAAAAACAAGAAAAGCACCATGATCAGAGAGAACCGATGGCTGGGAGACACAGTAAGGTGACCACAGAGAGGTCACAGTCAAGAAGGGCCATTCAGAGGACATGAAAGATGAGTAGAAACGAGCAGGTAGAGGGCTGGGGGAAGAACATTGCAGGCAGACGGAACAGGTCTGTCTCTTTCGAGAACACAGGAAGGAGATGGGACTGGGAGAGGGGACTGGCAGGGGAAAATGGCACAGAAAGAGCATGGGGCAGCAGGCAGGGGGTCCTCTCTGCAGCAGGAAGAGTATGGATTGTGTTCTAAGAGCGATGTAAAGGCACTTGAAGGTTTCAACACAGGGGCAGGATGTGATCTGACTTGTCTTTTAAAACACCAATCTGGCTGCAGTGTGGAGAATGGATGGAGGGGATGAGGAGAGGTGAGGAGTGACAGAGGCTCTGCAACAGGAGGGATGGCGAGAATGTGGACAGAGTATGAATAGTATTTCTGGTGCTCTGGATATACAAGGATGGGGCTGTCCCGGGACTGCCCCCTGGATGTGTACGGTCTGTGTGAGGGGCCAAGATGCAGGTGCACACACATAACTCTTCTCTGGGGGGGGAGAGTGATTAAGTGTCACACGGGAGAAGGTGAGATCACAGTTTGCGGGCTTTGGGGGAGCCTGATTATTTCCAGGTGGCTTCTGAAGGCAAGTGATCTTTGAGCAGGCGCTATGCAAGGTGGGTCTGAAGGTGCAGACATGAGATGAAGCGGCTTGGGCCAAAGCAAAGAGGCAGGAAATGAAGACCTAGAGGGACAGAAACAAGTGGGAGAGTTTGTAGGGCTTTGTGAAGGCACAGTCTGGAAAATAAGGCTAGAAAAGTCATGGGGGTCAGCTTAAGGGGAATTCTGTGTGGCAGGTGAGGATAATAAAATAAAAAATAAGGAACAACAAAAAAAGGTTTAAATAAAATCTAGCTTAGCTACAAAACCACTTGGTTTTCAGGGCTCCTGAGTGACTCGGTCGGTTGAGTGTCCAGTTTTGGCTCAAGTCATGATCTCGCACTTCATGAGTTTGAGCCCCAGGTTGGGTTCTGTGCTGACAGCTCAGAGTCTGGAGCCTGCTTCCGATTCTATCTTCCCCTCTCTGCCTCTGCCTCTCCCTCTCTCTCCCTCTCTCTCAACCCCTCTCTCAACCCCTCTCTCAAAAATAAATAAACATTAAAAAAATTTTTTTTAACGACTTGGTTTTCCTAGTAATAATCAACATACATGCTAATCAAGTTTTGATTATTCACTGGTTGGAGTCACAGTATCTCCTTCCAGTATCACTGCCACCTGCCAGTCATTTGCCAATGATTTCTAACTTCCTTTTGAGATATCCCTTCATCATTTAATTGAGCATTGGTTCTGGGGGTCCTAGCATGAGAAGCCATGGCCCAGCTCGCAGGCGTTGAGCAGATGCAGAAATAAATTGCAACAAATACAGCCTAAGTGTTAGGGACGAGGTGGTACAAAGGAGGGGAGGGGCGCCTGGGCGGTTCAGTCAGCAAAGCGTCCAACTTTGGCTCAGGTCATGATCTGCAGCCCCGAGTAGGCTCTGTGCTGACAGTTCGGAGCCTGGAGCCTGCTTTCGATTCTGTGTCTCCCTGTCTCTCTGGCTCTCCCTGCTCACACTCTATCTCTGTCTCTCTTAAAAATAAATAAACATTAAAAGAAATTCAAAGTAAGGGAAAATTCTCTCTATTACCTGAATCGTGCGGCAAGATCTCAGAGAAGTGGGACGTTTAACTGGGCTTTTCCAGGCAAAGGAGTGAGGTGGGAAGGGCTTCCAAACACAGGGGATTCTTCATACAGACACACACACACACCTTCTTGATTCTCAGTCGGTCCTGCAAGCCCTATGGAAGGTACATTTTTAAAGTTTGTTTTCGGGCTGTTTGGGGAAGGTTAGTGATAACCTGTGAGTTCTTTTGGTTACTACAGAACAATAGTTGATCCTCGTAAACATGCATTTGAACCAATGTTAACAAGAAGTCAGGATAGAGCAAGTAAAATTAGTTATACTCTCTGCTCCCAATTACTCTCCAGGGAGGTTTCATTGATCCTTCCTTTTCCAGGACAGCAAGGAAAGGAATCTTAAACCCATTTTTGTGGAGACTAGGAACGCATTAGTTATCAACGAGACTCCTCCTGTCTTCAGTTTTTCACAGAGAGATGAAAGAATTCATAATTCACTGTCATATCTGGCTCCTAATTTTTAATTTTTTTTAATGTTTATTTTTGAGAGAGAGAGAGAGACAGAGAACTGGGGAGGGAGAGAGAGAGAGAGAGAGGGAGAGAGAGAGAGAGAGAGAGACAGAGGATCCTGATCAGGCTCCTCACTTGTCAACACACAGCCCAATGTGGGGCTTGAACTCACAAACTGGGAGATCATGACCTTCATGACCGGAGCTGAAGTCGGACACTTAACTGACTGATCCGGCTCCTTGTTGTTTCTTATTTTTTTATTTTATTATCCTCACCTGCCACACAGAATTCCTCCTTTGTGGGAAATTGATCCCCTCTGAGCTTCCTATGAGTTCATAACAGTTATCTCAGATCCAGGTGGACACCCAAGACCATCCTGTCTCAGTAATTTGTTAATCGCTTGTTTTCGCTCAAGATCAAAAACAAATCTATCCAGACAGTCTATGAGGTTGTGAGAAAGTGAGCAAGGAATTCCTTTAGGACTGAAGAGAACTATCCTATCATCCAACACCCTCAATTTTTTAAGTTTTTAAAAATTTATTGTTTATTTTGAGAGAGAGAGAAAGAGAGAGAGAGAGAACCAGTTGGGGAGGGGCAGAGAGAGGCAGGGACAAAGAATCTGAAGCGGGCTCTGTGCTGACAGCAGAGAGCCCGACGAGGGGCTTGAACCCATGAACTGTGAGATTATGACCTGAGCTGAAATCAAAGACTTAAAAGACTGAGCCATCCAGGCACCCCCAACACCCTCATTTAGTAACAATATGGAAACGGAGGCCCAAGCAGGTGCATCCACCTGTCGAGGTTGCCCTGAGCCTGGGGGGCAGAGACCTGACCAGAATCTGCCCCGAAGCAAGGGGTGGAAGAGAGAAGCCAGCTGGGAGACACAGCAGAAGCATTTTGGGGAAGTGACCCATGGCAGGCAGTATCTGATGTACTTCCTCTCCTCCACACTCCGCCCCTACTTGCCCTCCCTCTCTCTTTCCTTTTCTCTCATGTTAGGATTGTGCGGCAGTTGCCAAAAGGTGGGGACATTTCCTGAACCTTTGCAACACTGAGAGGCTGTCTTCAGGGAGCACATTCTGAGCACCGCAACAGGGAAGCAAGGGTCTGGGAGCGGCCCTGCTGAGGGAAACACCAGCTTGCCCTCTCCCTGTCCCCTGGCAGCCCCCCCAAGCCTCCTGGCCTGCGCCTGACCATGTCCCTGGCTGAGGCCATCAGCCTCTGGAATGAAGGGGTGCTGGCAGCTGACAAGAAGGATTGGAAGGGAGCCCTGGACGCCTTCACTGCA
Organism: Neofelis nebulosa; assembly: GCF_028018385.1. Classification (NCBI taxonomy): domain Eukaryota; kingdom Metazoa; phylum Chordata; class Mammalia; order Carnivora; family Felidae; genus Neofelis; species Neofelis nebulosa. The sequence continues at coordinate 31,065,889 of NC_080796.1, forward strand.
GTGCAGGACCCCCACTCCAGGATTTGCTTCAACATCGGCTGCATGCACACAATCCTGGAAAACATGCCCGAGGCGGAGAAGGTGAGTGGAGGCCCCTCTCCCCTCTCGCCGGGGGCCTCCTCTGTGCCGTGTAATTAGTGGTTCTCAATCCGGGCTGCGCTTTAGAGCTTTAGAAACCTCTCGGGAGCTTTGAAAGAGCAAGAGCTGCACAGGCCCCACCCCCCCGGGGATCTTGATTGAATTGGCCTGGGGAGGGGCCTGCGCAGCGTTAGTTTTTAAAAGCTCCCCAGGTGGTTCTATTGGGCTCTGGGCTGGGAACCACTCACTGTGGGTTTTGCTCTCCTTTCTTGTCCGTCTATTAAATTCAAATCGCTCTGGAGTCATTCTTTAACACGTTTATGAAGACTCTCCTGGTTTTGTTTCCTTCTCTGAACTCCTGCTGGCCACAAGATTTCCACCTCACTGCTTCACACCTGGTTAAAAAGCCCCTTCGTGTGCCTGAGCTTTGCCAGCCTTGCGATCAAGAGGAGGGACTTAAGGAACATAGATTTCCTCTCAAGTGACAATTTTCATTAATCTTCCACTTTTTGGGGAGCTTCTGAGGCTGCCAGAAGGAAATCATACTGTGATTGATGAATGATGTCTGCCGAGGGCATGCTGTGGGTGTCATGGCATCTTTTTCAAATGTTTTTTTTCTCTTTCATATTCCCTAGTGTAGGGTTGAGCATTCTCAGTGATCACTCTTTGGGTTCGTCAGGGTAAGCTGGAGAGGGACTGGAATTTGGAAGCAGAAGATCTAGGTTCGATTGCCAGCTCTGCCTCTCTCTAGACCTTGGTCTCTGGCAAGTCACGTAGACTCCTGACTCTCAGTTTCCTGAGAGGGACAAAGATGAGGATTAGGTGAGGCAGCAACTATTCAATTCTGTGTCGCTTCACGCCACCGTGTAAATGCTATTTTCCCCGTTTATGGCCAGTCTTGGCAAGGGGGTATGGACAGACTCCCCAGCACCCTTAGAGCCAGAGCTCCTCCCACAGCCATCCTGGCCGTGACTGTACCAGCCAGTGGGCAAAGGGAGAGGAGTGAAGACACTTGGAATACCCACACAGCCTGACAAGTTCATGTCAGGCCTAAGAGGGGCAGATGGGAGCAGAGGTGAGGACCTCACATCTGGCCAGGGGAGGATCTCAGTCCCCACCTCCTCTCAGAGGCTGAGTGAACAGCACCCCAGATTCCGGGGGCTGCTGGAGACAAAGAGCACATTGTCGGGGGAGAGGCTGGCTGAGCACAGCAGCCAGTCTGGGCACAGCTATGCCAGCGGGGTCTGTTTGCTCCCGCCTCAGCAGAGGGGCTCCTTGGTGAGGCTGCGCAGGGGTCGCCGGTCACCTCCCTGCTGGCTCACTGCTGGGCCTTCCTCTCGCTGCATAGATGCGTCCTCCAGTTCTTCAGCTTCTGGGCCCCTCATTCTCCGTGCCTTTACTTGGTTTCCTGCTTCCGTCCTTACTACTGGCATTTTACATGCATTCTTGTTATTATTTTGATTTCATAATTTTTATTTACTAAATAAGTATAATACTATATATATATAATACCATTTTAATTGTTTTCATATCTAATTGTCAGTAATCTTGATATTCAGTCAGTAATCTTGAAATTCAGATACTAGCATCTCCTTTTAAAAATTTTTTTGACGTTTTTTAATTTTATTTTTGGGAGAGAGAGATTGACAGAGCATGAGCCGGGGAGGGGCAGAGGGAGAGAGGGAGACACAGAATCCGAAGCAGGCTCCAGGCTCTGAGCTGTCAGCACAGAGCCTGACATGGGGCTCGAATTCACGACCGCAAGATCACGACCTGACCCGAAGTGGGAGGCTTAACCAACTGAGCCACCCAGGTGCCCCTAACATCTCCATTTTACAGAGGTATCTGACCTCTTGTCACCTTCAAGATCCGGACCATTCTCATGACCCTTCTTGCCTCTCCCTTTGGGCTCATCTCACATTCCTCACCGCCTGAGTCCTTGGCCACCTACAGATCCTTTCTCTCTCCACAGGCCTTCACCAGAAGCATTAACCGAGACAAGCACTTGGCAGTGGCCTACTTCCAAAGAGGGATGCTCTATTACCGGATAGAGAAGTAAGTGGTTTGTGTTGCACAAGCTGGGGAAGTTTGCAGAGAAGCCCAGACAGGGTCTTGGTGCCGCTGGGCTTGGTGTTTGTGAAGTATCTTTCCAGTTTCTGTTGGGAAGTGTGACTGGAACTTCTCTGGCTGTTATGCAAAAGTCAGCATGAGGTAGAAGCCCTCCCCAAGGAAAGAGGGAGGGAACACAAGCCTGCCTCCCAGTTATAAATCTGCTGTGTCTTAGCGCACAACGAGCCTACGTAACGTAGGCCTTCCATTCAGCGGGTGTGATGCCCCGCCAGCATCCCTGATGGGTCATAGCTTGGGCAGTGCTGGTGGCAAATATTTTGGCCATCAAGGGAATACCCGTGATGGTCTACTACTAGGAGGAGGTATTGAGTTATCACACAATGAGGATTACCATGAGACCACATCAAGGCCCTCCTGCATTTCCACAGAATGTGTTTACAAAAGCCTGGTTTAATCCATTCAATGAAATACAGTTTGGCCCCCAAAATGACAATGCAAACTATTAACATATGTATAAGGATATACTAATACAGATAAATAAGTAGCTTATATATTAATATGGGGAAAAGTTCACAGTAGACGTTAAATTTTAAAACACAGAGTTCAATATGTATAACACAATTCCATTTCTGTTTCACAGAATGGTCTGGAAGGCCATAGGCCAAAACATTGGCAGGAGTTCTTTCTGGGTTGGTGACATTTTAGGGATTTCTATTGTCTTCTATCAGCCTATCTGTATTTCTCCTATGTTTACAGTCAACACAAAATCATTAGTAAAACACTACATAAATGCAAAATGAAAGCTAATCTCAATTCCCACTCCTCACCTCCCAATACCCCCAAAACAGACATACGAATAGCAAAGGAAAAACATCCTAAGCATCAATTTAAAATGTCTTAGGGGATGGCAAACCTCCCTTTGTAGACATTGTTCTATTAATGGGCACAAGTTCTAGGGAAGGAGAGTTTGGCTCAGCCTAAGGAAGAACTTTCAAACAGTGAAAATGGTGAGGTCATGGTGTGGGTGGTGTGGTGTGGGTGTGTGTGTGTGGGTGTGAGAGAGAGAGAGAGAGAGAATGCTCAGCAGGTGAGGCAGGACAATGGGGAAATAGCAGAGAACATCCAGGTATGGGGAACGGCTGGGCTCTCATCCTGGGCAATCTTGAAAGGCTTGGATCGTAGGATCTATCAGAAACAGAGCCTAGAAAGCTGCTGTGCTCAGCTGTTGCTAGGGGCAACCATTAGAGGCTCAGAGGACTTCCAAGATGTAGATAAAATTACCTGAATGAGGAAGGGCTGGAGTGAAGTCTTCCCGGAAGAAAAACCACAGACACAGAGGCTATCTAGGGAGAGAAAGCCTAGGATTGAAGGAAGACATATACAAGCATTTAGCTTTTGGTGGCGTCCTGCCTCTGTCTCCCTTCTTATTCTCTCTCCTTATTCTCCTTGTCCCCCCACTCCCTCATCCCTATGTTCTCCAGATGGATGGAATGAGCAGGGAGGCTTGAGCACAAATCCTCCAGTTAGTCTGAAATCTCAAAAGACGAACTCTAAGGCCATCCTTTAATTAGCTCTAACAGCCATTAATGAGGGGAGACAACTGGCAATGAGGGAAGGCTCCCAGAAGAAATTTCTACACAAAAATACCCAGAAGTCCCAGAAAGGCTTGGATTTTGAGGGAAGCAGAGATCTTAGAAAGATATAGGAATGAGACCTAGGATTCAATTAGTCTGTGATTGATAATAGTTAAATCTGAGAGAAAAAAAGTCTACCAAACTTTATCTTCAATTCAGCGACTATCTACTGAGGAAATAATATAAATAAGCCACTATTCTGGACTTCTGAGCTGTCTCTTCTGCTCGATCTATAGGCATTAGTGTCCCCACCTCCCAAGGCTCTGCCCTTGACACTTTCCCTTCTTATCACAATAGATAGCACAAGTGCTATCTTTCCAGAAAAGCACACACAAGCACATACATAGTTCTACATACAATCTCAGGGGGTTCTGTGTCCCCTAAAAATCTGTACATGAACCGTTAGGAATCTCACCCTTTCCCACAGCATTGACCTCCACTTGTAGCCAGCCAGCTGCTAAATCTCTACCTGGGATCAACCCAGCATGTCTCTTTTCCCAAACCTTGTCAAGTTGACCTCTCAAATATCTCTTAAACCCACCCATTTTTCTCCATCAGCTTTAGACCCTCATTTTCACCAGAACTGTTGCAATCACTTCCAAACTGGTTTCTCATCCCTTGGTCTTGTCTTACTTATTCCAGAGTGATCTTTAAAAAATAAATGTGATCGGCTTAAGAACTTCCAGCAGGGGGCAACTAGGTGGCTCAGTTAGTTGAGTGTCTATGACTCTTGGTTTGGGCTCACGTCATGATCCCAGGGTCAGGGTCATGAGATCAAGCGCTGCGTCAGGTTCCACGCAGAGCATGGTCTGCTTAAGATTCTCTCTCTCTCCCTCTGCCCCTCGCCTGTGTGCACACGTGCTCGCTCTCTATCAATAATTTAAAAAAACACTTCCAGTGGATTCTAGTACTAAAGGATAAAGTTCCTTGGCCTGCTTCTATGTGGTCCCGCAGCTGCCCACCCACTCACTCACCCTGCAAGCATTCTCCCGAGTCTGCTCGACCACTACGGCAGTAACCACTCTCTTCTGTGCCTTTTCTTTTTTTCTTTCTTTCTTTTCTTTCTTCCTTTTTTTTTTTTTTTTTACCTTTTTTAAAGTTTATTTATTTTTTGAGAGAGAGAGAGAGAGTAGGGTGGGAGAGAGAATCCCAGGCAGGCTCCCCACTGTCAACATAGAGCCTGATGCAGAGCTCAGACCCACAAACTGTAAGATCATGACCTGAGCTGAAACCAAGAGTTGGATGCTTAAACTAGTGAGCCACCCAGGTGCCCCTCTTCTGTGCCTTTTAAAATAACATCTGTGGGGGTACCGACTCTTGGTTTTGGCTCAGGTCACAATCCTGAGGTTTGTGGGTTCGAGCCCCACATTGGCCTCTGTGCTGAGAGTGCAGAGCCTGCTTAGGATTCTCTCTCTCTCCCTCTGTCTGCCCCTCCCCTGCTCACTCTCCCTCTCTCTCTCTGAAAATAAATAAATTTTTAAAAAAAGAAGAAGAAAATAACATCGGTGACAGATATTGGCTTATATATTTATCTCCTTCACTACTCTTTGAGTTTCTCAAGAGAAATCTTTAGTTATTCACTCTTGTATTCCCGTGTCTAATATAGTAGTTAATAAATGTTTATGGAATTAATTAAAAGCAAGCAAAATATACCCTCTGCTTTAAGGAACTTAAAAATTAAAAGGGAGAAAGAGGTCACGAACACTAATACCTATAACACAAGGCAGAAAGGGGAAAGTGCTAGAAGAGATTATGTTGAAATGAGTGCCATGGCACATGAAAAGATGCTCAACATCGCTCCTCATCAGGGAAATGCAAATCAAAACCACACTCAGATATCACCTCATGCCAGTCAGAGTGGCCAAAATGAACAAATCAGGAGACTATAGATGCTGGAGAGGATGTGGAGAAACGGGAACCCTCTTGCACTGTTGGTGGGAATGCAAACTGGTGCAGCCACTCTGGAAAACAGTGTGGAGGTTCCTCAAAAAATTAAAAATAGACCTACCCTATGACCCAGCAGTAGCACTGCTAGGAATTTACCCAAGGGATACAGGAGTACTGATGCATAGGGGCACTTGTACCCCAATGTTTCTAGCAGCACTCTCAACAATAGCCAAATTATGGAAAGAGCCTAAATGTCCATCGACTGATGAATGGATAAAGAAATTGTGGTTTATATACACGATGGAATACTACGTGGCAATGAGAAAGAATGAAATATGGCCTTTTGTAGCAACGTGGATGGAACTGGAGAGTGTGATGCTAAGTGAAATAAGCCATACAGAGAAAGACAGATACCAAAATGTTTGACTCTTATGTGGATCCTGAGAAACTTAACAGAAACCCATGGGGGAGGGGAAGGAAAAAAAAGAAAAAGAGGTTAGAGGGGGAGAGAGCCAAAGCATAAAAGACTCTTAAAAACTGAGAACACACTGAGGGTTGATGGGGGGTGGGAGGGAGGGGAGGGTGGGTGATGGGTATTGAGGAGGGCACCTTTTGGGATGAGCACTGGGTGTTGTATAGAAACCAATTTGACAATGAATTTCATATATTAAAAAAAAAAATGAAATGAGTGCCATGGGGTCCAGGAAAATGACTTCTTAATGAGTAGGTTAGGAATTCTTCCAGATTACAATGGGACTTGTGTAGGGTGACAATGTTATGCGTGCTTCTTTCTCTCCGTTTCCCCCACTTTTACGTGTTGTTGCATGGCTCTCCCATCATTATGAAATTGCAGAGAACGAAGTTTGAGTGCGTGTCCGAGAAGGCAGGCGGTGCCTCAGTGCTGACCAGGACCTTGTCCGACCCAGCCTTCTCCTTTGGAAGGGGAAGGAGCTCTAAGTTGCAGTTCAGGCCCTGAGCCTTATGAATCTTAGGGCTGTGATAGGAACGGCGAACAATTTAGACGGAGCTGGCCCACAGACGCAGCACAACAGAGCCTCCCCCTGCATGGAGGTGTCTCACATTTTGACTTCAGCTTGCTAGAATTCTTCAGCATCCTGGATACAAGTGCAGGAGCTGCAGGATCCTGGGCTGCCTGGGCAGTGGTGGCACAGGAACAATCAGGAATGTCAGTGGTCCCTGAGAAACCTTTACGGGGAGTACTACAAAAATGAGGATTGTAAACCCTCTCGGGCTCAGAGCTGGTGAAAAGCCACGCGAGGTTGCTGCTGTGCTGGTGAGCCCTCCCTGGGTGGGGATGGGGGCTCTGGGTCCAGGGCAGCCCGGGAGAGCATCTCTGGATGGGTGTGGAGAAAGCCCTCCCGCCTGGCCCAGCAGAACCCGCAGGAAGCTGCCAGCACCCTGGCCTCCTAGGGGACGCTGTGGGTGCAGCAGGCAGTTAGGGTGATGCTTTGAAACCAGACATTTTTAGCCCAAAGTGAGCACTTTGAGTAATCTGTCAGCTCTTTCTTTCTCCCTCCCACCGGGACCTGGATCTTTAGAAACTCTCGGACTGGATGGGAGAATTCTGAGGGTCGTGTGGAGCTCGTTCACTACCAGGTAGACACAGGCAGTGTTACGTCACAGCTGAAACCCACCTGCGCGGCCAGCTGGCCAGGGAGGAAGGCACAGGTGCAGGTGAACGCTGGCAGCGCTCCAAGCATGCCTTCTGGGGCCCTTCCGCTACCTCACACACAGGCGCCTGGCAGGGTGCAAAGTGCATGTGCCCAAGGACCAGGACACCTGCGTTTCCGCCTGCCCTTCTTCTGGGCTCCGTGAATCCGAGCCGGTCACCCAGTCTCCCAGCTTAGAAAGAAGAAACAGGGATGCCTGCTCCCTCCCCCTTCTCCGCAACGTCTCCAAGAACATAGAAACGACCTGACGTGCTTCCTGCTTCTGAAGGAGTGGCTGTGCGCTTTTAACGGGTTTTACCATCATCTGTGTGAACACAGCAAGGATGTGAGAGAGAAAGCCATTCTCCTGGCTCAGATGCAGCCTTTCTTCCATTACTCCTATAGACGCCGCCGCTGTGGGAGTTACTTCAAAGCAAGGGTGACAGAATGTCTAGCTTCCGCCCCAACCACCCGGGGCTCACGCAGCTTAGGCCTGTCAGGCCAGCCCGTCCTCCTGGTCAGCCCTGAAGCCCACTGAGGTCACGGTTCCAGCTGCTACAGCCGTGGGGTTTTACCTCCGGATAATACCTCATTCGCCGTACCGTGTTCAGCACATAATAATGGATGGGTGTATGAATTTAATTGCCAGAATTTTAGAGCTAAAATAATTAATAATAATAGCAGTAAACCTGCTGTGTGTGCCAAGCATGATCCTGAGCACATCTCACTTTGTTCCCACAACAACCCTGGGAGGCACATGCTACAATTATTCTCTGTGAAGAGGAGCAAACAGACTCAGACAAATTCAACAACTTTCTCTCCATCACCAGATCATAAGCGGCAGAGCTAGGACTCAGGTCCAAGTGGTTTTGACTCCAGAAATTAGATCTTGGACCACATCCTAGGAACTTCCTCCTATTATATGCTCCTCGAATACAATATGCTCCTATACATAATACACTCATGTTATTTTTAAGTATTTAAAAAAATTTTTTAAGTTCATTCATTTATTTTGAGAGAGAGAGAGAGAGAGAAAGCACAAGAGGGGGAGGGGCAGAGAGAGAGGGGGAGAGAGAAAATGCCAAGCAGGCTCTGAGTATGGAGCCTGATGCGGGGCTCAAACCCATAAACCGTGAGATCTTGACCTGAGCTGAAGTCAGAGGCTTAACAGACTAAGCCACCCAGGTACCCCTATGCTCGTATTATTGGTGCAGAACCTGAGACCAGGGAAGTACTTTGCCAAGGTCTCCCGGTTAATAGCAGAACTGATGGGCCTGGTCCTGCTCTCGTGGCCCCTGTCCTGGGGTGCCTGCCCTACACCACGCGACCAGCCCGTGACCTGATTCCAGGCTTGCCTCCAAGGGCAGCTGCTCACGGCAGCTCCAGGTCAGAGAGTGGCCTCGGCACTGTTGTTTCTGTTGCCCGCAACCAGCCAGGGAAATTTGTTCCTGCCAGGCCAGGGCGCTAGGGAGGTGGAGACGGCTTGATTTTCGTGCCTCCCACCCCCTGCCGCCCAGCAAGGGCTGCCTCTCACTGGGGCCTCTGGGGAGGTCAGGGGCAGGCCAAGGAGACCTGGTCTGGGTCCTGCCCACATTGAGGAAGGCACTGTTGATGTGGTCAGCCCCGTTCTCTGTCGCAAATCCAGCGACAGCAGCCCCGTACACCTTGAGCCAGTGAGCACGGTGCCAATGCAACAAAGCCAAAGGGCAGTGCCAGGAGTAGCATTAGAAAAGCCATCTGGCTTAATTGGTGGTTTCTTTCTTCTGTTTTCCAAAGTGTGTGGGGAGGGCAGCGGCCGGGGGAGACTAAGAAGGCCGCAAAACCAAGAGCTAAGTTGGACTCCAAAGAAGCTGAAGGAGAAAGCTCCGGGAAGGAGGGTGATGTCGTGGGCGGTGGAAGGGGTCCCGGGAGCTGTGCCCGGCCTGACGGTGGGGAGCGGGGAGGGAGCAGTGCTCCAAATCAGCTCCGGAGACTCAGGGGTGGCGAGGGTGAGGGCTCCGCTGTGACAAGCCGCTTGTCAGGAAGGTGGGAGTTGAATGCAGTTAACAGAGAAGAAAATCCCTGTGGCTTCCTGAGACTGTGGATTGGGGGAGGGGACAGGGGTGCTGGCATGCACACGCCACGGGGCGCCACTCACACTGAGCACTAGGAGATACTGGGGCTCGGGCTTGGCAAAGAACTAGAGCAGGCCAAAAGGGACCAGCAAGCCTTTTTGTCCCAGTGAGATGGGTCAGGAAAGGGAGGATGCAGACACCCATCCTGTCCCACATTTGCTCCTCTGTGCCCTGGACTGTGTTTCCTCTCTCTCTGTCCTGCAGATATGATTCAGCTATCAAAGACCTTAAAGAAGCCTTGACTCAGCTTCGAGGGAATCAGCTGATAGACTACAAGATTCTGGGGCTGCAGTTCAAGCTGTTTGCCTGTGAGGTAAGGAGGAAGGGCCCAGCCTGGGCAGGAGTGCACGGTGGCTGAGGGACAGCAGACAGTTCTGATGCACAGCGATCTGCTGAAACCCCTGGGGGCTTGGAAAAGCCTCCTGTGCCTCAGGGACTCCGATTTCCCCTTAAGAAAAGACCCGCATTGGGGCATCTGGGGTGCTCAGTGGGTTAAGTGTCTGACTTCAGCTCAGGTCATGATCTCATGGTTTGCAGGTTTGAGCCCCCGAGCCGGGCTCTGTGCTGACAGCTCAGAGCCCGGAGCCTGCTTCGGATTCTGTGTCTCCCTCTCTCTCTGCCCCTCCCCACTCACACTCTGGTCTCTCTCTCAAAAATAAGATAAACATTAAAAAAAAAAACAAGTAGAAGAAGAAAGAGAGAAAAGCCTCGGATTGATACCGTCAGGCTCATCCTGGAGTCTCCGGTTATTGAAGCATGCATTTTCTTAACGAGGCTCAAAGGACTGTGCAGAAATGAGCCTGCTGGGCTCTCTGAAGGGAGGCTGGACCCGAGTGTGCTGGCCTGTGAAAGTATTCATAATAATTTTCATAATTCAGGTTGACAAGCTATTTGCTTAACATTATACTAACAAATCCAAAATCATGGGTTTGCTATCCACGCAGGACCTGCCGTAACCTTGCTCCGTTCAAGTTACAGACCACACTCTTTGCTATTAATGGTTCAGGCCTCATGTACTTGGTCGATACCCAGAGAAAGAGTGAGGATAATTTGGCACAAATCTGTCCTCCCTAGTTCAAAGAACAGCTCAAAGCACAAATTGAGGGAAGGTTTCCATACAAGGAGAACTTATTTTCTGTGTTACCAGAAGGGAGAAACATCACTGGCTCTGACTCCACAGCCTCGTGTGCTTTCTCCAACCAACCCTCCCCACCCCCCTCCTAGACTCCAAATACACAGCACCAGCTTTAAAACCTAAAATCCCTGCACTTATCAGATCTTTATTTAGAAGAATTGCTGATAAAAAAATCCCCTTGCTTTAGTCTCTTAGGCAGGAGAAGCCAAGCGTTCTCAGGGTTGCTCGGGGCTAATAATAGAGGCCACAGCTGCCCAGGCCCCTGGGGACATGTGCCCCCATCCTGCCCCGCAGCAGGCTAACAGCTTCTCATAGTCTCAGAAAACGAGGCTTTGGAAATTTCAGAGAACTGGTTCGAATTCGGCCAGCTTCTGGAGTCAGGTTTCTGAACCAGGCCACTACTGATGCCTTGGGGCAGGTACTGCTTTGTTGTAGGGGACTGTCCTGGGCACTGGGGTTGGTTTAGCAGTACACTAGCCTCTAGCCATCAGATCCCAGTAGCCCCACCCCTCCCGGCCACAGGACAACCTAAAATATCTCTAGACATTTCTAATCACCACCACCCCCCCCAAACCCCTGCCCAGGGAGAACCACTTGTACAGATTAAACGGTTGGAAGACCAAGTGGCTCTAGAAAAAGGGATCATAAAACATTGGCATCAAAGCAGAATTCTATGGGAGGAATGTTCCCCTGTAATTGGAGCTGAAATGACCAAGGGGCAGGAAATACTGGCTGTGGGGGCCTCTTTGCAGGTGAAGCTGGAGTTTTCAGGGTCTAAGGCCCTTATTTATGCCACAGGGGACCGTCCCGTCATTTTCCTACCTATAAGGCCACCCCTTCTCTTCCCACCAGGGTAGAATCCTGGCTTCTGCAAAATCACACCATTCTTTTTGAAGAGTCTCAGGTTTTTCCAGTCATGGAGTGACAAAAACCTGTTGTGGGAAAAGGTCTTAAGAAGAAGGTCGAAGAAAGCCAAATAGGAATTTTTAAGCAGACTTGAGTTCTCCTTTCTTCCTGCGCACATGGCCAGCACTGGGCTGGGCCAATCGAGCGTGCATGAAGGCAACAGTTCATGGAGGCTGAGAAATGGCCTGGGAAGGGAATCTAAATCTTTGCTTCTGGGCTTATTCCTGGTCCCATCACCCCGCACCAGCCACTAACTCCATGGAAACACAATCCTGCCACCCGTCTGTACTTGCCTTGATAAACTGTTCTTTTTATCTGGATGAGGCCCTGCACCAAATTGGGGATGTGGGTGGCAGACTGTTACAGAGAGGAAGTACATTGGTTATCCATTGATGAATACCAAATTGCTCTGAAATGCAGTGGCTTGAAACAATACCATTTATTATCTCTCAATTTCTGGGGTTAGGAATCCAAGAGTGGTGTAGCTGGATGGTTCTGGCTCAGAGGCTCTCAAGAGGTTGCAGTCAAGATGTTGGCTAACACTACCATCATCTGAAAGCTTGACTGGGTCCCAAGGGTCTACTTTCTAAGCTGATTTATGTGTCTAGCAAGTTAGTGTTACTTGTCGGTAGGAGGCCTCAGGTCTTTGCTCATGAAACTCTCCATCACACTGTCTGAGTCTTGTCAGAACATGGCAGCTGGCTTCCCCCAGAGAAAGAAGTGATCCGAGAGAAATTAATATGGAGGGTCAATGTCTTTTACAACATAGCTTCAAATGCCACACCCCCTCGTTTCCATACTATCCTATTGGCTATACACGTCAGCTACATTGGTTGTGGGAGGAAACAAGAGGGTGAGGGCCAAGAAGTGAGAATCACTGGGGGCCATCTTGGAAGCTGGCTACCATTAAAAGCAAAGACTTTGGAATCAGGTAGATAGGGATCAAATCCCAGCCCAACACTTACTCATTGTACAATTTTAGGTTAAGTTATATGTCATTTCTGAGCCTCAGGCTCCTTATCATCTGTAAAGAAGGACTGAGTACTTACCTCATCCACATTCATTAATAAACCCGTGTATTTTTGTATACATTTCTAGTGCCTGCTAGTGTTGGGCATAGAGGTCCAGTGGTCCACAAGACAAGGTGTTAGCACCCAGGAGCTCATGGTCATGTGTAATCTGAGGTGGTGAGGTCGGGACAAGAGAATTGCAGTGGAAAAACTATGGACGCACAGAAGTGAGGCCACAGCTCATATGGTGGTTTGTGTGGCTTAGAGATAATGTAGACAAAAAGGCCCACAATGGGTGGTCAGTAGGTGGCATCAGTGATGATGATGATGATGGCAAGGAGAATGACAGTGACACTGCCTCCAACAGGCAGCACCGATTTCCAGGAGCACAAAGTCCTTCCTAGTTTTAGCCTCTGATTATAAACACAAAGAATCCCCAGATGGCATCAGTCTGCAAAACTCAGCCCTGTGGTCTTCCCCTAAAGCATGCAGGCATTGTTACTTTCCCTGAGAAGGCAGGCAGGACTTGGGGGGATGAAAGCCCTCCTTTGCTCAGCCTTCCATCAAGCCCCAACATAGCATAGCAAACAGTAGTCATAGTAGGAGTAAATGTTTGTCAAATACCCACCATGCGCCAAGCAATTGCAGCAGCGCTTTCTATGAATTATTCATTTATTTCTTACAACAGTCTGGAAGCAGCCACAGTCACTGTCACCATTTTACAGTGAAGCTGAGGCCACATACCAGAAACAGCCCTGGGGTACCTGTGCCCTTAACCCCTGCACCTCACTGCCTCTACATGTTAGAGAAGGCCAGCCAACGCCTCTCTACTAGGCCTCAGTTGACCAACCGTACCTCTGCTCTGAGGCTCTGGCAAACCACCTCCACCCCACCCGGGGCATCAGGCTGTGACTCTTATAACTGACATCTGAACAAAGCTCCTGGCTGCTCAGCTCATTCTCCACACCTGGTGTCGGGTACCGTAAGACCTTGCTGCACCGTCCTGAAAATGAAGGAAAGTTAACCCGCTTTATTAGTTGCCATCTTGATCTTCTTCCGCTCCCTGTTGCTTTTCCAACTTTGCTTGAGGGTTTTTTCCCTTCATTCGTCAAGTGGTTGTGTTACCTTGCTGATGCATCCAAAAAAGATTCGATCGTGTGCGTAAGTTGAAGGCATAATAATAAAACAAACACTCTTGAACCTACCACCCAACTCAAGACCTGGGAAATCATGATTATTGGTGAATGTGTTGTTCCCGCTTGTCCCCAGTAAAGCGCTGCCTGGGGTTTGTGCTGGGTCTCTTTCCAGCTCTACTGCACTTTTGTCCATGGAGTTTCCTCCTGCCCCGATGACTATACCACAGTCTTGTTCTGTTTCAGGCAGGGTTCTGCTGGTGCCGGTGCAGGATGATGCATCTGGAACCTTCTCTCTCCCCACCCTGCACCTGTTCAGCCTTTTAGCCTAGGCTCAGAGGCAGGAGGAGCTGGACTGGGAGGCCACAGGCATGGATTTTATTCCCCACTCTTCAAAGGGCCTTGAGCACATCACTCTTCTCGCTACTAAAGCAACACCATAGTTTTTGTTCCCTCCTGACCTATTTGATTGTTGAAAGAACAATGCACATGATGTTGGATTTATGCATTAAGTGATGTTTTCTTAATACCGTCCTTGGACCGGGCATGACTTGGTAACAAGATTGATCGTGTTATACTTTAGATATTCCCAGGAAAGCTGAGAAAGGGAGGCATGCCTCCAGGCAACATTCCAGAAGCTACAGGCAAACTCTTCCCTGGTGCCTAGATTTGGAGCAGCCTCAAGTTTTGTGTTATGGTCTGTGCTTTTCTAGGTGTTATATAATGTTGCTTTCATGTATGCCAAGAAGGAGGAGTGGAAAAAGGCTGAGGAACATTTAGCTTTGGCCATGAGCATGAAGTCTGAGCCGAGACATTCTAAAATTGACAAAGCCATGGAATGTGTTTGGGTAAGTATATGGATGATGCGGGATGGCAAGAGGATTTTCACTGGATTTGTATTTGTTTCAGTGGACACGTGGATTGAGGAACCATAGACGTGGTGCTTTTACCTTCTCTGAGCTCGGGGTTACACTGATCTTGGGGTACAATTCCATGTAGGATCTTGAACCTGGCAGCAAGCACTGAGGAGCTGAGGCTTGAAGCTGGGGATGGCAGAGCCCTGCCTCCAGCCACCCTCTGGGGGTGTGGGGCTCTGGGGTGGCACCGGGGGGACTGGGGACTGGAGGCTGGATCCGAGTGCAGGAGGCCAGAGGCTGTGCTCACCTCTGAGTCCTCACAGCCAGGCACACAATGGCCCTCAAAAAAACGCATTGATTCTGTGAACAAATAGTGAAAATGACCCATGGTTTGTCAGAGCACATTGGGATAAAACAAGTTTTAAACCAGATTTTTAAAAAACATCAAGGAGAAGGGGGCTCGAGTCAGTCTTTCTATGCCTGTCCAGGTCAGCAGCCACCAGTCCCAAGGGAGGCCTGTCATGGGCCTTGCTTGAGCCCTGGGCCACCTTGTGGTTGTGGCGTCCCCTGTGCTCAGTGACAGCCCCACCCGAGCCACAGAGAGTGGGAGAGGGGCAGCCCCCTAGGGAAAAAGCGTGCTGAGCAGATAACACAGCCAGATGTCCACACAGCCTCTCAGGGTAAGGCAATATAGAAACCAACTGTTCCTACCTTAGATACTCCGAAATAATAACAAGTTCAGTCTTGACACATTAAAAAAAAAATACTTCTGTGAGGTTATCTCAGTGAATCTTTGCGTCTGTTCAGTGAGGGAGGCAGGACAAGCATCATTATCCCTGTTTCCCAGATAAGGAAATACCGTGCTGTGTGTTCTAGAAACAGAAGCTGTATGAGCCTGTGGTGATCCCTGTGGGCAGGCTGTTTCGACCAAACGAGAGGCAAGTGGCTCAGCTGGCCAAGAAGGATTACCTCGGCAAGGCGACAGTAAGTAGGCTCACTCAGCTTCCCCTGGGTCTTCTATGGGATGGGCCATGCATGGACCAGGGTGGGACAGACTCCTGGGACGAGGGCACCCCCTTGGTGCTCTCCGCGGCCAGCAGGCAGCTAGAGACTGCTTCCGGTGTGGAGGTCTTGCAGAAAGGTGAGCAAACGTTTCTAGCTTCTTGTCCGCAAGCTCCTCTCATCCTGCCCTTCCAGCCTGACCCTGGGTGGGAGCCACAGGCTTAGTCACAGTGTGTGCGGCTTGGGGGCTGAGCCAGTGGAAAGAAAACATAGCTATGAGGCCCTCAGTCAATGTGGAGGGAACATGTTAGTGAAACGGACCAGCATGGCATCCTCTTGGCTTGGTGCTCTTGATATCCCCACTTCTACAGGTCTATGGTTATGCTCCTTTGTAAACTGGGCTCCTTTAAATCCAGGTCTTTAACATTTATTTGTTTTTGGGACAGAGAGAGACAGAGCATGAACGGGGGAGGGGCAGAGAGAGAGGGAGACACAGAATCGGAAGCAGGCTCCAGGCTCTGAGCCATCAGCCCAGAGCCCGACGCGGGGCTCGAACTCACGGACCGCGAGATCGTGACCTGAGCTGAAGTCGGACGCTTAACCGACTGAGCCACCCAGGCGCCCCTAAATCCAGGTCTTAAATCCTCTCAGAAATGAGCCTGAGTGAGCCAGCAGTACCCTTCCAGACCTGTACTTGGCTTTGACTTATCTGTAGGGCTAACGCTGCCCGACTGGGTAGCTGGTTCTGGCAGAGCAGCAGAGCTCAGGAGCTCCTGGGTCAGTGGAACCACCCCTCAGCCCATCAGTGGATGAATGCATAGGCAACATGTGATGTAGATATACAATGGAATAGCCATAGAAAGGAATGAAGTACAGATATAAGTCATAGCATGGGTGAAACTTGAAAACATCACGCTATGTGAAAGAAACCAGACACAAAAGCCACATGTTGCGTAATTACCTTTATATGAACCATCTAGAATGGGTAAACGTACACAAATAGAAAGCAATTTGGTGATTGCCAGGTGCTAGCTAGAGAGGGATGTGCACTAACCACTTTGTGGGTGTGGCATTTTTTGGGGGGTGAGGAAAATGACTGGGAACTAGGTAGAGGTGGTGGCTGTATAGGATTGTGAGTGTCCTAAATGCTACTGCATTGTCCACTTTAAAATGGTTCATTTTAGGGGCACCCGGGTGGCTCAGTTAGTTGAGTGTCCGACTCTGGCTCAGGTCATGATCTCACAGTTCACAAGTTCAAGTCCCGCATTGGGCTCTGTGCTGACAGCTCAGAGCCTGGAGCCTGCTTCAGATTCTGTCTGTCTGTCTGTCTGTCTCTCTGCCCCCTCCCCCGCCTTGTTTGTGCTCTGTCTCTCTCTCTCTCTCTCTCTCTCTCTCTGTCTCTCTGTCAAAAATAAATAAACATTAACAAAATGATAAATAAATAAATAAATAAATAAATAATAAAATAAATGGTCAATTTTATATTATGTGAATTTCACCTCGATTAAAAAAAAGAGAGAGCTAGAGTGAGAGCCTGTTGGGTTAGCAGGGCTGGGAAGGCACTAGTTACTTCAGTTTCTGGAACTTCTCACTCAGAGGGTCAACAATCCAACCCTTAGCCACTATCCACTCTGGGACCAGGCTCCAGTGAGAATGGACCCAGGGTGCGAGAAAGGAGGGATCTCGGGGAAAACCATGCGGCATGGGGAGACAGTGCTGGCAGGGCCCTTACACCTTCCTCCCTCGATTGCAGGTGGTGGCATCTGTGGTGGATCAAGACAGTTTCTCGGGGTTTGCCCCTCTGCAGCCACAGGTGAGGCAGCCCTGTCCTTCTCCCTGGATCCAGGTCTCCAGGACTCTCTGGAAACATCCAGCTGGGGACAGTATTTGTGCTGAACTGCCTCATGTTAAGGGCTCCTTCAACTGACCTTTCATTGCTGCTGACAGTGTCTGCCTGGCCATTCTCGGTCACAGGTTCCATGACTGTGAGGAGAATGAGGCAGTTTTAGGTTTAACCTCAAGTTCCCAGAAACCAAGCCTCCTGCTTCCCCCCAGTGCCAGTCTTCACTTCTCTGTGTTCTAAGAGAGCCTCTGTTGACAGTCTCTCCTGAGGCCTGGACTCTTCTCTCAGGAAATTGAAAGGCAGGCTATAGAAGGCTTTTTGACGATGCCTCTTCTCAGACGCAGGGCCTAGATGGGGACTCGTGGGGCCTGGGGTCTGAGGCTGTGGGCTGGTCCCGCTCCATGCATCTGCCTATGTGCAGGGGATTCCCTCAGGAATGTGATGGGTGCCAGGAGGGAGCCGTTTTTCTGACCAATCTGGGCTCAGAGAGATGGTTCTGAGCAGACTGGATGACGTAAGGAGTCTAGAAATGTGAAGGCATTTCCATCCTTGTGAAGGGAAGAAGGGAAGACAGGCTGAGGAACACCTGAGCTGTTGCACTAGACCCTGCTGGGCAGCACTAGCACAGGGAAGGGTTTCTGAGCGTGACAGCCACACTCCAGGCTTCACACACCTGGTCACTCGGATGGCAGCACCGACAGCCTCCCAGGATCAGAATGACGGCCGCTAGCCCAGGATGTGACCAACGCTGGGGCTCTGGAGGGTGAGATGAGCAAAGGAGGCTAGAGAGATTCAGGATCCTTTGATTTGTTCCTTCACAAAGAAAGCCCCTGTGGAGGCCCCCTGGGCGTCAGAGCAGCAGAGACACCACAAGGAGGAAGAAGCTGGATCAGTGGGCTCCATGGTATTCAGTGTAGAACAGGGAACACGTTGAAAGGAGATTCCTGCCTGGTCAGTGGGTTCTGAGTTGATTTTAAATACCCACAAATGTCATGTGATATAGCAGGCATTAATTATAGAACAGAGCTTTTGGAAACTTTCCTAGGAAAGGGACCGAGCTCAAGGTCAAAAGCACCCCTCGTGACGCCATGTTGCTCTGGGACAGCTAAAATTCTCCAGAAACCAGGACTGGCTCAAGAGAAATTGCTGTGCTCGTGAAACTGTACCCAGGGGCTGGGGGGAGGGGTGATTTTCCAGTGTTTAGTCAAAGTACACTGTGCCCGTTCCCTAGACAGTGTTCTGAGCCAGCTAGAAATGCATTCTTTGATTTTCTGGTGTGGAAGAAGGCTCAAATTACCATTAACGGTCTGTTCTCACCCCCACTCCTTCCCTTACTATCCTTCCCTTCTTCATTTCTCCTGAATGTTCCACAGGCAGCTGAACCTCCACCCAGACCCAAAACCCCAGAGATCTTCAGGTAAGTTAGATTTAGATCAGTGTTCAGACTATCTGAGCTCCAAGCCTGAACTGATGGCAATGAAAAGAGTGAAGAAGATGAAGCCGGGGTCAGGGTCTAAATCCTGCAGAACTTAGCCTAATACGTGGACTCTTTCTGTTTTCCGGGTTAGAACGGAGTGATGTAGGGGGAATGGGAGTCTTGGACTGTGATAGGGTTGACCACAGGGGTCTGGCTATAGCTACATGGTGTCCCTGTGCCCCCAGGTCAACATGCACAGCCACCCACATAGCGAGGGTCATTGCTGAAGGGTGGCAGTCTGTGGAACATGTCCCTCTGGGGCCAGAACACTGACCAAAGGTTGGGGAGCCATTTTGCACCGGCAGCAGCCTCCTCAGAAGAGGCGGAGGCCAGACCTTTTGGGAGTCGGGCGAGCAGAGCAGGAAGCTAGGTGGTGTGTCCTTTCCCGAGTGGGCGTTTTTCACTCCCTATGGGCATGTGGTCTCTGGAGAAGAGGAACAACTCAAGAAAAAGGAGCCATTCTTCTATAAGATGAGAAGCCAAGAATGACACAACTTACAGCTTTCTGAGGAATTTCCTCTAAGTAAGGAAGCAAGCCCGGCTCCCCTCCCCAATAAAGAACGTGTTTTTGTTGTGTTTTTTTTTTAATGAAAAAAAGTACAACAGCAACTATAAAAGTGAGGGGGCTGATGAACTCATTGCTAACTCTGCCTGCTGGAGGAGTCTATCTCCCCTACATAAATAGCCCACTGTTTGGAAGCAGGAAACAGGGCTGAGGGGAAGGGGACAGAGGGGGAGCGAGAGGGAGCCACCAGCCAGAGCAGGTACATCACACAGCTCTGAAGCCAGTCCCGATGTCACACATTCCAAAGTGGCACAGACGGCACTCCCAGGGCCTCCGAGAGCAAAGTAGGTCTTGAGGAGATGGTAAAGGGACAGTGACTTTGCCTAGCACACCACTGGGTGGTCTCGGGACACCTTTACACATTCCGCCCCCCCCCCCCCCCCCCCCCCCCCCCCCCGGAGCTGGTTTCCTGCTCTTCATTTCCTTCCGGCTTCCGGCTGTGTGCCTGGTCCGCTGGCTGTGGCTCCGGGGGACTTGGCCTCCCTCTTCCCCACCCCCCTTTCTCACCCAGCTAGCCGTCACCTGCCCTCTGACTTGTGTGCTCCCCTTGTCACACTAGCCCTGTCTACCCCAGCCCAGACCAGAGGGCTGGCCAAGCACACCCGGGAAGCTTCCTTCTCGGAAGGGAAGGGAGGGCAAGGAGAGCAATGCCTGGCTGTCTTGCGTTGTCTTTTGTCTTTCATTGCTGTCCCACTGCCTCTAGGGTTATGGAGCGGGTTCACATGCAGTTTCCTGCCTGGTCCTGCTCAGGGTCCCAGAGGCAATAGATGTGGAGCTCGAGGGTGCCTGGAGCATGTCTCCTGGCCCCATGTCCATTGTTGCTTGTCCCATAGAGCCGTGGGCGGGATGCAGTCCAGGCTGGATAGAGGACGGCATCTCACGTCTACCCCTGCAGGGCTCTGGAAGGGGAAGCCCACCGTGTGCTGTTTGGGTTTGTGCCTGAGACCGCAGAAGAGCTGCAGGTCATGCCAGGGAACATCGTTTTTGTCTTGAAGAAGGGCAATGATAACTGGGCTACGGTCATGTTCAACGGACAGGTATTCAGAGGACCCAGGGTGGTTCCTTTGGCCATGGGATCCTGGCAGCCGATGGCGGAGCTTTCTGAGGTGTCTGCTACCTCATTTGCCGACCAGCTACCTTCTTTTGCCCATATACCCATCCCTCCCCCGCATCTCTGGGCCCTGTGGTGGTATGGGTGCTATGGGTGCCGATGAGCACACCCTTTTCCCCCTTTCTGATTTTGTGATGTTGCACCACAGAAGGGGCTCGTTCCCTGCAACTACCTTGAACCACTTGAGCTGCGGATCCATGCTCAGCAGCAGCCCCAGGTAACGTAGTGCCAAGGCCAGATCTGTTTTCCACCCCCCACCCCCCCCTCCCGCCCCCGACCTCTGCCCCACGACTCACAGGCCTCTCTGTGGAGGGGGGGAAGGGCGGTGTGACAAAAGCGCTGTCCTTATTCACTCACTAGCACCGAGTCCACCTTGGGTTGGTGCCAGCGGCCCAGAGCTGGACCCTTGGGTGAAGGAAGGAAAACACCCAGATGTGCTAAGTGGAGACATCTGAGGGACCCGTTGTGCCCACCCACCTCTCTCCTCCTGGTCACGGGTGACTTGGGACCCAAAGCCTATAGTATATGAAGGTTAGGTCTTCCCGGAAAAGTTCTCTTCACCTGGAGGAACAGTCAATGCGTTGGCTGGGGAAATCCCATTAAACAAGAGAAATCTGTTTTAGAGCATGACCTACCTCATGGCATCAGAGATTGGGCCTTGCCAGCTTTCCCCTTCACTCCTCAAAGGCCTGCCCTTCTGCCAGGCCTGGTGAGTGGTCTTTGCTGGGCCTACTGTGCAGATGTCTGACAGCGGGGAACCTGTCTCTCTCTAGACTGTGCAACTGATTGTCCTCTGTGGGCGTGGCCCTCCCTGGTCAGAGTTACTATGCCCGGATGGCTTGAAATGTTTTAAATGCCACACAAATGAGAAATGGACCTTCTCCTTTGAAGGAGCAAGATGTGGAGTGCGAGGGGGAGCTAACACAAGACTCGGGGGCCTCCCTCGTCTCCAGTGGATTTCCAATGTAGTTGGGCAGTGAGGGCCTCTTAGGAGGGGGTCAGGGTTCTCCTTTCTACTGTTTCCACCAGGCCAACCCTGCCTCCCCTTTAACCAGCACTTTCCTTAGTCTCCCTGACTGTTACCACCCCTCCAACTTTTAGGAAGCCATTTACATCTGGCTCCTTTCCATTTGGCCTCTCTCTGCCCCACTCCTAACTAAGAACTTTGTCTGAATGAAGGCTCTCACCCTCTCTGTCACCTCCAGGAGGAAGCCTCCCCAGATTCTGATATCCCAGCTCCTCCCAGTTCTGATGCTCCCAGAAGACCCCAGTTGCCACCAGGTTAGTGTTCTTGGAACAACATCCTTGGCCTGGGTGCAGGAATGCTCCAGACTACTTCCTGACAGAGTTGCTCTCCCAGGCTTCTGGGAGATTCTGGTTTCTTCTCCTCCCAGCATGCCACTCAGCTTATGAACACATAGCCCCAGGGGCCCTCTCTCCTGTACCACCCACCCACCCAAAACATAGCAAACAGATGTCCTAGAACACCCATGGGGCTTGGGCAAATGTAGCCCAAATGTAGCTGGTTTCTGGGGGGCAGTGGAGTGTCCAACTCAAATAGTCACCAGACTCCTCAGTCTCTCATGTCCCAAGAGAGAAGGTTGGAGTTATTACACGCATTTCCTTGGAAGGGGATGGAGAGGTTTTTTTCAAATGTCCAAGGAGGTCTATCTGGAAAAGAAACTGCTTTGCAGAGCCCTGAGGCATAGACAAAGAGCTAAGGGCAGATACGAAAGGATGTATAGAGAGTGGTGCCTGGGGAAGGAGCTTTTGGTCACTAATAGAGTTTAAGCATTAAGCATTCAGGAGAAGGGTTTGGTAGAGATGCATTGAATAGATGGTTTGTCCAGATCCTGGATGGATGAGTGTTATGCCTGCCAGATCACCAGGACACTTTCGGGTGCTCCCCACACTTCCAACTTTATTTTGAAAAACGTCAAAGCTACAGATCAAAAGTTGAAAAGTGTAGCACAATAAACACCAGAATACCTTTCACCTAAATTCACCAATTGTTAACGTTTTGTACCGTGTACTTGCTTTGCTCCCCACCCTCCCCTCTGAGACTCTTGAAAGGAAGTTACAGACTCATGGCATTTCACCCTACACTGGAGCATTAGGTCTACTCTTCTGCATAAGCGCAGCACAATCATTATGTCAAGGACATTGAACATTAACATAATATTATAGTGTATATTTTGTATTAAAATTTCTCTAATTACCCCTCAGATCAGCCTCAGTTTTTTTGTTTTTATCTTTTCTGTCTAGGGGCTCAACAAGGATCACATATTAAGTTTTTTTTAATGTTTATTTTTGAGAGAGAGAGAGAGAGCGCGCGCGCGCGCGCGCGAGCGAGCGTGAGTGGGGGAGGGGCAGAGAGTGAGGGAGACCAAGAACCCAAAATAGCTCCAGACTCTGAGCTGTCAGCACGTGGGACTCGAACTCACAAACCATGAAATCATGACCTAAGCCGAAGTTGGACACTTAACCAACTGAGCCACCCAGGCGCCCCAAGGATCACATATTAACCTAGAAAGATTTTATGAATATAGATTCCTAGGCCTTGGATTCTGATTTTTTAGGGCTGGAATTGGACCTGAGAATCTGTATTTCCAGAAAAAAAAAAAAACTTCCAAGGAATTCTAGCAGTTAGCTGGGTTTGAGATCAGTGGTTTTGATCATGTGCTCTTTCTAGTGAGTATCTTCATGCAGATTTCTCTTATATAAATTATGTGCATATTGCTTCATTAATATATTATGCACCTTAGGAAACATACACAAAAATAAAGGACAAGGTAAAAAAAAGTGGTTCTAACGTTCCTTCTCGTGGCCCCTGGCTCATCTTGCACTCCCTGCTTTCATGAGTCCAGAGCCCACTGGTTTAACTGGACTTTGGGTCCCTGCTAACCCCATGCATTGCTGGGGACGTGCTGGTCCTCCAACACTTGCCTGTATGCTTCCTGCGGGCAGGGACTGGGTTCCTTTGTGTGGGTTCACTTCGTTTTGCCCATTTCCCTGCAGTGGGATTCCCCCACTGTTTATTAGGGTGAAGAATCACCCTGGAGTTCAAGGTAAGAAGCTGGTGTCCTGTTCTAAGAGGGTTCCCTTCTATGTAAGTCAGGGGCTGGCCCAGAGTGTTCATTCACCATCTTCTTTTGTTTTACTTACCTTCTCCATTTAGGTCAAAAAGAAAAAGAAGAGTCCAAGGTAACCGTTTCTCCTTGCACTATTTCAAATGCTAGAGAAAGAAAAAGCTTAAGCTATCCACCATAAGCCTGTCTCCCTGGATTATAGAAAGAGTCCCAAAGGAAGGGTGGGTGAGCTAACACCACACGCCATCCTTGGGCTGGGCACCCCTCGACAACCTTCCCCGCCCAGTGCACGCATTTCCTACTGGCCTTCAGCCCATGGCCAGATCTTCTGGCCCGGAGGAATTCCCATCCAGGCCGGAGGGGTCTAGGGACTCTCTGAAAGTCCTCCCGCGGCTGTCGAGCCGGTGAGCTATTGGCCTCTCCCCACCACACCGAGTACTCCCCGTGAGCACACTCAGGACAGGCCTCGGACGCTCAGGAGTTCTCATTGCTTCCTCTCCCCTCAGGAAGTAAAGCTCAGCATTCCCATGCCCTACACGCTCAAGGTGCACTTCAAGTACACGGTGGTCATGGAGACGCAGCCCGGGCTCCCCTACAGCCAGGTCCGGGACATGGTGTCTAAGAAACTGGAGCTCCTGCCGGAGCACACTCGGCTGAGGTGGGTCCACCCGCAGAGAGGGTGCAGCTGGGGGCCTGGCATGGGCTTGGAGGAGAGAAGAGAATTTGCACTGCTGTTCTCCAACGTGGTTCTCACTCCTGTCTCCCCAGCTACCGGCCTCGGGACAGCAATGAGCTGGTGCCCCTCTCGGAAGAGAACATGAAGGCTGCCTGGGCCCAGGCGAAAAACTACAGCCTGACTGTGTGGTGTGAGAACACAGTGGTGAGTGCGGCGAGCCCAAGGGCACCTGAGGTCGTGTCTGTACTGGGCCACTTCCTCAAGGACAGTCCACATTCCGACACTTACCAAGCACTTCGGTGAGCCGGGCACTGTGCCTGGTGTTGAGGATAGGGTGGCTAACACCTCTGCCTCCCTTTCACCTGGGGCTAGGGGCCCCAGATGCAGCCAGGAGAGGGGTCCCTACAGGAGAAGAGCAGGCCCAAGAATGCCCAGGAAGCCTCTCAGTCCTCTCTGCCAGCACCTATAAATGAGCCAATGTTTAGGCCCATCACTCTCAAGCAAGGCGGGAATAAAATCCTAACTGAGGCTGAGCTCCTAGCCATTCTCCACTTCAAGTTTCCACGGGAAGAGCACTTGAGGCTGGAAGGTAATAGAGAGCATTTAGTTCACAAAGAGAGGACTTGGATAAATGTCCTACTAATAGGAAGCTTCTATTAGGAACTAACCACGTGCCATACGGTGTGCTAAGTGCACACTGCGTATCCATTCTTACAGTCCCCGAAACTCTCAGAGGAACCGTCACCCCATCTTATAATGGAGGAGACAAGGCAAAGAGAGGTAACCTTGACCAAGAGTACCGCCCATCAGTAGAGGAGCAAGGGCTCGGTGGGTGGTTTGACTCCGGGGCCTGCCTACATTCTTGGACACCTTTCTAGACCTCAGGGCCTAGAAAAGACTTAGCTGGAGTTAGGAACAAAGTTAGAGGCTAGAAGTAGTGGCTACAAGTTAACACTCTTGACCGCCCCTTTGTCTCCGGGAGGGAAAAGTTGCCATTTCTTCTTGTTGTTGATGTTAATTCCTTCCCACAACCATGGCCCCTGAAAAGCATCCATCAACATACCTGTCAATACACCAACACACTTTTTTTTTGGTCTTTTATGTCATTTCATGTAAGTGGATGGTACATTGCATATATATTCCTATGAATATATATACTGTATGTATAAATTTTTGTTTTATCACCCATTTCAATATATACTCTTCCATTTATATATATACTTTTTTGTTTTAATAGTCCATTTTTTAAATGTTTGTTTTTGACAGAAAGAGTGTGTGTGTGTGTGTGTGAGTGCGTGCGCATGCACACAAGTAGGGTAGAGGCAGAGGAAGATGGGGGAAAGAGGATCCAAAGCAAACCTCAGTGCTGACAGCAGACAACCCGATGCAGGACTCAAACCCACAAACCATGAAATCATGACCCGAGCCGAAATCAGATGCTTAACCCACTGAGCCACCCAGACGCCCCATAATAGTACCTTTCTTTTGATTGCTGATGGTATTGCTAAAAGGTATTCCATAGTATGAATACTACAATTTGTTCATTGATTCACCTCTTCGTGGATATTTGGATTGTTTCCAGCATTTGTCTATTTATTCTTCAACAAACATTTGCTGAACACTTCTGCTCTCCCTAGGCACTGGAGATATAAAAACTATTAAGGCATGGGATGCTTGGGTGGCTCAGCTGGTTAAGCATCTTACTCCTTGATTTCTGCTCAGGTCGTGATTTCACGATTCGTGAGTTACAGCCCTGGGTCGGGCTCTGTGCTGACAGCATGGAGCCTGCTTGGGATTCTCTCTCTCCCTCTCTCTGCCCCTCCCCTGCTTGCTCATGCACGTTCTCTCTCTCTCTCTCTCTCTCTCTCTCAAAATAAATAGACTTAAAAACAAAACTAGTAAGACATAGGCTCTTCTTGGGGGAAAACGCAGGGCATGTGTTAAGTAAACTGATGGAAACGCACGAATGGCATACCGTTTTATAAGCACATGGGAGGCGCTCTCACCCAAACATGTTGAAGGAAGGTGGGACAAGTCAGTAGTCTTCCTAGAGAAAATGATGCTGAAATCATCTTGAGACTTAGCCTTAAAGTGGTAAATAGCAATTAGCAAAGTGGAGGAAGTTAGGGCGCCTTATACAGATGGAAGGGCAGAGGGAAGACCCTAAGAGTCAGCAGTGGGTGAAGGTGGGGTCGGTGTTACTGGACACGACAGGGCGAGTGCCGGGAGACAGGTTGGCAAGGCAACAGAGCCACATGACGGAAAGCCTTGCACGCTGCTGCACTAGGATGAGGTTGTGAGCAGGGGAGAAAGTAGAATGAATGACTGCTTGGGATGGAGGATTCTGGGGCATACGAGTAAAGCAGGGGGCTCTGTGAGGCTGGCCGGCCAGCGGACTTCCTCTGAGTACTCAGCTCCCCATGCATAGCCCTGACACTGGGGAGTCCTAACATAGTCAAGGAGACTCCTGTCTCCACTGACCAAAGCCATGGTCCTTCTGACACCTTCAGTTCTCCCCCTGCCCGCTGCCCCCACTAGCCCCGACTCCCGTTTCCTGCTTTAGCATTTTTTTTTAAATTTATTTACTTTTTTATAGAGACAGAGAGCGCACAAGCGGGGCGGGTCAGAGAGAGAGAGGGAGAGAGAACCCCAAGCAGGCTCCACGCTGCCAGTGCGCAGAGCCCGGAGTGGGGCTTGAACCCACTAAACCGTGAGATCACGACCCGAGCCAAAATCGAGAGTCAGAAGCCTAACTGCCTGAGCCACCCAGGAGCTCCTGCTTTAGCATTTTTAGATGGCAGCATCTGCAGTTACAGCAGTAGGCAGTACAAAATTCAACAGGTCATGTGTGAACCCTTCAGAGAGCTACTGGTTTTCACCTACGATTGGATTTTGAGACTATGGAAATGACCACACTGGCCAAGCTATTCCAGACCACCCAGGCCTTGGGGCCCTGTGAGGGGAGTCCCTCCTCCACACCCTCATCCCCACAGCTGGGCAGGGGTTTCTGCTTAGTCATGGAAGGGTCTCTTTGGTAGGTTCTCACTGAAATCAAAGACACACGTTTGCTGAGAAAGAAAAATGAGTAGGAGAAGAGGAGGCAAAGAAGGTGTGCCTGGAGGAAAGCCCCGTAGCTCTAGCCCCAGGTTGGTGGTATCTAAGAGCTCAGAAAATTGCCTTCAGGAAGTAGGGCCACTGGAGTGGCCTGGCTGGTGCCTCTGGCTGAGAGGCCGGGAGCCGGGACCCTGGGCAGGGGTGGGCGAGTGCTGGTGCAAGGGGTTCCCTTGGAAGTTTGAAAGGTCATCCTAGGTTTTCAATTGTCTGTCTTGGGACTAATCCCTTCCGTATCGTCTTGAAAGGATTCTGCCTAGGAGCTGTGCCCTAAATGTGGCTTACTCCACTTCAAAGGTTTGTTTTTAATTATTGTTGATTTTTGTCCTTTGAAGAGAGCTCCAGTCTCATTAGTGGCTGTCCGGGGCTAACCCTCCCCAAATTCCCAGCACAGAGTCTTGCTGGCCCTCAGTCCAGCTTCAGAGGTCATTGCTGAATGTTCTTCATCACTGCCCCTTACTCTTGTTGGTGGCAAGTCAGGATGTTCTCATTCACTTACTAGAAGAGCAGGAAAAGGAACTATCATTTAAAAATCTACTCTGTGCAGGAACACTTACCATTAACCAAGCTTAAATACTGTGTATACACACACACACACACACACACACACACACACACACACACTAATCCTCTCCCAGAGTGTTTAGTAACTGTCAGCTATTTCTATTCTACATCCTGTTGCTTCAGTCCTCTAGCCTCAATTTCAGGTAAAGAAACTGAAGTTCAGAGAGGTTACACTGCTTGCTCAGGGACACACAGCGGGAAAGCAGTGGAGCCAGGATGCAAACCCAGGCCTTGGGACTCCATAGGGCCATTTCTACCTTACTGTACTGCCTTTCTGTAAAAGGGATCTGCCAAGGCTGGAACAGGCAACATTAGGAAGTGAGATCTTTGAAAGGTCGGCACAGCATTTACCCTAGCAGGGTTTCTAATGTGGATTTGTTTGATTCTGATTCATTTCTTTAGAAACTACACCCCTCTTCTTTTCAACATTTGTGGCTCAAAAATGACCACAATGGTGACTAGGATATGTAGCTACATAGATCAGAAAGCAAAGCCTTTTTCATGGCTTTGGGAAGAAGCTCTGCAGGGATTCTCAAACTTTATCAAGTGTGAGAATTACCTAGAGGACTTGTTTAAATGCAGATTGCTGGGCCCCACAATTCCAGGAGTTTCTGATTTAATGATAGGTTTGGGACAGGACCAGAAATATACATTTCTAACAAAGTCCCTAGTGTTGTGGGTGCTGGGGAGAGGGTATTGGATTCAGAGTCAGACACCCAGGTTTGACTTTTGGTTCTGTCACTTGTGACTCAATCTGTTTTTCCATCTGCAAAGTAGTACCCTACTCTTTTCCAGAATTACTGTAAGGTTTCTGAAGATTTTAAGATTGTATAGGTTCCTCCAGACCTTTTGGGTTCATTTATCTGACCATCCAATGTTCATAAAGTGCATGTTAGGTCTATGCTAGGGACTGATCACAAATTTGCCTCTATAAATTTATATCCCAGGTGCTACACTGACATCTCACCGATTTCTTTAGCGATGGTCAATGTTCACTGGCCTTTTATTATTTCAGGGTGACCAAGGCTTTCCCGACGAACCCAAGGAAAGTGAAAAATCTGAAGCTAATAACCAGACAACAGAACCTCAGCTTAAGGAAGGAGGCCAAGTGGTAGCACTCTTCAGTTATGAGGCTACCCAGCCAGAAGACCTGGAGTTTCAGGAAGGGGACATAATCCAGGTTATATCAATGGGTAAGTAGTACTTCTGGTTGTCAGAAACTAATTTCTGTGTTGGCAGAAATAAATTCAAGGGAAGAGGGAAGTATTAACCATCTACAAACCAAACTTTAGCCAGTGCTTCCAATATCCTTCCTAGTTTTCAGCTGGAGGGAGCAAAATGGAATGTTCCATCTTTCTATCTGTTGCTCCATTGGGCAGGGAAGCAACAAATGGCAGACTTAGCTAACATTCTTCTTATTAAAGATGGCTATGTTTTGGAAGACATGTATTCTCATTCCCAGAGTTAACGAATTGGAAGGTGGCTGGGATCATTTTGCCTTTGCGACAAGCCCTAAGGATACTTTTCTGCAAACCATAGTTCTTTGAATTGATGTATTTTTTGAAGGAGGAGGAGGAAAGAAGGGGGTAAATCTTGCCTCAAAAGAAGCTATTTGGCATTGCTTTGTGTCTGGTGATTTTCCCGATTCTGTTAGCAATCAAACACACTACAAATTGAAACAGTGTAAGTGGAGAGTTCTAACTTAGTGCTTCAAAAACTTCAGTATGCCAAAACACCTTTGAAAGTTTGTTAAATACAATTCCTTGGCCCAGCAACTAGAGATTCTGATTCAGGTCTGGGCTGGGGCCCACAATTTTGAATTTCTAAGAAGTTTCCAGTGTGATGCTGGTCTACTGACCATGAGAAGCCCTTTTCTAACTCATGGTTTGACATAATCTTATTTCTCTACCTTGAAAGGTGTAAGAGTCCCATCAAAAGCTTTGTTCAAAAACCAGAAATCTGCATTAGCAATGCAGAGTAGTGAAACCAAATACTATTACCAATTATAACGGAAAAATCCAAAAGGTTTAAGAAATGAGATTTTAAAGTTAATGGGTAGTGAATATACAATTGTATGGCAATTAGCTCAAAATAGGAGTAATAAAAGAAAGAAACAGGGGGCACTGACAGTGCAGATCTTCCAACAGGGGAGAATAGGGCTTAGTAACTCCCAGCACAATTTTTTAAAAGTTTATTTGAGAAAGCGAGAAAGAACAAGCCAGGGAAGCATAGAGAGAGGGGGGACAGAGGATCCGAAGGTGGCTCTGTGCTGACAGCTGAGAGCCCGAAGCAGGGTTCGAACTCACGAACCATGAGATCATGATCTGACCTGAAGTCTGACGCTTAACTGACTGAGCCACCCAGGCACCCCCCATTCCAGCACCATTTTTTAAATGTCAGTATCAACCAACTAGCTACTTTGTCCAGTTTTTGTTGTTGTTGTTTGGTGGGGGATAGGGTAAGGAGATAAAAACTAGAGAACACACAGAAAAGCCTTCTGGGTAGATAGGCTGAGAAAAAAGAAGGTGGCATATTCCTTATTGTGACATTGTAAATCAAAGCTGGTTTAATTCAGTTACGTACCCACAAAACAGTTTGAAACTTTATCAGACCACTTAAAGAGGAAACAATTCAGCATAAACAGTGGATTTACAGTGGGGTTGAGGGTGAGTTCAATCATATTCAACAGTTATGAAATGGCTTCATTCACAACGTTTCTCAAATTTTAATATGAACCACCTGGGAATCTTGTTAAAATGGATTCGATCAGGTTTTGGGTGGGCCCTGAGATTTTGCCTTTTTTTTTTTTTTTTTACCCTAAGATTTTAAGTAATCTCTACACTCAACGCGGGACTCAAACTCACAAACCCGAGATCAAGAGTCATATGCTCTACTGACTGAGCCACCCAGGCACCCCTGAGATTTCTAGTATCCTCCTAGGATCCAAGACAAGCAAATACTCTAGTCCTTGAGTCACTCACATGCTAAGTGCAAAAGATCAAGGCAGTGGTTTGCAATTAGAATTACCTTGGGGGAACTTTAGAAAAAACTGATGCTCAGCCACACCCCACATTAATTAGAGTTTCTGGGGACAGGATCCACACAGCATCTGATCTAGATGTCTTACATCCAAAGATGAACTTCTGAACTAGTTTCATGTTCTAGTAGATGGGCTTTGGAGTAGGTCAAACCTAAGATGCCTGGTATTTATTGGCAGAATTAACCCCGAACAAGCTATTAATCTCTCCAGGTCTCCTTTCCTGAATACTATCTACAATGGAGTTATTATGAAGTCTGAGTGTGTGTGCGTGTGTATCTAGAACAGTGCCTGTAACTTACTAAAGGCTCAAAACTGGAGCCATTAAGATCCATATGTTTTATAAACATGGACTAAACTCATGACTGGCTCTAACTCAATTCTTTGATCATTCACTAGTGGACTTTCATTATTAATAAACATTTGACCCTTGAACAGCGCAGGGTTAGAGGTGCCAACACGCACCCCCCCCCCCCCACCACCAGGCGCAATCAAAAATCTGAGTAGAACTTTTGACTCTCCAATAGGTTAATTGCCAATAGTCTGCTGTTGACCAGAAGCCTTAACGGTAACATAAACAGTTGGTAAACATACATTTTATATATGTAGTATATACTGTATTCTTACAATAAAGCTAGAAAAAATGTTAAGAAAATCGTAAGGAAAATACATTTACAGCAGTGTACTTATCAAAAAATCTGTATAAGTGGACTCTCATAGTTCAAACTTGTTATTGTTCAAAGGTCAACTGTTTAATTTATGGGACGTCCCTTTCTATGGACAAGGACATAAAGATTCCCAACAGGGATTGGACAAAACTCTTCCCTTGTTTAAAGAAAAATTGCATCTCAAGATTATTGTTCAACTTTTTTCATCTAACTTTTCTGACAACTTTTTGAAAAATCTAATGGATTCTTCTGCATGACTGCTCAATTATCCTATCTAAGGCAGAAACCAATAAGATGGTGAAGTCCTATGTTCACTCCTCCCTTAAATCACTAATACAGACTTCTTGATCTGGGTAGCATATCCAGAGAAGGCAATTTTCCTGTACTGGTTTCAGAAATCGATGCATACAGGGGTGCCTAGGTGGCTCAGTTGGTTGAGGGACAGACTTTGGCTCAGGTCATGATCTTGCGGTCTGTGAGTTCGAGCCCCGCGTCCAGCTCTGTGCTGACAGCTCAGAGCCTGAAGCCTGCTTCGGATTCTGTGTCTCTCTGTTTCTGCCCCTCCCCTGCTCATGCTCTGTCTCTCTCTCTCTCTCTCTCTCAATAATAAATGTTAAAAAAAATTTTTTTTAAAAAAAGAAAGAAACCGATGTATACATTTCCTTTTATCAGTGAATGAAGACTGGCTGGAAGGGGAGTGCAAAGGGAAGATTGGCATTTTCCCCAAAGCTTTTGTTGAAGAACACGCAACTACGGACATGGAAAGCTCTCCTAGAGGAGTCTAGGATGTTCTATAACCTACAAAGTTGGAGAAAAGGAACTACAGTTTGCAAAGTTTAGCATGCCTCTGTAGAACACTGAACTGAGACATTACTGTTTGGAAGTGTTAACTAGTCTACTTTTCCCACTGAAAATTTAACCTATTAGACAATGATGTGAGAACTTATCATGATGATAACCCAGGGGTGGGGGGTGGGCTGGGGTAGAGTGGGTAGAAACGTCTGGAAGGGTATGAGGTGTATGTGTGTGTGTGGGGGGGGGCTTCTAGGGTGTTCGTAATGTTTCTTGCTTGGAGTGCTGACTACCCAGATGTGTTCACTTTGTAAAAGTTCACTGAATTGTACACTTGCTGTTGGTGCACTTCTGTATGTGATACCTCAATAAAAAAACTTGCAAACACAAGACTCAGAGCGCACGCCCAAGGCCTACATACAACTACCCCTATTCCTATACCACTGTAGTCACAGACTCCTAGAGCCCGAGGTAAGTTTACAGGTAATTTAGATGGTACACATTTTTTCTTTTTTTTTTTTTTTACACATTTTCTTTATTACAAGTCTCACTGCTTCCCAAGGAATACAATTTTCAATTCCACAGAGAATTACAATACTAGAGTTATATCCCTTCATGCCTTCTCAGAGAGGGACACTTATTAAGAGTTCACTACTGAATATGTGCCACTAATATTTAAGCGATATAAAGAAGCCAGATTCAGGAAGTCAGCTGGTTAGGACTATCCTGTTAGTTAACATTTTGTATGTACTGTACTAATTTATATGATAAAATTCTATGTATGGTTTTATTTTGGTTATCATTTAACCAAAAGGCTTGATTTTTCAGGGTTAAGTTAGATGAATGATTCCACAAATACATAGAACTCCTCTCTCTCCAGGAGACCTGGAGTTCTCCACAAGAATTCTCCTTCTTTGTACAGCATGTGTGGCTTTGTAAACAGTGTTACTGTGGCTTTATTAACAGTAAAAACAGGGATAAAAAATGGGGGGTTGTTAACTTCTTTGCATAAGCCAATCTTTATCAGAGAAAAGAACTGTGACCATCAGTTTCTTTCTACCCGCCCCTTTTCATAATAATGCACTTTGGTTTGGAATGCTACTAAAAGCAAAAATAACCCTGAAACATATTCAATCTTTGGCCATCTCCGCTCTGCCCTAGGTGACTTGTGCGTAGTTTAAACACTTATTTTTTAAGTAGGATATTTTTAGGTTAGAAAAGAAACCATGTACACACAGATCTGGTTGGAGAGAACATGGTTTAATTAAAGGCAAAGCTGATTTCAGCAGCTGCAGGTCTTGCACAGACAGACCAAAACAAAAAAACAAAAAAACAAAACAAAAAAACAAAAACAGAAGAGAAGGTTTACTACACAAAACCAGTTTCTGATGAAGATTCTCCTCTCCCTCCTCATTACTCCACGTTGAGGATGATTAGGCGAGAAACCCCGCCCCAAGAATCAGAAAACATTCCAAACACCAAATTCTCATGCAGAAACGGGGCTGCAGATGGGACCTGGGCAGGACTGGGAGTGAGAGAGTGAACCTGGCTAGCTCGTCTGGGGTGTGAGACTCAGGGACAGCTCGAACACTGGAATGTTACAGCTGCCTGAATGCAGAGCTCAAACACACAGAGTGGGTCAAGGTAGTGGGCAAGGAGGGACTGGGAGAGAGGTGGACCCAGGGAAGGAGCTGGGGAGAAGCACAAAGGGTTTCATATTGCCATTGGGTGGGGGG
Source organism: Neofelis nebulosa (assembly GCF_028018385.1). NCBI lineage: Eukaryota > Metazoa > Chordata > Mammalia > Carnivora > Felidae > Neofelis > Neofelis nebulosa. Next base: position 31,100,054 of record NC_080796.1, read on the forward strand.
CTTCACCCTTTCAGACCTTTCCAAAAACAACAAAAAACAAAAACAAAAATCCCCAAACACCACGTCAAACTTAAGGAGCAATACTGTGAGCCTATGGGGCTCCAACCACTCTCTGAAGAGCAACGAGCATTCACCTCACTCCTTTCATCACTGGGGTTGCCCAGAATCTAGCGACACCCGGGGCTCCTGGATGTGCTTTGCTCTGCAGCTGTTTTCCAGTTCGTGAGTCCCACGCTGACTCCATACACTCACGCACACTCCCCTTCCCCCCAGGAGAGCAGATGGGCAGATGGGTGCGCGCGCACGCGCGCGCACACACACACACACACACACACACAGGAGAGACCTCCCAGAAACAGACCCTACCACTAGCACAGCAATTGGACATTTATATTGTTTCCATAATTTCCCCTTAAAATATTACTCTTCCAGGAACTAACAGAAATGCTGTCCTTCTGTTTCTACACAAGAAAATGTTCAGTCCTCTTTTCTTCTAATAAATACCAAATAAAAGTTTATTTTCCTTTCTTTCGCCTTTTCCAGAATGGACTTTGTTGTGTTTTCTTCTGTGCATGGTGCACATGTGTCCATGTTGCCTTGAATTTCACTCTGACAGTGGAGGTCGGGGGACGCAGCTGGGCCGGGGCCTGGCCTGCGGTGCACGCACGCAGACGCCGCTGCTTCCTTCCTCCTTGGACTGTCTTTTGGGCCCCAACTGCTGGACCCCATGCTGTTGCTTCTCGGCGAGATGTCGTACACATTAGGAACAGAAACAATTACTAGCATACAGCACAGGGCAGAAAAGGGATGGAGGTAGGGACAGGAGGAGGTGGGTGGTAAGCAGGATGGGGTCACAAAAACCAATCGAACAAAAAATAACCACACTGAAAGCTTCTACCTATTAAAATGTGTCAGGCCACGAATGGACCAGCCTGCCTTCCGTGAGACTGCTCGCTATGCTACGGTAAAATGTACAGGAATCAAAAACATTAATTTAAAATCTTCCAGCAGTCATCTGCCAGTCCAGCCCAGCACCACCACCCATACTGCATCCTCGATCGGGGCTCGAGCACCTACAGAGTGAAGGGCATTTCCTGCCGGAGTCTCCAGGCCAGAGGAGGGCCGCTAGAACCTTCTGAGTGAAAGCTGAGGCCTTGGACTCTCCCTCGTGGAGCACTGCCACTGGCCGAAGAGGTCCGTTTCCCTCATCCTGTCACCACCAACCTCTCGCAGGAGCAGCGAGCGGGGCTTTTCCTTGCTACACACTGACTAGAAGAAGCACGTTGTGTATGGAAGAATTCAGTGTGACATTATACTACCGAGAGTAATAACAATAATAAAAGATGTTCAGGAATAATCTCAACTACATTCTCAGTCAGCAAAGCAATCATTAATGGATTCCTATTTTATTCCCCAGAGAGGAAAACAGGACCGAGAAGTTCCCACCGGCTTCTCCCACCTGCCTCCCCTTCTCAGCTTTCACTTCCCTTGTGGCTGGGGGCATGCACGACGGGGAAGGTGAGAGGCGGTGACATCAGGTAACTGAGTGAAGACAAACAGCAGTTCCTCTCTCCCTCCGGAAGGCCCTGGGGGGACAGAGAGTTCCTGATGGTTTTTTCTTTTTGTTGCACTGCGGACATTTCGTGCACACTCAGCGCGCTGGTGGAACGCTTACACCCTCTCGACAGCAAGAGACAGAAGAGAGGGCTGCCACCTGCAGGGGACTGTACGGGCCAGTCCTGCAAACCCAACATGCCATGGTTTATGGAGCCTTCTTTCCCAGGGTTGCCACTCTGGCCTCAGTGTGGAGGGTTCATGGCGCCTTGTCCCCGCTGCTGTTTCTGTTTCTGCTGCATTAACAGCTGCTCCAGAGCGGAAGGTCCAGGATGCATCATGGAACTGGACCAGATAGACTGAAAAACAGCCCAGAGCTTGTCAGCAGAGGTCAAATGCCTGGATATCTGAAAGGGATTTGTTTTTCAATCCTCGCCAAATATAAAGGCATGTAAGTCCCAAGATCCCTGCCCCCTAAAAAGATCCAGCCATTAGAAGAAGTTGTTCTAAGACTGTCTTTAAGATCAGTCAGTTCCTGTTATTTTTATAACCAGATGATTTTAAACCAGAAAAGGTGAAAGTAGTTTTCACTAAAACTCAGTGCCACGTGAGACCACAGAATATTTACTATAAAGATTTTAGGCAAACAAAACATTTCCAAAATTAGACACTCTTCTTTTACTTGTTCACAAAAGGCTTCAATCAAACATTCCAAAATGAATCACAATTTTGACCTTAGAATGCAACTAAAACCTTTGTTTCTGTCCCCGCCCCTGTCCCCAGGATAACTGCTTTATCAGCAGAGAATACACAAATTAAAAACAACTTCCTATTCAAGAATCTTCTAAGGCAGATCATGTTTCTAGGACTTAGCTAGATATGTGCTATAGATCAATCAGTTCTAAGGGCCTTAGGAATGAGCCTAGCTATTTACATGAACAAAAGCAGAAACAGCTCTGGTGGCTCTTGTTTTCCTAAAACTCACTCACCTTTAGGCTTTCCATGAGGACAGCAGAGGAATCCTCCATGGAGGGGCCGTGGCCTGTCCAGGTGCCACTTGGAGTGCTGGCCTGATGCCAACTGCTCTCAGAGGCTGATGTTGCTGAGAGATAATCAATGCCGAACCCACCCATGGCTGAGAGATGCAAAGAGATAAGAATTCAAGATGTTCTATCACTGCCAAACACCAAACACCAGAGAAGGGCAGAGTAAGTGACTTCACTTTCATTAGGCAAGAAGTCTGGACCTCACCTGGCTTATCAGTTTTCCACCGATCTGCAGTTCTCCTATCCCTGTTATCTGGAGTCCCGATAGGTCCAAAGTTGGAGAATGGAACAGAATTATGGTTATGTGTTGGAGGGGAGCTCGGCAGGCTGCTTGGGTTAGAGGAATGGGGAGACTGGCTGGCTGGTGTTGAATGATCTAGTAAATACCAACAATAAAACAACATAAGACATTAAATAGATGTTCCACAAACATACCAAGAACCTGAGTTTTCTGTAGATCTGATCACTTAAATTCTACTAAAAATAACCACAGGGCTTTGGGACAAAGGTAAAAATAAGGGCCCCCAAAGGGACTCTGCCAGATGCACTAATCCGTCTTAAGGCATACTCCTTGCTTTAGAAAAACAAAAAAAGCAAAACCAAGCAGACAATTTTGTGCATGCACTATTTTGGCATGTCTGTTTCAGATAAATTATCTACTGGTCTTCTCTAATTGCCTAACCTTAAGAATTACTATTAAATCAAACTCCAAGTATAAACTTGGGATTAAAAAACCCCTCTATTTTAAAAAGTTCAACTTTTCCTACAAAGAATGAGTATCTACAAACCAAACTAAAAAACAGCTGGAAACCTTAAGCTAAAACCCATATTTTTCTCCCTTACAACTCTGCTCGTTATGGATGTAAGAAAAAGCTTTTTTTAGTGGCATTTATTTCATGAACTGGCTCATCAGGCTTTTTTCCTATTTTCGTTCAGAAATTACTTAAAAAACAGAACAGCTAATATATTTATAATGTAAAATCATACTGATTCACCATCAGTTTGAGGGTATTAGAAATGCAAGGTCTGTAATTTAAAGACTAGCCAATACCTGAACTGGCAGGAAGTGATGGAGACCATGGGGTCCCTTCAAAGAGGGAGTACAGTGATGTCTCCTGGGGGGCCAGCGAAGGATTAAGTTCTGTTTTGGAGCTGGTTGTCAGGTTTTTCCCATATACCTCATTGAACATACTGTTATTTGGGTATCTTTCCTGAAAGACAATGACAACCAAATTATAAACTCACTGCAAGGAAAGAGATTTCAGCAAATGCAATGTTCATGTTCATGAATGACTGATACACTTTAAGCTTTTCTTTTTTTAAAAAGTTTACTTGTTTATTTTGAGAGAGGGAGAAAGTGTGCATGTGCACCTGTGTGCGCGCGTGCATGCACAGACACAGTGGGGGAGGGGCAGAGAGAGAGAGGGAAGGAGAACCCCAAGCAGGCTCCGTGCTGTCGGCCTGCAGCCTGAAGTGGGACTCAAACTCAGGTACCATGAGATCATGACCTGAGCCACAATCGAGTCAGATGCTTAACTGACTGAGCCACCCAGGTGCCCCACTTTAAGCTTTTCTTAGTAAGACAAACTTTTGAAGACTTTTGTTTCTTTTGGTTTCCCTGTTAAATTCATTTTCCCTCACCCTTTATTTTCTCTATGTAAACAACCCAGATTAAAAAGTACAAATAATTCACTTGGCTGAACAACAGAGCCCTAAGGATTTCCATATTAATGAGAAGTTAAAGGGTTCAAATTTATAACAAACAAGTATCTCATATACCCAAATCAGAGAGAGAGACAGAGGATAAAAAATCTGGAAGGCAGCAATATATGGGAGAGAAAGGAAAGAGAAAAATAGGGGTACTGAAATAGAACGGGAAAGGAAGTTCCAGCCTACAATAAAAGCACAATGCAGGATTCTTCACTGTTGACCCACCTGATTGAGAGAGAATCCGGTGAGGGACAAGAAAGAGGATGAGTGTGACATGAGCTCCGAGGGCTTCTCCAACAAGGATTTCTTCACAGTGCCAGAAAGAAAAAAAAGTAGTTATATTATGGCCTCCATTTCCTTAGTATCAATCTTAAGTTCCTACACAACCAGAGTAGAGGACCACCAGTTAAGCATACTTGTACTTACCTGTCATGTACAATGTCGGGCTCAGAAGATGTGAATTACATATTCCTACCATGACACCAGCTACATGTCAGTTGCCACAGGTGAGTCAGAACCCTCCCGGATCAATACCTCTAATCTAGCACAGAGATCCTGGCAGGGACCAGGGACGCTGGAAAATGGCAGTTCTGAGTGTTTACTAGCAGGAACTTTCCCAAATCCCCTTGTTAAGAGGTGCATTTAAAATACTCTCAAAACAAGACGCTGAACTGATCTGGCAGTCTTTTTCCCCCAATTTTTAAAACACTCACATTAATGACTTAAAGGCTTTCAAATCTATTTGACAACTGGTTTTGTCAACATGGTTCCTAAACAGCTATTTGTGGTATATGTTAAAATAGTTGCTGAAGTTGAGCTTACGGGTACTGGCTCTAACAAAACTACCAGGAGAAAAAAAAAAACTGTATCTCTGTCCTTGAACGGTAGGTCAGCAAAGCATTTATTAAATGTCTGCCACATGCAAGGCACTGTCACACACATTGTATCATTAACAACATTAAATATAGAAAGTATTATATATATGTTTTGTAAACATGGGGAAAACAACTCTAAAACACTACCCTCCACGTCCACTTGCACCACCACCAGTTTCGTTGTGAATGGGGGGGGTGGGGGGGAGCATGGCGGGAACCAGGGAGCCGTTAATGAGTTGTCCGAGAGGCACCCGCCCTGGCCTTCAAGCCGCACGAGCAGAGAAGCAGCAAGAAAGGCAAACACACGGAGCCAACAGCTTAGCAGTTAGGTTTCCCACAAACCCCTAGGTGCCATCACTGCGTTCTCCTTCAGTTTCTAGGGGATCTCTTATTTCTCTCACTTGGGGGAAGAGTGGCGCTCTCTTTGTCCACTCACGAAATTCAAGCGCCAGGGATGGCAGCTTCTATCACGAGAGACGTGAAGCTTTTATTTCTCCTAATCCTAAAGTCAATGCATTTTAACCTTATGAACGTTTTCTGGCCTCATGTTTATGGGAAAGAAATAGCAAAAAAGTAGAACTCTGAATTGTTTTTGTGTTTTGCTAAGATGGAGTAGACAAAGGGAAAAACTTTCTAGCATACATCTTCCCAATTTTTTTACATGCTCCCCCACCTTCGCAGAATGCAACGTAAACATCAATGAGCATATACAAGGCCATCCTTTGAAATGCTAGAGGATTGTTTTAAAAAGATACCACTAATCAAAAAAAAAAACAAAAAAGATACCACTAATCAATACATAAGGCTTTATTTTATGTCATCCTAGTTATTTCTCTCTGTATTTACTCATTTATGGCACGCCAACGTTTCTAAATAGAATTGTCTTCATTTTTACTCATTCTGTTTATGAATCTCACTCTGAATTGAAGTCAGGGCTCTTAGTTAACCAAACAGAAAAGAGCTACATACTCTTCAATAATGTCACTAAAAAATCTAGAACATTTATATGAAGAAAAATCTCACTGCTCCTAAGCAAGATTAAACGATCCTTGAAACTGCTGGGTTTAGATGGAAGTACCACCTGCAAAGTAAGTTAATTTGCCAGCATCACATCCTATGACCAGCCCTGAATAACACTTACAACAAAGCTAGGACTCGGGAGATTTAGAACCACGGAGTCAGAAAGGTTTTGCCATATTCTACTACCGTTTGAAGGTTAGCTTTGGCAGTGAGAAAATAAATTGTACAATTCTGTAAAGAAAGAAAGCTCAAAGCTCCAGAAAAAAAGAAACCATCTATTCCAAGGACTACAAAATCTCAGGAAAGAAGCTGGGGTTAGAGCAAGAATTACGTCAAATACATACAAAGAGGCTCCGTCCAGGAAGAGAGGCGAGAGGGCCCAGCAGAGCTGGGTAAAGATCAGGAGGGTTAGAAAAAATCAGCTCTTCCTCTTCCTCCAAGGCAGCCAGACTCTTTAACAGGTCCGGAGGAAGCAGAGGGGAGCCCTTGGGGTCCTAGTGACAGAAAGGATCACAGTGAGATGTAGTAAGGGATGACGAAAGCACAAAGGAGTAGCAGCACAGTTAGGGGGACAGAGGTAAGTACAGTCAAGCAGAAGAATCCCAGGGAGACGGTACTACGCAAAGAAAAAGCTCTGAAACAAGCAAGGTGACACAGGACAGTGGTAGTGAAAGAGCAAGATGGTAGAAAGGAGCAGAAACCACTGACAAACAAGGAGCAGCACATCAAAGGTTAACGCGGCCAGTGAGGAAAACAATGCGTAGCAGGGTGATCAGCGTGATCTTGGGCTAACAGAGAAACAGCTCTTTTTAAAAGTTACACATGCACACCCATTTCTCGTGAATAAAGAGAGAAAGGAAGGAGAGCTCCACTATCGAAAATAACTGGCTGACTTCGTTCCTCTCAGAAAGCAATTTGTTTAAATACGCAGTAAACCTATTTTTAAACTCAGATGATTCAGCCCAACTGAGAGGAGCTTTGTTTCACAATTCCCCAATATGCCGCGTGCAAGATTTCTGCACATGATTTCTCTGCCAGACCACCAGAGTCCGCATCGGTGACAGAGCCCCTCGCTCCTCCGAATCCAACAGACTGTGCCAGTGTGTGGAGGAGACCAGGAGCCACACCAGGTGCCGGGCAGCGTGCTGCAGCGCTAACGAATCGGAGAGTGGCCTTTACAAGCATCTGCTTTAGAAATTCAAAAGATACGCAGCCCCAGACCTATGTCCGCTGTGTCTGGTGATGGGAAAGGACACACACCTCAAATGGCATCCTGGGCACAGGATCCTGCTCTGGACGGAAGACTCCTGGTGACCGTTTGCCTCTGCGGTCCACACTTGCTTGCTGGGCCATGACAGCTCTGTTATCAGCCATGCTGTAGGAAGAATCCCAGTAGAACTCTGGGACCTTGACTTCTGAGGGATTATGGTTATATGGCTCCATGGGAAAAGGCTTCATTTTTTTCTCTAGAGGCTGCTGCTGCATTACAGGAGGTTGCAATGACGGCTCAAACAGTTTTATGGGGTCTTGGGGCTGAAGGTAGTAGGGCTGTTTCACAGGCATGATTTTCCCTAATGGGCCTTGAACCTGAGGGGGATTCCACAGCTGTTTGGAGGCATCTGCCTGTTGATACTAAAAAAGAGATGCTTGTCATCAAGATGAGGATAAAATGCAATGTTACATTCAATACTCAGGAAATCACAAAATGAACTTGAGAAACTTAACTGACAAAACTCAGTTTCCTTTACCCTTTATGTTTTTCAAAACGCAGAGCTTTCTCGGATGATGGGCACTGAACTCACCTTCTCTTTCAATTCAATTATTTATGAGGTTTAATGAACAAATGAAAGCGTGTGTGCTATGTGTGTGTGTTCCCCCTTCCCAGCCCAAGTACTGCGGGGTTGATGATATTTAAGAATGGTGTCATAGCTTTCTTAACACCTCGTCAAGATTATGATTCTATTTCCCTCCTGTAGTTTATTTTCAAATAGGAGAATTATTTATACAAAGTTCTTTTCTACAAAGTTGACAAGCAGCAGCAGCAGCAAAGAACAGTAGTTAAGATCTATTATCCTTTACAAAGGATAAAGGGAAACATCTGAACTTCCCTAAACAGCAGAGAGAGTATATTCTTCTCCATAATCCTTCCGTAGCAGAAGCATCTGGAAAGCTTAAGTAGTAAGCTTTGGTAATTTTAGTACTTCTAATTAACCAAAGTAAGTTTGGTATTTCTAATTAACCAAACACTGGACCATTCCAGTCTCCCCTCCTCCTGATCTTGGCTGGACAGTACACACAACTGTGACTCACCTGCTGGAACCCAGAGTGGTGAGGAGGGCTTTTCCCCAAAGCCGGCACGGCTTTTGTGGGGGATTGCTGCTGAGCTAGAGCTTGAACCTGCAACTGGCTTGTGGACTGTGCTGTCGGCTGAGCTGGTAAAGATGTAAGGGGTTGCTGGGAAGGTGGCTGTGGCTGTTGAGGTCCCTGGTTCATTGGCCCTGGTCCAGAGGGCCGTTGCTGGCTGTAAGGAATGTGGGACTGTTTCCCAGCTTGCACCTGGTTTCCTGCTGGAGAGTGAGCTGTAGGCTGAAGAAAGGTTCCTGGGACAGAAACACCAGCTGGGAAGGTGTAACCTGAGCCCATAGAAAATGCCACAGGAGGGGGAATAACATATGTTGGGGGCGGGAACCCTTCAAAATAGAAGAACATAGCAGCTTTAGTTCTAAAGACACTTAGCAAAAGAAAGGCAAAAATACGTCATTTGGGGGTAAGGTGGGGTAGGGTAGAAGAAGAGGTCTTCTAATAAATTATAAACGGCAGGAATCAGACATCAAGTAAGACTGATCAAGCATCAATCTTTAACCTGATTTCAAGAATTAAATACAGAGTATTGGCTGCTACTTCTATCCACTGAATCAAGTGGAGCATTCTAAAGGTGGTTTCTTAAATGCTATGTTTAGTGATAGGAATTCCTTCATGATAACAAACATGCATTTGTATATACACTACAGAGAAATGGTTCAAAAAGAACTTAGTAAGCATCAGAGAAAAGAGAACTTCTACCTTTTAACATTATGGTTTAGTAATGTAACTCTGACAGAGTATAAATTATTCAATGAGGGAGCAGAAACTCCTATACAGATGAGATTAAGTAGAAAATGTGTATTTACCTGGCCGGCTAGGAAGAGGAGGGAAGGCTCCAGGGTGATGAATGGGGATGAACTGGGAGTTACTTGCTTGACTTGGGGTTTGAGTTACAGGTGTTTTCCTGGCTTCAGACACTGGAGTCTTTCTTAGTTCTGTCTGGGATTTCACCTATGACCAACAAAAGCAAAACCATCTATAACAATCTGAAACTCAAATGTATCACAAAGAAGCACCTCTAGGAAAGAATTTAAAACCCCATTATGTCAAAAAAAAAAAAAAAAAAAAGAAAAAAAAAAGCATATGAAGGTATTTAATACCTAAATAAAAAGTGGGGAAAAAAATCAAAACAAATTATTTGTCAATTAAAGATAGAAGGGTTTCGTTTAATTGGTGTGATGATTTTGCTTACACAAAATCATGAACATACTAAATACAGAAAGGACCTGAGAGCTCATTTGTTTGACAAATGAGACATCTGATACCAACAGGTTAAAAAACTTGCCTATAATCTTAAGCCACCTATTATGGGCTCCAGGGCCCTTTATACTCCAATTCATTAGACAACAAACGGATAATGAATTAATAATGATGAGTAACTCACAGGAGAGACACTTTGGCCCTCAGTTTAATTTCATCTGGGCAGCCTCAAGCATACCAGTCAGGCATCCACCGTCCACCCCCAATGCTACCACCCCTTTAGAATAAGGATACTGTCAGCAGTAAGAACAGGGCCCAACATCCTACACAATGAGCTACAGAGAGTAAGATGTCACATGCATTGCTCAAATTGAGTAAAATGAAGGAAAACAGGTACATTTACAGAGAACTTAGGATGAGGTACAGAGAGGTGATACACTGACTCCTGTCAAGCTTTCTTTCGTCTGGAGGCAGATTTAAGAGGGATGAGAGACCAGAAAGGAGATGCTCAGACTGGCCCTTGCCGGGAGGCAGCTGCAGAGAACGGAGGCAGAGCAGGCACGACATACTAGACTCGCCCCTCAAACACTGGTCCTCCAGCTTTCTACAGTTCATCTGGCTTATTCTCGGTCTTTCCCCAGCACCTCCCTCTCCCCATGCCTTTTCTCAATTTCTGCCCTGTTTTTCTCTGTTTCTCTATTAATCTTAAAATGCAACTATTATGTGCTTATTAACTCTCCTTCTCAAAAAAACTCTGTAGATGAAACAGGCTGAAGGCACTGTTTATATCTGCAAGCAGCCTTCAATAATGTAATGTTCCTCATGCCTACTGCAAACAAATACATTTGCCAAAATATGCTAACAAATCACATGGCTATTTAGGTATTTGTTCAGACGTGAACGGTATCAATGAAACCAGCACAGAACAAAGATCATTTTTGTTTATATGAAATCATCTCTATCTCCTCTTTGGAAAGGTTTAAGAAAAAGTCACAAATAACTGAGTACTGTTTACCTTTTCCCAGCAAGAGACTTAACCTCTTGTTTTACAAACTCCCATGAGCCAGGATAACACTGAAGTGATACAATGCCACTGGCTGGGACAGGTATCAATGTCAAGAAAAAGTTGGGGCGCCTGGGTGGCGCAGTCGGTTAAGCGTCCGACTTCAGCCAGGTCACGATCTCGCGGTCCATGAGTTCGAGCCCCGCGTCAGGCTCTGGGCTGATGGCTCGGAGCCTGGAGCCTGTTTCCGATTCTGTGTCTCCCTCTCTCTCTGCCCCTCCCCCGTTCATGCTCTGTCTCTCTCTGTCCCAAAAATAAATAAAAACCTTGAAAAAAAAAAAAAAAAAAAAAAGAAAAAGTCTCATCTTTTTCCAAGAATATATTTTATCTTTTTTAGTGAATCTGAAAAAAAACCCTATAAGCCTTAATATACTCTTGGTCCTACTTACTGGCTCTGTACAAGACCCTACATTTCCCAATAGAACACTAACAAATGGCAGTTACACCTTCTAAAGCAAACAGAATTCTTTGCGGAATGGACAGCTCTGGTCATTTCAAACTACCTAACTGAAAGGATTGACAGAAATGTCAAGACAGGTTGAGATTTTTTCACTCACATTACAATTTATACAGGTTGATGGAGTAGCCACCTACCACAGCTCTTTACATGACCTTACTGTGCCGCATTCAAGCTTCCAGAAGAGCCAACTCTCAAGCTTTAGGAACAAAATGAAAAATCTTGCCTTTTGTGTGAGCCTTCCTCTACCTGCGTTATAGTTCAAATACAGCTTACCTGCACTGCCACATTCTGCTTTCCTGTTTCCTGTAACTTTTCTAAGGTGCATTTCTTGGTTTCTGTTTTCCTCTTGTTGTTGTCCTTCTTTCCATCATTCTTAGTTACAGTTATTCCTTTGCTATAGTCCCTTCTCACCTCTTTGGGAGGAAAACTTCTTCCTTGGTCTCTGTTCACTTCGCGCGGCTTAATGTTCTCTTTGAAGGTGACCATTGGTTTCTCTCCTGTGTCACAGTTGTTGCTTAGATTACGGCCCGTGGACAGCACTGATTTCAGTCCTGGGTTCCCATCCGCAGCCAGTGACTCTATCATGGATGTTTCTTGCAGAATGAGGTTCTCTTTGGCTTCACTGGGGTCTTCCAGTATTAACTCAGGAATTTCTGTGATAAACAACAATTTCCCTACCTCATTTTCACACTGAATCAGCCTAAAAAAGTAAAAATAAATCCACATATGAAAACCATAAACTTAAAAAACAATAACAATGGGACTGTGCATGGACCCAACAGTCAAGTACATTCCCAGCCCTAAAGACTTAGAGACAGCAAGATATTACAGTGTAATATTTTTATATAGCATAAAAAGCAGTTACAGAAAAACTCAAATCCTCATTATCCCTTAGCATCACCACACATTCCCACGCCCCTTTAATGCTTTCTAGTAATGACAGCTATATTTACTGAGCATGTCTTAAGTACAAGGCCCTAGACCAGACCCTTGAAGTAGTGATCTGTAATTCCTGTTTTATAGGTGTGAAAACTAGAGCTCAGAGGGATTAAATTCATTCAAGCATGCAACCAGTTAAGTGCTTACAGTAGTAGGACAGGAGCCTGCATATAAAAATTAATCTGAAATAGTTACTGACTTTGGAAAGGTTAGAATCACCTGGGGAGATCCTAAAGACACACACCTCGGGGAGTGGCAAAACTAGAAACCTATCTGACTCTAGTCTATCCTGACTGAAATGGACCGCCACGACCCTGTCAACACAAATCACCATCCCTGTGAACATACAATTTTGTTAGATTTACACAGATATTTACAAATGAGAGCAGAAGTTCATGATTAACAAGGGAGACAATGCTTATTTCTCTACACTAGGCAGTGTAATGGGGAGCACAGAGATTAAATAGAATATACTTATGATCACCAGGGTCATAATTTGATGATGTGTTACCAGCATCCTGACTTACGAGTTTATAATCAAGAGCATCATACCAGAGCCTAAAACACATGTGGGGTGTGTAAGTGTATCTGATAAGAAATACCTTGGCTGATTATCAGCAATCCATTTGCCTATAGAGATCAAGCGCTGCTGTCGTATTTGTCGTTGCTGACCTTCTTTGTCTCCTGTAATACCCTGGTGGCCTTTGGAGAAATCCAAGTTCCTAAAATCGAGATAAGCACAAATTACACAAAATTAAACTTCTAAAGGTATTTCCCAGGCAACCACGTTTACCTAATTTAAATGCAATGGTTTCAGATTTTTCCACACAGGCTAGCTACTAAATTCAATCGACTGCATTTTGAATGTATGTTGCTGAAGATTTTAAATACAGTGAAGCAAAACAAAAAAGACAATATGCATTTGCATATTTTTACTCAGATTTTACTTTCTAATTGAGCTAAAATAAGTCACAACTTTTATTTAAAAAGATACTTTTACTGTAAGAACAAAAGTTTTCATCAACACTTACCTTGCATTCTATATAATTTGCTTGAAATGACCACTGTAATGCTAATCTCCGAGTATGCCTCTTCTAATAAACAGTATTAATCTATCTACTTTAGGTGGCCCTAAATCACAAAAATGTATTTATATCAAAAAATATATACAGCAAAAAGCTCATTGACATTAGAAAGGTAAATCAACCTGAAAAAAATAAGGATTTTAAGATTTTTCCTCATTAAACTCAGTATTATTTTTAAGTATCTAAGAATTGCCAGGCTGCAGGATAGATGCTGAAGACACAAAGATAAATGAGATAGAGAAACAGTATCTCCCTAAGGAAGAAATAATTATAAATCAATCTGATAAGTACTGTAAGAAAAACTACGCAAATAAGCATAGTTAACAGGAAGGCTAGTTCCTTCTGCTAAGCTCTGAAAAAGACTTCACAGATTAAGTTATTACCTGAGCTGGACCTTGGCAGGTGTGTTAAGTGTTTACAGGCTAGTAAGAGAAGGGCAGAAGAGGAAATGGGGCTGCTCTAGGCATGGCATGAACAATGTCTCAGAGGAATAAAAACAAAGTTACTCAAGAAAAGGACCTAGCCAACGTATACTATGTTAAGGATTAGGGGGCAGGTGGCAGAAAATACCACTGAGAAACTAAGCACTTGGACACGAAGCCAAAAAAGATATTGGAACAATTGGGGATGAGCGAACTGAAGTCTTTGCGTTATTAATGGGACTTCAACAGGTCTGTATTTTTAAAAATATAATCGTGAAAGCAGGGCAGAAATGAGCTACAGGAGAGGGAATCTAAGTAGGGAGGTTGATTAGGAAGCTTTTTATACTGCAGGTTAATGGTGATAAAAGCCTGAACTATATAGGGAAATAAATGGGAGGAGGTGGGTCTAAAAGGCATTTTAGACACAGAATTACAAAGACTTGGTGAGAAAGATTAATGGAAATAAGGGTATTTTTTTAGAGTTCATGTAGGTGGATAATGGCACACAGATAAATATAGAAGGATTATTTTTTTGCTGACCTAATAGGAAAATACAAGCTCATTTTGGGTCATGTTAAAGTTTGAAATGCACAGGGAGATCAGATTGTTAAACTATGAGTCAGAAAAAAAGTCAGACACTGAAACTTTTGGGCTTAGTTACTATCCAAGAGATGAATGCTTCAGACGAAAGGATGGATTTGATCACCAGGGAGAATATAGAAAATGGGAAGGAAAGGGCAGGGAAGAACCCTGGAGGATAATATTCTGAGTGATGTGGTACAAGGGACTGAGCTAAGAAAAACAGCTAAGAAAAAAGGAGGCTTCATATAGGAGTGGGATTAATAAACTCAATGCTAGAGAAAATTACACAGGATGAAAATTATAAAGAAGTCAATGGAGTTTGGTAACCAGAAACACACTGACAGTTTAAGTTGAATGAGGCTGAGAAATGACTGGGAGTGAAGTGGGGTCAATAAAGTTCTCACACTATGCTTTTAAGAAGTTTGATGATGGGGGTGCCTGAGTGGCTCAGTTGGTTAAGTGACCGAGTCTTGATTTCGGCTCAGGTCATGATCTCATGGTTTGTGGGTTTGAGCCCTGTGTTGGACTGTGCACTGACAGTGCAGGGCCTACTTGGAATTCTCCCTCTCTCCTTATCTTTCTGTCTTGCCCCTGCTCATGCTCTCTCTCAAGAATAAAAAATAAACATTAAAAAAAAAAAGTTTGATGACGAAGAGAAAGAGCAACATCGGAGGAAGAAAGGGTTGTCAATTTTACTTTTTAAAAAGAACAGGGTACACCTGAATGTTAGCAGGCCAAAAGGAAGTAACCAGCTGTTAAATAAATAAAAAGATACTGAACTACAACGCAGAGAGAGGGTAACAGGTGGGGAGGCAGGAAGAGATAGGATCAAGGACACAGACCAAAGAGTTCAACGTGAAAAGGAGTAAGAAGTTCTTCCTCTAAGAAGAGACAAAAATGACTAGAAAAACAAATTGCTTTGTCATTATTAATGATATGAAAAATGTCAAGCAATATCCTTTGGTTTGCATTTGGTTCCCATTTTTGAGATTTCCCCTCTAATTTCAACAAAGTATAAAAAAATCCAGTGAATAAATACCACTTGGGAGAAGCAATTTTCTTCTTTTCCTTTCCTTCCCCCCAAGTCTGTAAAAGCACTCAGTACTGGCATTACAGAGCAATTAAAGGCATGACATACACAAATCTACTTCATATTAAAAACACTTTCGCTTTTAGTTGTTAAGAAAATAAGACAAAGCTGGGATAGATCAAAGGTTCTTCTACACCCAAGCCTGATTCCTAATTTTAATACTATAACCACTGATAATAAAATAAAGCTCCTTCAGCTGCCACCCACCTGAAAGAAGGTCTCAAAGCCAAGAATCCTTGTAACTCAAACTCCTCTGGAAGTGGTGTAGCTACAGAGGGGTAGAAATCAAGATTTGTAAAACATTTTAATTTAAAAACAGGTTACGTCTGCGCACTAGACATTGTCCCCTAATACTTATCTACTACTCAGTGCCGAGGGGGATGGATACAATCGACTATTTTTTCCCTGGCAGCCTTAAAAATTCATAGCCCCACATTGGTAATCCCACTGTTTGGATTATCTCCTTGTTACTCAAAGTATTGAAAAACAAACACCAACATCATCCAGGAGCTTGCAAGAAATGCAGAATCTTAGGCATTGTCCCAAACCTACTGAATTATAACTGCATTTTAACAAGACCCCAGGTGATTCATTTGCAAATTGCCTGAGAAGCACTGATTTGATGGAAGTAAAATCATCCGAAAGGAGTTAACTACAGATTGTTCAGTGCAGAATTATTTACAATGTGGAAAATTGTACAGCAAATGGACAGTGATTAAATACATTATGGCATATCCACAGGATGGAATATTATGCGGCCAGTAAAAAAAAAAATCACACTTCAAATGTTTAAATGGCAAAGGGAAATGCTAACAATATAACATTAACTTTAAAAAGCAGGCACAAAGCTGTATCTGATATCAGTCACAGGCAGGTATGTATATGTACACTTAAGAAAAAGGTCCCAAGAAAATACACTATAATATGAACAATACAACGTATCTTTATAAGAGAGAACCATGAGTGACTTATGTACTTAATGTTTGTATGTCCCAGATGTTCTATAATAAGCAGGTATTACTTTAACAGAGTAACGCTGTTCAAATTAATTCTCTTAAAAAAAAAAAAATAGTAAAAATGAGGAGGGAGGGAAGAAGCCGGAAAGAATTTAAAGGTATTGTTCTCCCTCGACTCCTATTCAAACAGGAGCATATGCTGCTGAAAGAACTGGAAGAACATTACCTCTACTTCTATCCACTTATTCATGATAACTGCAGCATTGAAAGTCCCTTCTGAGTTACTGAACTTAAAGTCAAACGAAAACAAAACCATGTTTTTCTCTCGCCTTAAGCTTACTATCAGTGATGGGGAACGATGTTAACAACATCAAGTTAAGTTAGCCCTTACCATTAGTACTTGAAAGATCCTCTTCATGGGGATGGAAACTATTTAGAAGAGAAATTAGCCAGGGCCAAATGCTGTAAATTAAAAAGACAATTCAGACTTTGTCTAAAATGGAGATACTAGAACACTAACAAGCCAGGACAATGTTATCTATAGGGCCTAAACTTTATGTACTTTCCCCTCTCGCTTCAGCATTTTCAATGCTGTATGATTTCCTAAAACCTATTTTCAAAGATGTCTGTCTAGGTAAAAGATACACCAGAAGGGTCATATTTGCACAATAGACACCTACTACTGCAGGCCATTTCCCAGACTCCTAATTTAACAATTAGTGAAAATCGTTTGTCAGTTTTAAACACTGATAATTGGTACTTACTGGGAACACACTGACCAGAGAAACAACATATTATGTTTTGATAGAGCTGTCACACACATTATAAGTTGTGCAATCCACTGCTAGCTCTTAATCTGTGACAGGATTGGGGTACACCATAGTCAAATCACATCCTTTGTTCAAAGTAATGACTACACCTTTTTCTTTATCATGTGAGAAAGTCCACACATTGTTAAAATACCAAGGTAAACTGAAAGTTTTCATTTGTTACCATAAAATCAAAATCTCCTAAGAACCATCAGAATTCTTCTGAGTAGAGATTAGAGAGAAAACGGTGAGAGCCAAAATAACTCCCAATCCTCTATGCTCAAAACAAGCAAATGTAACTCAAACGCAGTGTTACTGTAAGGCAGTACCAAACAGCTTATGTATAGGAAATAATGGAAAAAGTAAAAAATCACTTCTCTTCAACTTCTCAACAGAAAATTGGAGCATACTGTAATGGGTAAGAAACAAACTGGTTTTTACTTCAATTTCATTTTGAAATGTGAAAGATGCTTTTTCCCCATGATTGCAGCCAGGAAGGGGGTGGGGGGGGGGGGACACACAGGGAGTCAGAAATCCTTAAGATTTTGCCTCACACAAGAAATTCAAACAAATAAATGAAAAACATACATACAAAGAGGTCTTCAGTTCAATTTCCAGAGAGTGGGTGGAAAACACAAAGTCTTCCATTGTTCAGATGTGTTTTAGAGGCGGTTTCTACATATCCATGAATATCAAATAAACAAAGCACACAAACTAACATGAAATTCTAAGACACTTACTACTGTCTTTCATCTACCACTGCCTCCTGAAAGACCCTGGGTCTGAGTCTCAGCCAGTCCATGGAGACCTTGACTGCAGGAAGGGGATAGGCATTGTAGGACTCCTCCTGAGACTTGTTCTGCAGAGGACACTTGCACAGGATGCCAAGAAAAGACACTTGAAGAAAAAAAATGTATTCAGAAAACATAAGATATTTGAAACAATGTACCAGTCCAAATTAAACTAGCATTGTAAGACTTCTGCTGTATCCCCCTTAATGCTTGAATACTTCACAGTTTTGTTTTGTTTTGTTTTTAACATTTATTTTTGAGAGAGAGAGAGACAGAGCAGGAGCAGGGGAGGGGCAGACAGGGAGACACAGAATTGGAAGCAGGCTCCAGGCTCTGAGCCATGAGCACAGAGCCTGACATGGGGCTCGAACCCACAAACCGTGAGATCATGACCTGAGCTGAAGTTGGTGGTTTAACTGACTGAACCACCCAGGGGCCCCATCACAGCTTTTTACTAAAAAGGCTTTTATCCCCCATGTTAAAAACTGTTACAGGGGTGTCTGGCTGGCTCAGTCGGGGGAGTGTACAGCTTTTGATCTCAGGGTTGTGAGTTCGAGCCCCATGTTAGGTGTAGAGATTACTTAAAAATGAAATCTTTAAAAAAATGTTACAGGTATATTTGATGAGGAGAGGGTATCAGAAGATAAAAGGACAGAACTTAGGGTTTAGGCCTATATAGGAGGCATTTTTGTTGTCGCTAACACTCTGACGATGAAAATGCCTACGATTATGCTTTCCAAAGAAGACAGCACAGAAAATTAAATTATTTGAATTAAAATTAAAAATTTAATACTCACTAAAGAGGGCCAGCAACTGTGTCCAACACAGCTGCTCATCTTGGCTATAACTATGCTGCTCTGTTTCATTGCTAAAGTCACGAAGGTGATGAAGTTGAAACAGGTTGATGACAGTGACGTGAACTAACTGCTGAGAGTTGAAAGCTTTTTGGAACAGCAGCCTCTGTAAAGTAAGACAGAAATACCGCAGATTATCGAGAATAGGAGCCACCTTCAACACAAGAACTAAACTGGCAGTCTGCATTTAGAACCAGATGGGTAACAGAGTCACAGATGAGTCAATGACTTCATTCACTCATTCATTCATTCATTTAAATTCAGTTAGTTAACATACAGTGTAGTTACTGGTTTCAGGAGTAGAACCTAGTGATTGATTCATTACTTACATATAACACCCAGTGCTCATATCCCAGCAAATGCCCTCCTTAATGCCCACCACCCATTTAGCCCATCCCCCCACCCACCTCCCCTCCAGCAACCCTCAGTTTGTTCTCTGTATTTGTCTCTTATGGTGTGCCTCCCTGTTTTTATCTTATTTTTCCTTCTATTCCTCTAGGTTCATCTGGTGTGTTTCTTACATTCCACATAGGAGTGAAATCATGTGATATTTGTCTTTCTCTAATTTATTTCGCCTAGCGTAATATACTCTAGTTCCATCCATGTTGTTGCAAACAGCAAGATTTCATTCTTTCTGATCACTGAGTAATATTCCATTGTGTGCGTGTGTACACACACACACACACACACACACACACACACACACACACACATCTTCTTTATCCATTCATCAGTCAATGGACATTTGGGTTCTTTCCATAATTTGGCTATTATTGATAACTCTGCTGTAAATATTGGGTGCATGTGCCCCTTTGAATCAGCTCTTAATTGTAGGATTTTAATCAAGTCCGATGTGGTCTGATCTCTCTCATGCTGACTCTTTACCTTGAAAGGAATTCTTGAAAGGAATGAGCCCCAACACCACAGAGTTCTTTCAGCTGTTTTTCACGATACTTTTTTTTTTTTTTCCCCCGAGAAACCGTGTATTTTTTAATATGATGCAAAAAAAAGTTTTGGGCATCAGTCAGTAAAAGTATACATCTTAGTCCATTAGAAGTGGTTTTATATGAGATGCACATATAGTAAAATATTAAATTAGAATCAATGACTAGAAAGTAGATGTACCCAGTAAAAAAGAAAAATTTCAAACCAGAAGACTAAACAATGTTTTTGAACTTTTGGTACACAAAGTGTGACTTCCAAAATTTGTCATAAAATTTACTCTTTCAAAGGCTTCACACATTTAAAGACACTTATTTATAAATGAGGTACAGAGCAACAATATTGGAACACAGGGTAAATGATATACTAAAACAATTAATAATGTGGTACAGGCCCTTCTACAAATTACAACACTGACATGTTTCCCTATTAGAAAAGTACATGTATGATCTTCATCATCAAATTCCTTTACCTTAGTAACTAGTGTTTATAGCAACCTGCTAAACCAGGTTATTACAAGAAGAATTCACGACATGCTCTCAGCCAGTGGCCTCACCCTTCTACCTTAATATCTGCGGTAATTTTAGATTACTCCCATAGAAAATATTTTTCAAACACAAGTTCCTAACAAAGCTGACAGCTACAAGGGATGATATCTTGGCTTCACCCTACACTTTAGCTACAGCCAACCTCCCTCCCTCTCACTTGTCACTAGCCTTATAGTGGGAAACAGACAATCTTACTTACGATTCTACAAGCAGTGACAAGAGATCCTACCATCTCAGAAATTTAGAACTGCCTTTGTCCAGCAACTTCTGAGTTTTTATTCTATTTACATAAAGAACCTGAAACATCCAGACTAAGTTTTAGGATCCTATTAGCAAGATCTCTCCCATTATCACGGCAGGAAAATACCATTAAATTCCACTTCAGCTACTCTCTCAGCTTCCTTGCCACCTACCATGCCAGTATATACATGGAGAATGCTCATTCCTTTTTCAAAGGCATCAAGCATTTTTCCTTTCTTTAAAATGTCCCCAAATCCTATCTCTTCTTCTGAATTCTCCCATAAAACTTCTCCTTCAGTCTCTATATCTAACCTTTTAGATAAACTGACCATTTATATAAACATATAATATTGGCAAAAGAATGAGAATATTAATTTGTATTTTTCAAAGAGCATTTTTCTTATGAGTAAAACAGAACAACGTATCTATTAATCCACTGGCATTTTATTTTAGGTAGCAATGTCCTATAGAAGACAATCACAGCCCTTTAAAGGATTTTCTAGTGTATGCACAGAAGAATTAATGCATGTGAGTCCATCCTAAGTACCAGCAAATGAGAATGTAAAATTTCACAAAGGCACAGACTGTGTCTTGCTCTCCCCTCCACCTCTAAAAGCCTAGAGAAGTATATAGTTCACAGTAGGTACTCAGTAAGTACGTGGTGAAGGAATAATTCACATCTTTAGAAGTAAAAGTGTAATTATGTAGTTATATTTTCATAAAATTTAGATTGTATTGTAGGAAGCAGAGGGCCTCACCAGGAACAAAATCAGATTGGAACGGACACACTGTTACTCAAAGGCACCTTCAACAGCAGTTGTGGAGTTTACTGAACTCAGTACCATGAAAAAAACAGCATGTATTTAACATATATAAAAAGGCTTACATCTCATTTCCTAAATCACAGGCCTTAAATCTTTTAATACACCTCAATATGGTAAACATTTCTGCTTAGTAGCTAAAGATTACTAGTTAGATATGCTGAAGTTTACATGTAGATGACACTAATTATCTACATATGCTTTAGAAACACTTTTGAGTATTTACTCAACTGTGCTAGAATTTCACTCCAACAATGTTCTTCTGATATTTCAGTAATGAGTAAAGTTAAAAATAGATCTGCCTCATACTATGTTTAACTTTAGAGTGTTGGAATGATACTTCAAAGCATCTTTTAGGAATTGTCCACATAACCCCCCAAACTTTATATATGGAAATATATATTTCAATATTAATGTTTGAACTTGAATCAAATGCAAAACTGACTAGACTCTAGACCAGAGTAACTTCCATATAGAGAGGACCTAATTAAGGTAGGTTCCCCCCAATCCCTATTTCACAGAAACAGAGCCAGGAGCAATCTCAACAGGTCGTTGGATCCAATCCCCTGCTAGTTTACAGAACTGTACCTAAACCATCCAAGGAAGACGACTGTCAACCTGACTTTTAAGCTCTCAAAAGAGAGAATCCTTAGCAACCCCCTATAGATATCTTTTTAGGATTAATGATTTTAGTTCTGACCTCAGAAAAGACAAAGAAAGTTATTTTAAAATAATCCTTCATATATCTGACCACTTATAATGAAACTATTCAGACTTGTTTGTTCTGTACAGGCAGAATAGCTTAGGGCATAAAAATTAGTTGTTCCTTGCTTGTACTTGATTCTGTAAATCATGGGCTAAAAGTTGAAATAGGCCCCTAAAAGAAGCAGAAAGCAGCAGGAGACTCTAAAAGATTATTCAAAAACAAACTATTTCTATTATAGTTATTTAGTACAATCTCTTGTACATAAAAAGTGTTAACTGCAAAATGATTATCTGTAAAACTACTTCACATTGACTACACTTGGCTAATTTATGTCTCTTAACTAAGTTTTACAGTCTCTGGAACATGTTACTTTTATACTACTTACAAAACTGTAAGGCAGTTATAGACAACATCCCAAGTGCTTAGATACCCAGAAGCAACCAAGAAATATAAAATGTTCTTTAAGACGGTCTTGTTCACTGTTGATCCTAGTGACTAAAACAGTGACTGACATTAACAGGCAGTCAAATATTTGTTGAATACATGAATTAAAGACAGAATTAATACTGCTAATTCAATATTCTAATAAAAGATCATTTTCATATATATAAATATAACAAAGGTTAATTTATTTCCTTACACAAATTAATAAAAGAATGAAATTCTCATTCCTTTCCTTCAAACTACCACAAATCCTGATGGATCAAAGCACAATGAGAATAATGAGCCCGGGTTGCAAAATGGAAATATTATAAAGTAGGTACCAGAATTATATCTAAGAATAGAAAAACCATCAAAAGTAGTACTTTCAAAACTGAGAAAGAAAGGTGCTTGATCTGAGAAGAAGGAGGAGTTGGTTTTTTCTCCCCACTTTGGTAACTTTTTGCCAAACAGCAGCTACTTAGTGAAAACACCACTGCTATATTTCTTTATAGATGGTATCTCTGTTTAAATTGAGGGGATGCTGTATGCAAAAACTCCATATGCTTCAAATTTACTTTTAACCAAGAGTTCACAGCTAAGTAATGACATAAAAACTAGGAGTCAACTTCACCAATATCTTATGCTTCCTGATTTAGACAAGACAAAAAAATTCTCTATTTTTGAAATCTAACCTTAAACTGTTCTTCCAATTTCTCTCGAAGTGGGCTCAACTTTTCCAAGCTCTTACTCAGGTACACATGACCGTGGAATTTAATAAAGGCCTTGATGAAGTCAGAAACACTCCATTTGGTTTTCACCTCATCCCGGCTGAAATGGAAGAAAAATTTCCATGAATCTTAAGCAGCAAAATGGCTAACACCTCTTAAAAGAGGTTTCAGTCTGCAAAAACACATTATTTGAGCACCTGATACACAAGGAGAAGATTCTGCATGTAACTTTTTATCTGCAACACACTCAGAGGAGTTGTGAGAATTCAGCAGCCTGTACTCCTCTACTGGGAACAAATCAGAGGCTGACTGCTTGAAATTCAGCAATGACTACATGCAAAACTATTAAAACATATCTACATGTTGAGAAATTAGGCAAATGGAAGAGAAGCACAGGTAACTATCAGTTCTTGTACGCTATCAGGTTGACAGGTGAAGACTACCAGGTTACACAAAGTCCTCTTGGAAAAGTCAGCCCTACCTTTCCAGTGCTTTAGAAAGTGCTTTTTGTAGATTAGTGGAGGCAGCTGGGAACGGGAACTTCACAGCGATGCTTCTGCAGTAGTAGAAAATTGTGGTCAGATGGTCTCCTTTGGAAGAAGCTAAGATAGCCAACTGATTGTAAGGCTGACCTAGAGGAGAAAGTTAAGATGCTAAAGTAACCCAAGATGCACAGTCTTGCTATCAGAATACAGGTGATCAGTTTTCAAACCTTTAAATTAATAATGGGGAGTATTTTATAAAGTAAATCTCATGAGTAACTCATTACAAATGGGCATAATTCAAAACAGCACACTCCCACAACAGAACATAGCATGTACAGGTTAAAAAGCACGTCATTGGGGTAGAGAGCACTAGAAGCATAGGTAAGACTTCACGTGGGCCTAGGAGACTCCATCACAACTACCACGTCTGCCACCGTTGTGGGAAAGCAGCCAGAGACAAAATGAACAGTGTGCCCAACTGCCACCCCTGCTCGAAAGGAGCTCCTTTCAGAATCTAAAAGTATTTCAATTTGGCTTAACAAGAATGATGTATTTCACCAAACAAGAATCACTGCTAATGTTGATTCTGAGGCCATCAAAAGACATAAGCACTATCTCTTAGATAAATAAAAATTTTTCTAGTAAGGAAATGGTGGTATTAAGAGATAATTAAGGAAGCCAGAGTTATTGAAACAATTTTAGATCACATTAGGGGATATTCTTTTTATACTGGTTTACTGACAACAACAGTTTTATTTAAAAAATTCACTTCTGCTTATATAGAATATACAATGAAAAAATATGACCAAAACTCCAAGTCAATCAATACCAAATCTCCAAAACTCCAAAATCTTTTGCTTTCAAAAACTTGAAGATGAGCCTTATTTTCCATACTGCTATAGAGAATCAAGTATCCTAGTCAACCACGACTTGCTGTGAGAGGCCCACTCACCATTAGAGGGGACAAGCTGAGCTGCATGCCTATAGTAGGACTCTGCCTGGCTGGTCTGGTTTCTGTATCGAGCTGAGAAGAAGAAATAGAAACTTTAGTTTAAAAACAAACAATGAATAAAAAAAACTAGTAGGGTACTATTTCCAAAACAACTATAGATTTCAATTCTAAAGATAATAAACACATTAAAATTAATTTAAGATAATTAAAGACAGAAAATACTTTAAAACAAATTAACTATAGGATTATGTGTGAAGTGTCCATCTGGCCTTCCCTATTTGGGACATTCAGCATGGAACCAATTGTAAAGCTTACCTAGCCCCCATTTTCAGGTCCTCCAGTGTCATGCATCACCAGCTCCCCCTATGGACTATGCTGGTGACCTGGAGCCGGCCCACCAAGAAGGGGTGAGTTATATGGCACTTAAAAACAAAACAAAACAAAAAACACTATACAATATGATCTGAAAATTATGTATTTCTTCAATATCTTATAAAGTGACTTTGAAAAATGTCTCATACCTACTGTGATATTAAGTATGTGTGTGCATAGGATACACTGAAAGCAAAAACAACCTAAATGCACTATTCACTGAGGCTCCATGCAGAACTTGGTGCTTACTTTGACATGACCCCACATGGAGTCAATGATTTATATGACATCTAGATATCTAAAATCTTCGAACTCAAAGGAATGTTCTCCATTCCTTGTTATTTGAGGACAGTTGGAACATAATCCTATAGTTAATTTATTTTACAACCCTTTTAGGTCACCTTAAAGGGACGAACAAGAATAAGTTACATAACACTCTCAGACAAACTACATTAAATAGAAAAACAAATTTAACTGCAAAAAGGAAACAATTAAAAATGAGGTTTTAATATACTGACGATAGGAAGGAAAGAAGACAATCTACCTTCAGAAGGAGTAACTTATAAACCCTGCAATTCCAAGAGTACAGACTTTTAATTTAAAAGACATTACGGCACCACTTTAAAAACTTTAGCTTTGATTACATTTTTGCTATTCATTTGCCTACATCTGCATGAAGTCCAAATAAAATTTACATCTTCATATGAAAGTTACTACCTTGAAAATCCTTTGCCAATCCCAAAATACTGAGAAAATGTAAATTCTTTAATATACAATTTATAATTTCCTCTTATGGCAAACGAAATTGTGTGTACATACTCAGTTTGAGGGAAAAGAGCTTCTTTCTATGACTACTCCAAAGAAAAGGATGAATATATTAGCAATTCCTTCACACCAAAGGCTCACCAATGTCTCCAAGGTGGACGAGGCAGTGCTGGCAGATATAGGAACAGGAGCTAGACTGTGGCTTCACTATGGCGCTGGTATGCGTCTGTTTATTGCTGATAATTCCCAATTGGGAAGACTTCACACGGCATGGTAAATCTACATTAAACACTGTACACAGTTCTTGTAATAACTAAAAGGAAAACATGAGCAAGATTTAGTGATAAGTCAGAACTGGTAAGTCAGCAGTGCTCTAACAGTAAAGTTTGTATACTTTAATATGTATACCTAATATCATATACTACTGAGACCGGAGCAAAGACTCTAAGAAAACAGGATAGGATAACAAGTAACATTTATTATAAATCATATCTTTTAAATTCTTAAGTATTAGAGCAATCTAAGATGTGCATCTAAAAGGAACAGAAACATTATTTAAAAGACTTTTTTACCTGAATAAGGTATTCAGTCCCATTCAGCAAGCAACTCCAAGAAATTATCTATCTACTATTTCTCTTAGAAAGACACAAAAACCATTAAAGACTGAGTGGTTACAAATAGGACTTAAATGCAAGCCAACATATTTGTTCGATTTTAGGAGTTCCCTGAGATTTATTTTAAGTCCTATGTCAGTTCTTATCTTTGCATACACAATGGATCTGATACAGACCTGCAAGGGACTTTTGACATTTATGGAGACTACCCACTTCTTCCTCCTTTATCTCCTCTAGTCTTACTATTAGAGGTACCTACCTCCTCCTCGTCAGAACTAACTCCTCTGTCTGAGCATGCTTATTTCATTCTTGTCTGCCTCCTGCCTACCATCCCCTCACTCTCATATCTACTGTCAACTTCTCATGCTTCTTTGCTATGGCCTGCAAATATCAAGTGTCGCCCACAGAAAATATAATAATCCAAAACCAAAACACTCCCCTCCTTGATCCTAGATTCCTCCTCCAGTAACCTTTTAATGTCTCTTCCTCTTCTTAACCAAACTGCTTCAAAGGAATCCACACGTGTCCTATTTGCTTTCTCAATTCCTATTCACTTCTTAATCCATTATGATCTGCCTTCCACACAAACCCCTCTTCCCATCCTATCATCCACTACCACTCTACTGAAACTGTTGTCCATATGAGACCCAGTTATCTAATAAGCAAATACAATGGACACTTTTCAGTCATCATCCTATTGGACCTCTTTGCTGCATTTAAAACAGCTAACCTTAAGGCTGATCACTGAGCTTTGCTTTTTTGTTGTTGTTGTTGTTGTCTTACCAATCATTCCTTTTCAGCCTCCTTTATTCAAAAGCATTTCTCCCCCCACCTTGTTCCCCAAGGGTTTCATTATTGGCCCCACACAGTTTTTTCCGTTCTATTCCATCCATTCAAATATTTACTTAAATATATTCATTCAAATATTTGGTTACTATATCAGACACCATGGTAAGCAACAGGGATAACAGAGATGAATAAGAAAATCTATGTTCTTTTTTTTTTTTTTTAATTTTTTTTTTTTCAACGTTTTTTATTTATTTTTGGGACAGAGAGAGACAGAGCATGAACGGGGGAGGGGCAGAGAGAGAGGGAGACACAGAATCGGAAACAGGCTCCAGGCTCCGAGCCATCAGCCCAGAGCCTGACGCGGGGCTCGAACTCACGGACCGCGAGATCGTGACCTGGCTGAAGTCGGACGCTCAACCGACTGCGCCACCCAGGCGCCCCAGAAAATCTATGTTCTTAAAGAGCTCACAGTCAAATGAGCAAGACAGATAAATAACATGAGGGTGGGGAGGGGAAGGGGAAGGGAGCAAGGAAAACATGATAGCTAGCATAAGCCAAGAGAATAATCTATATCTGTAGCAAACTGCATTCCCTAGCTTACTTGATACATTTGTCTCACTTATCCTGGAGATAAACTAGCAGCAATATAGTATATATAGTGATGAAGCTCTATTTTTTCAGATGAGGATATGAAAGCAACAGAAATATCAAGTGATTTGACTAACGTTACAAAATTAGAAATACATTGATTCTATCACCACACTTTTTAACGTGCAGAATTCACAATATAAAATAAGACACCCTGAGGACCCAACTCATGATTTAAAATGTCCTACTTTTTTCTAAGATAAAAACCACTTCCATAACTGAATACAAATTCTGTGTACCCTTGTGTACCCTTTACTACTAAGCACAGGAATTATCTATTTCAGCTTTACTTATACCTGTACATTTGTAATGGGCAAGAATTTGCTGAGATAAAATTAGGTAAGCAAGTAAATGCTCAGAATGGCTAGAGTCAGCAAATAGAAAAGGCAAGAAATACAGGAAAGGAACAAAAAATGGGGGGAGAGGGAGACACCAAAAACAGACGAATGTAGAAGACAGCAAGAAGAAACATGGTGGATGGTAGAGAACGGAGTTTGGTAGGTACTGAAAGAACAGACTGGAATACAAGGCAAGGCTAAACATCTATCAAGAAGAAAAAAGAATGTTCGCACAAAAAAGTAAATCAAACGTGGCTGGAGCATCATATAGAATGTCTTGTAATAAAATTTTGCCTGAACCCAGGAGTTGTAGGTGAAGATATCAGAAAAGTTCCTGCTGATTCAAAGATTCTGGGTAAGAGAGCTCTGGTTGATTTAGATGCAGAAACAAGGTGGCACTAAAGAAGAAAAACAGATGTTTCATAAGTTGAACAAAACTATATTTGGCAATTATTCTGTGAAAACTCAGTATTACGTTATTCCACTGCTCCTTGGCTCTTCTATGCTAAAAATGGAGAACTATGAAGGTATAGAACATCACCCCTCAAAAAAAACTACAGAAACTTAATAATACTTTTTTTTGGCTCCCAGTTTCTTAGGGTAACAACTACTTGTTCAGTTCTTCGATGTTTTAAAAAAACCTACAGTAGAATGTTGTTACATCTTTACTTTGGGAATTCGGTTCTGGCTTGAATTTGGTACCATGCTTTAAATGGCTCACCAAATGACAGCTAAGAAGTAAAAACATCTTCACAGAAATATAAATGAGGATAATGATGTAATAATCTCTTCTCAATCCACTCCAATCAGATTTCTATTCCCACTTTACCGAAGTCACATTTCATTAAATCCAAGATACCATAAATTGTATGATGAACTATTATTTATTGTAACATTGAGAGAAAAAAATACTGCCAATTAAATAGTGCCTTATCATCTCTTGTGAACTTCTAATCAAGAGACGTTAAAATATGAAAAACATTTTTAAATTATTTTTTAAAGTTTATTTATTTTGAGACAGAGTACGCACATGCACAGGAGGGGCAGACAGAGAAAAAAAATCCCAAGCTGACAGCACAGAGACATGGGGCTTGATTTCATGAATGGTGAGATCATGACCTGAGCTGAAATCAAGAGTTGGAAGATAACTGACTGAGCCACCCCAGGGGCCCCCAAAATATCTTAGAAATGAAGAAATACAGTATTTGTTAATGTCACCAGTGACTTCTATGCTGTCAAATCTAATCGGTCACTTTTCAATCATCTTATTTGACTTCTTAGCACCACTCAACAGGGATGACCACTCCTTCTTCTTACTGAAATGTTTTCTCTTGGCTTCCAAGTCCGCTCTGATTTTCTACTACTGCAATGGTGGCTCCTCTTGTGCTGACCTGTTCTCACCTAGCTCTATGGTTTTAAATACCAAACACTAATGTCTGACTAAGGCAGGGTTCTTCATTGTAATCATAAAATTTACTCTGGCCCTGACCTTTTTACTGGGCTCCAAGCTTATTTATCCAATTACCTATTTGACATTTGCACTCAGATGTCAATTAGGCTATCTAATTTAACACGGACAGAGATGTTTTCTCTTCAGTATTCTCCATCTCGGTAAATGGTACAACTAGTCAACTAGCTGCTCAATCTGATAACTGAAGTCATCTTTGACTCCTCCCCTATCTTGATTCCACATATCCAGTCCAATCCATGATCAAGTCTATTGGTTAATCTTCAAAAATCCATCACTTTTTTTCTATTACCACAGTAGCATCCTAATTAGCTTCCATTCCTAACCCCCATACAACATTCTCCATACAACAGCCAGGATGATCTTTTTTTTTTTTTTTATTACTTTTTTAAATGTTTACTTATTTTTGACAGAAAGAGAGAGAGCAAGAGCGAGAGAGAGTGAGCCTGAGCGGGGAAGGGGTAGACAGAGAGGGAGACACAGAATCTGAAGCAGGCTCCAGGCTCTGAGCTGTCAGCACAGAGCCCGAACAGGGCTCGAACTCACTAGCCGCAAGATCATGACCTAAGCTAGACTCAGACACTCAACCAACTGAGTCACCCAGGAGCCCCCTGCCAGGATAATCTTTTAAAAATGCGAACTTTATCATGTTACGTCCCTGCCTCCTCTCCAACGGCTCGCAACTACACTTAAAGATTAAAATTCAAAACTCATCTTGGCCTAGAAGATTGTACGATGACGTGGATTTGGTCTACACCCTCAGTCTCATAGCTTAATCAGTACTATGTGTAATCAAGAAAGATGTATAAAACATTATTGTTAGCAACACCATTAACTGTTTCAATTATCAAACGAAGACAACATAAAAATGCAAGTAAAATATCCTATTAATGTTAATATATGAAAAAGTTTATTAATGCTCATTCTACAATTGTTTTAATTGTTCAACTACTGCCTAAGGAATGCTGGTGGAGAAAATCAAATGCTTATTATAAAAACTGAAAAAATGTTTTCCAAAATTAGATTAGCCATATATTTTTCATTATAAAATAATTTCAATGATTTACCTGCCTATAAAATTTTGTTTACAATTACCATACTCCCTCAATAAAAATGATTCTTGTTTTCCTTCCTTGCAGATTTATCACGGTGCAATTAAAACTTTGGAAATGTGTTACATATATGCATCATAAAAAAGGTTAAAAATCATGTTTCTAGGTGATTAACCAATCTGTATAATAACTATAATAAAAATGTATTGTAGCATATGGACTCCTTCCCTCTCTTCCACCATGCCCAGCTGCTCGGGGTCCCTACTGCTCCCCCTACTTCAGCTGTGTTCATTCAAAATTCCACTTTCTACTACGTAGGGAGAGAAAGGAATACAGATTTGAATCAGACTAGGGTTTTAAAACTAGATTATATTTCAAAAATCTAAAAGCAACCAGAATGTTATGAAATCTTTCTAAGAAGTTATGGTAGAAATCTGGAATTCAACAAAGCATAGCTGAAAGTAGTGATGGCGGGGTAGGGGATAACACTTTTGTTAATACTCTGAGCTGAGATTCCTCGATTAACATATCCAGTCAAACTGTAATTCAATAACACGATCTTTTCATCATCTTAAAAGATCTTCATAAACATCAACTTATAATAGTTTCATAAATTTGCATTTTACAGATATGTCATAATTTAATCATTATTATAAGATATAGGTGCTAATTTTCAAATATTGAGATTTGAATTATAATATCTATTTGTTCCTTTAAATATAAATATTATTGTCCTTACTAAATATCCACTGATCTGGGTGGCTTAGATGGTTAAGTGTCTGACTCTTGATTTTGGCCAAGGTCATGATCTCACAATTTTGAGTTCAAGCCCTGCGTTGAGCCTGCCTGGGATTTTCTCTCCCCCACCCTCTCAGCCCCTCCCCTGCTCACACTCCCTCCCTGACCTATGGACAAAAACAAAACAAAACAAAACAAAACAAACAAAAAAAGCCATCTTCAAAAAAAAAAAAAAAGAACCTGGTAACATTAGGAAACTCTGAATTAAATGAAAGAACAAAAGAAGAAACTTGAGAAAAAGATATCTGCCAAAAATAATGGAAAAAATTAGTATCTTTCAGTATAAATCAGACAAATCACCATGAAAACAATAGGATCCAAATGATGAGTTGGAAAAGTAAACAATGACTTATACAAAATACAAATACCTAATAAAATAGGAATGCAGTTCAATACTAATAATCCAAACATTAAATTTTAAAAGAAAAATTATTTTCCATCTAGTAAGTGTAAGTTACTCATTTAATCATGCATTCACTTTTACTGAAAACACTTAACACTGGCAAGCATGCATCAAGATAGATACTTTTGCAGGGGCGCCTGTGTGGCTCAGCCAGTTAAGTGTCCGACTTCAGCTCAGGTCATGATCTTGCAGCTTGTGAGTTCAAGCCCTGTGTTGGGCTTTGTGCGGACAGCGTGGAGCCTGGAGCCTGCTTCAGATTCTGTCTCTCCCTTTCTCTCTGCCCCTCCCCCACTTGCGCTCTGTCTCTCTCTCTCAAAAATAAATAAAAATTAAAAAAAAAAAAAAAAAAAAAAAAAAAGATGGACACTTACATACACTGCTGATGGAAATATAAAAACATAAATGATAATCTCCTGGGAAATAACAATGTATGTAATACTTTTATAACTTGATTATCCGATGATTTTATTCATCATCCAGTGAAGAATTGTCATCATCAAATAATCCAATATTAGAGAAAATGCTTATCAAACTGTATGACAATACAAGGGAAAACTTACATGTTTATAAAGTAGATATGATACTGGATATGTACAACTGTGTACAAAATTATTAAAGCATCAGAAGAATATATATTAAAGTAGTAATTTATCCTGAACAGAATTAAATCTTTTTCTGTATAATTTCCAAATTTCTTAAAATTAGTATGCATTAGGGGCGCCTGGGTGGCGCAGTCGGTTAAGCGTCCGACTTCAGCCAGGTCACGATCTCGCGGTCCGTGAGTTTGAGCCCCGCGTCAGGCTCTGGGCTGATGGCTCGGAGCCTGGAGCCTGTTTCCGATTCTGTGTCTCCCTCTCTCTGCACCTCCCCTGTTCATGCTCTGTCTCTCTCTGTCCCAAAAATAAATAAAAAACGTTGAAAAAAAATTAAAAAAAAAAAAAAATTAGTATGCATTATTTTTATAATTAGAAAGCAAAAAGGAATATCTATTAATGTATCCATCTCTTCATTTAGACTAGATATTCTCTTAAAAAAAGGAAAAGACTATCTCTTTTCCCTTCATATCCTCAGTATCTGTAGTGTGCCTTAGAACAGTAAGCTTTTAAAAGCCAACTTGTGGAATGAATTAATCTTTAACATCTGCTTTAAGGACTAGTTAGTGGCACACTGCAATCCCTCTCTCCAGAAGTACCAACTTCTGCTAGAAGTTGGCATCCATTTAAAAATTAATTTTGAAAAGAAGAACCATACTTTAGTTCTTTCAATGATCAACTGTGAAGAATGTTTTCGTCTAAGTAAAACAAATAATCTCTGTAAGATGATGGCACAGCCTTTCCTTTTCCTTCATTCCAAGACATGGTAAAACCAAAATGGAGCCAAAATACAGGTAGCAACGGTCAAGCAGCAAGCAAAGAGAGAATGGCCAAAGATTTCTTTTAGTCTAAGATCTTCAAAACTGTGTCTCGCCATTCTGAGAGTTTATACACATTTTATTAATTATGAATGCTACTACAAATGGATGAGATGAAGTTTTCTAAAATATTCTGTTTAAAGAAAATTCATTGTTTGGAAAGAAGATTTATGTATTGTTTAACCCGCCCGGTTTAGAAGTTTTATCAGCATGTAACCAAGCACAGGATAAGTCTCTGAGGATGATAAATCATTAAAATAATAAAGTAATCATTTTATTATTAAAATGGAGGAAAATTTACTTCATTTCTTAGGTAGCTTAACAGCATTTAAAGCTTCAGATAAATTCTACTAAACACATAATACTATGAAAACTCACTTGATATCACAAATTTTGACTATTTCTTACCTGGCACAACACAGCTGTTACTTTCACAATGAACTATACCCATACCCATAAATTCACATTTGCTCTAATACCACTTACAACAGACTACTTTTGCTGTTTCACTAAGATATGGCTCTCATGACCCTTTTTCTACTCACACAATTATATCTCCAAACTTTAAGCCAAAACATAAACTTTAAAAAAAAATTTTTTTTTAATGTTTATTTATTTTTGAGAGAAAGAGAAACAGAGCATGAACAGACGAGGAGCAGAGAGATAGGGAGACAAAGAATCAGAAGCAGGCTCCAGGCTCCGAGCGGTCAGCGCAGAGCCTGACGCAGCGCTCGAGCTCAGAAACCACAAGATCATGACCTGAGCCAAAGTAGGACACTTAACCGACTGAGCCACCCAGGAGCCCCATAAACCTTTTTTGACTGAATCTTTTTTGTTTTAAAGGTCTTATGGTCAACAATCTGGGATATTTTTATTCACTTGAGGGATTATAGGTGATCAACTCCTGGATGCCCCCATAATCATAACAAAAAGTACTTATTTAAACAAAAGGTGTATAAAGAACATTCATGACTAATTCTAGGAGAACTGGTATACAATGCAGAACTCACCTGAGTATAGAAGCCACTAGCTGCCTCTAGGAACAGAGATAGGTTTGCCTGAACTTCACTCCGATTCGGGTTTGCTCGATTCTTTGCCTGGCCTTGTAGTGTTGTGATCTGATTCTTAAAGGCATGATTCCAGCTGAAAACAAAATGTAATTCTATTTGGTATAGCAGTGACTCACTGGGCAGACACTGGTCCCCCTGAGAACAAGAAAGAACTGTTTGTTATAATTATAACACACTAGACAGTAAACCTGCATTAAAGTTACTCACTTATTTAAATAACTTTATGCTCCTCTTTGAGCAAGACCAGACATGCAATAGAATCCAACTGACCTTAGTAAACACTTACCAAATGTTCGAATAATCAGACTGTGGCTTCAGTCATTAATCTTTTAGAACTACTATAGTTAAAGCCTATTTAGGAATCCCAGTACAAAACAAGAACTACAGTCGCAAGACCAAAGTAAAAGTAAGCTATCAACAAATTGCCATATACACTGTGCCAAGAAATGACTGAGTATATCCTTATTAAGTGACAGGTATAAGGGGAAAATTTCTTTTTCAATATTAAGCCATATCTCTTATTTCCATAAAATCTATTTCCCACAGCACTCTGTTCTAATTCTTTTTAATGCTTTCTTTATTTCTCTTGGGGTTAATGTTTTCTTCACAGCTTGAAATATAAGTTCATTTTTTGATATTTCAATGTTGGCTATTTAAAATAGGAAAAAACACAGTGCTGAAATATGGCATATCAAAATTCTATTATAAAATGTTTTTCTTGAATCAAGCTGTGTAAAGAATCATTTTAGATTTAGTTAGGGTGAAATACAGTCATTCCTTAACTTGGAAACCACAGTGGGGGGTGGGGAAAACAGAACTAGGATGGAGGGAGATTATTACTGGCTTGATTAAAGGAAGCAAACACAGATGAAAGGTCTACAAACCTACCTGGAAAGTACCTAATTCTTTATCAATGTCAACTTTTGAGACACTAGAGCACTTGCGTTTTTAATGCTTCATGAGGACAATCGCTCCCTCAGTATTTTTGATGACATTTTATCCTTGCCTCTAATATCACAGATACGGATTCTGAGTGGCTGTGATTAAGCTTTTTTATTACTAGAACTCCTAAAAATATAAAGTATCTAAAAAAGGTGAACAATATAGGAAAAACTAATCTTCACCACAACTTAGGGTACTAGGCATTACTAAATAGAATATTCTTAACTGATTCTTAATATTTCATCAGGCTAATATCCTTGATCCAATTTATAAGGCAAGGCCCTCCACAAAAGGCATTTATTTACTCACTTGGGAATCTGGTCATCTGTCATTTCACCTCTCATAGAAAGAACAAGTGGAATAGCCTAAATATACAAAATCTTTCTTTAGTTTTATTGGGGGGGGGGGGGGAAGGAAATACCTACTTATTTTATAAAAGGAAGAAGTTCCCTTACAATGCAAACACATTTTCCTTTGGGAGAAATTTATAGAATCACATTCACCAAAGAAGATTTATCTAAAGTTTACTGTTGAATTTCTTTTTTAGTCGTGGTTTAAATGCAGGACTGAACACGTACAGAGAATCCAAACACTGTCTCTTAGTACTTGAAATATACATAAATTTGTTTTTATGATATACCCCAAAGACCTGAATAAGACTCAACTTCAAGCATTCTCCTCTTGCTGCCTACTACTATCTGAAGTAGTAACAATGGTCAAATATTCTGCTCAAAAAAATCACAAGTACTAGAATTTTTTGTTTTCATTGAAAGACCTTACTCTGAGACAGGTTAAGAAGAAACAACCAAATTGTTTTTTATTCTAAAGTCTTGGTGAGACTCTTGATCTTACAGGGACATCCCAAATGATAGTACTTACAGATCCTGTTCTACTTTCTTGTCTAAAGCGTATTCCAAATCAGTAACTAGCATTTTCTGGTACAGGTCCTGCAGAGCCTGCCTGGATGTCCAGACCTCAGCTGGACCCAGCTTAGAATCTGAGTAACAAAACAAACAAACAAACAAACAAACAAACAAAAAAACAGCAGATATATAGAAAAACAGAGTTAAAACCATTATACTACACCAATGACTCCTTCCCTCTCCACTCCCCAAAGCAAAAACCTGCTTCATACCATAGATTGCTGCAGAAGTTTTATACTACTACATTTTAAAACGACTTTCACCTTCAGGCTAATGACTAAATCTGGTTCAAAATGCTTGTGTATTTGTCTTTTAGCTTTGAAATAACACCATGAAAAAGGCTAAAAAAACAAAAAAAAACCCCAAATGGTGCACCCTTTGCTTTAGTTTGGATTTCTATGTATTCATATCACAGGAAGCCATATGCCACAAAAGTCCCCCCATTTGAAATGATGAACTGCCAAGATGGTCTGTTTACTCTCATAAGTGTATCTCTGTCCAGAGCAGCTTTTTTCTTTTTATTCCAAATCATTTTCAACTGTCCTTACAGAATCTTCATGTCTGTTCACAAGCCAGCAGCTGTTTGCGCATTCTGCTGTTATTCCTACTCTATATAATGTCAACCCGATAAAGCCATAACAGTAAGGGTTATTTTAATGATTGATAAATTGCTTGCCAAGAAACTTTTGTGAGCAATCCATACTTGCCATTTAACATAAGTAAGAATTTGCAGCACATGATGATTAAACTGCTCAAGAGGCCAAATGAGAGATTGGGTGAAAGATGAAATCAGGAAGTCAGGCTATGACAAAATGTAATACTCAGTTGGGGCCGTACTGTCTGCCAGAGTCCTGAAAGACACATTAGCCTTTCCGATTACTAGGCTTATGAGTACAATAACTGACAGTGATCTGCCCCAATAGAAGAACTTAATA
Organism: Neofelis nebulosa; assembly: GCF_028018385.1. NCBI lineage: Eukaryota > Metazoa > Chordata > Mammalia > Carnivora > Felidae > Neofelis > Neofelis nebulosa. The sequence continues at coordinate 31,137,247 of NC_080796.1, forward strand.
AAAGACTTTTCAATTAGGCTTCTGATTACATTTGATATTTTACTGAGACACAATGGCATAATCTTTACTCTTCTCTAGGTCTGCAAATAAAATCTCCTGAGTTAATCCTCACAAGAGTTTGTGACTAAAAACAAAACAAAACAAAACAAAACAAGATACAGTATCAGCTTCTTGGTCCCTTATTAGGTTTTAGGGCTAAATAGATTTATAGATTTATTCAGTCTTGTTTCAATTCATCGATGGCAAGGAAAGGATTATAAGGGATCACTAACTCTGTTTTAGCAGACAGACTACCATTTAAATTACTTCATATCTTAATGTTTCTAGGCAGCCAAATGTCCCCTATAAAAGCCAAACCCTAAGCCTACTTCCTGAGGGTATTCAATACTTAAGAAAAAGTAAAAGGTATAGTCAGCCTAACATCACTCCATGCACAATTTTGGTCACATAATGGAGATTATGCCTACCATGACAAAAGCATAATATAGTGCCTCAGAGCTGACACCAATATCCGTAGTAAGGAAGATGACGACAGTTATGTTAATAATGGGCAAGAACTGAGGTGCTATACTAAGTATACCTGTAAAAAGTGTTTTTAGAATTTTTCTTTTTATCTTAAGAAGATGACAATGATATTACCACATTCTTAAAACATTAGCATCAACATTAACACTGGCCTGCAATGTTGAGAAAAAGACATCTAAAGAGTCTTAATTTCCTCTTGATTGTAAATTCTGGCCAGAATGCTGGTTGTTAACAGTTTAACTCTTTGTGGATTTCACTGCAGAACTAAAGTCCTCAAAAATTAGAATGAGATTCATTATCACATTATCTCTTTTTATACTTTAGAACAGCATATGCTGCTATAGAGAGCATACTGATCACTACATAGTGCCATATATTTCCTAATTTTGGAGTTAAAATCATCTGCTCCTTCTAGGGACTTTCAGTTCTTCTTTTAAAAATACCCTGGCTAGGGGCGCCTGGGTGGCTCAGTCGGTTAAGCGTCCGACTTCGGCTCAGGTCACGATCTCGCGGTCCGTGAGTTCGAGCCCCGCGTCAGGCTCTGGGCTGATGGCTCAGAGCCTGGAGCCTGTTTCCGATTCTGTGTCTCCCTCTCTCTCTGACCCTCTCCCGTTCATGCTCTGTCTCTCTCTGTCTCAAAAATAAATAAATGTTAAAAAAAAAAATTAAAAAAAAAAATACCCTGGCTATTCAAAACAAAAAAAGGGAGAAAAGAAAGGTGGCAAGGCAGTTCACTCAATTTCAAGGACTTTTAGTACAGTTTTCCTACAAATATTTTTTCTCAAGGTTTACTTACTATTCAAGTTTGGAGAATTATCAACAGGAAGACATGAACTTAATACCATAAGGTATTTTTATTTATATGGTATATGAATTCTTTCCTCTATGTCTTAAATTGATGACAAATAGTTCATAAAAATTAAATGGTTATATGCATTAAATTAGGTAATATTCAATACAATGTAGCACAGATTATATAAAATTCTTAACCATCTAAGTAAGAATTCAAAGTTCGGGGGCGCCTGGATGGCTCAGTTGGTCAAGTGTCTTGATTTCAGCTCAGGTCATGATCTCATGGTTCATGGGTTCAAGCCCCACACTGGGGGAGCTGTCAGCACAGAGCCTGCTTAAGATTCTCTCTCTTCTTCTCTCACTGCCCCTTTCCTGCTGGCTCACACGTGCGTGTTCTCTCCTTCTCTCAAAATAAATACATAAACATAAAAAAAAAAAAAAAAAAAGAATTCGAAGTTCAAAAACAGTAATTATTTAAAGCAAATTTTAAGTCATCATCCCTTTTGGCAACTAGGACAGTGCAACAAGTAATATAGGAAAGATGAGACCCTTCCCTTAATTCCATTAATGGTATATAAAATAAGCTGTGAAAACCAAATGAGTCAGCCAGTACCTGTCATGTCAGCCTTCAGGACTTCTGCCTGCCTAAAAAAAAGGGAAAAAAGAACATCAGTTAGAAACAAACTAGGCCTACTCAACATAAGTAACACTAAAACCTAAAAGTTAGGTGAAATCATATACTACATCAAGATGTATAGCACCTCTATTTGTGACATTGCAAATAGTGTCCCTGCTTTAATATCCAGGGTAGCACTAGGTTTTGGCAAACTGATGCCATAACTTAAAAGTATACAGGGTCACCATGAATTCTATGAGCTCACATTCTTGTGGTTTTCCAAATGTATTTAAGATAATATTAAATGATACTCATTAAACAAAAAATTTTCCCTCAATGCAGCCAGGAAATCCTATGTTTCTCAATTCACTAACCACTGTAACTATCTCAAAATTCCCACTTTCCTCAGACATGGATTTTGCCTCCTTCCTGAGGCCGACCCCCTTTCAGTAAAGGCCAGCAGCCCCATCTCAGGAAAAACAATGCCCAGTTACTAAACATTACGTTCACACAACCCTCTTCTTTCTCTCTCCTGTTAAAACACAAGAGGCGCTGCATCTCTTATTTAAGACCAGTAATTCCACTTGAGTAGGCTCTTTCTAGACTTTAATAAGAACTTCTGCTCCCTTAATTACCCCCTTCCTCCTTCAATAATTTTGAAACTTCTCTCTATATTGGATCCTTCCTTTTCTTCAGTATTTTAAACACGCCCAAGTCTGTCATAGTTCTAAAATCTTCTGTCCTGCATTCTCCTCCTCTGGCTGTGGCTTCTTTCCTCTCTCAAATTTTTCAAGAGTTGCCTGTAATCAAGAGGTCCAAAACTGAACTCATGACCCATTCCCACCCCCATTCCTGGTTCTCTTGCTAGTGTTTTTTGCCCTACCAAATGTATCACTGCTTTCCAACTGTGAAAGGCAGATACCTCAAAGTCACCTGTGACAACTTTCTCCCAAATCCCTGGTAATCTATCAACTCCAGAGAATTCTACCAACTAAATGTATCTTGAATGTGTGGATTTCTCTTTACTTCCTCTTCATCCACTCACATTCAAGTTATGAGCCATCCCTTGCTGGGACTAATGCAAAGCCACCAAACTGTTTTCTCCATTTCACTCTTGCCCTATTTCATTCTGTTCTCCCACTGCTGTCTGGTGGATCTTGTCAAAATGCAAATTCTGACCATACCAACAGTCCCATTCAAAAGCTTTAATGATTTCCCCACTGCTCTTAGAGTAAAAACTAAAATCTTTACTAAAGTGTCCCACAAAGTTCTCTGTACTCCAAAAATTAGAGGCTGCACACTGCTTCTACCATTATTCCCTCTTTTCCTTGATCTCTGTGCTCTAGTTACCAGATTTCTGGTTTCTCCAATGTGCTCTGCTCCCTTCATACACGGCACCTTTGTAAAGAAGAGCCCCTTTGCTAGGAATACCTCTTCCCCTTTTGTCTGGTTAATTATTACTCATACTTTGTCTCAGAAACATAACTTTCTCAAGAAATCTTACTTAGATGAAGGATATTCCTATTTTATACTCTCAAAGCACTTATTTTTTTCTACATAGTAGATATCACAGATTTTAAGAATGCTCACCGTCACAACCCCTATGCCTATTAGCACAGCACCTAGCAATCAGTAGGCATTCAATAAAGATCTTTTAAGTGAAAAAAGGAAAAAGGATAAATCATGTTCATATATTCTAAAAAGTTATGTATATAAACTAATGAGATTTCCATTTCTAAAAACAAACTTGAACATAAAAGCTAAGGAATACACAGAGGTTCTAAAATTTTTACTGTAAATATTAGGTATTTAATACCAGTTGTGAGTTTTAGTTTCATCAAAACATAATGTGAACCTTTTCGTTTTCTTAGCTTTTAAAAAATATTTTTCTAAATCAAGTTTTCAGACAGAATCATAACTGGGTGTTATACAGGTAACCACAAGCCATATAGGAACTATCAGTATAAATGAATAATAAAAATAAATAGCTAAACTTCATCCTCAACTGTAACATCACATCAAATCCCGTTATTCATATTACCTAGCTCCACTGTTTACTTTGGGTGTTAAACTTTTGCAACTAAAAAAACAAACTACGTTCACAAGGCTTGTTGGCTTATACCATTAAAACCTAAGATTATAAAATGTAATAAAAAATACCAAATATCCTGCAAACAATGTTATATACAAACCTAATGTCAACCACAAATCAAAAACCAGTAATAGATATGCAAGTAACAAAGAGAAAGGAATCTGAGTATATCACTAAAGAAAGCCAGTAAATCACGAAAGAGAACAATAGAAGAAACAATCAGAGAACAACTACAAAACCACCGCAAAACAACCAACAAAATGGCAATAAATACTTACATAACAATAATTACTTTGAATGTAAACAAACTAAATGCTCCCATCAAAAGTCACAGGGTAACAGGGTGGATAAAAAAAAAAGCAAGGCCCATCTATATGCTGCCTTTAAGAGACTAATTTCAGACCGAAAGACACCTGCAGATTGAAAGCACAGGGATGGAGAAACGTCATGCAAATGGCTGTCAAAAGAATGCCAGAGTAGCAATACTTAAAGCAGACAAAACAGACTTTAAAACAAAGACTGTAACAGGGAATGACACTATATAATAATAAAGGAGACAATCTAACAAGGTAACACAATTATAAATATTTATGCACCCAACATGTAAGCACTCAAATACATAAAACAGTTAATACAATAATAGTAGGGGGCTTTAACACTTAACATCAGTGGACAGATCATCCAACCAAAAAATCAGCAAGGAAATAGTGGCTTTGAATGATACAGTGGACCAGATGGATTTAACAGATATATTCAGAATATTCCAGCCTAATATAGCAGAATACACATTTTTTTCACGGGCACATGGAACATTCTCCAGAGTAGATCACGTATTAGGCCACATAACAAATCTTAACAAATTCAAAAAGATCAAAGTCATACCATGCATCTTTTCTGATCCTAACACTATGAAACTAGAAATCAACCACAAGAAAAAATCTGGAAAGAGCACAAATACATGGAAATTAAAAAACATGCTACTAAACAATAAATGGGTCAACCAAGAAAACAAAGAAATTAAAAATTTTCATGGAAACAAATGAAAATGAAAATACAATGACCCAAAATCTTTGGGATGCAGCAAAAGCAGTCCTAAGAGGGAAATTTATAGCAATACAGGCCTACCTCAAGAAACAAGAAAAGTCTCAAATAAGCAATCTAACTGTAAACCGAAAGGAACCAGAAAAAGTACAACAAAACCCAAAAGCATGAGAAGGAAGGAAATACTAAAGAGTAGATCAGAAATGATATGTAGAAACTAAAATAAACAACCTAGCCTTAAAGCTAAAGGAAGTAGAAAAAGAACAAAACCAGGAGAAGGAAAGAAATAATAAAGAGTAGAACAGAAATGATATAAACTAAAAAACAGAACAGATCAATGAAACCAGGAGATGGTTCTTTGAAAAGATCAACAAAATTGATAAACCTCTAGCTAGACTCATTAAGAAAAGAAAGAAAGAAAGAAAGAAAGAAAGAAAGAAAGAAAGAAAGAAAGAAAGAAAGAAAGAAAGAAAGAAAAAAAAGAAAGAAAGAAAGAAAGAAAGAAAGAAAGAACGAACCCAAATAAGCAAAATCACTAGTGAAAGAAGAGAATTAACCAATACCACAGAAATACAATTATATGCCAACAATATTGGACAACTGAGAAGAAACAGATATAATTCCCGGAAACATATAACCTACCAAAACTGAAGCAGGAAGAAATAGAAAATTTGAACAGACTGAGATTACCAGCAAAGAAACTGAATCAGTAATCAAAAAACTCCCAAAAAACAAAAGTCCAGGACCATAAGACTTCACAGGGGAATTCTACCAAACATTTAAAGAAGATCTAACACCTATTCTTCTCAAACCATTCCAAAAAGTACAAGAAGGAAAACTTCCAAAATCCACTCATTCTCTTCATTCCTGATACCAAAACCAGATAGACACCATAAAAAAAAAAAAAAAAAAAAAAAAGAGAGAGAGAGAGAGAGAGAGAGAGAGAGAGAGAAAGAGAACTACAGGCCAGTATCTATGATGAATATGATGCAAGAATCCTCAACAAAATACTAGCAAACCAACAACACATTAAAAAAATACATACAACAACACATTAAAAAAATCATTCATCATGATCAAGTAGGATTTATTCCCAGGATGCAAGCGTGGTTTGATATTTGCAAATCAATCTGATACATCACATCAATAAGAGAAAGGATACATACCATATGATCATTTCAACAGATAAAGAAAATGCATCTGACAAAGTACAATATCCATTCATGATAAAAACCCTCAACAAAAAAACAGGTTTTGAGGGAACATACCTCAACAAAGGCCGTAATAAAGGCTGAACATCATACTTAATGGGGAAAAAAACGAGAGCGTTTCCCCTAAGGTCAGGAACAAGACAAGGATGTCCACTCTCACCACTTCTATTCAACATAGTACTGGAAGACCTAGCCACAGCAATCAGACAATAAAAAGAAATAAAAGGCATCCAAATCGGTAAGGAAGAAGTAAAACTTGCACTATTACAGATGACATGATACTGTGTATAGAAACCTTAAAGGCTCCGCCAAAAACTACTAGAACTGATAAATTAATTCAGTAAAGTCACAGGATACAAAGTCACTAATACAGAAATCTGTTTTATTTCTGTACACTAATAATGAAGCAGCAGAAAGAGAAATTAAGAAAACAATCCATTTACAACTGCACCGAAAGCAACAAAATACCTACAAATAAACTTAACCACAGAGGTAAAAAACCTATACTCTGAAAACTATAAAACATTAATGAAAGAAATTGAAGATGACACAAAGAAATGGAAAGACACATGCTCATGGGTTGGAAGAACAAATATGTTAAAACATCTAAACTACCCAAAGCAATCTACAGATTTAATGCGGTCCCCACCAAAATACCAACAGTATTTTTCACAGAACTAGAACAATCCTAAAATGTATATGGAGCCACAAAAGACCCCAAGTAGCCAAAGCAATCTTGAAAAAGAAAAGTAAAATTCCAGATTTCAAGATATACTACAGAAAGTTGCAGTAATCAAAAAAGTATGGCACTGACACATAAACAGACACAGATCAATGGAGTAGAATAGAAAACCCAGAAATAAACCCACAATTATATGGTCAATTAATCTTCAACAAAGGAGGAAAAACTATACAATGGGGGGAAAAAATGGTGTTGGGAAACACCAGCTCCAAAAAAATGGAGCTGGATCACTTTCTTACACCATACACAAAATAAGGTCAAAATTAGACTAAAGACCTAAATGTAAGACCTGAAACCATAAAAATCCTAGAAGACAGCACAAGTAGTCATTTCTCCAACATCGCCCATAGCAACATTTTCTAGATATAGCTCCTAAGGAAAGGGAAATAAAAGCAAAAATAAACTATTGGGACACATCAAAACAAAAAGATTCTGCACAGCGGAGGAAACAATACAAAAAAAAAAAACAAAAACCCTAAACTAAAAGACAAACTACCGATTGGGAGGAGATATTTCCAAATGTCATGTCTGATAAAGGGTTAGTATCCAAAATATAAAAAGAACATAAACAACTCAACACCAGAAACACAAATCATCCAATTTAAAAATGGACAGAAGGCATGAACAGACATTTCTCCAAAGAAGACATAGAGATGGACAAAAGACATGAAAAGATGTCAACACTGGTGCATCTAGGTGGCTCAGTTGGTTAAGCGTCCGACTCTTGATTTTGGCTCAGGTCATGATCTCATGGTTCATGATTTCAAGTTCTGCACTGGGCTCTGTGCTGACAGTGCACAGCCTGCTTGGGATTCTCTCTTTCCCTTTCTCTGTTCCTCCCCAACTTGTATGCTCTCTCTCTCTTTCTCTGTCTCTCCCAAAATAAATAAACTCAAAAACAAAACAAAAAAAGATGTTCAACATTGATGCAAACCAAAACTACAATGAGGTTATTACCTCACACCTTTCAGAATGGCTAAGAGGGCACTTGTTGGGATGAGCACTGGGTGTTGTATGGAAGCCAATTTGACAAGAAATTACATTAAATAAATAAATAAATTTCTTAAAAAAAAAAAAAAAAAGAATGGCTAAAATGAAAAACACAAACTGGTGCACCTGGGTGGCTCAGTCAGTTAAGCATCCGACTCTTGGTTTCAGCTCAGGTCAAGAACTTGAAGTTTCGGGAGTTTGGGCCCTGTGTTGGGGTCTGTGCTGGCAGCATGGAGCTTGCTTGGGATTCTCTCTCTCCCCCTCCCTCACTCGTGTCTGTTTCTCTCAAAATAAATAAACTTTAAAAAAAAAACCACAAGAGGGGTGCCTGGGTGGCTCAGTCGGTTGAGCATCTGACTTTGGCTCAGGTCATGATCTCATGGTTCGTGAGTTTGAGCCCCGTGTTGGGCTCTGTGCTGACAGCTCAGAGCCTGGAGCCTGCTTCAGATTCTGCATACCTCCCCCACTCTCTGCCCTACCCACTTGTGCTCTCTGTCTTTCAAAAATGAATAAACATAAAAAAAAAAAAATTAAAAAAAACCCACAAGAAATAACAAGTGTTGGTGAGGATGTGGAGAAAAAGGAATCCTCTTGCACTGTTGGTGGGAATACAAACTGGTGCAGCCCCTGTGGAAAAGTTTGTTGGTTCCTCCAAAAGTTAAAAAAAGAACTACCCTATGATCCAGTAATCACATTATTGGGTATTTACCCCCAAAATACAAAAACACAAATTCAAAGGGATACAATGCACCCCTCTGTTTACTGCAGCATTATTTACAATAGCCAAATTATGGAAGAAGTCCAAATGTCCACTGATAGATGAATGGAGAAAGAAAATGTGGTATAATATAATGTATAATGGAATAGTATTCAGCCATAAAAAGAATGAAATCATGCCATTTGCAAAAACATGGATGGAGCTAGAGAGTATAATGCTAAGAAAAGTAAGAAAGACACATACCATATGAGTTCACTTATATGTAGAATTTAAAAAACAAAAACAAATGAGCAAAGAAAAAAGAGACAGACAAACCAAGAAACAGACTGGTAACTATAGAAAACAAACAGATAGTTACCAGAGGGAAGGTGGGTGGGGGTAAGGGTAAAATAGGTGATTAAGAGAACACTTATCATGATGAGCACTGAGTAACGTATAGAATTATTGAATCACTATATGGTACACCTGAAACTAATATAACAATCTATAGATTGTTAACTATAGAATTAAAAACTTAAAAAAGAAGAATGCCATATATCCTATTCTACCCATGTCAAAAGAACACACTCTTCCAAAACAAACAAACAAACACACACACACACACACACACACAAAATACAACATCCTACCGGAGCACTAATTTATGAAACTTATACCGAGAAAGCCAGTGCTAATTATATGCATCTTTACTAGACTTACTAGTGTTTTCATTCTGTCCCTGCAAAGTTACAAATACATTTTACTATGCTTCCAGACATTAGCTAAAAAGTTTACACTCAAGTATACACAAGATATCTTATACTTAGAATCATGTGTCTAAAGGTTATTTTCTCATTCCAAGCAAGATCTGCTTGTAAGTATCATTTCAGTATGCTACCATCTGCCTAATGAGGACACCAACTTTCTTTCAAAGATTTTATTGAGCATATTACAGGAACTATTTACAAACAGCCTGTTTCTCTTAGAGGCTGTAAAATAAGATAATTAAGTCTAATAATGTCTAACGTAAAATCTAGCCATTCTGGTAGCAGGCTTCCACTGATAAACAAAGATCAAAATTTTACTTTATATTTTTATATACTACAATCTGTCCAAGAGAAACTGTAAAACTAAAAATTCAAGCACTAACAAAAGTGCAAAAACGTGATAAAAATGGTCTGACAAAAATGTTAAAGCATCTTGAAATCCCAGGAGTTTTGGTTCCTCAGTATGACAAGAGTAAAGAGGTGCTCATTCTGTGCACAGTTCTCTATTAGTTCTGAAAGAGATACATTAATGACTAAAATAATCTTGCTAAATTGAATGGATGAAAAGATAGCTAAATGGAAAATCTAATAACCTGAAGATGTCGAGTATTACTCCTCTTCTATAAACAAGGAAACTGAAGTTCTGAGATGTGAAACAATTTGCCCATAGTCACAAAGCAATTAGGTAGAATTAAGTACAAACTTAGTTCTGACTCTGAAGTCCAGTAATTTCTACTTCTTTCAAGAGAATTTAAAAATTCTGTGACATAAAAAGCTAACATAGACTCTGTCAACTAAACACTAACATGTAAGTCACCTAGCCTAAATTAAAAGATTTGTTAAAATAGAAAATAAAATTCTACCTGAGATTTTTAATAAAAAAGACCGCAAGAAGTAAAATTTATATTCCAGTACAGCAGTCAGACTATGGGTGAAATTCCTTCCTTTACTCTGAATCTCTTTTTGTAAATAAACTTTACTGGGACACAGTCATGCCCATTCATTTATGTACTGTCTATGGCTGCTTTCTGCTACAAGGGCAGAGCTGTGTAGTTGAGACAATGACCACATGGCCCACCAAGTCTCAAATATTTATTTCCTGGCCCCTTTACAGTAAACTTTGCATCTCCTGCTCTGGGGAGTACCTGATCAAAAAATAAGAAGTAAAATATCTATTAAGTTCCCAAGCCAAATAGTTTTTCCCTATGAGGAATCATCAATAGTTTCCTTAAAGATCTATTTTTATTAATGTTGTAATCTTGCCACAAAGAGAACTACATTAAAAAATACAGTCTCATGTAACAAACAGTAAAGTTACTATGTGGAGGCCATGCTATATTTTTGATGGTCTTAATCTGCAAACTGTTTAAAACCCTGTTAGGTTTATATACTATTATCTACTAACTCTTCTTTTTTCCTGTGTACCAAAAGTACCCAATTAGACAGGAGAGAGGGTTAAACTGAGAATTATTATCTCACAAGAGGAATCCCTATCCTCTCCTTACACAATTTTATTTTTTTCATATAGTATATAAGAAACCAAATCAATAGATGTGATCTTATACCAACTGCTTTCATAAAGACTGGTAACATAATTGGTCATTTGATTATTTTACTTCACTAGGGAAAGCTACTACACCTCAACTGACCTACTGGTTTTGCTAAAGACTAACAATGTTAAACATTAATATAGTTTATGGCCAATGCTTATACAAAGTGAGAGAGTGTTTAAATGTTTTCTCTTAGTAGAAGGCTCTGGCAACATGAGTTGCTTTTTATTCTTACTTTAAGCAGAAAGAATGAAAACAATGAATGAACCAAAAATTCAAACATTAAAAATCATCATTCCTTCAATAATAAAATAACACCACTAAACACTTACAAAATACAAAGCTTTCAAAATACTGAATACATTGTGTCCGTTCTACTAAGAGAAAGTAAGCACTTCTACCAAGCAATAAGAAAAAGTCATTAAAAGGCTGAATAAAATCTGAAACATTCAGTGATAAACAAATGCACTAAAAGCTAACAACCTGAAACAATATTCCTGGAGACTACATGATCATCAAGATCTATAAATACATTCAATGTATTCCAATGCACTAGGTACTGAAATAGCCAACGCTATATATAGCACTTATTATTGTCAGACAATGTTCTAAGGGCTTTATATAAATTATTTAATCCGTATTATGTACTATTACTGCCCCCACTTTATAGATGAAGAAGCCCACAGAAATAGAGGTTAAGTAACACGTCCAAGGTTAAGTCAGCATTTGAACTCAATCAGTTTGGTTCCACAGGATAACTCCTAACCATTACATCATAGTTCCTCCTATACAAGATTTCACGGGAAAAAAAAAAAAAAGTAATATTTAATAGAAATAGCCCACAAAACTGGGGCTTTCAATACTTAAACATCTTACAATGTTTTTTATAATGTTGTTAGAGAAGAAAACTCTAAAAGTAATGGTCATCTTCTTTAACAAACACTTTGATTATACATAGTACTTACAATAACAATGCAAGGTAACATATATAATAAGATAATCTTTCTTAAGAACTGATATTAAAATTTGTGATTGAAAATATAAGGTATCTCCAAATCAGGGGCAGACACAATGGAAGAGTCCTTCGACCTGAACTTCCAACCCCGTTTCTCTTATGAGCAGAACACAGGAAAATAAGCCAACGTCTTCTAAAACTCATCTTCAAATAAGCCAACATCTTCAAACTCAGTTGCTAAGGAAAAGTGAGTCAGCTTCTTTTGTTTTGGGAGGGAAGGCTAAAATATTTTTTTTTTGAAATTTAAACAAAAGCCATGGTAGGTTTTATTTCAAGTTAATATATTTGCTTACCTTCATAGAGTACTAAGGAGTATTTGGAATAATAACAGTATTCATCAATTATAACCATCTACATAATTACATATATCATAATTATTTGTACAAAATAGGCCAGATACTGTAAGGTGAGTGTGAGCCTACACATGCAAGCACACAAATACACAATCTACAGATCTCTAAGACATCACCAAGTCTCATAGGATTAATAAAAAGTAAATCATATTGCTCTACTTTTGAATTTCACATAGAAAAGGGTATCTAGGGAAGATGCTGCTCCTAGAGGGGCTTGTCTCAGTAAGGAACAAAAACACTAATTTGCTTTCTCTCTGTGGCACTTTACAGTTTGTCATGAATTTTCAAGCCTCCTGACATTATTCCAATGCTCTACATTACAACATTTATCCTAAAATTCTATTATTTGAAACTGTGTATCTAGTTTGATTAAAGGCCAGTCCTCTCTGGAAATATCAAAGGATAAGAAGTTCTTCCAGGCAGAGAAAATTACACAGTAAAGACAGCTAAGTCAGTGAAGGTGGGAGACTGGAACATGGAACATAAAATACACAGTAAGAAAATACAGGAGATGACTGGTGAACCAAAGCAGACAGCAGACTGTGAGACTTTACATGACACGTTAAGGAGCTCAGACCTCTGTCTTTTAAACAATAGGACACCAGTGCCAAGTTTTAAGCAGGAGCACACCACTGTCAGAACTTCATTTTTAAAAGATTACACAACATTCATGAAGATGGATTTTAAAAGGGCAAGTCTGGAAGGGAGGAAGTGACCATACAGATGGAACAGAAAAACCTAGACTCAAGAAATACCTGTTAATAAAGTCAGTAGAAGGAAAGACAAAGCTGAGAAAACAGTCCAAATCATTCCCAGATTGTTAGCTTGGACAGCTGGATATATGAGAAAGTAAGGGGTATAAGCAGGAACTTAGAGATTAAGTGTCAAGCACAGAGGAGCCATTAAGACTAGGGATATACTGCGGGAGTGACCAGCACACTGATGATAGTTAAACCTATAAGAAAAATGTAATTGCCCAGAATGGCAGAAGGGAGAATCTAGCTCTCAATCTTCATTTTTTAATTTGAGTATAGTTGACACACAAGGTTACATTAGTTTCAGGTTGTACAACGCAGTGATTCAACAACTCTATTTGTTACACTATACTCAGCACAACTGTAGCTACCATCTATCACTATACAATGCTATTACAAAACCACTGACCGTATTCCCTATGCTGTACCTTTTATTCCTGTGACTTACTCTTTCCCTAACTGGAAGCCTATATCTCCTTCTCCCCTTCACCCATTTATTTTGCCTGGCCCCCCATCCCCTTTTTTTCTGGCAACCAGTTTTTTTTCTGTATTGATAGGTCTGATTCTGCTTTTCGTTCATTTATGTGCTTGTTTTGTTTTTGTGGATTCCACATGTAAGTGAAATCATATGGATCCTCAAAAAATTAAAAATAGAAATACCACATAATCCAATAATGCCTACTGGGTATTTACACAAAGAAAATTAAAACACTAAACTGAAGGGGCGGGCGCCTGGGTGGCTCAGTCACCAGTTAAGCGGCCAGCTTCGGCTCAGGTCATGATCTCACGGTCCGTGAGTTCGAGCCCTGCGTCGGGCTCTGTGCTGACAGCTGAGAGCCTGGAGCCTGCTTCAGATTCTGTGTCTCCATCTCTCTCTGACCCTCCCCTGTTCATGCTATCTCTCCCTGTCTCAAAAATAAATAAATGTTAAAAAAAAAATTTTTTTTAATAAAATAAAAAAATAAAACACTAAACTGAAAAGATGTATGTATCCTTATGTTTACTGAATCATTATTTACAATAGCCAAGATAAAGGAAGCAACCCAAGTGTCTATCAATGGATGAATGGATAAAGTAGATGTAGCATGTATACACAATGGAGTATCATACAGCCACAAAAAAAGGATGAGATCTTGCCATCTGAGACAACATGGATAGACCTAGAGGTTATTATGCTAAGTGAAGTCAGAGAGAGAATGAGCTACACTCATTTTCAAGGGGCAGATTTACTGTAAGGACTAGAGAGTGGGTTGGATTTGGTGAAATAAAGGTCAATAATAGCCCTGTCAGAGAAGAGACTATGTCAAATTGCAGGGGGCTGAGGAAAAAATAAGAAGTAGTAGTTTAAGTCAGTTCTTAAAATGCTAAGCTGTGAAGAAAAAGGGAAGAGAGCCATGGTAAAGACAAGTTTCTTTTTTATAATAGTAGGGCCTTAAACATGTTTAAAATGAAAAAATGAAGCTAGGAGAATGGAATAGGTTGAAGACTTAAGAAAATGAGAACAAAACTGATAGAGGATAATTCTGGAAGAGATGGAAGGAAATGGTAATGTGAATAGTAAGACAGGAGGCCAGACTGGCTTTGAAAAGGAGGCAGGATGAAACTAGAGGAAGGTAAGGTTAGATAGAAATGTGCCAGAAGAATAAGGGAGTAGTGTGGGATGAGGCGATGTCAAGAGAATTCACAGCTACACACACTGCATCACTTTCAGAGATAAAGTAGGAGATGAGATCAGTGTCTGAACGTAAGTGGGAGATAAACTAAGGAGAATGGTGAATCTTTAGATAATTACAAAATGAATAGGAAAGGGAGGCTTACCAAAGGCAAAGAAAAGAGTTGAGAAAAAGTGATGAGAGATATATGGATTAGACACAATGAAAAAAATTAATATGAAAACATATACAACTAGTAAACGCAAATTAAAACAGGTAAATATTTTTACTCTAAATAGTCAAAATGACAATAGCCTTAATGATAGCAGGTACTACTTCTAAGCAACTCAGTATAAAGTGGAAGATATGAGGACATATACAGATGATTTCAATACACTATGGTTGAGTACAGGGATAAAGATATATGCCTACAGTTCAACTACAGAAAGAGCCAGTGGGAGTGAGGAAGAAGATAAGTGTTCAGGGCTGTATCTCTAACACCTAAAATAATGCCTGTTATACAGTAGCTGTTCACTAAAATTTTGTTAAATTAATGAATGGTAAAATGTGCGTCATACAGGAAACAATTTTATGCAATGGAAAATGATACAGAATAAAAAGGACTTAGGTCTGGAGCTTCTTTCCAAGAAACTTCAATTTCATCATCTGTAAAACAGGGAAACAAACTCCCTTTCAGAAATGAGAAGTAAATAAGACAACCAGTAAGTTACATAAAAGAACCTAAGTGAAAACTCTAAAGGGAGGACTGCACTCTGATTATAACACCAATACTTCGGGGCGCCTGGGTGGCTCAGTCGGTTAAGCGTCCAACTTCGGCTCAGGTCACGATCTCGCGGTCCGTGAGTTCGAGCCCCGCGTCGGGCTCTGTGCTGACCGCTCAGAGCCTGGAGCCTGTTTCAGATTCTGTGTCTCCCTCTCTCTCTGACCCTCCCCCGTTCATGCTCTGTCTCTCTCTGTCTCAAAAATAAATAAACGTTAAAAAAAAAAATTAAAAAAAAAATAACACCAATACTTCAATGACCAAGTTAGTTTTGCTAATCTGGTTTCTGACATAGGATCCTTTCTGAAGCAGCCACAGGGTTGAAGAAGACAACATTCCAAGATGGGCGTCAAAAATCCTATGTTATCTACTACCATACAATGCTAAATGACAAAAGAAAGAGAAACTTTACATGTCATGAGGACCATATTCTTAGTATGTACAGAAAATGAAACCAGAGGTAGATACATCAAAGCTGCAAAATAATTTGTTATTTTCTTTTTTGCTTCTCTCCAAACATTAGTTTTGATCATATAACTTAAACAAATACATTTTAAATACTGGACCTAATAACACATCAAGCAACCTACAAAATACAGTAATATCATGGTAATTGATTATAGATTCTAAACTCATCTGTTAAGAATTAACAGCCTAATCATAGTACTTTGATCATTTAATATTTGCTAGGTCCTGTTTACATGCTTTCATATATTATTAAATCTTTAATTCACAAAACAAATCTATCAGGTTAAGTAGTAAGATTATCCTCATTTTGCTAATGAGGAAACAAGGACACAGAGTGGTTAAATAACTTGCTGAAAGTGACATAAACAGGAAGTGGCAGAGCTTAGCTTCCACCGCTAGTCTGGTTCCAGCAGGTCTTCTGGAATGGATTGGCTATAGGTGTCACCGTCAGGGTATCAACTTTTAGAGGCAACTATCACTTCTCGTTTAAAAGTCCCATCTCTGAGATCAGATACCTTCACACATTCTGTCACTATAACTGTCATTACAAGCTGCAGTGACAGTTTCTAATTCACCATGTGGTTAGAGAGGTCTTCCCTAGCATGCAATCATTTACCTATTTCTATACACATTGGGAGGCTGGACTGCAGACACAGAGAACTAAAAAGAGCTGATGATCCCCGCACTCAAATGAACTGCTATACATGTAACTCAAAACACAGGAAGTTTCATACTAAAGGAGAATCTACAAAACGGATCACATGTACCTACACTTATCATAAATATTCAAAGACCTCATACATAAACATAAAGATGTCTTATATTTACGTTAGTAAATGTTTTAAAAGTTTCCTTCAACTACAATATATAAGTGCTCATGACAAAGTAAACATATGCCAAAGTTCTCGTGAAGCCACATAAGTTAAAAAAAAAAAATTAGCACTCCCCACTCCCATCCTGGCCAATATCAAATGCTTCACAAAGTCTCTAACTCTTCTATTAGTGCTCACAGAATATGCATACTTTAACATACATCTCTAAAAGGAATACAAACATGAAGAAATCCCTTGTAATTTTTATCCTACCTAATATTACTTGATTTCAGATGCTCCTCTGATTTCAAGTTTCCGGTCCTCATCTGGGACTTAAATGAAACGTTTTCTCCCACAATGACTATCTGCAAGAACATCCAATTTCTTAAGGTAGAATGGTTTAAGACATTCTAGACAGAGGAGAGGAGGAAAATATGAGTTAACCCACAATAACAGAGAACTCCTTTGAAAAAAAATTATTTTCTCTTCATTTGAAATGATTTAATGTAAAGGCAAATGAAAAATACCAAAGCTTTTATCTTTCTATATTAAGTTTCTTAGAATACACATTTTAAAATTGTTTTGTATATTTCTAACATTTTAGTTTTAGATCTAAATGTTATTTAATTTCCCTCTCTCTCTGAAACCTGAGTGATCTCTATTAGGACAAACAAATACCAGTTACCCAGCAGGGTTTTTGTAGTTCCAAGGTGAGAGTGCCCTGTAGAACACAAGAGCAGATGGTTGGTCCAAACCAGACTGCTTACCAAAGGAAAAACATGTAAAGCAATTAAACCACAATTACAGGTGGTATGAACGTTTAGATTCTAAGATCAGCTAAAAATGGCAGGTTTTTAGATCTTTATTAACTCACTGAACAAAGATTTAGTCATGCTCGTGTACTAGATATAGTGTGAATAACTGGGTATACAATGATGAACAAAACAGATATGGTCCCTGCCATGGATTTAAAATTTAACGTGGAGACAGACCCACAAGGAAGGAGGAGGCAATAAAGGGTAGTGGTTAATAGCATGGGTGTGTAACATTGTCTGCATTTAACTGCAGGCTGGGAGTAAGTCAACCCACAGGAAAAACAGCAAAATTCCTTAAGGACATCAATTTAACTCAAAGATCTGAACAAAGCAATTTAAGTAAATATTACTGGCTACTGATAATTGCTTACATTTACAATTATTGTGTGGCAGATTCTGTGCTCAATGTTCCATAGGCATGATCTCAAAGAATGGGAGTATAATGGAATAGTCAGGTGTCTTGTATTCACAACTGTGTTCAAAGCAAGCTCTGCCACCAACTAGCTGTGTAACCTTAGGAAATTGACTTCTCTATGCCCCAGTTTTGTTAGAAGTAAGGAGATAATAAATGTACCTACCTTACTGAGATGTTTTGAGGATTAAATGAGATAACAGAAATAAAGCAGTCAGGCCTGCTATTTCGTAAGCCCTCAAAAAATATTAGCTATTATGGTCATTATTATTATCATTATAGTTATTATTAGCCCTCCCAACAATCCTAAGATAGAAGTGCCGTTATTCTCATTCTATAAATTAGGAATTTGAAGCTAAGAACTCACAAACTAATCAATTCTAGAATAGAAGACAAAGTTACTAATAATATTTTAACAATAAAACACCAGTCTTAAGAGAAATTTCAAACATGCAGGAAGTCTATGTGGACCTTGTCTCCTTACTTCCAAAGCATGTATTTAATTTCTGATGACTTTAGTGGTACTTTAGTGGAAAACCCTGAGAAAATACCCCATGCTAAAACCCAAGCTCCTTAGCATATCACGTGAGGTCCCAGAGCTCTCCATTTTATACTTTATGACCTAATAAAACTAAAATTACTTTTAGTTCATAGCTATTGTGCTCCTCAGTATCTTTATTCATGCTCTTTCACTCAACCTGGAATGCCCTCCTTCTTCCCTCCTTGTCTGGTTAACCCCTTATTTTTTTTTTTAATTTTTTAAAATGTTTTTATTTATTTTTCAGAGAGAGAGAGAGAGAGAGAGAACGAGAGAGAGCGAGCAGGGGAGGGACACACACACACACACACACACACACACACTCCAAAGCAGGCTCTAGGGTCTGAGTTGTCAGCACAGCCCCACACAGGCTTGAACTCGTGAACCACAATACCATGACCTGAGCCAAAGTCGGATGCTTAACCGACTAAGCCACCCAGTTGTCCCCACTCCTCTCATTTAAGACTCAGCAACTTCTATAGGAGGGCTTTGGCTTGGCCATGCACCCCCAGTACATCTTAATGCCCACTTCTATCTCAGCATTCGTAGCACTGTGACGAAGTATTTCTTCAACTACAGACTGTTCTGTGCAACTCTGTATATCCGGTGCCTAACAATGCCTGCCAAACTAAAGTGTATCAAATAAATTTATGTTAATTTGGGCTAAAATAGTCTCTCGAAAAGGCCAAAACTCTAAAAATTCAAAGTTTCTCAAAACTAACAGTAGTCTCAAAAGTCTCCCAGGAAAAGAGTTTGAAAGATTTTTTTTATCTGATAACCAGGAATAACATACTTCCAAGTTCAGAAAAATCTACCATTTTATATAGTCAATTAGAGAAGTTCATGGTCATTTACCTGGCTGTCTGAAATTCAGATTGTTTTCCACACACTGGGATCTATAAAGTACATACAATACACTAATATTTCTACAGAAATACAAAATCTGAAACCTCAATAGAACATGGATAAATCCAACAACCCAAATGAGTTAAATTTAGATTAAGCCGTTAACAACTGGAAGACTATTTCCCCTCATCTCAACTTTTACATTAGATGAAGTATGCCAAAACAATGGTTTTCAACTCTACTGGACAATGCGTTTGGAGGGATAAAAAAAAAAATGCATTCTATATAACAACTCTGTACCTTCTGGAAATAAAATATAAGATAATATTAAACTATTTATATAATACATTAGAATGAAAACTAAATGCCTTTTAAGTAAAAAAAAAAAAAAAGGAAAAAACAATTTTTAATAAAATTAGCACCTGAATATGTAAATGAGCAGGTAAGACTATCTTTGAAGTTATTACGAAGTAAATGCTTGCACATACTTTTGATGGTAAGAGAAGGTTAAGAGAATTCCAAACAAAGGCAGAACAATGAAAGCCAAAATATGATTAGACACTAGAATTAAAACAAGTATCAATGTAATAATAGAGTAGATGTACTGGAAATGGCAATAAGAGAAAAAAATGACATGGGGCAACATAACAAGACAAAATACAAAGAAGTGATTTGAAGAAAACAAGTATGTAACTATACCCTTTGACAGGTGACATGGAACAAAAACTAGATTTGAAAAAAAGAGCAAACAGCCTTTATATAATGTAAAACACCATATAAATTAAGGTTAAACAAAAATAAAGTACTACTTCCCAATGTGGAGTAGGGAAATAATATGTGAAATGGACAAGTTAACTCAAATAGCTAGCAAAAAGATACGGTCTGATTTAATTAAATAAAAGAATCTATAAATTATTTTTTTTCACTTTTTATGTTTTTTATTTTTATTTATTTTTCAATATATGAAATTTATTGTCAAATTGGTTTCCATAAAACAGCCAGTGCTCATCCCAAAAGGTGCCCTCCTCACTACCCATCACCCACCCTCCCCTCCCTCCCACCCCCCATCAGCCCTGTTTGTTCTCAGTTTTTAAGAGTCTCTTATGCTTTGGCTCTCTCACACTCTAACCTATTTTTTTATTTTATTTTATTTTATTTTTTTCAACGTTTTTAATTTATTTTTGGGACAGAGAGAGACAGAGCATGAACGGGGGAGGGGCAGAGAGAGAGAGAAACACAGAATCGGAAACAGGCTCCAGGCTCCGAGCCATCAGCCCAGAGCCTGACGCGGGGCTCGAACTCACGGACCGCGAGATCGTGACCTGGCTGAAGTCGGACGCTTAACCGACTGCGCCACCCAGGCGCCCCTATTTTTTTTTTTAAAGAATCTATAAATGATTATAGTACATATAGTATTCTCTACTTCTTGGTGGTCTCTGAAATTAAAAATATAAGATATACAAAAATCAAATCTGATTTTTCTACCAAAAAGCCATTATTTACTTCATATCTCCAGACATCAGTTTCACCTAGTCAGGTTCCTTCTTTATTATTTTCCTATCTGACTGAAGAAAGGGGTGGTATATTAAAATCAAATAATTTAACAAATAATAATTTAATAAATTAACAGGCCACAGAGCGCCTATGGATGATTGTTATGTTAATATTAATTAATGGCTCCCAATGAATCACACACCACTTGGCAACTGCACCTTATTAATTCCCTTCACACACTGATCCTGGACTGGCCATGTGACTTACTTTGGCCCATTGTATTTTACCAAATATGATACAAACAGGCTTGATAAACACCGGTGTGTTTGAGCCTGCCCTTTTGCTAACACCACCACTATGTTATGAAGTTAAGGATGACAGACCACTTGGAAAAAAGAAACCCAGTTTTCCTACCTATCACAGCCATCTCAGTTGAGGGTCCAGACATATGAGTGAGGTTGTCTTGGACCATTCAGGTCAGGCTGAGCCACAGGTGACTGAGTCATCCAACTTCATCTAGATGGTCTGAGACATGGGAAACCTTTAGAGACTTTGAGCAAAGAGGTGAAATGATCTAATCTAGATTTTAACAGGTTCCACCTGGCTGCTATATTGAGAATTAACTGATTTGAAGTAGTTGGCAGTAGTGAAGATGGTTGTGATCAGACTCTGACCAGCAACAGCATTTGCTGAATGAAAAACACAAGAGAAAGAATTAAAAGAAATAATTCATGGTTTTCAGCCTAAGTAGCCTGAATTATGGATCTGCCATTTGCTAACAAGAGGAAGATGATACAAGTAGGTATAGGAGGAAAGAAGAGTCCATTTTGGGACAACAGTGCCTCCCACATGGTATTATATAGATAAGCTCTTGCTATTGTTTTTGATAACAATGGTAACTCTGAGATGATTATTATACATCCAAGACAATGAACTGGTAGGTAGGTAGAGTCTGGGGTTTAAAGAAAAGGTTTGGACTACAGATATTCATTTGGGAGTCACCAGCATATAGGCATACTTCCATTTTATTGTGTTTTGCTTTACTGTACTTCACAGGTACTGTGTTTTTTACAAATAGAAGGTTTGTGACAACCCAGCATCAACCAAGTCTACTGACACCATTTTTCCAACAGCATTTGCTCCCTTTGTGTCTCTGTGTCACATTTTGGTAATTCTCACAATATTTCAAAACTTTTTCAATATTATTATACTTGTTATGATGATCTGTGATTAGTGATCTTAGATGTTATTATTGTAATTGTTTTGGGGCACCACAAACCATACCCATATAAGACAATGAACTTAATAAATGTTGTGTTCTGATGGCTTCATCAACTGGCCATTCCCCCATTTCTCTCTCTCTCTCTCTTTTGGCTTTCCTATTCTCTGAGACACAATACTGAAACTAGGCCAATTAATAACCCTACAATGTCATCTAAGTGTTCAAATGAAAAGGAAGAGTTGCACATCTCTCACTTTAAATCAAAAGCTAAAAATGTTTAAGCTGAGTGAGGATGGCATGCTGAAAGCCAAGACAGGCCAAAAGCTTGTACACACACACACACACACACACACACACACACACACAGTTCTTGAAGGAAATTACAAGTGCTACTCCATTTGTAACACACAAATGATAAAGCAGAAGAGCCTTATTGTTGACGTGAGAAAGTCTGAGTGGTCTAAATATATCAAACCAGCCACAACCTTCCCTTAGGCCAAAGCCTAATCCAGAGCGAGGCCCTAACTCTCTTCAATTCTGTGCAGGCTGAGAGGTGAGGAAGCTGCAGAAGCAAAGTTGAAAACTTAGCAGAGTTTGGTTCATGAGGTTTAAGGAAAGAAGCCATCTCCAGAACATAAAAGTGCAAGGTGAAGCAGCAGGTGCTGATACAGAAGCTGCAGCAAGTTATCCAGAAGATCTAGCTAAGATAATTCATGAAGATGACTACACTAAGGAAGACTTTCTATGTAGACAAAAGAGCCTTATATTGGAAAAAGATGCCATCTAGGACTTTCATAGCTAGAGAGGAGAAGTCAATGCCAGGTTTCAAAACTTCAGAAGACAGGCTGACTCTCTTGTTAGGGGCTAATGCAGCTGGTGCCTTGAAGTTGAAACCAATGCTCATTGACCATTCCAAAAATCCTAGGGCCCTTAAGAACTATGCCAAATCTACTCTGCCTGTGTGCTCTATAAATGGAACAACAAAGCCTGGATGACAGCATATCTGTTTATAACATGATTTACTGAATATTGAATTAAGTTTATTCATTTTTTTTTGAGAGAATGAATGAATGAATGAATGAATATTTCAAGCGGGCTCCACAATGTCAGCACAGTGCCCAACATGGGTCTTGGTCTCACGAACCATGAGATCATGACGTAAGCCAAAAGTAAGGGTCAGACATTTAACCGACTGAGCCACCCCGGCATCCCTACTGAATATTTTAAACCCACTGTTGAGACCTATTGCTCAGAAAGAAAGAAGCCACTCAGAAAGAAAGATTCCTTTCAAAATATTACTGCTCACTGGCAACACACCTGGTCACTGAAGAACTCTGGTGGAGATGGACAACAAGATTAATGTTACTTTCATGCCTACTAACACAACATCTGTTCTGTAGCCCATGGATCAAAAAGTAATTTGGATTTAAGTCTTTTTACTTGAAAAATGTATTTCATAAAACTATAGCTACCATTGATGGACTCCTCTGACGATCTGGGCAAAGTCAACTGAAAACCTTTTGGAAAAGATTCCCCATCCTAGATGCCATTAAGAGCATTCAAGAGTCACATGAGGAGGTCAAAATATCGACGTTAATAGGAGTCTGGAAGAAGCTGATTACAACCCTCATAGATGACTTTGAGGGGTTCAAGACTTTAGTTGAATAAATAACTGCAGATGTGGTGGAAAGAGCTAGAACACGAGATTTAAAAGTGGAGCCTGAAAATGGGACTGAATTGCTGCAAATCTCATGACAAAACTTGAATGGATGAGGAGCTGATTCTTATGGATGAGTGAAGAAAGTGATTTCTTGAGATGGAATCTACTCCTGGTGAAGATGCTGGGGAAACTGTTGAAATGACAACAAGGGATTTAGAATATTATACAAACATAGTTGCTAAAGCAGCAGCAAGGTTTGAAAGGACAGACTCCAATTTTGAAAGAAGTTCTACTGTGGGTAAAATGCCATCAAACAGCATCACATGATACAGAGAAATCATTTGTGAAAGGAAGGCTTAATCAACGTGGCAAATTTCATTGTCTTATTTTAAAAAACTGCCAACCCCAACCTTCAGCAACCACCACCGTGTCAGCCAGCAGCCGCCAATATCAAGGCAAGATACTCTACAAGATATTCTACCAGCAAAAAAATTACAACTCACTTGAAGTTCAGATGATGGTTAGCATTTTTTAGCAATATTTTTCAACTAAAGTGTGTACATTGGTTTTTTAGACAAAATGCTATTGTACACTTAATAAACTATAGTATAGTGTATATATAACTTTTATATGCCTGGGAAACCAAAAAAATTCATTTGACTTACTTTACTGCAATATTCAATCTACTGTGGTGGTCTGGAACTGAACCTACAATATCTCCAAGGTATGATATTGTATGAGAAGGGAACAGAACAGTAAATAGACTGAGAACTAATAGCCAGAGAGTTAGGAGGAAAATTTGTTTAAGATTTTATTTCTAAGTAATCTCTATACCCCATGTGGAGCTCAAACTTACAACCCTAACATCAAGAGGTGCATGCTCTACTGAGTCAGCCAGGTGCCCCAGGAGGAAAATTTGTTGAACATGGTGTCCTAGAAGCCAAATGAAGAAAGAGCTTCAAGAAGGGGCACAGAATCAATAAGTGTTGTTGGTGCATCAAGTACAACGAGGCCTGAGAGCTGACTATTGGACTTAGCAATGTGGAAGCCACTGAGGGTCTTGTTAAGAATGATTTTGGTGGAGAAGTAGAGGCATAAGCCTATGGTTTGACTTCAATAGAAAATAGGAAAGGAACTGAGACTAAAACTGAGTTTAGACATCTTTATAAAGGGAAGACAGGCAGAACTGGAGGGAGACATGAGGGTCAAAAGAGTTCTGAAGATGGGATACATAACCGGTTTTTAATGGGACAGAATGGGATAAACAACATGGGAAGGACTCAAGGGAGAAAATAAAAGGATGAAAACAGTTTCATAAATGTCATAGGGGTCTGTTTAAATACTGCACATGTTTAAAAGGGAAAAAAAAAGTCCTTGAATAAAAAAAAGAATAAAACATAAAGTGAATATATAAAGAAGGAAAGTCAACTAATAATTATTGAGGACCTACAAAATGGCAAGTAAATCACATAAACCATTCCCACTTTTTCATAGCAACCTAAAATAACTACTATTTTTCCAATGTATAAATAAGGCTCAGAGTTAGGAAACTTGCCCAAGATCACAAAAATAAGTATGTGCTATGACTAGGATTCAAATCCAGGTATATCAGAATTCCAGAGCCTAAACTTCTTCTATTCGTTATTCCATGATTCATGACAGATTTCAATTTTCAACAATTCACAAATTCAAAGCTAAATTGTGAATATTTTATTGTTTATGATTTATTCTGAGTTTCCCTTTTTAACAACATAATTCCCATCCATATTTTTTTTCCCTTAAACCTAAAAGACTTATCCAGGAAATGTTCCCGGTTTTATCCTCTAGTATAGTTTCTATTCCAGGAGGTCTCTCTAGATGTTGTGTCCACTCTCTCTTTTTCATCATAGAAAAATAAAAACCTCAATTTTTAGAGAATTCTGATCAGTAAGACAACTTCCAGATAACACAGGTTTACTATATTTTCTTGCATGAATTATACACGAGAAATGAATGCACACAGACTTCAGTGGCAACCGGAGAATGTTCCTGGGAGTGAGCCTAAGTCATCACTGCTAACAATATTCCTTATGCTTAGGGCCAAAGTTACTCATAGAACAAGTTTCTGAATATATGATTGAAAAAGAAGGGGAGGGGACAACTTCATGGACAAATCTTCGGTCCATACAATTTAGATAATATCAAACATAAAGTAAGATCAAACAAATTTTATTATACTCTCTTATCCTGCTCTTCTAAAATATAAAAATCAAGGATATGTCCTGGCCTCTCTATTATTCCTACATTACTCAAAATCTAGTTCTTAAGTTCTTTGCTAAACAAGTCGCTAAATGTACAGTAACATTTACAACTTGATAATATATATATATATATTTTTTTTTTTTTAACGTTTATTTATTTTTGAGACAGAGAGAGACAGAGCATGAACGGGGGAGGGTCAGAGAGAGAGAGAGGGAGACACAGAATCTGAAACAGCCTCCGGGCTCTGAGCTGTCAGCACAGAGCCTGATGCAGGGCTTCAACTCACAGACCGTGAGATCATGACCTGAGCCGAAGTCGGCCGCCCAACCGACTGAGCCACCCAGGCGCCCCTACAACTTGATAATAAATTAACAAAATCAGTTCACTGGACAACAGACCCCAAGAAATTAAGAGTTTATATCAAATCTGGCTCATATAAATTATATAAAAAATATTTGAAGAAATGACAGAATATTTTTCAAATTTGATTGAAGTTATAAACCCACAGATCTAAGAAGCTCAACAAACCTTAAGCATTTAAACACAAAAGAAGACCATACAAAAGCACTGTAATCAAATGGCTGAAATTCAATGATAAAGAGAAAATTTTCAGAGCAGGCAGAGAAAAAAATACATCATTTAAGGAGGAATAAGGATAAGAATAATGCCCAAATTCTTATCAGAAAAAAATGTAAGCCAGAAGATAATAGAATAACATCTTCAAAATATTGGGGAGGGGGGGTGGAGAAGGCCTGTCAAACCTGTAACTATCTATCTAGCACAAATATCCTTTGAAACTAAAGGTGAAATGATGTCATTTTCACAAACACAAAAGCTGAGGAAACTTGATGTCAGCAAATCAATTCTGTAAGGAATATTAAAAAGGAAGTTCTTGAAGCTGGAAAAAAAAGACAAAGGTAATACACAGAAAACTGGAACTACACAAAGAGATGAGGAATGCCAGAAAAGAAAAAAATTTAAGTAAATACAAAATAAATTTTTTCTCCTTGTTTTTCAATTTCCTTAAAGGTTGACTAACCTTTAAACAAAAATAACATGTGGTCTAGGGTTTAAAACAAATAAAGGGGAAAAAAAGGAGGGGGATGGCACTTAGCTGGTTCAGAACATGCAACTCTTGATCTTGGGGTCATGAGTTTGAGTCCCACATCGGGTGTAGAGATTACTAAAAAAGTAAACTTCACAACAAAATAAAACACAGAAAGTGTTTGACATTAACAGTACAAACAAAAGGAAAGGAAAATGAAATTATACTGCTGAAATTTTTACATTAAATATAAAGTAGTACAATACAAAAAAGCATAACGTAAATCCCAATGCAACACAAAAGGGGGAAGATACCTAATAAACCAACAAAAGAGATAAAATAGAAACAGAAATAAAGAAAAATAGATAAATCTACAATTATTTGGAGCTTTCAAAACTTCTCTCAGTAACTGATAGAACAAATAGGCAGAAAACTAGTAAAATGAAACCAATACTATCAACTAAACAGATCTAATTGGCATTTATGAAACATTCTACCCAACAGAAGAATACATGTTCTTTCAAGTGCACATGGAACATTCACCAAGATGGACCATATGCGAACCCCAAAATAAGTCTTCAAAAATTAGAATCACATAACTGTAAGTCAATATAGAAAGAGAGCTGGAAAAATCCTCAAGTTTAGAAATTAAATAATACATTTAAAAAAATTTTTTTAATGTTTATTTACTTTTGAGAGACACAGAGACAGAGTACGAGTCGGGGGAGAGCAGAGAGACACACACAGAATTAGAAGCAGGCTCCAGACTCCGAGCTGTTAGCACAGAGTCCTATGCGGGGCTCGAACTCATGAACCGTGAGATCATGACCTGAGCCGAAGTTGGACACTCAACCGACTGAGCCACCCAGGCACCCCAATATTACGTTTCTTAATAATCATGGGGCAAAGAAGAAATCACAAAGGAAATTGGAAAATATTTAAAACTGAACGAAAATGGAAACACATGATGTATAGGATGGAATGAAGGCAGTGCTCAGAAAGCTTTTTATGGCTTTAGATGCTTACATTAAAATTAAAAAAAGGTCTAAAAGCATTAATCTAAGGTCTATCTTAAACTGTAAAAGAGTATATTCAACCAAAATTAAGTAGAAGAAAATAATGAAAAGTAAAAACAAAAACAGAAAACAAGTAAAAGCTAACTTTAAAAAGATCAATATAATTCTCCCCAAACTTATCTACAGTTACAAACAATTCCAGTCAAAACCCTAGCAGGCCGTTTTGGTAGAAACTGACAGACTGGCTTTAAAATTTATCTGGAAATGAAGAATCTAGAATAACCCAAACAATGTATTCAAAAAGAATAAAGTTGGGAGAACTTATACCACCCAATTTCAAAATTTACTTTAGAGCTGTGATAATATAAACAGTATAGTAATGGTATAAGAAGAGATACATAAATCAATGGAACAGAGTACAGAAACAAACTCATGTACTCATGTATGTAGGTACATGCATATGAATGTATCTGTGTGGATAGCCAAACGATTTTTAACAAAAGTGTCAAGGCAATGAAATGGGGGGAAAATGATGTTTTCAATGATAGTGCTGGAATAACTGGGTAAAAATTTAAAAACTGGAAAAAATTAACCTTAAAAAATACATCACAAGATACACAAAAATAACTCAAAATCATAGACCTAAGTCTATAAATTTCTAGGAGAAAATCTTCACTGCCCCAGAGCAAAAAAAGAGTTCAATAAAGGCAAGATTCAATAAACAAAAAGTAAACTGATAAATTAAATTCATTAAAATTTAAAATTTCTGTTCCTCAAAATCATTAAGTGAAAAGGCAAGCCAGACTCGGGTGTGAGAGAGAGTGTGTATGTGTGTGTGTGTGTGTGTCTGTATGTGTGTACAAAGGATTTACATTCAAGAAATATAAAGAGAACTCAATAATAAAGCAATCCAATTTTTAAAATGGGCTAATGATCTAGACGCTATACAAGGAGATACATAAATGGCCCGTAAGCACAGGAAAAGCAGCTCAACATCTTCAGTCATCTGGGAAATGTGTATCTACAATAAAGTACCAATTCGTACTCAGTGGAATGATAAAAACCAAAGGACTACCAAAACCAAGTGTTGTAGTTGAGGATGTGGAAGAACTCGAACTCGTCTACAGTGCTAGTGGACGTATAAAACGTTAACTGCATTGGGAAAAAGTTTGGTAATTTCTTGGAAAGTTACATGTGTCCTCACTATATGACACAATGATTCCACTCCTAGGTATTTACCAAAAGAAATGAAAAATGTCCACAAAAAGACTTTCACAAAATGTTTCTAGAAGCTTTAGTCACAGTAGCAAAAAAACCAAAAAACCCAAAGGTTCATCAAAAGGTGAAGGGATAAAAAACTGTAGTATAACCACACAATGGAATATTACTCAGCAGCAACCAGAACACAACTAGTGATGCATGCAACAAAGTGGACTCATTTAAAAAATATTATGTCAAGCAAAAGATTTCAGACACAAATAGTACATACTGTATTATTCCACTTATGAAGTCCTAGAACAAGCAAAATTAATTTATAGTGATACAAATCAGAACAAGGATTGCCTGAGGCACAGAAAGACAAAAAGGGTAAGGACAGACTGCAAAGGAGTCTGAGAGAATTTTGGGGGGGATTTGGAAATGTTCTATATCTTGATTAGAGCAGTGGTTAGAGGATATATGCTCATAAAACTTCATTAACTGTACACTTAAAATGAGTGCATTTTATTTCGATTACCTCCAGTAATGTGATTTAAAACAGCATACACCTTATGATCATAATCTGATTAAAATACATTACCTACACATTACATAAAATGCACACTCTATATTCATAAAAATGACTAAATAGCGTGAACAGTATTGGTGGCAATTTAATATTACAAACTTTCTCACAAGTTAACAGTAAGCGCCCCAATTAAGAGCTTTTTCTAAGTCCTCATACTTCCTTGAATAGTACTCAATACTATAGTGCATCTGCATTTTTTCAAACTTCAGCCTACATCAGAATCTCTGAATGCTTTTGAAAATAATACCTAAACTTAAGCCCCAGTTTCTGATTCAGCAGGTCTGAGATGGGACACAGAATTTGTATTTCTAACAAGTTCCCTGGTGATGCTGATGCTGTTGGTCTGAGGATGACACTTTGAGAACTACTGCATTAGAACAACCCCTTGTCATTTCTTGCTTCTTTTTTCTGCTTCCACCTATATAGAGTGGCAAAGTCATTAAGAATGAAACACCTAATCATCAGGGAAATGCAAACCAAAAGCATGAGATATCACCTCACACTGTCAGAATGGCTAAAATCAAAAACACAAGAAACAGTAAGTATTGATGAGTATGTGGAGAAAAAGGAACTCTCATGCACTGTTGGTGGGAATGTAAACTGGTGCAGCTGCTAGAAGACAGTATGGATGTTCCTCAAAAAATTAAAAATAGAATTACCATAAAATATTTACCCAAAAAATATTTAAACACTAAATCAAAAAGATATATACACCCCTATGTTTACTGAAGCTTTATTTACAATAGGCAAATTATGGAAACAGCCCAAGTAGCCATGATAGATGAATGGAGAAGGAAGATGTAACATATATATTACATATACATACAAACTATATGATGGAATACTCAGCCATAAAAAAGAATGAAACATGGATGGATCTAGAGAATATACTGCTAAATGAAATACGTCAGTCAGAGAAAAACAAGTATCAAGTGATTCCATTCTTATGTGGAATTTAAGAAAAACAAAAGGTGGTGTGATCTTACAGTTCATGGGTTGAAGTCCAGCATCAGGCTCTGCACTGATAGTGCAGAACCTGCTTGGGATTCTCTTTCCATCTCTCTCTGCCCCTACGCTGTTTGCAGGCGCTTGCTCTCTCTCTCTCAAAATAAATAACAAGGAGGAGGAGGAGGAGGAGGAGGAGAAACAAAACAAATGAAAAAATGAGACAAACCAAAGGAAAAAAAAGGGAGGCGCCTGGGTGGCTCAGTTGATTAACAGTCCAACTCTTGATCTCAACTCAGGTCTTTTTTTTTTCTAAGGTTTATTTATTTATTTTGAGAAAGAGAGGGAGGGGGAGGGAGAGAAAGAGGTGGGGGAGGGAGAGAAAGAGGTGGGGGAGGGAGAGAAAGAGGTGGGGGAGGGACAGAAAAAGGGAGAGAGAATCCCAAGCAAGCTCCAAGCCATTGGCACAGAGCCCAACGCAGGGCTCAAACCCACAAACCATGATGAGATCATGACCAGAGCTGAGATCAAGAGCCAGATGCTTAACCAACTGAGACACCCAGGCGCCCCTCACAGGTCAGGTCTTCATCTCATGGTCATTCAAGACCTGCGTTGGGCTCTGCCCTGGGTGTGAACCCTACTTAAAAGAGAGAGAGAGAAGGAGAGAGACCAAAAAACAGACTCTTATCTATAGAGAACAAATTGATGGTTACCAGAGGGGAGGTGGGTGGAAGGATGGGGAAGAAAAAAAAAAAAAAAATGGAACTTGACCCTGTTACCATCTGGGACCTCTTCCCTAAGGATCTCACCCTGATACCCATACAGCTCTATCATTCCTTCCCAGCTTGTGGATTCAAGTGTCACCTTATTGAAGACAACTACAAAATCAATTATTTCCAACTCAGCTCATGGTATGTCTACATTCCAATTGCCTATTTGGCATCTCTGTATGGATATTCATTAAATACTCCCTCCCTTCAACACCCATACTTCTATTACCTATTTCCATGAAAAGTGCTACCATTTCGCCACAACCAACTTCAATATCATCAATGACCTTCCCTCTCCCCCTTCATATGAAATCAGTTACTAATGCCCCATTGGTTACAACCATGTATTCTCTCCTAAGTATTTCTCAGTATCCTGATTCAAACTTTCATTATCTCCTACATGAATTTTGGCAGTTTCCTCAAATGGTTTCCATGACTTTACTTGCATAGAGTTCCCAAATATATGATACTAAACAATTTCAAACACATCAATTTCCAGACTGAAAACACTAAATCAATTTCCATTTAACCACAAAGCTCAAACTAAGTATACCGCCAGTCAGTATGCCCCTATTTAGATTCTGACCTTGTCTCTTACCCCTTCATGAACTATGCTCCCGATGCTTCTGACTCTTCTTGTGTTTGTTTGTTTATTTATTTTAGTAATAAACACTGTATTTTCTCTACCTAGAATATCCTTCTTCAGTTCCTAACAAAAGTCTTCCTATTTTCGGGAGATGATATACCCTTCATAAAACGTTCTAAGACATTTTTGTGAAGTCAACCCTCTGATTTGTACCTCTTAATCATGCATACTACATCCTAACTTGTTATTTCTTCAATTAATCTCTGAAAGTGTTACTCATACTATAACCCCAAAACTGCCTGGAAGAGTGCTTTATTATCTAGTCTTCCCTGAATAAATATGTTGAATGAATGTAGTTAACTAAGATATTATTTGTGTACTTTTATTTTTTTTAATTAATATTATTTTTGAGAGAGCTCAAGTGGGGCAGAGTGCTTAAGTTGCATTGAGAGGGGGACAGAGGATCGGGAGCAGGCTTCACGCTGACGGCAGAGAGCTCAGTGCAGGGCTTGAACTCACGAACCACAAGATCATGGCCTGAGCAGAGGTTGGATGTTCAACCGAATGAGCCACCCAGGTGCCCCATTTGTGTATTTTTAAAGTACATATTAAGTAAAAACCTCAAGGTTACAAACATGATTTCACACATGAAATTTTTTAACAGTAAAAATCCTTTGATGGAAGCTCCTTATGGTCTATACTACTACTGGCCAATAGAAGGAAATATAATGTGAGTCACATATTTACCATATGTAACCTATTTCTTTTTACTTAAAAAAATAAGTAAAAAGAAAAAGAAGAAAATAATGTATTTTGTTTAACCTAACATACCCAAAACATTAGCATTTCAACATGTAGTCAATATAAAAATTATTAAAGATTTCAAATTCTTTTCATGCTAAGTTGTCAAAATGTTGTCGATATTTTACAATTAAAGCATCTGTCAACTAAGTAGCTAATTCTTTATCAGAAATATTTGATCAGTATTTAAATTCATAAAATTTATTGTTGAAAGGTAGATTTACATACTCAAATTGTTCTGACAACTCAATCAAGTATAAATTCTTAAAACTTAAATTAATTAAATAAACTTAATTACAATATAGTTCCTCAGTCACACCAGCCACATTTCAAATGCTCAATAACCATAGGTGGCCAGTAGTTACTATACTGGGCCATGCAGGTACAAACCACTCATGAAAGGATCAATTATTTTAGCAATATGAAAGAGAAATTACAAAAGACTTTTAACTCCTGAAACTATTAAGATTTTAGCTAGGAAAAAAATCCTCCAGATGGACCACTTTGCTTACTCATAGAAGCAGCTGTAGAACAGAATTCGTACTATTAATTTCTTAATATTTCAGACCTACTTAGACACTGTTCTAGGACCTGGAATATAGCAATGAAGTACATAAGGTTCCTGCTATCAAGGAATTTATGGATTAGGGATTGTGGGAGGAGACAAAAAGCAAACCCGTGTATAATCTAGCGGCATTACATCCTGAAACTGACTGGGGATCAGTCTCAGGAAGACTCCCTGGGAAAAGCTAGATCCATTCCTAGGAGTGTGAGGCCCCTTTTCCACATTGTTCCATTTGCCCTCCCTTGCCCAGCCCAAGTTGAGAAATTCAACAAGAACCAGAGAATAAGGCCCAGACCAGGGCAGAACAGCTAGCCTTTTTAGTATCCTACTCAGCACCTGAGGCACTTTAAATTGCATTGAGTAGAATTAAGTAATACAAGCCCCTTCTAATTCTGCTGCTTGACCTTTTGGTCTCTCTGGGCTTCAATTTCCTATATGAAACTATAGAGTTTCTAACTATAGTTAGAGTTAATTATGCGTATTTTGCAAAGTTTGCTTTATCAGTGAACATATAATACATGTGAATGAAGGGATGCTATGAACTCAGATAAAGCATTATATGAAAAGGAAAACCATATCAGGGGTATTTTAAAAAAGAGCTTATTAAACATTTCATTTTTCCTGACTGACTCTCAAAACAATAAACATGCAACACCACCGGGATAGACGTGGGCTGTCTAATTCAGTAGCCACTAACTACATGAACATTTGACATGTGGTTACTATGACTCATTTAAATAAAATTAATTTAAACAGCTACATTTTCCTAGTAGCTACCATTCTGGACAGCACAGGCATTTATCAATACATTATTGATTAACCTACTGGAGTGAAAGAGGAAAACCTCAAAACCTGCCTACCTTCCTCCATGTCACCATTCAAAAGGCAAAGGTATATCTGACAGCAATTTCTGATAAGCAGGTGAGAGAATGAAATGGAAATGAAAATCCCAGTATGAGTGGTCCAGCATGTCAGGCATGGGTCAGGGATAGAAGTTATGGAGACAAAGTCCTGCACAGGAGTGTCTTCACAGGCTGAATTTAAGGTTGTATACTCCAGGCTATACAACAATTGTGGCCTCTCCAAAATGCCCATATCCTAATCCCCACAACCTGTGAATATGTTCCCTTACATTATTGTACAAGGGATTTATGTAAGTCAGAGGTGATTAAGGGTTTTGAGAAGAGATTATTCTGGATTAACTGGTTATGTCCAGTATAATCACAAGGATTCTTACAAGTAAAAGAAGCAGCAGGAGGGTCAGAAGTGATGCGATAAAGGAAGCAAAGGGTACAGTGATAGGATTACTGGTTTTGAAGATGGAAGGGGGCCATGAGCCAAAGAATGTGAGCAGCCTCAAAACCTAGAAAAGGCAAGGAAATGGATTTTCCTCTATAACCTCCAGAAGGAAAGACACCTAGATTTTAGCCTAGTGGAGCCCATTTCAAACTTCTGATCTCTAGAACTGTAAGATAATAATTTGTGTTGTTTTAAATCACCAAGTTCGTGGTAACGTGTCACAGCAGCTGTTGAACCTACGTCTCTAACTCTTTCATGCTTAAATGAGCCAGGTTGTTTCTCTTGCTCACATAACTGATATATTCCCCTAAGTCTCCCATCTTTAAACCTATATAATCTATTAGCATTTCTTAAAAAGACAATGACAAAGTTTTTGCTTCTTTTCATTGTCTAAGTATGCTTAGTTTTGTTTATATCACAATGGAGAATGACACTAATGATTCAGACTTGAGCATCTCTTGAAAACAAGTATCAGCCATTCTGAGAAATTAATACATTTCAAAATGTTTGCAGTATGAGCTCACACACTACTGGTCAACATTTACTGATTGTCAGTATTGCTCTAAGTTGTACCAAGATAATCGAGAAAGGCCTCCCTTCCAAGGCTAACATGGAACAAAACAGTGAACAGACACAAAGTGATGTAACCAATGAAAGAGTACCGAGAATAAAGAGAAACATCTGCTCATTCACCTGACAAAATCTAAGATGATTCAAAGAAAGACTTTCTGGAAGAAGGAACTTTTCAAGGACAATGTGAAGTCACATGAAAAAAGTTAAGCCTGTGAGATAAGTAGAGGAAGGTTGTCCCTTTTCTAGAGTTAAAAACACAGTCTTACTCTTTCAGTCTCAGCTGACTACGTGTTTAAGCAGGAAAATGGTAAATTCAAAGATGTCAGGCCACATATGTAAGCTTTAGTAATTTGTTACTTTTAAAAAGTCACACTGAGGGGCGCCTGGGTGGCGCAGTCGGTTAAGCGTCCGACTTCAGCCAGGTCACGATCTCGCGGTCCGTGAGTTCGAGCCCCGCGTCGGGCTCTGGGCTGATGGCTCGGAGCCTGGAGCCTGTTTCCGATTCTGTGTCTCCCTCTCTCTCTGCCCCTCCCCCGTTCATGCTCTGTCTCTCTCTGTCCCAAAAATAAATAAAAAACGTTGAAAAAAAAAAATAAAAAAATAAAAAGTCACACTGAATTTTCCTTTTGAAGCAACTTATTATTTAAGATTTGAATTTCATACATGTAAAATCATGTTCCTTAGTGTCAGAAGCTGACACCTGAACACTTCTGTGTAATAAATCAACCAAGACAATAAGGAAAAGGAAATCCCAATCTTCTGTACTTACGTTACAACACTGGCAAGTCACTGGGGTGCCTGGGTGGCTCAGCTGGTTGAGCGTCCGACTTTGGCTCAGGTCATGATCTCACGGTTCGTGAGTTTGAGCCCCATGTTGGGCTCTGTGCTGACAGCTTCGAGCTTGGAGCCTGCTTTGGATTCTGTGCCTCCTTCTCTCTGCCCCCACCCTGCTCACACTCTGTCTCTCTCAAAAAAGTGAATAAACGTTAAAAAACAAAAACAAAAACACTGGAAAGTCATTCTGCACTTGTCCTATTAGCCCAGGTGGGTCAGGAGTGTTTTTACCCACAGTCTCTGGTTCTCAATATTCCCAAAGGTCCTGGGAAATACACTGCATTTAAGTAAACACTGAAGGCAGAGACTGTAAGAAGAACAGCTATGAGAAAACAGCAGGCCAACTAGTCAGTAAGAGTTCAAAGCAGTCTAAATTCATCTATTACAAATATAAAAGGTCTCCCCGTTCTGCTTCCCTTCTGGCAGAACTACCCTGCCCTCTCCCTTATTACTCTACAAAAAATAAATGCACTAGGAAGGTTGAGATTGAGAAGTCTGTTCATATTGTATATACTATATATACAATATACTTGTGCATATTAAATGTTTTATACAAATGCAGTAAAACCTTGGATTACGAGTAGCGTGTTCTGTGTTTTGCAAGACGAGCAACCATTTCTAATAAATTTTAACTTGATAAACGATAAACGAGCTATGTCTTGCAATACAAGTAGTACGTGATGCCAAATGTCACATGATCACAATGAGCCAATGGTTCCTCTCTCTCTCTCTCTCTCTCTCTCTTGTTCGCTCACTGTGGGATTGTGGGTGATCGTCTCTCATGTTCAGATGCTTAGTCTCAGGCTGTGGTGTTTGGCAGAAATCAGTGATTTTTCAGAACGTTGGAAGATGCCCACCACTGGCACGAGCGTATTTTTTGTCACTTTGAAGCGCCTCTGGACAGTCCTTTGCTTTTCCAGACAAGAATAAGCTTAGGAATGCTTTGCTTCTTCCCAGGTCAGGCTGCCTGCAGATAGAGACCCTTTCCTCTGCTGCCTTATTGCCAGTTACATTCAATACAGTAAATGACAAGAGTTTATTAATACTGCACTGTAGTCAACATCCATGAGCGTATACAATGGCCCCCCCCGCAGAAAAAGGGGGGTAATCCCCCCGTTGAAAAGGGGGTAAGAAGATATTACGAGGGAAGGAGCAAATCATCAAGGAGTATGAATGAGGTATACGAGTGGCCAAAATTACAAGATTTTATAAGAAGTCTACGTCTGCATCTCGTCTGCAGAAGAGAAGAAGCAAAAGGCAGAGGAATCCCTCACTTCAAATGAGATTGGGGAGATGTGTAAAATATGGGAAACAGTGCAAAATTTTGTAGAAAAGCACCACCTGAATAAGGCTGTAGCAGTGTGAGTGATGAATCTGTTTAACAACAATGCAATGTCACATTTCTGCAAAATCCTCAAAAGGAGGCAAAAGTGTCACTGGATAGGTTCCTTGTTAAAATTGCATGAAAAGAAAAAGATTACACTGAGCCAACAAATAGTAGCAATTCCGTTAGTGATAGTGAAAGTCATTACACAATGACCCTCCTCTCTCTTGTCTCCCTCACACCAGCCATGAAGGTTTTCAAAGGTTAAGTCCAGGTTAATTTATTTTTCTTTATATTTTGTATTTTCTTTATTATCTTGTATTATATTACAGTATTGTAATGATTTTTTATATGAATATTTTTGGGCTGTGGAACAAATCATCTCAGTTTCCATTATTTCTTATGAGGAAATTAGCTTTGATATAAAAGTGCTTTGGATTACAAGCATGTTTCCAGAATAAATTATGCTTGCAAACCAAGGTTTTACCGTATATTACCTAATAATAAATATATAAATAAAACAAAAATAAAATAAAAACAAAATCCTACAATCCTAAGCAAGTAACAACATAAAACTATAGAGGTATAGTCCATACGATGCATGGTTAAAGCACTGATTCCGGAGCCTGACTCCTGGCTCAGCTACTTTATACATGACCTTGGGCTAACTATTCTGCTTCTCTGCTCTCCTATAAAATGAAGTCAGTAGTATACCTCTCACAGGGTACTGTGAGGGTCCAGTTAATACACAATGTTTAGAATAGTGTCTGGCACAAAATAAAATTGTTGGCTTAGTCTTATTAATCATGTCAAATGCACAAACCAGCGGCCTTTCTCCGTAAGTTACCACACCTCATGGCTACTCTACGCAAGCTTCCATGTCAGAACTGAAAAAAGCGAAAAAGTTATGTTAGCACTGCCAAGCTACAGGTGACTGAAAGCTCATCGAGGACCCATGTGGCAGAGGGTCGAGAGCATAAATATTAAGAAGCCATTCAAACAATAAACAGATCAAATGATTCCTAAAAACATTCTTAACAAAATAATAACATACCAAAACAATTTAAAATAAAGGATATTAACTCAAGACTCCCTATCAAAGTTTCACAAAGATTTATATTAAAGGGTATACTTGTATGGCCACAAAAATCAGAACATCTCCCAAATACAACACAAAACCAAGTAAATCCTCACACAAAAGAAAGCAATTCCCTGTTAGCATTAAAAATGAGAGAAAATTACTCGTGGTTTTGAGTGCTGTCATCACTTGTAGCTTCATACCAGTTGCCACAAATAGTGGAAAGACTATCATTTCACATGTGAAGAAACAGTGGAGGTAACGACTAGAAGAGCAGAAAACTTGAAAGGTATTTTATTAGTTTGGTATCACACCGTCTCCCTTTCAAGCACACTTTACAGGGCTCGGCTCGGCTGCAATTCCTAGCTTCTAAACTGTTCTCTCATTTTCATCTTACCTCACTTGGGAAAGTGGGGATGTAAACTAATTAACATAAAAGAAAGAAATTACGTCCACATCTGGGTCTAAACCCAAAGAAAAGTAACTCCCCTCTTATCAAAAAAAGCACCTATTTTTTTTTTAAGTTTTTATTTATTTTTGACAGAGAGACTGAGCATGAGTGGGGAAGGGGCAGAGAGAGGAAGACACAGAATCTGAAGCAGGCTCCAGGATCTGAGCTGTCAGCAGAGCCCGATGCAGGGCTCGAACTCACAGACCGCAAGATCATGACCTAAGCCGAAATCGGACACTTAACCAACAGAGCCACCCTGGCGCCCCTCACAGTGCTACTTTTAAAAGGAAAGTAACGCATCAATAAAGTAAATCCCATGAGATAACCATTTTCCATATAAAGAACCCAGTGTAACCCAATATTTCTAAATTTATTTTGCCTTGGAAATATTGAGAATCCTAATACCTATGAAGTTCCCAGAGAATTCATGTTCAGTGGAATACACTCTGGAAACAATAGAGGATTGGACAGATTTGCCCTTGTGTAATACAAATAAATACATCAAAGAGTCTGTTTAAAAAAAAAAAAAAGTGATGCATGAGACCTTCAGTACTGGTGAGGATGTACTATGTATTACGAGTTCCCTTTTGTTGCTGTAACAGATTACCACAAATGTGGTGGATTTAAAATGACACAAAACATCTTACAGGTCTGAAAGTCAGAAGCCTAAGTGGGTCCAAGTAAGCTAAAAACCAAGGTGTCAATCAAGCACAGCTGTGTTGCTTTCTGGAGGCTCTATGATTCTGCCTTTACCTGGTTCTCAAGCTGCCTGTATTCCTTGGCTTGTGACCCCTTCCATTCCAGCAGAATGCTATCTCTATTTTCTATCTCCTTCTTCCATACTTAAAAGATCCTTGTGATTACATTGGTCCTACCAAATAAACCATGATAATCTCTTCATTTTAAACTTAGCTGATTAGCAACTTAATTCCCCCTTGCCAAGTAACAGAATATATTTACAGGTTCCGGGGATAAGGATGTAGACATACTGTAGGGAGTTAGGGGTGCTATTCTGCCCACTATACCTAACAAAGTATTTTTAAATGGGCACACCCTGTCACTCAGGATGGCATAAGTGTACACAAGGATATGGGTGTACAAGGATGTTCACTGTAGCACTTTTTAAAATAATAAAATATTGGAAATAACACAAATCTTCAGTTAGGAAATCAGTTTAGAAAACTATGGTATTTCCATACAAAACAGTATGCTGATGTTTCCAATGATGCTGTAAATATATAATTATAAACATGTCTTTAATAAAATGTTAAGTGAAAAAAAGCCAGATTACAAACCCAGATGATATAGCCCAATCTCAGTTATTAAAGAATATGCATGTGTACAAATATACAAGTATGTGAATATGTTACTATCCACATAAAAAAATAACTGGAAAGTGACACAACCCTGGATGGTAGAGAAACCATAAATTTCTGTGTGCCTGGAACAGTCCAGATTTATGCCTATTGTCCCAGATTTGATTTGCACTCTCTTGCATGATCATTATGATCACTCTTACAATTTTCTGGGGTTTGTTATGTTCTATTTCAAACAAGTATGTATTGCTTTTCTGGATGCCAAAAGTGGCAAAAATCACATCTATATTAGCACTTGAAATTTTAAAAAATTAAAGTAACCTAAGAAATATGCTTTTTAATATATGAATTTGCAACTCAATAGTTGTGAGCCATCTAAATTACATACAACATTTGACAGCATTAATGGCAAACACAGATACCAAAAGGGAAACTTTTCATTTTTAAGAGCACTGCCCAAGTATGTGCAGTGGACAAAGAGGAAGCAGACTAGGCCAACTGCAACTCTGCCACTAATTAGGTAACATAAGTCCTGTTTTCCTTCTCTACAATATGCCAATTGAATTATACAAAGTTACTGTACACAAAGGCTTAAGAAGATAATTATATAAAAGTATTTTGAGAAGTATAAAGCACTAATAAAATGTAAGACAGTACCCTTGAGGAATAAAGTAGCCCACGTCAGAGTAAAAGATCACTCAACCCACTCTATAGCCATTTAAGGCACAAAGAGCCTAAATGGCTCTTTACTATGTTGTTTTATACACACATCTTCTCATGTAATTCTCCCAAGAATTCTATCATTGTCATTTTATAGAAAGGAAAATACAAAATGGAAAACTAAAACTAGAGAGGTTCAAGGTTACATTGCCATGCACAGCAGAGCTGGCATCTGAACTCAGGACAATCTAAACACAAATTGGGCCAGTCTTAATCCAAAGGCCTTGCTCATTCAACTTCCTACACCACCCCACTTTCTTAGGAAACCAAAAGACCCTTGAGTAGGAGTTACAAACAACCTAAGCAATAAATTTTTTTAATTAATCTATTCACATTTTATTTTCCTTTCCTATTATAAACCAGAATTTATGACCAGTATGCCTTAACATTTGAGTTATGCTTCCTTCTTAAAATGTTCTGACCCTTTTCCATTAAAAAACAAATCAAAGCAGAGGTGCCTGGGTGGCTCAGTCACTTGAGCGTCTGACTCTTGGTATTGGCTAAGGTCATGAGATTGAGCCCCCGCATCTCTCTCCCTCGCTCTCAAAATAAATAATTAATATTAAACAAAAAAACAAAAGTATTTCAGGCAAATAGTATTATTTTAATTATTTAAAATAAGCAGAGTTTGAGAAAAACGTATTTTACAGAAGTTAGATATTAAAATACAAAAATTTTGCTTTAAAATATCTCACACAAACTAGGGGTGCCTGGGTGGCACAGGTGATTAAGCGTCCACTCTTGATCTCGCCTCAGGTCATGATCTCACAGTTTCCTGAGTTTGAGCCCTACATCAGGCTCTGTGCTGAGAGCACAGAACCTGCTTGGGATTCTCTCTCTCCTCTCTCTCTCTCTCTCTCTGTCCCTCTCCCACTTGTGCTTTCTCGTGCTCTCAAAATAAATAAACATTAAAAAATAAAATAAATAGGGCGCCCGGGTGGCGCAGTCGGCTAAGCGTCCGACTTCAGCCAGGTCATGATCTCGCGGTCCGTGAGTTCGGGCCCCGCGTCAGGCTCTGGGCTGATGGCTCGGAGCCTGGAGCCTGTTTCCGATTCTGTGTCTCCCTCTCTCTCTGCCCCTCCCCCGTTCATGCTCTGTCTCTCTCTGTCCCAAAAATAAATAAAAAACGTTGAAAAAAAAATTTAAAAAAAAAAAAAAAAATAAATAAATAGATAAAATATCTTACACAAACTATAAGTATGCACATGCACAAAATTTTGTAGATGCCCTTTTTATATTCAAATTCATCCTATAGTGGTTCTCTGAGCACGATGCTTTTTATTTTTTCCCACCAGCAATAAAAAAATTGTCAAGTAAGGGGTACCTGGGTGTCTGAGTCTCAGTTGAGTGTCCGACTTCGGCTCAAGTCACAATCTCATGATTCATGAATTTAAGCCCCATGATGGGCTTGCTGCTGTCAGCACAGTCTGCTTCAGATCTTCTGTCTCCCTCTCTCTCTCTTCCCCTCTCCCCTCTCAAAAATAAACATTAAAAATATTTTTTTCAAGGAAGCAAACCTTTTTTTTTTTTTTTTTTTTTTTAATTAAATATTTTTGAGAGAGTGAGTGAGTGTGAGCAGGGAAGGGGCAAAGAGAGAGGGAGACCCAGAACCCAAAGTAGGCTCCAGGCTCCAAGCTATCAGCACAGAGCCCGATGCAGAGCCCCACGCAGAGCCCCACGTGAGGCTCAAACTCACTAACTGGGAGATCATGACCTGAGAGCCAAAGCCGGATGCTTAACTGACTTGACCCACCCAGTTGCCCCAAGTAAGCAAACACTTTAACTCATTTCTTCTTTGAATATCATCTTCCAATTGCATTTTACTTTGATTATCTTTCTACCTATATCTCATCAATGCACAGTATCTCACCTAATAAAAAACTAGGCAATAATTCATGACCTTTCTAAGAGACAGTACTAATAAAACACATTCTAATTCGCTCTATCCCAACTAACAGCACTGAAATACTAGGCTTCTGGGAAAAGAAGGGAATGAAAAAGCATTCAACTTATGTGTTCAGTAAACCCATGGAGTTTTAGGAAATAAACTGAGGATATTAACACATTAAATATAGCAGCTTTTTACATATAATAGATTTTAGAATCCTGCTTCTCACTTAAGACACTACAGAAAGAAAAATGCCAGCCTAAACCGTGAGAATAAAATGTTAATCATCAAAAAATGGTCTCTAATGTTTTGTTTCCCCCCCAACAGTCTTTCTTCCCTCACCTCCACCTCTATTCCATGTCTAGATTCAAGACGTGAAGATTCTAGAAAGCAAGTCCTAGCAACCCAGTTATTTTCAGAATTACATATATTCACTAAAACTCTCATCTCCTACAAAACTCCAAAAAACTAATTTTTGCGAATAACTCCAAATAACTAATTTTTAACTAATTATTCCCATAAGATTAATGACCAAATTTGTTGAAAAAAGAACCTTAGACTCCCAAACAAAAAGCTGAATGAGACAGGGTTAATAAAAATCTCTTTAACTTCTACACCATACCCTGAGTGGCAGTCTAATCTGATCACGATGTGTACATCAACCAAACTCTCAAACATTCCTAATACCAAACTTTTTAGAGTTCCTCAAACATACTGCTCCCAGGCATTTATTTACTCATTTTGTTCCTCTGCCCGCTATATCCTTCCCTTCTCTCTTCACCTCATTAATCCT
Source organism: Neofelis nebulosa (assembly GCF_028018385.1). Lineage (NCBI taxonomy): Eukaryota > Metazoa > Chordata > Mammalia > Carnivora > Felidae > Neofelis > Neofelis nebulosa. Next base: position 31,181,124 of record NC_080796.1, read on the forward strand.
ACTCATCCTTTAAGACTGAGCTCAGAGATTCAACTCTGGAAGCTTTCTCTTAACTCCCCAGGCAATAAAAGTTCCTCAGTGTACTCTAGCACCCTTGAAAACATCTAACATAGAATTTACCACACTATATTGAAGTATCTGTGTAACACCCATCTCCTCCAGGAAACAATTATCCTAAGGAACAAAAACCAGTTCATTCGTTCTTCATTCTCAGAGCCTAGCACTGGCATTTGTAAGTATTCCATAAATGTTTGGCAAAAACAAGAAAGCATGAAAACCTTATTGAACACCCATTATGGTACACTGTGTACTTAAAAATGTTGAGACATGGGGCTCCTGGGTGGCTCAGTCAGTTAAGCATCCGACTTCAGCTCAGGTCATGATCTCACATGTCGTGGGTTTGAGCCCCATGTCAGGCTCTGTGCTGACAACTCAGAGCCTGAAGCCTGCTTCAGATTCTGTGTCTTCCTCTCTTTCTGCCTCTTTCCCATTCACACTCTCTTTCTCTCAAAAATAAATATTGAAAAAAAAAATTTTTTTAATGCTGAGACATGGTCTCTGTCATAGTCTAGCTGCAAAGATAATTCATTTCTATTAAAAAAGAGATAATTAGAAATTTAAGAAATTATACAACCAAATGACTAAGAGACAGGAAATACTACAAAGTTCAAGAATGCAGAAATCACCAGAACACAGAAGTCTTCAGAGAAGATGAAGCTTAAGTTAAGATAGTATAGGACGGTACTTTCTACCGGGAAAATGGCCTAGGAAAAGAGATTAAAGCAGGAATAGATAAACCATCTTTAGAAGCCAATGAGTAGATTACTCTGGCTAGCATAGTTGGTTCTTAGGAAAACATAACAAGATATCATTTGGCAGAGGTAGATGAGGGCCATTTTATGGAAGACCCAGAATGCCAGACTAAGGAGCTTAAGTAAGGAAAAGCAACATACAAATGCTTTGCAGGAATACTAATATAACAGCATGCAATAGATTAGGGGGGACAGGTGAGGAATGTGAAAGAGAACCAGAATCTGCCAAACATGTATAAACTTTCATTATTTTAACACTGACAGCAATTTTATGAGATCAGTATTCCATTTTAATGAGAAAGAAATCAAGACTCAGAGATGTTAGTGGACAATGTTTAAAAACCCAAAGTCAGTGCTTTCTTTTTGCTACCTGTGAGAATTGCAGGCAAGGTATCAGTTGGAAGACTATTTCAACAGTACGTGCATAAAGTCGACAGTGCCAGACATAAAAAGAAGAGACAGCAGGAAGACAACATTTCCCAGAGCAGTTTATGTGTGGAACACTGGAGAACTGAAACATGACTGCAAGATTTTAAACCTGATGGGAGGATGCAAAGTGGCAGCACTAATGCCGAAAATGAGGAAACACGCAGGACATGGTGAGAAGAGAAGGGTTAAGGGTTACGAGTTTACCTTTAAGAGAGTGGAGTTCGCTATGACAGAAAGACTTCTAAAATGAGGAATGTCCAGAAGGCAGAGATGCAAAATTATCAGATTAAGTTTTCAGGCATTGTTATCCACAGCTAAAGCTTACATAGTGTTTCCTATGCGCCTGAACCATACCAAGTACTTTGCCAGTTAACTCACTTGATCTTTATAACTTTATGAGATAAATACTATTACTATCACCATTTTTCAGATCTGGAACCCGAGGCACAGAAAGCTTAAGGATCTTGTCCAAGGTAATGCAGTCTGTAAGTGGTAGAGCTGCTGATCTGAATCCAAACAGTTCTGCTCCACAGACCATGCTCCAAACTACTATACTCAACTGTACTTTGTTATTATTGTATTATTGTATTATTTTATGCTTATGCTTATTTCATTAAATAGCTTATAAACTCTCTGAATGGTAGACATGATATCTTATACCAGTGTGCCTCCCTAGGATCTAACACAATTATTTATACTAAACAGATTTTAAATAATGATGATGTGGTGACAGGAGTGGATGTGGTATCTGCAGAAAAGAAACGTTGAAAGAAGAGAAAAAAAGAGGAATAGGGCTATGCCATTTCTTTTTGCCACTGATTGGGCAAGGCTGACCAGGAAAACAAAATAAAATAAAAGGCAAGATATTCAGAATCATAGAATCCCAGTGCTAACAACAGACTTCCAAGAACTTTCCATAGGGCCCCTGTGTATATATCATAGCATCTATGAACTATATGATAGTTGTGGGCCTGGTAAAATTACTTGACAACAGATTCTCTTTTTATCTCCCAGGACCTGGGGTATCTACCTTGGCCAAAAACTGGATGTTTACTTGTGGGAGGGATGGATGGATGTGTACGAGAGGGACACAGAGAGACAGAGAAAAACGGCAACAAAATTGTCAGTATTAAGTGAGAAAGAAAGGGAGCCTGGGTGGCTCAGTCGGTTAAGCGTCTGACTCCTGATTTTGGCTCAGGTCATGAACTCAAGGCTCTTGAGATCAAGCCCTGCATCAGGCTCAAACCTGCTTGGAATTCTCCCTCTGCCCCTCCCCTGCTTGTGCATGTGTGTTCTCTCTCAAAATAAATAAATACACTTTAAAAATAATTTGGGGGGGGCACCTGGGTGGCTCAGTCGGTTAAGCATCTGACTTTGGCTCAGGTCACGATCTCATGATTCATGAGATCAAGCCTCATGCCAGGCTCTGCATTGACCCTGCAGAGCCTGCTTGAGATTTTCTATCCATCTCTCTCTGCCCCTCCTTTACTCATGCTCACCCTCTCTCTCAAAATAAATAAATAAATAAACTATTAAAAATTATTTGGAGTAAAGAAACTATGAGATGTTCCTCCTGCCTGAAATGTCAATTTTCCTAATATCAACTTTTAAAAGTCTCATCCATCTTTCAAAACCTAGATCAAATCTCATCTCCAAGATAGCTTCCTGACCCCATCTCCACCTCTGCTGGAATAAAGATCTCCCCTATACTTAATTGCACAGTACCTCTTTCTCCATCCTAGCACTTTGCAGTTTATCTGCTATTATAGTTACTTAAATGCCTTTTTCCAGTATCTTTGAGTTCCCACAGGCAAAGCTCCTATAATTGTGCTCTGCCAATAAAATAAAAGACTTTAAAAATACATTTAAAGTAAGTACAAGTGTTTTTATTTTGAGAGAGAGAAAGAATGAGTCGGAGAGGGGCAGAGAGAGGGAGGGAGGAGAGGGGCAGAGAGAAACCCAAGCAGGCTCTGCACTGTCAGCATGAGCCCAATGCAGGGCCAGAACCCACAAACCATGAGATCAAGACGTGAGCAAAGTCGGATGCTTAACCAACTGAGCCACCCAGGCACCCAATATGTACAAGTTTTTAAAAGTATGGTTTAAACATGGTAACTGGCCTATTACACCTAAAAGAAAAAAGTTCAGGGAAGATTACTAAGAAGTAATCTATGGCTTGAAGAAGGAGAAAACAAGAAAATGAATTGATGCTGTGCATATTTGATATATCCCTCCTATGTGTATTTTCTAAATCAGTGGTTCTCAGCTGGGAGAGAATATGCACTCAGAGGGAACATCTGACAACGTGTGGGAACATTTCCGGTTGTCACAAATGGGGGCGAATGATACTGGGATCCAGTGGGTAAATGCCAAGTATGCTACGAAAACATCCTATGATGCAGAGGACTAATCCCCACAACAAAGAATTGTCTGACCCAAAATGTCTGTGAAGTGCCATGGTTAGGAAACCTGTTCCAAATGAAGCAAAGAAGAAAACTAAAACAAAATTGTTACTAGTCTACTAGTAGTCTAGTCTACTTGAGACTCCTAAAATTTTCTTAAACAATTTCTTAAACATCTACCCTTCCCACTGACTACAAAATGGGTCTAAGGGACAGTGAAAACAACCCTCCTAAGGAGCTCCACTTACATGTTAACAAGAAAGGAGTTGGTTACAAGTTCTCACTTACCATGGGACATGTTTGCCAAAGCTCCATCCCTGCATATCCCTATAACTGCTGATTAGCCCCCCTTAGTTACAATCTCCTAGACCATCGATAAATCTATCCACAACAATTCAACAACTAAAATGCAGCTTGATTACAAAACTTAAATGACAACGTATGACCATCTGCCAAAATACCCACATACAGATATATGACTAATCGACTATCCAAAACACATATGCTTAATAATCTATTCTCTGAACAAGATCAATCAGGAAAACAAACCCACCTGAATTTTCAGGTGCTCATTCACATCACTCATCTCTAATCCATGCTAGCCAGGGTTAGACACGTAGTTGGAGGCTGCAAACATATTTCTCCACTGTAAAACAAACTAGCCCTTTTAAAGTCTGAACCACCCTCCACCCCAAAACTGCCTCAAGAGAAACTTGCTACACTAGTGAACAGCATCTTAAAAGACAAACAAAACAAAAACTCAGCAATTGCTTCCTCTTCCATGAAGGTAGAACATAGCAGCTGTTAGAAAGCAATGAAACATAGTCTAGGACAGGAAGTATACATTTTGAATCCAACTGAAACCGCAAGGGAAGCAGAAATTAACTGTCAAAACAATTTAGCCACTCAACATTCAAGCAGGTAAAATGCCATTAACACCATTGTAATAAAAAAGACAGTTATAACCCTCAAGAGAGAGCAATTTTTTTCCAACAATTTTACCATGTTTGGTAAATCAGCCATGTTTTTGGCTGGTAAATTTGGCTGATTTTCTGGGACCAGAGCTATTTTATTTTAAGTCACATGCAAGGAAAACATGAATGGGTCTGGGGCAGGGGAAGACTTGTTGACCATGTGAATTAGGATCAGCATGTGCTATAGGATTTCTTGAAGCTTCCAGAGACAGTGAATACCCAGCCCAGAATTACCAGAATCTTCCAGAACCTACTTTGTACACATATTCCTCCCAAATTGCTCCCACTAACTTCCCTGCTCTTCTCCCCAGGCTAGGATAAGGCTCTGCTTGCTCCTGTATCTCCACCTTTTTTATTCCCTATGTCCCAAGATTTACCGTGATACATTTTATCTTAACATATTGGATTATTTTAATTAGTACTTAAAATTTTTTAACTTATTTTATTTATTCATTTTGAGAGAGAGGCGGAGAGAAAATCCCAAGCAGGCTCCACACTGTCAGCCCAGAGCCCAATGTGGGGCTTGAACTCCCAAAACATGAGATCATGACCTGAGCTGAAATCAGGGGTCGAAGGTCAATCAACTGAGCCACGCAGGTGCCCCTGAATTTTAATGAGTACTTAAATGACAACCCTTTTTCTGTTATCTCAGAAAACCACCTTGTGTCTGTTACATTATTTCTACCTCTGGCAACAAAGTTTCTGGCAAAGTGTGCCAGGGGAATGCAGCCTCTTTGCTAATAGAAGGACCATGCAAAAAAAAAAAAAAAAAAAAAATTCTAACAAAGTAGACAATTTGTAGATGTTTCTTGTAAAGTGGTCTAATACCAGGGATCAACTTTAAGTGGATCTCCCTGGCAAACCTACAGCATAGAAAGAAAAAAAAAAAAAAAAAAAAAAGACAAAAATAGGCAAGGAAGAGAAGGAAGGAAAGGAAGAGGCGGAGGGAGTACAATGACAGAAGCAGATGTTGTTCAGTATCACCTATGCCACCTTTTATAATAGGATTTGACCTGTTTGGCTGGTATTCCCTCTGGCTATGATTATTCTACTTTCTCGACTTCCCAAACAACTTTGATGATGTCTTCCCTGTCTGGTACTTCAATACTTTCCCTATCTCTGCATTTCCAATTTTGATATGTTAATTTCCGTATTTCTATCCTTTAAAATACTATTCTTTTAAAGCATGATCTACATCACCTACTATCTCATCCATGGATTATCTTTACCCTTCTTCCACCCTTATTAGATGGACAATATTCAAAATTCCATTTTCTTTCACTCAACAGAGGTGTCAAAGTCTTTAAGATCTTTCTATTTTGCCATAAATCAAGAGAAAAGACTGAATTTTTCTTCGAGAAATAAATTTCCAATCATATTCTTTGTAGAACCTTATTTTAAGACCAGTTCTTATTTTTATAAAATGCAGAAAAGTACTCTTAATTTATTCACTTAGGAATCTTGTCAATCTGCTATTTAAAAAAAAAAAAAAAAAGACACTGCTTTAAAAAAAAAAATTTCTCTTCCAACAACAAAAAAAATTTCCTCACAACATCACCTTCTTTCCCAAACAGAAGATAGGTTTTCTTTCCTATCATCTCTGCTCTATTTCTGCAACTCAAGACTAATTCAGTCCCCTTGATTTTGAACTCTCTATCTTCGTCTTACTGATGCTTCTTAACCTCATATCCTCCTATCTCACTCTTCTGAAACTGCTATCTTACTCCCTGGTTTACCACCAACAATGCACCATTTCAATGCCAGACACCCCAGCTCATTTACTCCAACAAATGAATCTAGCTGATACAAAGCTAATTTTCATCTCCATGAGGAAAGATCTATAGCTATGAAGTTTAAAAATTGCCCAGTCATGGTCTTATACCACTGAGAAAGGTAGGCAACAAAATTCTCCCTAAAGTCAAGGGTCACAAAGAATAACTGTCATACCCCCAACCACACTTGTTCAGCAGTATCTAACATCCTCCCCAAGTTGTCTAAAAACCAAAAGGTTTGGTTTCCAGCAAAGAAAAGAAAGTGAACATGATGTTTCCCTGAAGACAGTCTCTAACCGCCTCACAGCAGACTTTAAATGGAATGATTATCCGAAGAAGAAGAAAAGAGAGGGAAATTTGGGCTGGTGCAAGTCTTTATTACCCTATCCCCTCTAAGTCCCAGACAACTGTTAGCCCTAAGATTTGCTTTATTTACTTAGAACAGACGTGCAAGACTGAGAAAACACTGGTGCCTGTTCAGTTTTGCTTATTCAACTTTAGCGGTAAAATATAAGTTATTCAAACAGTGTTCCTTCTTATTCTTTTCTCCCTTCTTCAAGGAACTAAACTCATCTCAAGTTGTCTACCACTGATTTCACAACCTAAAGATAAGTCTTCCCTACCATGATAATTTACAAAATATAAAACACATTAACAGAGAAGCCTCTCAACACCATCTGATCTTCCCATTAAAATTATCACCTCTCTCCCAGTCTGCTTTTACCTTTCTACTCTACGGCCTTATTTCTGGTCCTAACTGCCCATTATTACACTACACAGATTCATCTTCCTAATCCTATCTATGAGCATGTGAATGCTCTTCTAAACAAATCATCTCAGATTCTCCATGATCCATCCATTTTAACTATTAACTACAGATCACAATTCAAGACCCTCTCAAATATAGGCACCTTATTAAATAGGCTCTCCTTGATCACCCTGTCTGTATAAAAGAAGATATCCGTATCTTGCTTTTTCCTTCTAGTTCTTGTCACCACCTGACATAGTTATCTGTTCATGTTTACTGATTGCCTAATTCTACCAGAATATACCTTCCTATGTTTGCTCTTTCATTCACCGTTGTATCCTCAGTGCCTAGAGGAGTGACTGGCATACAGTAAGCTCTCAATACATATTTGTGGTAAGAATGGATAAACCCAGACATGTCACACAGTATGGCTGATACAGAGTCAGAAGACCTACATGTGAGTTACAGAGCCTCCACGTTCCAGCTATATGGTCCTCAACAATTTTGACTTCATTATGCTATCTATACTTTCTTCATTTGTGAAAGGAAGGGATCAAACTTAATCTATAAAAAAGTCTATTAAAAGTTTTTCCAGCTACATCACCCTATATTCTTATTTAACTAGTCTGAATACCTTCCCCAGCTCCCAACCTCCCTTATCTGAGTATTCTGCTCAGTTTCCTTCCGTTTGGATTCTGTTCTCAGTCCACACCTGTCAGAATACTGCTTATACTTAAGGTCCATTTCCATTTTCTCCTTGAAACCTAACAAACTGTAAACTCTGTAAGAAGAGGGTGGAGTTCTTTTCTCAGCAGTTGGTACAATACCTCCCATATAGGTGATCAACAAAATGACTGATGAATCATGAGTGTATGAATGAGCAAATGAACAAAGGAAGCTTTTCCTGGTTCCCCCCAATTGCTTAAATAATCTCGTGCCTTTGAACTCTTAATGACACTGGCATCTTTTATGATACTTGCCTTATTTTACTCCATGCTATTATTAATAATAACTGCAAATTCCTTAAAATTAAGTACTGTCCTGATGGTTTCCACATCCGTCTACAACATCTACCATAGATCTTTCTCACAGTTATATTTATTAACTTTATCTGACATGTTAATACAAGGATAATAGTGGAGAAAAAGGACTGTAATATTACAGATATCGTTCCAACTACCCAAAGTCAGTCATTGGGCACACTTGTGCACACCCTGTCTCTGTTAAACTCACGCATTCAACCACAATTCAAAGATCTCATCATTCTCTCCTTTCCACACTCTGCTTAAAGAAACTATTACCACTTTCATAAGTACAACAGCCACCTTCCTGTATCACTACCTACCTTCTCTTGTAATATGTTTTAGGAAGCCAATCACACAATATTTTCACTAAACAGCTAAAGCGACTTTTCTGCTCATTTCAGACTTCTACCCCAACCAAGTCCCTCTTCTACAAGGTATGAAACCATTTTTTTAAACATCTTCCCATTAGCCTGCCTTTCTTAGTTCTGCTCCCAAAGGACAAAAAGGATCCGTTTTAAGGTCTTCCTTCCCCTTTTCTAAGAAGTAGCAACTCTCCAATTAATTTCAGACTCTAACCACCTTGTTTTTCTCTGTCATCAAAATTTTGATCCTCTTTTACGTCTATGTCCAAGCTCCTATTCTGCTTCCAAGGAACCTTCCTAGCTGCTGGTGTCTTTCCATTCAATATGCTCTCACTAGCGTGCACTTGGTTGCAATGTATCTATCTTCCCCTTCCTATAATGTTTATCAGTCGCTCCCTTCACACCACCCCAGACACCCATCACATACTCTCACACACTCTGTACCCATGCGTCAGTCTACCTCCGACATACAAGTTCCTTACAACACTCTTAATGAACGTACACAACTCTCAGTATGGTATCATCTGACTACACTAATTCTAACTCAGTTTCTTCTGGGGAACCCAACCCCGTCCATAGTACCTCCCTCTTTCCTCACTTCCTCATCCATTCCCCCTCTTTATGCTCCCACCCCCACCCCGCCAACTAACTACAGATGACATTATTCTTCAGTACTTCCAACCCGAGTATAAAGAACAAACTCGGGTTTCCAGAGGTCTCTCTCCCTCTCCGCACTCCCTCCACCACCACCCCAGGTGTGCGGACTTCCACCTCGTCCTCTCCCCAAGCAACGCTCCAGCCAATCCCACACCACACAACGTTACCCCCGCCACCAGGATCAGACTCCACACCCACCTCCACTCGGGGTCGCCGCTGCCCCCCCCCCCCCCCGCCTCGCCTGCGAGCCCGCGACCCCGAGGGCGCGCGCGCGTACACACATTCTCACGCTTTCCTAACCTCCTTCCCGGCACCGGGACGAGCTGGGTACGCTGGAACTCAGCCCGGCCCGCGGGGGCTAGGCACTCGTGAGTGTGCCCGCCCCGCCCCCTCCCGCGGATCCCCGAGGATCCCCTCGCAACCCCCGCCTCCCCGCCGGGGAAGGAGAGGACACAGCAACTCCCCCGCCGCGCCGACACACCACCTCTGTGTCTGTTGCTCCCTGCCCGAACCTTCAACCCGCTCCCCCCACGTACGGGGCCGACCTCTGCACTCACCGGAGATACTGCGCGCTCTGCAGGCTCATCCTCCGCCGCCGCGTCTTCCCGCGAAGCCTCTGTGGGTCTCTCAGGCTCCTCGAAGCGGCCCCGCGGCACCGCGGGTGCTGGCGGCCGCCGCCATCTTCCTCTCCTCCGGCTCCTCCTCGCTCCGCGGGCGGGGGGGGGGGGGGGAGTTGAGTGAGGCGAGGGGGAGGGAGCGGGGAAAGCTGCTCTCGCTGCTGCTCCGGCCCGTGGGGCGCAGGGACACTCCGACCCGGGAGGGGGGAAGGGGAGGGAGAAGGGAAGGGGGCGGGGAAAGAGGAAGAAGCAGAGGAAGGAAGTGGGGGGTGTCCTTCTCGCGAGATTTCAGTGGCGCCCGTCCCTCCGGGTGACTTCTCCCTCCCTGTAGCGCTCCTTCTCGGGATCCGCTAGCGGTGAGGTCCCTGTGCGGCTGCTGAGCGGCCGGCTGGAGGCGCTTGGCGGCTTCCGGCCAACCCACTCCTCTCCCGCGCGAAGGGGCAACCCCGGCCTCACCAGGAACATCGAGCCCAAATCAACCAGGAGTTACACTCAAAGTCTTCCCCCGTCTTTCCACTCCACCCGATTTCTCTTTTCCTTTTTCCACTCCTCCACTCTTTCCTACCGGAAACGCTACCCTTTCCTCCTACAGTTCCGCCTGCCAGTCCCTCAACTCTAGTCTTCCCTCGCGCCCCGGAGTGTGACGCTAAGAACCCCCTCCCCCTGTCTGCGGCCCCTCCCCCCGCACCCCAGGAGGCTGTTGGAGGGGATGGGGTGGAGCCCAGGGAGGAAGAGAAAGGAAACCAATCGGATTGGATAAGCAGCTGCCATGGCAACTGGAGGCTGTGGTTGTATTGTCATAGTAACCAATGTGTGCGGACTGGGTGACCCTCCCTTGGCGAATGGATTCCCGGGAAAGTGCCCAGGGTTCCCCCTTGGCTTCCCTTCCGTCTAAAGGCCTCCCCCAGGTTGGGAATCCGGGTGATCTACTGGGCGGTGAGGTTCATTTCCTCTTCCCTTTCCCCTTCCCGCTACCATGAGGGGGGCCCCAAGGCATTCACCGTGGGCTTTTCCACCCGCCTGCGGGCTGGAACCACCTCCAGTTTCCTCTCAGTGCCGGGCGTGGAGAGGGCCGGGGCTGCGAGGAAGACGCCGGGCCTGAAGGCTAGCGAGCTGCGGACTGGAACGAGGAGGGCGAGGCGGCGGCGCAAAGCTTCGGGCGGGCGAGGGGTTTCCCCAGGACTGCCTCCGGCTCAGAGAGGCGGGATCCCGCCAGGACGGGGTCCCTAAGGGAGGAGAACGGCACACGACGACCCAGATTCCTCTCCTGCCGGGCAGGGACCTCCTTAGACTTTTTCTGGTGGGTCGACCCCTTACGGAAATCCCCCAAAGCTCACCCGATACACCCTCGGCAACCGAGCCACCTCCTGCCGCGGGGAAGCCAGAGTAAAAGTAGGAACATCCTAGAAGACTAATAAATGGTTTTCTAGCGTTTAGAGCCAGGGACGTGGTGAGACGCCCTCCCTCTCGGAGGCATCCCCCCAGTGGGGGTCCCACTTGATTAGCGAAGACCTTCCTGTGAGGTCCTCCCTCTGCAGACTTCTCTGATGGGTCCGCTCTGTTTTAAGAACTTGTCACTGTATCTTTTGGGTCGGAGAGGGAAACGTTGGGTAAAAATATCGAGAACTTAGATACTGGCGCGGTGAAATAGTACAATGAAGAACCTAGATACTGGCGCGAAGTTCCGAGGAAAGGCATTGAGGAAGAGGATTTTCATTCTTAAAACAAATTTTTCTGAAAGTCTATTATTCTATTATGTGTATTTTATGTTAGGTTTGGGGTTAAAAACCTGAAATAAGGAAATGGGGTCAATAATAACATGGAGTGTGAGAAGCAACTGGAGAAATGGTAATTCTAATGGCTTGAAGGACTTATTTGACATTTTACAAATCATTTCGATTCGTATTGTGGAGTCTTCTACGGAGCTGTTTCAAAGTACTTTGGACAGTGCAACTGTATAACCTCCCCCCCCACCCAACCAGGACTGTAGCCCTTACTAGCGAGTTTAAATCAGGATTTTAATGGGCTGTTTTAGTTTAGCTCGGTTTGAGTAACTGATTCCTGCTGTCTTCCATGCTAGGTGAGGAGGAACTTTCAAGATCCTTCCCTGAGACCACACCCTATTAAATACTAGACCAATGTTTTTTTGGAACATCATGTATGCGTTTAGAGAAAATGAAAGTACAAGCCACGCTGAAACAAATCGGAAGAATAGATTATCTTTAACGAAATAGAAACTAACCTATGCCCCTCCTGCCGTCAGCGCCTACTGTGCTGCCGTGTGAGGCATGGTGATTGCAGCTGTACAATGCCCCCTGTGATGCCTCACTGCACCAACGCGCCACCCACTCATGGAAAAGAGAGCCACCTAGTGAAATACTGTTCTCATCTCTGGTGTAGGTACTACCTTTCCGTCAACTCTAGAGCCCAAGGATGGAGATTACTACCACATATTACCTAAAATACCCTACATGTCTTTCCTGAAATGCGCTGCTAATCATCACAGTTAACACCTTTTAAGTCTGTGGCTCATAATATCCAGTAAACAGTGTTCGAGCATGTGTCATGACACTTCTGATAAGCAATCTAGGAGATTATTACTATCTTCTCATTTTGGAAATAAGAAAACTGGGATCAGTAAGATGAATCCTTTTGTTGTGTTTTCTACAAACATTTACTGAGCATCTATTACTTTTCAGGTTCTGTCCAGGTTACTGTGGATATCGTGGTAAAAGAGGCATTGTCCCTATCTTGGAGAAACCCACCTTCTGGTAGAGATACCAGAGAATGGAGAAGTGATAAGAATGCAAGATGATGGGTGCAGTAATTAAGGTCAGAACAAAGTACCCCAGGTACACAGATGAGGGTCAGAAATACAATCTTTGTATTTTATATCAGCTTTCCTAAGAATTTTGTAAGATTCTTCAGTAGCTTTACAATGCCCCTACAAACTAGGTAGAATTGTAGCGTTTACGTCTTGTAGGTTGTAAGACACCAATGCCCATCTTGAAAATAACTTTTGAAAATCCATAAAACTCAGAAAAATTATGGCCCAGATATTATACATTGCTTAATGTACATTTTCCAATCTCGTCTCTTTCTACTGCTCTCCATCAAAAGATATGTAGAATATAAGCTTCTGTAATAATAGCTTTTATTCATTTCTTTCCCCTGCAGATATAGATTACATCTAAACCAAAAGAAATTAAAGAGAAACTCTTAATCCTACCTGATCTAAGTTTTTCGTTTGTACCCAAGTGATTTTTTCGGAAAGATCAAAAGCTAGCAGACCTGAGTGTGCATTTCAGCTCTTCCCTCTCAGTCTCTAACCTTTGGTTTCTTCCTTGACCAAAATGGAAATAGGCTTCCTGTGAACTTTAATGATGATATATGTGACTGAGTATAACTGACATATAACATGGGCACTTGATAAATGTTAATTTTCTTTTTGCTCTCATATTCCTTTATATCAAGCTAAAAGGAATAATTTAGAACTACTGCAGCATAAAGTCATTTTTTTAAATGGTAGCTTCTCTAGTCTTTGTGATACTCATAGGTCTGACCACACACCCAAGTCTTTTCTCATTCAGTGCCAAAAGATAGATTTCTTTACCCATGATTCTGATCACTAAGAGAATACAGTATCAGGACATTGTGAGTCAGATTCTAGAGGGTTGAAACTTTTAAATAGCCTTTTGTTGCTAAAAATAGCTTGATATGACTGCATTTTGGCCCAAGTAAACAGTGTCCAGTTTTCAACCACACAGCAAGTACTTCCTGAGAAGCTACTCTTCACATTCCTGCCACATTTACCCAGAGCTTCAGTAACCTGATAATTAATACACAGCAAGCCTCCTCCCTTTTTTATAATAGACAATCTCACCTGATCCATGAAACCATAACAAGCACTAATTTATTTTCATCTTTAGCCTACATATTCTGCATGTTTCCAAATCATGTGCATAATTAGGTACTTAATAAATGTGTTTCTATTTTGATGAGTAGAATGACTTAACTACAGCAGTCAAGTACACAATGTATGTAAAGCAGGTCCATGCTGTCTTCAGTACCACACCTCAGACCATGGAACTAAGTGATTCAATCAAAAGAGTGATTCATTCTCTTCCAATAGTGAGTCAGACACAAAATGACATTTCAACTCAGGTCTCCTGTTGCTCAAGATTTCATAGACCAAAGGTTAGCAGCCTTTCTCAAACAGTTTGCCAAGTATTTATTTATTCATTCACTCCTTCCAGGGAGTCACGGAGCCTGAAAAACAATCAGGAAGACTTGCAGTCCAAGACCCTAGAGAAAAAACTTGTGGTTTTGGAGGCACTGAGGTACCAGAGAATGGTAGTCAGAGTGCATTCTCCTTCTCCATTCTCCTAATATTGACTTAGGGGAAACTTATTAATCTTCAAGAATTTCTCCCAATTCCCAATTAGAAAATATCTCTGGGAAAGAACCACACCTTAAAATCTTATCTGCTAATTTAATGGACACCAACCATCTGGAGAAGACAAGAAGAAATTCTCCTAGGGAAAATTGAAGAGTATTAAAAAAGAAAACTGGGGGCGCCTGGGTGGCGCAGTTGGTTAAGCGTCCGACTTCAGCCAGGTCACGATCTCGCGGTCCGTGAGTTCGAGCCCCGCGTCAGGCTCAGGGCTGATGGCTCGGAGCCTGGAGCCTGTTTCCGATTCTCTGTCTCCCTCTCTCTCTGCCCCTCCCCCGTTCCTGCTCTGTCTCTCTCTGTCCCAAAAATAAATAAAAAACGTTGAAAAAAAAAATTAAAAAAAAAGAAAACTGAAGTTAGCCTCTTTAGTCTCTTATACTCTATATTGTCCAAAAGCTATAGTGTTCATGGATGTCTTTACTACTACAAGCACAGTACTTCAGAAGCCATCCTGGTATCCCTAGTTTGACATCAATGTGTTTCATGTCAAAATCTGTTATGTTACCCGGAAGCTGCCATTTTTTTCCTAAAACACTCAACTAAAAGAAAAAAAAAATCTCTTACTATTTTAGAGTCTGTACCTCCTTAATTTCTGTAGGGCAGACTACTGTTTTTGAGAACAGAGAATGTGATATAGATACTCTTTGCCATAAATCTGCTCTTCTTCAAAACCATGGGAAACCACATGTGGCCACACATGTGCATGTACACATGCACACCTTCTTTTCCCTGTCTTTATTATTTTACAACCTCTATTTGCAATCCGAGTTAAGATATGATATAGATGGAAAGTAAAGAAACTCAGGATGTCATTTCAAGTCATGCTAAGGATACATGCCCAAGGATTGTTCTGCTTTGCTTAATTACTCTAGGGTCTTTGCCATCTCAGAAAAATTCTACATGTCAGAATCTAGATAGTTTGCCCCATATTAATAAAAATTCCTACTCTCATTGGATTGCTAGATGTAAGAGCACATTCCAGAACAAATTGAATAGTAAATTAATATATTTTTATATTCTACACATTTGCCATATTAAGCCTTAAAATTTTTTTTTATCTTCTGGCTTAAGTTCTCCATTCGTTTTCCATTACCCTTACAATAAAGTCCTCCATCATTAGGATGACCTACGTGGTCTGGCCCTTGCCTGCCTCTTCTCTGACACTTCCTGGTGTCACCACTCTAGCCACACTGACCTTCTCTCAGGTCTCTCAGTGGGCAGCAGTCTTTTCTACTCAGAGACTTTACACAAGCTGTTCCCTTCTTTTCTCTTGGACCACTCTTCTTCCTTCTCATGCTTTAAGCCTAAACCTGAACGTCTTTGGAAAAACCATCTCTACCCACCCAATCACAATGGATTAGCTACATCTCTTACATTGTCCCTCAGTACCCTTCCCTTCCTTCATGGCATTTTTCAGGATCGTAATTCTTTTTGTTCAATGTCTGTTCCCTCCAGTTGACTCTGTAAGTTCTGTGAGGGCAGACACCATGACTGTTTTGCTCACTCCCCTAACAGGATGCCTGATACAAAGGTGCTCAATAAATTGTTGTTAAATCAATTAATCTTGGGGGAAAAAATAGAAATTTAGACCATGACTTTCATATAAATGCTTAAAATTCCTGACCACCTAACTACAGAACATAGAAGCAATCCCTAAGCAATAAAAAAAAGAACTTCCCTGGGCCTTCAACCAACCTGGGGCACTGAAATCTGCTATATTTAACAAAATGAAAGAGTTTTAATTAAATGAAATTTACTTAGGCAATGAATAAAGAACACATTTACAATTATCTTGCAGCTCATCAATTATCTTGATGTAACTCATCAATTATCTTGCAGCAAAGTCTCATACTTCAGTGTAGAGAAAGAAGTCTTCAATATCCAAATCATTTTTATTTAACTTTTATGCTCTCAGATTTGGGAATAGGGAAAGCAGTCAACCCTTTTATTGTGTGACAAAATAAAAACACTCCTAGGGGAGGCTGGCAAGACAAAAAAAAGGATATCAGCTAATTGGTAAATAGGATAGAAAAATTAGATTTAAAAATTCAGAAAGAAAAGTGATTCAGAGAATAGAATGGAAAACTCAGTGATCTTTGTATCTCTCACCAGACAGAGAGAGACAGAGCATGAGCAGGGAAGGGGCAGAGAGCGAGGGAGACACAGAATCTGAAGCAGGCTCCAGACTGGGAGCTATCAGCGCAGAGCCCGTTGTGGGCCTTGAACTCACTGACCACGAGATCATGACCTGAGCTGAGGTCGGACGCTCAACTGACTGAGCCACCCAGGTGCCCCATTATTGTTTTGTTTTGTTTTGTTTTCTTGTGTGTTGGGATAAGGCTAAATAAATTGAATAAGTTTGCTAAGGAAGGGGCCACGTGCAGTTTCACTGTAAGTGATATATTGAAATTGTTTCTGGTGGCAGACTGTCCAAGTTCAGTTAGATATTGTCTGTACCATACCTAGCAGTACAAGGCGCTTCGTAGGCACTCAACAGGCGGTGCTGCTGTTATTACGCATATGGGGTGAATCAGAGCTTCACTCACTCAACTTCACACTCTAATTAATGTAGGTTAAACTTATTTTTAAAAAACAAACACGAAATGTAGATTTGCTTTTGTAGAGAGAGAGGTACTAGCAAAATCATATGACCAGCTGGCAAAATCATATGACCAGCTGTATTATATGACCAAGTATAAATTGCCAAGAGGGAAAACAGCTTTCATCTCCTTACAGAGGATGTCTCAGTTCATTAGCAGTTTTTTGTTGGAATGAGATGAGATCCAAGGTCCCTCAAAGCTGAAGAGGGTAAGGAGGCTCCTAGGGAGCAAAACCAGCTGCTTTTGCTTTCCCTGCCCTCTTAGAAACTAACATCCCTGAAAAAAAAAAAAAAAAAAAAAAAAAAAAAAAAAAAAAAAAAAACTAACATCCCTGAAATGGCTCTCAGGCTCACTCTCTCAACCAATGGCTGTAAGCTTTCTGTTATACTGCTCCCACCAAGTGATCCAGTCCTTTGTCCAAAAGGACATGCATGGTTTTAGCTCTTTAACAATGTCCCTGTGGTGGAACCAAGCCTATAGTACATGCCAAATGTTGGAATGCCAGTATTTCCAAAATGTAGGCAGCAGTGGCCTAGATGTTACAGGAGGTTATTAGCTGTAGAAAGAAGTTGAAATTAATTTTCTATAAGTATTCGTGGGACAGCCTGATTTTAGCATTAAAGCACAGTAGGAGTCTTAGGTTGAGTTATAAGTTTAGGGTCTATAAGGAACATTCAACCGATGATCAATTCTTAATCTTTCACTGTTATTTCAAGATAAATCTGAACTAGGGGCCCTTGAGTGGTTCAGTTGGTTGAGCGTCCGACTCTTGATTTTGGCTTAGGTCATAATCTCATGGTTCATGAGTTCGAGTCCCATGTCAGACCCTGCGCTGACAGCATGGGGCCTGCTTCTGATTCTCTCTCTACCCCTCCCCCACTCACATTTGGTCTCTCTCAAATAAACTTAAAAAAATATTAAAAAAAAAAGACAAATCTGAACTAAATTTACTTCTGAGAACCTTAATCTGGATATATCCTGATACTAAGGAGAAAACTTGTGGAGTTGTGGATCCTCTAGAATTTTAGTATTTAGTTATTTATTCATTTAATCTTCAAAAATATATAGAGAATTTTCTATGTTGGGTCATGGGCTCATCACTGGGGTAGAGATGGTGAACAGTACAGTCTTGCTCTCAGATTTTAAAGTTTAGAGCACAACTAAGTAAAGGGGTAGTTATATTACAGAGTAATAATCTGTGGTAGAGGTCTTTGGAATCATTCTGCCTTGAGATCAGGTGCAGGCATGAAATCAGATAACCCACTTACATGTCCCAGTCCACTACAAAGTCCTTGAGAATGAGATTTTGCAGAGTTAACTTTTTCAAATTCTATTACTTAGCAGGAAAAGGAATATATACAGTTCAACTATCCAGAAAAGTGATGGAAAACTATAGCCAAAAGTATTTTAGACTACAATATACCTGAGAGATACAAAAACACATATATGAAGTATGACTACAAAACAGAATTTGCATAGAAAATAGTCAGAAATACAATAAAATATTAATAGCAGTTATTTCTGTGAGGCAAACTATTTATGGGTGGCTTTTATTTCTCACATGTGCCAGTATCTGCCATCAACCAAAGAGTAATAAAGTAGATTAGATGGTTGTTGTTGCTATTATTGTCAGGAGTTTCATTTTTTGTCATTGTTTTTTAAAGAATGCCTGAGCTATCCACAACATTATAGGAGTTTAAAAGGAACATTAGAAATTGAAAAAAAGACAGATGAAAGATAAATGTAGTAGGTTCTCACATCCTGGTGATTGAAACAAAGATCTTATTATAAGCAATTCCTAAGGCATTTCCTAAGGCTTACCCCAATGCACTATCAGGTACTGATACTTTCATACAAACAAAAACTGATGGGGGTGGTCATGTTTGAAATGCATCATGACTGACCCTCTTTGGTAATTTTGAGTCCAGTGGGAACCATAACAGCCTGAGAAAGATGGAATTCCCTAGATGGGATTTACAAAAAAAACATTTTAAGTAAAAAATATCCAAAATTAAACTTTGGCTTAACCTTTCTGCCTTTTTACCTTTATATTACTCTTCTCTTCCATCAACTTTAGGTCACACCTCTGACCCCTTTAGTTATGTATAACCTGCATTTCCACATTTCTCTGGAATGTGACCAGTCAGGAACCTCAGCACTGTGCTTTTTTTTTTTTTTTCTTTTCTATTTATGGGTGAGAAAGCAAAAGAGGCAAAAGAAGATCATCAAGTCTGGAGGAAGAGGAAGAATTGATGGATGAGCAAAGAAGTACACCCCCTGGTGGTAGTAATAGTTCTTAGATACCTACCTATTAGAATCTACTTTCCATGAGAGACATTAAGAAGAGATTAGATCCCCAATCTGATTAAAAACAAGAAAGGTGACCTCTAAAATATACTTCCAGGGGTACCTGGGTGGCACATTTGGTAAAACGTCCAACTCTTGATTTCAGCTCAGGTCATGATTTCATGGTTTGTGAAATTGAGCCCTATCTTGAGCTCCGTGCTGACAGGGCAGAGTCTGCTTGAGATTCATTCATTTTCTCTCTCTCAAAATAAATAAATAAAATATATATAGACTTCCAAACTCAATAATCTCTGTCTTCTGCATGGGACATCTCTGGTCTTGCTGCCTATAATCTGTGACAGTTAGAGATGATTCCATATAATGATACAGATGAAGGAGGCTGGTATATACCAAAAGAAATTGTGTATTGCCATTTTAAATTGATATTCTCTGAAACAAAAGGTATCATCTGAATTTAGTCTGTCACTACAACGTGGAAATGTCACCCTACAACAAACAAACAGGGACACCTGGATGGCTCAGTCGGTTAAGCATCCTATCTTGGCCCAGGTCATGATCTCATGGTTAGTGGGTTTGAGCCCCATGTCGGGCTCAGTGCTGACAGCTCAGAGCCTGGAGGCTGCTTCAGATTCTGTGTCTCCCTTTCTCTCTGCCCCTACCCTGCTGGCTCACTGGCTCGCTTGCTCGCTTGCTCTCTCTCCCTCTCTCCCTCCCTCTCTCTTTCAAAAATAAACATTAATCAAATTTAATACTTTTTTTAAATTTTAAAACAAAAAATACAAAACATTACAATCCAGGCAGTTGCTAAACTGCTATCTACTCCACAGAAAGTCCTTTTTCACCTCTCAGGTAACTGAAATCACAAAGAACCAAATCTAAAAATCTCTTGTTTTTATTTTTTTCAAACTTTATGTTCCACTGGGCAATATGAATCCTATTTTCTTTACTGCAACTATTTTTACCTTGAATCTAGTGACATTTCAATTTAAAAAAAAATTTACCACCTAATCCCATCTTTAATTCATTTTATCGCTATGGCTCTAGTGATACCTAATAAATAACTGTAAAAATTCCTTAAATTAAAATAGAATGACAAGACTCAGCCACTTATTGGATGTGAGGGAAGGAGAGGAAGAAATCAAGGAGACTCCCAGGTTTCTGCTTGGGAAACTAAATGAAAATAGAAAACATAAGAAATCAGTTGGAGAGATGTATGGCTATGAAGATAAAATTTTGTTTTAGACATATTGAACTGCAGTTGTCTGGGGTTGAGAAAGTCTTGTGGATCTGGAGCATCTGAGAGAAATCTGAGCCAAAGTTGTAGATTTTGAGTCATTAGCATGAAGATGGTAAGAAAAGATACTTGAGGGATTTCAGAAAGCTTGCCTATGAAATGAGAGAGCTAGGAGAGGCTTTGTCTTATAAAGAGGGGAGAGACTTCAGCAAGAAAGGATCCAGAACAGAAAATAATAGATAAGAGATGCTAAGTAGACAGGAGCATGGCTTCTGAGGAAACAGAAGATAGATTCAGCACACAAGGGCAGAAAGGCGAAATCTCTTTTCTAGTAAAATAATAACGAGATTGTAATTGTGGGGTTTTCCTCTCCATACTCTCACTCCTATTTCTTTTATCTCATGTCCTTATGGATTTTAAAACTTAAGGTTACAAGATCTCATAGACTAAAGAATCCAGGACAAAGACTGATGATATAAGGCTAAAGCTTTCAGCACTGGAATATATAAACAATTCCTCTAATTGCATGCAGAAAATCAGAGATGAGAGCAAAACACAAGGAGACATTGTATTCTGCCTCCCACCTGAAACCAGAAGCCCTGAGGAGATTTATAGATATTCTAAATAGGTTTCTGGCATTTGAGAATAGAACAAAAACCTCAATCCCCATTACTACGCAAAGCCAAAGAAGGTAGCAAGACCACAGAGTTCCTCGCATCCACACTGGCACAGGAAAATAGTTAAAACGGTATTGTGAGCTCATGCTTTGAATTTCTACATCTTCAAGAACTGCAATCATAAAAACATTTTTTTAAATTAAAAGACATCTCTGGGTTCATTAGCAAGATTATTATCTCTGGACATCAGGATTGAATGAGCAACACAACTGAGTTAATGAGGATAGAGCTGTGGCCCTGATATTCCAGGTCTGAAAGCAGGTAGATGTAGGCTAGGAGTCTGAATCCTCAGAGTAATGGAGAGCAATGGCACCCCATACAGAATATGGCCCCTTTAGTCACACTCACTGTGAAACTGGGATTTGGGAAAAGCTATGACTTGTACCCTGAGCTGGAGTTTAAAAAACAAAATGAACAAATGAACGAACCAAACATTACTTGTGTCTGGTAGTGGAAGGAAGGAGAGAAATTTCAAGATTTGTGCCAGACTGCTTTCCAGTCCTCTTTGCCAATATCCCTGATGAGGAACAGGAGCCCTGAGACACGTACTTCTGGACTGGGGGCTGGGACAGGGTCTTAGGATCTACAAGGGGGTTACATGGTGTAGGTAGAAAGATAAAGCTACCACTTAAGATGAGCTGCAAATTACAATTTGCACACAAGGCAAATTAACACTAAAAACATAGCCAACCCCTTAACTTAATTTTTGCTTTAATTCATCTGTTAGTTTCTAGTAAAGATACATTAAAAATTCCCAATACACTTGTTGATCTACTTATTTTTTTCCTGCAATTTTCTTACTTTTTAAAAATTTCATAGTTATAGGGTTAACTGGATGGAACTTCTTGGTGATTTTTTTCATTTTTTAATATAATGTAATTTTTATCAGTATGTAATGTCTCTATTAATAACCTACTTGCTTTAAACTATTTTGTCTGATACTGATATTCTATTCCAACTTTCTTTTGGTTAGCATTTGCTTATTATAACTTTTCCTTTTCTTTATATTCAAACTTGCTGTTATTTTATTATTGGCAGATCTTTTATAAACAGCATACACCCAGGTTTTTGTTTTTTAATCTTGACTGTCTCCTTATTAATTGGGAAGTTCAATTAATGTAAGTATGATCTAGTTGAAATTCTCTGGGTCATTGCTGGCATGTACTTTTGATTTTCTGTTTATAGTGCTTTCTCCTGTTTTGTTTGTTTTTGGGGGTTTTTTTTTGTTTGTTTGTTTGTGTTTTTTGTTTTTGTTTTTTTTTTGGTTGGTTGGTTTGTTTGCCTTTCCTGCCTTTCTTAGATTGAAAACCTCTTTTTATTCCTTTTCTTTTACTTCCACTGATTTGGAAACTACAGATTATATTTTGTCTGTGCTACAAGCAGCTACTTTTAAATTTATAAATGAATACCTAACCATTAATTTTCCTATTTATAATTTTTAATTTTTTAAGTTATTTATTTTGAGAGAGAGACAGAGACAGAGAGACCACAGGTGGAGGAGGGGCAGAGAGATGGAGAGACAGAATCCCAAGCAGGCTCTGTGAGATCATGACCTGAGCTGAGATCAAGAGTCAGATGGATGCTTAATCAGCTGAGTTACCCAGGCACCCCAATTTCTAATTTTTTAAATACAACTGTCCTGGGGCGCCTGGGTGGCGCAGTCGGTTAAGCGTCCGACTTCAACCAGGTCACGATCTCGCGGTCCGTGAGTTCGAGCCCCGCGTCAGGCTCTGGGTTGATGGCTCGGAGCCTGGAGCCTGTTTCCGATTCTGTGTCTCCCTCTCTCTCTGCCCCTTCCCCGTTCATGCTCTGTCTCTCTCTGTCCCAAAAATAAATAAAAAACGTTGAAAAAAAAAAATTTAAATACAACTGTCCTATTGTTCCAGTAAGACTGTGTTTTAGCTATCAAACATATTGGGCAGTTTTTGGTATCTAAAATTTTAGTTCCATATTTATAACAACATAACATAAAACAGGTACTATACAATCAATGTATAATTAATCAGTCTAATTTCTCAGTTTTTGCATTTAACATATTTTTTAACACCACACTTTCATTGTTAATTCACTTTTCTTTTTGCTGAAATACATGCTTTATTAATTCATTCCATAAAAATTTGTGGTTGATAAACCCAACTTTAAAAGAAAAATTCTCTATTTCATCATTCTTAAATTATAGCTTAGCTAGGTATAGAAATCTGTGTTGCCAGTTATTTCCCCCTTAATGCTTTGGAGATATTAAACATTGGCCTCTGGTATTTGTTGTTATTGATAAGAATTCTGGCACCTAATTGTCATCCTTTTATGAGTAATCTATGTTTTCTTGATGGTGGTTTTTGAAATTTTCTCTTTGTTGTCAGTGTTAGGCATCTTCACTACAGCACATCTATGTATGAATTTATTTTTATTGTTCTGTACCTAATATACGCTTTCATTTCAAGAACTTCAGAAAATTCTCGGTATTTCTCGGCTCTCCAAATATTACTTCCACCATGTCTTTTATTCTCAGACACTGCTAATTAGTTGCATCCTTCATGTGTTCTAGGTATTGCTGTGTAACAAATCATCCCAAAACATAGTAGCATGAAACATGAACCATTTTATTATACTTACAGATTCCTTATGATAGGATTTCAGGGATAGCTTGACTCAGCTTCATGATGTTCAGAGTGTCAGATGAAAAGACTTGAACAGCTGGTAGTCACTTGAATGACTGGTTCTTTTTCACTCCTATGTCTAGGCTAGAGTGACAAAGGCTGGCCTCTACTGGAACTGGAGATTGGAGTACTTACACATGACTTCTCTATGTGGCTTGGGTTTTCTCACATCATAGTAGCCATCTTTCATCAGTATGAAAAATGAAAATATGTATATGTTTGTAAACACATAGAATATCATAGAAGGATATTTCAGAAATTAGTAATAAGAGAGGTGCCTGAGTGGCTCAGTCGGTTGGGTGTCCAACTTCAGCTGATCCTGCAGTCTGTGAGTTCAAGCCTCACGTTGGGTCCTGTGCTGACAGCACAGAGCCTGGAGCCTGCTTCGGATTCTGTGTCTCCATCTCTCTCTCTTCCTCCCCCACTCACACTTTGTCTCTGTTTAAGATAAAAATAAACGTTAAGAAAATATTTTTAATTAAAAAAAATAAATTAGTGGGGCGCCTGGGTGGCTCAGTTGGTTGAGCGTCCGACTTCGGCTCAGGTCATGATCTCACGGTCTGTGATTTCAAGTCCCGCGTCAGGCTCTGTGCTGACCGCTCAGAGCCTGGAGTCTGCTTTGGATTCTGTGTCTCCTTCTCTCTCTCTCTGCCCCTCCCCTGCTCATGCTCTGTCTCTCTCTGTCTCAAAAATAAATAAAAACATTATAAAAATTTTTTATAAAAAAAATAAAAGAAAGAAATTAGTAATAATTGCCTTGGGGAAGAAAATGGAATCACAGAGGGAAAGAAAAAGGACAGAAATACATTTTAATGATATATTCTTTTGTGCCCTTTGCATGTTATGTGAGCGCATTATCTAATAAAAAATAAAAATTAAAAACAAAAAAATCCCCAGCCGTGCAGATAGCCATTTATTTATTCTTTAAACGTAAATAGACACTGCCCTACACTTGATGTTACATTTGAAACACTGCACCAGCAATTCGAGGACTACTGAAAAGAAATATACCACACAGTCAAGCATGGCTCCCTCAAATAGAACATCGTACTACAGATTGAGTCCCCTTCATGTAAAGACACTAAGTGACTCTCAAGTGGTACAATCTACAGATCATTAAAGATCCATCTTACCCAAAACATTTCCTCTTGTTAACCTGCTTCAGTTCTGAAAACCCCAATCTTGAACTTTCTTTGTTAGGGTAAAGGCATATTTTCAGCAAACCCCTATTATGCTGCAAATACATAACCTGGCTAACCTGGTAGCAAGATGGGGTTATTCATAGGTTCTCTCTAGTAGAAAGTTAACTGAGAAATGAGGTTGGTTTTGGTGGGAGGGAGTTAAAAGCCTCTGACGCATGCAACCCTGCAAAGGATTACACCCTCGAGATTTGCCAAATGAGAATTCCTGCATAGTTAAGAGGTTAATGAAGGTACTGAGTATTTAGGAGAAATGGAGAGAAGTATGCATCTTACAAACCTCACCTAGTTTTTATGAAGCAGTGTCTGAGTGTATAGTAGAGTGAAGCCCTACATTGAAATTACAGGAAAGTCAAAAGTCACAATAATTGGCTATAGGTTGACAATAGACTTATGTCCCTCAGTAGTTTTTTTAAGTCATTAGAGTAACATAACCTGTTATAGGGGCTCCTGGGTGGTTCAGTCAGTTGAGCATCTGGCTTTTGGTTTTTGCTCCGGTCACAATCTCACAGTTTGTGGGTTTGAGCCCTGCTTCAGGCTCTGTGATGACAGCATGGAGCCTGCTTGGGATTTTCTCTCTCCCTCTCTCTCTCTGCCCGCCCCTGCTCATTCCCTCTCTCAAAATAAATAAATAAAACTTTTTTAAAAATTCTTAATTAAAAAAATAAATAAATAAAAAAGAGTAATATAACCTATTATAAAATGGTTTCATACACATCATCTATCCTAATATTAATCAATGTATATTCTGGATAATACTAGCCTCTTTGGATGTTAATAGATATTGCTAACATAATGTATTTCATGATCAAATACATTTGAGCAACAGTAGTTTAAGAAGGATTTTTTTTTCTTGGCGAGACTTCTTAGAGCTTATAACATGCAAGTGTATATTTCCCCAAACCAAAAAAAAAAAATGCAATGTGCACAAAATTATCTTCCCTCAGAACCCTTTTTTAAATCATAGCGCTTCTTATGGACTAATGTTATATAGGACACTTGGGAATAACTGATCCTTTCTACTCTTCTCCTGAGTAGAAATTTCTACTGATGGTCACCTTTGTCTTGTCTTATCTTACCCTCCCCTGAATCATTCCATATCCTCCATTATGATGTTCATACTTGGAAAATGTTGATGACATCAAAAGTAATGATGAACTTCATGCAAGGTCTTCCATACCGCTTGTTACCATATGCCTAGGCATGAGTACCAGCAGGAGGCTCTGCATTTTCTGAAGTAACTACAATCTGCAGCAAGACTCAGAGAGATCAGTGGCAGATAGGAGCAGACCTGAATGTAGTATCTCCTTGTCAGTGAGGCCTGTCCTTCAGGTGTCATGATGCTCTCTGTAATCTGGTCTTGCCTTCTTTTAGGCCTCAAAAACTGGGTCTAGGGCTTGGCCTTAGCCCTCCTTGAAGCAATAATAGTGACTTTTCTACCCATACAACTAAATTCCAAATCCTTTAAAGCTAAAATTAAGTTTCCTTTGAGCTAGAAAGTCCAGGCCATAGAATGCCGCCCATCTCTGGCCAATGTATTCTCCAAAGGCAGGAGATAGCCATAGATGGTTGCACCACTGATTATGTTCCTCAAGAGAGTCTAGTAAAATATAGATGTATTAGTAAAACCGAACTAAGGCTTACTCCAGCCTTAATGTCCATCTGAATACTTCATTTCTTCCAAAAGAATCACAAATCCATCTTTAGAGAGCTTTGCAAGATAATTTATCTTCACTGAAGTCTTGAAGATGTAGCAAAGCAGTGAATCACACCATATACCTAGAATTTAGTTAACATCCTCCTTATTTATTTCCCCAAAGCCCCACGCCACAGAGCAGCTGCTGTCTAAATACCCCTTCTTTGCTTTTCAGTCACTCCCTCATCCCTCACTACCCTACTTTCTCTGTCCCTTTCCACTTACAGCTTCTCCACTGTGGGTAATCTCTTATCTTTTTAAAAATTAATGTAAATCACTTTAGCTTCTCCAGTTCTCTTATCACCCTTTCTTCCCATTACCTTCCCCAACTTACCTCATCAACTCAACAAGGAAGCTGGGGGAGAACAGAAATGGAGAAAATATAGTCTGTTGTTATATGTTACACTTTTCCTTTGTTTTCTATATATGTAATATGTAACATATATGTATATCGTGTATATAATATGTTATGTAATATGTCCAGTAAATCTTCAATATAACAATCCTTGCCTGTTAGTCTGTCCTGTAAAATTGCTAGATTAATGAGCCAATCAGGTATTTGTTTCTGAAATCCAATAACTAGTTTAACTAGTTCTCTTTTTTTTTATGTTTATTTATTTTTGAGAGAGAGAGACAGAGAGACAGAGCATGATCAGGGGAGGGGCAGAGAGAGAGGGAGACACAGAATCTGAAGCAGGCTCCAGGCTCTAAGCTGTCAGCACAGAGCCCGACATGGGGCTCAAACTCATGAAGCACGAGATCATGACCTGAGCTGAGGTTGGACGTTTAACCAACTGAGCCACCCAGGCCCCCACCCCCCCAATAACTAGTTCTCTTAAAAGTTCATACCCTTTAGTCAGTTCTACACATAGCCAATGGTGATCTAAGTTCTCCAAAGGTTGTATAACTGGGCTGTGTGAGATGAAAACAAATGGGCAAAATATCCAGGTACTGGTCATTCGCATGAATAAAGCTGCCTATCTATCACCCTCTGATCAGACAGTCTGAGCTCACATGGGAAGACCCTTTTATGTCTACTTGTGCTAAGCGAGATAAGGAAACCATTGAGTAGGAACTAGGTCAGCTGCCTCCCACTGCTTATCACCAGTCATCAAAACAAATTTCTTAGCTTAGAAGTTTCATGTCTTTTAAATGGATTCCCTGTTCTCGTTTCTTCTCTACAAACCAGGACTTTGCTAAGCACCCCGCCTTCAGACAAGTTTATACATCATTGGGTGTATAGGCTTGTCTGATATTTCTCAACTTATTATTTTTTGGCTTGCATGTGTAATCATTTACTGGACAAATGCTTCATACATAAACTGCAAAGACACACATTCAGGATGAATTTAAGATTTTAGAATCAGAAGTAAGAACTTCAGAGAAACTAGACTTGAAAAAGAATAGAAAATGTCAGCGTATACTCCCCAGTCTCCCTGCTGCTTGATGTTGGTCAGAGTGAAATCAGGATTCAGTGGTGAAGACCACATCCTGTTACCATGGAAATTATTGTACTGTCACAAATTTAGTACTATGACTTCATGGTGAAGAGGAACAGATGGTCTGGAAAAGAATGGAGGCCTAGGGTTAACAAAATTGTTTGGTGAATAAGCCATCGTACATCCTTTCTGGAAGTGGGTAAGAACATAAATAATAAGCAAAAACGACTTTATCGGAGCCTTACAAAAGCCACTGAGGAAGGAGTTTAGCCAGGGTAAAACTACAAAGCTCTTTTCCAATGAGAGAAAAACAAGCATTTTACTGTAGGGTGAAGCACAGGGGGGAATACAATACAGCTTACAATAAGTCCATGTTCCACAGCTGCCCCTTCACTCCTTACCAGCCTCTCACTTAACCACCATTGAAGTAATATCTAGAGCCCTTAGGGCCAGCAATCAGGCCTGCACTTGCCACGCTTTCACACTGTCCCATTTTTAGGTATTTCTGACTTCTAAGGTTTGATTCCTGCATCCTGGGTCACATGCTTCCAAACAGCCTGAAGAACGCAGGCCAGTAGGGGTGGGCAGTAGGGTTACAGCCTGGCGTGGGGGTGGAGGTAGCTAGCTCATCTTGTCTGAGTGGTCGCAGTCCAGACTGAGTTCTTGTCCAGCCAAGCTGGCACTCTGGAAACCAGTCCCACAGATTGGGCAATAAAACCAAGGTATTGCCAGCAACTCAAAAATTGACCCAAAGCACTGATGTTTAGAACTGTCTGCCTAGCAACTTTCCATTGTGATAACTGTTCATTTAAAGGGCAGTGAAGTTTCCCAAGCTTATAAATGCCACTAAAATCAGTCATCCTTAGAAACACACTTTATTTGGAGTAGAGGCAATGAGAAATCCCAGCATCATCATCCTCCGGGGATGATTATCAAGTAAATTAACTAAAAGAAGCTAACATTAGCTAACAACTAATGTGTGCTAACCTAAATGCTTAAAGACATTTTTTTGTTTGTTTTTTAAATAACTTTAGATTTTATTCACAGGAGAGTTGCAAATACAGTACAGAGAGCTCATGGGTATCCTTCATCCAGCTTCCCCTATGTTAACACGTTATGTAACCACAGTACAAGATTGACACTGTGAAGTTAATGTTGGTACAATACTGTCAACTAAACTACAGACTTCATTCTGGTTTCACCAGTTTTTCCATTAATGACCTTTTTTTGGTTCTGAGATCCAGTCCATGTTAACATTTAGTCATTGTATCTAAGTCCCCTTCAATCTGTGATAGTTTCCTGGGCTTTTTTTCATGGTCTTGACAATGTTGAAGACTATTGGTCAGGTATTTTGTAGAGCCTCCCCAAATTGAGGTTTCCCCGATGTTTTCTCATTACTAGACTGAACTTATGGATTTTTGGAAATAACATCACAGAGGAGAAGTGTCCTTTTCATCACATCATGTCAGGGGTACATGATATCAATATGACTTATTACTGATGATGTTAACTTTGGCCATTTGGTTAACATGGTGTATGCCAGGTTTCTAGTAGAGAAATTACTTTTTCCCTTTCCATACTCTGTTTGTTAGAACAAATCAATATGTCCAATACATATTCAAGAAGGCAAGGAGGCTCTACCTCCTAGAAAGGTGATTATCAAAGAATTTGTGGTCATATAAACATTTCATCCATCCCAACAACTAATAAATATTTTTGGTGTAATAGTTTGAGGCTATGTAAATATTCTGTTTCTAATTTTAGGGGATCTTGACTGCAGCAATTATTACCATGGTACGTCAATGGTTATTTTAAATGTCCCTGAGGGTGCCTGGGTGGCTCAGTTGGTTAAGCCTCTGACTCTTGGTTTCAGCTCAGGTCATGATCTCACAGTCTCATGAGTTTGAGCCCCATATCAGGGTCTGTGCTGACAGTGTGGAGCCTGCTTGGGATTCTCTCTCTCTCCCTTTCTCTGCCCTTCCTCCACTCATGCTGTCTCTGTCTCTCTCAAAATAAATAAATAAACTTAAAAAAAGTTTTTTTTTAAATCCCTGATTCCTACTATATGTATTATTTGAAGTCCTTCTGTAAGAAAGATTTGCTTCCCTCACACACACCCTGCCACTACTAATGTATTTGTTTTCTTATTTATATCAGTATAGACTCATAGATACTTATTTTATTCTTTGAATTATAATCCAAAACTGTGACTCTTTATGTTGTTTTTTGGATTGTTCCAATTTTGGCTTTGGGGGAAGTTTTGGGTTGGCTCCCCTGTCTTCTTGATATGCCTTATACAGGAAAGAGCTAACATAGGTCAGAGGCTGCTATGTTCACTGCCTGCAAGGTTGTCCTTGGCTGGCATCTGGAAACCTGGCTTGTGAAAAAGTTCCCTGTACTGGTATGAAAAGCTCTATACCCTGCTGAACTTGTTCTACCCATTTAAGCCACTGAATACCTGCCTCCTTCTGAGAGACTGGGGTTGTCATAGTTGCCAGGCAGAGAATGCCAACACTACCAGCCCCCAAGTAAAACCCTCAACTCTGACTCTCCAATGGGCTTCCCTAGGAGAAACATTTAAGTACATGCCACTGCATTTTCACTGCCAGAAAAGGGAGCACACCTAGTTTGCCCCCTCCTGGACTGGGAGGGAAAGCCTGTGGATAGATATCTCCAGATTCTGCTTAATGCATCTTTCCCCCCTTAATGATCTGCTGTGTAAGCTTACTGTGTCATTGGAATGGATTTTAGCCATTAGTGCAACTGAATCCTGTGAGTCCTGCTAGCAGAGCACTGCATTTGAGTGGCCTTGGATACCTCTAAACATGTCTTATCCCCCTTCCCTCCTTCCTTCCTCCTTCCTTCCTCCCTCCCTCTCTCCCTTCCTCCCTCCCCCTCTCATTTTCTCTATTTATTTATCAGCACTTCCTTACTTTGTAGCACTACAAGAAGCTCCAGACTTGTATTTTCCTTGTCCTAGTCCTAGAAGCAGTCATTTCTTCAAGGAGCCTTTTTTTTTTTTTTCTTTTTAGGAGAATGATATTTAGAAAGCAAGGTTTGTGGATCATTGCTAATATGCTATCATTGCTTCTAAGCCCTTTGGGCAGATAGACAAGGATGTGTATATGTGTGTTTACTAACTCATACACACACACGCACACACACACACACACACACACAATTTTTTTGAGGGGGAGGAGGGGCAGAGAGAAAGCGAGAGAGAGAATTGTAAGCAGGATTCATGCTCAGTGAGGAGCCTGATTCAGGGCTCGATCTCACGACCATGAGATCATGACCTGAGTGGAAATCAAGAGTCGGAAGCTTAACTGACTGAGCCACCCAGCTCCCCCAACCAAATGCATTTAAGATACATCTATGTTGTGTGAATCCATAGTTTGCATTTTTTTTTAATTGCTGAGTAGTATTTTACTGTATGGATGTATTACAGTTTGTTAATCTGTTCACCTCTTGAGGACATCTCAGCTGCTTCCAGTTTCGGGTGATTATGAATATAGCTTCTATAAATAGTCATTTACAGGTTTCTGTATATACAAGTTTTCAATTCACTTTTGTAATTACCTAGGATTCAGATTGCTGGGCCATATGATAAATGTATGTTCAGCTTTGGTGAGAACTGCCAAACTAGCTGCACCATTTTGCATTTCCACAACCAGTGACTCAGAGTGGTTGTTGTACCACATCTTGACCAGCACTGGGGGTTATCAATTTAAAAAAAAATGTACTTTTCTTTTTGCCATTGTAATGGAGATATCTATTGTGGTTTTCATTTACATTTCCCTAATGACTAATGACAGAACATATTTTTATATGCTTATTCTCCATTTGTATATTTTCTTAGAAAAGTATCTTTTGTCTTTTTTTTTTTAAATTGGGTTATTTGTGTTCTTGTTGAGAAATGTAACAATTCTTTATATTCTGGCTATAAGTCCTGTATTGTACATGTGATTTACAAATGTTTTTTCCAACTCTAGTTTGTCATTCTAACCATTTTTTTTTTTTCAAAATCAAAGTTTTTACTTTCTGTAAGTCCAATTTATCAATGTTTTCCTTTTATGGGTTGTGCTTTTGGTGTCATATCTAGAAACTAGTTACCAAACCCAAGATGATACAAATTTCAATATTTTCTTCTAAAAGCTTGATAGTTCCTACATTTTACATCCAGGTATATGATCCACTTTGAGTTGATTTTTGGATAAGGTGTGAAATATGTGTTAAGGTTATTTTTTTCCTTTCTGCATATGTACATTGAAATGTTTTAGCACCATTTGTTGGAAAGATTATACTTTCTCTATTGAATTGACTTTGCACCTTGTCAAAATCAGGAGACTATATTTTGATGAATCTTTTTCAGGGTTTTTCTGCTTCATTGATCTATGTGTCTCTCCTACTGTCCATACTATAGCTTTATAGTAAATCTTAAAATTGCATTGTATGACTCTCCTCTCTGTGTCTCTATATACTTATATATAAACATTTATATATTCATACATATATCTATTTTTATATTTATATATAATTATATAAACTATATTTGCTTCATATGTAAAGTGCATTTATATGTAGCATGCAAATATGAAATATAAATATATATATTTATATATAAAATATATAAGTAAATATATTTTTATATATTATGTATCATGTATATTATTCCCTGGTCTAGCTCTAACATCTATATCCTGAGTTTACTTATGATGATTGCTTTGTCTATTCATGCTGCCAGCTTAGATGTTTTAAATGAGTTATCTCAAAGTTTTCAAATGCATCTATGACTTCAAAGAGGATTTTTTAAATGTTGCATCTACATTTTATGATCATCTAATATGAGATTATTCTGGATCTTGTCATACAGTCTTAGTCTTCATGTTTGTTTCTAGCTGAGTTTGTACCAATGAATATCTAAAGTAACAGCATATAGTATTTAATTAGTGGAAAAGCATGTCAGACTGTTATTAATTTGCATGTCTTAAAGCCAAAATGACAATAATTTTCCTGCATATAGTGCTGTACTCACGTTAAGTTTACCTGTTATGTAGACAAAACTAAGCTTTTGCATTGATAATAATAATTGGAAAGATATTTTCATAGAAAAATGCTTTGGCTTAAGTTATTTAATAACTTGAAATTTTGGCTGATGAAAATGATATAGTGCCAGCTAATTAGTAGTGGCTGAGCTAGTATGTAAATTTCTTATTTGCATCAAGTGAAAGCTAAATTATGTCATGCTAGCTCTCTTTTCACACAAAAGAAGTCTCTAGTAGTTAAAATAAAGGAGTAGAATTAAATAATCTGCACCATAAGAGTTTCATACTGCAAGTGGATGTATTGCTTCAGTGTTGTCTCTGTCAGCCCAGTTTTAACAGAGTATTAGCATAACTGTTGGTAGTATAAACTTAAAAAAGAATTTTGTATTAACTAGTATTTTTCCCAGAATTACATTTTGGGGTACACTGTTGAATCATGGACAATTTAATATTGGATTTGGAGTTAAAAACAAATTCATTGTTTAAAATGAAAAGTAGGGTATCTAGGTGGCTCAGTCAGTTAACCCTATGACTCTTGATTCTGGCTCAGGTCATGGTCTCACAGTTTCGTGAATTTGAGACCCCAAGACAGGCTCCGTGCTCATGGTGTGGAGCCTGCTTAGGATTCTCTCTCTCTCTCTTTCTCTCCCCCTCCCCTACTTGCATTCTCTCTCAAAATAAATAAATAAACTTAAAAAATATATATGTGATTAAAATAAACAAAAATAAATAAATAAAATGAAAAGCAGTAACAATAACAACAGCCCGAATTTTAGCCAATTAAAAATCAAATTAAGTCCACAAGTGACAGAAAGCCCTCTCCCCCTTATTTGGACCTGGCAACTTCAACCTGAGTCCTTTGAAGAGAGGCAGCCCTCCCATGTATCTCATAAGGAGGTGACTTGGTGATCAACAATGGGACCAGGGCACGTGGCAAAGGAAGCGGGACCTGAAATCTATCTAGAGAAAGAAACAACTTTTCTAACTTACACGAAGGTGTCAAATGGGGGTAATGGTGCCCTAGTTGAAGAATCCTTTACCAAGTTTGTTGTATTAGTCAGGATACATACAGCTGCAAGTCACAGAGCATGTGACAAAGACTGCCTCAAGTAATGAACACATTTATCTGGAGATAGACGGTTCCAGGGTTGGGAAGTGGCTTGATGATGCATTAAAGATTTTTCCTTTTTTTTTAATCTTTCCACACTGACATTCTTGAGTGCTGAAGGTTGATCCTTGCATAGTCATCTCCTGGTAACAGAATTGCTGCTACAGCTCCAAGATCACATCTTCATGGAATAGTACTGGACCCCCATCTCTGTTTTCATCAGAAATAGAAATTACTTGCAGAAGTGGGGCTCCTAGGTGGCTCAGTTGGTTGAGTGTCTGACTCCAGCTCAGGTCATGATCTCACTGTTCATGAGTTCGAGCCCCGCGCTGGGCTCTGTGCTGACAGCTCAGAGCCTGGAGCCTGCTTCGGATTCTGTGTCTCCCTCTCTCTCTGCCCCTCTCCCACTCCTTCTCTGTCTCTGTTTCTGTCTCTCTTGAAAATAAAAACAAATAAACATTTAAAAAATTGTTTAAAAAGAAAAGAAATTAAAAAAAAAAAGATTCACAGAAATAAATCCATCCTTCCACCCCAGCCAACTTCCCCTCATGTATCATTGGCCAGAACTGGGTCACGGAGCTACACTGGCTTCAAAGAGAGGTGGGAATGACTGCCTAAAAAGGAAGAAAATTGGCAACCAACAGTGTCTACCACACCCATAAAAGAAAAGGCTCTTTTTTTACTGTTTCAAAGGCAACCTCCAAACCTAGGGAGCAAAAAGCATCTCCACCACCCTTTTCTTGGACTCTGGAATTTTTCTTGAATCACTTTGTAATGTTTATACTATCACATTCATTCATGCATTCATTCAGACTAATTGGAAAGAAGATAAATCTGAGTTAGTTTGAAATGAAAAAAATAATAGAACAATCTTAGGAACTTGTATGTCTATCACTTTTTTTTTTTTAACGTTTATTTATTTTTGAGACAGAGAGAGACAGAGCATGAATGGGGGAGGGTCACAGAGAGAGGGAGACACAGAATCTGAAACAGGCTCCAGGCTCTGAGCTGTCAGCACAGAGCCCGACGCGGGGCTCGAACTCACAGACCGCGAGATCATGACCTGAGCCGAAGTCGGACGCTTAACCAACCGAGCCACCCAGGCGCCCCTGTCTATCACTTTAAACTGCACATTATCAGTAAAAATTGGGCTAGCCAGAGAAATCCAAGAACAAATCCTTCGGAAGAAGCTTTAAGTAATGAACACGCATCACCCGGGATAAATATGTTCTTTGTACGCAAACGGACCAAGCTTCTTAAACATGTTTTTTTCTGCATTACCCCTTGCAACACTGTTTGGTGTGTGTATTTTTTTGTATGCAGGGTGGAGGAGTGGTTAATTAAGGGAGCAACCAGGGGCACCTGAGTGGCTCAGTGGGTTAAGTGTCAGACTTCGGCTCAGGTTGTGATCTTCCAGTGGCAAGTGCACTGGAGCCCTGCCCTGGGCTTCCCTGGCAGCTCAGAACCTGCTTCAGGTTCTGTCTCCCTCTCACTCTGCCCCTTCCCCGCTTGCTCACACACACACACACTCTCTCTCTCAAAAATAAATAAAACATTTAAAACAGGAGAGCAACTAAAGGAAACTTAAGTACATTAACATGGTACCAACTTTTCAAATTGGTTTAGTTTTAGTTTAGTTTAGTTTAGTTTTCAGTTTGGTTTCCTAACAATTCAATTATCAGGAATCTTGGTATTTAGGGAAATCCTATTTGTTACTCTTTCCCTAAAACAAGAACACATCAATAATCAAATAACTACTCCCTAATTATCTCTTGTGTAAATATGGATTTACATATCTGAAGTTTGGCTAATATATCGCATACTTTTCTGCCTTGGTTCCCCTTAGTTGTATTATTTTTAAAAGTATTCACATCTCTCATAACAAAAATTTCCAGGTAAACTCTTGTTTTTATGCTCCCTGAGCAAGACGCTTCCCTCTCCCCACCCCCCACACACCTCAAACGAATATACCAAACCTCACTTTATGTTTTATCCAAACTTGCCTTTTTTTTTTCTTACAGAGCTTTTAGGAAAAGGTGTGAGCAGGATTCATTCTTCCCTCTCTGAATTCCATTCCCAAGGTTGATAAATTAAAGCTGAACCAGGTCATTCTTATGTGAAAAGTACTTTCCTTTCTTTCGGTGTCCTGGATTTGCTGAAGATCACGATGGCGACAGAAGGGAGAACATGTCACAATCGGCCACCAAGGCAGTTTCTTATCCATTGATTTGTGAAAGCTACTCCTTTCCAGTAGCATACTTCATTTTTTTTTTAGTGTTTGTTTATTTTTGAGAGAGAGAGAGAGAGGATGTGGGGGAGGGACTGACAGAGAAGGAGACAAAATCTGAAGCAGGCTCCGAGCTGTCAGCACAAAGCCCAAAGTGGGGCTTGAACCCACGAATCGTGAGATCATGACCTGAGCCAAAATCAAGAGTCTGAAGCTGAAATGACTGAGCCACCCAGGCGTCCCAACATACTTCACTTGCATCCATATTATGGCCTGCATTTTTCCAGAGGCTGAGTAAGCAAAAGACCCATCATTTCTAATTATACAGTTTGATTACTTCAAAGAACATTTTGGGTGCCATTTAGATGATGAGGAAATGATCCCTTTACTATTTGTTAACATTTCCTCTACTGTGATGAAATTGTTGAGATCATGTTGGAGACCACCTCAATGCATGGAGAGTCTTGAGTTGGGGACCTAAAATGGCCCATGCTTTCCTTTGGTCAGGAAGTCTTCCTCGAAAAAGATGTCCCCGGGATTAAGAGATCCTAGAAGTAGGAGAAACTTGAAAGATCAGCTGAGCCAGAACACTTTCAAAGCCTTGCAACGGAAGAGGAAAAGGAGGCTCCAAGCAGAGGCGGGCTGGTGTGGGAGGAAGCAGGGCGCAGGTGCTGGTGATCAGAGGCACTGAGTGCTGCCTTACCTACCCCATTATCACCAGGATTCCAACTGGTGGGGCTCTGGCTGGCAGTCACTTCTGGATAGGTTGTTGTGTTCAGCCTCTAGCTGGAAATGTCACTGGGCTTCAAAGTGGGCTGGCATAGCCTTCTGTCTTTGTCTAGGCTAGTTATCGTGTTTGAGAGTCAAAACACCCACACCTACTTGATTGTCCTGCAATTGAGAAAGGAAGGTGTGTACCCCCATCCACAGTCTCCTTTCAAAAAGGCAGCTTGGGGCCTTGCAGTAGGAGTGGACCCTGGACTCCGACAGCCCTGGTTCCAATCCTGGCTCTGCCACGTGTAGTGGCTGAATGAATGATCTAGGGCAAATTATTTGACTCCTCTGACCCTTTTCTCATTTGGAAAATTGTAATAACAATCCTTGCCAACACGCAGGCTTTTAATAAAAAGTCAGAACACATGACTTTTAAGCTCACCTGACAATTTCCTTTCCTCCCTTCACTTAAAAATACAATTCTTTCAATAGTATGGAGAGTGAGAAGGGCTCCCATTCAGAGGGACGGCAGGAGAAAAATTTGTAGCCTATGCAGGCCAATGGTTGTGTGCACAAGGGCAGTTCAAGAAGACAACATTAATCACAAGCAACTATAAATGTGAGTCATATAATGCACCCTCCCCACCTTTACAAAATGAAATCTCAGACCTTCCAGAGCTTGGGACCTCTCAGTGCATCTTTCCGGCTTCACTTCAAATATCTACATGGCCATCTGTCAGCATTAAAACTGAGAGTGAATTGGAGGGGAGGAGCCAAGATGGCGGAACAGCATGGACGCCTTTAGTGTGCCTCGCGACCATGAAATACAGCCAGACTAACACTAAACCATCCTGCACACCTAGAAAACTGAGGATTAACACAACAACCTGCACAACCTGAACCACAGAATTCAGCAGGTACGCGGCGCAGAGCAGTGAACTGGGGGAGGGAAAAGCCGAGGAGGGCAGGGAGCCGCTTTTGTGTGTGGAGAGGACGGAGACGGGCGGGGGCGGGGAATACGGGAAAAGCACCCCCGCCAAAAGCAGCTGGAGAGAAAGTGGCAAAGGG
Source organism: Neofelis nebulosa (assembly GCF_028018385.1). Taxonomy (NCBI): domain Eukaryota; kingdom Metazoa; phylum Chordata; class Mammalia; order Carnivora; family Felidae; genus Neofelis; species Neofelis nebulosa. The sequence goes on from NC_080796.1 coordinate 31,219,346, forward strand.
GAAACAGCCGCAGGGAGTGAACTAAAAAGGGAGAAAAGAGAAAGGAGAGGGTTTACATTCCATTAAGACAGTAAACGGGGAGCGCAGAGTCTGAAACTCTGCAGCTCCATACCTGGCGGTGCTCTGGTGAGAAGAACGAATCCCCAGCAGCAGAGTGGAGTCCGGGGTTCTTCCGGCCACAAGGGGAGAGGCGGTTCCCCTGCTGGCAGGACACCTGGCTGTGTGGGTCCCCCAAAGGCAAGGCCCCAGTGGACCTGGGAGAACAACCACATTCGCTGGTGCTGGAACAACATCGTTAAGGGTGAAGCCTGGTGCCAGATGTGTGTTGTGATTTGCCATAATCCCTGAAACGCTGCTGCTATACTATCTCACAAACTTTTTCTGGGGCGGGCTGGCACCCGGTCACAGTCTCTGGCCATTGACAGCAGCATGGTCCCACAAACATTCCTGGGTGCGGCTGGCACCCAGCCATTGCTTGGTGAGAACCTCCTGCGGAAGGGCAGAACGGGTCAAAGCTGCAGTCCCTCAGAAGTAAGGGGACGGGAAAAACAGCCGCATCTGAGACAAGACTGGGGAGGGTGGTGCTGCCTGGCACTTGATCACGGACTGTGTAGGAGCTGGGGGTGGATGGAAGCTGAAGACAAAGACGGGTGAGCGAATGCTGATCAGGGAGAACAGAATTCTCATACTAGAGACTGGCTAGCGGGGCGACGCCATTTTCATCACTACTGCGCATGCGGATATGCACCTACAAGCGCCATCTAGTGGAAAACGGAGTCATTACACTGAGCCCCACCCAACTGGGCCAACCTCACTCATCAAGAACACAAGTCTCACCACCTGCTTAGTTTATGGGCTCTAAAGCTCTTCATAGTTTGACTTCTAGGGGAAAATGAAGTAATTTCAATCGTATTTCAGTCTGTTCAATGGTCCATCTATTCAATTTTCTTTCTTTCTTTCTTTCTCTTTTTCTTTTTTTCTCTTTTTTGTTTCCTTTTCTTGAATACAGAAAGAGAAAAATTCATTTTTATTTTCCATTTTTATTGAAAATATTTTTATTTTTTCTACTATATTTTTTACTTTTGTGTAAATTTTTTCAAATTCTATTTTACTTCCATCATTTCATTTTAGTCTACTTCAGTGTATTCATTTTTTCAAATTTTCAATTTCCTTTTTTTTTCCTTTGTCCTTTTCTCTCTAATCTGTCAAGCCCCTTTCAACACCCAGACCAAAACACACCTAGGATCTAGCATCATTTATTTAATTTTGTGTGTGTGTGTTTTTTTTCAAAATTTTTTTACCTCATTAACTCCGTTTCTCCCTTCAAAATGACAAAACAAAGGAATTCACCCCAAAAGAAAGAGCAGGAAGAACCGACAGCCAGGGACTTAACCAACACAGATACAAGCAAGATGTCTGAACCAGAATTTAGAATCATGATAATAAGAATACTAGCTGGAGTCGAAAATAGATTAGAATCCCTTTCTGCGAAGATAAAAGAAGTAAAAGCTAGTCAATATGAAATAAAAATTGCTATAACTGAGCTGCAATCTTGAATGGAGGCTACGGTGGCATGGATGGATGATGCAGAACAGAGAATCAGTGATACAGATGACAAACTTATGGACAGTAATGAAACAGAAAAAAAGAAGGAAATTAAGGCAAAAGAACACGATTTAAGAATTACAGAAATCAGTGACTTATTAAAAAGGAACAACATCAGAATCATAGGGGTCCCAGATGAGGAAGGGAGAGAAATAGAGGTAGAAGGGTTATTTGAGCAAATCATAGCAGAAAACTTTCCTAACCTGGGGAAAGACACAGACATCAAAATTCAGGAAGCACAGAGGACTCCCATTAGATTCAACAAAAATTGACCATCAACAAGGCATATCATACTCAAATTCACAAAATACTCAGGCAAGGAGAGAATCATAAAAGCAGCAAGGGAAAAAAAGTCCTTAACCTACAAGGGAAGACAGATCATGTTTGTAGCAGACCTATCTACAGAAACTTGGCAGGCCAGAAAGGAGTGGCAGGATATGTTCAATGTGCTGAATCAGAAATATATGCAGCCAAGAATTCTTTATCCAGCCAGGCTGTCATTCAAGATAAAAGGAGAGATAAAAAGTTTCCCAAACAAAAATTAAAGGAGTTTGTGACCACTAAACCAGCCCTGCAAGAAATTAAAAAAAAAAAAAAGTTTTTTTAAATGTTTATTTATTATTGAGAGACAGAGAGAGAGCATGAGCAGGGGAGGGGCAGAGAGAGAGGGAGACACAGAATCCAAAGCAGGTTCCAGGCTCCGAGCTGTCAGCACAGAGCCAGACGTGGGGCTCAAACTCACAAACCACAAGATCATGACCTGAGCCAAAGTTGGACGCTTAAGCAGCCCTGTAAGAAATTTTAAGGGGGCTCTCTGAGGGGAGAAAAGAAGAAAACAAATAAATAAAGACCAAAAGCAACAAAGACGAGAAAGGACAAGAGAACACCACCAGAAACCCCAACTCTACAAACAACATAATGGCAATAAATTATATCTTTCAGTACTCACTCTAAACGTCAATGGACTAACTGCTCCAATCAAAAGACATAGGGTAACAGAATGGATAAGAAAACAAGATCCATCTATATGCTGTTTACAAGAGACCCACTTTAGACCTAAAGACACCTTCAGGGGATGGAGAACCATCTATGATCTTAATGGTCAACAAAAGAAAGCCAGAGTAGCCATACTTATATAAGACAATCTAGACTTTATTTTTTTTTTTTTAATTTTTTTTTTCAACGTTTTTTATTTATTTTTGGGACAGAGAGAGACAGAGCATGAACGGGGGAGGGGCAGAGAGAGGGAGACACAGAATTGGAAACAGGCTCCAGGCTCCGAGCTGTCAGCACAGAGCCCGACGCGGGGCTCGAACTCACGGACCGCGAGATCGTGACCTGGCTGAAGTCGGCCGCTTAACCGACTGCGCCACCCAGGCGCCCCAAGACAATCTAGACTTTAAATAAAGACTGTATCAAGAGATGAAGAAAGGCATTATATCATAATCAAGGGGTCTATCCACCAAGAAGACCTAACAATTGTAAACATTTATGAGCCAAATGTGAAGGCACCCAAATATATAAATCAATTAGTCACAAACATAAAGAAACTCATTGATAGTAATACCATAATAGTAGGGAACTTCAATGGACAGATCATCTAATCAAAAAATCCACAAGGAAACAATGGCTTTGAATGACACACTGGACCAGATGGACTTAACAAATATATTCAGAACATTTCATCCTAATACACATTCTTCTCCAGTGCACATGAAACGCTCTCTAGAATAGACCACATACTGGGACACAAATCAGCCCTCAACAAATACGAAAAGATCAAGATCATACCGTGCATATTTTCAGACCACAATGCTATGAAACTCGAAATCAACCCCAAGAAAAAATGTGGAAAGGTAACAAATACTTGGAGATTAAGAACATCCTAGTTAAGAATGAATGGGAAAAAAAAAAAAAAAAAAAGAATGGGCTAACCAAGAAGTTAAAGAGGAAATTAAAAAGTGCATGGAAGCCAATGAAAATGATAACACCACAACCCAAAACCTCTCGGATGCAGGAAAGGTGGTCATAAGAGGAAAGATATAGCAATCCAGGCCTTCCTAAAGAAGGAAGAAAGAGCTCAGATGCACAACCTAAAAATCCTCAAGGAGAGAGCAGACAAAAACCTCTTTGATCTTGGCCACAGCAACTTCTTATTCAACCCGTCTCCAGAGGCAAGGGAAACAAAAGCACAAATGAACTATTGGGACCTCATCAAAATAACATCTTCTGCACAGCAAAGGAAACAATCAGCCAAACTAAAAGGCAACCGATGGAATGGAAGAAGATATTTGCAAATACATATCAGATAAAGGGTTAGTATCCAAAATCTATAAAGAACTTATTAAACTCAACACCCAAAACACAAACAATCCAGTGAAGAAATGGGCAAAAGCCATGAATAGACACTTCTCCAAAGAAGACATCCAGATGGCCAACTGACACATAACAAAATGTTCAACATCACTCTTCATCAGGGAAATACAAACCAAAACCACAATGAGATACCACCTCACACCTGTCAGAAGGCTAACATGAACAACTCAGGCAATGACAGATGTTGGCCAGGATGTGGAGAGAGAGGATCTCTTTTGCATTGTTGGTGGGAATGCAAGCTGGTGCAGCCACTCTGGAAAACAGTATGGAGGTACCTCAAAAAATTAAAAATAGAACTACCCTACGACCCAGCAATTGCACTACTAGGTATTTATCCAAGGGATACAGGTGTGCTGTTTCGAAGGGACACATGCACTCCAATGTTTATAGCAGCACAATAGCCAAAGTATGGAAAGAGTCCAAATGTCCATCGATGGATGAATGGATAAAGAAGATGTGGTGTATATATATATATATATATATATATATATATATATATGTATACACACACAATAGAGTATTACTTGGCAATCAGAAAGAATGAAATCTTGGCATTTGCAACTACGTGGATGAAACTAGAGGGTATTATGCTAACCAAAATTAGTCAGAAAAAGACAAATATCATATGACTTTACTCATGAGGACTTTAAGACACAGAACAAATGAATGTAAGGGAAGGGAAGCAAAAATAGTATAAAAACAGGGAGAGGACAAAACAAAAGAGACTTTTAAATATCAAAAAGAAACAGAGTTACTGGAGGGGTTGTGGGAGGGGGGCTGGGCTAAATGGGTAAAGGGCATTAAGGAATCTATTCCTGAAATCATTGTTGCACTATATGCTAACTAATTTGGATGCAAATTTAAAAAAAAATTAAAAAAAAAAAACTGAGGGTGAGTTGGATGTGTTCATTAACTTGGTTGTGGTAATCATTTTGCAATGTATACAAATATCAAATCATGCTGTACACCTCAAATATACAGTTTTATTTGTTAATTATATCTCAATAAAGCTGAGGGGGGGAGACAGAGTGTATTTTTTATGGACTTCCAATGTTCTTTTTTTTTAATGTTTTTATTTTTGAGAGAGAGAGAGAGAGAGACAGAGTGGGGGAGGGGCAGAAAGAGAGGGAGACACAGAATCTGAAGCTGGCTCCAGGTTCTGAGCTGTCAGCAAGATCTCGATGTGGGGCTTGAACTCACAGACTGTGAGATCATGACCTGAGCCGAAGTCGGTCATCCAACCGACTGAGCTACCCAGGTGTCCCCAGACTTGCAATGTTCTATAGTGTCCTCTGTGCTTTTCTCTCTAGAGTGCATCTACTGAAATTTAAGAAATTTCCACACACACATATCGGTGTAGAGTAGCTCTCACTTACCATACTCTCCTCTCCTTCCCTGAGTCCCCTTTATTTTTCAATGTATATTTATTTTTGAGAAAGAGAAAGACTGCATGGAGGAGGAAGAGGGGCAGAGAGAGAGGGAGAGAATCCCAAGCAGGCTCTGCACTATCAGACCAAAGCCCGACATAGGGCTCCATCCCACGAACAGTGAGATCATAACCTGGGCTGAGATCAAGAGTCAGATGCTTGACAGACTGAGCCACCTAAGTACCCCTCTTTGAGTCCCCTTTAGATCCTCCTCTCTGACAGACAATTGCAAGTGAGGTGAGATCCTCCCTTCCTTTCATTTTCTCTTTTCCCAGGGCAGCTGGAGGCCCTGCTAACCCTAAAGAGACTATTGCTTGCATTTACTGAGACAGGGGCTAGTCTAGGGCAAATGCCACTAGACCTGGCCAAAGTGGGGGAAGCTCTATAGTCCCCCTAAGACAGTGTTTCCTCTTCCCCACAATTCCAAAGTCAGAGCCAGACACATCCATGTTTATCAGGTGCTAGTCATCCCAGGGACAGAAAACTATCTTCCTTTCACCAGATAATAAAGTGTCCTCCAGGCAGAAGAAATAAATCACGGAGCCAGCTCCTTTTGGTTCCTCTGGATGACAGCTTATTCATCCTTCCCTCTCCCCTGCCATTTCTGAACAGCTGTTTGAGAATCACACTGCCCCGGTGGAGATAGCTCTCTCTATCTCCCAAGCAAGACCCCTTGCTTATCTGCACCTTAAAGTAGGATTGACCCATGTGATAGTAAGTGTTACAGCAGAGGTGGACACAAACGTCAGGGGCCCTCTGTGTCCCAGTCACCATAAGTCACGACAGGAGCACTCAAAGGGTGTTCTGTCTTAAATGTTACCTTTAGAACCAAAACTTAGTCTCTCACTTCACCCCAGTGCCTTTTTCCATGATGAGTCATAACAACTCAGCCAGACTTTTAAGTGCAAGAATAACTTTACTACAATATGGGAGCATCAAGCCAAGACTATCCACAGAATGCCAGATTTACCCAGTATAGAGACTGAATCCACTCTGCTCCTCAGTCCCACTGCCAGGCTGCACACACTACACCGCTCAGAAGACTATGGCTGAGAAAGAAGAAAGAGGCACCCTCTAATCTCGAAAAAGGCAAGAATTTTTATGACTAGGCTCTATAGCCTTTGTGTTCAGATTTAAAAATAGCGTGTCTATTCTCCTCGATGGTCTGAAATCCTCAAATCCCCCTCATTCTTTTTTTAAAGTTTTTTTAATTAAAACAATTTTTTTAATGTTTATTTATTTTTGAGAGGGAGAGAGACAGAGTGTGAGTGGGGGAGGGGGAGAGAGAGAGGGAGCAGACTCCAGGCTCTGAGCTGTCAGCATGGAGCTCGATGCGGGGCTCAAACTCTCAGACTGTGAGGTCATGACCTGAGCCGAAGTCAGACACCCAACTGACTGAGCCACCAGGTGCCCCCTAAGTTTATTTATTTATTTTGAGAGAGAGAGAGTGTGTGAGTGAGTTGGGGAGGGGCAGAGAGAGAGAGAAAGAGAGAGAGAGAGAGAGAGAGAGAGAGCAAGAGAATTCCAAGCAGGCTCTGCGTTGTTTGCATAGAGCCTGACACAGGGCTTAAACCCATAAACCATGAGATCATGACCTGAGCCCAAATCAGATGTTTAAGCGACTGAGCCACCCAGGTGCCCCAAATCTCCCTCATTCTTAAGCTAAACTAATTTCTGTAGCCAGCAACCTGGAGGTTCTGATCTGGACACTTACTGGTTATGAACTTGAGGAAGGCACTTAAACTTCCGGAACCTTGTTTTCTTTCCTCATATGAAAAATTCAGAAAAGGGCCTGCAAATGCTTAGCTCACAGAATCATTCCAGGATCCAATAGAATAACATATGTGTGTACGCTAAATGGTTCCACACATGTAAGTAATTTTTGGGTCAAGTTCTTAATAATAAAAAATGTATTAATCACAACTGTACTCATTCCCTTGTAGAACCCTGGGGTCCCCTGTGCATCTTTCTCTTTTCCCAGTCATTACCCATCATTCTGCTTGATGCATCCTTCCCACATTCTCCCTTCCCCTGCTCATGAAACACGCATGCACAAAACCTATAATTCTTTCACCCATTATTCTAACTCCTGTCAATCAGTTTCTTTTTCATTGCGTATTTACATTTCCCAAATAACTGCATTTACATATAATTTTCTCTTGCCCGCACAAAAAGAGGGTACAGCTAGATACAGCATTTAAGGGGGTGTGTCAGATTTCAACTCAGGAAACAGAAACAATTGTAGGTATTTTAAGCAGAAAGGGATTAAAAACAAGGATTTAAGGGCTTATGAAATTCACTGGAAGAGCTAAACAAAAGGAAGTTAGGGGCCCCCACTGGGGTCTAGAATGTAAGGGCACATCACAACAGCTGTAGTCCAGAGGTCAGCTGCCAAACCACCTCTCCACGCCCACGACTTCAGTGACTAAGATCTGGGGACTACTGGAATATGGGTTCCGGCTTCGGATGTCAACAATGTTGCTTAGCAGCAAGAGCAGTAGCAAGATGGCCTTAGTCTCACTTCTGCCTTCCAAACCTCAGACAAGGGCATTGCCCTGGTAGATTTAATTAGTATCCAGAAATCTAGTTGCAAAGGAGCCTGAGAAATGTCATTTCTGACTTTCTAGGGCCAAAAAGTTCAGGAGTGTACATACAGGGCTTTGGGCATGGATGCCTACTTCCATCTGATGATAATCTGCTCAAAGGAGTGACTTTACACTTTATGGAGTACACAACACTGTGATGACCTAAAAGAGAGCCTGTGGAAAGAGGGAAAGCAAAAGTGCACAGATCGTGTAGTTGCAGGCATTACCATCACCTGTTGGGATTTATTTGGGCCAGTCTATTTCTTAAAAACATGTAACTCAGAATAGGAATAAAAAAATCTCAGCCTACCCCCTACAAGAAATTGGAGTTCTAAATATTAACAAGATGTTCCTGGCTTCAATCAGATTGTTGAACTTGATATCTATAATATATATTTTCTTCTTATAGCAATGTTGGGGGCATAATTTTGCCAAGTTTGTCTACTGTGCTCTATAACAATCCTGCCCAGCCAAGTAGTGTGGATAGAGTTGGCCTCCTTCCTGTTTTCCTTCCCTTTCCAAGCCCAGTATGGGTAAATGACCCACGTTTGGCCAATTAGAATACTTCTCTTTTTAATCACAGTAATTGATCAGGGATGGGCACAAGACGAATGCAGGATAATGAGAGTCTTCCTTAAGAGTTTACTGGCATTCCTGGGAAGGATGTGCCCTCTTTCAAGGTGATTATGATCTGTAAGACAATGTCTTGATGGGGTGCCTGGGTGGCTCAATTGGTTAAATGTCCAACTCTTGGTTTGGGCTCAGGTCATGATCTCACAGTTTCGTGAGTTTGAGCCCCACAAATTCTCTCTCTCCCGCACTCTCTACCCCTCACTCAGTCTGTCTCTGTCTCTCTAAACATAATTAAATAAACTTAAAAAAAAACACAATGTAATTTGAGGCTGCCAGCAGCTACCTTGCTTTGATGGGGAGAGCGCCCATCTGAAAATAAAGCAATCACAAAAGAAAGTAGATTGAGAGATGGTAAGAGACAGAAATGGGGTCTTGATGATATTATTTGAACTATTGAATACAGCTTTGCCTAAAGCTAGATCTACCCTTTAGATTTTTGTTATATCTATGATATATTGTGATGTTTTGGTATCTTTAAACAACAACAAAAACAACAACAACTCTTCTCTTTCTGGGGAGAGGCTGTCTGTCCCAGAGGTAGTCAATTCTTAGAGATAGGAAAGGGCCCAACAAAGAGTATATGCAAACTACTTTGCAAACTTTGATATGCAAACTACTCCAGAACCAGACCTTCTCTACCTGACTCATGAACTCCAGGAGGCAAGATTCTCTGCCTTTATCATCCTAGGGCCAGGCACCAGGCAACTAGGTACCACCCTTGCAGCCCAAAGCCCTCCCAAATTATTCAAATTAGCCTATCCCGAACTGCTTACTCTGCTCTGCTTTGCCTTTTCTATGGAAGTAAATATCCATGGCCTAAGCTTTCACCTCATTCCTCTCTTCCACCTCCTGACTATCCTGGTGTTTTTCCCTGTGGCCCTTGCATGACAAGTCTCTGTCTCTTGTCTCTAGAACCTGTGAGAATATTAAACTTTGTTTTCCTGGGCCTCTCCTGTGTCTCCTCTTATTTATTTATTAACACTTTTTTTTTTAACATTTGTTTATTTTTGAGAGAGAGACAGAGACAGAGTGCAAGCAGGGAAAGGGGCAGAGAGAGAGGGAGACACATAATCTGAAGCAGGCTCCAGGCTCTGACCTGTCAGCACAGAGCCCAGCGCGGGGCTCGAACTTGCGGACCACAAGATCATGACCTGAGTCAAAGTCGGATGCTCAACAGACTAAGCCACCCAGGCAGCCCCTGTGTCTCCTCTAATACCCTACTTGGCTGACCATCTCATAAACAACTGTAAAGTAATTTCCTACTCACATAGATCAATAAAATCTCTTTGTCTTAAGCTAGTTTAAATAGGGTTTCTGTTATGGATTTCTGAAATAGTCCTGAGAAAAGCAAGCAATTTATAAAACCTAAAAACGTACCAGACCAACCTTGAGCCTCCTCAACCTCACCAACAAAAGGAATACAGGTGGTGAAGATTCAAACTAACAGGTCCAAGTGGTACAAATTTTTCTTATGTCTCTATTCTTCTGAAATCAGTTTAATTAGTGCTGGCAAGTTGTGAGAATAGCTCAGCTGTGCCACTGTTGTTTTCTAGATATCATAGGTTTGGGGGATCATGGGATTGAAATTCTAGGTTAGATCTGACTTAACCAAATTTTGAGGTAGTGACATCATGGGAAAGCATATTTTGTAGTTTAAGTTGCCTATCTTTTATTTAGCACTCCCTTGAGCCAAATGTTTTCCATCTGGGCGGCATAAAGGAGAGGCAGAGATATTCTCAGATGTCATTTCAGGGAATACTAGACTTTGTAATTATACTTCTAAGTCTGCTACAACTGATTTTTTCTATCTCCCACTTCTGCTCTTGGGAAAACTTTAAAAGTTGTGAGATCCTCAGTCTCAGGATGAAAATAGTGATTTATACTCTCCTCTCCCCGCCATCTGAAAGAAGCCATGGTGAATAAATTAGCAAATATCTGAGCTAGCTGAGGAAATTTATCTTTAATGGTATACAATGCTTATTGGTTATAAAAACCTGTGTACTTTTTCCCTTTTGCCTGTGGCACCAGCAGAATGGCCATGTTTGTGATTGACAACCAGACTTTAAATTTGGGAAAATTTGGGGCACCTGGGTGGCTCAGTAGGTTAAGCATCCGACTTCGGCTCTGATCTCACGCTCTGTGAGTTCGAGCCCCACATCAGGCTCTGTACTGACAGCTTGGAGCCTGGAACCTGCTTCAGATTCTGTGTCTCCTCTCTCTGCCCCTCCCCTGTTTGCACTCTGTCTCTGTCTCTCTCTCAAAAATGAATAAACGTTAAATTTTTTTTTTAATTTTGGAAACATTTTTCATTTGTGAAATATGATTTGAATGATTAGAGAAATTATAAGTCTGAGTGAGGTTTTGGGGATTTAGAGCTAGAGGAAGGAGAATTTTGATCTAGGGGCATTTTTCACCTCACAGATGTAAAAATGTTTGTGGAGAAGATGGGGAGGGTAATGACAGCCATTTTAGCTGTATCCCTGAAGACATTTATCTTGAAGAAAAGTGGAGAAAACAAAGGAGAGAGAATTATACAAACGCAGAGGAATGTAGAGCATCCCAAAGAGTCATGGTTCTCTCAGAACAATACTTTTACAGGGAAAATATAAGATATTCACTCTCTGACTTTATGTCAAGAACTAAAGAATTCACATCTAGGAGTGCCTGGGTGGCTCAGTAGGTTGAGTGTCTGACTCTTGATTTTGGCTCAGGTCATGATCTCACAGTTTCATGGGTTCAAGCCCCACATCGGGCTTTATGCTGGCAGCACGGAGCCTGCTTGGGATTCTCCCTCTCTCCCTGACCTTCCCTTGCTCACACTCTCTCTTTCTCAAAAATAAATAATAAATTAAAAACTTTAAAAAAAAAAGCAGAAGTCACATCTATGTGTGTGCCTTTTTGCTCTTCCTATAAAGGATGACCCCTAATACTACCTTGGAACCATTCATAAACATGGAATGTGATGTAAATGGATGATTAGTCTGGACTAGGTGAATAGGGAGAGAAGGGAGCATGCGTACCCACTTTGCTAAACTTTACATGTGTACATTTCAAATCAGACCCAATACACACTTATGCCTACCCATCAGAACAGATATTTTCAGCAAGGAGAGTTCTGGATTGGAATGTCTATCTTGACCTATTTGGAAACTGAACTGGCTAGAGCAGATTGCAAGATTTAGGTTGTAGGAGAGTGACTCTGGTTCCTTTTCAGCCTAAAACAATTACCCAGCTGTTGGAAAGTTGAAATATTGGACCAAATTATATTACCTAAGTTAAAATAAGCACTCCTGAGAATAGATCACTATATATATTAAGGTACATGTATTATGCAAGAGTTGACATTCCCATTTCTATATCTTATAAACCAGCCTTGGAATCTTCCCTGAAAATAAATTCATTGTTAGTATGTTTCTGGCTATTTGTTTTTATTGGTTAATATATACACTATTGGCACATTTCCAAAGCTATTACCCTCTGTGATCAGAACTTTCAGAAACCTCCTTGACAAAGCCATCCATAGAAACAACTAAACACTGAAAAACGATAGGTATTTTGTATGGAACAACTATAGAGTATGACCTAAAGATGACAGTATGCTTTTTAAAAAGTCAGTAAGTCACACATGGTGTTATTTGATCCATATTGCACCCCTGTAAAGTACACATGGCATGTTTTATAGTATTTCCAGTTGACAAAATAAAGTCAGCAATAAATGACTCGCCCAAAGCCAAACAATTAACAAATGGCAGAACCAGGATTTGCTCTGCATGTTTTAATTTATTTTTTATTTTTAAATTTTTACTTATTTATTTATTTTTAAGTAGACTCCATGCCCAACCTGGGGCTCGAACTCACTACCCTGAGATCAAGGGTCTCATGCTGTACTGATGGAGCCACCCAGGTACCCCTACCCATGTTTTTGTATTCCAATTCCAGAGCCTTCTTTGGGGATGCAGAAGTTAGATATAAGCATAAGGAAAATGACAAGAGACAATTAGACTCACAACCAATTAGGGGCACCTGGGTGGCTCAGTTGGTTAAGCGACCAACTTCAGCTCAGGTCATGATCTTGCAGTTTGTGAATTTAAGCCTAGCATCAGGCTCTGTGCTGACAGCTCAGAGCCTGGAGCCTACTTCAGATTCAGTGTCTCCCCCTCTCTGTACCCCTCCCCTGCTCATGCTCTGTGTCTCTCTCTCAATAATAAATGTTAAAAAAAAATCATAACCAATTAATCTAATCGATAGCATTTAAGCTATTACTTAAGACATAACCTACAAAATTGAAAACATTTATTGCATTGTATTGACACACTCCTGTTTCATTGTTACTCTCCAGGCACTGGGCCGGTGAAAAGATTTTTTTATCTTAATTCATCAGTAAATATTTACTGACCACTATTATGTGTGGAGATTCTGAGTTGGATATGTTTTCTTTCTTTTTACTAAAATTAAACTGTAGGGGCACCTGGGTGGCTCGGTTGATTAAGCATCTGACTCTTGGTTTGGGTTCAGGTTATGATCTTACAGTTCATGAGTTCAAGGCCCACATTGGGCTCCATGCTGACACTGCAGAGCCTGCCTGGGATTCTCTCTCCCTCTCTCTGTGCCCCTCCCCTGCTCATGCTCTCTCTCTCTTCCAAAAATAAATAAATGAACTTTAAAAAAAAAGCATGAAATTAAAAAAAATAAAATTAATAAAATCAACTTGTAGCATTGAGTGTCTAGTCATTCCAGCAGGCTAACACAGAATTTTGTTGTCTACTTTTTCTTTTCTCCTGGATAAAGAAGGGAAAACCTAAAGACGTGGTAGAGCACTTCTCAATCTGTTCTTCAAATCTCTGCTAAGAAGTCCCACTCTCTCATTTATCAAATAGGTATCACTTATTGATCATCTACTATATGCTACATAGTCTACATCCATTACCAGGAATCCTCAAATCTCGGTGGCTTGGTATCGTTATTCTCATTTTTAGGAATGTGGTTAGTATAGGGTAGCAGTGAAACACGATGAGATAGTAGCATTGGATCAAGAGCAGGGCCTTCAATCAAAAACTACTAGAGTTGGAATCTGGCTGCATACATACTCGTTGTCTGAACTTGGAAGAGTTGTTTCATTTCTATGTTCTCCCTTATGCTCATCTTTAAAATGGGGTAAATTACATGAACTTATTAGACTTATATGAACTCACAATCAGAGTTACTTTGAGTGTCAAATGAATTAACATCTGCAACCAGCTTATGGTGCCTGGGCTTCTTAGCGATACTCAAGGGACATTAGCTACTATTAATTTGGTGTGCCCCAGGGCTGAAGCTGATGGACTCCTTTCTCATTTAGATATCTGTTACTCCCTAGATGACCTCATTTAATCCTATGGTTTTAAATATTAAGCTATACCGATGACTCCAGAATTTGTATCTCCTGCCAAGCTGATACTTTTCCAGTGTAAGTTAGCTCATGTCACTTCCCCACTCAAAATCCTCCAGTAACTTCCTATCTCTGAAAAAATCAAAGCCCTAACCATAGCTATGAGGCCCTATCTATATGTCTGTTCTATTTTTCTGATCTGTCTCCTACCACTTTTCACTTTCTTTCTTTTCTTAAGCAATACAGGCATGCTTGCTGAACAATCCCAACCATTCCTGCTCCTTCAGGGTCTTTGTATTTGCTATTCTGCCGGGTATATTCTTCCCCAAATGACATATTCCTTCACTTGCTTCACATCCCTGCTCAAATACCATCTTAACAGAGATGCCATCCCTGACCACCTCATAGAAAGGAGGATTTTCCTTTCCTTTTCTACTTACCCTGCTTTATTCTTCATTGTATCTATTGCCATTATATTTATTCATTTTTTTTTATGGTGTGTTTTCCCCTCTAGAATGTGAGCTCTATTAAAGTAGGGACTTTGTTTTGTTCACAGTCCCTAAAACAAGTGCCTGGCACAGGGCAGACACTCCATAAATATTTATAGCTTAACTATAATTATGCTAATTGCCCAGCTAGTGTCAGAGTTTCATACCCAAGTCAGCTTCCCTTCAATATCTCTTGTTCTTTCTACTCCACTAATCTGCATCCCATGCCAGGAAAGATACTAACCCCATTATAAATGTACATCAACTTGTAGGACTTTTGTATCTGAACTAGAAATTTTGTGCACATTAGAGTTGATTTGCAATTCAGCATAATTTAGCAAATATTTACTGCACAAATATTTATGTGATCTTGGATAAGAAACAACGATCAACCAGTAATATAGGGTAGCAATTTATTCAAGAAATCTAGAAGCCTAGGAAAGGTAAATATTTGTACTTGTAGAACTCTAAATTCAGAATTATTATGGACACCTAAAATTAATACAATGTAGTATGTCAATTATACCTCAACTTTTTAAAAGGCCATTAAAAAATAAGAATTATTAGGTCTATCTATTGTATCACAATGGAACACTTAGTTATCCCCCAAAGTTTCTTTCCCCACTTTCTCAGTCTCAGCCCACTCCTTTGCTTACCCCAAACTTCTAGACATTTTCTTAGATTTCTCTTTTCCTCATCCCACACATCCAATCCATATGCAAGGACCATAAACTATCAACAAAACTTGTTGTTGTGAGACCATCTGCTTCTCACCAACTTCACCTTTATAAATCCTAGTCCAAGGACAACTCTACTTAGCCGAGGCCACCAGCAGAATTTCCTAAATGCTGGCCTTGCCATCCTACTTTTCAACTGCCAGCCAGAGTGATCGTATAAAAATGTAAATTACTCATCACTCCTCTGCTTAAAGTTTCAGTGGTTTCCTTTTCTCATTCCTAAGTTATTCCACTTAGAAAAGCATCCCAACCCTATCCTAGCCCCGAAGTCCCATTCGATTCTGTCCTGATCAACAGTCCAATCTTGTCTCCTAGCATTTTCCCCTTATTCATGAACTCTAGTCACACTGGCCTTCTTTCACATCTATGAGCACAAAAAGACCCTTCTTTGTCCCAAAATATATGTACTAACAGGTACTTGTCCTTTAGGCTGCAGTTTAAATTTCACCTGCCCAGGGAGGCCTTTCCTGACTCCTGGATTTGAAGTGGTCCCCACTCTTCCATTCACCCTTTGTTTTGTCAGAGTGAATGGCATTCACTTATTGTGCATTGCACAATTGGCATTTAATATTTTCCTCCTGGGGTGCCTGGGTGGCTCAGGCAGTTAAGCACACGACTTCGGTTCAGGTCATGATGTTGTTGTTCAGAGTTCGAGCCCTGTGTCAGGCTCTGTGCTGACAGCTCAGAACCTGGAGCCTGTTTCAGATTCTCTCTCTCTCTCTCTCTCTCTCTCTCTCTCTCTCCCTCTCTCCCCCTCCCCCACTCATGCTGTCTCTCTCTCAAAAACAAATAAACATGAAAAAAAAATTTTCCTCTTCTGTGTGTTGTCTATCTCCCTCCAGTAGGGTTACAGCGCCCCAAACATAGTGAGCACTCAAGAAACACTTGTTGGATGGGTAAATCTTTGTCTCAACTTTGGTGACTTATGTAAGATCACAGTAGTTTTCTAATACAACTTTAGTCACTCTGCCCCATCCATGTTTTCAGCATTGCTTCAACACGCCCCCCCCCCCAAAAAAGTCCATCATTCTAGGGGAAGGATTCAGGATTTCAGATTGAGTTCAACAGTTCAAAATCATCAGATAAAGGGAAAAAGAAAGACAGAAATCAGTATTCCTGACATGAACGATTGTCATTTCTCACTTAAAAATTTGAGGAAGAAAAAAAATCCCCAATTCTTAAGATCAAACACTTTTGGAGTTGGAAATGTTAGAGAAAGTAGATGTGGACAGAAAAAAATGTTAGCGTGTGGGAGGAAAAGTCGGAAGGAGGTAAGGAAAGAATACTCACCATGCTGTGAGTATTCATGGTTCTGGGCGTGGGTACCACGTCTTACCTGCAGAAACACTAGGGAAGAGCGTGATGGAGGGAGGTGGGTGGGGGCGAGGAAAGGGAGGGGCGGGAGACCAGGACCAGAGACCTGGAAAAGGACAACACAAAAAGAAAAGAGAAGGACGGAGAAGAGCAATACAAAAGCAGCTTCGGATCTGGCCGGAGCTGCAAGCGTTAAGGGGAGGCGGGGAGTGACGCGGTTTGCGTCTGGAGCGGCTCCTTGGAGTCCACAGCATCCACCGCCGGAGCCTCGCCTTCCTTTCTCCCTCTGCAGACATATCGAGACACAAAAAAAGAGGCGACCCCTGGACCAGCGCGAGGGACCCACCCGCAAGATGACGGAGACCACCAAGACCCACGTTATCTTGCTTGCCTGCGGCAGCTTCAATCCCATCACCAAAGGGCACATTCAGATGTTCGGTGAGTCCTCCCGCCCACCCCCGGAGGCTGCTTCCGCCTCTCTCCTTCCCCGGCACCTGTATTTTCCAGGGCGACCCAACAGTAAGGCGTGTGCCCCTCAGCGGGATGCGCCGGCTGATCCCTCTGGTGGGAGGTCAGCCCCTCTATTTCGGGCTCCTGGGAAGGGACGTAGACTGCGCTTCCCAGGCGTCACTTGCTCGGGCCAGACCCGGCACGCTGGGGGCCAAAGGGGTGGGGGAGGGGAGGGGCCCGAGGTGACTGGGTTTAGACCCGGTGGGAGATCGAGGTTCCAGAACTGGGGTGCGGTGGTGTGGTAGTTTGGTCACTTGGCGGGTGAGGATCGGGGTGGGGGCAGAGATTGGGACGCGGAGAAGGAAGGAGGGGGTTGGAGATAACGTGCTGTTTGTTTAGGATGGATGGAAAGCTCGCAGGAGTTAAATGATGTACATGCCTTGGAGACACAAACACACTGACACACAACACACCATTAGCAGGGCTGGGGCTTCAGGGAGATTAATTTAGGGTTTGGCTAATGGTTCAGGGCGGCCCAGGGGCGAATGTTTGAGGGTTGTGGACGTATATTGCCCGCGCGAGGTGGATGGCTGAGTGAAAGGGGTGGGGGCTCGTCAGCCAGGGCTTGGCTGCCGGGACCCACTGCCTAGGAAGGGGAGGGGGCGGGGCGGCCGCTGCGGGCAGCCCTTTTCGAGGCAGCGGGTGTTGATGGATCCGGGCCCAAGTTGGCTGAGGCTCTGCCCAGGGCGGCGATGGCACCCGGAAGGCTTGCGGCGTGCGAGTGTGTGTATGAGTGTGAGTGTGTGTGCGCGCGCAAGTTGGGGCGGGGGGAGCGCGCATCGTTGCGCGTTTGTTTCTTGGAGGTTTTGGGGCGTGGAGAGAAAGGGAGCGAGCAGGGGCTCCTGGCTGCTGCTTTGGGATTCAGCAGGGGCAAGGGAAATGTGGTCAGTGCCTGTTGGAGATCTCGGGCTACTGGTGGACGCGGCTTCGCTGCTGCTCCGGTAGGACCCAACGGCGCGGGGGCGTGCGCATTTAGACCCTGAGGGAGGGACGCGGAGGTCACTTTAAAAGCAGGCATAGAGTAGAGGTTAGAAGTTGGAGGTGCTTTTTCTCTGGCACTGAAGTAAACGAGAAGAGGAGAGAGAGTGGGCTGGAGATGGATGAGAGACGTGGGGGGGAGGCCCGAGCCAGCCTGCCAGCAAGGCGCTATCCAGAGGCGGCAGTGCTGAAGCGCAGGGCGAGCGGGAGCTGGCTTCGGGCACACGTGTTTACGCGAGTCGGATGATTGCGCGAGCCCTCGTCGGGCTGTTTAATGAAAGTCACATCATATTGGTAAAGAATGGGCGAGGTGGCTTTGGTTAAAAATACTCTGCTCTTAAACCTAAAAGGTGCGTTGAACTGGGCCCAATTATTTAAAACCTCATGAAAAGAATATAGAAAGACTATGAGCTGAGGGGAGACCAGGTATGCACATTGATGGGATCCAAGGAGGGAGACTGGGAGATAGCCATCCCTTCCTCACCATCCCTTCAGCTTTTAAAAGTGTTTTATTAGGAGCTAATGCTAACTTACTTGTTAAGTAAAGACTTTTGTTTAAGCATCAGAATAGACCAGAGCATCTCCTCATTCTTCTAAGGGAATACCGGTGCCCTGGGAACACTGTAGTTTCGCTGGTGCTTTTATCCCTGTCCTGCCTTTCTTCTCTGTCCATATTTCCTCTAGCCATTTTATGCCACTGTACTTTGTTCCTCTCTGTTGCCCAGGCGGGTTTGGTTGTGCTTTCCTCTAGAATTCCTTGGCTCTAGAAAACTTTAGTGAGCCAGCCAGTACTCTGCCTTTTTTCCTGGGGTTAAAGTAGTTAATTCCACTTGTTTTGGGTTGTAGGATGGGCAGATTTAACTTGAGAACCTAGTATTCCGTCTTACAGCTGAAAAGAGTTTGGTAACAGTGATAAAGGCTTTTGTTAAGTCCATGCTGACCTGCCAATTCTCCATGAGTTTAGAGGATAGAATATGTGGAAATAGGCATGGATTACAGCAAAGAGGTTTAGATATAGAATAGGTGAAAGGAGACTTTCTGACAGGGGTAACTATTTGCTTGATATTGGAACTGAGGGATAAGAGAGAGAATATCTGTCAACAAAGCCTTATGAGTGTCCATTAGTTATGCATAATCTGAAGAGCAACATGGAAAGAGGATATGGTATGCTCACTGTGGCTATAAGGAGCTTATAACCTAATGGAGGATTTAGCACATATACATATGAAAGGAAACAAGAACAAGAACACAAAATACATATTAAACTATTCTTTGTGGACTCTCTCATGGGAATCTTTGAGCTCATGAAAAATTTTGTGATTTCTTTCTGTATATATGTGATATCACTTATTCCTAATAACAAAGTTACCAGAAAGGCATCCTGATCTCCATTTTATGAATAAGAAACTGATGTTCAGAGGGGAAGTGACTTTCTTAACTGGCTTAAGTGATATGGAGAGCGGGTGGCAGAGTTGAGACTTGAACCCCACATTCTTAATTCCTCTTGCAGAGACCTTTGCACTGTACCAAATGCAGGAACAAGTGCTCACTGATCTGACTGCATAATTCCATGAAGTCTATTTCCTTCAAACATATACTAACAGAGATTAGAATTAAATTGGACATCAACTAAATGAGATTCCTAAATATGCATTTTGAGAGCTTCCCACCATCTCTAAAGAAACCAGTTATCCATGAACTATTTTCTCCTTTCAAATAGCTTTTAAAATCTTCTCCACACATTACAGAAATAATTAATGCAATAAAATTGTCAAACTTTCTTTAAGGTGTCTGAAATCTGTAATAGAATTTTTTTTTTAAGATTTGAACAGGACTTTAAAATTAGACATCTTTATTAGAGCTCCCATGTTTTGAAATCTAATTGTTTACCAAAGAAAAAAGAGAAAGATTATAAACAAAAAGAGATGTGATGTTCAGAACTGAAAGCTCACTCTTAATCTCTGTAAAGTAGTACTTTTACAGTTCTCAATATTTGTAAAATATTTTAGAATGAGCTTTTCCTTTTATTTTGATGAATGGGAAGTTGTATTCCTAATTGTGGCTACAGAAACATATAGAAAAATTTAATATTTGTGATAGAAATAGTTGACACCTATATACTTAATTGTAAGTAAAATGTTTCCAGGGATAAGTAAATTTTTGGAAAAATCAATTCATAAACTAACAATGTTTTACTTCATGAGTCTGCCTTATTACATAAGAAACTAACATGACACTGGAAGGTTTTTTTTGTGTTTTTTAACTTTTAAAAAATGTTTATTTATTTATTTTGAGAGAGAGAGAGAGAGAGAGCATGAGACAGGGAATGGCCGAGAGAGAGAGGGAGAGAGAGAATCCCAATTAGGATCCATGCTGTCAAGCACAGAGCCTGATGTATGGTTTGAACTCAGGAATCATGAGATCATGACCTGAGCCAAAAATCAATAGTCAGATGCTTAACCTACTGAGCCACCCAGGTGCCTCTTAACTTTTTTTTTTTTTAATGTTGATTTATTTATTTTGAGAGAGAGGGAGCTCAAACAGGGGAGGGACAGAGAAACAGAGGGGGAGAGAGAGAATCCTAAGCAGGCTCCATGCTCTCAGTGCAGAGCCTAATGTGGGGCTTGATCTCACAAAGCATGAGATCATGACCTGAGCTGAAATCAAGTCAGACACTCAACGTGGAACCCCTAGAAGGTGTTTTTTTTTTTAAAAACACCTAAGATCTTAATTATTAATTATGTAGTGATTATATTTCAGTATAATTTCTTTGCATTTATATTGCTGTGTTTGTCAATATATTCATGCCTGGGAAATCAGATAATAAGTTTAAATAGAAAAATAAGAAAGGACTGATCAGAAAAGTTTTGCCATAAAAAATAAAGGAATTGAAACAATTAGAACAGAAGTGAATTCTGGTTTTTGATGATTGAAAAATAACTAGATTTTCCAGTTTTTCTACTTCAAAATATTTTTACTTTGAACAAGTGGGTCTTTTGAAAAGAGACATGATCCAATTCTGTTCCTTTTCAAGGGTAGTGAAGAGGGCTTTTTAATTATTGTAGAATTGGAAAAGCAGCCCCTATTGCTATAACTAGAAATCATAAGAAAAATGAATTTGAGTTGCTACTGATATAGATAACTGTCAGAAATCAAGAAACTGTTTAATATGCTCAAAATGGCTATAAAAAAAAAAGACCATTAAGCACAAAGTGGTGCTTTTTACTTTTGGCACCATTATCTTATTTGATTCTACTCTGCAAGTTAAACTGGATAATATTATCATCTCCCTTTTACAAATGAAAAAGCAGAGGTACAGGTGTAAGTCATTTGGTCGAGGTTATAAGCAAAAATCAAGATAAAACTAGTTTTCTGATATCTAGATTCTCTCTCTCATTCAAGATGCCTCTTTATTCCTTTAGTTGCAACAGCACCTATGAAAAGAAAGTCACCTAAATTTAGTTATTAACAAAGGGTTATGGGAACTTTGTGAATATTTTCCTTGGTAGTACAGGCAGCCAACAGAATATATTCAACAAAGATATCTGTTCCCAATATCTTATACTATAACAAGGAAAGGCTATTTCTTTTCTTAGTACCCTGTATTTTCCATGTAACTCTATCACTGGAACATTTTTTCCACCACTTTCTTACCTCCTTCCTCCCCACTCTCCTGTTACCACAACTAACACCTACTTATTCTTCAGATTTTACCTTCAGTGGTACCTCCTCAGGGAACCTCCACTGGCTTCTAAATTAAGTATGGTTACCCTGACGTTTGATCCCACATCACTTTATACTTTCCATGACATAACTCCCATCTCATTATGTTTAATGACTATTTTCCATCCAAGACCTTAAGCAATATTAGAACACAAACCATGCATGGTTTCATTATGGATTGATTTCCTTGTGCCTAGCATGGAGTAGGCTCTCCTAATAGTATAATTAATAAGAGTTACAAATAGCAAGTCTTTGCTCCATCATAGTTGTTGAGTAAATACAAAATAAATGAGTGTATAAAATCTTGTTCAGATAGAGGAATCAACCATGCACAAAGGCTGGGGTGGTAAGACAGAAAGCCATGACGTATTAGAACAAAGGAAAGTTTAGGATGGCTCAAGGAGAAGGGGAGTAAGAGGTAATACTGGAAAGACAGATGGAAGTCTAATTGATTATGAAAGCTTATTAAGTCATGTTAAGGAATTACAATTTTATCCCAGGGAATGAAAGAATATCACATGGTTTTTAAAGTAAAGGAATGTCATAATTGTATCTTTGAGGTTATGATTTAATTGAATTTTGAATAGATTAGTGTAAGGGTAAGAATGGAAATGTAGTGACCAGCTAGGCACCTATTTCAACAATACAGAGTTCAAGTAAGAGATGGTCACTTCACTCTGGTTAGTGGTACCTGGGATGGAAAGTAAGTGTATTTGAAAACATTTGATGGGTAAAAGGGATACTTATTTGGTGACTTGATGGGTGGTGGTGGCAAAGTAGACCAGGGTAACTCTCAGGTTTCTGTCCAAAGTACATGAATAAAGAACACTGGAAGAGGAGTTCATTTAGGGTTTATGGGGAAAGCGAAGATTCATACTGACTCTAAAATTTTGGAAATGTGCATTCTAATCCAGCACTGATGCAAAAGAAGGAAATACTGAAATTCAAAATGTCTTTTAGCTGGGACATCTGGATCTTCAAATAAAAGCTCCCAGTGGGTTCTAGTTGGGTTATTCAAAGTTCCTCATGTGAGAAAGATATTGAAATTCGTTAACATTATGGAAATAAAAAGATAAAAAAGGGTGTGTTGACTTTTTTAAAAGTATGAAATTGGAGAAAATCAAGGTCCTAAAGTTGATTCTTTTTTAATTTTGAGGTTGTAAAATTGGGAATAGTCAATGCAGTTCAAAAGACCATTCTAGAACTTGCCCACCACTGTGATGAAGGCTGTGATAGTATATTCAAATAGATTTGGGCATTCTAACTCATTGATGAGATAAAAGTCCACAATGGAAACTCATGGATCAATCATGGTTGTTTCACTGGCAGGAGCTGTGTCTGTTCATGACATGAGAATAAGGACTGAAAAAGAAAATTTAGACATTTTTGTTCACAAGAAGAGGTGGTTTGATTTACTTTATCCAGCTGAATTCATTAACTGAGCCTCATGTGGACACAAGCTAACTATGAAAGGCAAATATCCCATCTAGAATTCACCCCAAACCAAGGAATAAGATAAAACCAAGATGGTTGATGTTCTAACAATTTTGAAATGAAGTAATATTCATTTTCAGTTTTTCTTCCCTTTTTGTTTTACTTAGTTTTATTCTATATGTCTAAGCCTTTTATTCTAAGATATGCTTAGAACTATGAGAATTGCAGGTTCTATGCCTTTTAGGAAAAAGTACGAATTATTACTTGATACGAACATCCTTTAAAATGTTACGAATGTCAAGAGAAACATTTCTATACACATTTCTAATGTTAGACCAAGCCAAATGAACAACCTAAAAATGTGGAGGCAAACTAAGAAACATACCTGCTAAGCTTTAAGTTTGGACTCCTCTATTTCAGAGATATTCTCAGACATGAGAGGAAAATGCAAAACTAGATGGGTTATCTGCATTTTTGTTATTTTTCTACTGATAGGCAATAGTTGTGAGAGTAGTATATGGATGACTGGGAAAGAGAATGAAAACCCAGTTTTAAGTGTTTCCTTAAGGAGTACCTGGCTGACTCAATCAGTGGAGCATGTAGATCTTGATCTCAGGGTTGTAAATTTGAGCTCCACATTGGGTGTAGAGATTACTCAAAAATAAAATCAGTCTGTTAAGCGTCCGACTTAAGCTCAGGTCATGATCTTGCAGTCTGTGGGTTTGAGCCCTGCATAGGGTTCTGTGCTGACAGCTCAGAGCCTAGACCCTGCTTCAGATTCTGTGTCTTCCTCTCTCTCTGCCCCTCCCCTGCTTGTGCTCTGTCTCTATCTCTCAAGAATAAATAAACATTAAAAATTTTAAAAAAAACTTTTTAAAAAGAGTTTCTTTAAAAAATATTCAAGTGCAAATTTTATAATATCATTGTCCTTTCAGCCACAGATACAGTGTTCTGAATACAGTGATTGTTTAATCAATATTTAATGATACTATAAAATATACACTTTCTGGTAGAGTTCTTGTTCATTTTCTACAAGTTTTCAAATCATCTTGAATTGCTCAAAAAGATCCTAAGGAAGGGGTGCCTGGGTGGCTCACTTCAGCTCAGGTCATAATCTCACAGTTCTTAAGTTTGAGCCCCGTGTTGCTGATAGCTCGGAGCCTAGAGCCTGCTTCAGATTTTGTGTCTCCCTCTCTCTCTCTCTGCCCCTCCCCAGCTCATACTCTGTCTCTGTCTCTCTCTCAAAAATAAATAAACATTAAAAAAAAAAAGATCCTAAGGACCCAAAGGAATACATTAAATTTTTCAACACCACCTTTTTAAAACAATATTCAACTCACAAAATTTTGGTTAAGCAAGGCATTTAAAATAATCCTAACAACTTGATATAATAGCCTAAGAATTGGGATATAGGAATTTATTTTATAGAGAATTATATAACTTTATTTATGAATATGTTCCATATAAACGCAGCATTAGTTTATAAGGAAGAAAGTTTTCCATTGCCAGAGGTTTTCAAATCATAAGCATTCAATTGCATGAAACAAATTTACTGTTTTTGGATACAGTTTGGCAGATAGCCTCAGAATTATCTTAGCCCAAAAGATGTTATATGATATGACCAAGGCCATCCTCCTAACATTGGCATCCTCTCTCCATCTCTTGTACTGTACAATATATGACTATGAACTTTGAAACAAAGTCAAGTGTTTTAACCATTACTAGCATCATCATCTTCCACATTATCATTTTAATAATGGAGCTACCTTCTTTGAGCTTCTTTCAATTCTACTACCATTAGGGGCGCCTGGGTGACTCTGTTGGTTGAGCAGCCGACTTCGGCTCAGGTCATGATCTCGCGGTCTGTGAGTTCAAGCCCCACGTCGGGCTCTGTGCTGACAGCTCAGAGCCTGGAACCTGTTTCAGATTCTGTGTCTGCCTCTCTCTGATCCTCCCCCGTTCATGCTCTCTCTCTGTCTCAAAAACAAATAAACATTTAAAAAAAAAATAAATTCTACTACCATTAAACTGTTTTCCATTAAAGTTATTGCACAGTTCTCTTTAGTTCAGAACAAATGAGACATTCATGAACATTCTTGTAATTCTGGAGATAAAGGGGTAAGAGGAAGAAGTAGAAAAGAGCAAGACAAAGAGGCTAACCCATGGAAGTGGTGGCAGCTTAAATAGCACTCTTTTTTTCTACTTTCTTCTGCATCAGGTTACCTCCACAGTGGTAGCCATGCTGCTACATGTTGACCTCATTTCATATTTACCAAACAGTAGGAGGGTGAGTGAAGCATAACCCCCAGATAAGACTAAATGCATATGGTTTTGCTCTTGTTCCAGTTGGTTAGGTCAAAAACCTTGGACTTTCTTGATCTATCTCTCTGCACACCACATCCATGTCTACAAATGATTTTGGATCTCTCTGTCTTCAAAATACAAGTAGGGCCAACCACTTTTCCACATCCACAACCCTGGTATAAGCCACTGGTCTCCTTTACCTGCATTATTTCAATAGCTTTTTAACTGATCTCCCTGCTTTCACCCTTGGCCCCAATACTCAATCCTCAACAAAAATAGCCAAAGCAATCCTTTCAAAATGTAAACCAGATCTAAGTCAGATCATGTTGCTCCTTTGCTCAAAATTCTCCCATGGCTCTCTTTCTCATTCAAGGTTAATGTCATTAAAATGATCTACAAGGTCTCCATAATTTGCCACCTTTCCTCCTCACTGCCCCCTCTGCCATAACACAGCTCTTTACACCTAGTTCTTATCCAACCATAATGACCTCCTTGCTTCGACCTTATAGTCTTTGTACTGAGTGTACTCTCTGCCTGTAATATGCTTCCCCCACATATCCCTATGTCTAATTCACTCTCCTTCTCAAAGTTTTTTTTTAAATTTTTTTTTAATGTTTATTTATTTTTGAGGGAGATAGAGACAGAATGCAAGTCGGTTAGGGGCAGAGAGAGAGGGAGACAGAATCCGAAGCAGGCTTCAGGCTCTGAGCCATCAGCACAGAGCCCCATGTGGGGCTCGAACCCACAGAGCTGCGAGATCATGACCTGAGCTGAAGTCAGGCACTCAACCAACTGAGTCACCCAGGTGCCCCTCAAAGTTTTTGCCCAAATGTAACTTTCTCATTGTCTGCTTGGCAGATCCTATTCCTCTGATCATATAATTTAAAATTATATTTTAAATTATAAAAAAGTATAAATTATAAAAATTTAAATTATAAATGTAATAATATTTACATTTAAATTATAAAAATTTAAATTATAATTTAAAATAATTGCAGCTCACACCCTCCCAGTCCCCCTTATTCTCTCTTTTTCCCTTACCTCTTATCACCATTTAACAAATCATGTTATTTCCTTTCTTGTCACATTTATTATTTAATGTCCCCAGCTAGAATGTGAGCTTTTCGTGGGCAGGGATCTTGGTTTACTCTGCTTACTAATGTGTCTCAGGCTCCTAGAAGAGTTCCTGACACATTGTAGATGCTCAATAAAAGTCTGTCAAAGGGGTGAATGAATGAAGTGTTATAATTACCTACCACCCTCACCTCAAGCCTATATTCTTTTTGTGGCAGGAAGGGCAAAGAGCCTTGAGAGGAGTCAGTGGCGGTTGATTCAACAAAGGTTTATTGAGTTATGAAGGTGCCTCAGGCACCATGCTAGGCCTCAAGGACGTGACAGTTAAAGGCACTCTTCCCCATGCCCCTGGGAGGAGACAAGCTAAACATAGCACTTCAAGTCATAAGTGCCACAAAAGAGGTAGAGTGGGAACATAGAGGGAGAAGACATGGTGTGAAGGCCATCAGAGCAGGTATTAGTGAGAGTGAACTTGAAAGTAGGAGCTGCCCAGTGGACAGAATGTAGGATGGCATTCTGGGCTGAGACCGGGGTATGTGTAAAAGGCCTGTAACAGCATGACACATTGAGGGATCTCCAAGGAGCTTGCTAGATAACTGGGTGTCGGTGGGGACAAGGAAGGGCAGAAGATGAGATAGCCAGAAAACAGGGTTGAGTGAAGAGGGGAGGGAGCAGTTTCAAAGAATTCAGGCTTTACCCACCACTGTCAGTGAGCCCCTGAAGGTTGATGGGCAAGGGCATACATTTCAGATGTGAGGCCTTGCATCCCAAATGTCAGTGTCCCTGTCACTGTGATTTTATCTAAATATCTTTAAGTTATTTCTGTATTACTCTTTGAAAGAAGGAAGTCTTTTCCTTTAAAAAAAAAAAAGATTTTATTTGTTTATTATTTTCCTAAATGGAACCATTGTCTATCACACAAGCCATATCTACTAAAAGAATACATTAAGTGAAAAATAATACTACGGTACAGCCCACCTAAACAACCAACCTCTTCCCTGATTGGAAGTTGTCCTCACCTATGTTCTAAACGTATGCCTTCTGTACATCAATAGGATGGCCCCTCATTGTTCAAATACTCTCAGATTTGGTGAACTTGATTCACCCTAGTTTGATTGTCCATAATTTGGTAGAATTTTAGATCACATGTTTTCTCTCTTTTCCATAGGCTTAATTGTCAGGAGAGTAAAGACCATAGAGATCCTTTTGACGCTTGTTTTTAGCTCTCATCCTTTTAGGAGGTCTTGAAGAAGTATATTTATGCTCTTGCTATAAAACTATGAGTTTCCATGACTTTGAAATTTAGTGTTCTATCATTTTAAATCCTCAAGTAAGTGACATTCCAGTGGGGGGCTGGGCTCGGAATGCTTTATTCTTCAACATTTCCCAACCCTTCATCTTGGTACCAACAGAGAGGCAGAATACTCATTCCATGCAGCAGTGAGATTAAAATACATCAATAACTATTCATATTTCTTTTGAAATATTTATGTGCTGATAAATATTTAGCAGAGTGTGGTTTGTCACATGAACTACGAGATCTGTAGGCAAATGTTTTTTGTTGTTGTTAAGTTAGAGACTGCTACCCATTATAAATTAAGGAAGACAACAAAATATTATACATATAAATTTAAGCCATAATTGCTTCACTTACCAGGAACCAATCTGGCTAAGCACAGTTTAAATTTACTTGTGATGCCCTGGGAATCAAAGTTTATAGATAATATGTGATTTTTCCATGCTGTGAATAGTGTTGATAAAGAAGGGATAAATGTCTTAGTTTTTCCTATTGCTTCATTATTTCTCTATATATGGATATTAATAAACTGAATTGGTATTGGGGCGCCTGGGTGGCTCAGTCGGTTAAGCGTCCGACTTCGGCTCAGGTCACGATCTCATGGTCCGTGAGTTCGAGCCCCGCGTCGGGCTCTGGGCTGATGGCTCGGAGCCTGGAGCCTGCTTCCGATTCTGTGTCTCCCTCTCTCTCTGCCCCTTCCCCGTTCATGCTCTGTCTCTCTCTGTCTCAAAAATAAAATAAACGTTAAAAAAAGAAAAATTAAAAAAAAAAAAAAAACTGAATTGGTATTGATTAGGGAATATACTTAGTCTCCTTTAGCCTTTGTTTTCTCATGTGTAAATAGAGTGATTGATATAACCCAGGGTCAGCAAACTATAGCTTGCTGGCCACATGTGGCTTCCAAGCCAAGAATGGTTTTTATATTTTTAACTGGTTGGGGAAAAAAAAGGAAAAAGAGAATATTTTGTGACACATGAGAATTTTATGAAATACAAATTTTAGTATTTATAAATAAAATGTTATTGGCATACAGCCATACTCAGCAGCGGATGTGAGCAATTGTGGTAGAAACCTTATGAACTATAATGCCTAACCTGTTTACTATCTGGCCATTTACAGACGTTTGCCTATCCCTGATATAACCTACCTCTGGGGGTTGGAATGGGGAGTGAATCTAAAGGTTTCCAAAAATATAAAGTGTGTTGAAGTCCATTACCCAGAGGAACTCTTTAATGAACAATTTTCAGTCTAAACTAAATCACCAAAAAGACTTGTTTAAGCAGTAAATGCAGTTTCAATTTCATAATTGTAATTTTTCCAGCTGACTGAGTAAATGATCGTGTTCACAATGGGGATGATTTTCTGGTTTTCGGTTTACATTGGACATTGATTAGCCCCTCTGGCTGCTGTTGGGCATTTATCTGCCATTGAACATTAGATGTATTTTCCCAGAACATCCTTTTCCTGATTCACAGCTACCTCCTTCTTTAAATCTAATATCTTACATACTTTGTATTTGGGGATTTTAAAAGATTAGCACAACAGTTGCATCAGGCTTTTGCAGCCTGCTCTTGGAGTTACATCTCGTTTTTCTGCAGCATCTCACCTCTCTGTGAACTCTGATAGCACTTGGTTTGTACCTCTCTTATAGCACTTAGCACCTTGTGTTGTGGGGTGTAGCTATTTCTGTCCATGTTACATATTCTCTGTCTGATTTAGGCCCTTGCCAGGGTCATATGGCGTTCTGTATCTCCTGAGGTGCCTAGCACAGTGCTCTGGGCACATGGAAGTTTCTGTAAATATTTACCAAATAATTGAATGATTGAACTTTTAGGAGTATTTAGAATCCTAAACTGTTAGGAATATTTAGAATTCTCAAAGGTAAACTAGGTGATCAGAAATCAGACAAGAATTGGGGAATCGGCAAATACAGGAAAATAGAAATCAAGTATGACAGAGTCAGGCAATAGGACAAATCACAGAACACTCTTCAGAGACTTCAAAACTGAGATGACTGCTGTCCCAAGATGAGAAGTCTCATGTGTCCCAGAGTGGAATCCTATCCCAGAGTATAGCCTTTCCAGATATCCACAGAGGGAACCTACAAGTCATTTTGGGGAGCAATTAAGTAAATAACTTAGCAGGAGTGAAAACGTGGGGTCAAGGATGAAGGTGAATCCTACCACTGTCCCCTGGATTGCTTCAGTTAGATGCCTGGTACATCTAGGGATGGCTTCTCAGGGAGGTGGAGTAGGTTGGATGATGGCTGAGGAGTTGTTTTTTTTTTTTTTTTTTTTTTTTTTTCAACATTTTTTATTTATTTTTGGGACAGAGAGAGACAGAGCATGTACAGGGGAGGGGCAGAGAGAGGGAGACACAGAATCGGAAACAGGCTCCAGGCTCCGAGCCATCAGCCCAGAGCCTGACGCGGGGCTCGAACCCACGGACCGCGAGATCGTGACCTGGCTGAAGTCGGACGCTTAACCGACTGCGCCACCCAGGCGCCCCAGGAGTTGTTTTGTTTTTGTTTATTGACAGTTTGAAAAAGGTTTTATGCACAAGTCACCTGGCAAAGGAAACTCTGTACATTGTTTACTTCCAATAGGCAAAAGGAACAGAAAACCTGGTTTGTTGATTGCAAGTCTCCATCTTCGGAAATTGCAGAATCCCCATTTGAAGGAGATTTCAAAATCGTGCAAGATATTCTGTACTGAAATCCCCTTTAAAACATTTCCGCCAGTGTCTGTCCAAACTCCGTGTCAGATCTTCCTGGCCAGAGAAGGCAGTGTTGTCCAAAGCAGTCAAATGGCACTTGGCATGGTTTTACTTTCTTTCAAGATTGCTCCTTCCATTAGGCTGACATTGGCCTTCCTGAGACTTTCCTGTGTTGGAAGTTCTTTTCCTCGTTTTTTTCCCTTGAGATCCACAGAAGAGGTTTAATCTGTCTTCTTCTACTTGTGAGACATTGGAATGGCTGAAGACAGCTACTCTCCTCCCCAGGCCTCTCTTTAGGCCTAAAAAAAAACTCAAGTTCTTTCAGCAAGGCATCCATTACTGTTTCTAGTCTTTATAACACTCTGGCTCATCTTTCCGTTGTCTATATTCCTCGTTAAATGTTATGTCCCGTTCATGATGCTGCATTCTTTTTTTTTTTTAATGTTTTTATTTATTTTTGAGATAGAGAGAGACAGAGCATGAGCAGGGGAGGGGCAGAGAGGGGGGAGACACAGAATCTGAAGCAGGCTCCAGGCTCTGAGCTGTCAGCACAGAGCCCAACGCGGGGCTTGAACTCACGGACTGTGAGAACATGACCTGAGCTGAAGTCGGACACTTAACCGACTGAGCCTCCCAGGCACCCCTCATGATGCTGCATTCTAATGTGGCCTGGTGTGTGTGTGATGTCTTATCTATTATTGGACTTAACTTACTGGATGTTCCCTTTATTTATGGGGTTCTGTGGATCTCTTTCTAATTAAATCAGGTAAGACAAGCTATTGCTACCCGCATGCTATAATGTCCTGATAGTCTGAGTGATCAATCAATTTGGTGGACTAAGCTGTTGAACTAGTCCAATTTATTTAAAGATCTAGCTGGTTAAAACAAGAAAAAACCTGACTGGTATATTGTCAAGATGTGGTATCCTCTGGAACCTTGCAGGTCTGTGCACATGCCTAGCTATGTGAGATGTCAGCCATACACTGGGAATGACATGCTGCCTTTAGAATAAGAAACTTTAGGGGCGCCTGGGTGGCTCAGTCGGTTAAGCATACAACTTCAGCTCAGGTCAGGATCTCACAGTTGGTGGGTTCAAACCCTGAAGTGGGCTCTGTACTGGGAGCTCAGAGCTTGGAGCCTACTTTGGATTCTGCATCTCTCTCTCTCTCTCTCTGTCCCTCCTCCGCTCAAGCTCTCTGTCTCTCTCTCAAAATAAATAAATAATCATTTAAAAAAAAAAAAGAAACTTTTCAGGTTTCCAGACAGGGATGAGACTAGAAATCTCTGAATTCTTGAATTATCAAGTCTCTTGATATTTCATTGCAGGGTATGTTATTTTTTTAATGGGTTCTGTTGAGAGCTCCAAATAAGCTCTCATCCATGTTTAAGTCTTGCTTTGGGGACTGAACTCGGAACTTTCTTCCTATCTTGTCTAACTCTTCCTGTCATGGTTATGCTATTGGCGCTACCCTATTCCCAAGGTTCCCATAAGAGTGGCAGAAATGCTCTTGTTCCCAGCAATGGTGACTTTGTCCCAATAGAGGTGGGCAGTATCACATTTAAATTGGGCAGGTGGTGGGGCGCCTGGGTAGCCCAGTCGGTTAAGCGGCTGACTTCGGCTCAGGTCATGATCTCGCGTTCCTTGAGTTTGAGCCCCGCGTCAGGCTCTGTGCTGACAGCTCAGAGCCTGGAGCCTGTTTCAGATTCTGTGTCTCCCTCTCTCTGACCCTCGCCTGTTCATGCTCTGTCTCTCTCTGTCTCAAAAATAAACGTTAAAAAAAATTTTTTTTTAAATAAATTGGGCGGGTGGAATTTAAAAACAAATAACAAAAAAAAGTCATTTTTCTTATGGAAATTTCCAAACATGCAAAAGTAAACAATGAAGCAATGATACGCGGAACCCCAAAGTACCTGTCACCCAACTTCAATAATGATCAATTCTTTGCCCATCTTGAGTCATTGATACTCAGACACAATTCCCCACGTTTGCCCTATATTTTTTGAAGTAAATCCCGGACATCCTATTGTTTCAAGGTGAGAGCCTTTCACCTAGTACATAATTGCTTCTCTGTCTATGTGAGACCTCCGTTAACAGACCGGATCTTTCTCCTCCTTGCTTCATGTTTGTTTGCTTGACAGCTCGAGTTGCAGTTGGGAAAGTGGGGGGACAATGTTTAATTTCCATCTTTGAGCAGACATAATAATGCCTTCACCCCAATCAACAGTAAGTGACACTTTATCATTGGAATTGCCTTCACAGCAATCTTTCTCATGTGGGGCCTGGAAGGCTCCCCTCCAGAGTTGAACTCCCACCGGACACAATGGGCCATTCTTTCTTGACCTACAACATTCAGCTCCTTATCCCTTGTCATTCAAAGCCATGAATGTCTGTGTTAGAAGATGTTCTACATCAGCGAGCCCCAAACTGGGGCTCTGAAAACCAGAGCTTCTCATAAATCAGAAGAGGGATCTAGGAACTGTTTCCAGAAAATGTATACATTCACCCTCCATATGGCACAGGATATATAATATATATATATACATATATATATATATATATATATATATATATATATATATATATATATATATGGCACAGGCTAAGCATCAAGAGTTTCTGGGCTTTTACTTCTATTGTTATCAGTTCGGTGAGGTAAGCTCATGCTGATCAGGAGTCCTGCTTAGTGGTTATAGATGTCATTGGTGAACAACAACCAAAGAAAAGTGGGAATTTTTTTCTTCCATTTCTTCAGAGGAGGAGGAAAACAATAAAGTAAATTGTTTGGTGACAGTTTTGCTCCTGGTATAACATTTGAATTCTGAGCTTCCGTTTGGCCTAACTTTTACCCCTTGTAGGAAATTAAAATAAAATCCTTCTTATTGGTGCCTTAATCCTTCCCTTGTGCTGTTTTAAATCAACTTTTCAAAGTGTATTGTCATGCAGTTTTGTCACTATTTGCATTTAAATGTAGTGAATAAAGAACTCCCTGCAGAATCCTTGGGGAATGTTGTAGCCCAACATCCCAGTTTGCCCGGTAAATCTAGCAGCTGTGAATATTCATAAAAGAGGTTTGAAAGACTTCTCCATTGCGGGCTGCTCTGGTTTTGTTAAGATTGGTTCTTCATGGTTTCATGAGTGGCCTTGGAGCTCTGGCCATGGACAGGGAAGCTGGTAAGGACGTTTTCCGGAGTGGGGGCTCTCATCACCGTGGCCAGTTGGGTACTTTAACGATGTTTTTCTGGTTTTGCCTGCCTGCATGTGCTCCCATCCCCCACTGCAAGCAACCCACAGCCATTTACACACTTGCATTTCTTTTAGATGCAAATTGGTTTATTTCAGTCTATTGTGACCAAAAAAATTTTTTGGTTTGTTTGTTTAAAGAACTGTAGAAACACTTTGTGTTTGAAAAGGCTGGGAAGGTGAAAAGGAGTAAGAAATGAATGGCTTAGGAGAAATTGTTTTATCATCTGACAATGGCTTTGGGGTAAAGTCCGAGCTTTGGAAATTAAAAGGATGAAGAAGAGGAAAGAAAACCCAACTTGTCAATTAGGTGATCTCAGCCTCCTTTCCCCTTCCTTCTCCTTGAAGGAAACATACCCAGATGGTTCATGCCCAAAGGCCTTTGTGGGAAATGGAACCACAGATATTCTTCCTGCCCCGAGGAAGCAGGGAACGACTGTAGCCTGACCTCCTTAATACCATGGAATTTTTCTGGCCTATGTTGTGACCAACCCTGCTCATCCTCTCTGTTAGGGTCAGGCGTAAGGCAGGGTAAAGACAGGAGTCAGAGGCTAAAAAATTTTAGCAGTCAAAGGCTTTATTTGGGAGCTAAGGTCTCGGGCGAGGTTCCAGTCAAAGGCTTTATTTGGGAGCTAAGGTCTCGGGTGAGGTTCTGTGACTCAGGGAGACAGAGAGAGAGGAGTCAGGGAAGTCGCGCCCAGGTGTGGTGGGGTGGGGTTTTTAAGCTGCAGCAGTTCTGGGTTTAGGTCAGGGTGGGCCTTTTTCGCGTCAGGTTGTGCTGTCACTCGGTGATTGGTTGACCTCCAATTCGTTCTGGCAGCTACTACGGGCTTTTCGTTGGGTTGCGCTGGCAAGATGGCCGTCCCCTCTCCTGTGGTTCCAAGGACATCCTAACACTCTCCAATAAATAATCACCATAAATGAACATAAGCTAATGTTTATTGAGTACTTACTTTGTGCCAAGCACTTTTTTTTTAAAGGTTTGTGAATGTTTCTTCTTCTTTTTTTAATGTTTATTTTTGAGAGAGAGAATGCAAGCAGAGGAGGGACAGAGAGAGAGGGAGACAATCTGAGGCAGGCCCTTCACTGTCAGTGAAAAGCCCCACGTGGGGCTCGAACCCACTAACTGTGAGATCATGACCTGAGCCCAAGTTGGACGTTTAACCGACTGGCCCACCCAGGCTCCCCATGCCCCAGGAACTGTTTTCATGCTCTTCTGGTCTTACTTCATTTAGTCCTTACAACAATCCTATTAGCATTCCCATTTAGCTAGTGATCTAGCTAACTTGTGTTAGATAACTTGTGTCAAGTCACACAGCAAATGTGTAGAGGGCAGAAATGTAGACCCAGATGCTGTGATTCTGGTTATTTTAGCTCCTGCAAAATGCTGCCTTGATCATTTGCTGAGTGAGAAGGGATGCTGAGCACTGGATTCGGGGCTGTGACAATGCAGAAACAGGCTGGGCCTCCTCTGACACTTGTATCTACCAAGTGGGCCACTGCTAGGGATCCTGCCCAAAGCAGCCAAGTGTGGAAGGGCCAGAGGACTCTGTGGAGCTCCAAGGAGACCTGTGGACAAGTCCAGAGGGACAGAGAAGAGAGCTACAAGAAGGGCTCAGCCCAGAAGCAGGGGAAGATCGGGAGCAAATCAAGAAGGGCCCTGGGTGACAACCGTACACGGAGTGAAATAGCCATAGTCACCTTTCTGCTAACCTTTTTAAAAATGTTTATTTGTTTTTGAGAGAGATAGAGTGAGCAGAGGATGGGCAGAGAGAGGGAGACAAAGGATCTGAAGCAGGCTCCACGCTGTCAGTGCAGAGCCCAATTTGGGGCTCAAACTCATGAACCATGAGATCATGACCTGAGCCAAAACCAAGAGTCGGATGCTTAAGTGACTGAGCCCCCCCAGAAGCCCCCCCACCCCCTTTCTGCTAACTTTAAGGCACAGGGTCAAAGTGGACAGATGGAACTATAATATTCTCTCCTTTCACATTGTAGCTGGCAAGGGTGTCTACAACAAATTATTCAGTAACCTCCCTCCCCCGACACAGTAAAATGAGTGTATAATAGTCCCTACCCTACTGGGCTATTGTGGGCATTAAATAAAATAAAAGTGGATATATTGTCTTGTGTGACTGCCTGGCTTTCACTGTGGGCCCCAGTGCATTGTTTCACCCCTTGCAAAATCACAGATCTGGTCCCTAAGGACTGAGTGATGGAGACTTGACTCAATATTTTACAAAGAGATAGAAGGGGTTACAGTATAAATCACCAGTTTCTAAAATGTCGCACTCACGTCTACAGAAAGTTGGGTTCTTCCCCTGTGACAGCAGATCTGCCTCTCTTCCTCAAGCGGCTGCCCCCCACCAGCCCAAGTCCTTCCCACAAAATGCCCTCCTTTCCCCCTCACCTACCCCATGCTTAGCTTTCCTGGCTCAGCTCCCTCTCTGTCACACTCCCCACCTCTCTCAACCCCTCTGCCAGCCTGCCTACCCCACTTAGTAAGCAACAGCCCCTATATAGACTCTGCCCAGCTGTAGTTCTCCAAGCATGCCCCAGCCCCGTATGCAAAGACTATAGCCCATCCCGTCACATACAGAGTTTTTAGCAAAGGGGCCGGCCCACAGTAAGTGATGGACGAATGTGGGGAATACTTGCAATCGTTTCAGTGTCTGTCCCCTGACATCTTGCCTGGGCCAGCAGCATGCAGCCACCCCGGAGGTCTGCCTGCCAGTATAGTGGGGGATTTGGGAAATGACAGAAAGGCAAAGAGTGTGGGTGATTGACGTCAGTGGATGCTGTGAGCGGGCTGAGACCTCAAGAGAGGCCTGCAGAAGTATGGGCATTGCCGGTGAACATCCAGAAGTCACTGGGGAGGCAGCCTCCTGTCCAGCACAATTTGCTCTTCTCCTGTTTGTAATCACTGGTGGCTTACCTGTCAGCGAGAATAGAGTGAGTGCCGAAGGCATCCTGCCTGTTCCTGCTGGGCCGAGCGCCTCGTTTAGATGAGAGCCCTTGGTAGATCCTGCAGGGTAAGGATCTGTGCCCCTTGTCTCCTGCAGAACAGTCTGCTTTTGCTGCTGCTGGAAAGATCTAGGGCCAACAGTCAAGTGACTGCTCATCCTCTGTGAGGGCTGGCAAGAGAACCAGGATCTAGGTCCAGATTTTTGCACCTGTCCTCACCCCATCATCCACAGGAACTAATGATGACTTAAGGTAGACAGAGTCTCCATAGAATGGACCATAATCAGATTTGTAGTTGGAAGAGACTTCAGAGATCATGCAGTCGCTTATTGGATACTTTTCATGACAGAGAGCTCATTTCCAGTCTGTTTCATTGCTGGCAGCTTTATTTACTAGAAAGCTCTTCTGTCATGAGCAAAATCTGGGTTCTTATAACTTGGGGCTGTTTGTCCTAGTGTTGTCCTCTGAAACTGTCACCCAGGCTCTGTTTAGCTTTAAGACCACCCCAATTACCTAGCATCTAGAGTGGGACTCTTGCACATCTTTGTTATTCAAATGTATAATTTTACAGGGTCTCCATTCAACAGTTTGAAGCACTGTCCACCCTGCTGCCAGAGGAAGGATTTGTGGGTAACATGTTAATGAGTTATTGCTGGACATCCCTAACGTTAGCTCATCTGCTCTACTCTGCATTGACCTTTATCCCTTTCCCTTCATAGAGCTATCACCCCTGACGTATTTTAGGGGTCTTTAATTGTTTACTTGCTTATTGACATCTCTTCTCTAGGAATAGACACCCCATGAGAACATAACCTTCTCCTGGTCTGTACTTAGCCTGTACCATATGCCCAGTGTTTAGAATAGTGCTGGAACAGAGGAAGAACACAATATTTGTGGAATAAAATCAAGAGTAGATTAGGAGAGTGAAAGTCCCAGATCCTGTCAGTACTCATTTGAGCATTCCAGGCGGAGAGAACAGCAAGTGAAAAAGCCCTAATGTGAGTGCTTCTCTCAAATGCCCAAGAGAAAAATAAGGAAACCAATGTGCCTGGAGTGGGGAGAGACAGAGTGGTAGATGAGGCTAGAGAGATAATGGATGGCCTGATTGTATAGGACAGGTTGTTTCTTTATTTTTTTTTAAGCTTAATTATTTATTTTGAGAGAGCGAGAGAAGCAGAAAGGGACGGAGAGAGAGCGAGAAAGAGAGACTCCCAGGCAGGCTCTGTGCTGTCAGCGCGAGAGCCTGATGTGGGGCTCAAACTCACAACCTGTGAGATCACGACCTGAGTCAAAAGCAAGAGTTGGCTGCTTAACAGACTGAGCCACCCAGGCGCCCCCAACTTGTTTCTTTAAACACTGACTGGTAGTGGCAAGAGCCCTAATCCTGGACTCAGGGGACTTGCACTCATCGGCTGGGTGACCCTGAAGCTGATATTTAACTGCTCTGGGGCTTATCCTTCTCATGTGTAAAGTGGGATTGACACTCTCTGCCTTGTTCAATTTCAGAGTTGTCCTGAGGATGAAATACAATTATATGGGGCCAAGAATTCTGTAAACTGGAAAGCACTATATAAATAGGAGTTATTACTTTTATGATATTATGATTAAAGATGTGTAATCTTGATATAGCAAAAGTATATTTAGTTCGAGAATGAACTTATCTCCCCCTTGAGTTGAATTAATTTCTGGAGCAGTGAAGGATCATACAATTTCCAGAGATTGCTCTTTATGATTTTGAGCAACATCCTCATGACCAATACTTATTTAAACGCTCAGTATGTGTAAGCACTTGTCCAATTGCTGGAGATACATCAGAGAACAGAACAGATACAAATCCCAGTTTTAATGGCATTTGCAGTCTAGAAGAGGTAGAAAGACAATAAACAAAATAAATAATTATGTAGTGTGTTAGGTTTATAAGTGCCGCAGAGTGCAACGGAGGAAAAAAAGAGCATGATAGAGAAATAAAGAGGACCTGGGATGGGGGTTGCAATTTTATTTTATTTTTATTTATTATTAAGAATTTTTTTAAATGTTTATTCATTTTTGAGAAAGAGAGACACACACAGAGCATGAGCAGGGGAGGGGCAGAGAGAGACACAGGAGACACAGAAACCGAAACAGGCTCTAGGCTCTGAGCTGTTAGCACAGAGCCCGATTTAGGGCTCAAAGTCACAAACTATGAGATCATGACCTGAGCCAAAGTTGGACACTTAACTAACTGAGCCATCCAG
The DNA here is from genome assembly GCF_028018385.1 of Neofelis nebulosa. Taxonomy (NCBI): domain Eukaryota; kingdom Metazoa; phylum Chordata; class Mammalia; order Carnivora; family Felidae; genus Neofelis; species Neofelis nebulosa. Next base: position 31,258,353 of record NC_080796.1, read on the forward strand.
GTGCCCCATGGGGGTTGCAATTTTAGAGGGTGGTCAGACTTGAAGGAGGTGAGGGATTCAGCCATATGGGTATTGGGGTGAGAGCATTCCAGGCAGAGGGAACAGCAAGTGAAAAATCCTTAATGTGAGTGCTGCTCTCAAATGCCCAAGAGAAAAATAAGGAAACCAATGTGCCTGGAGTGGGGAGAAAGAGTGGTGGATGAGGCTAGAGAGATAATGGATGGCCTGATTATGTAGGGCCATGAAGGACTTTGTCAGAACTTTGGATTTTACTTCAAAGGAGAAGGGTAGCCATTTGAAGGTCTTGATGATGTTATATCATCTGACTTCCATTGACTTACTCTGACTGCAATGATAAGAATAAACCATCAGGGATGAGAATAGAAACAGGAAAACCAGTGATATAGCTACTACATGTAATCTAGAAAAGAAATGATGGTAGTTTGGATCAGGGAGGTAAAGGTGGGAAGAAGAGATAGGATTCTAGATGTAATTTGTAGGAAGCTCCAATAGGATTTACTATTAGCTCTGTTTTGGTGAGAAAAAAAGGAATCAAGGATGAGCAGAGGCATTTGGCATGAGCCACTGGAAGAATGGAATCACCATTTTTTGATGTGGGGTGACTGTGGGAAGAGCAGGCTTGGGAGGGAATATCAGGGGCTCAACCTTGGATATGTTACTTCTGAGAAGATGATTAGATATTCAAATGAAGATGTTGAGTAAGCATATACCAGCAGGAACCCAAAATACAAATAAATAAATAACTCAAAAGTCATCAGCCCATAGCTTATATTCGAAGCCACTAGACTGGCTGAGAATACTGAGGGAGTGAGTGTCCACAAGGCAGAGGTCAAGGACCAAGTGTTGTGGCACTGCAGTGTTTAGGGACTAGGGGCTGGGTGGGAGGGGTAGAGGGAAAGGAGCGACATTGACTTTGAAAGACAGCCAATGACGCTGTCTCGAGCATGCTATGAAGGCACACACACGAGTTGTGTCTTTCCACAATGTCAGCTTTATTCGATCATAAAGCAAGGTTAAAGCAGGTTCAGGATTCCAAACTCAATGACATTTCTACGTATTTAACTTTGCTTCATTCAAGTCACACAAAGCAAAGCACAATACAAAGTCACACAACCAACAAGATACAACAAGGGGCAGGAAGTTAACGAACCAAATGTGAGGTCAGTCCATGAGTGCACAGTTGAGATGAGGCCTTGGTCCAGGTCAGCTCTTGACATGTACAGCTTATTTTGTTCAAGCAGTGGAGAATCCCTTGTTATGTTCAGAGATCAATCAGGCAGAGCCTTCATTGGCAGTTGCCTTTTTTGATGCAATCAGACATGAAAGGGTCAGCGTCTGGAGAGTCTACCATTTGCTGCAAAAGTCCTCCTTTTTAAAGGAGTTTAATCAGCTGTGGGCTTCTGTAGGCTTCCTTTGTTTCTGCTGGTTATCAGTCCTGGGTGCCATCGGCCTGTGCTGGTCTCAGTGATCTCTGTTCTTAGCTACTATGCCCTTGGCTGCTTACATCGCTGCTTGACACAAGGGAATCCATCTTGCTCTCTACAGAGGCATAGGGAAATCAGGACACCGTGAGGTCCTGGAAGCCAAGTGAAGCTGATGCTTCAAGGTGGGGACAAGATCAACCACATTGAACATTGTTGAGAGGTCAACTAAGATGAGCTCTAGGAACTGACTGCTGGTGTCTCAAAGCAGAGGCCATCGAAGGCTTTGACAAGAGCAGATTTGCTGGAGTGGTGGGGGCAGAAGCTGGATGGAGTGAACATAAGAAAGAAAGAGGAGAGTAATTGGAGAGAGCAAATTTAGATGCTCTTTTGAGGAGTGTCACTCTAAAAGGAAGCAGAGAAAGAGCGAATGGCTGGAGGCAGCCATGCATCAAAAGAATTTTGTATTATTTTCATATTATTGTTTTTTGAGATGGGAGAAATAACATCATATCTGTATGCTGATGTGAGTCATCCAACGGATGTGGAAAAATGGATAACATGGGAAGAGAGGAGAGAATCTTGGAAGAAGGTTATTGATTAAGTAAGAGGGTTGGGTCAAGGCAAAATTGCCTGGTGGCACTGGTAGTTCACTCATAGGAGAAGAGAAATCAGAGAATATGGAGTCACACGCAGAAAGGAGGATAGATATGGTGGTGGAAGTGTGTGGAGGTTCTCTTCCGTGAGTTCCTCCTTTCTCGGTGAAATAGGGGGAAAGGTCATCAGGTGAGAGTGAGAATGAGGGGGTAGGTACTGGGGTTTGAAAAGAAGAAAAGAATGCAACAGGAGCAGGGACAGAGCATCACTGACGTGGTGCAGGTGTTTCTTTAAGGGCTTTGGTGCCGCACTCATGTGAGAGAGCCTCAGTGCTGCTGTGCCACAGAATACTAGTCATCCCTATCCCTCCTCTAAGATTTCTTGGTCAGGTTTTTATTAATTTTTAAGCATAACTTTTGAAATTAGGACTCACTTGTGGGGACCCTTGGGTGGCTCAGTCGATTAAGTGTCCGACTCTTGGTTTCAGCTCAGGTCATGATCTCACGGTTTGTCGGTATGAGCCCCATATCTGGCAGCACAGAGTCTGCTTGGGATTCTCTCTCTCTCTTTACTCCTTACCCCCCCAACCCCCCATTCCCCAACCCCTGCCAAATGAGTAAATATTTTTAAAAAACAAAACAAAACACCTCACTTGTGCATCACTCAAATGACTCTAGGTTGTGGGGACTTTCAGAACTGTCATGGTCTTTTCAAAAATTGACTTCATAAAAAAAAAGGGGGGGGTTGGGGAATGCTATGCTCTGGCCTAAGCTGACCTTCAAAATGTGCCAAATTTATGCAGTGTTCGTGGCTTACCTTCTTCCTCACATCATTAGTTAGGGAGTCAATCCAGGCCTGGGAGAGGAATTTTTTATTTCTGTTGTTTCAGATAAATGTGCTAACCTTTACGTTTCTCCCTGCCAAAGTGACTTTGGTTTATCTGGTCAGACATTCCTAGCCTGACTTATTTTATCTTTTTAAAAATTCCAAATGTTCCCTTGAATCACACTAGCTTTTAGACAACCAAGAGTCTTCAATTTTGGTTTTAAGTATAATTTGTCTGACTACCATTAGAATCAAGCATCTAACAAGTATTTGTAAGGCAATTAGGATGGGCCAGCCAGGAAATCATAATGTGCAGTGATAGCTCTTCCATACTTGGCATTAACAACGCGGCGGCGAAGGCAGGATGGGGTGTCTTCTTTGGCTCAGCCACCTCATAATAAGGAACCTGAGGGCCGAGGGAGTGCTCACAGGATCAGGGTGGGAAGATGACCTTGGCATGTGACATTTCCTCACCATAAACCCTAAAGCATGTTCATTGTGGTCTTTAAGATCTGCATGTCTCCCTTTCAGGGCTGGCTAGTATCAGGGGCGTGTTTGAGTAGCTGTTTTCATAATGATGTACATGCTCACCCTATTCAGTCACCTCTGGTTTAGAAGCAGCACACACAGAGAAAGCAGTGATGTTCCACCGCCTTCTCTCACCACCGCTGCCCACAGGAACTGCCCTGTGTTATTAGATGCCCTCTGTCCCTGGGACAATGGAAGCAATGTTCTAAATAGTGATGAGTTTCATTTTTTAAAAATTTTTTATGATGCCTATTTATTTTTGCACGCGCGCGTGAGAGAGATTGAGAACATGCATGAGTGGAGGAAAGGCAGAGACAGAGGGATTCAGAGGATCTGAAGCAGGCTTTGCACTGACTCCACAGAGCCCAATGCAGGGTTCAAACTCACAAACCAGGAGATCATGACCTGAGCTGAAGTCGGACACTTAAATGACTGAGCCACCCAGGCACCCCACAGTGATGAGTTTCTATGCATGATTCTGTAAAACCTCAGCTCTGCTTGGTTCATGAGTCTTTTTGGATAGTTGAGAATTTACTTCAAGGACAAAAAGAGGAGTAACATTTTCCTTTAATACCTAACTCTGCATCAGGTGCTTTTGCCTATTTTGTCCCATTTAATTCTTACAATAGCCCCTGTAGAGTCGGTCTTATCCCCATGTTTACAAGATGTGGTGACCAAGATGGTGAAGAGGTTATGTGATCTGACCGAGGCCACGCAGCTATAAAATCAAAAACCTTGGATTCCAGTTCAGGTCTTTGTGTGTGACCGAAAAAAATAAAGATATCTGTGAAAAAGAAAAATGATTTATAATTCCCATATTTCCATCTAAGGAGCATGGATTCCAAGGGGCATGTCTTTCTACCTAGGGACCACAGATGTGAGGAGGTGCACGTGAGGAGGTGCACAGGAGACCCAACATTGCTCAGGCCCAAGGGGAGCACAGAGATCCGGGAGGAAGGACAGCTGGAGACCTACAGTGCTGGGGGGGAGGGCACGTGGAACGGTAGAGGGATGGCCAGCTGGCAGGCCAGGAGCTTGCTGAGCACAGAGATGCCCAGTGGAAATTGAGGAAGAAACGGAAATGCTGTGCTCTGTGCGAGGTTCCTTCCCTCCTCCATCTCCCAACCCGCCTCTGGCAAAACCCTTTCTTTCCCTTGTGCTTCATGACCTGTGTTTGCTTTGAGGGTAAGGGAATAGCATTGAAGCACTAACTCAGGGCTGGCGGGCACCAACAAAGGCCACCCACAAGGGTCTGGTGAGCATTTTCAAAGTCTATTCTTTTTCAAATATTCGCTTCATGAATATTTACTGAGTTCTTTCTCTGTGTCAGGCTTTGTTTTAGGGTGTCAATAACACAATGATAAACAAGAAGGAAGTCTCTGCCCTTATGTAGCTTGTATACTAGTTGGGGGAGACCAACAATGAAAAACGAACAAGGAAAGCTGTAAGGAAAAAACACAACAGAGAATTCTATTTAAAGGGTCAAATAGAAATATTCCTGAAACATTTTTAACACGTGACTGCTTTCTTAAGACAGAGCTGAGAATTGAGAACTAATGGCTTATGACATTTGTTTAACAAAGTTTTATTGATTCATTACCATGTGCAGAGTCCAATTCTAGATTCTGTAGTGAGTTGTACATGGATCTTCAAGGAGCATCTGGTTAATAGCAGAGATGTGCTGGGTTTGTTAGTGATGACTAAGCTGCTACAAACTTTCCAATGCAGCTGGTAAGAGTGCATTTAAAAAATATATATTTATTTTTGAGGGGGGGAGGGGCAGAGATAGAGGGGGACAGAGGATCCGAAGCTGGTTCCACACTGACAGCAGAGAACTCATGAACCATGAGATCATGACCCGAGTAGAAGTCAGAGGCTTAACTGACTGAGCCATCCAGGCACCCCAGGAGTGCATTTCTTTACGATCCTGAAATTGGTCTAGGGTGGGAGGAAGCCTCATAGACTCTCCACTCTGTGGCCTCACTTTGTTATATCCCTGCTTTCTTAATGTCTGACCTTTGCTTCACTCAAATAAACACGTGTGCTTCCGCGTCGCCCAGTTTACCAGCCTGTCTTCCTGCCCACGGCTGGTCTCCATTTTCTGGTACTCCTAACTGAGGTAGAAAAGCATAATGATCGAGTACATGGTTTCTTAGCTCTGTCACTTACAGCCAAGCCACCTGAAACCAGGCTGTCATCTCCTTATCTGTAAACTGTGGATAATATTGTATCTGCTTCATGGAGTTCTCAGGAAGATCAAGTTAATTAATTTTTTTTTTAATTTTTTTTTAACGTTTATTTATTTTTGAGACAGAGAGAGACAGAGCATGAACGGGGGAGGGTCAGAGAGAGAGGGAGACACAGAATCTGAAACAGGCTACAGGCCCTGAGCAGTCAGCACAGAGCCCGACGCGGGGCTTGAACTCACGGACCGCGAGATCGTGACCTGAGCCGAAGTTGGACGCTTAACTGACTGAGCCACCCAGGCTCCCCTCAAGTTAATTTATTTATGTATAGTAATTAGAGGAATGCCTGGCACATAGCAGATTTTGAGTTAGAGTTAGCTATTATTATTCTGGTGTTGTCTCAGGCCCATTATTGGTATTTGAACTGACCTCACTCACCCTCAAGACCACCCTGCACCTCCCAAGCAGAGAGGCCACCAGTGCTAAGCACTTGGCACTTTGGAGTTTCAGAAAAGAGGTCTACTTTTTGTTTCCTTTTTAATGTATATTTATTTGTTTTGAGAGAGAGAGAGAGAGAGAGAGGCAGAGAGAGAAGGAAACAGAGGATCCAAAGCAGGCTTTGCACTGACAGCAGAGCCCAATATGGGGCTGAACCCACAAACCATGAGATCATGACCTGAGCTAAAGTTGGACGCTTAACTGCCTGAGCCACCCAGGCACTCCAAAAAGAGGTGTACTTTTACTTGAGGTATATGAATCACCAGTGCAGTGGTATTTGAGATGGACCTTGGAGATGGACCTTGGAGATATTTGGGAATGGCAGATAAGGGGAAGGGACGCCATTCTAGTCAGTGAGAGTTCCATAAGCAAAAGAACAGAGGCCTGGCATTTGGGATGGCACTGATGCACGATGTGATTTGCCTGAAGACTGAAGGTCAAGGCCAAAAGGTAAGTGTGGAGACATTAGCTGACAAATTGTGGAGGCATATGAATGTTAAGATTATTGGTGGTAGACTTTACCCTACAGGCAAACGGGGAACTATTGTGGATTTTTAGGAAGCTGGATTTATTCTCAGCTATAATGTAGGTGTGTTTACCCCAACATTAAATACCCAAAGCAACTGTAATAATTTGAGGTATTCATTTTTTCCCCACTAGTTTTTTCTAGCTATTAGATGCTCCCCAGGGATTGGTCGAGAAAACCTAAATGAATTCATTATCTACAGTGTATATTCCAAATCAAGAATATTCCATATTTTCTCAGTAAGAAGATGTAAAAAATAGATAGGGGTTTTCCATCATAGATACACAAACTTTTAGGGCTACAGATGACATTTAAGATAACATTTAAGGGGCTCCTGGGTGGCTCAGTCAAACATCTGACTTTGGCTCAGGTTGTGATCTCGCTGTCTGCACAGAGCCCGCTTCCAATCTTCTGTCTCCCTCTCTCTCTGCCCTTCCCCTGCTTGTGCTTTCTCTTTCTCTCTCTCTCAAAAATAAACATTTAAAAAATAAAATAAAATAACATTTAATTCATGTACCTATTTACTCTCACATATTTAACATTACATACCATAAGAAATAGTATATTCATTTATAAATATTGCCTTTCTTCATGCATATTTCATCAGCTTTGTTCAAACTCATCATAGGCATTTTCAGCATCCCTGTCTTTGTCACTGCTAAGTGAATTTTAGAATTGTCTACTAGTTTTCCAGGACACAATACCTTCACATTTGTCTAAGTGGTTTGATATAAAGCCCTTTTTGCATCTGTGTATAATAAAATTTTATCCTAGACTACACGTATTTGCAGAACATAAGGGTGGTTTTGATTTTTCATTTTTCCTATAGCTAGCTATTCGTAATTTCCACAAAAGAACTAATACTATGTTGCTTTTTTTAATTAGTGAAGGATTTTTAATTTTGTGCAAAAATTTTGACACAAGGTCAAATGAAAAAGGCAGGTTACATAATTATATAAATATTTATACGACCTTAGCTATGAAAAAATATCCAAAACAATTATATTTCTTTTAAAAGGTAATTTTTAAAAAGGTTACATACAACATCCAATCCCGGTTATCATAAAGTTATATCCCAGGACTAATTATTAAATGTGTGTTGAGTTTCTTTGCCTTGCTTTTTACTAATTTCATCAACTGTTTTCTATAAGCACCAAAACTTAGCATAGACTGTGGTTGTTTTTCAATTACCTAGTACAGTCCTCGCAATGGGCATTAGGTATGTGTCTTCTTTCCCTTTGCTTCCCTGACATAATGGCTTGGTGTCCTCCTTCTGTAACCTAGGCACCGGGGACTTACCTCCTCGGGCCCCCATCAACTGGCTTCATTTGCACCCATTTACTTGTCTGGGTCTCTAACTAGATACCAGGTGTGTTGAGGGCAGAGACTGTGTCTTGTTCATGACCTTAGTCCTTGGCACAATGCCTGAATGAATAAATGAACAAATAATTGTCACACATCCTCCTGTGATAAAGGACCATTCCAATATCTTAGAAAGCTGGTTCAAATTTCAAATGATGCCATATGCAGACTTTCATGTTTGTTGATTCCAACTATTTACACACTTTAAGACAGTTTCCATCTGTCGTCTAAATGTATGGGTGGCCAAATCTCATACATGAGGTGATGAATGGAGGACAGGCAGTGCCTGGAACTTAAATATAAAGCCTTCTCTGGAAAAAAGAAAAAAAGCCAGGCTCAGCCTGTTTGTTTCCATTGCATGACTTTGGACTCTGTCTTCACAGAATATGTGCAAGTTCAGCAGGTCTATAAACCAGTAATCTGCTTTGAGTTTGTTTTATCTCAACTAGAACTTCTCCTGCCTCCTTCCAAAGTTGCCTTTCATAGGTGTATTTTTAGATGGTTAGATAGTTGGTGGATGGTTTTCCAGGAATTTCTGCCATCTGTGGGTGGTAGGCCATTGCTTCAGCCAACCTCCACCATCCATTGCTCATAGTTTCCACATAGACAAGCACACGTAGGCACGTACCCACCCAGAGATTGGGATTTTCACAATATTTTTCTTGCACCTATTTCACGTTGCTGTGGTCTTGATCACAGTTTTTATACACTGTCTTGCCACAGAACTCCACTCTGTCATACCTTATGACTGACAGGGTACCAAAAATATCCCATAGCCTTTCATCTTCAATGCCTTTCTTGACATTTCTGTGATTCTCTCAGCCGGGAATATCGGCACTTTCTGCCTCAAGGCAGTGACAGGCACTCACTCTCTGTGTGAGGGTATGATTTGGGAAATTATTACAGGGCCCAGAGCATCAACATTAGGACATGATGGGATTCTGGAATCAGATGCCTGGTTTGAACGTTGATTCTGCTATTGACCAGCTATGTGATATGGAGCAAGACTCTTGTTATTCTCTCTGTGCCTCAATCCTCTCATCTGTTGACTGGGTATATAATAGTTCCTACTCCTGCTCTGGGAGCAGTAATTAGCTAAAATATGTGATGGGCTTAAAACAATACCTCATACAGAATAACTGTTAGTTTTAAGTGTGACTTATTATCATTTTTTATGGAGGTAAAATAGTAGCTGTTATTATTATATATGATATTGGCTCTGGTCAACTGAAAAGGAAATGACTTCCACAACTAGCCTAAATTGGGCTATCCTCTCCCAGCTCCCTCCCCTGCAAAGTAGAACTTAGTTTTTGGTAGGACTCTTGGACTTGCTCTGCTTGCAGAGGTTGGGAGACCTGCCACTTTTCCATCCAGAACAGGAATCATGTGAATGCCTGTCCTTCTGGTCATTTATATAGTCAATTTCTTTCTCAGTTACCTTTACAACTAATCCTTTTATCCATCCAAGAGATTTCCTTACACTGGGCATCCCATTTAATCTCCCTCTCATCTCCTAATGGCTGGCCCAGGTTCTCCTTATCTCTCTCCTGGACCATTAAAGAAGCTTCCCACAGTCTTCTCTACCTCTCATCCTAACATCCCCATCCAGTCCTCACAGTTTCCACAGTGGTCTTTCTAAAACAAACCTCATTATGTTTCTTCTCTGCTGAAAGCCTTCAGTGGCTCCCTATTACCTGCACAATGATGTAAGAAGACACCATTTGGCTTTCAGAGCCTCCTGCAACATGGTTAGAAGCTTACTTCCCCATGCTCTTCCTGCTCACCTACTATTCCAGCCAGACAGAACCAGTACTTGTATTTCTGCTTCCTTCTTTTATTCAAGATATTTCCTTTTCCAAATTACCTTTCCTGCTACTTCTATCTGTTGATTTCATCTTTAAAATCTAAGGTGAGATATTAGTTTTTATTTTTTAATTTAAAAAATTTTTTTAATGTTTATTTAGTTTTGAGAGAGTAAGAGAGAGAGAGATAGAGCATGAGCTGGGGAGGGGCAGAGAGAAAGGGAGACACAGAATCCAAAGCAGGCTCCAGGCTCCAGGCTCCAAGCAGTCAGCGCAGAGCCTGATACAGGGCTCAAACTCACAAACTGTGAGATCATGACCTGAGCTGAAGTCTGATGCTTAACCAACCGAGACATCCAGGCACCCTTGAGATATTAGTTTTTATTTATTTATTTATTTATTTATTTATTTAATTTTTTTAATGTTTATTTATTTTTGAGACAGAGAGAGACAGAGCATGAACAGGGGAGGGGCAGAGAGAGAGGGAGACACAGAATCTGAAACGGGCTCCAGGCTCTGAGCTGTCAGCACAGAGTCCGACGCGGGGCTCGAACTCACAGATCATGAGATCATGACCTGAGCCGAAGTCGGACACTTAACCGACTGAGCCACCCAGGCACCCCGAGATATTAGTTTTTAAAATGAGACTTTTCCCCCAAGATTTACCATCCCCCAACCCATTACCCCTTCGGTCAGAATTTTTTTTTTTTTTTTTTTGAGAGAGAGAGAGAGAGAGAGAGAGAGAGAGCCCAAGTGAGTAAGGGGCAAAGAGAGACAGAGTTTGAAGCAGGCCTCGAACTCACAAACTGTGAGATCATGACCTGAGCTGAAGTCAGACTCTTAACCAACTGAGCCACCCAGGCACCCTCCAGTCAGAATATTTTAGCCTTTCTCATACTACCATAGTAATTTGTGTATATCTCTATGATAATGCTTAGCACAGACTGCCTTGTGACACTTATTTTTAACTTTACTTATTTCAAAACTGTTTTCAGATGGCTAACAAAACAGCATGGTAATATTTGTCAAAATTCATTGACTAGTACACTTAAGATGGGTTTATTTTATTGCATGCAAATTATACCTCAAAAAAATTGATTTTAAAAGAAAAATACAGTAAAAGCAAAGCTGAATAAAAATAAACAAATGGGAAAATTAGGATGAAGGGAAAATAAAGATGGAAAAATAAAATAGATTTAGGGGTAAAATTAGTATAAACATGCATGCCATAAATTTCCATGAGCTAAAAATTTGCCTCTGATTAAATTTCCCAGCATCCAAAGGAAATAAGGAATTACGACCAGAGAAATAGAGATTTTCCTAGTTCTGAAACTTGAGCAAAATTTTCTTATGGCTTGCTTGCTTCCCTTCCTTCCTTCCTTCTTTCTTTTTCTTTCTCTTTCTTTCTTTCTTTCTTTCTTTCTTTCTTTCTTTCTTTCTTTCTTTCTTTCTTTCTTTCTTTCTTTCTCTTTATGTTTATTTATTTATTTTGAGAGAGAGAGAGCAGGACAGTGGCAGATAGAGAGGGAGAGAGAGAATCCCAAGCAGGTTCTATGCTGTCAGTGCAGAGTTCCATGCAGGGGTCAAACCCATGAACTGCAAGATCGTGACCTGAGCCGAAGTTGGACACTTAACCGACTAGGCCACCCAGGCGTCCCTGTCATGGTGTCTTATGAAGAGAACACCGTGACATCTAAAGGACAGCTTTCTCAATAATAACCCTATGTTAAACCTAATAAGGAGTTATATAGGACTGTTTCTTATAATATCTCTTAGTTTATGTTGCTGGAAGAACATCAAAGTGCAATTAAGAAAACAGCCCCAGGGGCGCCTGGGTGGCGCAGTCGGTTAAGCGTCCGACTTCAGCCAGGTCACGATCTCGCGGTCCGTGAGTTCGAGCCCCGCGTCAGGCTCTGGGCTGATGGCTCAGAGCCTGGAGCCTGTTTCCGCTTCTGTGTCTCCCTCTCTCTCTGCCCCTCCCCCGTTCATGCTCTGTCTCTCTCTATCCCAAAAATAAATTAAAAACGTCGAAAAAAAAAAAAAAAAAAAAAAAAAGAAAACAGCCCCATAAGGGACTAAACTAGTGCAACTCAAGTGCATGGCTTTCAGCTTTTGGCTAGATTAGGAAATAAAACTTAAAATAACTGTATAAATGGATGGATTGTTTATCCTTCAAGAAATCCTTTAAATTAGGAGTGCCTGGGTGACTCAGTTAAGCGTCTGACTTCAGCTAAGGTCATGATCTCCTGGTCCATGAGTTCAAGTCCCACATTGGGCCCTGTGCTGACAGATCAGAGCCTGAAGCCTGCTTCAGATTCTGTGTCTCCCTCTCTCTCTGAACCTCCCTCTCTCCCTCTCTCTCTCTCTCTCTCTCTCTCTCTCAAAAATAAATAAACATTAAGAAAAATTTTAAAAAGAAAGAAATCCTTTAAATTAATATGAATCCATCATGAATATATCTTTTGTTAATATTTGAGAGAGTTTAAAACTACAGAGTCTGTGGCCAGATCCTAGAATACAGGTGGCTTCTGTTATCAGTCAAGGACAGACCTTTGTTTTGAAACTGTTGTTAGCTGCATACACATTTATGATTGTTATGTCTTTTTGTTGAATTCCCCCTTCTATCATTATGTCATGTCTCTCTTTGTCTCTGATAACATTCCTCAGTCTGAAGTCTACTTTGTGTGAAATTGATATGGCTACCTAGCTTTCTTTTAGTTAGTGTTTGAAGTCTTTCTTTGCCTTTTACTTTTATTTTTTTTATTTTTTGTAATGTTTATTCACTTTTGAGAGACAGAGAGACACAGAGTGTGAGCAGGGGAGGGGCAGAGAGAGAGGGAGACACAGAATCTAAAGCAGGCTCCAGGCTCTGAGCTGTCAGCACAGAGCCCAATGCAGGGCTCAAATCCATGAACCATGAGATCATGACCTGAGCTGAAGTTGGACACTTAACTGACTGAGCCACCCAGGTGCCCCTAACATTTCTTGTAGAGTAGGCCTGCTAGGAGTGAATTCCCAAAGTTTTTATTTGTCTGAGGAAGTCTTTATTTCTCCCTTTTTTTTTTTTTTTTTTTTTTTTAGAGAAAGAGAGAGAGTGTATGTGAGCAGAGGAGAGGGGCAGAGGAAGAGAAAGAATCCCAAGCAGGCTTCATGCTCAGCATGGACCCTGACATGGGGCTTGATCCTACAACCCTGGGATCATGACCTGAGATGAAGTCAAGAGTTGGACGCTCAACCAGCTGAGCCACCCAGGCACCCCTCTCCCTTACTTTTGAGAGCTATTTCTGCTGGGTATAGAACGAAGAGTTGGTTTTTGGTGTTTTGTTTTGTTTTATTTTGTTTTGTTGTTTTGCTTTTCAAAATAGTACTCCATTGTCTTCTTGCTTAAATGGTTTGACAGTAAGTGTGCTGTAACTCTTAGCATTGTTGCTATGTAGCTAATGAGATAAAGTGCCTTTTCCTCTGGTTGCCTTCAAAATTTTCTCTTTGAGCTTTCGGATCTGTTATGATTTGGTGTGTCTCACTAATTTTGGAAAATTCTTGGCCATTATTTCTTCAAATATGTCTTTTGTCCACTCTCTCTCTTTTTCTCTTTTTTGGATTTCAAATACATATATATTTAACACTGTATTTAATATTGTCTCACATCTCCCAGATTCTCTAGTCTGTTTTGTGTGTGTGTGTGTGTGTGTGTGTGTGTGAGTGTTCTTCCTCTTTTTCTTTCAGTTTTGGTAATTTCTGTTGACCTATTTTCAGGTTCAGTAATTTACTGATTCTCCCGTCAGCCATGTCAAATCTACTGATGAGCCCACTGATAACATTCTTTATCTCTGTTCCTGTGTTTTTTATTTCTAGTATTTTCATTGGATTCTTTCTTAGAGTTTTCAACTCTAATGAAGTTATCTGATTTTCTATGTTGCTTGCTTTTTCCATGAGAGCCTTTAACACATGAATCACAGTTAGTTATTTTAAATTCCTAATGTAATAGCTCCAACATCTGTATTATTTATGAATCTGGTTCTAATCATTGCTTTTCCTCTTCAGGCTTTTTTTTTTTCTTCCTTTTTGTATACTTTGTAATTTTTTGTGGAAAGTCAAATATATTGTATAATACAGTAGCTAATGAGGTGAGTTCATATTTTTTTATGCTTGAAGATGAACATACCTTTCCTTTTGGTAGACCTTTAGTGTAGGGAGTTTATGTTAACCTAGTCAGAAGTTAGGCTGGGTTTGTTGTTGCTGGAGTTATACTTAGTGCACCAAAGCCTTCAAATTCCTCTAATGATAACTTCTGTTTATGGTATGGATTAATTTACAAGAGTTTTTTGTCAATGTTTATTCTCAGCTTGACTTTTAATCTTCGTGCTTGAATTTCTCTTTTTGCACTGCACTGCTACCCAGTGAGAATCTGCCTTTTGTAGCTCTCCCGGCTATATTCCAGTGTTATTTTTACCTGATGCTTATTAGTGCAGAGAAGATGGGTATGTGGAAGGGCTGTTCTCTGATGTTCTGATTAAGCCTCAGCTGTAGGCAGGCACTATCCATCTGGAACTCAAGGCAGTAGCTTTCCCAAGTGTTCTTGCTCTTCCAGATGTAATGCTGCAGACAGCATGCATTTTCGCCCCCCTGCCACAGGCAGAGTTTTCCCTTTCTTTCCTATTCCCTTGTTCCAACTTAAGTGAGTTTCCACCAATGCCCTGAGACTACTGTTTTGCTGCCCTTCCTGCTCAATATTTTCTTCCTTAGAAAAGACAAGGGAGGTAGAATTTCAGCAATGGTTGTTGTTCCCTGTCAGCCAGCACCACGAGAGGAGCTTTCTCCCTAACCTTCCTTGGAAGACTTTGCTGGGATTCCTGGAGAAAATAATTTATAAGGGAAGCCTTACTTTTTGACAATCAGCTGAACAGAATTGGACTCCTCTTTATGAAAGTTAAAGATCCCAAACAGTTCTGGGGCACCTGGGTGGCTTAGTTGGTTAAGTGTTCGACTTCGGTTCAGGTCACAATCTCATGCTTCATGAGTTCGAGCCCCGCACCGGGCTCTGTGCTGACAGCTCGGAGCCTGGAGCCTGCTTCGGATTCTGTGTCTCCCTCTCTCTATGCCCCTCTCCCGCTCACTATCTGTCTCTCTCTCTCAAAAATAAACATTAAAAAAAAATCCCAAACAGTTCTTAAGCCCAAAGAGACTGCCACTCTACCTTAACATGGAAGGGGCTACTCAGGTTCGTGTAGACGGGGCCATGGTATTTATTGGACAAAACCTTCCAAGACTTATCTTTACTCTACCCATGGCATTACCCACCACACAGTCAAATGCATCTTCAAGGTTATAAAAGATTTCATGGGACAGTAAAATTAAAACAACAAATCATCAGGAAATCAACACCAGGAAAATCAACATCAGGTTCTCAGCTTTTCATTTTTCAGACCAAAATGCACTCATTCTGCCATCACACCATTTCAGTATTAAAGGACATTTAAGATTCCCCCCACCCCACCCCCACAAACTACAAACAATGTAGTCTTGGAATAGTGACCAATCCTTTACTTGGAATGGATTTAGCCCTTTGAAAAACTCAATACGGTGAACTTAAGTTTTCACCTTTAGCATCACAGATCAATGGGTGCTTAGTTATGGATCAGTACAGGCCCTTAGCCTGGTGCTCATGGGTTTGCTGCAGAGCTTGGCTATCTTTTCATGTAGTTCCGTTTTTTTGTATTTTTGTCGTGACCTTCTGGAAAGCAGGATCTTGTCACAATCACCCTTGTTTTTCTAACTTGGCCCTCAAATGTAGCCTACTTAACAGGTGTTCAGCTAATGATGATTAATAGCAATTACTAATACCATGATATATGTATATATACATATATGGTGCTGTATGTGTGTGTGTATACATATGCATATGTATAATAATGTATAATAAACATTAGCCGAGCTGAACTGACATCCTGTCACAATCTCTCCAGCATCCTTAGATTCTCTCCCAGTGCCTCCCTAAACCTCCCTGGAAGGATGCAACACTTACTTTTATTTCTTTTCATCTTAATGGCATTTAGTGAATGCCCACTTTGAGCAAGGAGGGTTTTTTATTAAGTTTATTTATTTATTTTGAGAGAGAGAGAGAGAGGCAGGGAGAGAGGGAGAGACAGAATCTCAAGCAAGCTGATGGTGTGGGGATCGGATCATGACCTGAGCTGAAACCAAGAGTTGAATGCTCGACTGACTGAGCCACTCAGGTGCTCCAAGGAGGTTTTTTTTTTTTTTAGATGCTTTAGGGGATAAAAGGATAAATAAGACAAGAGTTTTGTCCTTAAATGGTTTATAATTATTATGTACACAGGTATTTATAATACTAAGCAGAGTGTGATCAATGACCTAATTAAGGGTACAGAATGCCATGGGAACAGAGAAAATGTTCATGTGCCCATGTTCTCATAAATACCCTGAGTGACTACTTTGTTTTGGACTTAAGGTGGCGGGAAGAGAATAAGCATGGGTTTTGCTTTGATGGATGATTGCAAAGAAATAATACTACCAAGGGGTAAAGAAATAACAGATGTGGAAAGTGCATATGGAAAGGAGCTCAGAGAGGGGACAGCCACTCCCTTCTGGGGATGGGGGAATGGCAGGTGGTCAGTCAGACAAGTGATTAATGCTGACTTGGGGAAATCTGGAAAGGTTTCATAGTGAAAGTGGCTCTCGAGTTGTCCTTGAGCCTGGACAGAACTTGGATGTCTGGATACGGAGGAGGGGAGTTGGTTACACAAGAACAGCCTGGGCAGAATCACAGGGGAGGACAAGTCAGGATCAGGAAATATAAAGTCATAATGTAGAGAGCAAGGTGTATGGAGTGGAGGGAGTGGGGACTACAAGATATGACTGGAGAGACTGGCCAGAATCCAAGTGTGGCTGGCACAGAGCAGGTGCTTAATGTATACTTGTCAAATGATTGGATGAGAGAATGACAGCATCAGACACGGGTTGTTGTTATTTTGTTTGCTTATTTATCGCAGTAGCTAAGGGTGAAGACTTTTAAATAGGGAAGTGGTATGATCACATTACAATGGCAGCTCTGTGGAGGAAACATGAGAGACAAGGCCAGCCATGGGCGGGACCCGAATGAGGAAACTGTGGTGATTGTCCTAAATGGCCTCCCTGCCCCCAGTCCTGGAAGGCCTGCTTCTCTGCCTCTGTGAAAAGCCAGGATTGGAATGCTTCCCTCTTTTGAAACATTTATGGGTCAATGAACCTAGGGCTCAAGTTAAATGCAGGGTGTGCTTAAACATACACTGGGAACATCAACATACATCCTATTCCCAGGGAGGGCACTAAGAATCTCCTGGTTGCATATGTGTTAGGGTTCGCCTGGCTCCCAGGCGATGCTGGGAGGTGACATGTGGCTTGACTGTCAGTCAGCTCTGAAGATTGCACAAGCCTCTAAATGTCCTAGGCTTGATGACTCTCATTCCTGTCTCCTAGAGGGAAGATGGAAAGCCATCTGATCTTCCTTTCTTAACGCTCCTCATCTATTTGGTATTGACACCAATAAACGATGAAATCACAGGATTCAGATTCAGTAAATCTATTTTCCTTGCATGTGGTACAACACAGTTTGAAAATAAAAAAAAAATTCAAATGCTCTGATGAAAGCAAAACTAATGCAAATTAAGGTCTGGAGAAATCCATCAGCATCTGAGCATTTATTGTGCTTTCTTCTCCCCTTTCAATTAGACTAACACTATTTTCCAAAGCTCAGATGTGAATCACAGCCCCTTCTGGAATGAATGATTATGACTCTAGCCTAATTCAAACAGATGATCCCCACAAGTGTGGGGAAAGAGACCCTTCTCCATAGGGTAGGAGGGGCTCAGGCCTTGGCCTCGTGCAGGCAAACTGCCAGGTGAGGCCAAATTGCCCAGGTGAGATTGTCTGAAGCCATGGGAGTGAAAACAGACACATGGAGAGTGTAGTTTTCTTTTTGATGAACCCATCGCTTGTGCTTTTTAAATTTTGTTAATGCTTCTCATTAAACATTTTCAGTGGTACTATAGCATAGCACCCATCCCTAGATGTGTGACCTTGGGAAGGGTTAAATTCTCTGAACTGCAGTGTCCATCCCTCTAATTTGGGGACCCAGCACCTGGAAGACTGTATGGGGTTATATGAAATTATACATGAAATGTGCTTAGCAAAGTGGCACATGGTGAGCTCTTAACAAAAGGCAGTTCTTCCTCCTTATTAATAAAGAGTAAAGTTCAAGTATCTTAAAGGAGAAGGCAGAAGTCTTAGAATAATCATGGATCCTTACTCTGGACATTTGTGCTTTCCCTGGTGATTCTGAAGTTTCACGGCTATTCTGAAGCATTTTGCCCAGTAGTTATTGCAGAAGAGACCAATGGGGGCTGGTCAGCTATGGGACTGTCCTGAGACAGTGAGAACCTGTTACATCTCCATTAGGCTCTCCATTAGGTCCCTGGAGGGAGGAGAGGGGAGAAGAAGCCGGTGGTGCATTAAGCCCGTGTAGAGTGTCCCTTTGCAGTCAGACCCCACACACTGGGCTCTGGGTGTCTGCCTCACATAGAGAGTACTGGCTTTTTGAAAACAGAGAGCCAGTACTTTATTGGGCAATGCTGTCTGAGCTTTTCCTGTCAAGGATTACCAGGAAGTGATCATTTGAAGTGTGCAGTGGCGTGAGCAGAGAAGCTATTCTGAGCTGGAGGGAATAGCCCGGACCCTTCTCATCCAACCCAGGGTCAGGTGCCTCAACAACCGTCCCAGGTGCTGGGGGTGGGGGGTGGTGCCCAGGGGCTCTGCTTAGAATCTGTCACTTCCAGGGATGCGACACTTGGACCTGGACTCTGTGGCCTCCGCAGAGGAGATGTTCCTTCCATATACATCCCAGAAGATGAAAGACATTTGTGCCCTCTGGTTCACAGGAAGAATCCATGGGGGTCTCTCCACCCGGACTACCCTGGGGAATTGACCTTCAATCCTTGTTTTTGCCCCAACTCCCAGGCTGAGCTGTTCAGACAGCAGCAGGGCTGGATTCCTTCCTGATCCCCAGAGTATGTTATCCCCATAACAACATCCCTTTAGACCCAGTTGTTCAGCTTGGTCATTTCCCAGAATCACACTTTTGAATTTTGATTTCCAACATCTCCTTGGAAATCATCTGGGCCATTAAATGAAAGGGAGGGGGCATGTTTGTGGTTGTGTTTGCAGAGTCCAAGTATTCCAAGGAAAGGACAAGGACCCAAGCAATTTTGCAGTAGGTTCTGAACTTTAGTATCATGAAAAAGTCTGTTTCATTTTGAGGAACAGGAAGGATCTGGCGTTCTACCTGCTGTTCCGCACAGGTGGGCCCACACAGATGATATTTCATTTTCTGTATCTGAAGGCAGAGGCTGGTTCTCTGCCTCACCTTCCAGCTTTGTTTTGAACCCTGGCTTTTCAGTCCCTCAATCAATGTCTACCCCCTGGCCTTGCTCTTCCCTTCTTTCCTTGACTTTCTTCCCTGGCTTTCTGTAATGTGGAGTTTATTTCTCAACCATCACTGTTTCTGCTTCTGCCTCATCTCTCTCTTTCTGGCTTGCTAAGCATCTCTCTCTTAATTTTAATTTTTTTCACCAACCAACGCCCAGCAGCCTGTTTCCCTGAGAAGCATGCCTCGGATACCTGTTCCAAATGTCCTTCGGAACTGCCCCTGATTTCTCAGCAGAAGCAGGCAGAGCATTCATAGCTCACCTTTTGTTTCTCTAATCTTGAAGTTCCTTGCAAAAGAGAAAAGAAATTAGGGAAGCCCACCTCCCCCTTTCCTTCCTCTCCAGCCACCATCGGACTCAGTAGAGCTCAGTAGAGTTTCAGGTCTTTTCAGCTCTTTGGATTTACAGTCTCAGGAAGTTTGCCTCGTGCTCCAGGTGGCTAAAAGCATCAGTCAAAATCTTTCTCTCTGCCCCCTCCCACCCCCGCCCCACACTCTGCTTTTTTCCTCCCCCTGTGGAAGGCATGGGGGAATCCATCCTATAATATTTTTCCAGGCAGTTTGCTCTTCCTAAGTAAAAACACATGCTAGGCACTGCAGTCAATTGCCACGCACTTGCTCACCGGCTGATCCAGGGGATATTGACCGAGCACCCCTTGCGTGCTACACCCCATGAGGCTCTGGGTCAATGGAGAGCTGCGCCGTGCTCTGCAGGAGCTGTCCATCCTGCCTGCTGGCCAACGGATGGAAGTTCAGGCAGGGACTGGGCCATTCACGGCCTCAGTATTACTGTGAGCCCCCCGGGGGCACCCCATCGTCCTACTTTTCCTGCCAATACTTGAGGGGCAGGAAGCGGCATATATTTTTCTGGGGATGTGATTTCATTCCCCCAGTATTAACAAGTCTTAACCACTCGTCCTCAACCGTACCTCCTCCCCTTCCTCATTCTTCTCTCTCCTGAGCAGCCGGGCTGGCTGGGCTCCAGCGTGTTCATGGAGGGTTTTCAGTTTTCTCTCTGCAGAAGGTGAAGGGGAAAAGGAAGGAACGGGAGCTCTGCTTCTCCTCCGGGTCAGGAACTATGCCTGCCTGATGACTTACTGCACCGGGAACCCAGGTCTGTCTGAATCCCAAAGTCAGAATCTTGCCACTACAGACTGCGTGTGGGTGCGCATGCGCGCAGGTGGTGGGCGGTGCTAGGAGAGGATAAAGTGAGCTGTATGAATCACCCCAGTTTCTTTTGCTCCCACCTTGAGTCCTGGACCTGAAGAGGTTTGCCATTCTTTTGCTTCTGCTCGGGGTGCAGCCGTGTGTCTCGGACAGATGGGGCATTAAGGACACAGGTCTCTGGTTGTTTCCCCAGAGGGACTCCTATTCTCTTTCCCACGGTTTAGTGGGCTCTAGGGCCACCTTCTAATCCCAGCTCTTCTGTTTGCTAGCTGTGTTATCTTGGGCAAAGTACTTAAACTCTCTGTGCTTCAGTTTCCTTTTCGGAAAAGAAGGTAATAATAATACCATGCTCATTTCTAGTCAAATTCAGAGACAGAAAGTAGGATGGTGGTTGCCTGGGGGTGGTGTGGGGTGGGGAAGGATGGAATAGGGAGTTAGTGTTCAATGGGTACAGACTTTCCATTTGGGAAGGTGAGAAAGTTCGAAAGTGGATGGTGGTGATAGGTGCACAACAATGTGAGTGTCCTTAATGCTGCAGACTATACATTTAAAAATGGTTACAACAGTAAGTTTTTTTAATTAAAAAAAAAAAAAAAAAAAGAGGAGGTGCCTGGCTGGCTCAGTTGGTAGAGCATGCAACTCTTGATCTCACGGTCGTGGGTTCAAGCCCCATGTTGGCCACAGAGCTTACATTGAAAAAATAAAACATTTAAAAAATGTAAAAAAGGAAAAAAAGAAAAAAGAGTATTTTCTGCAAAGGATTTGAGGGAACCTTGAATGAGATAATGCACATTAAACGCTTAGAACAGAGAGCATAACAAATACTGTAGAAAGGAGAGCACATTTGTGCTCCAGGCTCGCCTTTTCCAGGGAGATCCTTGAAGCCAGGGGCAGAGCTTTGTGGCACACACCTGTCTTTTGGCTCAGGGCTGCGTGAGAAGGCGGTGTCACAGCCAGCGTCTGGAGCGGTTCCCTGTGCGTGATCCAGCAGCTGTCAGGATGGGCTGGTGACTGTGCATTTTAATGGAAGAGCTCTCACTGCCCATGTCAAGCAGCAAGGTTATAAATGGAACACTGCTTGCTTAAATTACCCCATTTTGCACAGACTCACTCCATGAGTTGCCGGGCTCTGACGTGAGGCTGAATTTGGTGGTTAAGCTAGAACAAAAGAATTATGAACCCACTGAGGACAACATCCAATTAAATGGCATCAACACAGTATGTCTGAGAAGAGAATGGTGTTTCAGTGTTTTCACTGGCCTTGCCCACAAATATTTATGGAGTGTCAGCAGGGGAGGGAGGAAGGCAAAGTGCTTAGACTTCAGGAAACAGATAGCCAGGTGTCAGGGAACCCAGGAGGGAAAGCAGACACGCACAGTAGAATGTCCCTGTATTGTGCTGGATCTGGGGATGGGAGCTCCTTCACACTTCCTGCATGCAATTCTCCCCAGACACTCCAACTCAGTCCAAAGCAGTAACATTTATTGTCTGGTATACACAGCTCGGTGAATTGAAGACAACCTGGACCAGGGCAGGGAGGGGGCAGTCAGGAGAAAAGACTCCCCTGGCCTTGTGTTCTTGTTTGAGCCCCCGAGGACCCTTCCTTGTTCACTTCAGCCATGATACTCACCCAATTCTGAACCCAGAGGACTCTGCCACCTGCCCAGACAGTTCTCCAATGCCCTTCCAGCTCAGGGCTCTAAGAGTTACTGTCTCTTGACTCTTTTCCACATCTCTCATCTTAGCATAAGCCCTGGATATTCATCTGTTATTTATTTATTACTTTTTATTTTTGAGAGGAGATAGAGCATGCACACGAGCAGGGGAGGGGCAGAGAGAGAATCCCAGGCAGGCTCCATGCTGCCAGTGCAGAGCCCAATGCGGGGCTGGATCCCACGACCCTGGGATCATGACCCGAGCCAAAATCAAGAGTCAGACACTCAACCAACTGAGCCACCCAGACACCCCTCATCTGTCTTTTAAATGTCCCCCTGTCAGCTCACACTCAGCGTATCAATGGCATCAGCCTCTATCCCTGTACTCTCATCACACGCTTCCTCTCTCTCACTTCCGGCATCTCTTTTGTTAATATCTGTTCAATTCTACCCCCTTCCCATGTCTCACATGCATCAATATTAATGATGATAATACTTTTTATATGGCTACTATTTTCGACCACTGTGTGCTCCTATCAATCTAGGCACCTCCAAGCCAGCAGAGTACTGAGCCTGCTGCATAGGACTAAGATTAACAAGTGATGATAATGAAGATATCTAATTCTAATATAGTGCTTAATATGTGCCAGGCACTGTTCTAAGCACTTCACATGTAGTAATTCATTCATTCTGACAATTATCCTAAGACGTAGATTATTCTTTTTCTGTCATTCTATTATTCTTTTTACAGATGAAAAACCGAGGCACAGAGAGGTTCAGCGACTTGCCCAGGTTCCACAGCTTATAGAGGCTCAATGTTGAATGAATGAGTGAGAACACGAATGGGAGAACCAATGTAGGAGGCCAGAAAGAGGGGCTGAGCTGCATAATGATAATCTGTGTCATGTGTATAGTTAGTAGATTGGAAGCCATTCCTCGGGTTTCTTTCTGAGGAGGTGCTAAATGTTTGTTTTGGCGGTTGTATTTTGACCCAGGGCCTGGTAGTGCATCAGAGAAAATAAGAGTTTTATATACGTGATCAAGATAAATAAGGGGATGAAACATTCTTGATGGAGAGGGAAAGGAAATTGGCTGGTCCAAGGTATGATTTTAGCTGGAGATGTGAGTCGGGGGTGGTTTATCTGCAGTCTGTGCCTGCAGAGTGATATTGGCATCCTGCCTCATCCATCCCTTGCTACACAAACATCGTGACCAGCATCCCCCAGGGAGCCGTATACCTGGGATTTATATAGCACAACGTCCTGGGCATCTACTGGGGCTGCTGGCCACCTGTCATTGTCGTTTATTTAAAAAACCCATTCCTGATACACACAACTCCTCTATCACACTAAAGCCTGGTTACCACAAACTATTAACTGAACATTTCATAATCTAGAAAAATCGTGCTGCCTGGGCCTGTTTGCCATCTTCTCCAATTCTTAACCCTCCCTGAGCTTCCTTTCTGTTTCCATAGGGCTCCATGCTGTACGTCTGTGGTTCTGCCCTAACCACTGAGAAAGAAAAACAATGGAAAGGGTCCTCCTCCCTCTTTCACTGTCCTCTACAACCAAATAAACATCAAGACACCTCCATTTTTTCCTGCTATTCCTGTTTTCCTCCTTTCTCTCAGCTAAAAATAAACACGAGAATAAACTGCCCACTCTGACAGCCTGTTGGAACTATAAGAAATCTTCAAGACCTGCTGGTTCAACCTCTTCATTTTAAATATGAGCAAACAAATCTAGAGAAGGTTGAGGATCCTGTCATGGGGCACGATTTAGACAAAAACCCTTTTCGGGGAACATGAAGGATAGAAAGCATTCTCTCCTTGCCTAAATTCCTCCCTCCAGCTTCGACTTATGGGACACGACTATACTGTAAATTGATTCTAATACTTTCCTGTGATTTTTCCTTTTATTTCTATTCAGAAAAATGACTTTAAATACTTATCATATTTCAGGATGTCTAGGTGGCTCAGTCGGTTAAGCGTTCGACTCTTGATTTCGGCTCAGGTCATGATCTCACAGTTTGTGAGGTCAAGCCCCAGCTCCAGGCTCCACGCTGACTGTGCACTATCAGTGCGGAGCCTTCTTGGGATTCTCTCTCTCCCCCTCTCTCTCTCCCCTTCCTCTGCTCTCTCTCTCTCTCTCAAAATACATAAATAAACTTAATATTTCATTTCTTCTCTGCTGGTTCTCTTCTCCAGAGTATGCCTTGACAAAGAAAAATGAAAGCATGTGTAGGTTTTTCTCTCTTCCCTTCTAGTGGTTGTATGCAAATGGAGGAATTGCCATAAGATACCTGAGGAAAGGGGAAACCTCAGTGTCTGCTATTTTTGCAACTCCTATCCTGTGTACTCCCATGATGAAAATCACTTTAGGGCAATCATTGAAATACAATGTTATTGGGGCGCCTGGGTGCCTCAGTCGGTTAAGCGGCCGACTTCGGCTCAGGTCACGATCTCACGGTCCGTGAGTTCGAGCCCCGCATCGGGCTCTGTGCTGACGGTCAGAGCCTGGAGCCTGTTTCAGATTCTGTGTCTCCCTCTCTCTGACCCTCCCCCGTTCATGCTCTGTCTCTCTCTGTCTCAAAAATAAATAAACGTTAAAAAAAATTAAAAAAAAAAAGAGAAATACAATGTTATTGGTAAACATCTGTTTATATACCCAATTTACCCAACACATGATGAGCTCTTTGAAGGTGCAAAACTATGTCGTAGTCCTTTTTGTGTTCCCACTATATTGCACGATGTCTTGCACATAGTACATGCTCAGTAAATGATTGCAGGATTATGGCTGAATGCAGTTATCAGTCTGGCCACTCATTCAGGACTTATACTCCCTTAATAGAGAATATTACTTAGAGGAAATGACCTTCAAGCTGAGCTTTAATGCAAAGACAGCACATGATGACAGGAGGAAGAAGGCTGTTTTTACGCACATGGAACAGCCAGGCAAAGGCTTGGAACAGGAGACTAAAATTACTAGGTTGTCCATCAGGAAATTAAACAGCCTATCCATTCATTAGAGGAAGAACAAATGACAGGCCTTGTGCATTACCAGACTGTTAATAAGCAAGAACCAGACTTGCTTTTATGGAAAGCCAGACTCTGAATGTCATGTTACCCAGCTCTCAAGCTACCCATTCTTAAAGTCTTGCTATTCAAAATTGTGAAGATTGTATAGAGTACTGGTGCTAGGATAAGGGGTTACAATCCCTCTTTTATAACTGTCTCTGCCCTCCTTTTTTTTTTAAGGCCGCTGAGATAGTTTATATTTGCTCAGATGATCTCATGCAGAGATCAGCAGGGCCATGTCACCCATCACCCAAAAGGGGAGGCATTGTTGTATGTGTGTGGAGGGGACCTCATAATAAACTCACTGGCCTCTTCACATTGGAGGCCTTGCCTTTTGGACTTCAATCCATTCCACTTGCCACGTTGAAATTGGTCCACCTGGGTTAAATACATCTTCCTAAGGGAAAGCATGTCTACAGTGAGGGTGGGGTGATGAGGGAGTCTAATACATTTTTGAGTGTCTTTTGGGCACCCCAATCTATGCTTGATGCTTTTACATCTCATTTGTTCTTTATAATAGCCGTGGGAGAGAGGTTTGACCTCTTTTTTATGGATAATAAAGCTAAGGTTCAGAGAAATAAAATAGTCTTGCTTGAGGTCACGTAGCCTAGTGGTGTAGCTAGAATCAAATACAGGTCAAATACAGGCAAACCTGTGATCCTTCCAACATGCTGTTCATTCAACAGCTGTTATAAAAACATCTGAGGCCAACAAATCACCCAATTTTAAAAACGGGCAAAGCGTTTGAAGAGATATTTCTCCGAAGAAGGTATGCAAATGTCCAATAAGCACATGAAAAGAAGCTCAACATTATTAGTCATTAGGGAAATGGAAATCAGAAGCACAATAAAATACCATTTCACACTCACTAGAATAGCTATCATAAAAAAGACCAATAATAACAAGTACTGGTGAAGATATGGAGAAATTGAAACTCTTGTACATTGCCGGTGGGACAGTAAAATGGTACCACCACTTTGGAAAACAGTCTGTCAGTTCTTCCAAAAGTTAAACACAGAGTTACCATATGATACCAACAATACCACTCCTAGGTATATACCCAGAGAATTGAAAACCCAAGTCCTCACCACAACTTGTACATGCATATTTATAGCAGCATTATTTACAACAGACAAAAGGTGGGAATGACCCCAAATGTCCATCAAATGATATATCCATGAATAAATCGTGGTATATCTACATAGTGGAATATTATTCAGTCACAAAAGAAATGAAGTACTAATACATGCTGTACTATGAATCAACCTTGAAAACATTATTAGAGTGAAAGAAGCCAGTCACAAAAGGCCACCCACTGCAGGATTCCATTCAGACAAACTGTCCAGAACAGGCAAATCCACAAAGATTGGAAGTAGTGGTTGCCAGGGGCCGGTGGGGAGGGGGGATTGGCAAGTGACTGCTAAGAAGTGTGGGATTTCTTTACCAGGTGATAAAAGTGTTCTGGAATTAGACAGTGATGATGAGGGCACCACTCTGTGAATATACCAAAAAGCGCTTCATTATACACTTTAAAAATAATGGTAAATTATCATAAGTATATTAAATCTCAGTAAAGCCATTACAAAATACATATCTGAGGCTAGAGAGTTGGTTTAAGCTAATGTCAGGTAAGGGGTATGTGAGTGGCTCAGTCGGTTAAGCGACTCTTGGTTTCAGCTCAGGTCATGATCTCAAGGTTTGTGGCTTCGAGCCCCACCTCTGGGTCTGTGCTGGCATTGCTGAACCTGCTTGGGGTTCTCTCTCTATCCTTCTCTCTCTGCCCTTCCCCCAGTCTTTCTCTGTCTCTCTCTCTCTCTCTCTCTCAAAATAAATAAATAAACTTGAAAAAAAAAAAAAACCCACCCTAACTCATTGGGCACATGCTACCAAGATATAGGATTTAACAATAAAATGACCAATAGAATGCTTGCAGGGAGTGTCTGTATATGATAGGCTTGAAAATGAAGTTCTTGATAACCATCCAAAAAGGTGAAAGAATGTCCGTTTTGGTTGTGGTGTGAGACACATCACTCATTACAAATAATATTAATCTATCTCACAGAGATTAAGGTGCTGGGAGTATATGGTCAATAGGAGACATAAACCATCTTTTATAATCCAATAGTAAAATAAAGGGAAGCACAGTGCTGGGACCACTATTACTACTTCCATTTATTCATTTGTTAAAAAATACTTATCCAGCATCTAGAATGTAGCAGGTACTTTGCCATTTGTGTTAGAATTTATCAGGTCTATTCTTCACAAACACCTCATAAAGTATTAGTCTCCCATTTTACATATGAGAAACTGAGGCTCCGCGAGGTTTAGAACCCTGCACAAAGTTACATAGTTAGTGAGTAGTAGGAAGAGTATTTGTGCCAAGATTTGTCTGACTCCAAAGCGAAGGGCCAGCAGATTGGATTGGAGAGTAGAGAACAAGCAGTGGCTGGCCATGTGTGGACAACATCAAGGTGGGAAGGATAAGCATGCTGGTAGGGTGAGTTATGTCTGGCCCAGACCCTGGACCCAAATGCTTGGGTTTGAATCTTGCCTCTGCCATCTCATGGGGATGGTGTGCAGATGTAGTAAGTTATGAATATAAAAGTGCTTACAACAGTGTTTGGCGTGTAGCGAACATTCAATGTGCAGAGCAATTATTATTATTATTATTATTATTATTATTATTATTACTACTACCTCATCTGCACACATGCATGGTCATGGCTCTGAGGTTAGGGACTGTTGCCTAAAGGGTAGAAAAGCCTCTCACAGATTTACAGTCAAAACAATGGTTATTTCTGCAGAGTGGGGTTAGGAGAGGGGGAGTGTAAAGAAAGAGGAAGTGGGGGCACCTGGGTGGCTCAGTCGGTTAAGCATCCAACTCTTGATATCAGCTCAGGTCATGATTTCACAGTTCCTGAGTTCAGTCAAGCCTCACATCAGACTCTATGCTGACAGCATGGAGCCTGCTTGGGATTCTCTCTCTCTCTCCTTGTCTGCTTCTCCCCTTCTCTCTCTCTCTCTCTCTCAAAAATAAATAAAAAAATAAACACTTAAAAAACAGAAAGAGGAAGGATATTCTCACCCTCCCTTATTTTTATATTTGAACTTTTTACAATCATGCATTACTTTTTAAAATAAAACACAGCTGATAATAATTCTTTCTCCAATAAAAGCACATTTGTACTTGGGGGAAAAAAACCAAAACAAACCTGGGGATATCTGTATTTATTTTAATTCCTGGGAAACCCAGAAATTCAGCCTTCTATATGAAACCCACAGACCAGAGTCTTTGCAGTGAGGGGCATAGTGCCAATTTTGCACATTCATTACCTTGCTCTCTCAGCCTCTTTTCCATTATGGGCAAATTTGCTGTAATTTGATCTTGATAGATGACCTGGCAGGCATTTCTAGGCCTCAGCTCTGCAGGGGACACTTCTCAGATTCCTCTCTGCCAGGTACTCCCTGGATGGGTGATATTTACAGGAGTCTACCAGCAGGATCTTCCTCCAGGAGATTGGAAGGTGACAGGGAGACTTGTTTGTGGAGGTGGAGCCTAGGAATGTCAGTCATGGGTGGGATCTGGGGCTCGGGAGAAGGAGGAAGAGGAAGAGGCGGGCAGTCACATCCTCCCAGATGTGAAAAGACAAGCTGTGTCCATCATCTCACCCTAGGGAGCAAAGGTTGGCCCTACATCTCTCATCTTACCCAGCCTCAAATTTTCCAGGTTGACCCTACCAGGCTGTTCTTCCTTGGTTGACATGCAGCTTTCTCATTTATGAAATGGGCTTCATATTTCCTTTTTTCCAAGGGTTTTAGGAAATCAAGTTAGCTTTGGCCTGAAATGTATCCTATAGGCTTCTGGAAGCAAAGCAGAAATGATACAGAAATATGGACAGGAGACAGTGGAGTGACTCATCACTGGTTTGTCTCTCGACAGGAAAAATAACTAGAGGATTTAAACAGCCCACCAGAAAAGAGCCTTAAACCAGCAAAACTCTAGTGTTTTACACTTAACTTTATATAAGGAAGGGTATGCTTGGGACAGACAATAAGGACACAGGAAGAAAGCTGCTAGAATGTTGGAAGCAAAAACGCTGTCATTATCTTGCAGGTCTCTCTGTAGGAAGAATAACTAGAAAAATTTTAGATCCAGGCTAAAGTTCCCAGAACAAATGCCTTCCAGTGCTTCCTGCCTTTAAACCACACTTGTATCCTACCTCTACTGGATTCTGTCTCACACATTTCGTCTTTGTCCCTCTCCCACTGCTGAGCCAGATCTTGGCAAGGGGACAGGAAGGAGACAGCCCCAAGGGACATGTTCCCACCAGCCTTGAACTGACTCCATCTCCATCCCTTACAAATGACTCAGATGCCCTCTGTCCCATTCTCCCATACTTGGAAAAAGATATACCCAAGACAAGTACAGCCTCACCCAGAGGAAGGACAGAGTTCAGAGCTCACATGGCTCAAAATATAAAGTGATCCAGGAAATTAAGAAACAAAGACAACTGACATCTGCTTTCCAGGGCTGTTCTTCTGTTCTCATCCCAGAGCGACCAGACAGTATAAGATGGGATGAGTTGTCATTCCAGCTGACAAACAAATCTGGTGGTTCACAGCCCGCTATGTTTTCTTCTCTAGCCTATCTGTTGGGTTGGAAATGGGAAAATGAGGGGATTTCCATTTCCAGAGACTCCTTTGTCTCCTTATGAGAAGGTTCCTAATGGCAGCACTATATGTGTGTTATAAAGAGGTTCTTGGGGCACCTGGGTAGCTCAGTTGGTTAAGCATCCAACTTTCAGCTCAGCTCAGCTCAGATTCATGATCTTACAGTTCGTGAGTTTAAGCCCTGCCTCGGGCTCTGTGCTGACAGCTCAGAGCCTGGAACCTACTTCAGATTCTGTCTCCTTTCTCTCTGCCCCTCCCCCATTCATGTGCATGCGCTCGCGCGCTCTCTCTCTCTCTCTCTCTCTCTCTCTCTCAAAAATAAATAAACATTGGGGCGCCTGGGTGGCTCAGCCAGTTGAGCATCTGACTTCAGCTCCCGTCATGATCTCGTGGTCTGTGGGTTCAAGCCCCACGTCGGGCTCTGTGCTGACAGCTCAGAGCCTGGAGCCTGTTTCAGATTCTGTGTCTCCCTCTGTCTCTGCCCCTCCCCTGTTCATGCTCTGTCTCTCTTTGCCTCAAAAATAAATAAAAACAGTAAAAAAAATTTTTTTTTAAATAAACATTAAAAATTTTTAAAAAGAAAAAGTTCTTATTAACCAACATAAACTTTTGGTAGCATGGCATTAAGGAGGCCTGAAGGGACCGGGAGATGCCCTATACCCCGCTTCCAAAAGGAAAGGACATTTTTGGAAATGTAATAGAATTATCAAAACTAAAATAATAAAAGGAACTATATGATGAAATAAGTTTTATATGTTCTATAATTGGTATTAAACGTCACACCTTTTAAAAAGAAAAATCAAGATAGGACATTTTATAAGTATATTTAAACAACTCAACAAATAATGACACTTTAATTGTACCATCTCTGCACAGCTGTTTGCTGCCAGCCTGCTTGCACAAACTTTGTTCTCATGAACACCTGCATGGTTCTGTATTGTGAGGCACACACATTCCTGCTTCCCTTCAGTCAGGGACTGACTTGCTACTATTATATTCAAGTAATTCAAGCTCTTCCCCTCTATTCCCAATCCTTAAGCATTTTGTTTATGCTATCCCAATAAATCTTGTTTTGATTATGTGATGCTTCCTTTCAGAAAGAAGGGATTGGTCCCTTTAAAAGAGAAGGCAAGTGATAAAATGGAAGGAGTCAGAAAATTTTATAACAGAAAGTCTTCTGAGACCACTTTATCGAATCCTCTTGTTTTATAATTGAGGGAATTGGGAACCAACAGGTTAAGACATTTGCCCAAGGTTCCACAGAGCAAGTGGCAGAGACACCAGAGGCCACATATCTTGAATCCCCTTTCCTTACATCATCAGGATGTTTCTACTTTTGGATCATTCATGCAGTGTAGCCTGAAGGGATTAGGAGAGGCTTGACAGGGGGCATGTACCAGCTTTAGTGTGTGCCCCAGACCTTTCAATGTGCTGCCATCCAGAAAAGAGGAGCAGAATGTGAGAGGGCAGAAAGAGTCCAGCTGCACACTTTTGGCATGCTGGAAGATTATAGAAATCTTTTAGACTCAGCATGTTTAGGAAACTGAAATTGTCAGGCCAAGGAATAAGGGAGAAAAAGTGATGAGGCAGGTATACCTCACAGTCCTGGTAGCTCCACTCCCCCTTTTGCTCTGCCTTCGTTCCAGGTCTCTGGTCTTAGTCTGGTCACTCAGCTCAAGATGTTGCAAATGTGTTTGCAATGTTTTCACCTTTGCGCCTTTGCTTGAGCTCTCCCTCTATCCTCCCCACCTTTATGACCCAACTCAGGAAATCATGTTCTTTATGAGGGCAGCCCTGAAATACTCTACTGAATTTGATGTCTCTTTTCCCTGAGCCACCCAAACACTTGGCTGTGGCACCTAGGTTCTGCCATAGATTATTTTACTGCACTTTTTCTGCTTCTCACCAACATCCTCCACACTCTGCATGCAGCGCCCCCCCCCACCCCGCCCAACCATTCCATGTAATCAATTATAAGCTTTTTGAGAACAAATGTGTCTTGTTAATTTTTATATTATCTATAGCACATGGCACAGCCCCAGACCACTGTGGGTACTGAAATTGAACAGAATATTGGCTATGAATTGTAACAGTAGACTTGATTCTGTTAGTAAGAAGTTGTTTGGGTTTTAGAGGCTCATTTTCTGACAAATACAGTTTAATCTAGAAGAAAACCATCTCCTGGCAGCCCAAAGGAATTTTAGCACCTTTCAAAGGTGAACATTTCTCACTTTCTTGCTAGTTAACTCTGCTTGTTTGTATACTGTGAACACAGAGAGTCACAACCACTTGCCTCAAGCCCACAGTTTCTCCAGTTGGTCTTGTCTCTGGCCTGGTGTTAGTGGGGTCCACAATCTAATGGGAGTCAGGTCTGAGCACAAGTTTGAACAAAAGATCTGAGATCCAGGATAAATGCACATGGTAATGATGCTGCATTTTTGCACTCTGTAATTTAGCAGGTACGTGCTAAACCACACACTTGGCTGGTGGTGTGCTAGCACCCTAGGGCACTTCCTGGCATTGCTGAGTGGAAAGCCTTTGGTGCCAACAAGCTGCTCAGATGCACCCAATAGGCTGGCTGTTTGCCCCGGAAGTGGTTCTAAGAGTCTGTGGCTCTCTCTAACGGGGAATAGCATAGTATAATGCTTAAGAACAAGAAGTGTTTGGACAAGACTAGATTAAGTCCTGGTTCCACCGCTACTAAAGGAGTGATGTAAGACAAGATACTTAATCTCTTTAAGGCTTATTTAAAAAATATATGTGAAGTGGAGTAAGAGCCCACTTCACGACATTGTTCTGAGGATGATGTGGAATTGCACATTTCTCTGTGGTGTCAGATACATAGTCAATGCTCAGTACCTGACAGCTATTGTGAGTTGACTACTCTCATGTGCTTAGTCCTCTCTGGAGTCAGTTCTTCATTAATTCTGGCTTTTAAGCAGCAAGTGCTGCTCTCAAAAGACTAAGTTGAACGCATGCTACCCTCAGTGTAGCTCTGAGATTTCCAGAAGAAGGATTTAAAGGGTAGAGAAAATAATGGTATGACTCTAGTTGTCAAAAACCTTTCCTCAATTGTGTAGGACTGGAAGAATGGCAGCAGATCTGCTGTCTCTACATCAGGGGCTCCATGGGTTAGAACAACAGCATAACACATATGGCCTAGAAACATGCTGTGAACAGAGTCTGAGCTGGGTGGGACCTGGCTACAGGGTTAGCCATTAAAGTCTGTGGAACAGAGCAAGCTTCAGGAGCCTACACTGGGACTACATTTCTGATCTTGGCCACAATAGTATCTATCTTTCCCAGTGAACCCTTGTAATGCATATTTATTAATTCGTTCACTCAACAAAATCTTATTAAGTGCCTGCTCTCTGCCAACCACTGACCTCATGGAGTTTTCATTCAAATTGGGGAGACAGGTGTCAATCAATTTGCCACAGGAATAACAATATATTACTAGTTCTGAAACCTTAGTGTGCATCAGAATCTCCCGAAAGATTTGTTAAAACACTTAGTTTCTGATTCAAGAGGTCTCAGGTGGGGCCCAACATTTGCCTTCTTAATGAGTTTCCAGGTGATGCTGGTTTAGGAACCATAGTTGGAGAACCACTAACATATAATAAGGAACTGAGATAGGCTCTGAGGTGAAAAATAGGGTTCTGGTAGAGTGTATCAGAGGGTCATAACTCAGATCAGAAGAGTCTTAGAACTCCTTTCTGAAGAAATGGCATTTAAACTGAGATCTGAACAGGTGGGAAAGAGTGGGGGAAATAACATGGGCGCTCTGAGGAGGAAGGGAGTATGGTGAGTTGGAGAAAGAGGCCAGTGTGGTGGGCCCATGGTGGGTGGGGGAAGAGCCATTCAGACAAAGTCAAAGGGGCAAGAATCAGGACCTTGTGGATGGGCAGAAGGTTTATGTGCTAAGCACAGTGGGAAGCCATTGTTGACCAAAAAGTGACAGGCTTTATAGTTTTAAAATTTAACTGATTGCCACTATGTGAAATATGGATTAGATAAAAGCAAAAAATGGTAGTGGGAGAATGGTTAGGAAGCTATTATAGAAGTCCAGCTCCCCCACCCCAAAATGGTGGCTTGGATATTGATGGTGCCTGTAGTAGGAATGAGGGAAGTAGGTAAATCTTGGATATTGTTTGGATGTAATATGGCTAAAATTTGGTAATGGGTTGGATGTGGAAGAGAGGAAAAGAAAACAGTTAAGGATGGTTACAGGTAAGTAGGATGAAATTGTAGCTGTGGGACAGATCTGATGACCTTCCTGAGAAAGTGATGGAAATTTTGTGTCCACATCCACTGACAGTCTTCATTTGACCTTACCTTTCGTCCTTCTTTTCCCTTTCCCCTCTCATCTCTTTGTCATCAAGCCAATCTGTATTCATCTACCATTTCTCTGGGCTAGTTAAGCTATTTGCTGTGGCAGTAGGCTATCTGAAAATGAGGGCAAGGCTCTGGTAAGTTTGACCAAAACCTGTGGGCATTGGTTCCCAATCTGACAAACATAGTGGGGAGGAAGGATTGTCCATATCTACAAATGTTGTATCCCTTTCAAGCTCTTTCTATTAAACTCTTAAAACATCAATAAATCTTAATATTGTCATCCTTATTTCACTGGGGCAACACTGAACCATGGAGCATAATGCTGTGTTCCCTGCCAGAGAGGGAAGGAAGCCAATTCCAGAGCAGGGGTGTGGGGCTTCCTGGCTCCCAGGTAGCTCACCAAGGCCTCTTGCTCAAGTAAGTAGAAGTAGGTCGCGAGCTCCAATTAGGGACATGGACAGGATGTTTCCAGCTGGAGGTGTGAATACCAGTGAGTCAAAGTGGAGGTTCCCATGGCAACGGTAATGCCATCTCTTTTTTGAGACCAGCAACCTAACAATATGGGGGTGAGTCAACTGCTGCTTTGAAAACCTGTTGTATTTCTCCACAATCATATCTCAGATTGGGAATATCTGTGATGGCTTGGTTTGCAGGGATTTGATAGCATTTCAGATGGTTTTCCACATGGTGATGTAGTCTTAGGATAGAAGCCTAGAAGCACCATCTCGTTCTGTGTCTTTCCCCTTGTCCACTGAACCATCCCCTGGGAATGATAGACTTTAGGGCCCCAATGGTGTGAGATTTTTTACTAGCTTAAAAGTCTTCCTCAGGGCATTACAACAATTTCCAACTTTTCTGATTCTGAGAAATATCAAGACGGAAAGGATGAATGGAAAAGATCCTTCTGTTTCTAAAAGATCTCTGAGAACCTTTGCTCTGGCTCCTCTGTCTCTTTAGGAGGTTGGCTTCAGCAAAGATAGCCAGGGGCTCCTCTCCAAGTACCCTCTTCATGCTGCCTTACTCATCTGGTCAGATCGCATGCCAAGGCCATGCGGATACCCTTAGGCTCTATCTCAGGATGAGTCAGAGAACTCTTGAATCACAGAATATCAGAGCTGGAAAGGGCTTCAGTCAGAAAGGGGTGAGCATGGAACTACCTTAGAATTTCAGACCTCATTCAGGTGAGGTTTCTCATAATGTAGGACCTTGGTGTGGTCACTTTGTTCCTCCTGCAACCAGCCATTTGTTTAATAAGTCTAGGCTTCATAGACTGACATAATAGCCAGGTTTGCAATAAACTGGCATGTAAACTCAAATGTCTTCATTTGCATTTTATAATGGGAGAGATTCCATTTCAGAGGCCGGATTTCTCAGGTCTCTTATCCAGTGTCAGAGTATTTGAAAGATAGAATTGATAACCAGGAGCTTACTTAATGATTAAAGCTTTAGAGCAAAGGGAAATAGACGACCTTGAATGATCTTTTATCTGTGACAGAAACTCCTGCTGAAGTATACCTGTCCAGCAACACACATTTTTGGGTTACAGCAGAATGTTCACATGCCCCTGAGCTAGCTGTTCCCTTCCTAAGACAGTCTTGGGAAAGTAAATACTGATAAGTTCTGTTCCTTTCAGCTTATGTGGAGCCACTCAGACCATATCCCTGTCAGTAACATATTACATTTCACTGGGTTTCAACGGTCTCAATGTGAAAATCATTTGCAATCATGTCCATTCAAATCACATCCTGATCACCCTGTCTCCTGATTTATTGATGTTCTCTTAGTATAGGTTGACTGTCAATAGTGTCCCTTTCCGAGGGTACCCAATTTGTATATTTTTACAGGGAGCCCACTAGAGCCTCCTCCAGGACTGTAGAAGGACCAACAGTTCTCCCAATCCAACACTTTAAACACAAATTCCTGGGGCACCTGGGGGGGGGGTTCAATCAGTTAAGTATCCCACTCTAGGTTTCGGCTCAGGTCATGATCTCACAGTTTGTGAGTTCGAGCTCTGTGCAGACAGTGTGGAGCCGCTTGGGATTCTCTCTCTTTCCCCCTCTCTCTGCCCCTCCCGTGTTTTCTGCCTCTCCCCCTCTCTCAAAATCAATAAATTAGCTTTTTTAACAAGTTTTAAAAAAAAATTCCCAATGCCATATCCCAGCCCACCTTTACTTGAATACTGTCAACAGTGCGGAGCTCTCCACCCTCTGGGGCTTTGTTTTTTCAGCAAAGACCCTAGGCTGAAAAGGATGAGCCAATGAGATAATATTGTCAATGCCCTTGTGTGTCTAGCACCTGCCTTGTGGATGAGGTTTTTTCTTGAGGTGCCACCGGAGAAGAGTAAATGACATCAGGAATGGGTAGCTGGCCTGTTGCATAATTTCCACAGAGAAGGAGGGTCCAGACCTTCAAAGACTCAGCATTTTGTGTCCTCCACATCCCTGGTGCTGGTTCAATCACTTAGAACAACTGCTGTCTATCCAGGGCTCTAGGAGTTTGCTATTTTGATGGAAAAAGCTGAATCCTGGGGCTCCTGAAGGGGAATATCCTGCTACTAGGTCCCCCTGAGGCTTACCAGAGTGTCTGAAAATCCCTCCATGGTTTCAGACCCTCGTTTAGTTTATAGCACTGTCTCCTGAAGGTTCCTTTTATAATGCAAATCATTTTACATGAAATCAGTAACAGATGACAACATAAGTGGCTGAGCAATGAACAAGACCTCCCAAGAAGGGGACCCAGGTGCTGGAGCACTGATTTGGAGGATGGGGCCCTCTTCGAAAGAGGAAAATGGACTTTTTGAAGGATAATTGTTTGGCTGCTAACAGCGATGGGACATGGCTCCCAAGGACCCCCATCCCCACCCCAACCCTCAAAAACAAGATTCCATGGTGAGATTTCATTGCTATTTTTGCTGACCCAATTCTGGAACTGGGGAATTTTTCCTCCAAATTTATCTTGAACTCAGTAAACTAGCTTATTGTTCAAATCCCAGCTGTACCACTTAATAGCTTCGTGATCTCATGTATGGTACTTAATTTCTCTGAGCCTTAGTTCACTCAGCTGTAAAAAAGAAGAAATCGTACCTACCCAGAAGGACTGCTTGTGAAGAGTAAATGAAATTACATGTGATGTGTGGCATGCGGTAGACATGCAGTAAATGGATATAATCATTTCTCCCCTTATTTCTTATAGCAGCTTTCTTTAGTGTGTCCATAAAGAATTCCTTCTACTCTATTTCCAATAGTCTCACCCAGATGTACATTCACTCCAGGAGTTGAATTGCAATCAAGCCTAATAACAAAAGTGAGTTGTGACAAATTAGCATTGGCCTCTGAAAGTCAGACATGTATATGCCTTACTAAAGATAACTTCCAGACTCTGAGCTATGAAATCGTGGTAATAAAAGGAGGGTCCCATTCTTTCCTTTGGTGCTCCTTTCCCCTTTATGCCTGTTTCCTTTATCATCTAGACCTTCAAACTGCAGGATATCTTTGAACAGATTTATCTCAGTTTTCGCTCCCAACTGACCAAGGCTGACTGGGACACTTCCGTGATCTCAGTGGTGAGCAGAAAAGGGGACTCCCTGGTCCTCCAGGATACTCTAGGTCATGGCTTTTGCTTGGCGTGTAAAGAAGGGGGAAAGAAGGAGGACCGTGACTATCATGTTATTCAATTTATGTATTCATAGCACTTACCATCCTCTACAGCTCTGTCCGTTTGAACCGGAGCTCCACACGGGACTGTGTGTATCTCATATACTTTTATGCGCTCAGGGTTTACACAATGCCTGTTGCAGAGCAGGGATTCAATAAATATAGAGTGAATGAATGCATGGATATGTGTGATTGTAGCCTGGGAGGGCAGGGCCACAGGCAAGTCTGGGAAATTGCTGAGCTTAGGAGCCCCAGACTACACTCTGCCAATCCCTGAGACATACATCTTCTAGCAAGGGCCATGTTGGGATGGTTTCTGTGCCTTCCACCCGGGGAAGGGTAAACCTCTCAGTTCTCCCCACCCCCACACCCCCAGGCTCCCAGTCTGTGAGGTCAAAATACATTTCCAGCGGGAAATCAGTATTTGATGTTCCCTTCCTTCCCCAGCATTTACGTTTGCAACTTTGGGAATCTCATGTCCTCTTCACACCACCCAGAGAGGAGATTTCTCCCTCGGCTTTTACATTCTGGGCCCAGGCCACCCGCTGGTGCAGGGGATTCTAGGCATATTATTTTCTTCCCTGAGAGCCAACAGCACACTCAGTACTAGACACAAACATGCAATGACACAGCTCTCTCCTGCCCCAGAGGCTGGCTGGGTAAGTTAAACAGATAATAAAATGCAGACTTCAAAAATGTCAGAGGAGAAGGCATTTAAAATTCTCAGCGGGGGCTGGAAAGAGAATGCTTTTAAAGTCTTTTCATTTCTTTCTCTTTCCTTGCCTTCTCATCTGAGCTGCCTGAGAGCTGTCCTGCCCCTTCTCCATCTGTATGACCATTTAAGGATGACTGGTCCTTTTGTGAGCGGGCAGGGAGTTTGAGCTGCTGGCGCTGCATGTGGACAGCTGCTCCCAGGCTCCTCCCATGCTGCCTGAAGGAGCAGAGGCACCTACACTTGGCAGCAAACATTTCCACACCCGCTTTCAATTCTGCCGTGCAGAATGGTGGTGTAAGCTGATGATTCAGGACTGCAACCCAGCAGAGCTCTGTCCTTTGGGGGAAGTGAAATCCACATGACAGGTTTCACTTGAGCTATTTCTGAATACCAGGAACCAGTGTGCAGGACAGTGTAGATCAGGAAGCAGGTGAGCCGGGGCCCGTGGGTCAGGATCCACCTGGCAGGAGTTTCATGGGTGATGCTCTCACTGCTTGCCTTGGTCTTTGCAACAGATCTCCCTGGGGCAGCATGGGTCCACCCTGTGTTCACACTGGTGTCCCTTTCTCCTGGCAAGGACCTAACCTGCGTCATCGGCTCTCCTAAGCAGACACGAGGAGAGTCTACAACGACTTCCAAGGATTCACGCCCTCGTCTTCTGCAGAGGCTGTCTTTTCGAGGAAAAGTGATGCTCATTGGCTGATGAAGGGATCAGGACTCAAATAGTGAATTCAATAGGTTGGGCATCAAGATCTCACCAAAACCCAAGGCCTCAGAGGGTGTATTATCTTCCCTGAATCTGGAATGTGTGGCAGGAACAAATGAAGGAGAACAGTTTGGGGGTTCATTTTGTGAAAGAAAAAGACCCTGCTGAGATGTTACTGATCATGCAGGTACTTGGAAAGACCCTCTGTTCCAGCAGATTTCCAAACACCATGTGGGCTTCAAGGATGGTCTGGTGCATTAGGCAAAACATATACATTTTCTCTATCATTCTCCCTCCATTTCCCTCTTTTATGTTGTGTCCCATACATTCCTATCAGTACACAGGAACTTGTGTTCTTAGCAGCAAAGAACACAAATATCTTTGTAACTAACATTTTTTGCATTTGGTTCTACTCCTCGTTCACAGGAAGCACCCTGAATAGACATTTATGGTGAGGGGGACAGAAGTGATCTAACAGCACTCACTCAGCGTTGCCAGAATAAATTACTTCCATTCCTCCTGCTGCCTATGCATGCAATTACACACTCATGCATGCATGCACTTGTGCGCGTGCACACACACACACACACACACACACACACACACACAGAGATTAGGACCAAACAAATCGTGTTGCTTATTATTTCAAGGGACTAAAAAACCTCTAAAAGATGTCTTTG
Organism: Neofelis nebulosa; assembly: GCF_028018385.1. Lineage (NCBI taxonomy): Eukaryota > Metazoa > Chordata > Mammalia > Carnivora > Felidae > Neofelis > Neofelis nebulosa. The sequence continues at coordinate 31,298,258 of NC_080796.1, forward strand.
CTGGGTTGCCATTGTTTTAACTAAACCTCAGGCTAGATTGCAAAGGAGAGAATGTATCACCCATGTTGGGAAAATAAAGGAGCAGGGCATTTTATATACAGATCCTGTCTTTTCAAGAGAGGCGGGAGAGGACACATTTATCTTTTCTTTTCTTTTTTTCTTTTTTTTTTTGTAATATTTATTTATTTTTGGGAGAGCGCAAGTTGGGGAGGGACAGAGAGAGGGAGACAGAGGATCCTAAGTGGGCTCTGTGCTCATAGGCTGACAGGCTGACAGCAGTGAGCCTGATGTGGGGTTTGAACTCATGAACCACGAGATCATGACCTGAGCTGAAGTCAGACACTCAAATGAATGAGCCACCCAGGTGCCCTGAGGGCACATTTTTCAATATGGGTTGTGGGGGGTGAAAGGAGGTGGAGCAGGAATTCTCTTGGGAATGATTTTCAATGTTCTCATTCACTCCTCCTACCCTGAGTTATGGCTGAATGTAGCCACATTTCTGAGAGTGTGTGCCAGCTCACAGAGTATTGCTATAAAAATAAAAAGGTTGAGGTCAGCTGATGTGAAAGAACAGGATGGTTTGGGGCCCACCTAACAGGTGGAGTATAGTGGCATTGGAGAACAAATAGTTCCCATTCAAAGGTCTGCAATGGAATAGGAACCCCTCCTATATGCTGCAGTTACAATGATTTTCAAAGAACTATGCTGTTGCATTCATGCATTTGTTCAAAAATATTTTTGAAAATTCCTACATCCATAGCATAGTGCTAAGTGCTTCAAAGAACAAAGCTATAATTAATAGCAACATTTTTAGAATGCTTACTATGTATTAGGAAATTTCCCATATAATAACGTATTTAATTTAATCCTCTCCACAGCCCATGAGAGAGGTGTTATTCCCATCTTATAAGTTATGAACCAGGAATTTATGCACTACAGCAAGGAGGAGTGAACGAGAACACTCACAGGAGAAACTGATAAAATGCCAGAGAAGAAACTACAAAGGATATGCTAAGGTAGTTTGTAAGAAGGAAAGGTCTGTTCCAACCAGGAAGATCAAGGAGGGCTTCATGGAGGAGCTAGCCTCTGAGTGGACTAAAGGAATTCCATCTTTAGCTGTGCTGGAGTTCTTCAGTGATAGGAGGGCCAGACCAAAGTGTGGTTTAGTTTTATTAATGGTAGGTAGTGATCAAATTGTATGGAAAATTAGATCTATTTCATTTCTATTAGGATTGGTACAGAGGTCAGGAGAGAACTACTTCTTAACTCTTGAGATCTATTTTGATGTCAGGATCATAATTAGAAGTTGGCCCTCACGAGACCATGAGTTGCTCAATTTGGGCTGCAGAGGCAAGTGAGATAATGAGGATTAGGTTCTCAGCTGACGTTCATTTACTATCTACCCTAATACGGTGGTTCTTAGTTTGGGGCAATTTGTTCTACCAGGAGACCTAGCCTTTTTTGGTTGTCACACCTGGGGTAGGAGGGCTCTACTGACATCTAGTGAGGAGAGGCCAGGGATGTTACTAAACATCTGTTAAAAACCAAAATTCAACTGACTAATTATAAAGCTCCAATTGGCTTTATTTAACAATCCGTGAATTGGGCAGCATCCCATTTAATGGACAGAAGGAAGCTCTGAGGAGTTGTACAAAATGGAAGGACAGAACAAGGCAGAAATAAGGCAGGACGTGGAGGTTATTAGCCAAAGAAAAGAAAGGATTATAAGCAAGGTCAAGGCGAGGAGCAGGGGTCTTATCATGCAGATGGCCTCACTAGTGCTGATCAGGAAATTCTAGACTGATTGGTTTAAAATTCCACTCCTGGGAGAGGCTGGAAGTGCACTGGAGTTAGGGATTAAGTCTTTTAAAAAATTTTTTTTTTAACGTTTTATTTATTTTTGAGACAGAGAGAGACAGAGCATGAATGGGGAGCAGAGAGAGAGGGAGACACAGAATCGGAAGCAGGCTCCAGGCTCTGAGCCATCAGCCCAGAGCCCGATGCGGGGCTCGAACTCACGGACCGGGAGATCGTGACCTGAGCTGAAGTCGGACGCTTAACCGACTGAGCCACCCAGGCGCCCCAGGGATTAAGTCTTATTGAGGTTTAGCAAAATACTCCATTTTGGCCCTGTTGTTTCTTTTTAACATATCTTACAACGCACAGGACAGTCCCCACAATGAAGAATTATCTAGTCCAAAGTATTAACAATGCTGAGGCTGAGAAAGCTTACATAAATGCACTTACTTATTATTCATAAAGCACCTACTAAATGCCAGCTCTCAGCACAGTGTTGAGGATATAAAGATGAAAGTCAAATTTGTGTTCTCAAATTGCTGACAGTATTATGAGGAGACAGACATGCTCAATGATATGGAAATAGGATGTGTCTTATCATGGGGGTATATGCAAAGACCAGTGGGAACAATGGAAAAGAACCCAGCATGGTGGTTGAGAATCAATCTCTTTGGAGTTTGTCAGCCTTGGATTTGAGTCCTACTTCTAATCCTTACCTGGGCAAGTTACTGCACCCCAATGAACCTCAATTTCCTCACCTATAATACAGATAATTATGCTGACCTTATTGTGCTATGTGAGGATTAAATGAATTTAGCACAGTGCCAATATATAATAATTGGTCAATAAATGGTAACTAATGATAATGATGAAGACGTTGCTGTTGCTGCTGCTGCTGCTGCTGCTGCTGATGATGATGTTTACCGGCCTAAAGATTTGGGAAAGATTCACAGAGTAGCACTTAATCTGAGGCTTGAAGGATGAGTAGAAGTTTTCTAGGTAAGCAACAAGAGGCATTTTAGACACAGAGGACATCATGGGCAAAGACTCCGAGAGAGGTTAATCAAGACTTGTTTAAAGGCCAATAGATCAGTACTGCTAACGTTTACAGAAAGTAGGGGTATTTCTACTCAGTCCCAGCTGAGGTTAGGGGCTAGCAGGAGAAGAGGCTGGAGAGGTAGGTGAGGCCCCATCTTTTATTTAATGCCAAAGAGCTCAGATTTTGCACAATAAATGGTGAGGAACCACTGGAATATTTAAAATGGGAGAGTGATGAGATCAGGCTTAGGAGTTGCGAAAAATAAATCATTCTTTCTGAAGTCTGTAGGGGAGATTGGAGGGAACCAGTAGACATATAAGGAGACTTTTGCAAAAATTCAGGAGGAGCTAGAATAGGAGTTAATGCCTTATCTCTAAGCATAGTCTCCATTCACTCAAGTAATTTTTATTGAGCATTTACCATGTTCTTGGTGATTGGAATACCATGATAAAAAAGATAAAATCTCTGATATCATAGAGATTGCCTTCTAGTGAAATAAACATAGAATAAATGAAAAAATGAAGAAGTTAAATGTTGTGTAAAAATTAAATTAGGCAGTATGATGAAAAGACTGACTTAGAGAAGCAACTTTAGACAGGATGGTCAAGAAACGTCACTCTGAGCAGATGACAGCCAAACTAAGACCAGCAGATGAAAACATTGTGGTTGTTCAGTAGATATGTGTTGAATGAATGAATGACCAAATGAAAGAACAAATGAATGAGCATATAAACATGAGTACTAGCAGTGGGGAAAAAGAAGAGGGAACATCAATTGGAGAGATTTAGAAAGAAGAATTGGGGCACCTGCGTGGCTCAGTCAGTTAAGCGTTCAATTTTGGTGCAGGTCATGATCTCGAGGTTCATGAGTTCAAGCCCCACGTCGGGGCTTGGATGTGGGGATTAAGAGAGGAAGGAGTCCAGGACGGCTAGCCTCAACGATGGCCTCAATGGCCCAATGGTGATATCCACTGAAATAGGAATGAGAATGAAGAGTGGATATGAAGACAACAGATCCTGAGTTACACTTTGGTTAAAATGAACTTGAGATGACTTTAGAATAGTCAAAAGATTAAGTCAAGGGACCATTTTAATTATAGGCCTGAATACCAAGAGAGAATTATCTGGGGTTGTGGATTTGGATTACCAACGTACGGGTGGCTGTTGAAATCATGGTCCGAAAAACAAGAGTGTATAAAGTACTGGGTGGAGGACCAAACCCTGAAAAACCTGACAGACAAGAAGAGGGGCATCTAGCTCCTTCTTAGAAATATCGTAAAGATCTGCACCTCAGAGAGTTAACAAATAACAGTGTGCATTATGTGTCATGGTGGTTTCAATCTTCCTCCAGCCTGTTCCAGAAAGGACTTTGTGAAGCTCTCTTCAAGGGCTAGAAGTACAAGCCTAAGAAGGGTGGGGCCACTCCCGGTGAGATTTTTCTGGCAGTGTGGGAGGTTTCTCAATCAGAGACACTTTTTTGCAGGTTTGGGTCACAGATGGGGCAGCAGGCAGGGGCCCTAGATTACAGAAGGGGCAGCAGAGAGGAGAGTGGTCTGTAAGGACCACCCCCCCCCCCCAACCAAATTCAGAGATGGGATTCTATCCCCATGTAAATGTCTTTGGGGCAAGCCATCCAAAAGGAATGGAGCTTGGTTTCCATCAATTAATTTGATAATTGTGTGTCCAGACAAAAAACACTTTAACGAAATCAAGGGAATATAAGTATATTGATATATTTTCCAGTGGGCTTCTGAGATGCTTTCCTCTGAGTGCTCTTGATGGAAATCAATCTTAAATACATGAGTCTGGAAAGTAACCTTAATCAAAGGAAACAGTTTATCATATCTGACAACAATTAACATTTATTGGGTGCCTACTATGTATGGCCATTTGTCCCAAAGCACTTCACTTATCCTATTTGAAAATATTATGGTTGCCATTTCAGAAGCAGGACAACTGACTGGTAGGTACATAATAGAGATCCTGAATTCCTGGAATCTCGAAGTGAACCACAGTGAAATGCCTTCTTCTGACTTACAGCATTCAATCCTACCAACTTGAGCCGTCCAGTGTGCCATAGAGGAAAGGGCCAAGGACACAGAGTTAACAGAGTTGGGATCAAGTTCTAGCTCAGTTGTCCATTAAATGCACAACCTCAGGGAAATCACTTAGCTTGACAGAACCTCAGTTTCCTCACCAGTAAAATGAGGACAAGTCTTGCCTTAGCTCACAGCTTGTCATCAGCATCTAATGAAACAGTACATATGGAACCTTTGTGAACTACAGCCTACCCCAGGTAAAAGATATTATTCTAATAATCACTACCTGCTTTCAGCAAAAATCCAGGTTGTTAGGTGGGGCTTCTGGGTCACAATCATTTTGCTGCCCTGCCAGCACAGCATTTGCTGGATGCTGTAATTAAACCAGCAACATGGCAGATCATCTTTGGGTTATGCTTCCTCAGTCCAGCGTGGCAGGCCTGGAAGGATAAATATCTCCTAGCATCAGGGCAGATGTCTTCACGCCTAAGTCAAGGAGGTATTTGGAAAAATTTCCCAGTCCTGCTGTCCATGAGAAGCAGCTAAACAGAAGAAACAGTGGTAGGATCCAAATGGCATCAGTACCAGCCACTTCACCTCCCGGGTACCATCCAGCTAGCTGTATTTGAGGATGTGCCTTCTGTGGAAGCAGGGTGAGAGGCTGGGTTTGCTAGCACAGTTGTTTGCCCTTTAGCACTTTGGCCCCCTGCAGGGAGGCAGCTCCCAGGAAGGGAGAAGCCAGGCAGTTTGATTCTCTGGCCTGAGGCCCCTTGCAAGGCTGGTTAGCAGTGGACCTTAAGGAAGACGATGGGACCAGTATCTCTGCAGATTGTAATCATTCTAATCAGTCCACTGGCTCTTTTGATGGTCAAAGGGGCCACCCCTCTTTCACATGTTTGGGTTTCCAGGATGCTGATTCTTAACAGTAGTAATGGCTCCACCTGTGTGTCCCAGACGAACGCTTCCAACCTTCCTTTCCTCCCCCTACTCCCAGCAGACATGTTCTTGTCAGAGACCCACTGGACCATCCAGAAGGCAGAGATAAAGGTGCTCTTTCATAGGCAATGTCACTTTACTGGTGTACATGGTACCTCTCAGGTACCATGATAATTGCCAGAGCAGTTATCAAAATTGCACTGTGTGACAACTGAGATAATCCACGTCAAGTGCTTAGAACAGTGCCCAGCACAGTGTTTAATTAATATTAATCAGCATTATTACCTTTCTTACAATACGTTATGAAGAAGTATTGTTATTATCTCAAAATTAAGTAGGAAGAAATTGGAGCTCGGAGAAAATGGATCTTTTCCCAGGAAGCTTCAGCTTGTGAATGATGGCCTTGGGACTTGAACTCAGGATTCCTCAGAGCTGCACTTGCACCCAAAGCAGTGTCCAAGCACTTACTCTGGGCATCAATCCCCGAGGACTTAGAACTGTGATCTCAGGAACAGGAGCTGCTGTACCTGTCATAATGGGATGCCTGTCCCCAGAGGAGCCCTTGTGGAGGGACTGGGGAAAGAGGGGCCATTGGCAGGACACTGTGCACTCAGCCAACAGTGAAATAGAGGCACTTGGTTCTGATGCCCTGAGACATTTCCATCTCTCTTCCAAGCCCTGCCCTCTCCGCTGTACCCCACTGCCATTGTTAGCCTGAGACTGGCAAGGAAGCATCCAAAAAAAGGTTGCCTGGCCAAATTCCTCAATGTGGGGGTGTTTCTAGTTGCTTCTTGCCCTAACCCAAGGCCGCATTGTCCATAGCACTATCGTGGGCAGCTGCCCTCCTCTTCCACAGCCACCTGAAGCCAGGTGCTACTTCCTGAGTCACTAATGAATAAGTGGTCTAGAGGCCATTTTTCAGACTGATGGAGTGCACTCTGGAAATCTGACTTCTAGATTTAGCTTTTCCATTTACCAACTTGTACAATAGTAATTGCAAACACTAATACAGCATTGACAAAACAGCCTTTTAAGCCCTGTTTCATTTAATTCTAAGACCATGTGGGTGGTCAGGAAAGATTCTTTTATTCCCATTTTACAGAAGAGAATCCGAGGAGCGGTTAAGAGCCTGATGGAGACCGTACCTCTAATACGTGAAAACCAGGACACGAGCCCGAGATCCTAGTAGCATTTCCGCAATGTCATTTCTCTCCCTTCTCCCCTGACCCCATACAAACACACAATGAACCTCAGGTTTTCATGTGTGAAGTGAAAGTTTGCAATGAATGAGCTCTGAGGCCCCTTCTAGCTCAAATAGAATTGAGTGTCTTTCAGGTTTCTGATGCACCCCTATTCATCTGAAGAACTCCGAGTTTATGATACCTTTACCAGGGTTATGATTTTTCAGACTTATGTGCACTCTTCTAGCTGTATCCTGTAACATTGCCATTCTTATAGCACATGCAATAACTTTCTTTGGGGACGGGATCTATTTGATACCAATAATAAGAGAAATTACCAGGTTATTCCTTAGATTGCACTAGCAAATAAAGTATTCTACAAGGGTGTGTACATTTAAGCAGTTCCTTACTTGGGGATTAAACCTCTGAGTACAGCTCAACCTCTCTCCGTAAAGAAGCCTGGTTTGCAACATCTTCTAGCATCATCTACGAGGCATTTAGACCTTTGGAAGATGGCAGTAATAGTGCAAATGGATCGAGAGTATTGATGGCTCAAGGTATCTAAGTGATTAAGAATTTAAAAATGGAGCAGGAAATGATTGTTGCCAACAGAGAGAAGCTTCTTCTGAATCCTTGGTCCATTACTCTTGTAGGAATAATTATAATAGCCCACAAACTGATAGTGATTCTCCATTATAGAGGCTTCTCAAACATATGGCATTTTTTGCTGCAGAGAGGAGGTGGTTAAGTTTATTGGTAGTAAGGAAACCTAAATTCAGGGCCTTACTTTTTAATAAATTACTTAACTTCTTTATGTCTCCGGGTTTTATTTATAAAATCTTTGTTATGATAATAACATAAATAATATATCAAATAGTGATGTGATGATTTTAAAGTAAAAATATAATTTGTATCTTTTTTCCTTTTTTCCTTCCCTCCATTATCTCATTCTCTCTCATTGTAGAAATGCTTCCCCACCCCCCATTCTTTTCATTCTTGAAAACTGAGGTAAAATCTATACAGAGTGACAAGCTCAGATCTTAAATGTACAGTCCAGCGAATTTTGACAAATAAATACACCCATGTAACCAACTCCTTAGCCAAGATATAGACCATGTCCACCACCCCAGAAAGGGTCCTCATGCCTGTGTCCATACAGCCCTTATCCCTTACAGGAAGCTATTTTTCTGATTTTTGTCATTGTAGATTAGTTTTGCATGCTTGAACTTCACATAAATGGAATTACACCTTATATATTATTTTGCATTTGGCTTTCTTTGCTCAACACAATACTACTGAGATCTATTTGTGCTCTAAAGAGTAGCAGAGTTTATCCTTTCTAAACTGCTGAGTAGTCTTCCATTATATGTCTTCCACAATTTGTTTATCCAATCTGTTGATGAACGTTTGGGCTGTCTCTGGTTTGGGGCTATTATGAACACAGCTGCTATAACCATTCTTGTAGAAGTATTTTTGTGAACATATGTTGGCATTTCTCCTTGGTAAGTATTTAGAAATAGAATTGCTGAGTCATATGGTAACTGTTTAACTTTGTAAAGAACTACCCGATCGTTTTTCAAAATGGCTGCCATTTTACAACCGCACCAGGACCAGTTCTTCCACATCACCACCAACTTTTGGCTTTGTCAGTCTATTTAACTGTAGGTCTTCAAACTGGTATAAAGCGAGGTAAAATGTAACCAGTGGGAGAAACTGGGTGAAAGAGTACATGGGACCCCTTTGTACTCTGCAACTTCCTGTAAATCTATAATTACTTTCAAAATAAAAAGGTTTAAAAGTACGTTGTTTTTTCAAAAGAACAGGTGTGCAGTGGTATCTCACTGTACTTTTATTTTGCTTTTCTCTGATTCCTAATGATGTCGAATACTTCTTCATGTGGCTCTCGGTCGCTCATCTATCTTCTTTTGTGAAATGTGCGTTCAAGTTCTCATGCATTTTCCTTTAATTTGGCTGTTTCTCTTCTTATTATTGAGCGATAGTTGTTTATATATCCTAAATAGAAGTCCTCAGTTACATATGTCGCAAATATTTTCTATAGTTTGTTTTGCTCACCTATTCATTTTCTTTAAAGTATCATTTGATAAGCACAACTTTTAAATTCTGTTGGAAGTTTAATTTATCACTTTGTCTTTTATAGTTAATACTTTTTCTGTCCTAGGAAAGCTTTGCCTATTCCAAGGTCACACATTTATTTGTATTTCTCATAGAAGCTTTACGGTTTTAGCTTTTATATTTAGATAAATGTGCTGTGCTCCATCTCATACTAATTTTGTGAATGTTGTGGATAGGAGTGGAAGTTCTGGGTTTTTTTCCCATATATGTATCTAGTGTTAGTGCAGATTATCGACAAGACTTTTCTTTCCCCATTATCTGCTTTTGTTGCAAATCAATTGACCATGAGCATGTGGGTCTCTGGAAAACCTTTTAGATTGGATCTTCTGAATTCATCTTCTACCTTCTTTTTCTCTTCTATTGTTCTTTGTCTTCATGGTTTACTTTATGTGATTTCTTCAACCTGATCTTCCCACTTTTCTTAGAATTTTAATTTTTGGCCATGATATTTTTAATTGGCAAGAGTCTTTTCGTGTTCCCATGTTTGCTATCTAACCTCCCTTGTTCCTATGTTCAAATGTTACATTCTCAGTGAGATTGACTCTATGTTTAAGTTTATATAATCCCTCCTTACTAGATCTGCCTAACTCCCTTCCCTATTTTTTTCTCTCCATAGCATTTGCCAGCAGCTGGCATACTATATATTACTTATTTCTGTGTTTGTTATCTATCTCTCTCCATGGAAATGAAAGCTCTGTGAGGGCAGGGTTGTTAAATGTGTTCTATACTAAGGCTATTGCTGCTTTCAGCACCTGGGATAATGCTGTGCACAAATAGGCCCAGTAAATATCTACCAAATGAACTAATAAATACTTGTTCCTTTGTTATAGTGTTTCCATCTTCATGGATGCAAAATCTTTTCTCTCTCTGATATTATACTACCTTTGACATTTTTTTCTATTCTCTGCATTTCTTCTGTTTCTCTGAGTTTCCTCCCCAACTCCATTGTTTATTTTGATTTTCCTCCTTTATGTTGACTGTGATCCTTGACTGTTCATTCATAAGCTGGGCCTCATTGATTCAGAGATGGAATCTTTTGACTAGTAGGTTTTATGGACACATAAGGGTGGCTCCACCAACACCCATCCATGTTTTCTTCTTGAGCCACTCAGTTTCCCCAGAGAGGAGTCCTCAGTCTTCTGCTTGAAGAACATAAACCAGTCTGCCAGTGTTTTCGGAACCTCATGAGAAAGGAAGCTGTTTAGCATGGAAACCTTCACTATTTACCATGGAAACTTTCCTTTAATCCCCTTGTATTCCAGAAAGCACTTCCCCTCTGCCCTTCACTTTGGCTTGTTTCTCAAAGTCTAGAACCTCTTAGGGTTATTTGCTCCAGAGGCAGATATTCCAGTTTCCTTCGCGGATCAGAGAGAGGCAATAAACACACTACATGGAGGAGGTCAAGGAGTGTGGGGGTCTAATCACCCTTTTTGCCTATTCTGTGTTCAGCTCCATGCTTTCTAAGGTAATGGTGCTTCAAACCCTGACTCTTAGATTCAATCATGTGAATGAGCTTTAGGCCCTTAAGTTTGACTTTCTCCACTCTGCTATGTCAATTACCACTCACGCTTCTATTTTTCACCTTCCAAAAACTTGTGGGTATCTTTTGTCTGGTGTTACCCCCCCTCCCGCTTTTTTTGTCCTTAATATTTTTACTTTTTTATTCCTTTGCTTTCATTTTAGTGGGTTGTTTTTTTTTTTAACGTTTATTTATTTTTGAGACAGAGAGAGACAGAGCATGAACGGGGGAGGGGCAGAGAGAGAGGGAGACACAGAATCAGAAGCAGGCTCCAGGCTCTGAGCCATCAGCCCAGAGCCCGACGCGGGACTCGAACTCACGGACCGCGAGATCGTGACCTGAGCTCAAGTCGGACGCTTAACCGACTGAGCCACCCAGGCGCCCCTTTAGTGGGGTTTTAAGAGAGTGGAAATAAATGTACATATTCAGTCTGCCATGTGTAACAGAAACCTGCTATAAGGAGTAAATGAAAAGTGAAGGGGACAGTGAGTGACTCATAGCGTTAATTGTTACCATGTTCATTCAAGTCCCCCAGCTTGATTCTGAATTGAGTCCGGTAGGTTTAGATTTGATCGTGGTACTGCTCTAGTAACACCACAGTGCTCATGCTGCTTAAAAACCAACAAAGAGAAAGTTCACTGTCCTGATTTAGGGAGGCTTTAAAGTCTGTTGCCAGGGAATAAAATTGGTATTAGAGGAAATCACATAAATTCAGGGAGTAATTCTGAATTCTGACTAGGCTTTAGTTCTTCCCAGAAGCAAGTTTCATAGAGTTCAGGTGCTTTGCTGTGGAAGGCTCTGGGTCCTATGTCCCTATAAACCTCTTCATCTCTTAAGAACGTCCGATGCACAGAGGACAGGCCAGCTTCTCATATTCACAGATTATTTATCCAGCAGGCACTAATAAGTATCTATAATATGCCAGGCACTGGCTAGGCTGGGGATTAAAAAATAAGCTAAACCTTGTCCTAACTTCCGAGATCATACAATATAGTTGTAAAAACATAAAAATAATAAAATGGAATAAATAACCTTACTTAGGGTTAACTACAAAAAGAGGTATGCTTGAGATAGTGTAGAGGCACAGAGAAAGGTATGGTCAAGTTCATCCTGGAATACAAGGGGAGGATTCCAGAGGAATGTTATGTGTGGTCCCTTCTGGGAAGTTATACTTTTTTCCCCAAGCTTCAGGAAAGCATTATACAGATGGGAGAAATGTCCATCCCAAGGAGACATAGCTATGCTGTAACCGAAGGTGACCTGATCAGAAACATTTTCAAGCAAAAGCACCTTTGGATCAGAACAAGAGCCCTTTGACCCTGAACCACCGCAACACAGAAGGGGACATGGAGGTGATGACCACAGTGGTGGTTCATTCATATTTTGCATTAATGAGTGAAGGACTGTCTCCTTCCCACCTGCATCTGTAGCCAGAGATGTAGATTTTCCAGGACATAAGGGTGAATTAAGTGGAGAGATGTAGAGTAGGACAAGGCCATGTGACTTCTATCAGACATTTCTATTTGGACATCTGAGTGGATGGTACTGCTGTTAATAGAAATGGGATCTAATAAGGAGGAGGGAACCTGTTCTGTTGGGAGTTGTAATTTTGGCTGTGTTTTGGTGACCTTTCACAGAAGCCCAGTAAAATGAGAATAATGGGATAGTAGAGTGAATTAAATGAGGGAGCATCTGTAAAGTGGTTGGCAGGTTATATTTGATAATTATTATTAATCAGCATGATAAGGAGGTGGGAGACACAGCTGAATCACACTTTTGTGACAACCTAATCCCACACTGTGCTCCAGTTCCTTAATTCTCTTCACTGAGGACAATATCATGTGACCTCTTCCTGACCCACTGACCAGAGAAAACAGGAAGTGGGCCCAGAGTCTCCTCACTGGAGCCTCCCAACACCCATGCTCCGCCTTTCATAGGTATTTGATTTGGAACCCAAGGTGCTAGGGTTCTTGTACTCACCTCAGTTGCCCACCCCAGGGCCTATGGCAAGAGCAGGCAAAGGTAGACTTTGATGTATTTGTATGAATTTAGTAAATATGGCTTTCAGCCTCAGTCAGCTTTCATGGAAAGCACAGACTGTGTTGAAATGCAACAGGAAGCATCTCTATCATGGGGCATTAAGGCCTGGGGGCTGCGGTGGCAAAGTTGGAACAGAAGAGAGTGCTTATTCCAACTGGGGCTCAGTGAATCTCGATACGGGCTTGTGTCTGTACAGTGGGGAATAGGGACAAACACCTTCCCCTTGAGGAGGCAGTGCAGAAGGCCACAGAAGGTCTCCATTGACATTTCTTAACCAGACTGCCTAGGTGACCATGAGGGATGGAGTAGGCCCAGACTCATGACCTGCTTGTCCTTCCAACACACCCTGGGCCCTGAGTGTCTCCAGGACAGTATTGTGGGAAGGCAAACCACAGTGTGTGTGGCATGGTCACGTAATACGGTGCTCCGAGTGTGGTGGGAAGGAAGCTTTGAGAAGCTCATCTGCTGGAGGGGATCCTTTCCAGTGTCCTCTTCATTCAGTGAGGAGGAGCCATCATGCACATTTCTCAAAGCCTCTGGACTCGTATTTATCATTTTCTCCTTCCAGCGTTCATACCTCTGGGAACAGTTAGACTGCACTGGTGGATCCCTGAGATAGCTGGAGAGAATGAATTCACAGCCAGAAATGACAGAATTAATGACAGCATTATTAATTAGGCAGGAGGGAAGCACAAGCCGTAGATTCTCTGTGAAGAGAGCTAAGAGGAGCGCCATGTTTCAGGCTTACCCAGAAATGGGTTGTGTCATGGGGAAGTCAAATACCTTAGTCAGTGTATTTGTTTTCTATTACTGCTGTAATAAATTGCCACATGTTGATGGTTTTAAACAACATACATGTATTTCCTTACATTTCTGGAGTTCAGAAGTCTAAAATCTGTCAGGCGGGCTGCTTTCCCTTCTGGAGGCTCTAGGGAAGAATCTGTTTCCTTGCCCATTTCATCTTCTAGAAACTTCCACATCCCTTGGCTTATGGCCTCCAAACTCTAACCTTCTTGCCTCCCTCTTATAAGGGTGCTTATGTTACCTTAGGTCTACCCAAATAATCCAGAATAATCTCTCCATCTCAAGATCCTTAACTTAATGACATCTGAAACATCCTTTTGGCCATGCAAGGTGACATATTTACATGTTCCAGAAATTAGGATGTAGACATATTTAGGGGACCATTATTCTGCCTACCATGGTAGAGATGACTTTCTCAACACACTCCCAATCTGAACTTTCTTATGACGCAAGAGTCTATATTTGGGTCTATCTGAAGATGTTCAGTAACACCTCTGAGTGCTGGGATATCCAGGATTCACTTAACGAGCTCCAAGCATTCTCTGGAGGGTTCTCTGGGCAACAGCCTCCTCTTGAGTTTTGTTCTTTTCCCTGAAAGAATTTTGTGTAACTGGGTAGAGTCTTTTTCCATGGGGTTTTTAGTGGGAACTGGACGCATCTCAGCTCTGTGCCAGCGTCACCCGGTGACATGGACATCACAGCCTTGCCCAGCCACAAGACCGAGGGCAACCTCCCTCCATTATTATCTCATTTTCTATTAACCTGTGGTTCCTGATAGGCCGATGGCTGTTGCTGTTGCAAACAAAATGAGGGCAAATGTGCAGAGGTTTCAAAGGCCCCAAAGCCAGCAGGAAGTGTAGAAGGGCAGGGTGCCCGGACCTGTGTCAGGCTGGGAAAATTCCATCGTGAGTTTGGATCCCCAGAGAAATGGTCACATTCAAGGAAGTCATGGAATTTCCTTCTGGTCCAGCATAGCTTAAAAGTCACTCTGGGGTGGCCCTCCTGGGCTTAGATAGCATGCTGTCATTCAGACAGACTCAAAGGCAGGCAAGTGTCTTTTTGACTTTTTGAATTTCTTTCCCCGTTTGGTGCAGGGCTGGCTGATGACAGTAGCTGATTGCATTTCACTTCCATCCCACGTGCTCCCGCAGCTCCCAAAGCTCATTTTAAGTCTCTTCTCCATTGTAGCTGCCCTCAGTTTCCCCTCCCTTTGGTTCCAGTCTACATGACTAGAACCTTAATTTATTCAGCACTCGGTGCCTTTTACACTGAGTATTCTCAGTGATTAATATCATATCCTGCCTCTTATCATTTAACTCTGTCACACCTCCTGGGTTAATGGCATCCCCAAAAGACAGATACGATAAAGTTGTCTTGGAAAAAAAATTCCATGTTGGTGAGATCAGATAATACAGAAAGTATTCTCTTTAGGCTTAACTTTGTGAATCTGGGCCCTGCATTTGAATTCTAGAACAGGCCCACTGGCCCTTTGTTTGCAGTAACATAAAGTTCTCTAGCAGAGAGCCAAACTGCTGGCTGCGAGGCACCTGCGATGTTTTGGCAGAGCTCTTATCAGGGGACACAGGTTCAACCTAGAGAGTTGCAAAGGGGTGCAAGATGGGGCATGTTGCTGGCAAGACGGTTGCCTGGGTGAGTGGGGGACAGATTGCTCCTCTGGGATTTGTCAGCATTGTGTCTGGCCATCTGAAAAGGCTGCTGCATGAGAACCCAAAGAGAGTGAGCAGGGACTGCCCCAGAAAGAAAGGAGGGGGGGGGGTCAAAAAGGAAGCTTGGTAGCTTCTCATTATGAGGAAAGATGTATAGATTCCAAGCTCCCTGATTCCCTGGGCCCGCCCCTGCACCAAACCTGCCTCCGCTTCCCTCTGCCTCTCAAGGGACGGTATCTGCTTTCCTTTCATCTTGTCTATGCAGCAGGGTCCCCTGCCAGCAACTCGCCCTCCAGCTCCCTTCCCTACACCTTCTGGCTTCCCTGTCACCCTCCTCCTTCCCATCCTCTCCTCATCCCCAGCTGCGAGCTGCAAACGGGACCTGGCAACCCTCCACCAGGCCCTCTCCCTGGTTGCTGTGCATGTTTTATGACAGCAGCTGTGACGGACATCTGCCTCTTTCCAGCGCGAGTGCTCAGTGCACCACTGCCCCCCACCACGCCCCAGTTCTTTCAGTGGAATCGCCCTGAGGGGTTCAGGTGGGGGGGGACCCCAGGTCAGTCTCTTTGCCTGAAAATCCAGCACGGACCTTGAACAAACCTAGGGAAATGAGGGGGATTGGGGGGGGGTGGGGGAAGAGAAGCGGGGAGCGTCCTAGCAAAGGAAGGAAACAGAGGATGTTCTTTCCATATTTCTGAGAGGCTGAATAAAGATCTGAGTGAGATGTTGGGATCATTAGATGGAGACTAGGAGCTCTGAGCCCTGAAGGGGTGAAAACCTTTTTCCACATATTTTACTCTAGACCCCTGAGAGGACATTAAAGGGAGGGGAACTGCCTGTTGGAATTGATTTCAGCTCACTGTCCCTGTTTGAATTAATCCTTAAAGATGCAGGTTGGAAAACAACAACAAAAAACAACCCCCAAACCTCAGATGCTTGGGGGTTAGTAAGAAATGTCTCCTTGGCTTAGGAGTTCCTTTTGTGACCCAGCTCTCCCCTTCCAGGCCCACCCAGACTTCAGGAAGCACTCACACCTCCTCCAGCAGGAGCCTCTGAAGCCCTCTCCTCCCACCAGGCCCTGCTTGTTGAGAGTGGGCGGAACTGGCCAGTCAGCATGTGGCCCCACTGCCATCCACAAGGTTCTCGAGGGCACCGCTAACGAATGCACACTTAGAATATGGAGCTTCCCTGAGGAGGGCTGGTGGTGGGCAAGGTGATGGGCTACATGTTGATGTAGCACAAGCTGCAAGCCAGCATCGTTCCTACCCCCCTTTCTGTGGGTCTCCGCCTGGCTGCTTTTATAACACAGCCCTGATGTTGAGAGACTGTCCACCTGATGCCCCAGGATGGCTCTGCCCCCAGACTCCTCATGAGATCTTGGATCTCCAGAGGCTGCTTGATTTTACTTAACAAACAGAGAGAGAGCACTGTATGTGCCAAGCACTGTTCAACAGGCTTTACTCACATTAATTATAATGCTGTAACAACCCTCTGCAATGCTCTTTTCATCTCCCATTTTACAGATAAGACAGCTGAGGCACAAAGTTGTTAACATCGCTGGCCAGACCCAATGCCACTGGGGAGTGGTGGAGGTGGGATTTGAACCTGGGCACCCTGGAAGCGGATCCACTCTCTTAATCACCCATTATGCTGGTGCCATGCTGGCTCCCTTTGTCTCCCTTCTGGGTTCCTGTCTCCCTACTTTGGGTGGTAAGAGGTGTCTTGGAGAGCAAGTAGAGCCCAGCCCGGAGGTGGATAAACCTGGCTCTAGTATCTGCCCAGGTGTCCCTGTGCACCTCATTTGAGCTCTCTGTGTCCCAGTTCTACATCTTTAGCTCAATGGCTTCTATACCACTCTAACACTGAATGCTTGCAAGCCCTCCATAGAACACTCGTCTCTCCTTGGGCCGAGCCATCCCTGCAGCTGCCTGGACCTCACCTTGGGGGATCCCTAGAGGAAGAGGAGGGAGGGAGGGAAATGAACACACTTGGCAGAAAGGCAATGGGTGGGCAGCCTCATTTGGAAAGATGGACAGCTTAATGAGGCTTTGTCCTGCATGAGGGGGACAGTATGGGTTTGGACAACAATCTTAACAGAGAGAGCCTGTTATGATTATGATCCCCATGGTGGTAGTTATGGTTATGGTCCTCATGGCAGGATTAGTAGGAATAACCAAAGGCTAACGCAAGTAGATCTCTCACACAGGTAGTAATAGATAGATTTCGGCTACTCCTTAATGACTCGGAGACATATACACTTTAATTGCATTTAAATGAACCATTTTACCTAATTAAGAGTCAGGATCAAAGAGTTAAAAATTGAAGTGTCCTATTTCCTCAATGCTAAGACACATGCTTTTCATGTTTAACATTTCTTTAAAAAAATTTTTTTTAATGTTTATTCATTTTTGAGAGAGACAGAGACAGAGTGCGAGCAGAGGAGGGGCAGAGAGAGAGGGAGACACAGAATCTGAAGCAGGCTCCAGGCTCTGAGCTGTCAGCACAGAACCCAACATGGGGCTCAAACCCATGAATGGTGAGATCATGACCTCAGCCGAAGTCAGATGCTTAACCGACTGAGGCAACCAGGCACCCCATCATGTTTAACATTTCTAAAATTGGAACAAGTCATACAAACTTATTTTTAATGTAGTGTTTCTCCCCCAACACATACACACATATACATACACACACACAAATTATTGAATGTTCATGGTGCATGTTAAAATTAAAGAAATATAATAGGGTTATTGGTGCTTTCATCTATGTTGGTGGTAGGGACAGAAATCACTTCAGCAAGAAGAGGGACTTTTTATAATAATCATGACCCCTGTGGGCAAGGATGGGCTTCAAAGAGGCTAGAAACTCAAATTTGGAATGCTGTGGGGATTCCTTGAAGTATATTCATCTCTCATCATTGCCTCTTCTGTGTACCTGATTCATCATTCACTCATTCTGCTGACTTGTGACCTCTAAATCTCAAGATTCACAGCGTAAGGCGGCCAACCATGGCCTCACAGAAGGGCCAAATCTTTCTGTCTCCATGTTTTTCTGTCTGTCTGTCTCTCTCTCCTCTAGTCCTAATATCAAGGGGGAAATTCCTCTCCATTTTTCTAGTCCAATCAACTGTGAATGGAGTAGAGAACAGGGACACATTTTTCAAGATGGCTGCCAGCTTCTTGTCTCTGTGAGTTCTCAGGTCAGTGTAGGGAGACATTGTAAATCAGCCAAACATTCCTTAAGATCTCCCCACAGGAGGCAGAAGTTTACTACTGGGGAGCAGCATTCCAGTGGCACTATGTGTTGGAGCTGGGAAGAACTGTAGGCAGGGCACCAGGAGACAACTCCCTCAGACTAGAGCAGGATGACTTCGGGCTCTGATGGCAAACCTGGTAGGCAGGTCAGCAATGGCAGTGCTGGCTCATTCGGGGCTGCCTGGGGCTTAGTACAGATCTCCACCTCTAGCAGGAAGGACTAGAAGACAGAGGGACCGTTGCACAAGAACATCTGGGGAATGGCAGGGAGGCAGAGATGGTGAATCACAGAAGGGGACTCTTCTAGAAAGGCTTGTTGTCGTGTTAGTACCACAAAGGCACTTTCCAAAATGCTCCATGAGGGTCCAGATTTGCTGATCTCAGTCTCAGACTATATCCAAAGAAAGCTTAGCCCCTTCACAGTCTTTGTAGGTAAGAGGGGTGGAGAGGAAGCCAGGGTCCTGCGCGGTGGTGTCTGGACCCTCACCTTTTTCAAGGACCTGCCAATTCAGCGTGCTTGAGTGGCTGGGGTCCAGCTGCAGTGCTGTGCGGTCTTCAGTTCCAGGACCAAGTGATAAATCCCTCACATGACACCTTCCTCTCTCCTCTCTGGCCCTGAATTCTGGCTGCAGCAACCTCCCTGTCATGGAAGCTACGTGGGCAGCTGACATTGATGAGCCACCGACCTAGAGATTTGGCAAGAGAGCGGATTTGCTAATTTGGAGAGGATGTTAAGTGAGAAAAGGTAGTGTTCAGTGCTAGCTCCTCTGAAACCCAGGGGAGCCAGGGAGCAGACAGGGGCAGGGAGGAGCTGGGAGGAAAAGCAATAGCCTCCCAGGGCAAAAGAAGAAAACCAGCAGCCAAAAGGACTATTTTCATTTCCAATTCTCCAGGCACCAATGCCAAGAGATCTGCCCTAATGACTCATGAATGCCCTTGTGCACAGAGAAATCACTTGGTATGTGGGCACAGAGAGCTCTGTGCTGCCAAATAAATATCCCTTCTCTTCTTCAGTCACTCAGCCCTACCACCCATTCCATGGTAAACCATTCTAGGAAACTCCAGTCTCTGTGCAGCGTGCAGATTTCTGAACCAGTAAGGTTGTTAGAGGAACAGAGACAGTAAGAGGCAATGGTACATGTGAACTGTCAAGGTGACAAGGGGGGTTGCATGCAAATATAGTCTATTTGGCTTGCTGGATTATTGATTCTTAGGCCAACACATGTCCATAGTTTGCTGTGTGGATGGAGATCATGTATCTCACCAATTTCTGTTTCTATTTTCCTATTAAAGAAAGAAAAAAAAGAACATGAGCACTGCTGGAAAGTGGCAATGGCAGCAAGCCATCCAGGACCCTTTTACTCCTGTGTGGTGTGACTGGAGACTGATTCCACTCATCTCCTTATCTTGGTTCTTCCCCAGTCTCTTTCCATCCACCTGGTTATCCAAGCCCTTCCCTACCCCCCAGAACCAGATCCTCAGGTAACCTCATAATTCTTCCTCCAGTGTGTATCTTGAGTCCGTCCTCCTCTTTCCATCGACCCGCCAACTCTTACCTCGTCCATGGCAATATCCCTCCTCTAGCTTCTCAATCCATTCTCTTCACAGCCCAGAGTGCTTTCCTAAAATACAAGTGCGACCATGTCACTTTCTTAAATCCCCTCAATGACGTCACCTTTCCCTTAGAGGAAACGTCCAACATGGTCTGTTGACTGCAGAACCACTCAGTGATGTTAGACTTTCCATGTTCTGGAGCACACTGAACTTTCTCCTGTCTTCGACTCTTTGCTCCTTCTGTTGTGTCCACTTGGAATGCTGGGCCTCTAAATCTCTGTCCCTGGATCCTCCACCTCCTCCATACTTCAAATGAAAAGTATTGTTTCCAACCTAGCTTCCCTGACAACCGTATCTAGGTAGTTCCCTTCCCCTGTTGCATGTATTCCTAATTGCCTCATTCTGCCCATTACCTGATTATTGCATCCTGTTCATGTTTCTCAATTTGAATTTATGTGGGTGTTTATGTATACACTTCAAAATAAATACTGGTCTTCTCTGTCTTCCTGCTCCAAGTTATAAGCTCCACGAGGGCAGGGACATGTTCCTTTGGCCCACCTGTGACCATTAGCACTCAGGCAGGGTACCCAGGATATAGCAGGTGCTCAATAAATATTTATATACTTCTTTCTTGAGCACCTATAATGTGTGAAGAATTGTATTATGTGATGGGCAAAGAGTGAAGAAGTAAAACAGACTGCCCACATAGGGCTAATGGTCATAACATATAATTTAACTACTACTTGATTGTGAGGGGAAAAGGTGATGCCTCTTTTAATATCCAAACCACACTGAAATTGCATTAAAAAGAAAACAAAATAATAACAATCGACTGATCAGGCTTGCTCCATTGGGGAAATAATACAAGGTCCAGGTGTAATACTTTGGGTCTCTTTAGACGTATTCTTCAGAGGTTTCTGCTGCACTTTCCCCAAACCATCAAGCATTAAATTAGCTTAAAGAAAACAGTGAAGATTGCCCTGAGTCCCTTAAAGAACATGACACTTTTCATTTTTCCATTTTTTTTTCATGCAGATAAATGTATGTATCTCTCCAGAGTATTTATGGATTTTAATCCTTTTACAAGGTGGCTGTGTTTGCATTCAGTTGAAAGAAAGGGAATAAAATCCTTTTACCTACACTGAGGAAGAAATAGAATACAGAATGGAACTTCTTGAGGTAGGGAAAGAGCTCTGGCTAGGGGTTGGGAAGCTCAGATGTGGGGGTCAGTCCTAGCGGGAAGTAACGGGCAAGTCAGATCATCTCATGGGGCCTGGGGTTTCTCACTTGGAGAGTCAAGGGGCTGGACTTAGTTAGGTCTCCTGATCTGCTGGGGGCAAGAGACCAGGAAGGACCATGGTGAAATGGGATATCCTGAGCCAGTGGCCCCTAATGATATACTCTATACCCAGAAAGAGAATTTGGTGTGACTGCTGGTTCCTGGGTAACCCTGAGGATTTCTTGTTTGGACCACAGTCATTGAACCCACATTTACTCTGTGGCAGACACTACTGGGTGGGTTCTGGGGATCCAATGATTCATTCACTCAACAAATATTTATCAACAACCTACTCATAGTAACAGGAACTAGGTACATAATGGTGATGGATGAAAAGTCTATGTTCTTGCCTTCAGGGAATTTAAATCTGGGGGAGACAGGTAGCAAGCCAAAGAGAAAGAAAAAAAGCACAATGCTAAGTGTTGAGAAGATGGAAATGAGGGGCAGAGTCACAAGAGCCTACTTAGAAAGGGGTCCGAGAAGACTTTCCAGAGAAGGTGGCATCCACCTGAAGGATCAAAAAGGAGGGAGGGAGGGCACATTCCAAGGCAGAAAAAGGCTTAGTGTATTGAAGGAATCCAAGGAAAGCCAGAGAATCTGGCATTCAGTGTGGTCCAGGAAGAGAGGTATGGTGAAGAAGATAGAAGCCAGACTATGGAGGGGCTTGGGAGTCAAAGTGAGGGATTTGGGTTTGGATTTTAAGTAAGGGAAATAATTGGGTTGACTTGTCACCAGTGTGAGATTATCCACTTTGAACAGTACAGCGTGCAGACACTTAACTTTGTTTATTTCCCTATGATGAAACTTAGCTAATGAGAGTCCATTTCCTCTCATCAGTGCAGATGACATAGAAAGTTCTGGCGCTCTCTTTTAATACCCTGTGAACAATGCCAGAATTCCTCCTTTCCTTTTCCTTCTCCCTTTCTCCCTGGATTTGCTTAAAATTCCAAGGGGCATGTGTATCTTTCTGATGCTGAAGGAAGGGCACCTGACCCCTGCTTGTTCTCTGCTGGCATCTGCTGTTTTAATGTAGCTTGGCTTTTGTTCTCTTGCGCTGGACAGCATGAAGTCATTTCTCTAGGGGAGCTGAAGGGTCACCCCTTCCGAGTTCTGCTCTTACCGCTGTGCCCCCTCTCAGGTCCCCAGTTAGGTCATCTATCCTGAAGCTTCTGATTTGGGGTCCCTTTGCACATTTTATGAAGACCCCTCCATCGGGCCCCCAAGCTAACCTTTGTCCCATTTTGGCACATAGGCATTGGTCAGATCTCCCCATTTTATACGAAGCAAAGATAATGGGGCGGGGCAGGGGGAAGATGGCAGGGAAGGTAGTATCCCAGTCCCTTTCTCTGCCTAAATCTGCTCATTTACATTAACAGAGCATTCCTTGATGGCACTGAAATGTTTTTCCAGGTTTGCAGAGGGCAGTGGGGTCAAGTTTGGCCTCAAACTTGGCCGATTTTAACTCCACGCCATGGTAATGAGGGGTGGGGGCAGCAGTGAGCCGGCTTCCAGCCTCGGTTTAAACGTGCTGCCTTTCCAATCCCCGGCTCCTCTCAGCTCCACCCCCCTGGTCATCCAGACAAGAGATGAGTGTCACGTGGAGTATGGTGGTGGTGGTGGTGAGGATGGAAAGGAGCCAGTGGGGTTTAGAGGCAATTGATGGGTCAGATGGGTCTGGGGGTGGGGGTTATGGGAGAGGGAGAAACCAAGGATACCTCCCCAGAGGTGTCATTGTTGCAGGGAGGGAGCAGATGGTGAGTGGTGGTACAGATTTGGGGATGGATATCAAGAGTCTAGTTTTGTATGTATCAGGTTTGAGATATTTGTGAGAGACATCTGAGCGAGAGACGTCAGGCAGATAATTTGATTTCTGAGATTAAAACTCAGGAAGAGGTCTGCAAGGTGTCGATATTTTGGAGTTGTCAGCAGACAGATGTCATTTTTAAAAAAAGTTTTAAGCGTTTATTTATTTATTTTTGAGAGACAGAGCACCAGCAGGGGAGGGGCAGAGAGAGAAGGGAGACAAAGAATCTGAAGTGAGCTGTAGGCTCTGAGCTGTCAGCACAGAGCCTGACATGGGGCTTGAACCCATGAACGGTGAGAGCACGACCTAAGCTGAAGTCGGATGCTCAATTGCCTGAGCCACCCAGGCTTCCCTGCAGACAGATGGCATTGAAAACCAGGGGAATGGACCTTAAATAGTCTCAAGTGTTCAGGGGGGTGCTTAGGCTTCGCTGTGTAGTCCTGAAAGTTTCACCTTGTGGTTTGGCTGAGAAGAGCTTAGGCTCCAGATGGCTGTTCCAGGGGCCCTGGGGACCCAGGTGGTGGATCAGTGGTCCCCTGACAGCTGCTGAGGCTGCTACTCACTCTGCAGACTGTTAGTCTGGTGATATGTAGGAGGTCCCAGCTGGGGACAGTGACTGGGACAGGCCCAGCTTGGGAGGAGTCAAGGTAGGAGGAGGGAGCGGTCTGGCCATCTGGATGGGGTGGGTGGAGCACGATATTTCTAGGCGAGAAGGAGCTATCTCGCCCTAAGTGGTTGTAATTATTCCTTGAGCATCAAGTCTGCAGGTGCAGCACCGGTTAGTGAAGAAGGAGAATTCGGAGCCCAAGGAGAGCCTGGGGCCAGACGCCTGAACATGTTCTCTCCCTCAAGGGTCCCACAGTCAGATGACACCACAATCCCTCATATTTGTACCCCTTCTTAACCCATAAGCCACATAGTACAGTCTCAGGGGGTGTCATATTCAGGAACGGCCATTTAACATTCACTGGTAATTTAAAAGTTATTCCATCTTTACTGTCAAGGATGTTAAAGGCACTCAAATGTGTAGTCCTGGTAATGTGAATTAAAATCCTATTTTTTGTTCTATTCATATAATTTACACACCACAGCTGCTCCGGCCGGCCACTCTCAATCCTGTCCCTCCTTCCCCCATAAATAAACCCTCTCCTACGCCAGCCTCTCAGGATGCCTCCCTCCCTGGCCTGCTCTCGCACTAAGCCCTTTATTACGTATGTGTCTGGCCTTTCTCCTAGGAGGAAAGCATGCATCCTTTTTGAAAGTGGGGAAGGAGGCTTAGGGAAGTAGGTTGGAATAACTCTCTCTAGTGGGGAGGAGGAATGGACCTTTTTGTGTCATTGCACACTTACAGGTTGACTGACACTTCCATGCCCTCCTTCCAACTTCTCAACAACCTTGCAGGGTAGTTGTTATTAATCTGACTCTATAGAGGAGGAAACCGAGGCTCAGATATGAGGTAACTTGCTCAAAGCCCATGTCGCTTTAAAAAGGCAGGGAGAGAGGGGTGCCTGCGTGGCTCAGTCGGTTGAAGTTGAGCGTCTGACCTCAGTTCAGGTCATGATCTCACGGTTCGGTTCATGGGTTTGAGCCCTGCTTTGGGCTCTGTGCTGACAGCTCACCAATCTCCCCTCATTCCCTTTCAGCTGCAAGGATGCAGCAATTCTGCTCCTTGGTCAAGAAATTAGGTGAGAAACAAGGACCTGGGGCCTGTCTGGCTTCAGTCTGTTTCTTTTTCTGTAACAAAATGAAGAGGTTAGAACAGGTGACTTTGGATGAAGTTCTGTGAGTGTTGGTGTAACCCACCCAAAGCATAGCTGCCTGGTGATCCAGTCCCGAGATGGTGATATACTCAGAGAAACAATCTTTGGATAGCCAAAAAGTCATTCACGAAGAAATTCAAGTCGCTGCTAAAACTGCTCAAAGAACACCAAAAGGGTGTTCTGCTCAAAATAGAGCAACACTTAAAAAAAATCTCTCTCACCATGTACATTTTGAATACAGCTACCTATCAAGTATTGTCACCTCCCTCCACACTCCCCAAAACTGTCCCCAAGCCCAGAAGGTTCAGATCCTTCTCATCTCACTGAGGATCTATTTATTTCTCTTCCACCAATGACCCAGAGTTACTTTCCAGAGGAAATCAGTCCACCCAGTGTGGCCCCTCTTTACCCCAATTCGGCACAGAAGACCGTGCTACTCCAGAGCTCCCCTCCACAGGCAGAGTAAGGAAGAGGCTGTTATAGAGATGTATAAATCAGTTTTCTGCATATTGGGATGGGTCCCGGAAAACAGGAATGAGGGGATAGGGACTCTCCACAACACAGGTGCAGGGCAAGTCCTGGAAAACTGCCCCCCAAGGTCTTCTTAGGTTGTGCCCCACCCTCAACCCCACAGCTGGGGAGATGCCCTGTTAACTCCAGTATGATCCGGAAGGGGTATGCTGCTGGTCGCCCCATTGATGACTCCCTTGGGACACTCATAGAATAGTGGCAGACAGAGCCAGAGAGGGAAGGCGGGTGGGGAGGGAGAGGGTAGGAAAGAAGGAAAGGAAAGGAAGAATGGCACTGTCACTGGACCAGGTGGAAGCAAGAGGCACCCCCTGGCCTGCTGTGTGGAGAGGCACTGATGAGAGCAGAGGGATTGCCCTGAGCTGCTCTGGAAGAGTTTCCCATCCTGCTCTTGGTTCTCCTTTGGCTTCTAAGGCAGCTGGCTCAATCTCAGGAAAATCAGGGCAATCCTTGGATTCACTCAGCATCTGCACATGTCATCTCATGAAACTCTACAACCACTTGGGCACGTAGGCATTGCACTGAAATCATCTGTTTAAAAGTCTTTCTCCCTCCACTAGTATACCAACTACTCAAGGGCAGGACCGTGATTTTATAAATCCTTGTATTTCCTGCCACTCATCACAGTCATTGGCACATAGGAGATACTTAGTATTGGTAGAACGGAAGGCTGCAGGGCAGATTTTGTTTTCAGGAGAGTCCACTAAAGCCCAAAGCCACCAACCGGTTTCCAGTGGAGTCAAGACCAGAGCAAATCAATCTTGACTTCTACTTCAGTGAAGTTTCCATTGTGACAGTCCTGGGGGGTATTATGCGGGAATATACACACACGTGTGTCCCCAGGGCATGGGCTTCTGAGTCCAGACCTGATGGGATCCTGACTCTGCCATTTTTTAAGCAAATCCTTCACTTCTCCTCTGTAGACTGTGCTTAAAGATACCACTCCCCTCCCCTTCCCGGGGTGCCTGGGTGACTCAGTCAGTTAAGCCTCTGGCTCTTGGTTTCTGCTCAGGTTATGATCTCACGGTTCATGAGTTCAAGTCCAGCATTGGGCTCTGCACTGATAGTGCGGAGCCTGCTGGGAAGTCTTTCTCTGCCCCTCCCCTGCTCTGTCTCTCTTTCTCTCTTTCAAAAATAAACAAATAAAAACAAACAAACAAAAAAGATACCACCCCTAATAGAGGCTGGTGTAGTGATTAAATAAATAGTAACAACCAAAAGGCAATTTAAGAAATCCTTAGTGGATTTGCACTCCTTAGCCCTTCCCTCTTTCCTCAGGCACCCAGACCCCAGACCACACAGCTCTATGTCTGGGACACGAATGTCCTCTGCTCCTGCGGCTGATTGTGGAAGTCTAGCAAGGTGGAGGCAGAGATCAGCAGCTTGGTGGTAGTGTCTGTTCACAGACCTCAGCAGATGGAGCCCAGGGCCTCTGGCTCACCCAGGCAGGAAGGACTTAGGGCTTTCCCAGGACTGTGCAAGGTTCTGCTGCCCTCTCCTCCTGACCCCTCCCCACCCCGTTCTGGACCTGCCAGCCCCAGAAATTCCTCCCCTGCCACCCTCTCTGTGGGAGATTTCTTTTCTCAGGGAGGACAAGATGACTTCGCTCTGGTTTCGGAATTCCAGAACTGAACAGGAATGAATCTTCTAGAGCTGACCTAGCTTCCAAACCCAGAACTCGGCTCACTTCCTCCTTTCCTGTGGGCATCGCCTCTGTATCACCCTCCTCCTCTCACATCAGGAGCCAGCTCCAAAGGCAGGCCCCGTTTCTTCATCTAGCCTGGGCTTTTCTCAGACAGGCTAGGCCAGGGTCTGCAAACGGGTGGGAGAGCTTCAGGGTGGAGGCCCGGGAAAGCCAAACTGAGAGGAGCGAGGGGCTCAGGGTCTGCCGCTGGGGCCCCAGGCCTGCTGGGGAAGCGAGGCATCAAGCAGCTGGACCAGGGTCGGAAGTGCACTTTCCCACCTCCATCGGTGGAGCTCAGAGCCTCCATAGCGCGGCGAGCTTCCCTCTGTCATTAAAATAATTAGGAACTGTAAAGCCTGTACACAGTGTCCAGCACATAAAAAACACTCAGAAGATTTGACTATTATTACAACTCTGAATGCTATTGTATTTGTCTATTTATGTGTCTCTGCCTCACACTGGGGGAGTTATCTGTATCTAGTGCTTAGTACAATATCCAGTTCACAGCTGATGCTAACAGTTGGTTACTATATATATAGATATAGATATAGATATAATTTTTTTTTTTTTTTACTTTGGACCCTAGGCAAAACTTTTTGAATAGCTCCTGTCATTATCATAGGTAGGTGCCTGTCTCTTGACCAGTGTCGAAAGCCCTGGAGTTAACAGCCTTCGGGTGGGGGTTCAAGAATCCTTTTCTAGCTCTAGAGGTTAGCTTCTGCACTCTCTGGGCCTTTACCTGTCTGTTAATAAAGTGAGGGGGAAGCTGAATCAACTCTAAAGGGCTTTTCTGTTTGCAGAGACTGGAGAGGTGACTAGAGTGCAGGTGGGGAGGCGTGGGGATCAGAGAATGCAGAGGGGACCAGAGCTCAGGCCCAGGGTGGGGCTGGGGTGTGGGGCTGAGATCCGGCAGGGTAACACTGGGCCTCCCCTCTGTGATAGAAGGGTGGACTGGCCTGGTCACATTGCCCTGTGGCTGCCACTTTTGAGATATGACCCAAGGGCTCCGACCTAGAGGGACCTCCCCCACCTCGACACGGACTGCTAAGATGATCACTTTAGAGTTGCTCCTTTGGGGAGGCAGGCTGAGGGCTCTTGTTCAAATGTATGTGTTAGAGTCAGATCAGTTAACATTTAGAAAATACACACTCGTCTAGTGCTTAGGTCAGGGCACTAAGTAACATCTGGCTGAGGGCAGGAGGGAGGCACTGAGGTCTGGAACGTGGGATGCTGAATGAGAGTTCCAAAATGCAGAGCCGGGGCCTGGCGGGAGGCCTCAACGCTGCTAGCAAAGCCCTAGGTTTCCACTAGTGGGGAGACGGGGAATCAGAAGGGGCTGTTCCCAATGTATGTTGCCTACTATGCAATATTCCTATGAATATTGGTCTGCTTTTATTCACTCACTCACTCAATGTTCATGGAGTATCAGCAGTACTTAAGATGCTCTGCCAAGGGCTGGGGGTGGGGCGGGTAAGGCAGCAAGCCGCATGAGATACAGTCCTGCCCTCCAGAATACCAAGTGTCCACGTGCCTGGATAGTCCACCAGGAACACATGCCCTGCCAGCTTGGGGTCTGGGGACCCCCGTGGGCTGGTGGGCCCTGGCACTCCTGTAGCCTAGGGGAAAGTCTGGGATCGCTGTTTGGCTCGGCACAGGATCTTCTCAGACACAAAGAGAAAAGGTCAGAAAGAATGAATCCTCTTCCTTTTCAAGCTAGAGAGCCTACAGGGGAGACAGGAATGGGCCCCTCCCCCATCACTTCCCATCCCACAGAGTGGCCCTTGGTGGCACGGAGGAGTCAGGGAGATAGACACGCCCCCCCCCCCCCCCCAGGTGGCACAGACCCTGGGCCCTGCCACCTGCTCCCTCCTCATTGGCTCTCTGACCTGTGTCAAAGTAAATTCCAGATCCTAGGAGAGAAGGTCCCTGGGAAAGCAAGCACATGGAGTGGGGTGGGGTGGGGAGGACTCCATGATGTCCCCGCCATTTCTAAAGAAAGCTGCCTCACCGCCTCAAGCACTCCAGTCTGTAGATGCTGTCCGGACTGGCACAGAGTGAGCCCAAGGAGAACAATACAGGCTGACCACTCCCACAGAATGGTAGCTTTTTTGATAGTCACTAAGGAGAAAAAGACATCTACAAACCAGAAATGAAAGACCGGTTACTCTGAATTTGGTGGTTTGCTCAGTCCTGGGGTACTCTTATATTTCAAAAGCAGTTTGGACATGATGTCTTTAATTTGGGTTGAATTAAACATATACCTACACACATACAGCACACATCCTGTGTAGACTGTGCCCACGAAAGGAATGCTGGACTAGTTACTACAAATGTCACCAAACATGCTTGATGTGTGTGTTCACCAAGGTGAAAATGCTGTGCCATTGGGAAACTTGGTACTTATTCTTTATTTTGTTAAAACAGTGGAGATATAAATGAACTCTTTTGGGTTTTTTTTAGTGTTTTTATTTTTTGAGAGAGAGACACACACAGAGTGGACGAGGGGAAGACCCAGAATCTGAAGCAGACTCCAGGTGCTGAGCTGTCCACACAGAGCCCAACGTGGGGCGCGAACTCACGAATGGTAAGATCATGACCTGAGCCGAAGTCAGACACTTAACCAACTGAGCCACCCAGGCGCCCCTAAATGAACTCTTTTGAAGGCAAGTAGAGAAGTACTTTACCTCTGGGGCTCCTGGGTGGCTCAGTTGGTTAAGTGTCCGACTTTGGCTCAGGTCATGATTTCATGGTTCTTGAGTTCAAGTCCTGCATTGGGATCTGCACTGATAGTGAGGAGCCTCCTCAGGACTCTCTCTCTCTCACTGTGCCCCTCTCCCACTCTCTCTCTCTCTCTCTCTCTCTCTCAAAAATAAATAAATACATAAATAGAAGTATTTTATTTCTATCTGTGTGTCTGCCTCACATGATCTCAGAGTCAACTACAGAGAGCTGTCACAGTAGGATGGATAGTCCATTCAATATACTCCATTTTTTAATTTTTATAATCATCCCTGTCTTTGTGTTGTGGTAAACCAATGTTCTAGATAACAAGAGAAAAAATAATTGATTGGAATATGTACATAAAGTGTTAATTTAAAATTGTTTTGGACCTAATTATTATTTTATCTCTTGAAATCTCTATGAGGTAATGTTAGGAATTTGAATTCACAAAGGTTTTTTTTTTCTAACAAGTTACTATATTTTCATGCGAAAAATTCACCTTCAGACTGGCAATTCTAGCTCTCAAGGTGGGCTGCACTTTTGCACCTACGTGCGCTGTAATTCAGTGCAACGCTGTATACATCTCGAGCGCTGGTTGAGTATTGCCTGATGTCTAAGTGATCAGGAGGGGCCGGGTCCTGGAGATGCCAAAGAAGGGTCAACCACAATCCTTTGGCAGGTGTTACCGAGCTGGGGAAGGGCATTTGAGGTGGAAAGAACCCAAGGGTGAAGGCACCAGTGGGGCGTGTTCACGAATCCCTGTTGCTGGGGGAAAAGGGCATGCTTGAAGCAGGAGCAGAGGTACAGGAGAGAGCCTTAAGGTTCAGATTTAAAGGGGTCTGCTTGGGAGTTTGGGCCTTATCCTCAAGGAGCTGTGCAAGGCTTGCAGGCATGTAAGAGGCTGCTTGGATGCCTCTGGAGACAAGCAGAAGGTTCCATGTGGGGCACATTGAAGGCTGCTCAACTTTCAGCTGCAACCACTGTTGGCAGAGGCATCCTCATAAACATGAGGCCCCAGGCTGTGCCTCAGCCAAAGCCACCCTATTCCCAGTAGCCACACACCTGGCAGGTCCCTGGAAAGAAAACTCAAACCACAGCTTTCTGCTTCAAGGCATTTCTTCCAGCCTTTGCCTTTGGAGCTGCCCATTGATAGTAGCTAGTGATAATTGATCTGACCTGTTGTCACTGGATTTTTAAAGGTCTGTGTCTCAAAAACAAATGCTTGGAAGTGGAAATATCTAAACATCTTGTGAAAGGGCCGGGGACATAGTAAGCGTACTTTAAATATTAGTTTTCTTTTTTCTCTTCCTAACGAAATACCCAATGATCCATGTCTAGGGAAGGAAAGTACAACTGGTTGACCCAAATACCCCGAAGCCAGGGGTCTCCCTGTGTTCAGGGGTAAATAGCTCAAATCACCACCACCCCATTGCTTGTGAAGAGATGTGATCTCATGCACACTAGGTTCTTTGTGGTTGTCCTACATTTCTTAATTTTTTTTACTTTTCAATTTTTTAATTTACATTCAAAGTTAGTTAGTATATAGTGCGATGATGATGTCAGGAATAGATTCCAGTGATTCATCCCCTATGCATAACACCCAGTGCTCATCCCAACAAGTGCCCTCCTTAATGCCCCTTACCCATTTAGCCCATCCCCCCACCCACAGCCCCTCCAGCACCCCTCAGTTTGTTCTCTATTTAAGAGTCTCTTATGTTTTGTTCCCCTCCTTGTTTTTATATTATTTTTGCTTCCCTTCCCTTATCCTCATCTGTTTTGTATCTTAAATTCCTCATATGAGTGAAATCATATTTGTCTTTCTCTGACTAATTTTGCTTAGCGTAATACCCTCTAGTTCCATCCACATAGTTGCAAATGGCAAGATTTCATTCTTTTTGATCATAATATTCCATTGTATATATGTAAGTGGTTGTCCTACTTTAAAGCACAGATATTTTAATAACCTTACAAGAAATGAAGTTTTGTTCTATTCTGTTCTGTAGTATGCTTATAAATTTCTAAATGTGTCATGGTTAAATTGAACAGAAGACTGATGTGGGTGTGTGGGGAGGGGAACTATCAGGGAGAGAAAGAAATTAGGGAGATTACATGTTTGATGTCAGCTCCTCCAATGAAAACAGGGGGACTAGACTTCATAGCAAAGGGTACTGGCTACAGAAATACTGGAGAATAATAATCCTAAATAATTACAGGGAAGTAAGAAGTGGAAAGAAAAGGAGACAGTAGCTACCATGAAGACTATTGTTATTGTGTATTGTTTCACACATTAAACCTGTCTGTGTATAGTCTTACTTGGTGACTTAGTTCATTTGGTCCTCCCAGCGACCTATGAAAGAGATACCAGCATTTTCCCCATTGTACAGATGAAGAAACCTAAGTAGGTATCCAAAGTCACACTGCCGGAAAGCAGTGAGGCCAGGATTTGAACCCAGATATAACAGGAGATCCTTGGAAAATCCTATTCTGCTTGCCAGACTTTTAAGCCATTTGCCAGTTGTTCAGCTGTCCTTCAGTTGGAAAAGGACGAGCTTAATAAACTGTCACTAATATGCCCTTTTTGTTAGGACATACACACGGGAGTATTCAGGAGCAAAGAGGCAGCTTACTACCAAATAGTTTAAAAAGTAATAATAATCGAGTAGGCACAAAGCAAAAATGATAAAGCAAGGGTAAGATATTAACAAGTGGGGAATCTGAGTGAATGGTATGGTGTATGGGAGTTCTGCAACTTGTCTTTAAGTCTGAAATTATTTAAAAATAAAAATATTTTGGGGCACCTGGGTGGCTCAGTCAGTTGGGCATCCGACTTCGGGTCAGGTCATAACCTTGTGGCTTGTGCGTTTGGGCCCCACGTCGGGCTCTGTGCTGACAGCTCAGAGCCTGGAACCTGCTTCGGATTCTGTGTCTCTTCCTCTCTGTGCCCCTCCCATGCTCATGCTCTGTCTCTCTCAATAATAAATAAATGTTAAAAAAATTAAAAATAAAATACAAATAAAAATATTTTAAAAGACAACACAAACCTGTGACAACGTGCTTAGAAAAAGTGATTCTCCGTCTTTCCCTATTTCATAGTATGCTCCCAAATTTCTAAATCTGTTTGGTTAAATTGGGTAGAACACCAGGAGAGATGTGTGTGCGTGTGTGTGTAGGGGGCCAGAAGTGTGAGCGTATTGCACAACTATCTTGCCCACTTCTCAGGTTCTGAATGAGAAAAGTAGTAACTGCATTTTGTGGCTCTTACTCATCAGGTTACAAAGCAGACCCTCCTGTCCCCTGACCTGAGAAGCGGGAGGCAGGTCCTTCCAAGGGAGCTTGGCTAGAGAAAGCCTCTCTGTCCACTGCCTGCCAAGACAGTGCAAACAGGTCCCTGCCATTTGAACTTCCAGAAAGAAAAAAAAAAATCTTTAGCAGCAGAGTGCCAAGAAAACAGTGCAATTTGTTTTACCTGATTATTATATAATATTACTTTGAGCCTAGAAAATAGATGGCTGAAAAATCCTTTTGCTGTTGCTTGTCTGAATTATTCCCCTCACGGTTTTTCATAAGGAACCATGAATTAATTAGGGCCTGCAAGGAGAAAGGGTCTCCCTTGATCTCTAGCCAAGGATTCCCTAAATCGCTCAGTCTGCTTGGTCCAAACTCCTGTGCTTTTTAAGTACTGTGCACAGAAACCATTTGTTCTGTCAGCTCAGGGGGATTTCTGGAGCTTAGATGCATGATTCCCTAAGCTGAGGTTCCGTTTGTAAAAGCGAAGGGATGGGAGCAGCTAGAGGGGGAGAAGGCAGCTGAACAGAAGCACCATCCTTCACTCAGAGGCGAGTCTGGATATTCAGCCTCTTAGGGTGACACGAACCTCCGGACTAATCTCTTACAACCCTCCTGGATCACTTGGAAATCCTTTTGTCACACGGGGCATTTTGTCCTAATGATATTTGACTTGGTCACTTTTCCCAGTAACAGTCCCTTGAGCTAGAAGGGGTGGAAAGGTGGACACTGAAATCTCAATACCCTTGTTTTTCTTCTCTTGGGGCTATAATTCTTCCACCTGTGTTAGCATCATTAGTTCCCACTTTACCTTTCAGACAGAGGCCTTGTTTTATGTATCTGGAACATGATCTCTCAATCTTGGTACTGTTGACATAGTGGACCAGGTAATTCTTTGTTGGGGAGGCTGTGCTGAGCACTGCAGGATGTTTAGCAGTATCCTGGCCTTTACCAGCTAAAAGCTAGTCGTATCCCCCTTCCAACTGCAACAACCCAAATTGTCTCCAGACGTTGCCAAATGTCCCCTGGAGAGCAAAATCAACCTGGTTGCAAACTGATCTAGCACTGCCTTAGGAATAGTGGTCTTCCTGGTCTTCTTGAGAAACCACTGGGGACAGGAGAGGGACCAGAACAGGTTAAAGGCATTTGATTCAGCTTGGGCTGATGGAGCAAAGATCAATAGTTGTGATTTGACGTGTGAGGCGTTCTGGAAGACAGGGCTTGCGGTATCACCCTGGGTGCTAGATCGAAAGTCTTAGGACTCCGTCATGTTCTGTGCTGGCTGTTCACACAGGAGTTTCTGAGAGCCATCTCAGGATCAGGGCAGTGTGGGAAGCTGACCTAGAGGTAGTAAGATCCAGATTTCCTCTCCAAGGTCTTTCAATAATTAGAAACACGGCATCTTAAGAATGTTTGGGAGCGTCCGTCTGGGCCCCGCCCAGACTGGCTGCACATTTACCTGATCCTGGCAGTCTTTCTCTTTGCTCTGTAATTAGAACTGCCCTCCCGGCAGAAGGTCACAAAGCTCATCTTCTACATTCCAAAGAGCCGAGCTGTGGACCGCCCAGGGTGAATTTCCATGAGTCTTCAGGTGTCCACCCTAATTTTTCAGGAAACTGCTCAGAGGGTTCATCCAAGAGAAAATACTTGTTGTGCCTAAAATTAGGATGAGAATATCAAGTCTGGTCTTCTAGGGGGCACTGTAACTTCAGCTAAAAAAAGGAACAAAACCCAGAGAGAGAAGTATGCTTAAGCACATGCATAATATGCTTAAGAGCATGAGAATATGGGATTTACTGCTTACTTAGGAATTTTGCACAGGTTTTCATAGTTCTTGGGGTCTGCTTTCAACTCTTGGGTTTGGGGGAGCCATACTGCTACCCATTTCATAAACTAACAATGTAATATCAGATTGTTGAATAAAAAGCCATGTTCTAGAGAAAGGATCTGACCAGATCAAATATGGTCCTGACAAAATAACCTTCATAATTAATCAGCTATTGCAAAATTTAATCCCACTGTAATATTACTCTCTACTTCATGCAGGCCTTTATACTTTTTAAAATAATGTCTTGGTTATCAACCACCTTATAAGATGCCATTTACCGTGGCTCCTTCAGATGGGAGGCCTGGCCATTTGCAGTTTCATGCCTGTCATTTCTCTCCTGGACTCATAATCGTCACCTAATCGGTCTCACTACCTCCACCCTTGCTCCCCCCACAATTTTTCTACCCAATAGCCAGATGAGCTTTCAGGTTTTTGAAAATTGCAAAATTGTCAACATTTCAAATTTTAAAATTTCAAAAAATATCATTCTCCTGCTTACAACCATCCAAGCACTTAAAATAAAATCCCAAATTTCTTCCCTGTTCCCAAGGCCCTTCCGGGTTGGTCTCCCTCCAACCTCCCTGACATCAGCACCAGCCTGGACTTTGTACCCGCTGTACCCCATGATCTTCCACACTTTCCCTCCTGGTCTTCGTGTGGCTGGTGCCCTGTCATTCACTTCCCTGCCTCCTTGTCACTTCTGCAGAGAAGTCCACTCACAACACCCAATCTCTACCTCCCCTCCCTGTTTTATTTTCTTCATTGCTCTCATAATCACTGCCTGAAATTATTGTACATGCATATAGTTTTATTCAAATGCCACCATACTATAGGTATTGTTCTGTGACTTGAATTTTTTTCAAAATTCATTGTTGAATTTATTTTTAACAATGTGTCTTGTCTTAGAGCCCTTCCCTTGTCAGACTGAATAGGTCTACCCCATTGTTTTTAATGGCTACATAATATTCCTTTGGCTGTATGTGTTGTAATTTGTCTGATAGCTTCCACATTTATTTCTGATTTTTTATTATTACAAATAATGCTGAAGTGAAACATCCTTTTGAACACACGTCTGTGCGCATGTGCAGGTTTTTTCTGTAGTAATGATTCCTGGAAGTGAAATTGCCAGGTCAGAGGTTATGCCCATTTGTCATTTTGATAAATGCTGACTGCCATATTGCTTTCCTAAAAGGCAATCAATTTATACTCCCACCGACTGTGTGTTAGAGTGCACACTTCCCCTCATTCTCACTGACACTAATTGGATCATTTATTAAAAAAAAAAAAAAATGTTGCCTTAAGGAATATACAACAAAGGTATCTGATTTCACATCATGATCCTGAAGGCCATTGTAGGATCATTTCCTGCTGATGTCCCTTGGAGTCATGCCTCCAGGTCAGCTTGGGGAGAGGCAGCAAAACCCTCTGTGAGCTCTGAGAGTTGCCGAAGACAAATGAAACCTTTGAAAGCAGTCTCATCCATCGCAGCAGAAAGCCCCTCTGTCCAGCCACCAGCAGAGCGTGATCAATAACCTCAAGAGCAGTGGGCCAGCCTGACATTTCCTGCATGTGCCATTCTCCTCCATCCATCATCCAAACACATCCCGGCCACTCAGCTTACACTGAAGAGAGTTGAAATCTGCCCAAGCACAGCAAGCCCCCACACCCAGTCTTGGCTTGTCTGGCATTACTCGGAAACTTCTGTTGGGTTGCACTTAAGGACGAGGGGAGTTCAGGGGCTGGGGATAGTCAGACACTCGTTCTCCAGAAATGGCTTCTCAAGCCCAGAGAGGCACATCTGCTGTCTCTAATCGAGGATAGGACAAGCTACAGCAAGCACCAAGAAAAATCTCTCACTGCAGGGGCACCAAGAGCGTTAGGACGAAAGTAAGATTTACACTTAATAGCCCTACAATGACAAGCTGCATATTTTTTTTAAAGAGTTTTTGATTTTTCCTTGTCCCACCTTCACTTTTGTAATAAGGAAAAAACTCGGTTTTCCACCTTCTATGTAGGGAAAAACTCAGTTCTTCCACACTAGGACTCTCTTCCCTGGATGTCTCCTTTATTGCTCAAGCTTCTGACATTTCTGGTCACCAGTTGTGTGGAGGTTTTTCCCCAAGACAAGCCCTTCTCTGTGACACAAGCTGGATGTCCTACAACTTAACTCAATTCTGCCACTACCTACCTGGAGATAGCACCAGATCCCACAGGTAAGGTCTCAGTCCCGCCAGCGTGGCCCCCTCCCCCTGCTCACACACATCTCAGGAGCCAGTAACAAGCCCAGGTTTGTCACCTGTGCTTTTGCCCAACCACCGGCTGTAGATCGGAGGTTCTAAAGACCCTTCCTTGGGTTTGATTAATGTGCTAGAGTGGCTCACAGAACTCAGGGAAATACCTATATTTACACTTACCTGTATTTACCAGCTTACTTTTTTTTTAATGTTTATTTTATTTTTGAGAGAGAGGGGGTGTGCAGAGACAGAGAGAGACAGCAGGTCTGAAGCGGGCTCCACGCTGACAGCAGAGAGCCCGATGTGGGGCTTGAATTCATGAACCGCGAGATTGGGAATGACCTGAGCCAAAGTCTGGGACTTAACTGACTGAGTCACCCAGGCGCCCCCACTTACTAGCTTATTAAAGGATATGGTAAAGGATATAGAGGAACAGCCAGATGAAGAGATACATAGGGTGAGGTCTGAGAGGGTCCCAAGCTTAGGAGCTTCTGTCCCCATGGAGTTCAGATGTGCCACCTTCCCCATGTTGTGTTCAGCACCCTGGAACCTCTCTGAACCCCCTACTACTGGAATATTATGATGGCTTCTTCACATAGGCTGACCAAATATTAACTCCTTTTCCAGCTCCCTCTTCTCTCTCTAGAGGATCGAGGGTGGGAGTAGGTAGGGGCTGAAAATTCCAAGCTTCTAATCATGGCTTGATCTCTGCTGAGCAGTTCCCATCCAGGAGCACCAAGAGTCATCTCATTTAGAGCAAAAGACACTGCTATCACCCAGGAGATTCCAAAGGATGTGGGAACTGTGTGTCAGGAATCAGGGTCATAAACCAAATATCAGAACAATAGATGTTCCCAGTGCTCTTGTCACTTAGGAATTTACAAGGGTTTTAGGAATTCTGTGCCAGGAACCAGGGTCAGAGACCAATATGTGTGCATATATATATATATTTTTTTCTATTATCTCATAACTTTCCTGCCCAAGGGAATTGTTAGACTTCCCCAAGAAAGAAAAGTATGGCCGATGTTTCCTGGGTTCTAGTGTTATTTTACATCTATTATCTGACAACCCTGTGAGCTGAATAATATTATGTCCAGTTTAGAGATGTGTTGGTGGCCAGAGCAGTTGAGTAACCAACCCAAAGTCACCCAACTAGTAATGCTTGGGACAGGATTTGAACCTAGAGTCTATAAACTTATGCTCTATTGCCTCTTAGGCAAGCTCCATGTCTTAATTTAAGGAATTCCAAAGGCTTAATTTTGGTTGTTCATAGGTTATTATACATTTCTTTACTTATAGGTTCCTTCAAAGAGGAAACTCTACAATATCAATGAAATTGCTTCAAAACCGTGTCCTTTCTGCGACCTTGAAAGAGTCCAACACATGGTACATTTCTGTGAGCCAATTTCCTTTCTCCACTTCTGCAGGAGTTGATACTTGTCCCTTGGTTCCATTCATGTAGAACAAGACGGAGTGGTTCATTGGTTCACTGGGCACACTGATTCAAGGAACAGGAAGGGTGACCAATTGTATCAGCTTCTTATTGCTGCTGCAATCAATTACCACAAACTTATCAGTTCAAAACAATGCAAAGTTATTATCTTATAGTTCAGAAAGTCCTAAAACTATTGTTTTATAGTTCTTCCTGGAAGCTCTGGGGGAGATCTCCTTCCTTCCCCCTTCCAGCTTCCAGAAAACCGCTACCTTCCTGTCTCACAGTCCCTTCCTGCATCTTCAAACCTCTCACTGTCCTCTGCTTCCATTGTCACATCATCCCTGTATCTGGCCCTCCGGCATTCTCTCAGTGAGTACATCGGCCCCACCTGGAGAATCCAGGATCACCTCCCCATCTCACCCCATCGCAAGGTCCTTCATTTATGCCACACCTGCAAAGTCCCTCTGGCCATGTTCAGGTGACCTATTTACAGGTTCTGGGGATTAGGTCGCAGACTTCTTTGGAGGCCTGGCTGTCATTCAGCACACCACACCAACCATCTCACTTTGCTGGGGACTGCGAGCCCTTCCAGGTCATGGAAACTTCAGTGTTGAAAGTAGGAAAGTTCCAGGCAAGCCTGGAGAGTTAGTTGCCCATAGCTGGGGGGGGCCCTGGATTCAGGAAGATATTTTTACTGATTCATGGGAAAATAGAGAGGGAAGATGAACACAAGTAAGAAAGCTGTACGAGACAGTGTTTTTCCAGTAACATTCTTAGGGGGAAAGTAACCTTTAACTTTTAAGCAGGCCCGTTCAGTGTGGCCCGGCCCTAGAGCCTCAGCAGGACCACATCTCTACAAAAGGGACCCTTCTCTGCCTGATGCGCTCTACTTGTTTTACTTGGTAAAAGCAAAGCTATTCCCTCGATAAACTCTACTTCAGAGCCTGAATTATCCCTAAATAAGAAACCTGTGTGGTGAACTTGTGTTCAAAAAGGTTAATGGTTAATAAAGTGTGAAATAACAGACATGTAGTTAAAAATAGAGCCTGATTCCATGCAAATGACAGAAACCTGTCAAAAAACCACGGTGGGATTTTCACATCATGTGTGCTCTTCTGTCTTTATTCCTTCCCCCGCCTTTCCCCTCTCTCCCCCACCCCCACCCAGCCACCCACCCAGTTATATTTAGTATTACAGTCTGTGGGTTTTTAAAATAATTCTCCCATGTGTTTATGAGTCTCACTGAAGGGAAAACCAGTTCACGCCATATTTTTACGTATATATTTAGCTTTCTATTTCTGAAGAAATAAATAGAAAAAAAAATCATTCCCAATAATGGGCGAATTCCAAGAAGTGTGGTTTGGAAAGAGTGGAGGCAGGGATCTGGGGAGCTTTTCCAGTGGATAAGATTCAAATGGAGAGGCCAGACTTCGGGGTGGGCACCTAGCAGCCGGGACACATGAGATGTTCACCCCGGCTTGGTGTGTCAGAAGTGGCAGTCGTGGAAGTGAGGGTCATAAATCATTTCCTAGCTGTGAAGATGAAGGGACATGAATTCTCCCAAGCCAGAGGTAGTGGAGCAAGTAAGATGAGCAGTCATGAGAAGGGAACTATGCCGCTCTGTGCTACTCCCCGACAGCTGGTTCATCCTTGCACATAGAAGGGGCTGCAAAAGCCAGACCCGTGGATGAAAATCCAGGCGTGCAAGGACTTCCGGGAAGCATTACCCTCCCTGGTCAATTAAGGCAGCCTGAGGTGCATGCACTGGGGATGGGGGCAGATGGTGGGAGCAGACAGACAGTTAAGAGAACTGGATTCTGTGTCCAGGGTCGCTGGTCAGGGGGTGCAGGGCTGCCCTGAACATGGGTCCGTTCAAGGGCCTCAGATGGACCCCCACAGGCATCCATGCCCAGCCCACCTCTTCTTCTGGTCAGCCATTGGCCACAGAGACTGGGCGGAAGAACACCCCAAACCTGGCGACCCCGTCATCATCGCCTTGGGAAATGTAGCCTTCCTGAGTCAGAGAGATAGGAGTAAGCAGGTGAAGAAAAAACTGTGCTCTCATAACTTCAAGAGACTTTCTATTTCACTGCTTCTCTTACAGTTAAGAGTACCCGGTGAGGAGAGGAGGGGCCATTGTTCTGGTGAATGTACATCTTCTCCGCCAGTTCCACTGAGATGTGATGGGAGAGTTGGTACATGGCTGGCTGGGGAGCAGGGCTGGCCAGCTCCAGGAAGGGCTAAGCCAATTGCTCCCCATGGAGACTGGGTCCATAACTAGCCTGCACTTATTACAGGGGCCTGCAGCCCACTCAGCTAGCAGTGACCAAGGAATGGCCCAGTAGGCTTCCATGGTCACACTCATGGGTCAATGTCAGATATAATGCTCCCTTTCGTACTTCTTTCAGATTCAAGTGGTTCGCTCACTTGAATACTGTCTTACAGCTTAGGTTAGACATCTCAGAGAGATACGACCTCGTATGATCCATTGGTTCGCCCACCCAGGGGAACGTTGATCACCCAGCTCTCTGCTTCCCAAACACATTGGGACTGGAGGGGCTGGGAGTAGAGGGAGATCCAGGAGGGTGCTCCAGGTCACGTTGGGGAGGGCAAGACCCCCTTAGTGATGAGGCATGAAAACAGTATCATTGCTTTTCAGGCAAAGAAAGCCAAGCTCTAGAGCCTTCTGTAGGACCTGGAGACTCCATTCCTGATTCAGTCCATTTGCTCATGCCACCTTTTCCCCCTGGAATAAGTTTCTTTGTTCTGCTTTAAAAATCTAGGTTTTACTGTTGTTTGGGTGTGGCAAAGCCAACAGATCAGGAGACCATCGCCACTGAAAAGATAGTGACACTCACAGATCCCGAGAGTAGATGACATGTCTTGCTGCAGAAGGGCCACACAGGGGAGGCACCAGTCAGGAGATTGAGGGAGTCAGGGAAACACAGGCCAGAGCCTTTATTGTGGTTTCCGCAGGAAGGTAGTGGGGAGGCAGGGTAATCAGGTTTACAGTTAGCCAGTATGAATACTTCCAGTGGTTCTGTGATGTAGAAGCTGTCTCTATTGGTTTGGTACCTGGTCCCAGGGTGATTAGGGCAGGTGGATGGGGCGGGGGAGGGGTGGCCTGCAAGAGAGCCACACAGAGGGTGTGTTTGTGGGTATGGGCTCTGAATTGGTTAGTTTGCATTTGAAAGGTGTGCTCTCGGGTGCATCGTTTACTGTCTTTAGGATTTAGCTAACCTTGGGAGTGGTGTCCCCTTGAGGGCCAGCAAGGCTCCAGGTGTCCAAGCATCAGAAAACAGAAAAATAAAAAGACACAGTTAGTACGCCTTCCTCTTCTCTACTGTCAGGACCCAGCCCAAGTCTCATCTGTTCCAGAAAAGTTTCCCAGGCCACCTGATCCCATTGGGATCACTTCCTCCCATGAAATCCTATAGCATTTTAATGTTGCTGTTGTTCAGGTTTATATCCATTATCTAAGCAGAGCATATTGTACCCCTGCATCAAAAACCAAAGATCCTTGGAAGTAGGGACTATGTCTTTTACCTCTCTATGTCTCCCACAGCACCACCTGGCACAGAGCCTTGAACATGAGAAATGCTCACTAAATTTTTAAGGAATGTCCAAGGTTCAGTTTGCTAGGCCACAGGGATGTTTCCTTCAAAAGAAAAACAATTTCCAACCCCTGAGCAGGAAGAACCCTACTTTGTTTCTTCCCTTATGATCCAATAAACATTCTAATATTTAAATAAAAAAAAAAAACTCTAAATTTTAGAATGTGTACAAATCCAGATCACGATTGTGAAACTCACAAATAAGAAAAATTCAGGCAGTTCCAGCTGTGAATACAACTCAGAAAGGGTCATTTCTAATTGCAGCTGAAAAGGAAAAATGGAGTTAGTATCGATGCCCTGACCACAGTGTTTCCTCCACTAACTCTCTGGAAGAGGAGAATAGATTACACCCATCAGCTGGTTTCACTGTGTAGCCAGGAGGCAGACGAGACATGTCTGTCTCATGAATTATTATTAATGGACAAATCATCTGTGTTGTGTCTGTCCGTGGCTGGTAGGTACAGCACAGGCTGTCAGGAGGGGAGATTTACCTGGTTTAAAGTGGCCTGGAATGAGTTGTGAGACAATAGTGGATCCTCATGGTGCTGAGGGCAGGAAAAAACAAGGCCACCCCATGGCATGGGTGCCTCCTCTGTGAATACAGGAGAAAGGAGGGTAGGCCAAATGGAGGATGGGTTGGACCTGAGTGTAAAATGTTAGAGGGATTTGGCTCTGCCTCTGGGCCAGAGCTGAGGGACAAAAATAGACCACATCTCGGGAAGCTTGGCATGAAATTAAATTCCAGGCCCTAGCTACAGCTTTGCCAGGAAACTACCTGCCAATGTCCAGAAATGCCCTTATCACCAAAGTGGAGGTGGTGGTGGAGTTGGGGCGGGAGGAGAACATCTTTTGCGGGGACCCTAATGTTGCAGGGGCTGCCGCACCTGTCTGTAGTCCCTCTCTATCCAAAATATAGTCTATAGACCAGCAGCAGTGGTCCCTTCAGGAGTTTGCTGGAAATGCTGACTCTGGGGCAGGGCTGGGAGTAGTGTGAAGCCAAAGGGGAGAGCTCCCTCCAGTGCAAAAATTAAGGGGGGAATTCAAAAACTCAGTAATGGGGATAAATAACATTTAAAAAAATCAGAATTATTGCAAAATATCTATGATGA
The DNA here is from genome assembly GCF_028018385.1 of Neofelis nebulosa. Lineage (NCBI taxonomy): Eukaryota > Metazoa > Chordata > Mammalia > Carnivora > Felidae > Neofelis > Neofelis nebulosa. The sequence continues at coordinate 31,341,501 of NC_080796.1, forward strand.
ACAAAATAAAGTAATTTTAAATGAAGACAGGATCTGACCCTGCACTTGAATGATCCTGCCCTTTCCCCTTCACCCTAATCCTGGTCCTGATCTCAGGCCCCACCCAGACCATTGGAATCAGAATCGACATTCTAACAAGATCCCTCAAGAGGATTCCCATGCACATCAAAGTTTGAGAAACACTGTTTTGGACAATACCTCCGAAGCCATAACAACCCCAAATCTTGGAATCCAGACAGCAACAAAAATGGAAAAGGCTGAAGAGAGAAAAGTTTTAGAAGCACCCAGCCCCACGAGTTTGCTTGTCATTTGCCTAGATTTTCACACTACCACCTTACAATTGTGCCATGTTCCATAGTTTACTGTAAACTTAACAAAAAAATTTTATTTTGAAATACAGTTTCATAGGAAGTTGCAAAGATAGATACAGAGAGTTCCCCCATGCTCTGGACCTCTATTGGTTACATTTTATGTATCTATAGTACAATATGGAGGTGAGGAAATTGACATTGGTATAAAGTGTATCTATAGTTATATGTCATCTTATCACATGTGTACATTCATGTAACCAACACAATTAAGATATAGAACTAGTCCCTTACCACGAAGATCTCCCTGGAGCTACAGCTTTCTAGTCACACCACCTCCATTCTCTGCCCCCACCCCTGTCCCTAACACTCGGCCATCACTAATCTGTATAATTTCTGAGATGGTTATGTAAGTGGAATCATGTAGTATTCAACCTTTTGAGATTGGCTTTTTTCCCCACACAGCATGATGACCTAGAGATCCATCCTAATTGTTGCTAGTCTTTTCCTTTTTATTGCCAAGTAATATTCCACGCCATGCATATACCACTGTTTATCTAACAATTTACCCATTGCAGGACATTTTATTTATTTACTGTATTTGGTTATTATAGATAAGGCCAGTATGAATAACCATGTGCAGGTTTTTACATAGACATGTTTTTATTTCTCTTGGAAAAACATCCAAGAGTATAATTCCTGGGTTATATGATTGAGCATATTTAGTTTTTTTTTTTTTTTTTTTTTTTTTTAAGAAATTGCCAAACTGTTTCTCAGAGTAGCTTTTTGCCATTTTCCATTTCCACTGCAATGTAGGAGAAATCCAGTTTCTCCATGCCCTTGTCAGCAGTTGGTATTGTCATTACTTTCTCTTTTTAGCCATTCTGATTGGTGAATTGGCAATATCTCCCCGTGGTCTTAATTTACATTTCTCTGATGCTTAGTGCTATCGAGCATCATTTCATAGACTTATTTCTCATCCACATATCTGATCTGGTGAAATGTCTCTTCACATTTTTGCCCATTTTCTAGTTGGATTGTTAGTTTTTTGTTGTTTTTTTTTTTTTTTAACTATTGCGCTCTAAGAGTCCTTTTTATATCCTAGACATGAATCCTCAAATATGTGGATTCTCCCAGTCTGTAACTTGGTTTTCCTTCTCTTAACAGGGTCTTTGACAGAGCAAAAGTTTTTAATTTTGTGAAAGTCCAATTTATTGGGTTATTTCTTTTATGCGTCGTGTTTTCAGCGTCATGTCTGTCTTCACCAAGCCCCATGCCCAAAGATTTTTCTCCCACATTTTCATTTAAGTTTCTATTGTACGTAATTTAAATCTATGATCCATTTTGAGTTAATTTTTCTATAGGGTAAGAGATTTAGGTTGACTTAGGTTTTTGTTGTTGTTGTTGTTGTTGTTGTTGTTGTTGTTGTTTATTTTTGTCTTTGGCTGTCCAGTTGTTTCTGCATCATTTATTGAAAAGACTATCCTTCCTTTATTGAATTATTTTTACACCTTTGTCAAAATGCAGTTGGCCATACGTATGTGGAGCTATTTCTAGACTGTATTCTGTTTCATTGATTTATGTGTCAGCCTCTCTGCCAATACCTCACAGTCTTGATTACTATAGTTATATAAAAAGTCTTAAAATTTGGATAGATTGATTTCCCTACTTTCTCATTTTGTTTTAAGTTTTAACTATTCTAGTTCTTTTCCCTTTCCATGTACATTTTAGAATTATTTTGCCTGTATTTGCACAAAAGAATCTTGCTGGAATGTTGATAGGAAGTGCATTTCATTTACATATTGGTTTGGAGATAATTAATATCTTGCTATGTTATGTCTTCTAATCCATAAACATGGTGTGTTTCTACATTTATTTAGATCTTCCTTGATTTTTTTTTAATCAGCAGGTTGTAGTTTTTAGCATGTAAGTTCTGTATATGTTTTATTATATTTATATTTAAGTATTTCTTTTTTTTTTAGTGGTCTATTTAGTGGTCTTTTATAAGTGGTCTTGTGTTCTTAATTTCAGTTTCCACATGTTTGTTGCTAGCATACAAAAATACAATTAACTTTCTTTTGTTGATCTTGTGTCTTATGATCTTACTGAACTCATTTATTAACTCTAAGAATTCCCTTGTAGATTTCTTGGGATTTCTAAGTAGACTTTTATGCCATATGTGAATAGAGATAGTTGTTTTTTTTTTTCTTTTTGATCTCGATGACTTTTCTTTTTCTTGCCTTCAAGTACTATATTGAACAGCAGTGGTGACAGCAGATGTCCCTGCCTTGTTCCTGATTTTAGGGAGAAAGCATTCTATCTTTTGCCTTTAAGTATGACATTTGCTATAGGTTTTTAAGGATGTTTCTTATGTTGAGGAAGTTCCTTTCTATTCCTCATATTCTGAGTTTTTATCATGAATGAATTTTGAATTTTGTCAGCTGCTTTTTCTGCATCAATGGATGCAATCATGTGAATTTTCTTCTTCATATTGTTAATTTGGGGAATCACATTAAATGATTTTTTGAAACATCATGCCTGAAATACATGCCAATTGGCTATCGTGTATTATTCTTTCTATGTATAGCTGGATTCTATTTGTTAATATTTTGCTAATGATTTTTGCATATTTTGTACTCTCTTTGCCTGGCATTGGTATCAGGGTAATCCTGGCTTCATGAAATAAATTGGAAAGTGTTCCTCTTTTGTCTATTTTCTGCAAGAGACTCTAGACTTGTTTCATTTTTAAAATTTCAGCTTTACTGAGGTATAATTGGCATATAAAATTTAAGATACTTAAAGCATACATTGTGGTGGTTTGATAGACACAGACATTGTGAAAGGACTCTACACATCTAGTTTATTAACACATCCATCACGTCACATACTTTTTTTGTGTGTGAGAATATTTTAGTTCTACTCTCTTAGCAAATTTCAGTTATACAATACAATGTCATTGTGGTGTTGTGAATTATAAAAAGCACCTATCTGGTTGTCATCCACAGTTCCTGGCCCACAGCTCTCAAAGCCTTTGAAATGAGAGCAAGAAGAGCATATTTTGTTATAATATTTGGTCTTTTTTTCTCAGTTCCTGAAAATGCTTCAGAACCATAAACGTGAAATGGGTGTCTTGTTATTCATAGCAAACCCCTCTCCGCCACAACTAGGTTTATGTTAATGAAGCAACTTTTGGAAACACCTAAGGATGGAGGCTCCTGGCCAGGGAAACCAGCTATAAATAGAGGGTTGGGACTTTCAGTCTCACCCCCTGATTTCTGGGGAAGTGACTTGGCTTGAGGCTGACTCAATCATCAATGGCTACTGAGTTAATCAATTATGCCCATATAATGAAGCCTCCATAAAATCCCCAAAAGGAGGGCATTAGGAGAACTTCTAGTTTGGGGAACCAGAATGCTTCCATTTACCTTTATGCTGGATCCTAAACACCATGAGACCCCAAATTCCACAAAGGCAGAGGCTCCTTTGTTTGGGACCCTGCCCGGTGTATCTCTTCATCTGGCTGTTGATTTGTATTCTTTAATATCCTTTGTAATAAATTGAGTGAGTAAATGAGCTTCCTGAGTTCTGTGAGCTGCTGTAGCAAATTAATCAAACCCAAGGAGGTGACGGTGGGAACCCCTGATTTATAGCCAGGTGGTCAGAAGTATAGGTGACAATCTGGCCTTGCAATTTGGCATCTGAAGGGGAGGAGGCAGTCAGTCTTGTAGGGCTGAACCCTTAACCTATGGGGACAGATACTATCTCTAAGTAGATAGTGTCAGAATTGAGTTGGACTGTAGGATACCTGCTAGTGTCTGAGAACTGCTTCGTGGTGTGGCTAACACACAAACATATACACGTTAAAATTGGGAGTTAAAAGCATTTTAGTTTTCAACTACAGTTAGCATGTTTTATATTAGATCCATCTGTAGCTTTGTTTTAAACTCTTCTTTAAATGTTTAATAGAATTCTCCAGTGAAACTATGTGGGTGTTATGCACCTTTATATTGAGAATTTGATTTGATTTTTGTAGCAACCTTGCAAAGAAGGCATTTTACAGATATGGAAGCTTAAGGCTCGGAGAAATGAAGTGACTTACCCAAGATCTAGACATCTTCTGATTCCAAGTTCAGTACTGTTTCCACAAAACACACTTCCTGAGTTAGATGTCACTAGGCAGACTCTTCAGGCATTTGGAATCTCTTTGAGAAACAAGGAAAGAGAATAATCATATCTGTTCCTGGCCACTTGTGTTTAGCTGGGTGCCAGCTCTTTCTTGCTTGACATTACATTCAAGTTAGGGGATAATCAGGCAACTAATGAATTGCTGGGTATAAAACCTAGTACTATTAGCACAATCATAAAGGTGCAGGCTACGAGATTGATGACACATACATTGACACATCCCTCTGCAAAGTCTCAGAAGCAAAGCAAACAAAAATGTCTGAAGAGAGAAGGAAATCCTACTTTTGTGGTCCCTGGACATTCCCTGGGAAGTTTCAATGGGTCATCTCCCTCCTCCATCCCTCATGACCTGACCCCATATTTCCCACTAGGAATGACTATCTTGTTTAAGATAGAATTTTTCACCACCTTCACTCTCCCTTCTGCGAGTGAATTTTCTTCCAGCCCAGAGCATGTCACTTCCCTGTTTAATAGCCTTCCACGATTCTCTGTTGTCTATACTTCTCAACTTTATGGTTGTTGTCTATGTATGCCTATGGTTCTCAAATTTCAGAGAACAGAAGAATCACCCAGGGACACTAATGGGAAATGTAGACTCTTAAGTCCTAACCCCAGAGATTTTGATTCAGTAACTCTGGACTAAGACCCAGGAGTCTATATTTTAATAACCTCCTCCTAATGATTCCAGTGTAAGTGGTCCAAGGAATATTGTTGACCAGATAGCAATCAATGGCATAAAAGTTGTAGTCCTTGGCCTGGCTTTCGGGGCCCCCTGAAGTTTGATTCCAACTTGCTTGGTCAATAGTACTCCTCCCTCACCCTCACCCTTACCCCTACTAGGCCTCCTATAGACCAAAATAATGGGTAAGACTGAACCATTTGGCTAGAGTGCTTTGGAAAGGCAAACTTAATCTTTTCCTGTCCCTTTTCCCCCTGCCCTTAACATCTCAACATCAGTACAGAGTTGTTCAAACTACAGGTTGCCACACAATAATAGGTTTTGATCAGCTTTTTATTTAAATTTATGATTGCTGGAATAGAATACATGGAAAATGTCAGTGTGCATTGCTGTAGTTAAGGGTATTGTAATATATTTGTTTCAGTTAATTATACATATACATGGGTATGTACTATGTCAGGATATGAAATGTATTTCTTACTGTGGGAGTACTACAGCAATAACATTGAAAGCCACAGCTATAGAACTCACCCAGTTTGCCTCTCATTGGATCCATCAGGATAGCCTTCTGTTTCTCCATTATTGTGAACCTTTGGAGAATAATAAATACTCTTACCATAAGATCCAGCCATTGCACTCCTAGATACTTACCCAATCGAGTTGAAAACCATGTCCGTGCAAAAACCTGCACATGAATGTTACATCTGTTTTTTTCATAATCAGTGAAAACTGGAAACAACCAAGATGGCCTTCACTTGGTGAATGGATCAACACATGGTACAAATGGATAAACAAATTGTAATACATCCAGACAATGGAATATCATTCAGCAATGAAGAAAAAATGAGATATCAAGCCACAAAACTACATGGAGGAAACTTAAAAGCATACTGTCAAGTGAAAGAAACCAGTCTGAAGAGGCTACATTCTGTGTGATCTGTTTGGTGTTTTGGAAAAGGCAGAACTAGAGAAGTGATAAAAAGATCAGTGGTTACCAGTGGCTGTGTGTGTGTGGGGGGGGGGGGGGGTGAGAGGTATGAATAGGTGTGGAGCACTGTGGACTTTGAACGTAGGGAAGCTATTCTTTATGCAACTGCAATGGTGAATACATGTCATTATGCATTTGTCAAAACCCAAAGACTCTACAACACAGAGTGTCTCTTCATGGGAACTATGGCCTATAGTTAATTAATCATAATGCATCAGTATGGACTCATCAAGAGTAACAAATGTCCACACTCATGCAAGATATTAATAATAGGGGAAAACCGTGTCGGGGCAAGATAAGAAAGAAGGTGCGGGCTGAGTATATAGAACTCTGCATACTGTCTACTCAATTATTCTTTAAATTCAAAGCTTTGCTCAAGAATAAAGTCCATTAATTTTTTTTTTTTTTACAAAACTAAGAGATTTCACATTGAAAGAAAAAAAGGCAAATGTGATGAGAATTATTTTTGAGTTGTAAGAGAGCCAACAAGGAAATCCTGGAAACTTGCTTGTGAACTACACAGCCAGCCTCGCCACTCAAGACCCCCCTTCATCCCTCGCCTGTCAAATAAGTCCAGGCCACATTTCCTCAGCAGTACAAGCTCGGGCCCTGTTGGGTTTGCACGCTGAACCCCTTTGGAAGTCAGAACCAAAATTTTCATGCCCTTCCTCGTTTTCTAGATTTTCTCATGGAAATGAGATTGGGCTTGTCTGGTAAATTTGAAAAAGCAGCATCAAGAACTCCTTGCAAAGGAAAAAAAGCTTTTCTGTGTCTGAAGTTTTCTCAATCAACTATAATGATGGTTTTCCTGTTAATTCTCCCTAATTATGTAGGAGGCCTTTTAAGTTTGTTTTGGTGGTTTTTCTCTTCTGAGAGAAGGCAATCAGCCCACCTTTCATATTATAAGAAGGTGGTGGCGGTTACTGCTTCTGCTTCTCCTTCCTCCTTTTAAGTCACTCGTCCATTTTAGAATTTCTGTGAGTGATCACAGGTGTAAATTCCCATTTGTCCCTGGAGTGGCTCTCAGTGAGGTGATTGTTCTAAATCCCTCTAAGCTACCCACTCGTCAAGCAGAGGACCTTTACAATTGGACGAATCCCCTATTGTAAAGCTTTTTTGCTTTGGGGGCCAGAATCTCGCTCCATAACCTTTTTGAATCACCAACATAACTTCAAAAATTGTCACTTTCCATTTAAATGGCAAGAAAGCTGTCAGGACATAAACCCTACAGAGAGGGAATGTATTGATTTCAATGATCACCTTTAATCCACACCTTTCCTCTTCATAATGTGTGGTTTTCTTCTCTTAATTAGAAAGAGCCAGGGATTATCTGCACAAAACTGGAAGGTTTATTGTGATTGGTGGGATCGTCTCTCCTGTCCACGACTCCTATGGAAAACAGGTGGGTTCCTCCTTCACCCTCTCTAACCTGATGGCTCCTCTGGCTGCCCCTGCTGCCATCTCCACTTCACTCCCCAGAAACACAAGATGCCCGAGAGCTGGCGTCCTGCTCCCATCTCTGAACACAGTCAGACCTGGGCGGGTGGGGGCCGGGCGGCAGCTGGCAGGAACAGCTGCCCGTGACCGTGGCTGCGTGCAGCTCCAGGCCCCGTCGGCACTCATTAGCAGCAGAGCGGGCACACCAGCTGGGGGCCAAGAGTGATTTGGCATGGAAGCCACCCTGGCATCTGGTGATGGGCTGGGCAAGTCTTTCCCGGATTTTAGGAGGAAAAGACCTATCTCTGCCTCTTACGCTCTGATTTAAAATTCCTTTCCTTGCCGCTCCCTCCTTGCCTCATGTCCGGGAAAATCTAGGGGTCCTCCCGGCATTTCCATCCCCCTCCTTCCCCAGATACACCTCACACCTCTGGGGAGGTCGCCCAACCAGCCAGCTTGAGCCCAGAGACAAGGCAACTTTTGCCTGGTTAAGTCTCGTCCCTGTGCCAGGCACAAGTTGGCCACTTCATCGGAGAGGTCCACCTACTGACCCTGTCGGGAGTGATGTACTCCCAGGCCCTCCATTCCTTTTCTTTTCCCTCCGCCCCTCCCTGTGTGTCTCTGTGGCAGATGGACTTGCAGGGCGGCCACACCCTCCTTCCCTGTCACCACTGACAAATGGCTGCCCTTGAATAACCGGGCGGCTAGGGATGGCGTCTCAAGGGCGGCTGTGGGGAGTGGAGCCAGCCTCCTGGTGATTGCTCTGTTGCTCCCCAGGGCCTTGTGTCAAGCCGACACCGTCTCATCATGTGTCAGCTGGCCGTCCAGAATTCCGACTGGATCAGGTAGGGCTGGCCTGGTGTGTGTGGATCAGGTGGGTGGCCCTGGGCCTCACTGGGGGTGAGTGCAGGAGGAGGAGGCGTCCTGTCAGCCATTTGGATCCCACAGGGGTGGGGAGGCCAGCCCAGACGTTAGCCACTGTGGAGGAAATAATTATACTGACCTTCAGAGGTGGCCCAACTGAGAGCTCTATCTTTTAACCAAGCCATAGTGCCCACCAAACTGAAGAGGGAAGCTTCAGTGTTGATTCTGCCCTGGGACTTTTGGACAGTATTCCTGAAGCATCATTGGATTTGGGGTGAGGCCTGGCCAGGAAATCCAAAAGGCCTCTCCACTTTCCTCCCCAGTTGCTTCCTGCGAACTCTACCTTTTAAGGGAGTATTCCCTGGCCCTGGCTATTTCCCCTTCCAGGACTCTGGCTCCCTAGGGCTCCAGGCTGACCGTGGCACAGAGGCACTGCGAGCGAGCACTCAAGGCCTTTCCCTCATACTCTGGGCACAGTCCTCACTAAGATAGCAGACACCATTATCTGTACGGCTTGCCTTGTAATTAAAGCGAGGCTCCTCCACTAGTTATGCTAATTACGCTCCCCAAAGTTCCTACGGTTATCATTTGCATGAGAAAATGGCGTTTAAAAAAAATAATGGCGCACCATTTGTACCGTAATATCTCCCCCTGGAAAAAATAAGCAGCACCTAGAGGTTTCCGTGAAAGGAGGGAAACGAAGAAAAGCTGACCTCAGAATGAGACGGAAGAGACGGGCTGGGCAGGAAGGAGAGCAGCGAAGTGAAAATTAAATAGTGATCCTCCCCATTTGTGTGCAGTGATTTGTGTAAGAAATGCTTGCCCTTTACAGACTATCTCATCCCCTGAAGATGTAGGTTGGGTCGAGAGACAGCTGCCTTCTCTCTGATGAGAGACATGCCCGGAGAAGTTGAGGGGTTTGAGCATGTACAACACGTCTGTGGTCAAGTCAGGGATAGAAGCGAGGCCTTTACACATTCTGGCTCCCGATCTTCTGGGGAAAGCGGGGTCCAGGGGGTAGATACAGGGCAGGGGGTCGATCCTGATTGGATGTGATTAGAAGATCCTGAAATAATTGCTTCATTCATTCATCGAATGTTCATCCAGCACTTCCCACCTGCACTGCTCTAGGCAATTGGGAGAAGGCAGAATGCTAAGAACTGAGATCACTAGCAAGGCTCAGGTAGCTCTAGAGATAAGGGCTGAGCCCCAGGACTTGGCCAGTATGGTGTCTGCCTGTCTCAGGGGAGGCAGTGGTTAGGGGTATGGGGAGACTGACACACAGGCTGACTCTCAGGGGTTTTTGGTTAGGGAGATCTTACCCCTGGGAAACTTAGGTGCATGTGCATGGTGGGAAGTGGGCAGGGAATGCTCAACTGCTTAGGAAATGTTTGAGAAATATCCCAATTTAGCAGTTCATTAAGTTGGCAATTAAGCCTGAGTGCTGCATCAGTCTGGGGCTGGATCCCTGCTCACTTCACATCTGTGTGTACAGGAGGGGTGGACCAGCACGCGGGTCTGCGCCTCTCAGTCTGACTGGTACACCACCGCCCCCCCCATGCCCACAAGGCCCCCCACCTGCACAGGGAGGCAGACAGGGGCCGATTCCCCAGGTCAGGTATCTGCAGCCACCACTCAACGAGGGCCTGGCTTTTAATCCCGATCACAATCCTAGAAGGCCCAGAGGAGAATTTCCATCTCGTGGGCAAGCACAAGAGACTCTATATATAAAACTCATTGGGCCCTTCCAATAACCCCACAAGAGAGTTACCATAGTTATTTTACAGGTGGGGAAAGTGAGAGCCAAAAGACAACGTAACTTTCCCAAAGCCCCATACTCCTCTGGTTTTACAGAGGGGGCAGCTGGGGGGTAGAAAGGTGTTTCAAGCTCACGTTTGTTCTGATTTGGGACCTAAGTACACGGTGTGAGCAGGTTTGCTAAGCGCCCCGAGCTATACAGTCTCTGGAAGGAACTACTAAAGAAAAAGTGTTGAGAATGGAAACCCAGGGAAACCTGTTTCTGGTCATGTCAGGGTGGACCCGTGGGAGTGCTATCAGGACACCTGGCAGACAACCTGCAGTGTGCTGGAACATCATCGGGACCTCATGAAGGTGAGCTGGGCTGCGGCTGAGGGGCGGGTGGCCCCCAGGAGCCGGGCAGGCCGGTAAGGGTGCTGCTGCTGGCCTACTGACCTGGTTCAGTTTCCTGCTTCCCAGACAGCTGTGTGGGAAACCAAGCCCCGGGCAGCAGGAAGGAGGGCAGTGAACTCGAACCCGAGCAGCTCCAGAGCCTGTTCCCGTCTTGCTTCCTCTGCTCAGTATGACTCAGGGCGGTGTTCACCTTCCAACAGCAAATCCAAGGTGGGATTAAGGAGACCCCCGTGGGAGGATTTCAAGGCAGACAGTGTCCTGATCCGTGTTATATTAGTGGATAAAAAGGAAGCACAGAGAGGTGAGCCAACCTATCTGAGGACACACAGCCACTGCTCAGTGGCTTGTGCCCAGGTTGTAGTGACTGAAGAGCTGCTTGCCAGGTTAGAACGAGTCCCACACCAGCCAGCAGCACTGGCCAGAATATGCAGAAAGCACCCTTCCCAGATCAATACCAGCCCATCGATTTCCACAGTAACGGATGTAGAGCTGTGCCATCCATAGGAGGAGGCCCGACTGACCGAGACAAGATGCAGTGGACCCCACTCACCTCCACTGGCACGGCCACCATGCCTTCCCCAGCCCCAAATGGCAGTCCAGATAGCATTGTTCTGACTCAGGGAGCACCTCTACCCACCTGTGTTTTCTGTCAGTGGGGCCAGAACCTTCTCCTTGGGGAGCCATCAGCAAGCCCCCATCTCCTCACACTCCACCAACCATGCAGCTGTGCTTCATGTTAATAGTGCTGGAGTTTAGGGCTCCCAACAAGCCAGGGAGTCAGGAGTAAGAGGAGGAGGGAAAGGGTCTAGCTGACTGTTGCTTCATCTATTAGATTTGTCCCTCTTGGAATTGAAGAAAACCCATTTTCCCTTCCTTCTGTTTTCAGAACCCTTCACACACATCCTGAGTCTTTTCTGGTCCCCTTGAAAAGATTCTGAGACAGGATGGCCCTGACTTGACCCTCTGTGCTGGTCTCAACAACGGCAGGAAGAAAAGACATCCTGTCTTACTACATAAGGGTGTATCAGTCAGGATAGGCTAAGATATGCTGTAGTAACAAACATTCTTAAACACTTAGCAACTTCACATAAGTTTATTTCTCACACTACATGGCAGTGGGGGAGGGGGACAGCTGGGGGCCTGGGCTCCTTCTAGTCACATAGCAGCCTCAGGCTCCATGATGGAAAGGAGGAATCAGGGACCCTGCAGACGTGCCTGAGACGGCTCTACCAGCCATGAAGCCTGGCTGCTATTTTGCTGTCTAAATGCCTGGGCCTCCCAAAGCTTCCCTTTGTTACTCATGCCCAGAGGCAGGAGTCTGGGCCAGAGGAGCTCAGCCAGGAGTCCCAGCTGTTGCAGGGACGGGCACAGGCTGGCAGAGAATGTAAGTCCCTGTCTTGGAGCAGGAGCTGATAGCTCCCCATCTCTTCATTTCTGGCATCAGGCCATGTTCCTGTTGGAGAGACTACCACAGGGCACACTTCACAGGTGACTCAAGGCCGTGCTTGGAAAGGCCCCTGAGGATCTGAGAGCCCACGGAGGGCCAATGAGGGCAACACAGGGCACGTGGCTAGTCCTTTTCTTTTCTACCCAGAACAAGTCCATTGGGATTAATGGTGTAGTGCAGCGGGAGGAAGAAATTCTTCAGCTACCAGACCTGTTATTAAATGAGAATGTGGCCTTTTCTTTTCTGGAGCTGAAATAATACTAAAAAGGAAGCAGGCTGCCCCTTCCACTCCAGCAACCACCACTGGGTAGAGAATCCCGCAAAACAGGCTGAGAAGACCGTGCTGTCCCGGCCTCAGCTGGCTCCCAGATGTGACTGGATGCTGCTGTGACCTCCTCCTGTCCAAAACACGACAGAAGTGACAGGTCACCCCACAAAACAAATGTCAGCCCTTCTGGGGCTTGGAAGGATGCCGTGCTGCCCTGCTTGTGTGGAAGGGGTCCCTTCCGAGGGTTGCCACAACCCTGCGGCTTGGGGCTCTCTGGCCTCAGGACTCCATAATCCAGAACGAGTCATGGGCCGCGGGGTGGGATGCTGGCTTTCAGGGAAGGGACCTTGAATCAGCAATGGCCCTTGTGAAGCTAAATAGATTGAAAATCCATCCTTTGTTTCTCAGTTGCCCAGTGGCAGGCCCTCCCACCCACCGTGGGGAGAGGGGGTTGCTTCTGGGTCAGCTGTGAAAAATGCTGCCTTATCAGCTCTCTGCTTTCTGCGGCACCAGAGGGAAGCAGCGGGCCAGATAACACAGGACAATGGATAATACACATAGAATTTCCGTTTGGCTCTGGAATGTGTATTCACACTGGCAGGCAAGCGCGAGAGTGCCCAGAACCCCACCCCCTCTTCCTGCAACACAAACACATCCTGCTCGGCCTGGCACCACTCTCTGGCTCTGCCCGTCATTGGCATCTCTGGCCTGGAGAAGCGGCAGGTGGTGATAGTGCCTGGTGTTTGTATGACCTTTCCCAAGCTCACACAGCCCTTTCGCAGACATGACCTCATTTGAGCCCCGTGAAGCAGGCAGGGAGGGCAGGTATGCACGTTACGCAGAAGGTTACAACATCGGCCGTCATGTGGCAAATACTCTACCTCTACGGGCAAATGCTTTGCAAATGCTCATGTGTTAATCCTCCCACAACCCGGAAAGGCAGCTATGTGGCCTGTCCATGTTCAACGCCTGAGCTGAGGTTCAAGAGAAGTTAACTATCCAAGGTCACGTAGTGACAGAGGGGGCTCAACCTGAACCAGTGTCTGTGCAACAGTACATCGCATGCTTTTGCAGCACTGAACTGTCCGGCCTCCTGCCAGCCTAGTGCAACCACGCAGTGGGGCCGTGTCTAGAACCCGCTCTTGCCACCACTGCGCTCTCCCTCAGCTCCGAGTGGCCTCCCCATGATAGATGAGCAGATGAGCATTGGGAGATAATTGGGAAATGCTTCTCATAAGTAACTTGGCTAATGACACTGACCTTGCACCTCTCCCTTTCCCCAGCGGGTGACTGGCTGCATCCTCTCCAATGTCAACACACCCTCCATGACGCCTGTGATCGGACAGCCCCAAAATGAGACCCCTCAGCCCATTTACCAGAACAGCAATGTGTCCACCAAGCCCACTGCAGGTAGGGCAACATGGATGTGGGGCCATGGTTCTCAAACTTCAGAATCACCCGGAGGGCTTGTTGAAGTCCAGGTTGCTAGGCCCTTCCCCAGAATTTTTTTTTTTTTTAATTTTTTTTTCAACTTTTTTTAAATTTATTTTTGGGACAGAGAGAGACAGAGCATGAACGGGGGAGGGGCAGAGAGAGAGGGAGACACAGAATCGGAAACAGGCTCCAGGCTCCGAGCCATCAGCCCAGAGCCTGACGCGGGGCTCGAACTCACGGACCGCGAGATCGTGACCTGGCTGAAGTCGGACGCTTAACCGACTGCGCCACCCAGGCGCCCCAACCCTTCCCCAGAATTTGATTTAGTAGGTCTGGGAGGAAGAGGATAATTTGCATTTTTAACAAGGTGATACAGATGCCCTGGTCCTTAAAATAGAGCATCAGAGAGAAATAGTCACAATGAGAGACAGACTGAGAGAGACAGGGTTGGTGGTGTGCATTTTTTCCCCTGCATTTAAATATAAATATAATTCCTTTAACTGGGAATTAAAGATACAATAAGGCAGCATTTTTCTCTGCCTCTTCCAAGGGGGTTGAGGATCTTGCCCAAGGTCACACAGTGAGGAGGTAGTGGGACTAGGAGTCAAACCTAGGCATCTGCATTCAGCATCCCACACTCTTAACCACCTTTTCAGCGACAGAAAGGGCTTCAACATTTACTCAACACCTGTTACTGTAGGCCTGTACGATGTTCAGTGCTTTCCACAGATTCTCATTTAGTGCAGTAATTCTGCGATTATAGATATTATGTTCCCATTTATCAAGAGAAAACTGAGATTCAGAGAGGGTAAGGGGTTTGCTGAAGATCACACAGCCCAAAAAGTAAAAGAGCCAGAATTCATATTCAGTACTATCTGATTCCAAGGTCCCTGTTTTTTCTTTTAAAAAAAAAAATTTTTTTTTTAATGTCTTTATTTATTTCTGAGACAGAGAGAGACAGAGCATGAGCAGGAGAGAGAGAGGGAGACACAGAATCCGAAGCAGGCTCCAGGCTCTGAGCTGTCAGCACAGAGCCCGACGTGGAGCTTGAACTCACGAACCGTGAGATCATGACCTGAGCTGAAGTCAGTTGCTTAACCGACTGAGCCACCCAGGCGCCCCGGTCCCTGTTTTTTCTAATATATACAAATATATATATATTTTACCAGACCAATTGTAAGAGACAGATCCTGGTATTACTTTTCAAGCCTAGAAGCCATAAGCTGTTATGTTATTAGTCTGTTATAAACAGGGTAGTCCACAAAGAGCCAGAATTACTTAGCTCTCATGTGGGGGCTCAGAAAATTTTTTTGGACTACAGCCCAGAGAGATCATCCAAAACCAGATACCCCTCAGCCAAAGTGGGATGTCTGATTATTACAAAGTCTATCTTCATGGGAAGGCATGAAGGCCAAGGCTCATATTAAAAAATGAAAAAAGCCAATAGCCTCTACGCCTTTTAAATGCAGACTACGATCCAATTTATGCAAACATAGCTGCAGAATATATATATATATATATTTTTTTTTTAATGGAGGAAAGGAAATACTATACCAACATGTCAGTGGTGCTATTTCCAGGGGTGGGGTTATGGGTGTTTTTTATCTTCCTCTTCTTATATTTTCCTCTTCTATATTTTCCAACTTTCAACATGAAATAATAAACATGAGCAGAAAAGAGATTCCAGTCTGTGGTTCAAAATGCCTGTGCCTTGGACTGCGAATGAGAAGGAATGTTTGCTGTCATATTTCTGTTCTTTGTCTCTACCCTCCTGCCTCCCACTGCTTAACCCCTGCCCCCTCCAGTGCAACCCCGGTGTTTAAGTGGCCCAAATGCTGGGCATAAGTTGTGAGTGGTTCTCTCCCTCTGTCCCTGTCTGTCTTGCTCTCTCCTATAGCCAAGATCTTGGGGAAGGTGGGAGAAAGTCTAAGCCGGATCTGCTGTGTCCGCCCACCAGTGGAGCGCTTCACCTTTGTGGGTAAGGGAGCAAAGACCTTTCCTGGTCCCGTCTCTTCTTGGTCCCCTCCCTTCATTCATTCAGCAAACATCCCCCTGCCATGGGGTGACCATTTATAAAGCAGTGATGGAGAGAAAACAGTGGTAAACAGGAATGTCCCCAGGCCTGCAGTGCCAAGCAGTTAGGGGAACCCCAAGGGCGTGACCCACCTGCCCTCGGGCTGCCGGGAGACCTCAGCGGTGATGTGTTCATTTCCCATCTCCCACACAGAATGAGGCTACATGCCAAAGAGTTTTCAGGGGCCCAGAGTCCTCCCTCAGGTCCTCCCAGCTCTGGCAGTGTCAGTGTTCCTGCTGATAGGCTACGAACACACACACTCTTTCCTTAATTTTCTGCTTCTGGCTGTTCCCTCAAGGGCTCAGCAGGGATGAGAATATCTGAAGTCTGTGGGGCTCTTTCAGGGTCCCCCAGTTCAACTCTGCAGAGAGCTGAAGGTCCATACCTCATTCCTTTGACTCTTTGGGGCTGATTTCTGCCATTTCTGAGATGTCCATTTTCTGGCATCTTGAAAAGGAACTAAGAGAGATGGAAGAGGAGGAAAGGAGACAGGGGACCAAGATGGCACCTCTGTTGTTCAGTGCACACCCAGTGAACCCCCATGCAGGCATTGCACACTTAAGAGCACAGGTCAAAGTGTCTGTCTTTCTTGTCTTCCACGGGTGTTTGCTGTATCTGTCATGTGACAAATCTCAACATGCTCAGTTTTGCTTGTTCTTTGAACCAGGTAACCACTAAGGAGAGAGGGTCACCTCCTTGTGAGTCTAAAAGCGGTCTCCCTAGGCTTAGAGGACATTGCTTTTGTGGACTACCTCCCTAAAATACAGAAAGAAACAGAAGGCTCTCAGCATGAGTGTGTGTGTGTTCGTCATTGGCTTCCCAGAGAAGCTGTCTAATTCTTAAAGTCCCAGAGATGTGAACTCCTGCCCTGGACCATGAGGAGATGCTCCCTCTCCATATTAGCCTGGACATCTCTCCATTCACAGATGCCCCCTCCCCTGCCACCCCTGTGCAGGGAGGCGATGACCCCCTACTCCCACCTACTCCATCCCATCCCACATACTCCTGAGTAGGCCCCCAGGCGGACCGTGTGTTGGGTAGCATTAAGTCAGTTCCCTAATGCTTCTCTGTTCCCTCTTTCCTCCCTAGACGAGAATGCCAATCTGGGCACGGTGATGCGGTACGAGGAGATTGGTAAGTGTGGCTGGCAAAGCGGAAACACTTGGAGCTTCCTGCCTCAATTAGGGGCAGAGTGGGGAGGAGAGAGGCTTGAATCCCTGGGGTTCTGTTTGCAATCGGGTCTACTCTCCGAATGATTGTTCCAAGCTTGATCATTCTCTTCGTTATCTCCTATCTGGCCAGTTCCCAGGAGGGAGGACTGAATGGGCTGGTGATTTTCCCTTCAGAGCCTCCTCTCCCTCATCCAAAACATGTGGACCTTACTCTTCAGTGCCAGCCAGAGAGATCATTCTTTTGCCCATGACATTGCATGAGACAGAAGAGCTCCCCTGCCCTTCCTTATCTTCTTCCTTATTTTGTGAGCTTGGAGGACAAGGAGGAGAAGGAGCGGAGAGCCAGGCAGGTGGACAGTGGCTACACTGAGCTGTTGGATGGGAAGGAGCTGACCCATTGGTGGGAATGAGCCAAGTCCTGTGTAACCCTGGGGAGCAAACCAGAAAACTGAATTCTTTCCAAGGTTCCAGAGTGGGTGAGAGACCCAAGTGTGTGAAGCTGAGGAAAGAACAGACAGATGCCAGGATGGAGCTGGTTTTGTCACAGTACCAGGTGACAGGGAGGGGCCCGTGACAACTGGAATGCTTGGGGCTCTAGCATGATGGGCAGCCTGGTGTCCAGCAGACACACTCGATCTTAAATTCCAGCTGCGAAGATACTCCAGGCCATCCCTTCCTGGTATTCCTGTGTCTAGGGCTGGAGGTCAGGTGTTCCTGCCATGGCCCTGGGAGCCTAAGACTGTGCCTAGAGCATCAGGTTCTCTTCCCGGAGGCCCAGCAGATGTGACATCATTTCTAGGGGCTCCTCGGGGTCACGTCCTCTGATCTGCAGAGCAGTGGCGTACCTGAGTTAACTCCTACTGTTTTGTTAGAACCATTTCTAAGAGTTTCAGGACTTTGGCAAACTCGTTAAATGCAGCCAATACTAAAGATTATATTAGGTAATGATTAAATAAACTGTATTAACAACAAAGATGGTGGCTACTCAAACCTCCTCACTTCTGAATTATTTTCTGCATTTTAATGTCCTTTATTTACTGGCACTTCACTGTCTTAAGGTCACACAAATCCCAAACACCCCCTCCAGCAAGGATGAGAGCAAAGTCTTGCCCTCCTACTTCCTGCATTTCCACACCTGGCAGGGAACTACCTTCCCGGGGAAGTCTTCCTGAGCGGCCAAGCTCAGAGCAGTCTTTAGACTTTCAACTGTGTTCAATGTATGTTTCTCTAGTTCCTTGTTCCAGAAAGAACTGATGGCGGCAAGCTCCAGTCGTGACCTTGTTCGCTTTCCCAGCACCCAGGGCCAGTGTGTTAGGCCACACCTCTTGGGAGCTCCCCCTGCGGCAGAGGCCACACTGATGGGTGTTTGCACAGTGTGTTGGTGTTGCCAGCACCCTCAAGTTCCTTACCTCACTGTAGCCTTGTCGGGGGCAGGGCTAGCCTCACCCCATCTTACTCTTCTTTCCAAGAAAGAAAAGCTGGGTGGCCACAGCTGTCAGGATAGATTCACGGCCTGGTGTGATACAGGCGGCCATTGCCTCAGCGTGCAGGGAGCTGGAAAGGGCCCCAGGGCCTGGGCTTCACATAGCCAGGATTCCTGGGAAGGGAGGGTGGCGGGACAGTGCTGATTCTGCCTCCTGGCTCTGGATCCCTGGATGAGGATGAGCTGGGGGGCTGAAGGAAGGTGGAGAGGAGAGGAGGTGGAAGGGGAAGGAGGCTGCCTTACCTCCAGACTGCTGTAACCAGGAGGCCCTGTGGCTCACGAGCCCCTTTTTGAAATCCCCTTGCACCTCACAAGAAACAAAAAGCCACTTTCTCTTAGCTCAGGTAGCATATAGGGCTCCATTTCCATGTTCTGCTCCTGGGGGTGCCCCAGACCAAAGGCTTTGTGGGCTGGAAACGCTTACATTCATCTCACGCAATAAACCAGGAGAAATCGCTGCTGCCCCCCAGTGGCCATACGTGGGATCCCAAGCTCTGCTAGGGCCTCTGGTCTGTGACAAATGCGTCTGTTCCGGCCCTGCAAGAACAGGTGGAGGCCCCACTTTTTAACTGTCTGCACATTGGCTTAAAACAAACAAACAAACAAACAAACAAACAAACAAACAAACAAACAAACATTATACTCGGGTGGAAAAGTGAGTTCCTGGCTTTGGAATAGAAAAGAGATTCATTTTCGTGGCTGTAGAGCAGGCCTTCTCAACTGAGGACCATTGACATTTGGAAACAAACAATTCTGTGTGGTGGGGGCTGCCATGTGCATTGTAGGGTGTTTGATGGCATTCCTGCCCTCTGAGCACCAGATCCCAGTAGCACAGCCCTCTCCCCGGTCTTGACATCCAAAAATGTCTCCAGGCATTGCCAAGTTCAGGAGAAAAAACTGCCCCCCACTGAGAACCACAGACATGAAGAAAGCCAAGGGCCAGCACTTCCTCTAGATAATGCCACCTAACTGAAATTTTAGGCAATCAGAGTTATAGAGTCTCAGCTTCTTTCTCTTCTAACAGAGGACTGACCTGGAACTTGGTGGTTCCAGGTGGGAGATGGGGAACAATAGGATCCCAGGAATGAGCCTAGTCTTGCTCCTCTCAGCCATACGAAGGCTGGTTCATCTCCACAGATAGGGAGTTGGGTCAGAAATCCCATGGCATAACATGGAAGGAAGGAGACACCAGCGGCTGGGACAACACTTTCCCTAGGACACCCATGCTGCAAAAACAAAGGCCATAATTGTCAGCACAGCCATCAGTCTGCCCAGAGGCTCCTAGCAGCTTGCCTGCATGGCCTCTGTGGTCAGCCTGTCTATTGTTCACTTACTCAGTACATCCTGAGCACCTACCATGTGCAAGTCATTCTGGCAGGCCCTGGGGACATAAGATAAATTAAGGTCCCTGCACATAAGCAGATGATTGGGCTACAGGTTGACTTGGAGAAGAGAAGAGGAGAGGCTGCAGGAATATTTAGGACTTAAGACCCCAGTGCTCCCGAGGGCTTCCTGAGGACGAGCTGCATGGTGGGTCAATGAGATACAGGCATTGTCATCAGCTCAGCAGCCTTCCTTTTTTGTACCATCTGGAGACTCCTGCAGTAGGGACAAGTTCACCTTCTGAAAGTCCTTGTCAGGTCCCCGAGCAGACTGTGGGGTCTAAGGCAGGCAGACCTACCAGCCATCTCTCAGCGTCAAGGTCCAGGGAGGCAGTGGTCTGTGGAAGGCTCCGAGCAGGGCTGTCTCACTGTTTCGGACAAGGTGCCCACAGCCGTGGTCTCTTGTTGGAGGGCCCAGGATGCCTAGGAACTAAACATTCCACACCGAGGCACTCCCTGGCAGAGGTCTCTCCCTCCCTCAGTGGTTCTGAGAATCTCAGGATACTTTGCTCCCCATTGCTCAGTGTCAGTAAGTCAGTCAGTTTGCTGCCTGTGTGGATGAGCCTTGCTGGGATAATTCAGAGTGGGCTTTAGCAGGGGAGGCGAACAACAGAGAAGCAGGAAGTGCACCTGGGCCGGGGCAGGGCAGGGCACTCAAGCCCTTTACTGAGGACGGTGGCCCTGTAAAGAGAGGACATCTGTAATTCAGCCACTGCATGGGTACACTCAGTGTTCCCTCAGACCCCCCATCATGTCGGCATTTGTGATGAAAGACAAACCCTGCATAATGCACAGCAGCAGAGAAGCCAGACTCAATGTTGACACTTGAGTTCGATATGGAGTCCAAAGGGCCCTTCGACCTTAGATAAGGCATATAGCTGGTTCCGTCTCTGTTAGGATGACCAGTCGTCCTGGTTTAGCACAAAAAGACCTGTGTCTCCAGAAACCCTTCAGTACCAGGCAAACCAAGACCCTCCTTGAATGGGTAGTTCCTCCCACAGGGGACAAGAGTGGTCTGTAAATGAGCCCTGGGGGAGTGGCAGGCCAAGGTTTCTGCCTGGAAGAGGCAGGTGTTGGAGCCCCAGGAATTGGTGGCTTCTGTATTTCTCAGGGGAAAGGCTGAGAGTCTCCACTTACCCTTTGCAAACTTTGTTCCCCCTCCTCAGAGCTGAGGATCTTGCTGCTGTGTGGCAGTGACCTGCTGGAGTCCTTCTGCATCCCGGGGCTCTGGAATGAGGCAGATGTGAGTAGCATTGCTACGGCAGCACCACACACAGCTGCCATGGGAAAGGTGGGGAGGGTGCACTGGGTTTCAGCCTCCGGTCTCCCCTCCTCCCTACCGCTTCTCCCCCACCCCCAAACCTGACTGTCCTATCTCCTCTGAGCTCCCAGCAGGACCATCCATTCACATCACTATGGGAGAAAATTCTCACCTACCCCAAGCTTTATCTCTGACTGTATTGTTACAGTCACTCTTCCCGGTGCTTGCTCCTATAAAGCCCCTGGGAAGAAAGCAATCATCGAATACCTTCTCCACGTAGTGCTTGCAGCGTAGGTGTGTGGCTGAGGCAGTAGGTGGGGGAGGAAGGGATAAAAAAAGCCTTTACCCCTTTGAGGTTATCGTCTGTTTTGTTTTCCTTTGATTCCTTTTGAAGGGGTAGTAAATACCACGCTAGCATTCCCTCAACAAGAAAAAAGGGAGCAGAAGGGGAGGCGTGAATGGCAAAAGGTCAGTAGGATCCTCCTGGAAATTGACCAGGGGTAGAGGGAAACAGGAAGTTAAACTTGTACCACTTAGAAGCTGAATCAGCATCTTTTGTTGCCAGATCTGATGGTGATGGCCATAAACCAGCTAATTCATAAGTTACTCACCCTTCATACATACATTCATTCTTGCTCTTCCATTAATTCATTCATCGGATAACCTGATCTATTGCTACCTCTCAATTCCAGAGCCCTGTGCAAGCTGGATTCTCAAGGCAGTAATTCCAGACCCAGTGCTTTCTTTATTAACTTGTTGCGTGACCCCATGCCAAGCACTCAACTCTCCGAGCATCAGTGTTTTCCAGTTTTATTGAGATAGAATTGATATGTAACATGGTATTAGTTTAAGATGTATAATGCAATGATTTGAGATATGTGTATATTGCAAAATATTATCACAGCAAGTTTAGTTACAACTCGGTTGTGTTTTTTAAATCTGTAAATCTATAGAATGCTATCTATCACATTCTAACATTTCAAAAAATATGCAGTACAGTCCCTACCCACAAGTGTCAGGTGGCAAGACATATACCTATGAAATTTTTTTTTCAGGATATATATACAGATATATATATCTCTGGAGAAAGAGAGAGGGAACATTCAAGACCAGACTCAAGATTCCAGTTCTATTCCAACACAACTCATGACAAAATCCATTTTGAGCCCCAGTTTTTCCCATTTCTAAAATGGTGTAATAATAATGCCTACCTCACAGCATTTGGGGAAAATTAAATGACAGTGTGTACCTCAAGTGCCTAGCCTAGTGCCTGAAACACAGCTACATGCAACGAACATTCATAAGTGAATTCACCTAAATAGCCTCATAGATATACACATAGATATTCCAGGTGAAGTGCTGTGGGAGGAACGGGAGGGCAGGGAGAGTTTCCCGGAGGTGAATTACACTGTGTGGGCCTTTCATCTCCACCCCTGGACCATTTCTCGGAGGTGAAATTCTAAACCTTCATTCAGTTCTGGATTAAGTGGCTTAATGAACTTTTACTTTCCTCTCTACTTCACAAGGTGCTGTGAAAGTAGACAGTCATGTGGCCCAAGTTATGTACAAGATCTCAGCAGAGCTCTTTCAAGAATCTAGGCACATCCAGGCAGCTGCAGGGGAGTGCATCCCTTGGGGAGGCCTGGGCAGTCCTGGAGGGTGCACTTGGCAACTGGGGGCAGCCTGCAGGGCCACTTACATGAGCAGAGAACCTCTAGGGCCCCCTCTCTGGGGCAGACCCAGGCTTTGTGGAGCCTGAAACTTGGGACCTTGAAATTTGGGACCCTGGAGGCACAGCCAGTCCCTCTCTGCTCCTCCCAGTTAGATCGCTGATTTCTGGTCCTCTGACTTCTCTCCAAAATGGCTGCTCTTGCGGTTGTCAGATCCGACGTTTGAAGACCGAGAGAAGGAGCCCCAGGGCTCTCCTCTTCCCACTGGGCCCTGGTGCTGAAATGACATGGTGGTTAAGAAAAAAATTGGAGAAACCAACAGCTGTTGATTTACTGGGAATGTGACAGGGAAGGTGGAGCAAGACCCTCATTATTCAGCTGTGCTCCCCCTTGGTTGGTTACTCTGAAGACCCAGAACTCTCAGCCTGGCTACTCCCAGAGGGCACAACAAGGGGCTCAGCAGGAGCCCATATCTATACTGTCCAGGTGGTAAGAATTCCAGTCCACGGCACAGAAAACAGGGATTTGGGTGCTCAAAGCTCACTCCAGAAGACTTTCTGGAACCTAGGGCTCTACCTCCCCATCCCCACTCAGGCAAGTCCTCTGTCCCCTAATTTAATCCACAGCCAATCTGTGGGGTCCTTAGAATTATGGCACCTGAGGTAGAGGCCAAAAAAAAAAAAAAAATCAAGGAGCTGTTTTCTTACATAACAAGTGTGAATCTCAACCCACAAAAGAGGTGTGCTAGAAATATCACCTTTGATTTATTTAAATCAAATTAAAATTCAAGTCCAAATCTATCCCACAGTGTTGATGGGAAGTTAGTCTCAGTTATTATGTTAATGATTAGTAGAACCTGAAAGGCTTCAGTGGACCCTGAACACGAACATTAGTTCATCAGGTTCCCCGCAGACATCGTCCCTGTCTGGACCTTTGTGGTCACTTGAAGGTGGTAGCATTCTGCAGGGCTCATGGCTGAGTCTGGAAGTCCAGCGCTGGGTCTCACCTGCCAATGATAACCAGGCCCCATTTTCTTCTGAGGTTTTGCCCCTAGGAGGAGGCAGGGAGGAGGGAGTAGCTCCCACAGACCTCTAGCTTCTTTCTAGAAGTGCGGGTATGGTGGGCAGGGAACAGCAGAACCTCTTCTTTCTATTCTACAGGTATCTTTCCTATTTTCTCTCTTCCTCGGGATACCTGGCAAAATCTCTTCAGTGAGTTTAAAGCCACTGACTGCAAAACGTTGTTTTCTGCTCTGCAAATTAGAGAACCAGGTCCAGTAAAGGGTCTGGTCCTCTGCTAGAAGTAGGGTTGTGCTGGGCAGAGGGGGATGTAGGGAGGACACAACTAGTTAATAGCTCAGTGGATTACTCCACTGGCCTTGTTTGAGGATGGTTGGATCTCAGGGTCTAGAAAAGGAAGGTCTTACTTTCAAGACAGGGTACAGGGTGAGTCCCGCTTACTCTACTAGAAAGTTCTGTCATCTGGAGTTCGCCTGGAAGGACTCTATTTTAGGGTTTTCAGTTCCTAACCATGAGAATACCAGGTATGAGGTTTGTGAGACCTGCTTCTATCCCAGATTTCATTCCTTCATTCATTCCTTCATTCATTCAAGCCTTATCAGAACACATTGTTCTTCATTGTCTGGTATCCCAAGTGATACTTGTTGACCACAGACCTCCGTTTAGTGATCATGAGCCCAAACCCTTGAATCTGCCCATGACTGGGAACAGAAGGTGGGGAGGAGAGCCAAGCTCCTTGGGAAGGTTATAGGCCCCGGCTCCACACCCAAGCCTCCCCTATCCTTCAGACGCCTCAGGATTCTGAAGGCAGGAGAGAAGCCACTAGTTCAGACAGGTCTGGGGAGAAAGGAGACTCTCCACCCTGCAGTAAAGAAAGCTCAAAGGGGTCTGTGGAGCAGCTTTGCCCCCAGCCAGGCTGGGAAGAGGCTGATTTGATCTGTCCTGCAGCAGGACTACCAAGGTGTCCTCCAGCTGGGTCACAATTTCTATTCTCTTCTCCGCTGAATCCATCTAGTTCTTTCAATCGGGATTCCGGAACCAGTGCTCTCCACCCAGAAATCTAATCACACAGCTAAAGGAACAACCCCACCTCCTAACACATCCCTTGGGCATTTCCTATTAGGCACAAAGATCCATTAGCCCACAGTGAATTCTGACCTCTGACCAATGACACACCCTTCCCCTTACATTCCAGGGGGAGAAGATTCCATACATATTCATCAAGTTTCTCTCCATGGAATACAAAAGAACTGCTTGTGCAGCCTGGCAGTTGGCTTTTTCATTCTTGGTTCCTGAGAGAATTCAAGATCCAGGCTCCTGGGCCAGCCTTGGGGATCAGCACTCATGTTCCATAGCCCCATAGCCCCTGAGCCCATCCCATCCCTGAGTTTTTATTACAGAGCTCGTCTCCCCTTAGGGGACCTGATCTTTGCTGTGCCACACCCAGGCACCAGCACCAAAGCAGGTATCCAAGCATGGACCAGGATCTGTGGGAAGTCAAGGCCAAAGGATAGACGGTGACCAGGAAATTTCTGACCAGGAAATTATACTCACTCCCTTCCCCCAAATAAAACCCATTGTCTAGGGCTCTTATGCTGTCAGCTTCTTTGTCCATCATATTATGATGGAAGGCAGTCTGGCAAATTAATTCCAATTTAAGCATTCTTTCCTTCAATCAATCTTGCAGTGAATACTTACTGAGTGCCCAGTACTAATATAAGCATGCTATTTGTCCTTAAGGCACTTGCAGTCTAAAAATACCTTTTTCATTATATCAGTTTTTTATATTACATAAAATAAAATTGTAAAAAGTTTAGAAGAGTTCCTGAACCTCGTAAGCACTCAATAAATGTTGGTTGTTATTCATCTATTGGTTTTAAAATATTCACTGGGTACCTACCAAGTGCCAGACATTGTTCTCGGGCTGAATGAGCAGAGAAAACAAAATAGACAAAGTTCCCCACCGTGTGCACTTTACTTTCTAGTGAGGGAGCTACACATAAACACTTCGACTGTTTTTCATGGATTAGTGCAATCAACCCCTAACACACTCCTGTGAAGGGGAATCTCCATTCACATGTACAGGTGTGAATGCCAGGGCTCACATGGATTGTGACTTGTCGAAGACCACATAGCTGTTAAACAGCAGAGCCCAACTTCACACAAGTCATCAGATCCCTAATCCATAAAAGACAGACAATGAGAAGAATTTATATATATATATATATAATTCATGGCAGGCTGTAAGAGGGGAGCACCTGGGCTGGGCTTTGAATGAGGGGCAGGATTGTGTTATGTGGGTGGAAAGAGAAAGGGCTTTTCGGTTTGAGAGTAGGCTGTAAAAGATCTAATGGTGGGAACAAGAGCTTCTGGGGAGATGGTTCTGGCTGGTTGAAATAGAAGGTTTATCTTGGTCTTTATTTGAGAAAGCTTTTTGACTTTTCAGCAAATAGGCAAAATCATTAAGTTCAATGATTAAATGTATTAGTTGCTTTTGAATGTTATTTGCATTTTAAATGAGCAACATTTGGGGCGCCTGGGTGGTTCAGTCTGTTAAGCGTTCGACTTCGGCTCAGGTCATGATCTCACAGTTCATGAGTTCGAGCCCTGTGTCGGGCTCTGTGCTGACAGCTCGGAGCCTGGTGCCTGCTTCAGATTCTGTGTCTCCCTCTCTCTCTGCCCCTCCCCTGCTCATGCTCTTTCTGTCTCAAAAATAAATAAAAACATTAAAAAAATTTTTTTTTAATGAGCAACAGTTACTAATTGACCTGAAGGAATGAAAATCTAAAGGTGGAACAGTAGGCACCAGAAGTAGGTTGGGGGCGCCTGAGTGGCTCAGTCGGTTAAGCGGCCGACTTCAGCTCAGGTCATGATCTTGCGGTCTGTGAGTTCGAGCCCCGCGTCAGGCTCTGTGCTGACAGCTCAGAGCCTGGAGCCTGTTTCAGATTCTGTGTCTCCCTCTCTCTCTGAGCCTCCCCCGTTCATGCTCTGTCTCTCTCTGTCTCAAAAATAAATAAATGTTTAAAAAAAAAAAAAAAAGAAGTAGGTTGATAGGAAATTGTTTTTTCTTTTTCTTTCTTTTTGTACTTCTTGAAACCCAGCATTCTAGCCTCTGATTGGCTATACCCTACATTTTTCCAGCCAACGAGTCATGGGCCAACTGCTTCCTACATCCACCAGCTATGGGAATACAACCAAGGAAAATAAACAGAGGAAGAGCCTGGGGCACTAGCCACTCCAGAAGAAATCCCAGGGCTCCAGGACTAATAGAGCAAAGACAAACATTTGGTCTTTCAGGCTCAGATGGTTTTTATCAGACCGTCCAGCTCCAGCCAGGAAGCCCGATGGACACTTCCACCCCGGGGAATTAGGCCCCCACACTGATAAAAACCAATGCCGAATTTACAGGCTAGGGGTAGGAGGCTTAGCTCCTACCATGGGTGATTCTGGTTCTCATGTGAAAGATAATGTTGGTTTGGAGTTCAAGCTTTTGACTCGAGTCTGGAATCTCTTGCCTTCCCACACCCCCAGTCAAATTGGAAATGGGGATGGGGATAATTTCCTCTGGGAAACCCCTCTGAAGGATCATTCATTTGCCCTTAAGAGAACCATTGTGGAAATGCCTTCCCACTTTCTCAACTCAGAGCATACTAACCTCTGCCCTGATTTCCCTCCAGAGAGGAAGAGAGGCCAGAACAAGGGTGGAGGATTCTTATTTATTTACTTACTTATTTATTTATTTATTTATTTATTTATTTATTTATTTATTTATTTTAATTTACATACAAATTAGTTAGCATGTACTGCAACAATGATTTCAGGAGTAGATTCCTTACTGTCCCTTACCCATTTAGCCCATCGCCCCTCCCACCACCCCTCCAGTAACCCTCACTTTGTTCTCCATATTTATGAGTCTCTTCTGTTTTGTCCCCCTCCTTGTTTTTATATTATTTTTGTTTCTCTTCCCTTATGTTCATCTGTTTTGTCTCTTAAAGTCCTCATCTGAGTGAAGTCATATGATTTTTGTCTTTCTCTGACTAATTTCACTTAGCATAATACCTTCCGGTTCCATCCACGTAGTTTCAAATGGCAAGATTTCATTCTTTTTGATTGCCGAGTAATACTCCATTGTATATATATACACACCACATCTTCTTTATCCATTTATCCATCAGTGGACATTTGGGCTCTTTCCATACTTTGGCTATTGTTGATAGTGCTGCTATAAACATGGGGGTGCATGTGTCCCTTCGAAACAGCACACCTGTATTCCTTGGATAAATGCCTAGTAGTGCAATTGCTGGATTGTAGGGTAGTTCTATTTTTAGATTTTTGAGGAACCTCCATCCTGTTTTCCAGAGTGGCTGCACCAACTTGCATTCCCAAAGGGTGGAGGATTCTTTACTGAAATGGGTGGGGCATATTGCAGAAGCTCCTAACCCACCATGTGGCTTCTGCTGGACATCTTTCCTTGCATCTTTTGCAACCCAGTTGGAAGTATACAAAATTCTATACTCCAGAGGGCATTGTAGAGTAATGAATTGAGAATGGCCCATGATAAACTTGGAGGAAAAATAAGAGAATATATTTTCAAACCAAAAAAGTTTCAAGTTGCTAAAATGCGAGTCTTAGAAAATGGATCTAGAAGAGGTTTAATGTGGCAGAAAGAGCCTTTAAAGCAGACCAGAGTGGGTTCAAATCCATGAGTGTCCCATGTTCATCCCTGAACATCCTCATCTGAAGAAGAAACACAAGTGGGCCCAAGTCACCTATGTGCTGTACCTACAGAAGAGAGCACTGTTTGGGGGAGATGCTCAGGATTCTGAACCCTGATTTCAGAATGATACTATAGAGGATCTAACCAGGTAGGCTTGCCTGGGTAAATCAATGTACATTGGATCCTATTTTCAATGGAAGTTAAGCCTTCTGTTTAAAACACTCCAATGGCCTCTGTTTGCAATTGGAATGAAATCCCATCTTTGATCTCTGGTCCTTGTCTGCTTTTCCTACTTCTCTGTGCCTCAGTCGTACCTGTTTGTTTTATTTTTGAATAGTTTCTCCCAGCTCAGGGCTGCAGGCTGTGTGCTAACTGGGAGTGCTCCTGCCCCAGGTGTCTCTAAGTCTGGCCCCTTCTTGTCATTTTGGTTTCAGCTTGAAGATCATTTTTGTTTTACATTCAATATTGTACTTAATTCCACCTCATGTTTTATTATTTACATTTTTGTTTATGGTCTCTCTCTACTGGAAGGTAAGGTGTGTGAGTACACTATACGTGCCTGTCTTATTTGGCAACACCAGGATAGTGCCCCATTCACCATATACACAGTTTGTTGAATGAAAGAATGAAAGGGCACCTGAATACAGGTTGATTGGAGGAGGTTAGCCCATAAGATAGTTTAAGTTCACCATGAGATACGGCCCAAACTTTTACCAGTTACCCATTAGACATTAACCACTAGAAGATATTAGCCACTCAATAGTAACCTGCCCTTGTCCTTCATAGCAAGGGATACGGTTGAAATAATTAATCCTTTGTTTAATGCCTCCTGCTAGATAGTGATTGATCCAGGAGATGAAGCCATATCTGTCTTGTTCAACACTCTGTCCTTGGTGCCCAGGAAAGTACTTGGCTAAGAACACAGGGCACCCCCAACTCAAAGCATTCCCCAAATCCAACAGTACAGATCGTGAAATTCAGTCTCCTGGAGAAGTTCACATCCCTTCTAGGAGATCTGCCGCCTGGGTCCTCATGAGTGTTCTCTTTCCCAAGGCCAAGTTGCTTCCTGCCTCAACATGTCTCATATCCTTCCTTCAGATTCCCCACATTTGGGGAAGCAGAGTCTGCCTCCTCCCACTTCCTCTCTCCATCCCCACCCCTGCTTCTCCTGGGGAACCTTTGACCAGAGGATGAAAAGATATAATCAAAAAGCTGTGTCCAAGAGCAGGAAGTTGAAACAGGATGAATGTCACAGACCCCCACCTCAGACATGACAGACCAGAGCTACACTGAGAGGGCCACTCCATGCCGGGGGTAGGGGGAGATTGTACCCTGATCCTGCTAACTGTGCTGTGGCAGTATGGGATCACATTGGTCACCATCGGGAAAGGGACTTGCCAACCAAGACAGCTCTGCCACCCTGGCTACTCACCCACATCCCCACCCCCAAGGCAAGACCTGCAGAGAATTCTTCATGAACACACAGGAGACATTGGTCACATCCTGCTGGAATAACAGCTCCATTCCAGGGGCCTGAGCACACTCCTGCAGGCTTCTTGGGCAGGGAGAGCCTGAGCAAACTTGTTTCCTGGGGTCAGATGTCAGCCCCAACCACCCCCACTCCCTAGGGCACAGGGTGACCTCCTCATTTTTGCTGGAATCCTCAGAGGTGCTTGTCTCACGAATATTTCATTTTGGTCTCCTCCCAAACCAGGCCAGAGAACTAGCAGTTTAGGCAACTGCTCATGTGATTTACAGCAACAATTTCCCAAAGGTTGGTGCACATCAGAAGGATTAGGGAGCTTTGTGAAGAGAGGGGCTACAGCCCATCCTAGACATGTTATATCAAAATCCCTGGGGTAAGAGCTGGGGGATCTGCTTTTGTTGTGAGTTTTAAAGCTCCCCCAGGTGATTCTACTGACCAATCAGATCAAGTCTAGGAGTCTGCAAAAGTAAGCTCACCCTTACTTATCATAGGATGTGAGAGTCTATCTTTCACATAACTTCTTTGGGGCTCCAGAACTCCCATTAAGTAACATGGGCTCCTTGCCGGATCCCGAGACAGGGAGACCTTATCGGTTAATGCCTCAGAGATGGCTGCCAGACAAGACTCTGCAGGAATCTACTTATTCAACAGCATTTATTAAGCATGTTTGAGGTGCCAGGTTCTTTTCCCTTGGGACAGTGATGACTAAAACACACAAAATTCCCTGCCCTCACGGAGGCTACCTTTATAGGAGAGAAAGAGACAAAAATAAGGTTAAACAACAACAACTGTGTGTGTGTATCTGTGTGTGTGTGTGTGTGTGTGTGTGTGTATGATGTTAGATGGACACAAAGGCTAAGGAGGGGTGTGAAACCTAGGAAGGCGTAGGGACTGTGAAGGTGTGGGTTGCATGTGGGTCTGTGTACATAGCGTGGTCTTGAAATGGTGTGGCCTCATTGAGAAGGTGATATTTAAGTGAAGAGTTTTGAGTCAAGGAGCAGCATGATCTATTTTAATATTTTTAGTCTGGCTGTTGGGAATAGACTGAAAAAGGGAAGAGAAAAACAAGGAGACCTGAGCAATCCAGGTGAGAGGCTATGGGGATGAATTAGTTTTCTGTTGCTGCAGGTTGGTGGCTTAAAACCACACACGTTGATGTTCTTACCCTTCTGGAAGCCAGAGGTTCGAATAGGTTTCACTGAGCCAAACCCAAGTTGTTGGTAAGGTCACATTCCCTCCAGAAGCTCCAGGGGAGAATCTGTCCTTGCCTTCTCCAGCTTCTTGAGCTGCATTGGTTGTCTTCCTTGGCTCATGACCCCTTCTTTCCATCCTCAAGACCAACAGTGGAAAATCTTCAAATCTTCTCTCTCTTTGCATCATCTCTCTTCTGTGTTAAATTTCCCTCTGCCTCCCTCTTGTAAGGACACTTGTTATTGCCATTAGACAGCTCACCTAGGTTATGTACGATAATTTCAAGATCCTTAGCTTAATCACATTTGCATATATGTTGCTTTATAAGATAAAATTCTCAGCTTCCAGAGATTAGGACCTGGTTATCTTTGGGGGCCATTATTTAACCTACCAAAGGAGGCTTGGACCAGGATATACTTGATGGAAATGGTGAAAAATAAGAAGATTCTTGGATTTGTTTTGAAGATGGAATTGATTTGGTTACCTTTTTAAAAAAAAGGTTTTTTAACATTTATTTATTTTTGAGAGACAGAGAGAGACAGAGCATGAGCAAGGAGGGGGCAGAGAGAAAGGGAGACACAGAATAGGAGGCTCCAGGCTCTGAGCTGTCAGCACAGAGCCCAATGCAGGGCTTGAACTCATGGACCACGAGATCATGACCTGAGCCAAAGTCGGACGCTCAACTGACTGAGCCACCCAGGTGCCCCTGATTTGATTACATTTTAGATGGAATGTGGGATGTGAGAGAAAGACAGCCATCAAGGAAAATGCCAAGGCTTTGGCTTGAGCAATTGTGAGAAGAGAGTTTCTATTTCCTGAAATGAAAAAAATATAGGAAATGCATTTTGGGGGGGTATGAAGATTGACATTGATGTCAGAGGGTTCAGGGGCCTGTGGATATTTTAGATTTGAGATGCCCCATCTAAATAGGCATATTGAAAGGGCTGTTGGATATATGAGTTTGAAGGTCAGGAGAGAAGTCTGTGCTGGAGGTATTAATTTGGGAGCCTTCAGTCTTTAAAGCTGTGAAACTGAGTGAAATCATTAAGAGTGTAAGTATAGATAGGAAAAAAGAGAGAGAGAAAGGTCCAAGGATTGAGGCCTGGGAGGACTCCAATGGGTCAAGGTACGTGATATGAGAAAGAACCAGCACAGGGAGACCCAAAATTGCAGCTGCTGAGGTAGGAGGCAACTGGCAGAGGGTGGTCTCCTTGTCTCCTGGTCTCCTGGAGAGAGAGAGGCCAGGTGAAGACAGGAGGCAGGGATTGGGGGTGGCATGGGAAGGACAGCTAAGTCCCTGCACAAGATGGATACCTATGGGACTGAGGGTACACTTCACCAACTCTAGCGTGTGACACCTCTCCCACCCCCAAATACACACCCACACAAACACGCTCTAGACCCAGTGCCCTAGGGTCTGGCCAAAGTTGCAGAAAAGCTCTGCAGTCTCTGACCCAAATCTCTGCAGATATGCGGCTTGGATGTGGTTAAGCTGTGTCTTGTCCTGTGACCCTGTCTCCCTTGCCCCGTCTGGGATCCCCAGGGGGCAGGCCTGCCACCTGTTTCTGGAAAAAGAATATATCTCAAGCAGCAAGGTCTCCATCTGCTTGCCACCCACTGAGCCACCTGGCACTGTTACTGATTGAGTGCTCAGATCATTAGTTCCTGAGTGGGAAGCAGCAGCTGCACTAATGTCACCCATAGGGTGATCCCCCGTGAGGCCCGACTCCACTCTGAACCACTCCAAA
Organism: Neofelis nebulosa; assembly: GCF_028018385.1. Lineage (NCBI taxonomy): Eukaryota > Metazoa > Chordata > Mammalia > Carnivora > Felidae > Neofelis > Neofelis nebulosa. The sequence continues at coordinate 31,374,465 of NC_080796.1, forward strand.
CGAAAGTTTTCATGCTTTTAATGAGAATGCTCACTTAAAACAGCCCCATTATTTCATGCATCATATATGGAACACCTACCAAGTTCTCAGAATCAAATTGAAGGTATTACACCATGTACACCAGGTATCTTGAAGCAACTACATAGCCAGGCAGTTGAGGAAGGTCCATGTACACCAACTTGGATGGAGTCCCCTCTTCCCCTCCCCCACCTCCCTTCCCCTCTCTCTTTCCCCTCCTGTCCTCTCCTCTCCTCTTCTCCCTTCTTTTTTCTCTCTCTCTACACTACCACTTCCCCGGAGTTTTTTGTTTTTTTAATTTTTTTTAACGTTTATTTATTTTTGAGACAGAGAGAGACAGAGCATGAACGGGGGAGGGGCAGAGAGAGAGGGAGACACAGAATCGGAAGCAGGCTCCAGGCTCTGAGCCATCAGCCCAGAGCCCGACGCGGGGCTCGAACCCACGGACCGCGAGATCGTGACCTGAGCCGAAGTCGGACACTTAACCGACTGAGCCACCCAGGCGCCCCTCCCTGGAGTTTTAAGCGGAACTTAGACCACCAGTCCTCAGGCTGGTTGCATATTGGAATCACCTGAGAAGTTAAAAAAAAACCTGTTGATGCCTGGGTCCCATTCCCAGAGATCCTGACTTAACTGATCTTGGGTGTGAGCTGGGCTTCAACAATGTTAAAAGCTCTTCAGGTGATTCAAATTTGCAGCCACATTTGAGAGCCAGTGCCTTGGGTTACCTACCGAGTAGTTGGGTCTACCTCCAACTCCTTGCCCGGCCTCTCCCTAATGTTCTGGTTTATAGGACAAACGCGTGGTGCCAGTTTGCCCAATCTGAACACTACCAGGAGATGCAGCATGCTGTGTAAGGCTGTGTTATCTTCCAATTGGCCCGACCCAATGGGGGCTCTGATGCTGTATAGGTAGCTTCCAAGTTGTCTCCACAGCCTCCCTCCCAGGGTACTTTCCACCAGCTTTTTGTCTCAGCAACATCAGAGTTCCAGCCGTGACTATAGCTCCAGGTGTAAGCAATGGAGAAGTAGGGTAAAGGTGGATGGAAATACCCAAGGACACGTGTGCACATGCACGGGCGTGCACGTGCATACTCAACCATAATCAATAAATTAGACTTAGAAATGGAATTCTGCTTATACAGAAATTGTCTGATAGAGAAGTGGCCACAGTGCTCCATTATGTCTGTTTTTGTGGCACTTAATAGGAGGAAGACCTGGGTCCCTTGCCACCAGAGCAGGTCTTACTCAATGAGCTGCACTGCTTAAAAGCAACCTGTCTCCCCCTCCCTTCTTTCCCCATCTGGGATCCTTAACTGGCAAGATCTAAACAGTAATATGCCTGGGCTAGACCCAAGTCTATTGAATGCCGTAACTTTCAGGCTTTTTGAAAATAAAAATTTGCATGAGTTTCCAGAAAGCAACTTGGTAATATGTCTCAAGAGCTTGAAATATGTTTGTGAGATATGTTCATCTATATCATGCATCATAAATATGTTCATATATATCAGTTTTTATGCTTTAATCTAATTATTTTACTTCTTATCCTAAGACAATTAAGAAGGGTAGAAAGATTTATATATAAAGATCTTCAACAAAGTGTTATGTATACTTATAAAAAATCAGACATAACTGTACACATTTTATAATACCAGATTGGTTTAATGTCATGTATAGCATAGTACAGATAATGAAGTATACAGACTGTTAAAACTTACTGTTTTCAAATAATTTTTAACAATGTGAAAAATGCTCACAATATAATGCTAAATGAAAAGTATAGGAAAATGATTAATTTTTTCAATTTAATCCAGTTGTAGATATATACACTTATTTGTAAAGAAGGAAACACTGGACAGAAATACACTATGTTAAGAGTAGTTATCTGGATTGTGTGATTGTGGCTGATTTTTACACCCTGAATTTCCCAAGCTTATACTGTGTCTGTAACCAGAAAAAAACATTTTTTTTTTAATGAAAAGGTTTCATTTCTCATTATGGCAGCAAGCATTTATCAGAGGCTGATCTCAGAAGTGACCCCATAATAATCTTCCTATCACTGCCTGTGGGCACACAGGCATTCCAAGCCCTTCCGTGCTCTTCACCACCCTTAAGCCCCCAGCAGCTTTGACATGGGTGAGCGAGGGAGCATTCCATCCTTCTGAGTAGTCTGGCTGGGAGCTGGGGTGCACTTGCTGGGCAGCGGGACCTGTGGCCTGTGAGGGTGTCTACCACGTACGGACTATGTGTCCTTCCTATTACTCTTCAGTATAATGAACTCAGCAGGAGCCTCAGGAATTGGAGAGGTCTTGCCCAGACATGCAGGAGTACATTTATTCATTCAGTCTAGAGGTATTTATTTAGCATCTTCTGTGTGCCAGGTGAAGTTCCCACTCGTCCCACGAACACTGTTACAGGTTGTTACTTGAAGCAGCTGACTCGTAGAGTTGAGAAGGCAAGCTGAAGACTAAAGCTTGCGGTTCCACATGAAAGATCATTCCACCTGCTAAGGAGTTCCTTAGTAGGCGCTGGAGTCATGGTCTCATCAAAGGATGCTTTCTCTGTTTTTTCAGATGGAGGTGATTGTGGGGGACTTTGGGATTGTGGTGGTGCCCCGGGACGCAGCTGACACAGATCGGATCATGAATCACTCCTCAATACTCCGCAAATACAAAGTGAGTCCTTCATCTCCTGGCTGCTGTAGCTCTGTGGCGTGTTCCTTCTCTGAGAGGCCTGGGGTCTGGAGGAATGAGGGCACCCACGGAGTGTAGTGTGAGGGACTGGCAACCTGCTTTCTCTGCTCTATCCCCAGAACAACATCATGGTGGTGAAGGATGACATCAACCATCCTATGTCTGTTGTCAGCTCAACCAAGAGCAGGTACGCTTGGCAAACAGCCAGAGGGAACTTGGTCAAATGGGCTCACAAGTTTTATACAACTTTCCTCAGTTCAAGCTGACCCTTACATTTGCTGACACCCTGCTGCCTGGTATTCAGCCTTCTTTGGGGACTTCATGTATTTGTCCCCAGTCATTTACTTAAAAAAATTTTTTTTAACATTTATTCGTTTTTGAGAGACACAGAGAGAGACAGAGTGCAAGATGGAGAAGGGCAGAGAGAGAGAGAGAGAGAGAGGGAGACACAAAATCCGAAGCAGGCTCCAGGCTCTGAGCTGTCAGCAAAGAGAGGGAACCAGGGCTCAAACTCATGAACCTTGAGATCATGACCTGAGCTGAAGTCGGATGCTTAATGGACTGAGCCACCCAGGTGCCCCTCCCTCCAGTCATTTACTTTTTTAACGTTTTTTTAAATTTATTTTTGAGACAGAGAGAGACAGAGCATGAACAGGGGAGGGGCAGAGAGAGAGGGAGACACAGAATCCGAAACAGGCTCCAGGCTCTGAGCTGTCAGCCCAGAGCCCGACGCGGGGCTCAAACTCATGGACCGCGAGATCGTGACCTGAGCTGAAGTCGGACGCCCAACCGACTGAGCCACCCAGGCGCCCCTCCAGTCATTTACTTTTAAAGGGGAGCAGGTCCTTGACTAGTTTTAGCTGGTTTGTGGGAAGAAGGGGATGTTTTTAATTTGAGACTCTTTAGTGTGAGGTAGTTATGAAGTACTGTATTAATAAGAGTATAGGCTAAGTGCGATAACAAAAAGAGCCAAAATAGTCACAGTTTAAGAAAATGTTTATTTCCCTCTCACTGAAGTCAAAAGAAACTGACCTCTGACCTCTTCGATGTGAAGCCCCTATCTGTGGGTCCACAGCTGCTGCCATGACTGCTGGAAAGGGCAGGAACTTGGTCTTTAAAAAGGTGACTCAGAGTTGTGCAGATCACTTTCCCCTGCATCCCACTGGCTCAGCCTCAGTCACACGGCTATACCTCCCTTCAAGGGAACCAGGGAAAGAGACAGTATGTGCTCATGTGTAAATACTTAAAGAGTAGCATCAAATTGAGAGGTGAGAGCTGAAACCCAATGGCAATGGCCAATGAGGGGAGAGGAGAAGGATTTGGCTCCAAACATGGCTGCACAATAAAATTACCCCTCAAACTTACACTAGCACACAAATTCCTGTGTCCCATTCAATTCCACTGAATCGGAATTTATGGTGGATGGGCCTAGGAATTTGCTTCCTGGGTGATTCTGATCAAGTTGGGGTTAGCATTTGGAAACCACAGATACAGACCACTTTTTCAAGAAGTTCCCTGTGAACTGTTCAGGGAGCCACTCAGGGACCTAGCTTGCTTGCAAGATCAGGACAGTATATGCATTGAAAAGGCAACGAGCCAGCCTCTGAAGAGGTCTCACAGGGCAGGGCTCAGATGCCTTTTAGAATCTCGATATCTGGAGGAGTATGTGCATTTTTTCCAAATAGCTCCTTGGGGCCTGAGATTCCCAAGACCATCATATGAGTAGAGAATGGAAGCAGCCAGACCAAGTCTGGAGCACAGCTGTGAAGAAACCAAAGTGTATCACCAGAACGCTTTCGTACCTGGTACTGCCTTCCTCCACAGCCTCCAGGGCTTGTGAGAAGGGGCTCAGAAGAGGTCATCTTCTTCTCTGTCAGGGCTCCAGTAGGAAGGAAAGGAGTGGTCAATCAGGAGATTCATTTTCATGAATGCAGAGAAACACAAAGGAGTGAAATAAGAATAGCTAACACACTGAAATACCTACTGTGTGTTTGGACTATTCTAAAGGCTTTGCATAACGATGCATTCAATCCTTTTATTTTTTTCAAAACCTTTTGATAACTGAAGGAGATAGGCCCAAACATTACCCTCATTTTACAGGGGAGAAAACTGAAGGACAGGCTTAATTAACTTGCTTCAGGCCCCTCAGTTAGGAAATGGCAGAGCCAGGGTGAAATGGAGTCACCGGGGTGTGGGAGGGATCCTGGGACAAGCAAGCTCTCCCCCGCATAGGGAAGCCATTTATGGAGCCCAGCAGAGGCAGACACCGGGATGTGGGGTAAACCCTTCCTCTGATAGAGAAGGGGCAGGCCAGTCCTCCTGCCTTGCAGGGAGGGTGTCCTCTGACGACCGTCTCTTCTCATCCAGGCTGGCCCTGCAGCACGGGGACGGCCATGTCGTGGATTACCTGTCCCAGCCGGTCATCGACTACATTCTCAAGAGCCAGCTGTACATCAATGCCTCGGGCTAGCAGCCACACGGCGCTGGGCTCCACTCTCCCCTCGTCCTCCGCCAACACACTGGCCCCTCCAGTCTCTGTCAGCCCCCCGTTTTCCTCTCTGTTGCTCCGTCTCCTCATCCTGACTGTTCTCCCCACTTGCTGACTCAACCCTCCACGGTGTGGGGGCCTGCAGAGAACCACGGCACACCCTATTCAGCAGTCATCTTTGGACAGACTTTCCTCTAGTCTCCGGGTCGGGGGTGGGTGAGGGAATAGGGTGGGAGTTGGGGGGAGTGCAGTCCTTAGAGATGTGCTGGTATCTGTCTCCCAGCATGCTCTAGAGAGCGGCTCCAGGGCCCGTCCTCCCAGCATGCTCTGGGGAGGCGGCTCTGGCTCTCGCCTTCCCAGCATGCCCTTTACCATGAAGGGCTATTTTTCTTTCTTTTCTTTTTTTCTTTCTGCTCTTGTTTTTTTGGTGTGGTTTTTTGTTTGTTTGTTTGTTTGTTTGTTTGTTTTGGTTTGGTTTTTGGTTTTTGGGGGTTTTTTTTGGTTTTGTTTTGTTGTTCACTCCTCATAGAATTTGGATGAAATCCGTTTGCGTGGTTCTTTATGTTTGTAGTCTCAATGCATTCCTGTGGGGTTAACCTCCCTTTTGATCGGACACTGTAACCAGCCTCAGCGCTCAGTATGTGGGTGAGGGCCACACCCGGTAAAGGAGGCCAGGCCGCCTCCACTTTCCCAACACTCCCTCCCCCACTCACCCACTCACACCCTCCACACCCATACACCCACACACAGCAACAGTCTAGGGTCGGGACTGAGGCTTCCAGGTTCTGAAACCTGGGAGGCATATCTGGGAATAGTAGGGTTTCTCAGAAGAGTTTGAGTCTGTTTCCTTTGTTTTAGAAGATCGTTTTCCTGATGCTCTGGGCCTGTGATCACACGGAGCCAGTCTATCGTCATATCCTGGTGGCATTTGTACAGTTTCTCATTTGGACTGTGACTGATGGCACAGTGGGTTCCCTGCCAGCCCAGCATTTCCAAGGAAGCTTCAGGTCACCACCTAAGCCCTTGGAGGTCATAGCTAGCTACATCCCTGCCTCCAAAAAGAATCACATATTCAAAGCCAAATCCTACCAATGCAGTCATTTCTGAAATAAAACATGCTAGGAATTCACTCAACCCTAGAGATCTTTGCTAATTGGAATTATTTTTTGCCTGTTTGGCTGGGAGATGTTTTTGTCGTGCTAGAAGTCCAGGATGGCCAAGGAGAGAGCAACTTGTTGCCCTGATGGAATTGATGGCTCTCACCTACTCTCGCTGTGCTGACATAGCTGGTGCCTGAGGTCAGTTTCTTCTGGAGACACACTACTTCGGCCTTGTTTCTTGAGCTACTCATATCTCCTGCAGAGCCCAGAAAGCACACTCATCGCCTGAGGAAACGTGTCTGGCAGGGGAATGGGTTCACAGAACAGAGGTCATGGCAGGGAGGGCATCAAGAGCCACTAAATTGTTTCATTCTTTTTCTAACTTCTTACCTTGTCTGCTGCTCCTGGAAACAGTTCTGACAGACTGTTCTAGTTGTTCAGGTCTCATTCAGGCCCTGTTTCGAGAGCCAAAAGAAAATTATTCTCTTATGCTCTGTGTCTCTCATCTAGTCTCTGGCTCTGGGGTTTCTGGTTGTCTTCATGGAATGGGTCTCCAAGGAGCTGGATAATTTTATCAAAATCTAGTGCCAGTTATGGTCCGGGAGGGGTGAGCTGACATCAGGGACACCATTCTTCAGCACACATTTCACATCTGTGACATTCTTCAATGGCCTCCAGGAAAAGGAACAGGATTCAACAGAAGAGCATGTTACAGCATCATCTAGGAGGGTGTTATTCCTCTTGGATTATGAAAATAATCTCCAGAGGAGGGAATGAAGATTCTAATCCTGGGTTTCGGTGTTTGGTTAAGGCTCATGAAATCATAAATGGAAAAAAACCCCCACAACTTCAGAGATTAGTTAATTCAACATTCTCCTTTAAAAGATGAGGGAGCAGAGATCCACTGGATTAAATGGCTGGCCCAAGGTTACACAGCAAGTGTAGAGCCTGGCAAAAGGATATTGTTTCCCTGACCCTTAGGTCATCCCACCCCATTCTCTCTGTCCCTCTAGTTCCCCCATGATATTGACCAGGTAGCATGTGGTTTCTACACTTTTCAGCCTTTATCTGGCATCTTTCTTTTAAATTATGTCTCACCCAGGTGCTCCTATATAGGGCATTGTATATGGCAGTCCTGAGGGAGGGAGGAAGGCCATAGCTAGGTTTCCCTTAGAAATCAAGAGATCTCAACAACTTAGAGGAAATCCCAAAAAGTGACCCACTGAATCCAAGAAAGGATTGCTTTATGGAAGGCTAAGAAAGACCTGGAATGTTCAAGATGATACTAGAGAGAGAGACACAGAAGAGGCTTTTTCTGGGCAAAACGGTCCTAATCCAGGAAAAGAAAACAGGGAACTGAATTCCCTAGGGCAACATGGCATTTTTAAGGATGTGGAGTTTCTCTATGGTTAGAGTTTATTATGAGGATCTACATAAGCACATCTGAGAAAACCCAGACGTCATTTGTCTCTTTGGTGCACCCTGTTACTCTGCTGGGCTCTGTGATCAAGTCCCATTTGGTCTACAGCCCATGATAGGGAACTGGGCTGGCTGTGTATACTCTATGTGGGGATAGGCAGGGAAACAACAGGGGCAATAAAGATGTCTGGAATGAAATGGGGCAGATCTTATCTTGGTGGATCACAGGGATTGTATTAAAATAGCTTTTCTTTAATATAAGGAAATGTGAATTTCCTTTTGGGTAGAATTGTCCATTCTCCAACCTGCCCCATTCTTCATTTGCTAGGGGGAGGTCAGAGCCCCTATCTCAGTCCAGGGCAGGACATTGTGCCTGTGATGCTGCAAAGGCTGCCACTAGAATGACTCAGAGTTTGAAGTAGTGCCCCGGGTGCCACAAGGATGACCTCTAGGCCCTGACTTCCCCCTCTGGGGTCCCACTTCTTCCTACAAAGGCCAACTCAAGGCTGGCATGGCTCAGAGATTTTGAGAAACGCATGGGGTACAATGATCATGTTAACAGAGAGGTCAGGAGCCTCATTTCCTGCCTATCGATGAAAAACATCCCTCTTGCTCTTCTGAAAGTGGCTGAACAGGCAGGAGGGAAACCCTTTGTGCCAGTGACTCTCACCTCAAGGAGTGGCCCTCTGGGGGGTTCTGTGCTGCTACCTGGTACCTCATTTGCCACCCCCAACCCCAGGCAGTCTCTGGGGCCTTCTTGCTTTCATTTTCCTTGAATGTACATAAGAACAGGGGAGGAAAGTCTCTTACTGAAGTGCCTGAAACCCAGAGCTAGAGCTTCTAGAGACGCTATCTATTCTTCCATCTCCACTTGACCAACTTTCCCCAGCGTTCTCTGGTCTCATGCTTCAGCTTCTCAGAAAGAAGAACTTGCTGTTCTAATTAAGTAGAAAGTGAGACTTAATAATCAAACTGCAGCAAAAGGCAGAGGATTACGAGGAGACATGACTTGTATTTTAACAGCCCACATCTACTCTCCCCGACTGATAGAAACACACACTTTAGGGGACTAAGAGAGAGAAGCATGTTATTATATTCCATTCATCAAAAGAGTAATGCAAAAATAAATCCGTAGAATATGAAAAGCTCAGGATCTCTCCCAAGGCTACTGCAGGAAGGCCGACAGGTGAGATGGGGAGGATGGAAACAGGGACTGATTTTGTAGCTCTTCCACTTAGGATACCCGAGGAATAGCACTGTGGTCCGATTCATCCAGTCTGCACCTTCCTATAGCTGCCCAGTGAACTGAATTCTTCACGTGGTTTCTTTGTCGTGTAAGTTTGGGGTGTCCTATTAGCTTGTTCCAGTTACTTAGGAATGAGTTACACTCTTTCCCTTCAGTCTAGCCCAGGGCCAGAACTCAGTTTGATCCAAACGGTCTCAAGGATTGGCGTGGGGAGGGGGAAGCTTTTTTTCTGAATCACTTTTGGTCGCTGAGTCTGCCGTTTTGAGAGTAAGATTTGCTTTATGAAAATCAATTCATTAATAAAAACTACATTAAAGTTGCGACACCATTTCACAGTGAAATATTTTGAGTAAAATTTTGTTGCTAGAATAGTCACGGACAAAAGTTTTATCAGCGAAATGTTTCAATTACGTTAATAAATAAGACAACGATACTCGTATTGTGTCTTTGTCCAGAATCTTCTCTGTAAGCTGCAGAATTAATCACTTTTTTGTCATAGTCTTACTTGACAGGAGCCAACAGTTGCAAAAATGTTCTTAGAGCAGAGATTTTCTGCCCGGTTTAGCTGATGTCACATGTGTAATATGAAAGAATATACAGCCATACCCAAGGATCATAAGCAGGGAAGGATAATTAGCAAAGTTGTGAATTATGCCTAAGAGTTTTCAATTAAAAAAAAAAATCAGATCTTAGAACCTACCTAATCTGCATTGTCTCATCTTGGTTAGCTTTGGCTCCCTAATGAAATTAGCTCTTTTAAAACAAAAATGTATTTGTAAAAACTCAGCTCAAATAACTCACTTTTGGTATAAGAGATCTTAAGACAAATCATTAAACTCTCGATTTGGGCAATGTAAACAAGCAAAAAAATGAATAATTTGTTAATTGTTCAGTTCTGCTCTATTAGTCCTTATTTCATGTGTAGTTGTAACACATATTGTGTGTTGATATAGATCTAAATGGTGATTGTCATTAGCTAGTATCAGTCGTGATTCAGAAGGTAAGATAGCAATTCCCCTTTAGGACCCTTATTTAGGGCTTAGCCACTTGTTTCTCAGATTAGTTGTGATTTTTTAAAAAAATCATTTTGGTTTTTACTATGTGTTTTGTTGTTACTGTTTACGATTGGGAATAGTTAGCTTTTGTGTGTATCCATCTGGGTTTGGTGGCACATCATAATGATGCTTGATATGCCTTGTAAATTGATTACTTGTGTTTACATTTGTTATTTTGGCCACAAACCGAAACCATTTTTTTCTGTGTCCTGAGAGTATGTAATGTTGAAAGCTTGGTTTAAAATTGGGCATAAACATTGGTTTAATTTGCTAACTTACATGAACTTATAAAAAAATATGCACTCACTATGAACTAACATACATGTACCTACACATTTCTTCTCTTATGACCCATAAGTAAGCTTCAGAGCTTAGAATTTCTTAGGAAGTTCCATGTAGTCCATAGTGTAGTCCAAGCAAAAAAAAAAAAAAAAAATTTAATGTCTACTTTCCAGGTGGGAAAATTGGACCATAGTGAGAATCCACGACATTTCCATGACCATGTAAAAACATTAAAAGAAGACCTAATAAACATATTCCTGGTCCTTGAGCCTCACTCCAAACAATGGACATTACTGAGTATCTTCTTACCCCTTTTTTCTGGCCTCCCAAGAGTACTGACAAGAAACCACATCCTGGGATAAGATCAGAAATACATCCTCTAAGAAGCTATAGTCTATGGGCAGCTCCATTCCTACCCACATCTCCAAACAGAAATCCCTGTGAGTCAAAGTAGATGATGATGTGTGTAATAGTCTACCAGCAGCGCAGTTAATCAGAAAACTCTCAGGGAAGAAGTACAAGAGAGTTTTCAGTACCAATTAGAAATACTGATCAGAACCAGGAAACACAGCTCCCTTAATCTGGCAGAGTCAGGACAAGACTCTTAACAGAGGCTAAGTCCTGAGTAGGCTATCTCTCAGCCACACACCCCTTCTCTCTTCTTAGGAACAGTTTGTCAGGTCCACAGAAATGATGGAATCATGTCTACATCAAGGGAGTCATATGAGTCACTTTTCCACTTCCCATCTCTACTCAGGAATCCTCTCCCATTCTATGACCTTCTTAATGATTCATCCCATTGAGGAATAGTTTTATAATTGTATGTATTTTTCTTGATGTTTATTTATTCTTGAGAGAGAGAGAGACAGTGGGAGCAGGCAGAGAGAGAGGGGGGGAGACATAGAATCTGAAGCAGGCTTCAGGCTCTGAGCTCTCAGCACAAAAGCCCGATGTGGGGCTCAAACCCACAAACCGTGAGATCGTGACCTGAGCTGAAGTCGGACACTTAACTGACTGAGCCACCCAGGTGCCCCTATAATTGCATGTATTAACTAATGGAATCCCGCAGCAAGTTCCCTGGAACATGTACTGCCAAATCTCATACTTGGCAGAGACAGACGCCAATCACTTAGCAAAGCATTCTTCCCTCTCATAGTGTAGGATTGTCACTGAGACATGGCCTCCTACCAAGGGACTCTATTTCTCAGACCCTTGCAATTCAGATATGGTTCTAAAACTGGGTTCTGGACCATGGAATGTGAGAGAAAGTGACTTGCAACCCCTCCAGGCCTGACACACAGAACCTTTCAGGTGTCTCCCACTTCCATGTCTTTTTCCTTTTCTACTCACTGGAATGGAAATGAGTCCCAAGGCGACCTTGCAAGTCACATGTTACAAATGGCAGGGTCCCTGGAATGACTATGTAGAGGGTCACCCTGTCCACTTGCTACCTATCCGTTATTAGAGCAAGAAAAAAAGTCTATTGTGTTTGAGCTACATACATTTTTAGGTCGATGTGATATAGTAGTTAATCTAAGTAATACATACACATTTCCTGGGTACTAGTTGTTAGTTACAGTGAGAGATTTATAAGACATGTGATTGACTATGCCAAGACAGGATAATAAATTCACTTCTACAGAAGGTAAAGCTAAGTGAGTAGACCTGTCAGAATTTGAGGGATTAATGTGGACTGGAGCAGAATCTTTTTCCCTGGCCATTTGGGTAGATGACCAATTCAGGATCTTAATTTATTAGATTTTAATTTATTAAAAAGCATGACAATATACCACAAACTATTGATTTTACCTTAATTTCATAGCCAAAGGAAGAAAGGCAAAAATATTAATTATAACCCCACTCTGCTCAGGTTGTTCCAGAAAGAAGTCCTTCTTTATGCTTAGGAGACAGCACCAATTAAATCTCATAAAGTACTCTCATGGTTGGAAATGGCAAAACAAGATGTTCAGAAAAATACAAACTCTAGGACCCATGGCTCTGTGACATTTTGGTTTCTATTGTTTTGGTTCCTCCATCTTAGGCTTAGAGTTTGACAAATTAGAAACTGACTACAGGCATCTAAGAATTGTTCTTTATTTAAAAACACATCCATGAAAAGCCAAGGAGCTATAGAGGCAAGGCTGCACCAATGTCTTCCAAGCCGAGGTGGAAGTGTCTCTGGATTTTCCAGCAATTCCCAGGGGTGTCATAATGACTCAACAGTCTGTTGCAATCAGATGTGGAAAGGGGAGGAGTGATGGCTGGAATGCAAAGCAGTGTGCACAACCCAGACCCATCCCAGCTTTGCCAAACCCAAGTGCCCCCATGGGAGTGTCTTGCAACATGTTCTGTTGAGAAATGAGGTTGCCAACCAGGGGGTTATTGCAATAAAAACTACTTGTGATGAACAATAGTTGTAATTTTAAATATATTTTTTTTAATGTTTGTCTTCCTTACTAGACAATCAACTCTGTGAGGGCAGAGACTACGTCACCACTGTACCCCAGCCCCTGACACACAGTAGGTACTCAATAAATATATGTTGTAAGGATGGATGGATGGAGGGATGGATGGATGGAAGGATGAAGGATGGAGCCTACCCAGCTCAAGTGTGAGTAGAAACATTCTCTGCTACAGGGAGAGGGAATGAGAAAATAAAACACGTAGACACACATAATTTTTAGTGTTTGAAAAGCGGGATTGAATTAGGACTAACAAATCTTCTAGATAATTGTAGTTCTTTCAATGCTCAAGCTACATTTTTCTATCACTTTGAAACCCAAAAGTAAATACTTTCCCAGTGTTTGCTGGTCAGAAGTGCTTGAATAAAAAAGTAGTCTCTAAGTTGCCATGGTGTCACTGGAGAAAGGATGGCACTTCTAGGCCCCAGAAGAAACTGAAGGTGGCAGGACCCAAACAGGCACCGTTGCTCCAAATGGACCAGCCTTACAGCCTCTCAGTCCACCACTGCTCATTTCTCCCAGCTTGAAAGTAGACGACATGTTGACAAACTGGGTGGTAAGTGGGAGGAACTCTGGTCAATGAGAAGCTTGTAGTTGGACACTACAAGGTAATAGTATTTCACTGGCCACAGTGTGACTGGACTTCACTCTCTGTTCAGACATTAGGAAGAACTGTATGGGTGGGCAAAGTAAAAATATTTCTCCTTTGGTCATATTACTCACAGAATAAGCTGACTATAGCCCAGCAGCATACTCCATACTCCATACACTGTCCATACTCCAGGACTCAGTGTGTGACTATCCCAAGGCAAACACCTGCCCATGCAGCTTGCCCTTCCATCCAGTCTACCCTTTGGGGTCCGGGCCCTTGACCAGTCTCACACCCAGTGCTACTTGCCTCACTGCCCAGCATCAGGAAGCAAGTAGTGTCACACTGGTGCGATAAGACATTTATCTGGCCAAGGTCTCAGGGATGGGATCAGGTTCAGTTGACCTGAGCATGCCCATTCAACATGCTCAAGTGTCTCCATCCCACCCCAACCACACGAGATGGCTCCTGAAGTCTGTATCCCAAGAACCTCAGCTGAGAAATCTCTATGGCAGATTCACTGTTGCTCAAGAGCCTGTGTATTATAGCAGCCTGGCGGCAGGTTGTCCCTGATGTTCTCCAGGTTCTTCACATCAGCCAGAATCCCGTCGATGCTCGTCTCCAGCAAACGAAGGTGGCGCTGCTGCCGACGTGCTCGATCTTCCAGCTCTGACACCAAGGGCCGCAGCTGGCTGTTGATCTGAGTCTTGGCTCGGAAGAGTTTCTGCTCCAGTAAGATCAGTCCCTCTTCATCCACACTGCCAGGCTGGTCTATTTTAGGGAATGAGAAAGGAATTAATATAGGAGCTGTGATTAGATCTCCTTGAACACACAAGGGCCTTCTACACCCTTAACTAAAACCTGTTTCCACCTGCCCAGAGAAAATGGTATGCCATGCCTTTAAAAGGCTTATTTTACATTGGGAATAATATAGAAAATATTCTGAGAGCTCTAGCCTAGTTACTAGTTATGAACTGCCCAGTTCAAGCCTCTGAACTCTATAGTGAAGCAATATGAAGCTTGGATTTCTTTCACTTTAGGGCCAAGTTCACACTCTGAAAAGACGAAGGCTGAAGGTCATAGGAGACTGAGTACTGTCCAAGGTGTCTGCCCAACACAGCTCACCCTAGGATCAGAATCAACTCCAAATTATGTTTACTGAACTATCCCTTGGGAAATATCTTGCTGTTTTCCATTAGAAGACCTTTAGAAACTGGCTGGGTTTGGGGTTTAAAGAGGCCAAGGTACACTTTGACATTTTGGGGATAGATTCCAGCTGGTAGGAGGTGATGTAAGCTATCATTCTGGCCTGAAACAGTGGGAATCTGGCTAGTTATTAGTTTATTTCCAATATTAAATGTAGTCATATTTGTTGAGGTATGTTTCACCCATAAATAATCTAAAACTAATGTCAGCAGGAAGGGCACCTGGTCAAACCTATTTAATGTGGAAAGGGTTTGAGTGGCCTTTGGTCAATTCAAACTCAAGGTCGGGTTGCCTCACATATCTGAGCCATGGTGTGAGCATTTGACTGCCTGAGTTTATTACACCTAGAGATTAAGCTGTTACTGTTCCCGGACTCCAGAGAGCAAACAGGAGAAACAACACCCTAACAAAAATGTACATCTGGTAGATCAGACCTTCACCTCGGAGCAGGGGAGAATTCCAGAATTCCGGGTTCTATGACATGCTGGGAAAGTTAAGTAAGCTTGGGAACAAAATAACCATGTCCTCGGAGAGGCAGGACGATCTGCTCAAAAAGGGCAGGAGCCTTGGAATCAAAGAGTCCTCAGTTCAAATCCCACCTCCACAGTTTACTATGTGATCCGTGGGACTTATCAACCTCTCTGAGCCTCAGTTTACTCCTCTGTGAAATAAAATAATAAAAATAATAAAACCTGCCTCACAGGACCTCAAAAAGGCTTAAATGACCAGAGAACACCTGGCATAGTGCCTGGCACCTGGTAAAACGCTCTCATTTTCTCTTGAAGGGCCCTGTGTGTTGCATTACCTTTTTCAGAACACTAAACAAAGCTGCTTATATCTCCACTGGGGAACTGGGTTTTGTGTTTTTTTCACCCTCAGAGGGTATTTACTCTTTGGAGCTAATGGGACTACAAAGCAGACTCATTAGTATAACAACACAGGCAATACTGATCTGCCAGGGTGAGGATGCTACTCCACAGAAAAATCAGATTTTCGAGTTGTCCTACCGAATTGAAAAGGTAAAACCAAACCTTTCCCTGAATGTGGCTGGAATCCATGATCAAATCCCTCGTTCCCTATCTGCTGCAGCCCCCGACAAATCAGGCCAAATGAGGGTTCGATATCAGGGGGAGGAATACTGTGGGCAAACCTGAATTGTTGCCAAACTGTGCCACTAAATCTATTTTATCCGAAAATTTTGCAGTATCTCTTGTCCCTACTATCTTCACATTTCTTCCAGACTATCAATCAGGCAGGTCAAGTTCCTGCTTATATCAAGGTATAACTGTGGGTTGGGAGGGACAAACAGCAGAATCAGCAAGTGACTCTTGACTTCACAGTCTGGGAGAATCTCCCCCGCTCACTACTACTACCACTATTGTATCAGAGTTCAGGCTTGGCCACCTCCTCCTCAACTCCTTCCACCATTTCCAAAATGGTCTCACTCTGCCTTTTGTCTAACCCACCTCCAAGCTCTCCTCCACTCACTCCTGCACTCCACTTAGTGATCTTTCTGAAATATACAGTGATGATGTTATTACTCTGCTTTAAAGTGTCCACTAGCTGCTCAGGATCAAGGCCAGAACCCTTAGCAGGACTGTCAAACTGTCCAGTCTTCTCTTTAGCTGTGAAGGTTGAATATACTGCCTCCACAATTTACTATGTGATCTGAGGGACATGATTAACCTCTCTGAGCCTCAATACACCTTCTCTAAAGACACCCAGATCTTTGACCTACAGACTTTCACCTCCAAGGGCAATAGGTACTCAATGACCCATCTTATAGACATTAAAATAGAATCCAGAAGATGTAAAGTCATGTGCCCAAAGTCTCTGGGTGTGGAAACAAAGCAAATACCCTTTAAGGGTATCAGACTTCCATTCATCAGGGCTAGGTCTAGCTAATTTTCTGGGCGAAGCCCTGAAGCATGGGGCTGGAAGATTGTGGATACTCCACATACCCATTAGATCTAAGATGCTATCCAACGTGTTGAGGGTGTCTTGGATCGTAGCTCCAGCATTCTTGGCTCTGTTATCAACTCTTTGGGCTTCTGTAATTACCTGGAGAAAAAGAAATACAAACCAGTCTTGAAAGGCTGTCTCTCACATTAGCAAGTTTAAAGGGATCTCCCATGGAAAACGATGGAAACTGACCATCTGTACTGTGTCCATATCCAGGTCAAATTCTTGCTCCTTCCTTGCCAGCTCTCCTTCCACTTCCCTCATCTCGCTCTTCAGAGTGGCCAGTCCCTTCTCCATGGCCAAGGCTCCATCTGCTGTCACGTTGGCTTCCAAGTTCAGACTCCCTATCTCCTGGGAGAAGAAAGGGAGCCAGGGACGGGAGGAGATACAGGGGTGAGGCACAAAAACATCCCAGAAACAAATACGGAAAAAACACAGCTGCAGCCAGGCCCTGATGGAGTGAGTTGGATGAACAATGGAACAGTCAGACTTGCAGACACACCCTTCCCCAAGCTCTGCTTGAAACAAGTTACTTTGAGGGTCTGGCTGTAGGTCCTAGGAGGGTCAGGAGTGAAACACTGATTCCCTGTCAAGTCAATGTTCACCAAAAAGTGAACACAATAAAAAACTATTTGGGAAAACTCAGAGGGTGAGAAATTCACATCATTTCCTGTCATAGTTCTTTGCTGCCACAGACTTTTCAGTGATTTTACTAGGATCCCTGAGACAGTTGAGTTTGAGGTGCAGAGAATGAATGGGCTACAGCTGTGCTTTTGTTTCTATTAGGACAAAGTTTATCAGTACCTTTATCAATAAGCTGTTGTTAAGCATCAAATTGCAGTTATCTGCGTGCTAGAAGCTATATAAAGAGAGGCACATGAAACTGGTCTCTCCCCTCAAGGGACTTACAATTAGAAATTATTCTTACAAATTACCAAGTGGTCAAATAGTCCAGATACTAAAAGTTCCCTTTGGGCTTTCTAGAGCTGCAGAAGCTTTTTAGAAGTCATGCTTAAATGAGACATAAGAAGCTCTCATCCAGCCGAGAAAGCACAGCTCCTACGATAGCATTTAACATGTGGGTTGTGGTGTAACTAGTCTGTCTCTCCCCATTGCACCAAGTGCTCCTTGAAGAGAAGGACTAGCTCTTTCTCATCTCCATATCCCCAGCACCAAGCACAGTGCTGGTACATTGTGGGAGTGGGGGAGAAAGGATATGTGGTGCTTAGACATAGAAAATAGAGATAAGGGATGCAGAACTCCAGAATTTCATAATCTTGGATCAAACATCGATGATAGTTGTTAATGGGGTTGAACTGTGTCCTCCAAGAAGATATGTTGGTGTCCTGACCCCCAGTATCTCAGAATGTGACCGGATTTGGAAATAGGGTTGTTGCAGATTCAATGATTTCAGATTGATTTCTGACTTCTAGCCTCCAGAATGGCGAGAGAATAAATTTCGGTTATTTTAAGCCACTTAGTCTGTGGTACTTCATATAGCAGCTCTGGGAAGCTAATACAATAGTTGATAAAAGTATATATACATATATCTTGGATGGCTCTGCTCATGGTATGGTCCAAAATGGCAGCTGCAAATGAAGCTTGCAGCTTTCAGAGACAGCCTTGTGACTCAATCAACAAAAAGGGGCACCTGTGGGGAGACAGGTTCTACTTACATAAACGGGTTAGAAGAAAGCTTAGGGCGGAAAGCCACCGCCACGTGGCGAAAACGCCCGAGGTTAGCCAGCGAGGTATTGTAATGGGATCACGAGTACCTTGTTATATCACCTGCAGGAAATTACCTTCCAACTGATGCCAATATACTGATGTATCTCAATCACAAACACCACTTACCCCCCCCCCCCCCCCACCCCAGACCCTTTGCTTCCTACACCCACAAGTTAATGATTACTGTTTGATTGTTTTTTCCTCATTCACACGTGTAAGGTGTTGTTTTCTTCACGTTCACCACGTGGGTAGTATCTCTGGAGCTCCATAAATATGGAGACAGACGCCCCATTCGGGCCTCTTGTCTCCTCCCAGGCGTTACGTTTCTCTCATGTTCAATTCTGCCTTTGTCCTCTTGCAGATAGGGAGCACTCCAGATTCTTAGTCTGTGATAGGTACCTGTGTGGATCTGGGGCTGCTATGGGCCCCAACGGGACTTTAAGTTGTAGGGATCAAAAGTGAGCCTGCTGCGCGCTCTCGCTCTCTCTCTCTGGCTTCCTACGCCACTCTTGCGTTTGGGGCTTCTAATGCCAGCCTACACTTCGACTTCTGTTTACCTGTTCTATCTTGTCTGCGATCTCCAGGGCCTCCCCGGCTGCAGTCTTTGCCCTCTGGGCATCGGCAGCAGCACCGCCCAGGGCTGCTTCTGCCTGTTTAGTCTTGTCACTAGCGCTTGCAACTTTCTGGCTGATATACGAGAGTCTCTTCATGGCCTCTTCGGCTTCTGCTTTTCTGTCTTCAACCTGCAAGTCAAACTCTGAAAGGCAAGAAAATATTGCCGTGAAGATGAAAAGTGACTTCTAGGGGCACTTGGGTGGCTCAGTGGGTTGAGCGTCCGACCTCGGCTCAGGTCAGGGTCTCACAGTTCACGAGTTTTAGCCCCGAGGCAGGCTCTGGGCTGACAGCTCAGAGCCTGGAGCCCGCTTCAGATTCTGTGTCTACCTCTCTCTCTATCCCTCCCCTGCTTGCACTCTAAGAACTCAAAACCTCAAAAATGTTTTTAATGGCTTATAAAGCTTACAAATGAAGGTGAATGGGACTAAAGTTTTCATGAAAAATTCCAGGAAGAGTGTTCTTACTGCCTGGGGGCAAAAGTAGGGGAAGTTGTGGCTCCTTATCTAGCAGAAAGTATCTTAAAGGACCCATTGAAAGAGCCATAATCAAGTTCTTAGAAAAGCTGACAATCAGCCTGTACTTGGTCCCCACCACTGCAAGAGTATTAAAACCCTAAAGTAGGTCAAAAACAGGTAGAATCTTTAACGTTATTTTTGAGAGCGAGCACTCAAGCACGAGTGGAGGAGGGGCAGAAAGGGAGACAAGGATCCAAAGCGGGCTCTGAGCTCAAGCAGAGAGCCTGACGTGGGGCTCGAACCCACAAACTGAGATCATGACCTGAGCTCAAGTCAGATGTTTGAGCCACACAGGCACCCAGAAAGCAGGTGGAATCTTTGAAGCCCAAAGTTTCAAGCCAGAGCCTTAAACCTAAGCTACCAATGATAGTTGGAGGCTGGATAGAGGGAGTAGAGGCTCTTTCTGTGAGGAAAATCCCAAGACTTTAGGCATGTTTTCTCTTTTTGTAAGTTAGTAAAGAAACCTGAAATCCTAAAACCTCTACAAGGCACAAACACAAATTTCCTGGGATCTAGATATAGTGACAAAGCTTGCTCTATCACCACAAAACAACCACGTTGATTCTACACTTAAAAAAAAAAATCTTTTAATGTTTGTTTTTGAGAGAGCACCAGCTAGGGAGGGACAGAGTAGGAGGGAGACCGAATCCAAAGCAGGCTCCGGGCTCTGAGCTGTCAGCACAGAGCCCAAGGCGGGTCTCAAACCCACAGTGAGATCATGACCCTAGCTGAAGTCGGACCCTTAAGCCACCCAGGTGCCCCTAATGCTGAGCCATCCAGGTGCCGTTAATACTACATTGGAACCAGCCAGGTTACGAAAGAAAAGGAAAAATATCTGTGGTAGTAGGATGCTGGATCTGTGAAAGGACCTTAGAGATCACTTAATTCAACCTTCTCTCTTTAAAAGAGAAGACCTTAGGGTCTGCAAAGGCTGTGACTTTGCCTAGTCAGCACCGAGCAGTCAGCCCAGCAAAATTCAGAACTCAAGCCTTTGGCCATCAAGCCAAATTTTCTGCTACATCCAATATTAATACTTTCTTAGAAGTTTATTAAATGTCAATATCCCAATGTATCATTTAGAGAGCTACATATGGATTCAAGATAAATTCATGGTTCTACCTTTAACCTAGTCAAGTGACCTGACCCATGAAATACTTACCTCTGAGATTCTTCAAGATGTTCTCAACTTCATAAAAAGTGGAATTGCCCATACTTAGTGCTTCTTGGGCTCTGCTTTTAGCGAGGTTGGCACGGGAAAGCAGCTGATCTGATTTCTGTAAAGAGGCATAGAATAAGATTAGAGTAAATGTAACCTACACTGAGGAAGAGTATTCCTGGCAGAACAGCAGAATCACCCTGGCACGCTTCATGACGACAGAGTGCTGCGATTCACCAGGAAGTCTAGGGGTGTTGCAAAGCCCTCCACAATCTGGGACAGAGTGAACTCTATAACCTAACAACAAATCCCATATAGAGAACAGTCACAAACTTGTCTACCATCAAGGACAAGTACAGTTTTGCAAGTCCTAATCTTATACTCTAGATACTTCCTAAAGCCAAGCTAGTAGAACAAGCTGGACCAAAATTGAACTCAGGCCTGAGTCCAATTCCTAGGTTTGAGGGCTGAGCCAGTGGGTGGAAATGAATTCTATCAAGTTGTCTGTTACTCCATCTATAAGATACCATGACCTTCAGAGAGTTTTCTGTGGTTCCTCTTGCCATACTTATTCACTCAGTAGGCATCCATTACCTGGCTGTTGAGTGAATTAACAAAAGGATACCTGTCTCCCATTCTTTCCGTTCTGTAAGAGCTGCTGGGTTTCTTCTTCCCAGTTTCCCAGATTGCTTTGCATGTGCGTGAACTCCTCCATACGTCTAGTCACCTGGCTTGAGAGAGAATCTGCTTTTTGTCTGATCCTTTTTGCTTCTACCTGTAAGCCCAAAGAAATGAAGGAGTCTGACTTTCGGCCTATCAGTCACCACACCAGCCTTCTTAGGAGCTGGCATCATTGTTTGAGAATAACTGCAAAATCTAACAGAAATGAAGCAATATAGCTAACGATAGCAGCATCAGACAAGTTTTGTCTCTTAAAATTCACATGTTTACATATGCATGAAAATGTTGTAGGAATCATGGTGAGTGCTTTTTGCATAGGTAGAAAGCTGAATCTTAATCTATGTGACAGTTAAAGGAATTGATGACAGAAACAACGTAAAACTTCTGAGAAGAACAAAAGGCTTCTGAATGGCAGTACATAGAGATGTACTATGGTTTGGACCCAAATGTAAATACCAAGCTTTATCCATGGTAACTTCCCACAGGTTTCAGTAGTCCCCAAAACAAAGGAAGAGACCTAAAATTCTTATCAGCCAGCAGCTTCAGAATGTGGGCTAAGGCTTTTTCAGAGGCAGACTAGGGTTTAAGAACAAGGAAATAGTTAACAAGAAAATACACTCCCTAATACAATGCAAGAAAGGTCCATATGGAGGGAAAGCTGAATGATTTGAGATTATGGAACCCCAGAAGAAGCAAGCACTATGGCCCTTTTGTCCACCAAGCACATCAGTACATGCCCTCACCTGAAAAGACTGATCACTGACTCCCTGAAGCTGAGACACGGAATTAAGAAGGCGAAGGCTATGCTGATAAGACCTGTCTGCTTCAATGTCAGCTTGAGTGGCCTCCCCGGACAGCTGCTGGGCCAGGGACTTGGTTTTCTCCAACCTGCAGGGTGGGGAGAAAGAACTTTGAGGAACCCACTATTAAAAGCAAACATTCATCCTGTCGTGTAAAAAGTATGGACGTTGGAGTTACCAGAAGAACCAAATGAGGTTATGTGCCAGATGTGTCCCTCTCCATGATCTAAACATAAACCTTGAAGTTTATACAGATTAAATCAGAATTCAGCCCGAGTTTCCCACTCCTTGATAACGTTTCTACATTCCATGCCATCAGATGGGTTTACTCACATCCTTCAACCACAACTTCCCGCAAGTACTGCAGTCTCTCAAAACACAAATTTTAATCACCCTTTTCTTCCAGCCGTAAAGGCATGTCCTTTCCCCCAAATCAACACACTCCTCTTGTCCTTTAGCATTATTTGCTAACCAAACATGGTGTGCCCCTCGCATGTGGTTTGCACCACACCACAGAAGGATGCAGATTATCTTGACCCGTGTTGAGGACCCGTTGAAACCTACTTTCCCATAAGGCCTTGCACCGCAGAGCCCTCCAGGCTGCCCCTTCCACCTCCTTCCCGCTGAGCCTTGCGTGCCAGCGACAGCGCTTGTTTGGAATAGTCCTCGGTTTCTCTTACCAGCCGCTCCATGTTACCTGCTGACCCAACATGGCTGAAAGGATTGAAAACAAAGAATCTGAGTTTTCATAGCACAGGGCCTCCTTCAGGTGTTCTATTTGAATGAAGGGAGAGGAGTAAAGGAGCTAGTTTGGCTAGAAACGCCAGACGTAATCGATCCAGGTTAGTCGGAATGAGGGGATCTGAAGGTGTTCTGGAGATGGAGCCCACATCTTAGACCGTGGCTGCTGATCTTTTCCGTTCATGGTGGAACCAGGGGGAGCGGGGCGTGGAGACAGGTGCGAGCAGTCCGGGGTGGTGGGGGAAACGGGCGGATAAAATACTACGTTTATAAGCTTTTCTGTGCCGCAAGAAACGCCTAGGTCTGATTTCATCCAGAACCCACACCCCCGTACTCTTGCTGCCACTCGACATTGGACCCTCCTCCAGAAGGGGGCAGAGCCTGTCCGTAGAAGTCCCCCACAAGCTTAGAAAGTGATTTTAAAGGAGAAACAAACTCGAGGGAGCTCATGCTACAAAAACACAAACCGGCCCCCTTCACTGGCTGAATTCCATCTGGATTAACTGAGCCTTGCCACCCTGCTGAGCACTCTTGCTAAGAGCAAACCACTTCACCAGGGTGGTAGGATTTAGTCAGGCTAGGACTAGGGAGCCGCCTGGTACCACTGGGGCCCTGCAGAGCCGGTTTTCGGGAGGAGGCTCCCCGTCTACAGCCCTGGCCCCCACAGGCTAGTGAACAACTCGTTGCTACTTGTTCCCAGGCTCGACGTGGGAGCCTGGGAGTCCCTCAAAGCTGCAGAGCGTTCTCTTCCAAAGGCTGACTTCATTTCACGGGCCAAAAAAAATCACCTCTGACACACCAAAGCCATACTGTGAGTCAGAAAAATCTGTGGTAAAAAACACCTCCACCCGCAACACTTGCCAAATGACCGTGGCCCAGTGGCCACACCTACATACACTAAAAGCCAAGAGGTTTAAAAAAATGGCCCCAAGGCAAGGAAATGGCTGCAAAGGAGGCTGGAGGCATTGAATATGTCGCCTAGGTCCTGAGGATTCTAGTCTTTATAAGGCTTTTTATTTTTTAATGTTTATTTCTGAGAGAGTGATAGAAGAGGAGCAGAGAGGAGACAGAATCCAAAGCAGGGTCTAGGCTTTGAGCAATCAGCACAGAGCCCGGCACGGGCTGAAACTCCCAAACCATGAGATCGTGACCCGAGTGGAAGATGCTTAACCGACTGAGCCACCAGGTGCCCCCTGAGGATTCTACGGTCTTGCTCGAGTCTGGCCTTGCAGAGGTAGCCTGAAGCAGGGGGTCTGCTCACCTGTCTGCCAATCTTGTGGCCTCCTGAGCCAGGCTTTGAAAACCATTTGGCCCCACGTAGTGCTCTGAGGGAGGAATGTTCTGAAAAAAAGAGACTTGGTTAAGACTTTGCACTCGGTCCTGAAATCTAAGCGGGTTTCTGCATCTGTCCTGTTAGAACTTGTTATTAGCCACACAACATTCTACACCCTGATGTCAGGAGTCCCTAGTCACCATAATTATTAATTAAAAAAAATATAAGAATAAAGTAGAAATCCAAGACCAAAAAACCCTGTATACAAATACTGATGCATGTAAAAATATATTCATGTTAATATGTATTTTCATATGTATTTAAGGTCGATAGACTATATACCAAGTTTCAGTGGCTATTAATGGCATCAGGATTTTTATTTTCTATTTTCTACAAAATAGAATATTTTTGTAATGAAAAAAATCAACATGGATTTTTTAAATCATTTCCTCAGCATGATTGTCTTCCAATTTCTGTATTCATCTTTCACCCACTTATTGTCACCATTGTCTTCTGCATTGAGAGGAGAGGGCTCATTCAAATCTCTCCCTCCTACCACCCTAAAAACTACAGCATTAAGAAAATCATACTGGCAACACTCCCCCTGCCCCCTGCCCCCCCTTTTCAGAATCCTGTCCTCAGAGATTCCTTCCTTCCTTCCCACCTTTCCTCTTTATTCATTCATGCAGCAAACATTTATCACAGCCCCACACTATGCTGTGGGCTGGTAATGCAAATATGAACAAAACTAAATCCTGCCCGCTGGCAGCTTAGGGAGGTGTGAAGGGAGAAGAGAGCCAATAAGAGGGGTACGGTTAGTGAGAAATGAGCTAGGAAGAACACAAATGCAGTAAAACCAGGAATTATAAGAAGCCAAATAACACGAATAGTTGTGCCTGTTTCCAGAAAAAGTCCAGCTACCTGCCAGGCGGACCTAAAAATGGGAGAGACGGAAAGTCTGCAGGGGGGTCTCCCGATAGAGCGGGGATCTTCAGTACCCTATCGCAGCAACACCTACAGTGTTTCTCAGGGAGGCCTCGCTTTCCTCCAGGCTCAGGCGCATCTGCGTGACCAGCCTGTGAGTATCTTGAACTCGGTTCTGATACTGACTGCCCAGGGCCCGAATTCTTTCCACGGCCCTCTTGAGGTCATCCAGGCGGCTCAGGTAGCTTTTCTCTTCACTCCTTGCCTTGGCCAGCTGGAGATTGAGAGATCTAATAGCACCTGGTACAGTAAGGAAAAGGATGAGAACTTTCATAATCAGCACAGGGTAATCCAACGTGGAGGGTTGAAAAAGTTACTTTGACTGGCTTATGGCAAAATGGTAAAAACCCAGTAAATGAACGAATGCACGGAACTGCTTTCGTTGCCATCATTCAGGTCTCGGGAGAGTCCAGGATAGTCCTCTCTGCAAGTGCTGGGCAGAGACACCTGCTCAACTGATAACCCACAGGAAATTATGGAAATCGGCCTTCATCACCTTCTGAAATCTGGGCTTCTCTCAGAATGTCCTGAAGGGTCTGCTCAGCTTGCCGCATCCTGCCTTCCAGCTCCGTGCTGGGCACTGCTCCACCACCACTCTGAGCCCTTGAAACTAGGGCCTCCAGGCTCTGGAGCTGCTGCCTAAACTGGTCCATCTGAAACCACACAGGAAAGAAGATCAGAACAGAGGGTGGAGATCACAGTCCAATACCAGGTACTCGGGCGGGGGCGGGGGGGATAACAGTTAAAAGCCCAGAAATGCTTGGCAGGTCATGGTAGTAGACTAGAGCCTAGACTCTAAGTTTGAATCCTGGCCCCCCTATTCATTAGCTGTGTGACCTCGGGCAAGTCACTTTTATCCATTAAGTGAGGATAATAAAATATCTCCTAGTTATTTGGGCTAAGTTAGTACCTGTATAGGGCTTAGAACAGTGTCTGGAACAAAAAGTGCTTATAGAGGGCAGGTAAAACTGATAAATTTAAAAAAAAGTTGAATTTGTTCTAATCTTCGGGGTTTGGGCCTTCTCTGCCTCCGCCCTTCACCCTAGGAAATAGTAACTAATAATTAACAACATCCATGTCCTTCTCTGGAATGTGAAAGAAATCTCTGGAGGCCATTCTTTGAACAGTCTTGACAACCTTCTAGACTCCATGGATCTTCTATATATTTTTGTTTTGCAAAGGACCTCTCTTACAAATCCAACTAGAAAGTGGTATAAGTGGAAAGAGTACTGAATTCACAGGGAATTCAGGGTGGGATTCTTGGCTCCACCTGGCCATGTGACTGAAAGGTCGCAGATGTCCTGAGACTTAGTGAAAACGGACGTCAGAATACGTTCTCTTGCAAATTCACAAAGTTATCAAGTGTACCAAATGAGACAGTATCTGCAAAAGGGTACTTTTGAAAAGTCTAAGAGCATCTGAAAACTATTACTACGTCTTAACATAGCAATTTTTAAAGCAACAAATAGTAATCTCCACCCTCATCCCCAGGAGGCTGGAGGGTCCTAGATTTGTGACAGACCCACCCAGTAGACACTTAGACTGTCCTTATGGGGGTGAGAGTTGGGTAACATGCACACCTGAATCTTCACTTGATTATAGCAAGCTGGGCAGCTGGTTAATGCTGCATGCTCACAGGTGAGGCCGCCAAACCCTGGCTTGCAAACACAGCTGCCATCACTTCGGCACTCCCCAGGCTCTGAGCCCATTGGGTTGCAGTTGCAAGCTAGAGAGAAAAGACAAAGCATTCATATCAAGCTAATTCTAGAAACTGGAGTTATAGCAAAGGTAAAAGGATCAAGTCACCAATGGCAAAGAATCCTTCTTTGCCCTTGTCAGTTCACACTGTGCTAGATTCCTCTCTTGCCTGGGACTCCAACTACATTTCCAATATAGATAGAGCTTGGGAATCATCTAGTAAGTTTGGTGAACGTGTGGATAAAGAGGGACTACAACAGTGCATCCTATCTGGTGGTGCTTTTTTCCTCCCATTAAGTTGTAAAGCTGTCGGATATTCTGGAGGTGCTCTAGCTCACTCTATCTTATAGATGAAGAATAGGAGCTCAGAGAGGTTGAGTCATCTGTAGGTCACACAGCAAGTAAATGGCAAGCCAGAATGAGAACTTGGAAAAGAGGCAATGCTCTTTTCCTTTTGCTCTGCTGCCTTTGATGTAGGAAATGCAGTTTAAAAAAAAAAAAGTACCTTCATTCATACTGATTGAGCACCTATGTGCCACACTGTTCTAGGAGCAGAGGATAGAACAGTGGGTGAGGTAGTGCACTAAGGGAGTTAAAGTGATTCTCTTGGTTGCTCTATGACGCTCCTGAAATACTTGGCACATAATATCACATATGTGTCTTGTTACTTACATATTTTTGTCTTATTAGTATATGATCTCTTCGGGGGCTGGAACTGACCTATTCATTGCTATGCCCTAGCATCTAGTTCCATATTTGGATACTTGGCAGGGATTTGACAAAAGATAGTTGAGTGAAGAAATGTATAGTTTAAAGCCAGTAAAGTCTCTTAACTCCTTATTGCTAGTTATTTTGTTTACAGTGTACTTTCTCATACGCTCTTCTATTTACAACCACTTTGAGCTAAATATTCATCCATGTGAAGAAGCTGAGGCTCAGATTAACTGCCATAACCAGTATAATACAATAGGTAAAAAAAAAAACTAGACTTGAACTCAATACTGCAAAAATGGCATGTGGGCTCTTCCTATCATGGGGTACTTCCAAGCACACTGGAGCTAACCCCACAGGGTTGGGGTTAGGGCAGGTGGGATCTCTGCCCCTGTGTGGAAGCCTCAGGTTGCACAGAGATCCTTAGGCATTTTCAGGGGTGGAGGTTCTGTGGGCTGGGCTCCCTGCAGACCTTACAAGGAACTGGGAGTCCTCCAATCTGGGTCCCCAGAGGCCCTCGTGGCTCTGTTATGATAAACAAGCCCCTGCGTTCTGGGCATCAGGGCTGGTCTGGGACCTTTGCAACTGAGTGTAGGTCTGTGGGGGCAGGCCAGCTCCCTAGAACTGAACTTCTTGAATATAGGACATGTGCAGAGGCTGGAAAGAAGGGCCAAGCGAGAGGACCCATGTGCACATGGGCGCTTTGATCTGAAGCAGCCCTAAGGAGTGCTCCCAGATAGCTGCTGCTTTGAAGCCAGGTCTCCTTAGTAGAACTTGAAACTGTTACCTTTGTCTACATCAATTACCCTGACTTCCTGAGAGGGTCTCTTAAACTGCTTCACAGCACCCCCCTCGCCACCTCTGTGTGTTCAGGCTTAGTCTCAGGTCCTTTCTTGCTGTCCTGTGAGAGGCTTGCCAACACTTCTCTGCCAGCCTTGGAACCAGGCATATGACCTGGCTGCTTCGCACCTCCTCTTCCACTCAGGAATGTAAGCCTGGCCTTCTCAACTTCTCCCACACAGCTTTAACCCACTTGACACCCTCCAGCTCTGTCTTCCAGAACCCTGCTTGAGGGGTCTTAAGGCCTTTGACAGGTGAAAAGTCCAAACTGTTCGTGGGCCAGAGAAACCACAGTAGCATCCTATTACCTGCTGCTGGCCCAGCTGATTTGTATGTTCTTACATGTGTGCACATGCCATCTGTCGAGGGATGCCGTCTTACCTCGACACTTGTCCTCTGGGTTGGTAGCCAAAGGGTCCCCAAAGTAGCCTGCTTTGCACCGGTCACAGTGGGCACCAGCTGTGTTGTGGATGCACTTCAGACACCTGCCTGTCAGGCGGTCGCAGTTCCCGGAAGCACCGGGATCCACATTGTTGTTGCACTGACAGGGCTGACAAGGCCTCACTGGGCCATGTTCCCCAAATGGGTCCCCAAAGTAGCCATCCGCACAGAGCTCACAGCGGGCACCTGGAAGAAACAAATGCCTGAGCCTGAGTGGTCATCTGTCGATGGCAAGAACAGGTGCAGGGGCCTGGGTCCCAGTCACACTCTGGAAGAGTCTCCCACCCTGGACCCCAGAACGATGGCAGGAGGTCAGCTCTTCCATTCCATGGTGGTCCCAGATGTTAGAACACAGCAGCCCTACTAGGAGGCTTCCTGCTGATTAACTAGATGGTTGAGGAAGTCAGATTTATAGTACCATCACTGAGGCTGTTGCTGAAGAATGAACTTTCAGACCGACCAGCAGAGAAATGTGACATTTTTTTTATTTCTTTTTTAATGTTTATTTTTGAGAGACAGAGTGTGAGCGGGTGAGGAACCAGAGAGAAAGACACAGAATCCGAAGAGGCTCCAGGCTCTGAGCTGACAGCGCAGAGCCGGACGTGGGGCTCGAACTCACAAGCTGTGAGATCATGACCTGAGCCGAAGTCAGACGCTTAACCGACTGAGCCACCCAGGCGCCCCTGTGACCTTTTTTTTTTTTTTTTTTAAAGTCTACACGCAACATGGGGCTCAAACCGACAACTCCAAGATCAAGAGTTGCATGCTCTACTGACTGAGCCAGCCAGGTGCCCCAAGAGAGGTGGCATTTAAAAGGCCACTAAGTTTCCCTTCTGTACTGCGGTTCATTTTGTAAAACTGAAGCCACATATTTCATCTGCAGCCTTTGCCTCCTAATTACAAACCTCCTAAAACAGCATTGGCCACACATACATAACATACAAAACCATGCGCTGCCCTTCCTCACCTCTCGGGCATATTCTTCTCTTTAGAATGAGCCCGTTTACATGAACGCTAAGGAATTATAATTCCCCAGAATTTTTTTTTGGAAGAGCAGCTGTTGATGTGGATTTGTGGCATCAGGACAGGGAAGCAGGCCATGGGCCTTACCGGTGACCCCGTGGGGGCAGTTATTGCACACCACCTCCTCTGTCTCGGGCATCACGGAGCAGCTGAACCCGTTGCGGCAGGGGCACGGCTTGCAGCTGCGGGGGTCATGTGGATCGTTGTAGAAACCAATAGGGCAGTCGGCACATTCGATGTCAAGATTTTCATCCCCCGAATAACAATCTCCTGGGAGAGAGCAAGAAAGGAGGGGCAGAGAAATGAGCCGGGTAAAACAATACACTTCCTTTAATATGGATGAGGCGTGGGAGGCAGAGCGGGGTGACCAAAACCTTCCTTTTTGAAGCTTTCTCCAAAGTGAGCACTGGCATTCACCTTTGCCTTAGTACCAACTCCAGACCTGGCCATGACCCTGAATCTCACCCTGGCTCTCCTACACTGAGACCTACCTTCCTTTACCATCCATACCTCAATGCTGCTCCCCCAGTCTCCACGGCCTGAGGCCATTTGTCCACACATTCATTCAGACCCTGACATTGCCTTTGATGTCTCCATACAATTCTTGAAACTCAACACCAACTACACCAACCCCCCCCCCCCACACCCCACTGAACCCTGACAGCCATTTCCTGTAACCTGGTACCTTTCCCACAACCTTGTGGCATTTCCATAATGAAAAGGATTGAGTGTAATAAAGCTCCATGTCCATCCTGTCAGACTCCAGCCCCTACCTTCCTAACCCTTTCCCATCTCCAAAATGAGTTGAGGCAGGGTCTTTCTTACATAGCTCCGTTTCTTCCTCAGGAGTCCCGTCCCACCCCCCCCCCCCAGCAGTACCCCAGCCACCTGGACCAGGTGTCTTTTCACTCACCTGTGTCTGGATCGCAGGCTCCTCCCCCTTGGCAGTTACATGGAATACAGGTGCCAAAAGGTCCCAGTCTGGCAGAATCTCTTTTGTAGCCAGAAGCACAATCCTGGCAGAACTGCCCTTTGTACCCAACGGGACATACGCATTGTTCAACCCAGGGTGCTGGGGCTCCCGAGACAGGGCGAGCTGAAATCAGGGTCACGTTGTCAAGGTACCCAGTACCTGCAATATGGAGAACAGGTTTAGAAGCCAGCAGGTGGTGAGGTCTGAAGATCTAAAGTCAGGCATCTCTCTAGATTTTAGATTTAACACCCTAACAAAGATGAGTGGCATTCACTCACTATGCCACAGGTACAGCAGTCCGTCATGACTGACACACATCAGAAAAGCCAGGGTTTAAATTCTGGTTCCACCCTCACCAACTGTGTGAAGTGGGCAAGTCGCATAACTTTATAACTGTTTCCTCAACTGTAGAAGTAAGAATGGTCTCTGCCTCCCATGTTGGTCGTGACATTAAATGGGACAACTGCATATGTTACGTGCTTGGTTCAAGGTAAAGATTCAATAAACTGTTAATAAACACCGTTTCCTCTTAATGCAAATAAAGCAGGGATGATATAGAAGTTATGCATGCCCACTATGCTTCCTGTTTAAGTGTGGAGAAAGCTCAAACTCCCATATAAATCCAATTGGGATGAGGAATACCCCACATGTGAAGGTCAATAAACGGAGTTAACAGGGGTGCCTGGGTGGCTCAGTCGGTTGGGTATCCGACTTCTGCTCAGGTCATGACTTCACGTTTCCTGGGTTTGAGCCCCGTGCTAGGCTCTGTGCCAACAGCTCAAAGCCTGGAGCCTGCCTCGGATTCTGTGTCTCCCTCTCTCTCTGCCCCTCTTCTGCTAGTGCTGTCTCTCTCAAGAATAAAAATTAACAAACTTAAATATAAAAGTAACAGAATAAACGTGATGTCTGAACATGGTAGCCCTGAGTATAATCCCAAAGGAATTCCAGGAATAGAGGGCTCGTTGTGGATGCCATTGTCTAGCCTAAGGGAACATGCCCAATTGTTGCAGATCCTCTTCAAGTCCACTTTCACCTAAATTTGGAGGCTCTTTTAAGCAAAGTAGCATCATTTCATTCTTCATTGGTGTTAACCTTCTTTTAGAGAAACATTACTTCTAACTTCTAGAATGTGAAAATTCAGACCCAGAGACTCGATCATAAACCATCCTGAAACAAAACCTAAAGAATTAATTTCCCTTCATCGCTTACTGTATTCTCCATAGGTAGCTCGGATCCGCAGGGCCGTGAGGTTACGCAGTAACCTCCGATACTCAAAGTAACTCAGCTGGGGGCTCCAGTTACTGCTTGGGCGTTCATTTAACCTGCAGGATTTAAAGCCAAAAGCTTAATCCAACTCTTATCAAAATACACCCCAGAATGTGGGAACAGCTAAGCCCCTTCACAGTCCTGCCTAACCAGGAGGACGAAGGATGGGTAGCTGCATCTTTATAGGCATGAACTTGGAGTTTCCTTCCTCCACGGGGTGGGGGGGGGGGAAGGCAGTGATGGAGGGCACCCCAATGTTGGAAGCCCAGCTCCAGGGCTCACGGCAGCCGGTGATGGTCCAAGTCTTCAGAGCCCACTTCCTATTCTTGGCCACACAAAACTTAGTATCAGGAACATCTTCAAGTTCAAGAAGCCCTGACCCTCAAGGGAGCTGCCATTAGCTTTTGGTTTTAAATGACTTAGCACGTTTCACTTACTCTCTCCAAGAGTCCGCTTTCACGTTCTACACTGCCCACGTCTTGATTTATCATTATAGTATCTGGCTGCATCAGATCACCAGCCCCTGCGCTCATCTTTCAGATTTTGGTTTGTGTTCCAGAAACAACCCTACCCCTTCTGTTTCATTCCCTGACCTCCCTTCTCACCGTATTCCTGTCCCCAACTCCACATTTCACTCATGTGTCACTGCTTAGAATTTCCTACTGCATAAAACCTCCTCGAGCATGACTTAACTGCCTCTGCCTGGCTAACCTTCCCCCAACCCCTCCTTCTTTCCTTAGAAAACTGTTCATGTGTCATGTGTTCTTGGGAAGCTGTCCGTGACCACTACAGTGTGGGTTATATGTGTCTCCTCTGTTCAAAATATCTGTGCCCACCTTGTCCATCTGGTCACTTTCAAGCCACACTGTAATACCGTTTATTTTTTTCTCCCGTTAGCTTGTCAGGGGCTTCAGGGCAGGAAGCACGTCCTGTTTCTGTATACAATACCATGTCTGGTACTTAAATGAACAAAGGAACTGGACTTCAATCAGTTTTGGTGTTTGACCTGTGTGTAGTCACTCTTCTTACCTGAATGTGTAAGTCTTGGTGATCCCACATGGCAGTGTCTTGCCACGTGGCATCAAGGGAGCTGTGACCCGCAGACCAGCACCTTCCAGGATCACATCGTGAGCAGATGGGTGTCTGCCTCCCCTGTCCACACGGTAGTCAAAGGACAGGGTTTGCCCATAGCTCACCTGTTGATTCCCAAGAAATTTGGCTATGAAACAGAATTTGAAAAGATTGAGATCAGTGTGAAGCTGGAGAAGCAAACGAGCAAGCAAGTTTGGCATGAATGTTGGTGATTTCTGTGGGAGTCCTGTGTTGCCAGTGTATCGCCCTGCCCCAGACCACCCTTCCAGAAGAGCCAGCTCATGGACATGGCCATACTGCTATTGGTTACAAAGGAGGGTTTGTTACTAAAATGCTAAAAGGGCCTCCTTATAAGACCATTCCACTTATTAGATGATGTATAAAGATCCGAGGTATGTTGGCAATAGTACCCTCTGTTACATACACTTCATAGTTCACAGACATCGTTACATTTGGTGTTAATTCTTGGAGGTGGTATTCCCATTTGACAGCTGAGAGTTGAAATTTAGAAACGTTAAGAGGACAACTTGCCTAGATACCGCATATTAACTGACGTGAGTTAACGTTTTTAATTTATAAAGGGTTAAAACTTTGAGCAATGCCTTATTGTCACTTTTCCACCTGCTTCTCAGTAGGTCCACAGATTTGACCACTATTTTGTCTTGGTGGGAAGCCTAGAAACTTCCCACTTGATTAAAGTAGGAACTGCAGCCAGACTCTGGCTGCCTGATACAGTCCTGTTCTTTTTTTTTTTAATCAAAACATTTTTTCAGGAATAGAATTTAGTGATTCATCACTTATGTATAACAGCTAGTGTTCATCCCAACCAGTGTCCTCCTTAATTCCCCTCACCACTTTAGCCCTTCCCACCCACCCCCCCCAACATGCCACCAGCAATCCTGTTTTTCTGTATTTAAGAGTCCCTTATGGTTTGTCTCCCTCTGTTTTTATATTTTTACTTCCCTTCCCTTATGTTCACCTGTTTTGTATCTTAAATTTCACATGAGTGAAATCATGTGACTACCCTTGACTTTTCTGACTTAGCATAATACATTCTAGTTCCATCCACGTTGTTGCAAATGGCAAGATTTCATTTTTTATCACTAATATTCCATTGAATATATACACCACATCTTCATGCATCGGTCCAATGGACATCTGGGCTCTTTCCATACCTTGGCACTTATTGGTCGTGCTATTATTGGCTATGATTATAGTGCTGCTATAAACAGTGCGGTGCATGTGCCCCTTTGAAACATCACTTCTGTATCCTCTGGATGAATACCTAGTGCAATTGCCGGGTCATAGGGTAGTTCTATTTTTAACTTTTTGAGGAACCCTCATACTGTTTTCCAGAGTGGCTGTACCAGTTTGCATTCCCACAGTCCTGTTCTGTTGTGCCATGACTTTGTCAATAGGGCTGAAGCTCCAACTGTCATCTGGAGATAGTGTTCAAAACAGCAATGAGTGACCCGGTTTTCACATTCTCTACCTCCATTTTTCTATCATGACTTCGAGTCTTAAAAGTTGGATTCTAGGGGCGCCTGGGTGGCTTAGTCGGTTAAGCGTCCGACTTTGGCTCAGGTCATGATCTCGCGGTCTGTGAGTTCGAGCCCCGCATTGGGCTCTGTGCTGACCGTGCAGAGCCTTGAACCTGTTTCAGATTCTGAGTCTCCCTCTCTCTGACCCTCCCCCGTTCATGCTCGGTCTCTCTCTGTCTCAAAAATAAATGTTAAAAGAAAAAATTGGATTCTTTTTTTATATTAATAAGAAAAATTTATATTAATAAGAAAAATACCATACGTACCAGGAGCTACAAAGTAGACAGGGTCTGATCGTCGTGCAGAGCTAAACACATCTCGATGGCGTTGTGACCACTGCAGCTTTGCAGGAGCCCCATATCTTTGGACAGCCTTCCAGCCGTCAACATCTGAAACACAAAATCACTCTGCATTCAGACAAATCTCTTCATCTATTGAGTTGAACAAGACAAGACTTGATTGCCAAAAAGTCCTAGAGGTGAATAACTAGTGGGGTTTTCTTAATAGTTCCACACTTCCCTGTGCCCTTCTCTACTTGGGCTTCAACGTCACCTCCCACCCCGCAGCTGCTTTGACTTGAGTCTGATTCTTGTAATTCATACTTTTATTTACATAAGTTCTGGCCTAGGTTGCTCTTTGAACATATTAGACCCTCTTAACTAAGCTGAAATCCTATCCATCTCCTATGTTTTTATGGTGTTTTGTAGCTTGGTAACTAATTTCACATATATTGTGTGTAATGTATGTGAAAGCAGTGTTAGTGTTATTAGTATTAGTTATCCCATAACCACCCCCCCTGCCCCCATCCAAATGAAAGACTCTTGTGGTTTTTTTTTTTAAATTTTTTTTTTCAACGTTTTTTAATTTATTTTTGGGACAGAGAGAGACAGAGCATGAATGGGGGAGGGGCAGAGAGAGAGGAAGACACAGAATCGGAAACAGGCTCCAGGCTCCAAGCCATCAGCCCAGAGCCTGACGCGGGGCTCGAACTCACGGACCGCGAGATCGTGACCTGGCTGAAGTCGGACGCTTAACCGACTGCGCCACCCAGGCGCCCCAAGACTCTTGTAGTTTTAAAATACATGGAGATGGGAAATGCCAGGGACATGAAAATTTGGTCTCTTTAGTTATTTTATGTTTTTCATGTGCTAATATAAGGAAACTGTTCAGGTAGGACTTTTTCAAGTCATTAGGATCTGTCTTCTTGCCCTGACCAAATAATGTATGTTAAAATCTAGAAGAGAAATGCTAAAGATCAGTCAAGAGTCCCTTGCTGTGATGAGGGAGGTTGTCTGTAAACACAAAGCCCTATACAATGTTAAAAACAGAATTCTAGAAACAGGACACTTTACCTTGATGGAAAGTAGAGATGATTTTATGGACACTGTAGTCTCCAGAGCTGTGGCAGTTGGCTGAATGCCCATAGCAAAAACACTGGGTGCAGCCCTCGGGGTTTCCCCCATCCAGGTGATAGTAACCTGGTCGACACCTGTAGCAGCATTTTAGAAATCGAGACAATGTTATGGGTTACTTCTTAGTTCATATAGAGAACATGACGACTGATCTTTTCTTTCTCTCCCACCTGGCCCTGTTAATTCCCAGAGCTAGGAAATCCTAAATTACACATACCACCCTCACTCCCAAACCTGATGGACAATCACAGCTGCCCACTGAGACAGCATGAACATTTCACTTTCCCTCTGGTAGAGCAGAATCACATTTGACTTGGTGGTCTGGGAACTTAGTGATTTTTCCATTCATGCTGAGGAACTGAGTGGAGGCCACATGAGCGGGACAAAAAGAGTCAGGGCAAGAGTATGTAGAGCTGGCCCTGTCCTAGAGAAAGTGTTTGATGAAGGCAAAAAAGTGGGAGGTTGGAGGCCAGGCAAGGAAAGGCAAACACCCGGGTCCCAGCACCCTCTCAGCTGTACTGACCCGCATGAAATACCAGGTGCTGCCCACCATCCCTGCCCCTTAACCTGGGCTCTGGCCCACAGGGGAAGGGGCAGGTGAAGGTATGACAAAGAAGGATGGCTCTCCACAAAAGCAAGATGTGGGCTGGCATCCCACCTGCCAGTGGCTTCTCTGAGGACCACAGCTACCAGGCAAGTTGCAGATGTTGGGGTCACAGAAGGAAAAACTGGGGAGGACTTGTTTTTCCATTTGAGCTAATTGCATCCTTCTACATGGAATAAGTTTCAACTATCATTTAGCACTTATTTCCAATGTTCTTAGATGAAGACACCCAGGTCAGGGAGGTTAAGAAACTTGTTCGAGGTCCTACAGCTGGTAGGTGACTGAGGCAAGATTCAAACCAGGTACATCTGCCTCTAAGTCATGTGGTCTAATCCATGGGACTCTGTGTTGGGAGTCTGTTCGTTGTGCAAAATCACAGAAAAGCAGGTTGGCTGTGAACAGTAAATGCTTCAGAGAACAGCTGTAAGTAAGCATTCTTTTTTTTCTCTAGAGAGCAAAGGCTTTAAAAAAAAAAAACAAAAAACTATGGTTTCTGTGGAGGAAACCTGTAGGTTTAAAAGGGATTGGAAGGAAGGAAGGGAGGGGCACAGAAAGTGAGGGGAAGGAACTGAGGGAAATCAGGCAAGACTAAACCGTGTTTAGGGATGTACTTGGGTAATAACTTATGAAGAAAAGGAAGGAAGCAATTACACAGGTCGGAATAGTGGTCACTTCTAGAAAGCAGGGAGGGTATCATCAGTTGAGATGGCAAATTTTTAGTGAAGGTCTATTTCTTAGAATCAATTGGTGATGCTGACATTTATGGTATGTGCTTTTCTATTTCTGTCCTACACTTCGAACTTAAAAACCTTTCGACAAGTGACTCCTCTTTTCACGCTTTTCTATACCCCCACCTCAGCCCCAAGGAACTCCCTGAAAACACAAGTGGGAATGTATCTGGAATTTTCTCTGCCCAGGTATAAGTGATTGTCAGAATGGCAAAGAACTGCTTTCTTTAAGGAAATGAGAAGAAAGCCTTTACAGCCTTTACCTCTTGGGCCAGCCTCACAGCACTCAGCTCACAACAATCTTAGAGAAGAGTTTTAGAAGTCTGGGCAGTCTGTCCTTAAGGAATATCTTGCAAGCAGCGACTGAGGGTGGATCGCTGTTTACTGTGCCACCTGCCCCAACATGGCTTGGGGCCCAACGGGCTCGTACGTCTCCCGGCTCATGTGTGTGCATGTAACCACTGTTCTGCCCCTGGGCGGCTCCTTTTCTGCACACGATGGTTCTATATGGCCATACACGGAGATCTTTCCTCTTACAAGCATTTTCCCAACGTGCTTGATTAGGCCAGGTCTTTTCTGGGGCCCAGCTGAGTCATGTGACCTCACTGCATACCACCTTATATGGGAGCACCTAGGATTCGGAGTCAGCTGGCAAGGGGACTCACTGGGGCCCTGTGCCTCTGCGGCCCTTGTAAACAGACAGAAGGGGCCCACGGCAAGAGCATAGAGTCCAGTGAGACTCGGGGGCTCCGTGGTATTTTTTTTTTTTTTTAAAGGCAAGTTTTTGAGGACAGGCAGGACAGAGGTCCTCAGCATTTGTGTCCCTTTTCCACAACCACACTCGGAGGATAAAGCCTCATGCTAGTTGCCGGGGGACTCTCCCTCCCTGCTGTGTCTGAAGGGCCACGGCTACACACACCTATCACAGCGCTCTCCGGTGACAGCTGGCTTGCAGATGCAGCGGCCTTCGTCACAGGGCCCCGAGATGCCAGCTGGCTCGCAGTCACACTTGGAGTCTCTGGGAAAGAAGAAAAAGAAAATGAGGGGTGTGTTTCCAAGGGCTTCTCAACCACACACCTAAAGATCAGGGGCTCACAAGCAAATGTCAGCAACTTAAGTTTTTCATCTTCCCTGATGCCTCCCTCAGCCATCCTTATCAGTGCTAATCTCTCGCAGACCCCGTAAGGGCTCATTTGTCTGTGTTCCTGCTCCTCTGAAGGCGACAGCCAGTCCGTGAGCTGTCTGCTACCCAGCCCTAAGGAGAGAAGGGGATTGTGCCAGAATGTGAACCAAATTCATCACTAAACTGGGTAGTTTGGCTTGGTTTGGTTGACTGTTTGGTTCAGTCGCTTTCTCGTCCTTTGCTTCTCTATT
This sequence comes from Neofelis nebulosa, assembly GCF_028018385.1. Classification (NCBI taxonomy): domain Eukaryota; kingdom Metazoa; phylum Chordata; class Mammalia; order Carnivora; family Felidae; genus Neofelis; species Neofelis nebulosa. The sequence goes on from NC_080796.1 coordinate 31,413,180, forward strand.
GCTTGATTCAGTGATGACTGCTTTCATCAGGACTGATCCCATCTACTTGGTATTGTATTTAATAGCTCTTTCTCTTGCTAATACTCCTATCAAGACACAATTCTCATTCTGTGCAATTTAAGATGTACAACTGAAGGGGCACCTGGGCAGCTCAGTCGGTTGAGCATCTAACTTTGGCTCAGATCATGATCTCACAGCTAGTGGGTTCGAGCCCCACTCCGGGCTCTGTGCTAACAGCTCGGAGCCTGCTTTTAGATTCTGTCTGTCTCTCTGTGTCTCTCTCTCTCTCTCTCTCTCTCTCTCTCTCTCTCTCTGCCCCTTCCTTGTGTGCTCTCTCAAAAATAAACATTAAAAAAATTTTAATGTACAATTTGATGGCTTTTAGTAGGTTCTCAGAATTATACACCCATCTCCATTTTAGAACATTCCCATCACTCCCAAAAAAAAAACAAAAACAAAAACAAACAAACAAACAAACAAAAAAGAAAAACCTGTGCCCTTAGCAATCACCCTCCACTTCCATCCCCCCCAGCCCAGGCAACCACAAATCCACCTGCTGTCTCTATAGATCTGCCTAAACATTATCTGTAAATGGAATCCACAATCTTTGGCCTTTTTGTGTTTGGCTTCTTTCCCTTAGTATGTTTTCAAGGTTCATCCAGGTATCAATTTTTTATGGCTGAATACAGTTCGTCATATGGATAGACTACATTTTGTTTATCCATTCAACAGCTGATGGACATTTGGGTTTAGCTATCATGAATAATGCTACAAACATTTGTGTACAAGTTTCTATGCAGAGATGGATGTTTTCATATTTCTTGTGTATTTCTAGGAGTGGAATTGCCGAGTTTGGTGGTGTTTTTTTTTTTCCTTTTTTGCAAGACATTCTCAATGGAGTCAATGTTTCCATTTAATTTTGATGGAATCTGTCTCGTGCAGACCAGTGCTTTGGCTAGTAACTAGTGTCACTCAGATGGGCACATGGTCACATGTGCCTATATTGTGGGTCTAAAGCCAAATATGCTGTCTTTTCCCTACTGTTCTGTTCCTCTTCTGACTTCCCTTTGATCCCATCCAAATCCTACCCAAGCCTGGATTGGACTCCCCTCACCCCTTCACATTTCTCGTCCAATCAGATTCCAGGTCCTGTCAGGCTCCCTGAAGATCCCTTTCCCAGTCTGGATCTTTCACTTGCAAGGGTCCCCTCCTGTCCTTAGCCCCACCACATGACTAACTGGACCCTCTGACAAACATTATACAACATCTAGTGGTTGCTAAGCACCAGAGACACTAAGAAATGGGGTCCTGGTCTCTAGGAGTCTCAAGGCAGGGCAGAGCTTGAACAACGATGGCAGTGGAGCATAAGGCCAGCTGGAGCCAAGCAGGAGCACAGCCTGTGTGCCTTCCCCCACTCTGGGCACTGGGAACGCAATAGTGAACAAGACAAAGCCGACATGGAGCTTCCAGTCTAGTGGGAGAGACAGACAAATACGTAAAGAAAATGAGGGATGTGAAGTAACACAGAAGGTGGAAAGGCCTCTGTGGGGAGTGGATGAGGTGAGGATAGAGCCCGTGAAACTCCCTGTGGCCCTGTAGGAAGCGGGAGTGCTCTAGGCCAGGTCCAAGATCGCTTGGCTCCTCTGAAGAAGGGAAGGCTGGCTGGTGGGGCTGGAGTGCAGGGGGCCAGGGGGAGAGGGGTGAGAAGGCCAGGGAGAGCTCACTGCTGAGGGCACAGAGGATGTTGTAGGGCCCTGCTGGGCCTGCATAAGAAGTTTGTCTCATTCGGAGTGGGAAAGGGAGCTACTACTGGAGGGTTGCAAGCAAAATGATATGATCGACTTCATATTTTATAAAGCATTTCCAAAGGGATGACACTGGACTGAGGGAAGGGTCTCTGAAGACCATGTAAAAGGGGCAGGGAAGGCTGGAAGAGAACAGTCTGTGCAGAGGCCCAACGGGTGAGAGAACTTGGGACAGTGGTCACCAGGCCGGTGCAAGCATGGCTGGAGGGCGTTCTCCCACGGGCAAGGTGCTGGAAAAGGGGGCAAACGGGAAACGATCCTCTGTGGGCACCCCCTAGCTAATGGCTTCCCTGCCAAACTCCCCTTCCCCTAGTGTCTGTCTGCTGGCTCCGCAGCTCTGTGGACTGCTTAGGTGACTGATAACGTGTGCTCCCTCCTCTTCCAGAAAAGCCTCTGAAGAGGGACGGAGGACGCTTCAAACTATAGGAATAAAATAGTGCAGAAAAATTTCTCTAGCCCAGTTCATGTTGGGTTGAAATGGGTCCCAGGTAAGAATCTGAAGGACTCTTTACCTCCATCCTGGTTCATCTAAACTGCGGGCAATCCTCAGGGTGGAGAACATGGGTTCCAGAGCCAAAACTCTGGGCCTAAATATTAGTCCACCCTCCCCAGTAATATTGGGCAAGCTTAACCTCCTGGGGGGCAAATTTCTGTCTTTAACATGAGCTAATCCCAGCCTCCATGGGTTATTGTGAGGATCACATGCCATAACCCACATGAAGTCCTCAAGCAGCGTTTGGCACACAGTACTCAGTAAAGTGGCCACTGATGTCACGGTCATTGTCATCACTCATGGCAGAAGGCTGCAGTGGTGGGTGCAGGTGCTTACAGTGGCCTCTGGTCCTGGGTGCACCCAGCATCGGTGAGTGTGTGGAAGCCTGGCAGACACCGGTCACACCTGTCTCCTGTCACACCTGGTTTACAGCTGCACCGTCCAGAGTTGTCACATCGAGCGCTGAGAGCACCTGTAACCCGACGGGGTCGGGGGGGGGGGGGGAAGGGAAGAAGAAAAGGAAATACTTAATCTATTTGGCATTAGGAAACAACTGTGGCCCCGTGGGAGCACAAGGAATACCAAGGAATATTCACCACCTGCTGCCGCTAATAATTCCACGTTGTCTGAGTACATGTCCACCCACCAGGGCAAGGTTTCACAGCCAAGGATGGCTTCTTCAGGCAAAGAAGCAGAAATTACTCCTGAAGGCACACATTTTTACTTAGTATCTGTTCTGATTTGAACATTAGTGTGTAGGCCACTGCCTTATAAGTTGAATCCTGGAGATCTCAAGAAGAGGGAAAATTTGAGCACATCAGCTTCCTCAAAGAGAGTCGGTAGGAGAAAGTGAGCAAGTCTTCCCTTATTCCTGGCAGGCAAAAGCTGTATTTTAAGTGTCCATGCTTGAACAGTGTGATTCTTGGGTGTGAAAAGGCTTCTTAATTTAAAATCTGTACCTACCCAGAGCGGAAGACATTCTCGTCCTTGGTGCTATCTCCCCTTCCCTGTGCATCATACCCGCTTAGTACATATGGTATTTGTCCTGTGATCAGTTTTGTACAGACATGCTCGTACTGGTCAGCGGGCCCTCTCAGACTGAGAGTTGCTGAGAGACCGGTGCTGAGGACAGCAACTGTGCCACTATGGAAGCTGGACTCTTCTCCATTCTCACTGCCTTCCCTTCCCCCGCCACAGTTCAAGCCTCTGTCTTTTCTCCCAGGACCCGGCCTCCCACTCTCTCTTCCCGGCCTCCATCCTTGTCTCCTTTCTCTCCTCTCATCCTCCTTTAAAAATGGAATTCATCTTGGGGTGCCTGGGTGGCTCAGTCAGTTAAGCATCCAACTTTGGCTCCGGTCATGATCTCACAGTTCCATGGGCTCGAGCCTTGCATCAAGCTCTGTGCTGACAGCTCGGAGCCTGGAGCCTGCTTCGGATTCTGTCTCTGCACACCCCCTCCTCCCCTGCTCATGCTCTCTCAAAAATAAAACATTAAAAAAATGGAACTTATTTTTAAATGGGTGGTTCAGTTGGTTAAGTGTCCGACTCTTGATTTTTGGCTCCGGTCATGATCTCACAGTTCATGGGTTTGAGCCCCATGTCAGGCTCTGGGCTGACTGCACACAGCCTGCTTGGGATTCCCTCATCCCCCTCATCCCCCTCATCCCCCTCATCCCCCTCATCCCCCTCATCCCCCTCATCCCCCTCATCCCCCTCATCCCCCTCATCCCCCTCATCCCCCTCATCCCCCTCATCCCCCTCATCCCCCTCATCCCCCTCATCCCCCTCATCCCCCTCATCCCCCTCATCCCCCTCATCCCCCTCATCCCCCTCATCCCCCTCATCCCTCGCCCCTCCCTTCCACTTGCGTGTTCTCCCTCTCTCAATAAACATTAAACATTTAAAAATGGAATTCCGATCACATTACTCATCTGTTTAGTCCTCTGGTGGTTCCCCACTGTAAGCAGCATAAAATGCAAACTATATCATGGCCCACAAGACTCAACCTCTTTTCTTCCCTCCTTCCTTCCCTCTGCTCCCAGCCCCCCAGCCTTGCTGGTAGAACGTGCCAGACTGCTTCTCTCCTTAGGCACCTGCACTTGCTGCTCCCCTGGCCTGGAACCCTCCTTCCCCAGAGCGTCCCCTGATTGGCCCATCCTCGGCTCTCCGGTCCTGAGTTACTACTACTTCTCTAGTGAAATCTTGGATCCCCAAATCTAAAATCTCCATCCCACCACTACCATAGTCCTGCTTCCTCAGGATTCCCTCAGTCTGTGCTCCCTGCTGTCCCCAGTGCCCAGGACAGAGCCCGACGTAGAGAAGATGCCCAGAAATCTGTCGGATGAAACCATGTATGCCATGAAAGAGGTCAGGGCTGTTGGGAGAGGGTCGAGGGTAGCAAAAGCTGAGCAGGAAGGTGGTGAGAAGTGTACCTCCCCTACTTGACGATTTCCCTGTGCTGGCAGAATGATCAAATAATCCATCTGTCTCAACGAACTGTGGTAGCTGGTACCAAGCCGACAGGACACTAACCAGTTGCTCCTTTCTTTCTAATCGGTTATTTGAATTTTTAATTCACTGGTAGATACAATTCAAATCGATAAAGGTATTGGCTCTGCACCTACATAAAGGCTTTTATGCCACCTGTGGAACATGAACAACATCAGTCACACTCAAAGCTGGTGGGAGACTCCATGTCAACTCTGTAAAGCTTGAAGGGGCCCTTCTACTCTACAAGCTGTCAGCCAACACAGCTAAGAAGGAAAGCTGCTTTTTGAATTATGCTCTGATAAGTAACATTCAACAGGAGACATCCCTCTTTATTTAAAAAAAACTTTTAACATTTATTTTTGAGAGACAGAATGCGAGCAGGGGAGGGGCAGAGAGACAGAAAGGGAGAGACAGAATCCAAAGCAGGCTCCAGGCTCCAGGCTCCAAACTGTCAGGACAGAGCCTGACGCAGGGCTCAAACCCACAAATGGTGAGATCATGACCTGAGCCGAAGTCCTGAGCCACTCGGGAGCCCCAAGACATCTCTCTTTAATACAATTAGTTTTCTTTGTTTAACACAAATGGGTGTTGATGGGTTCAGAAACACATTTTTTTTTTTTCTCCATTCCAACTTATGGAAATCACGCTTTTGACTTAAGACCATTCTCCCTGCAGGGGTGCCTGGGTGGCTCCATCGGTTGGGCGTCCACTTCGGCTCTGTTCATGATCTTGCAGTTTGTGGGTTCGAGCCCCATGTCGGGCTCTGTGCTGACAGCTCATAGCCTGGAGCCTGCTTCAGATTCTGTGTCTCAGTCTCTCTCTGCCCCTCCCCCACTTGTGCTCTGTCTTTGTCTCTCAAAAATAAATGGGAAAAATTTTTTTTAAATTCTCCCTGCAGTAATTTTTCAGAAATGAGTTATTCTTAGAAGATGGAAAAGACTGTACTTTGCTTTGGACTCTGGCCTACATAGACCGAAATGGTTATTCTACAAAACACCGTTCTGAGGGAAATTAATGCTCTCATGAAAATAGGCATTCTGTGTTCAAAAGAGTTCGGGAAATGGTACACTCTAGGCCTTTCAGAGACTTATAACTTCATTCAGTAGGCATGACGCTTGTTTAACTCTTAAGGCCAGTGTTTCCAACCATTATTTGACATTCTTACAGGCCACGTCTATTATCTTGAACACTGTGCTCTACAGGACATTATCTAGAGAATTCTGCTCTAGAAACTGGGGGTCAAAGTGCCCAGACTTTGAAATCCAACAACTCTCCCTTCAAAACCAGCTCTGCCACTTAGCTCTGTGTCCTTGGGTAAACTGCTTACTCATCGCTTATTTTAAGTGAGGGTAACAGCCTATGCCTCATGGAGCTGTTGCAAGACTTTGAACTAAAATATATAAAGGCCTAATTTAGCGTCTCGCACGTAATGGGCACTGGAAGAATGTAGTTTACGCTGCTATCTCAAGGCCTCCTGCAAACCTTGACACAGACATGTGCACGGGTCCTTACTGTGAAAGTGACTACTTTATTTCACATTCTAAAACTGCTGAAATAATAGCACTGGGTTTTCAAAGTATCTCATTAAAATAAAAACCCTTGTCCCAATTCCTACATTGCGAGTTGCTTTTAGGGATTGTGAATAACTGGGTTGAAAGAACAAAATAGCTTCCTTTTTTGTGTCCCAATAAGCTCTTTTAGGGCTTATGTATAGTTTCTGTGCATCTGAGGGTTCAAGCAGTTATTCTAAAATGATTACTATTTAAAAAATAGCAAATTAAGGGGCACCTGGGTGGCTCAGTCAGTTGAGCGTCCGACTTCAGCTCAGGTCATGATCTCACGGTTCATGGGTTTGAGCCCTGCATCAGGCTCTGTGCTGACAGTTTGGAGCCTGGAGCCTGCTTTGGATTCTGTGTGTGTGTGTGTGTGTGTGTGTGTGCGCGTGCCCCTCCCCTGCTTGTGCTCTGTCTCAAAAATGTTAAATTTTTTTGATAAATAGTAAACAAGAGGGTATGTTCATTTGAGAACCCTTTACGCGCGTGTGTGCACACACACACTTGTATTTTAAAGTAACAAGAATTTAAGAATTATAAGTTATTATTTAAGACCTGTTTTGGGACACCTGGGTGGCTCAGTTAAGCGTCCGACTTTGGCTTAGGTCATGATCTTACGGTTCATGAGTTCAAGTCCCACTTCGGATTCTGTGTCTGTCTCTCTCTGTCTCTCAAAAATATTAAGAAAAATTAAGGCATGTTTTCAATAATCAAAATGTATTATGAGTAATCCATTGTCAGGATCATAAATATGTAAATAATAGAACAAGTCCAATATCCTTGATGTCCATACAGGTCTCAAGAATTTAGGTGTCATGGAAAGAAAAAAACTACATGTATGTACAGTGAATTTCAAAATATTTGCAAAAGGTTTTCAGGGCTTTTACACATGTGGTTATAAGAGTTGAGGAGAACTCAGCCCTGTTGCTGAACCCACAAAGTCATCACCTAAAAATAAGCCTGGCTGCTATATTTATGAGAAACTGATGTGACATCCAAAATCTGTGACCACTTTGGGGATTACTGATGCTGTTGGCTTCATTCACCACACATGGAATGATTGCATTTTTTGGTAAGGTGTGTTCTTCATTTTGAGATTGAATATATGATAAATTCCCTTGTAGGTGATGCATATCTTCTGGCTGATTGGGAGACTGAGAAATCCCATAGGGAATTAAATTTGTGCCACTGGGCTAGGAATCTGGGCAGCCACGGTGTCGTGGGAGACGGCACAGGGTGGGGACCATCTCTGTCACTAATGTGCCACTCAGGCTGGCAGGTCAGACTCTGGAACGTCACCTTCTTCATGTCTGTAACGGTGGGTGGAGTGTGCTAACACCTGCAGGTTGTCCAGTTATGAACACTGAAGAAGATACAGCCTATAAAAATATTCTGGAAAAATATAAAGCACTACCCAGATCTTAGGAAATAAGACCCATGAAGCTTTTCCTGGACATCTAATTGTCTGATGTTGGGGATAAAAGAACAGCATTCTGATACTTTATTCGTTCATGTGGAAGGAATAAGAGAATAGTTCTCCATCAGAACTCTGGATTATAACTTTAACTTTTGCAATTGCTTGTTAGAGGACTGGAGGCCATCAGCTCCTCTAGGCCTCCCTTTCCCCACTCTTTAAAAGACATTTGAAAAATTCACTGCCAATTTCAGGATATTAATAAGAAAATAAAATGCTAATAGTTTCAGGCCAAACATATGGCCTTGACAGCATTCCTTCTTAAAGTAGAATGTAACTTAAAAAAGCCGGTGTCCCAGGAAACTGCCACACTGATCTGTCCTAATTAAAAAAAAAAAAAAACTATATCAACTACAATTTACTAAGTTGTCTACCACGTGCTTAACACAATTCTCACACAATCCTGTGGTGGGAAAACCATGATGTCCCCCTTCTACAGATGGGGACACAGGGGCAGCAAGCGGTGAAGGGACATGCCAGAATGACACAGCAGAAGCGGAAGTACCAAGATTTGAACCCAGGCTGTCTGGCTGCAAAACCCACCACTAGTCTTTACATTACCATCTTTGATATCCGTGCACCTGGGGCTGGCCACCTAGCTACACAACCTTCAACAAGTTTCTTCACCCCCCTCCCTAAGCCCCTGCCACCTCATCTGTAAAATGGACATAATAGCACCTTCTTCATATGGTTATTTGTGAAGATTAAATTAATTGCTGGATGAAAGCATCTAGCAAAGTGCCTGGCACAGGGTAATGCAAGTTAGCGATCATATAAGCTGTAAATCATTGTTGGGCTCCTCCTCTGTCTACCAGGATGTTCACACTGAGCCTGGGATGTATACTCCCCAAAGGCAAAGAAAAAGCCAGGCTCATGGATGCTGGGCAAGCAATGGACTCGAGTGAAAAAGAGATGGCGTGGCAAATCCTTCATTACCATCTCTCAGCCACGCAGCAGCCTCCTTGTCTACTGTACGGACTAATAACCTTGTCTTCAGGCCAGGCTCTCCAGCTAAGTTAATTAAGTTTCTAATTACATTCTCGCTGATCGTCTTGCTGGGATGACACAACTCCAGTGATTCACAATGAAGCTGCATATCCTAAAGGGATCAGGGCTTTTCAGAAGGGTTGAATGCCCACTAACATGGAATAACTTTTATTTATTTTATTTATTTTTTTTTTAGCACAAAGGTTTTTTGTTTTTTTTTTTTGTTTGTTTGTTTTTGGGACAGAGAGAGACAGAGCATGAACGGGGGAGGGGCAGAGAGAGGGAGACACAGAATCGGAAACAGGCTCCAGGCTCCGAGCCATCAGCCCAGAGCCTGACGCGGGGCTCGAACTCACAGACCGCGAGATCGTGACCTGGCTGAAGTCGGACGCTTAACCGACTGCGCCACCCAGGCGCCCCTAACTTTTAATTTTTCTTTATGAAGTTCTTTAGTTCACAAGAATTGCTAAATCCAAAAGATTCTGGATGCTGACCCTATGCCACAAAGCTGAGCAAATTGGACTCAAACACACCATAACCGCAAGTTTGGTGAACTGGGAAGTGTTTGCTGGAATTTGGGTCTGCATCAGCCTGGGGTCATCCCCAGTGTTCTGAAATGCTCTCCAACACACTCTACCGGCATCTCCTGGCTAGACCAAAACCTGCCCATTTTTACGTTCATTAAGCTGTTACTCTTAACTGGTTTCAGAGAGCTACACTGAGTCATTGCCACACACTGTCTATACCCATTAAGTGCACTAACACTTACTATGCTGTTAAACACTTTCTAACAAAGAAGAGAAACAGATATCTTTTTTGGCAATAATAGACCAGGTATTCTAAAAAACCTCAACTTCTTTAACAGAACTACTGGTCTCTCCCTCTCTATATGTGCTAACTTGTCTTTACTGTCCATGATGAATATAGCACAACACGTACATCTGTGTAGGCAAGAACTACACACAGCTGTGCGAATACAGCACTGGGCGACATGTTTTAAAAAACAAAGGATTCCTGCTATGAACCAGCCATCTTGTAGGTATTTCCTATTTATTGATTCTATTTTCTTTTGTGAACAAACCCATCAAAGACTCTAATCTGCCTTTTTTTTTTTTTTTTTTTTTGAGAGAGAGCGAGAGAGAAAGAGTGGGGGAGGGGCAGAGAGGGAGACTCTTAAGCAGGCTCCATGCTCAGTGGGATCTCACAATCCTGAGGTCATGACCCTGAGATCCTGACCTGAGCAGAAATCGAGAGGAGGATGCTTAACCAACTGAGCCACCCAGGCGCCCCTCTAATCTGCCTATTAATCAGGGTGTCTCTTGGACTAATACAACTCTATATTGCTAGCACCTACCATAGCACCAGAAACAGATCTTCCTATCGCTTTATTTTTCGAGAGGTTGGTCAAAGGTATTGCTATGGATTCACTGGAAGCCTACAAAGCTTCCTTTGTCCCTGGGCCAAACTGTCATCTGCCAGGGAAAGTAATCATGGGCCTCTTGCTACTAGAATTCAAGCCAACTGTGTCCTAAAGACTCCAGCTGATTCCTACAACCCAGACTTAAGACAGAAAAATGTGTTGCCTTTCAGATAGAAATGCTAAGACCCTACACTACCAGTGTCTAGTAGATTCCCAATTGTTCTAGATGTTGAGCACCACTCTCTTGCCCTCCTGGCTTCTCTCTTCCTTCCCCCTCCCCCTCTCTATTTGCCTTTCCCCCAACTTTTTTTTTTTAAGCATAGTCAACACACAAGGTCACATTAGTTTCAGGTGTACAACACCGTGATTCAACATCTCTGTAGGTCATGCTGTGTTCCCCACAAGTGTAGCTACCACCTGTCACCATAGGACACTATCACATTATCACTGACTGTATTCCCTCTCCCCTGCACCTATTTTGCCCATCCCCCCCCCTCCTCCCTTCTGGCAACCATTGGTTGGTTCTCTGTATAGGTCTGATTCTGCCCCCCCTTTTTTTTTAATTTAATGTCTACACCCAACATGGGGCTCAAACTCGCCACCCCAAGATCAAAAGTCGCCCACTCTTCTGACTGAGCCAGCCAGGCTCCCCTGATTCTGCTTTTTTGTTTACTCATTTGTGGGTTTTCTTTAATTCCGCTTAGGAGTGGAATCATATGGTGTTTGTCTTTCTCAGTCTGACTCCTCTCACTCAGCATACTACCCTCCAGGTCTGTTCTTGCTGTCGCACCTTACCTCTGGGGTTACAGTTGCAGGGTAAGCAGCGATCCCTCTCTCTCTGTCGGTAGAACCCCTCCTTGCACCTCTCGCAGTGAACGCCGTCGGTGTTGTCAATGCAGTTGAGGCAGCGGAACCCGTTGCCTGTCTGTCTGTGAAGCTCCTGATCAAAGATGCATTGGCTGGACTTCCCACTGCAATCACAGACTAGGGATTGGGGGGGGGAAAAGACCTTGCTAGTAAAAAGCTCAGAGACAATGTTATTAATGTAAATTAGGTGCGGGGTACTAAATATTCACACCAGCTACTTGGAGTAAGGTAAGGATGACATGGGCTGAAGGAAGGTTGGGAGAGTCTCTGCCCCACCCAAAGGGAGCAGCAGCATGCTGGGGCAGGGGGGTTGCTGTCAGGGAGAACGTGAGCTCAGGGTTGCCCGACTGTCCCATTCCTCAAGAGACACCAAAAATCTTATGTATTTTTTTTAATGTTTATTTTTGAGAGAGACCCAGAGCATGAGCAGGGGAGGGGCAGAGAGGGAGGGAGACGCAGAATCTGAAGCAGGCTCCGAGCTGTCAGTGCAGAGCCCAATGTGAGGCTCAAACCCTTGAACCGTGAGATCATGACCCGAGCCAAAGTTGAACACTTAACTGAGTCACCCAGGCACACTTCATTATGTATTTTTATGTAAAAATTCCTGGCTTAAATTTGCAAAGAATTCATTTTTACAGCCCTGTGCAACCCCATAGAACAAGTCTACTGGCTGGAGAAAACCTGAGGACTGCCAGCGGGTGCGCTCTGGCACAGCTGTCCCAACAGCTGACGGCGTCCTCTGTTCAAGATACACAATATCTGTCCCTCCTGTGATGGTCAAGGCTGAGGAGCTAATGTGACTGTCTGGACAGGAATCTCCCTCTGCCCTTCACTGTGCCTTGAGTGTCCCTCCCAAAGCCAGGTGTCAATGGGGAACCAGAGTCCCATGAAGAATCAACTTTCCCAAATATCTAGGAAAGTTTACCCCATTGAGTGACATCTCCATGGGGGACCTAAAAGTCAATGAGGAAACGTGGAAATACCCCACATAATTCCTGGCACACAGCAGACTCTAAAAAATGTTTGTCACAACTGAGAAGACAAAGATGATAAGCCTTGAGGTTAAAAGAATTGGACCAAATCAGTACTAGTTCTATTTTCGGAGGCAAATCTCTTCAACTCTGAATCTTATTTCTTATAAATGTAAAAGGAATTACCTGCCTCCCTGGACTGTTGAGAGGATCCCAATGAGAAAAGAATACCAAGCCCTTCACACCTGCTAATTCACTCACACAAGACAGGCATTGCCTCAGAGGAGTAAAATGCATTTCAGAAAGGTTAAGTAATTTGACCCAGTGGAGAGCTAGGGTTGGAACCTGTGTCTGATGCCAGACCTCATTTTCTTTCCACCAGGCACACTGTCCATTGGCCACGTGGCCTCAATAAGAAAGAGTCCATTTCTAGAACTGCCTAGGGCCACAACTTACCCAGAACACTGATTAAAAAAAAAAAAAAAAAAAAATGCCAGCGCACGTGCTGAACAGCTGCCCTGTGCAGGCCATGTCAGGGCTCTGAAGGCACAAAGGGGACTAAATAAACATGATGAGCTTCTGAAGCGACTTCTTACCACACACATCTCTCCAGAGCCCATGCTGTCTCTAGCACCTCACATGTATCAGCTCAGTTACTTCTCACAAGAACACATCAGCACGAGTGGTCTTGTCCCCATTGACTGGATGAAGAACCTAATGCTGGATATCTTGCTTAAAGTCACACAGCTAAATGGCAACCATATAATTTGCTCCTAAGTGTGTCCAACCACAAAGCCTTCACCACCACCACCCCCCACCCCCCACCCCCGCCCCCTGCTTCTCGAGAACCTGGTTACCACTGCAGGTAGGCATTTCTCCTAGAAATCCCTCACAAAGGCTCATTCAGCCCCTACATAAATCCTGTCCCGCCACAGACAGCACTGGTTGTTCCAGATTACTTTTTCGGGAGTTTTAACTCTGCCTCCCTCCGTGTAATTTTTACTACGTGTTCTTGCTCTTCCTTGGAAAACACACGCACACCTACTGTGGTCTTCATTTACTTATCACTTTGTTTCAAACATGGCTTTACAAGCACTGTGACAGCCGGGGCTTTGACTGTCTGTAGACAGCTATCCTATCTCCCTCTCTAGCCTCTCTCTCTCTCTAGCCTCTCTCTCCTTCTGGAGGCCTGTCACCTCCATGTCTTTCAACTGTTTCCCATGGGATGATTTCTAGATTCTTGACTGTCCTCCAAGGAACATACTGATTTCCCAATGTCTTTCTTAAAAGGGTCTGAATTTATCACAGTCCTCCAAGTGTGGTTTGACTAGCTCAGCATGCAACACAACTGGGTGTTAGAACTCCACGGACGCAGTTTTGCATTTCGTTAAACTCAGTGTTAAGCTTGCACTCAATTCAGACTCCCAGCTCTCTCTGCAGAACGGGTGCCAACTCCAATCTTCCCCAGTGAATGCTTGTGTAACTGATTTTTTGGATCCTGAACAGATGTGCCACACAGCTGTCATGTGCTGTGAAATTGCTGAGACCATCCTTAGGCATGTATAAGCACTAAATTCAGCAGCCAACGACCCTTGTGTGAGGTCAGTCGCCTGGATCACGCAGTGTGCCAATGCCCTTTCTGCCCTGGGTGCCTTTTGAGGGCAGTCTCAAAACAATTACAAAATTTTCACTGTGCCTTTCTGACCCAGAACAAACTTTCTGCTGGTAATCGTTAACTTTATAAGGATGGCTCATGATATATTTAGAACACTTTCAAAAATAGACAACCTTGTTATAATCTGGTGTTTAATGCCTCCCTCCCCTTCTGTCCTCTCTCCTGTCAGGCTCTACTCTGAAAAACTGTGTTCTCCCTTTAAATCCCCCAGCCTTCTGCAGAGATACATTACAGTTTGAGCAAGGGGGATCTTCAGCCAGCAACTCTGCTCTGGAACTTGCTCACTGCCAAATCCCCCTCCTCTCTCACTGGGGTTTCCATGAAAGCCCAAGGTTGTGCTGACTGGGTAGGGCCAAGTAGGCCTTGTGTCGGGGAGTGTATAGGCCTCCTATGTCTGCATCGTGTGAGAACCTCATGAAGATGTTCTCCAGCCCTGCCTGCAGGACTTTGAGGTTTCCAAGCTGCACTGAGCTCAACACTTAGCTGCACTGCACTTTAGCTTAATATTGAGTCTTCTGAACCTTCACCCCCAGAGAAGGAGGGTAGAGACTTTGCTCCTCTTGCATGCGATGACCCCTTTTGTCGCTGATGCTTTTGAAACATGGTCTCAAATCATCTCCCGAATTTAGACTAACCTCCCTAAAACTAACTATTACTCATTCTCGCTACTGGGGGGAAAGAAATCTTTTTATTTCAAATTCCAGAATATTCTTGCAATTGGCTTAATGGGCCTCATACACTCATACAGCTTGAGCCTGGTCCTTTTTTTTTTTTTTTTTTTTTTTTAGACAGTGTGTGTATGAATGCAAGTGGGGGAGGGGAAGGGGCAGAAAGAGAGCGAGGGGAGGGAGAGAGAGAGAATCCAAGCAGGCTTCATGCTGTGGGGCTTCCTCTCACAAACCAAACCGGAAAGATCACGACCTAAGCCAAAAAGAGTCTCAAACACTTAACTGCCTGAACCATCCAGGCGCCCTGAGGCTTGTCCTTTTTATTCTGTGACCGATTTCTGCCTAACCACTACCATGGGCACGATGGTTGCTGAAGGGCACTGCCTGGCTAGGAATGAGGTGACTGGGAGCAGTGGGGACTCTGCCAACAGGGCTAAGAGGAAAAGCAGCCAAGTGTAGCCACATGGGGATCCTGCCTACTGTGGTCAGCATTTCCACTCAGGTTTCTAAAGAAAACAGAAATCTGGCCCTGTAGGAGATCTGATCTTTTTTATTTAAAAAATTTTTTAACGTTTATTCATTTTTGAGAGATGGAGAGAGACCATATGAGTAGAGGGGGAGGGGCAGGGGGAGACACAGAATCCGAAGCAGGCTCTGAGCTGTCGGCACAGAGCCCGATGTGGGGCTTGAACCCACGACCACGAGATCATGACCTGAGCCAAAGTCAGATGCTTAACCGACTGAGCCACCCAGGCACCACTGAAATCTGATTTTTAAATGTTGGCCAAAAAATATTTTTTTTATATCTCTGTTTGAAATAAATCTAACAGGCAGAAAACACATGTCCTGCTTTAGAAAAAGGAGGAATGAAGCCCTAGTATATGGCACAGTGGCCTGGTCGTAGTGGGTGTTTGATGTGTGTTTAAAGAACGAATGAGTGAAAATTCTCTTGAACTTTAGGAACCCCTGAGATGTGTTTCTACCATTGAAAGGACTCCATGTGTCCCCATGTGTCTTCACATGCCTTAAAAATATAAATACTAATATCTAGCAGTCACTCTCTTCCCTGTTCCATGAAAGGATGCTTTTCTCTACAGAAGACCAGTCCAGAAAACAGCCTTCCTTGGTAACTTCTACTGCAATGACTTATTTAGGTTAATAGACCCAAATATAAGCCTTGGCTACATTTTAAAACAAATTCTAAAAATTTATTATACTTTCCTTCTTTTATATTTGGCCTTGTTCAAGTTTGTCTAGAGCTCTTATTTCATTTTATTTTGTAATTTTGCTATGCTTCCAAATTTCATAAATCATTTATCTAGTTTCAGGGCATCTTTTTTTTTTTTTTTTTTTAATATATGAAATTGTCAAATTGGTTTCCATACAACACCCAGTGCTCATCCCAAAAGATGCACTCTTCAATACCCATCACCTACCCTCCCTTCCCTCCCACCCCCATCAACCCTCAGTTCTCAGTTTTTAAGAGTCTCATGCTTTGGCTCCCTCCCTCTTTTTTTTTCCTTCCCCTCCCCCATGGGTTTCTGTTAAGTTTCTCAGGATCCACATAAGAGTGAAAACATATGGTATCTGTCTTTCTCTGTATGACTTGTTTCACTTAGCATCACACTCTCCAGTTCCATCCATGTTGCTACAAAGGGCCATATTTCATTCTTATTGCCACGTAGTACTCCATTGTGTATATAAACCACAATTTCTTTATCCATTTATCGGTTGATGGACATTTAGGCTCTTTCCACAATTTGGCTATTGTTGAAAGTGCTGCTATAAACATTGGGGTACAAGTGCCCCTATGCATCAGCACTCCTGTATCCCTTGGGTAAATTCCTAGCAGTGCTACTGCTGGGTCATAGGGTAGGTCTATTTTTAATTTTTTCAGGAACCTCCACACTGTTTTCCAGAGCGGCTGCACCAGTTTGCATTCCCACCAACAGTGCAAGAGGGTTCCCGTTTCTCCACATCCTCGCCAGCATCTATAGTCTCCTGATTTGTTCATTTTGGCCACTCTGATTGGTGTGAGGTGATATCTGAGTGTGGTTTTGATTTGTATTTCCCTGATGAGGAGCGACACTGAGCCTCTTTCATGTGCCTGTTGGCCATCTGGATGTCTTCTTTCGAGAAGTGTCTATTCATGTTTTCTGCCCATTTCTTCACTGGGTTATTTGTTTTTCGGGTGTGGAGTTTGGTGAGCTCTTTATAGATTTTGGATACTAGCCCTTTGTCTGATATGTCATTTGCAAATATCTTTTCCCATTCCGTTGGTTGCCTTTTAGTTTTGTTGGTTGTTTCCTTTGCTGTGCAGAAGCTTTTTTATCTTCATAAGGTCCCAGTAGTTCATTTTTGCTTTTAATTCCCTTGCCTTTGGGGTTGTGTCAAGAAATTGCTATGGCTGAGGTCAGAGAGGTCTTTTCCTGCTTTCTCCTCTAGGGTTTTGATGGTTTCCTGTCTCACATTCAGGTCCTTTATCCATTTTGAGTTTATTTTTGTGAATGGTGTAAGAAAGTGGTCTAGTTTCAATCTTCTGCATGTTGCTGTCCAGTTCTCCCAGCACCGTTAAAGAGACTGTCTTTTTCCCATTGGATATTCTTTCCTGCTTTGTCAAAGATACTAGTTGGCCATACTTTTGTGGGTCTAGTTCTGGGGTTCCTATTCTATTCCATTGGTCTATGGGTCTGTTTTTGTGCCAATACCATGCTGTCTTGATGATTACAGCTTTGTAGTAGAGGCTAAAGTCTGGTCCATCAGGGCATCTTGACAGAAAAGCAAGCAATGAAGGGTGCCCGGGGGCTCAGCTGGTCAAGCATCTGACTTTGGCTCAGGTCATGATCTCACAGTGTGTGAGTTTGAGCCCCACGTCGGGTTCTGTGCTGACAGCTCAGAGCCTGGAACTTGCTTCAGATTCTGTGTCTCCCCCTCTGTCTCTGCCCCTCCCCTGCTCATGCACATGCTGCATGTGCATGCTCTCTCAAAAAATTATAATCGTTAAAAAACAAGCAATGAAAGTATAAAGATGAGGGTTTTGGACATTTCCTAAGTTGCCTGGGAAGCATTTATCGAGGGTCCATTCGCTCAACAAATACATACGGAGTATCTAGTATGGATACAGTGGTAAACAAAACCAATAGATGTCCCAGCCCTCATGAAGTTCTCATGTGAGGAGGGGGGAAAAATAAGTAATACAGAGAATATTTGGATAGTGATATTTGTCAAGGAGAAATACATAAAGCAGTGAAAGGAAACAGGAAGTTGTGGGGTGGGAGGGGGGAGGTGAGAAAGTGAAAGTGACATAAGCTGACTTACTTTTTTTTTTTTAAGATTTTTTTTTTTTAATCTCTACACCCAATGTGTGGGGCTTGAACCCACAACCTTGAGGTTGAGTCACACGCTCCACCAACTGAGCCAGCCAGGTACCCCTGGTTTACTTCTCTATTTTGAGACTGGTCTGTTCATGAGCTTTGTCGGCTTATCTACCAGGCATGGTGTTTTTCTTACCAATTATGAATTACCCACCAAATGTATCAAATTATTCACCTCTCATTTTGTTATGTATTTTCTTTTCCTCTCCTGATAAATCTTTTCCAAGTACCTCATTGGTAGATTTTTGTCTTACTGGTTCTTCTTTTCCCCCCTCCTCCTTCTGTCCTTAGTCACTGAGATGTACATCCATTTCACTTGTTGAACAAAGATCACTTCATGGGGCACCTGGGTGGCTCAAGTTGTGATCTCATGTTTCGTGAGTTCAAGCCCCACATTGGGCTCTCTGCTGTCATCATGGAGCTGGCTTTGGATCCTCTGTCCCTCCCCCCTCTCTGCACCTTCCCTGCTTGCACACACATGCGCTCTCTCAAAAATAAACAAACGTTTAAAAAAATGAAAATCATTGGGGCGCCTGGGTGGCGCAGTCGGTTAAGCATCCGACTTCAGCCAGGTCACGATCTCGCGGTCTGTGAGTTCGAGCCCCGCGTCAGGCTCTGGGCTGATGGCTCGGAGCCTGGAGCCTGTTTCTGATTCTGTGTCTCCCTCTCTCTCTGCCCCTCCCCCGTTCATGCTCTGTCTCTCTCTGTCCCAAAAATAAATAAAAAATGTTGAAAAAAAAAAAAAAATCATTCCTGACAGGGAGGCCACATTGGATGTCTGCATCCTGGGACATCATAAGCCAGCATGATTTCAAAAAGGGGAGCTGCCAATGTTTTATTTTGTCACATAAGCTATGATATATGTAGATATTTAATATATATGTTGGGTTTTGTCAAATACTTCTCACATTATCCATGTTTTTCTCATTTCACTATGGACAGGCATGGCTCTGGGACCTGGTGCTAATTTATCACTGCAGCAGAAAAAATAAACAAGTTCCTCTCAGACCCTGAACAGACCCAAAGCCTTACAGGGTCTAGGAATCAAGACAGGCAGTTTTTTTTCTCCCTTTTTCACTGAACTCCGTATCCTAGGTGCCAGGTTCCATCGTTACTCTTGTTTAACTCATTTGTCCCGTACTCTTTCCAAGCTAGAGACATCTCTGCAAGGTTCTGTCCTTTTCGCTCTCTGTCCTGCACTCCAGCTCCCGGAAATCCTGGTCTCTGTCAGCCAGGCATCTCTCCACAGCTACAGCAATAAAATTCGTCAAGTTGACCTCAAGCCCTGTGTAAACACACGTGAAACCAAGTCATTTTACTCAGATTTTCACATATTTCTTTCAGTCTAGTAAAGTGTGGGTGGTTTTTGTGTCTGCCTCTCTGTTGCTGCTTCTTTGGCACTTAAGTATTTATTATAATAATCACTGTAATAGCATACCGTTGCTGACCCTCAAGGTGCTTCTTAGAGGAGCCCTCCAGGCTGCCAGAAACAGGCTGATCTGCCCACAGCCACCCACACTCCCCCAGACTCTGCGAACAATGGAGCAAGTGTGCAGAGCCCCTCAGGCTCACTTCACAAGGCTCCCACCCTCGTTCAAACACACAGCTCCGACAGGTCCGGACAGGAAGCACGGGGCAAAGGCTGTTTCCAAGCTGCATCCTTAGGAGAATGAAAGGAAACTGAAAATACAGGTACTTCCTAGGTTTGCACTGTGGCAAAGCCTTGGAATAATCAGCATCAGCGGCTGCTGTTCATCAAGACCTCATTTTAAGTTCCCCGTAGGACACACTGCGAGCAATTACGAGAAAGTTTAACAACTTGGCGCCAATCTGATCATTTGTGTATAAGCAGGTCTTTTCTATTGTTCTAAGCTGAAAAACATGCTCAGCTTTTCACTGAGGTGATCTAATTTCCATCCTCTGTACAGCGTATGGGATCATCGTGCTTTTTAGTGCTCTCACAAGTAACAACAAATTAAAAAATCCAAGCTCCTTTCCAAACCCTGAAGATTTGGCCCCGCCGATGTCTCCAACTTTACCGCATTCCTCTTTCTCTCTCTTGTTCACTGGGCTCCAACACACAGACCTTTGCATGAACTCTGGGAAGCACCACCTCCTTCCCACCTCAGGCCTCCAGGCTTGCCGCTTCCTTTGCCAGGAGCGCTACCTGCCTCCACCTCCCTACATCCACACAGCCACAGGCTGATCTTTTAAAGAGCATAAATGATATCGTGCAGGGCCCCCGATGGCCCTTCTACAGCTTCTCCCTCCTCTGAATGCCCACAGGACTTCATCCTCGCCTCCATCCTGGTACTTCTCACCTTCTGTCCTGTCTTCACTATTTGTGTATGACTTACTTCCTCCATAACGTTTTCTATGTTTGTATCCACATGGGACCTAACACAGGGCGCAGGACTGTGATGGGTGGGTGGATGGATGGATGAGAGGGAGGCAGGCAGTCTGACTCAAAAAAAAGTAAAAAAAAAAAAAAAAAAAAAAAAAAAAAAAAACCAACAAACCCGAATGTACAGAAATCTCCCAGGAGTCCAGAGACCCGGTATGAAATTTTCTCAACACACCAGATTTGCGTTGTCTACATGTGGCATTCAGTGTAAGTATAAAAAGCTAATGTTTCAATCAAAAAAATGCAGGGTGAGATGGGAACAGAGAGAAAGGAAAGGTGATCCGTTCACTTAGAAGGAGTGGCTGAGACTTTCTGGTTGCTCTCACACCAGAGGAACTATTACTGCCTCCAGGCCACCTCCGCACTGGTGGTCCCAGACCCCTGGGCTGCAATGACACCCAGCCTGCCCTCTCCAAGGGCAGCAAGGCCAGAGCCAGGTGGGTGGAAGGGCCTGAGGTATGGCCTGCCTGAGACCAGGAGATCAGTTTGCAGTGGTGGGGCAGCCTTGACAGGCAGGGTGCACTTGGCGGGCGCAAGGGAAGATCTCAGGGGCTAGGAATCTGAGCGTCGTGTTTGAACCTGGCAGCGTGTGCTGGCCGCCCTCACCCACAGCTCTGCCGCCCTCGCTTCCACTTCAGGGGCTCCGGGCGCTAATGCTGACTCAGTTACAGGGCAGTAGATTTGGAAAGTGTTACCCGTGATCTGTGGATGAGTCCATACAGAGATGGCACCCGTGCTCTTCCTTATTTAGCCCTGTCTCCCCAGCATTTTGTGCCCCTCATTCCTTTTCCAAGATACCACATCTTTTTCTCTCCTTCCCTTTTGAAACTGTCTTCCCTTGGACACTAGAAGACCATACTGTCAGATTTCCTCTTGGCTTCTGACCTTGTCCCCCCACCCCTCCCCAAGTCTTGTGGCTTCTCTCCTTACACTAACTCTAAATGTTGGGGTTGTTCCAGGCTCAGCCCTGAGCCTCCACGAGGCCTCCCTCTGGGACTTGCCCATCCAAGCCAAGGGCTTAGGTAACCATGATAGCTGTTGACCGGTATGCCAAGGTACTTCCCAGCCCAAACTTCATTGTCAACTCTAGACCAGCCATCTGCTTTACATGTCCAGCTGGTTGCCTCACAAGCTTTTCACACAAAATGTGTTTAAAGCCAAATTCCTAGTTGTCATCCCTTTGAGTCAGAAGGCTGGAAGCTATTCTTATAGGTTCTCTGTCATTCTTCCTTGCCTGTATCCTATTCAACACCAAATTTTATTGACATAACCCACTAAATAGCTCATTCACCCAAGTCAATGTCCACAGTAGCCCTTCTAGACAAAACTCCTATCACCTCTTGCCTACAATACTTCTTGACTGAATTCCCAGCAACTTCTCTTGCCTCCATCCAGCAGTCGGAAAACCTTACCAAAATATATTCTACCAATACCTCTCTGCTTACAACTCTGATAATTCTCCTTGACTTTTAGGATAAAGACCGAATTCCTTGACATTGCTACAAATATTTCCATGGTCTAACCCTACCTACTTTTCCAGCCTAATTTCATATAACACTCCTCACTGGGACATCTTCACCTCTCCCCCATTCATTTCATTTATACCTCACTTTGTCTTTGTTTCCTCAGCTTTTTAAAGTTCTTTTGTGAAGGAAAAGCATCATGGTGGGGAGAGGTGAGTTGGGGCTAACATTGGCAACCACCATGTTCTCTCTTGTTTGTCCAAAGCAGTTACGCAAAAAATTAAGCCTCCATTGTCCAATTGAATATTATTTCCTTCCTCCGAGTCAAAAAACTGGCCTCCTGTAAACTGACACGTTTATGCTCAAAGATAGCTGCCGTCACCTCTGAGAAGTCACTTGTAATGAGGCTCTTTAATAGGAAATCCAAATGTAAAGAGCTAGACTGAAAACAGTGAACAAAATGAATCTTGAGAATGGTATACTCAGATTAAAAAAAGAAAACAACCCAGCAAATGCTTATCTTCAGAACAAAAGCAATTATTGAAAGTGTCCTTTATTAATTGAGAATGGGCAAAGGAGAGGGACAGAGGGGGTGGGGGAGAGAAAGAGAGAATCTCAAGCAACCTCTATGTTCAGCATGGAGCCCAACGTGGGGCTCAATCCCATTACCCTGAGATCAAGACCTGAGCCAAAATCAAGAGTTGGACACCTAACCAACTGAGCCATCCAGGCACTTTGAAAGTGTCCTTTAAATAGCAATCTATTCTAATGTATTCTTTGTTATTTTTACACATATTCAAATTGAACATTACATATGAAGTCCAAAGCAAGATCAATCTGACATCTATCAGTGAGGTAGATACCAAAGGCACTGGTAGCTATCATCCTATTTGCAAAAATCAAAGTCTCCAAACCTGAAATGCTCAACATGACACGGTATTTTTACCATATTGTACTTACATGTGATGATGAAAATGCTCTTAAGTATTTTCTAGTTTTAAAGCCGCCTACATGAGATTTTTCTTTCCAAGATTTAATATGTTTCTCAGGTTGGGTGAATACTTTAAAACAAAGTCTGAACATTTCTTCGTTTAATCTTGAAATGTTGTGGATTAATGTGTGAATGTCTGCTTCCAGTTTTATCTTTTTAAGGCATGTCACAATATGTTTTCTAATTAAAATAAAAAGCCAAAATGGCACTTCCCTCACGAAGAGTCTTTTAATTGAACTCAGTTTTTTCCTCTCATATTTTTCACAGCTGCCTTTTAAGCCAACAGAGCCAGAACCACTGATGTGTATCCTGCCTGACTGTTTGCTTCTCAGGGTATGTAAATGCCCAGGCAGGTGTAAGTCTGCACCAAGAAGTGCCCTAAGGAGAGGAACACTTCAGGTGTTCTAATCACATGGGCAATTTGGGATGTTAGAATTATGGACCAATTTTTTGAACTCTTAATAGCCAAAGTCATCAAGAGTCAAACTCAGGTCACCACATTTTCCCTTGGAATGATTATGACCTAAAAGGAGTCACCTAGTTTCACTGAGTTCATAGCATATTCTACTACAACCTAG
The DNA here is from genome assembly GCF_028018385.1 of Neofelis nebulosa. NCBI lineage: Eukaryota > Metazoa > Chordata > Mammalia > Carnivora > Felidae > Neofelis > Neofelis nebulosa. Next base: position 31,436,393 of record NC_080796.1, read on the forward strand.
ATGTGGAAACGGCACACATGGACCGCAGATACTCCACCTGGTAAGGCATACACCAGGAGACCACACCTGGAGATGTCTTCCCCTAATCCCCCACTAGGGTCCAGGCAGACAGCAGGGAGAGGGAAAGAACATCCCAGCCAACAGGGAGGTTGGGGGCACCAATTTTCATCTAACTAGCAAAGGAGTTCAGGGTACAGGAGGAGGCTCAGTCTGAGTTCAAAGGTGAAAGAGAAGAGGAGATTAGGACATGAGATACAGAGGAGTCTCCCCTTTCCTTGCACCTGCCACCTATAAGGGCTCTACTCCGAGACCACAAGTGTCAGCCTCAGTATGGAGGCTCAGTGAGTGTGTGTGGTAAGGATTCCATATGCAAATATCCAATACTGCTATGTAAACCCACACTCTTCTGCCCCCATATATAGCAATTTTCTGTATTTCTAAGAAATCATCTATAAAGAAAAACATCAATATGGAAAGCATATTTGACTACAGAGTACAGTATTCATTGAGCATTTCCATATGACTCAACAAAAGGTATCCTCTGCCCTCTTAAGAATCAACTGAAATAAACAACAGTAGAGTGCTCAGGACAGCTAGAGGTGACATCTGAAGCAATGAGGACCAAAAGAAAAAAAAATGTGTATAAGGAGTCTGGGTAAAGAAAAGCTAAAAAGGAAATTCTGATTTGTACTGAAAATGCTTTTCAGAGTATACATATTAAATATGGTTTTTCAATCATTTCAGTTTGCTGGCTCCTTTAAAAAGTTACCAAATAATTCCTTTCTAAACCTTGCATTGCTTTCGTGAACAATATACTTCTGTACAAGGAAATTAGCCATAGATTCTTCTGTCTCTACATCCCTTCACAACGCTGAACCCGGTTAGGTATGCATATGCTTACTGTGCACCACAGCAGTTCTCAGTTTGGACAAAAGAACAAAATGGTAATTCATGTGCATTTACAGTGTTGGGAAAATATGTATGAAGTGCATTTATAGAAGCTTCCTTAGAGATTCTTTTCTGAAAAAAATCCATCTGAAAACAGTAAATTAAAACCGTACTGCTTAACGTCAGAAGAATGAATTAAGTTAACGTCTCTTAGGGGACCAACCACTTTTTATACCTCCATCAAAAGAAGTAACGAAGATCACAGACTGGACCATGAAGCCTCCACCAGGGAGCAGGTGCAATGTGTCTTGTATCTCAGCTGAACAAATGTGCTGCTACTGCACTGTCACTTCCCATGGCAGGTCAGCTGTGGCTTCAGCATGTGAACGTCCCCTCCCCCTGTGTACAACAGCCCCCCACCCCCGGCCCCGCGAGGCAAGAGCAGAAGCTTTGGGTTACTGTTGGACCTGGTGCTATTGCAAAGTAGACCGGTCTATCTGCTATGAGAAATGACCTTTCAACATTCAGAATCCCCATTTACCAAAAGCAAAATGGGTGATGATTTGAAATAGTACATGCAAAGCTTACAATGTTCTGGCCATGAAACTGTCCTGATCCTGAAAGACTCTAAAACTTATACCAACGGACTCCAACAGGGGGAGAAAAATAGCCTCGGGACATAAATATGCATGTATAGAATCATAATGTCACAGTCATTGAACAATGGTAAAAAAAAAAAAACTTATCCCTACCCCTCAACTGTCCTATTTTTTTTTTTAACTGAGCCACCTAGTCAATTCCAACCTGCATGACAATCTGACAACAGAGTTGAACAAAAAAGAATAAAAGAGAAAGAGAAAACTTAGTCATTTAAAATCTGTTCTTTTGTCAGTGCCCCACCAACCAGAGTTTGTGCTTGGTCTTAACCTGTGGTTCCCTGACATTTTTAAAAGAAAGGCCACCATAGGGAGTCACATATACAAATAAAGACTTGAAAATAGCCAGGACACAGATGCCCCTACTAGAGACATAGGGATATTCTTATAATCAAGATTCCACCAAGTGTGAAAATTAATTGAAATGAAAATTTTTGATAAGAATTAGAAATATTAAACTAGCAACTGAAATCTGGTCCTTTTACTAAGTGCATGGCTCTGGTCAAGGAAATAACTTTTCTGTACCTCAATTTTCCTATCTATGAAGGAGGATTACATATGTGCTAACCCAGCTCTGATGTAACTGAGAATTCACACAGTTCCTTTGCCGGCCGGGTATCATTTTTCTCACCTACAAAAGGAGAGGCTTTTGTAGAGAACCTCTAAGGACCATTCTCATTTAAATACCATGATGCTGGGGTGCCTGGGTGGCTCAGTTTGTGATCTTGTGGTTCTTGAATTCGAGCCCCTCACTGCGCTCTGTGCTGACAGCTCAGAGCCTGGAGACTGCTTTGGATTCTGTGTTTCCCTGTCTCTGCTTCTCCCCCGCTCATTCTCTCTTTCTCACAAAAAATAAACATTAAAAAAAAATTAGTAAAAATTAAGTAAATACCATGATGCTGTAATAAGAGAAAAAAGTATGGAAACATGCAGAACTTTTTATAAGAAATGCCCCAAATGAGTGCAGCTAAAGATGTGAATAACTTTTCCAATGTTTAAATCAGTGTGGGAAATGATTTGGCTGCGATTTAATTTTTTCTAGACTGTGAATATTCACAAAATGAATAAAAATAAAATCTGGAAAAGAAACAGCTGGCATTTTGTAAATGGTTGCCAAGCCTGAAGAAGTCTAGGATACATAGACCTTTACCCAACTGATCTCCACCTCTCCTCTGATACAGCAGAAGGGAAAGGCTAGAGCCCTTACATTGACCAGTGATGGAAGAAGAACCATTCTTTTCTTTCCTAATCGTGACATAAGGAAGCACATGACTGTTGGGCAGGCACCTATACAGACATAGTCACCCACAGACACAGAAAAGACTTAGCTTTTGGCTTTGAATATAATTCAAATATTACATCATGTACCTGGGGGTTATATTAGAGCACAGCCCAGTAATGATTCAGTAATCTGCTAGGCCTAATTTGTGACTAAATTAGAGTTCCAGAATCTATGGCACTCCTATTTCTACACTGGTCTGTAATGATCCAAGTCTTGTCCTTGGAAATTTCTCTAGGGTGTGTGTGTAAAAAAAAAAAAAAAAAAAAAAAAAAAAAAAAAAAAAAAGTCAATATACTTGAGCCCACTAAGAGCTTAAATGGGAAAAGTATTCCCAAGATTGCCTCAACAACTTAATTTCATGCTCCTGACTTTCCCATACACATTGATCACAAACCAACATTCTTCCTCAGCTCCTTTACCAGTGGAGCTAAACCAATGGCTGCCCCAGCTCAGCACCCCAGAATTTAAGTCTTCATAGGTGTTTCCAGCTTACACCCCCAATTCAAATCCATACTCCTATTTATTGCACACACTTGAACATAATAAGGTGGGAGGTTTTATTTTTCTGTGGGGGGGGGCAGGTCACATTTAAGTCTTTTCAAAATCTTTTTCAATTACTTTTAATTTTAAAATATTTGGGAAGACATGTCAATTTGAAATGATGTCCGTCAATGCATTGGATACTTATCAGTAAGAAAAAGCCTAGGCTATTGAACCAACCCTCATAATTGTTCATTATCTCACAATTTTGAGTGTCGAAAATCATAAGCCTTTCAAGATGATTATGCTGTGAAGATTACAATGTGCGTTGACAGATAATCTTTAAATCTTTTAGACGTTTTGAAAATGGTGTACTTTCCAATGACAGTGTGAAAAGCAGACACAAATGGAGCTATATCTCAAGCCACCTAAACCGAAGCAAAGAAGAAACTGTATTAAAGGTGGAGTTTGAATGTAATTACTTCATAAAATGTGAATTTATGAATTAATACTTGTAAGTTATTTTATAAATTATGTGACTTTAGGTTTGTGAATTAATGTGCTACATTACACATAAAAAGCCATGTGCCCACTGCATCCACACTGCTAAATGGTTTCATAATCAAGTTGGCCAAACCCTTTTTTTGGTGGGGGATGGGGAAAGTCTCCAATTAAGAAGTGAGAGAGCAGCTTATGGAGTGCTCATCATATATTTGAGCATGTTCTAGAGAGCAGTAGACCTGCTGAATCTGTATGTGATAAGATCTGGTGTTTGCCAAAAAGCAAGGATAAGAAATGATACGACATCTGATCTTGAAATTCCGTCTGCTCTGAGTCCCTTGTCAGGAATTCCACTTATTTCATTGGGTAAAACTTGGGGTTCATTTCAGCCTGAGCAGAAGGACTCCTCATCACCTTTCTTGAGCTAATGAAAGAAACCTCTTTAAAAAAAGTTCACCATTTAAAACTCAGAAGACAGTATGTCAACATTCAGCATTGGCAGGAGAGTTCTATGACAATAATATTGAACACATAGTGCTTACTAGGCACTGTGCAAAGTGCTTTAGTATGTAATGATTACAACAACTTATTTTCCTCATCTTAGAGACCGGGAAACTGAGTACCAGGGGAAGTAGCTTGCCTAAACCCCACAAATAGGAAGTGGAGCTACCATTTGAACCCAGGCCTGCACCTGTATGCATGACGCTGTACCATTTCCACAGTTTAAGTAACAGAATCCAGGAGAGAGTATAAACCTTTCCAGGGCTCTCTTCCACGATCCACAGCATCTCTCTCTTCCAGTATCCGACCATGAGATAAACCAGATTAGTGTTCTATAATCATCTTGGATGTTGAGCTCATCATTCTAGAATAATTGCTTCAAAACATAACTGATGGCTGAATCCAACAGTATCACGTTGATCCTCATTCTTTGTATATTTATAGTTTTATGTCTGAATACCATTTATTATACCTACATTGTTGTAGATCTTCCTTTGGCTAGCAAAACATTCCTCTTTGATAACGTTCTCCTCTATTCTCAAGGCCCATTCCTCCTTATTCTCCATTGTTCTTCTATCTCCTTGGTAAGTGTTGAGGTTTCTCTTACCTCTGTGTCCCAGGTAATATCATCTATTGTCAGGGCTTTGCTTTCTCCCTTTGGGCTCACCATTTTATATTTCAAACTGTTCTTCTAAACTTTAAGATCACAGTTCCAGCTGTTCACCAGGACTGTTGGCCATCTCCACTGGCATCCCTGATTTAACATATCCCTATAGGAACTCATTCCTTCCTCTTCATCCTCTATCCAACCTTGCTCCTAATTCGGATCCTTGAGTTCTCATTTCCTTTAATGGCATCACTATCTAACCAATCACACTCACCTGAAGCCTCAGACCCATCTTGGACTCTTGCTTATTTCTCATGACGTCCCCTTCTATCCCTGACACACACTCATTGGATCACCAAATTCTTCCAACTTTACCTTCTAAATGTCTCTGTAATCTGTTTCCACTTTGCTATTTCTGCCACCACAATGAAAGCCTTCATCATCTCTCATTTGGATTCTTGCAATGGCCATTTATTGCCCTCTCCTAGCTCAACTCCGTCTAAGGCGTTCAGTGAGCGACCTTGCTAAAACATGAATCTGGCCATGCCCACCCCTGCTTCTATATAAGCCATCTGCAACTTTTCTTTATCTATGAGGCACTATCCTAGCTGTGCAGCCTGGCACATAAGGCTCTTCACAGCCAGGTTCTTGGCTACATTTCTGGTCTCACTCTTCTCTACTTCTTGCTCCTTCTCCAGTCATGATCTGTGTGAACTGTGATCCAGACCAATGGAGCTATATGCCACATTCTCTCACACACCAGCTATGAGCTCCTGAAGGGAAGTCCTCATCTTGCTTAGCAATCTCTGTGCATCCAAGTTCACTATTTTTATCTCGACTGTTGGCTTCAGAGTTTTTAAAGAAACATGGTTCTAAGCATTTTAAAGCACTTTACAATAATTTGTCATCCTTCCAACAGCTCTGCAAGGTTGCAGAGTACTACTGTTCCCATTTAACAGGTGAAGAAGAAGATTCCAAGAAGTTGAGGAGCCTGAATAGTTACTAATAAGAAAATAGTGAGTAGCCAAAATTTGAAGCCAGATCAGGCAGACCCTAAAACCTGTGCTTTAGCTGAGACCAACCATGAAAGTCTCACTGATGACATCTAACGTAATTTCACCTTCAAGGGAACAGCCGGGAAGCAATGCCATGGCTTTAGGCTCCCATAGGTGCAGCCCACAGGGCGCACAGATGCAGGTCACTTTGGAAAGTGGCCAGTCCCATATTTTAGTCCAACTTCCACCACATCCCAGCAGCCCATGAATAGAAAAGCATGGGTGCTCTACCCTAACGCCAAACTTTTCACAATCTCATTGAACCCCAAAATGAAGGCCTTTTTGAGGAGGGAGTCTAATATCTTAAGCAACCTATCTCCAAGGAAGGGGAGAGTCTAGAAATGAAACTGAACATGGCTTCTGACTTACTGGTCTAAATAGAATACTCAGTTTGTCTATCCTTGAGTCTGTCCTCTTGAGTCTGGTTTTATTTACCAACTGATAAAATCCTACATATTTATTTCTATTATCTAATGCTAACACATTAGATGTGGCCAATGGGAAAATTGCTTCAAAAATTACCCATTATATAAAACATATGTACTTGCTCCCTTATTACTTTACAATGTGGTCCCAAAAGCTCCAGCCTAAGAACTCCTGGATTGAGTGCCAGATGTGTCCCTGCCAATAGCTGGTGTATAACTTTGTGCAAATCCAGTTCCATGTTTTCATATTTTAAGCCAAGGGCTATAGTAGTAGATCCATAAGCAGTTCCTTTGAATTCTAATATTTGGAGACTCTCCTTACTTCTAGGATGTTTCTCACTAGGTTAACCATAAGGGAACCTAACCCTACATCATTATTTTCATAAATGGCTTTTAAAATGGTAATCAGGGATGACAGGTTGGAAGTTAATTCCAAGATTATTTTAGGAAATAAAAAACTATCAATTCATTCAAAAACATGCCAAAATATCCATGCCGTTCAAATAGAATTCAAGCCAGCTATTTATGGAAAGCATAAGATAATGTGGTGCGTGCGTGAACATTGTCTCACGTTCACATATGTGAAAATGACTCTTGGACCTAGTGAAATAATTACTGAAATGCCATCAGGTGCAGGGAGTAACCTAAACATGAAAATTCAAGGTAATTAAACAAGCGAATATTATCGGTAAAACCAAGTGACAGGGAAAACACCCGTTATGTGTTGTCATAACTGACCCGTGCCTATAGCAAACAGTTGCTAGGTTCTCAGCAAGTTTTGTTTATGTGAGCAACCTGAACTTCTCACAATATGACAGCCCTTGGACACCCTAGATAAGATTAAATGATCTATGGGGCGCCTGGGTGGCTCAGGTGGTTGAGCATCCAACTTCAGGTCATGATGTCACAGTTCGTGGGTTCAAGCCCCGCGTCGGGCTCTGTGCTGACAGCTCAGAGCCTGGAGCCTGCTTTGGATTCTGCCTCTCCCTCCCTCTCTCTCTCTCTCAGCCCCTCCCCTGCTCATGCTCTGTCACTCTCTGCCTCTTTCTCTGAAATAAACATTGTTTGATTTTTTAAAAAATATTTTTTAATCTATGACATAGGCACCCAGTAAATGCCTGTTGAATTAATGTGAGAATACTATTAGAAGTAACATTATGCAAAAATCGCTGCTTAAGACGCCTAGGGCTCAGTTTCCATCCCGAAGATAAATGAGGATTCCAGAAGGATTATTAGAGAGGCTCATTTTCAATCTTTATGGTGTTCACACTCACAGAAAACATTCCCACCACAATTCCATCAACGAAAACACGTGATGGGAAAAGAATTCGTACGCCGGGATATTCCTGATCAAACAGGGCCCCACTGATCCAAAAAACAACCAAGACGGCACATTTTTAAAGTAAGGAAAATCTTGATTTGGCACAACCTACTGGCTCCCATTTTAACACCAGACAGCCGTATAGAACATTAGATTTTGGTTACACCGCGTCTCTGGAGAAGCCCCAGCCGCGGGAGGAGGGGGGAGCTTTACAGAAGTTCTCGACTCAGCGGGAATCGTCGGAGGTGCGCTCGGCCGTCGCCGTGTGCAGGGCCAGGGCAGCGACGTTTCCTCCGGGAGGCCGACTCACCTTCCCTCCTGGAGGTGGCCCGGGCGTTGGGCAGGAGCAGCGCGACGCAGAGGCAGCCGCACAGCCAGAGCGCGCGCATGGCCGGGCCGCGCGTCCGTCCGCCGCACAGGGGTCGCCTCCCGCGCCTCGCGGCTGCTGGTTTGCGCTCCGCGCTCCGCTCTGCCTTCCTTTTCCTTGATCAGGTGGTTTTATCGACTCCTCTACCTGACTCAGTCCTGACAGGAAGAGAGCCTGTGTTTCAGGGTGTGACTCACCTGTGAATAAGGAGGACCCAGCCCTTAGCAGCCAGACAAACACACACCGCGCACACCGAGCCGCGAGAGCGCTCACCCCCGCCGCCGGGCTCCCCCCGCCCTCGCCGCGAGAGGGGTGCACACCTGGCCCGGGCCGAGGGCGTGGTGCCGAGGCTGCGGCCCAGGGATCCCGCTGGAGGAATGCGCCCGCTGCCCCGCAGCCCTGCTTCTCTCCCGGGGTGGTCCGCCGCAGAATTCGCACAGGTGGACGGCGAGCAGCCTGCCCCCTCTCCAAGGCGCCGACTCACAGCCGGCAACCCCGATCGGCTCCCGTCTAAAAGACGTCAAGGAGAACAGGCATCATGAGAAGGTGCTCTCCACCCTCTGGCCTCCCCTCAACTGCTCTGAAGTACGGCAGGCCTCCCCCAGCCCACCCACTCTGCTAGCACTTAGTTCCTTCCCTCCCCATCACCGGGCTCCTCTCCTGGGCCCCCTAACTTCCTGATCACCTGGGCTGGCGACTGTCAAGTCACCTGCTGACTTGACCGGTGGTCCTCCCTATGAAGGCGGGGTATCGCTCGAGATCCCTAACAGCTCGCGCATTTGCTGGCGCACTGTCAGCTCGGTAAATGTTCTGCGGAACTGAAGAAAACGGAGAACCTGGATTTCATATTCCTTTTACCTCTTAGAGCATTTTTCTCATACCGTTCTCCGTGGCCGCACAGGAAATGTTTGCGGAGACTCACGATGAAAGGCATCCAAGTCTCTTGTGTTAGGTGAGGGGATTGATGTCCAGGAAACTGCAAATCCTGGTATATCCTACATCGCCCCGATCCCTAAGGAGGCTGGTGGCAAATAATTCAGAGACCTCCGTCAAAGAGAAAGCTTTGGTTCCTACTAGAGATTTAAACATTACCAGAGGTTTGTAGGTGCTCAGTATATATGCACAATCTGTCCCAAACAGTCACCCCTACTTTTCATGATCAAGGCCTACAAAGGCCCCCTGGTGAATATTGTTCACTGGCTAAAGGAATGCATGTTCTCTAGATAGTCCTATATATAACATAAGGCAACAAACAATACAACATGGTTACTGTGTGTCAAAAGGTGTAAGAATTTCAGTTTATGCGTATAAGTGAGACCAGTTTGGGCTGGGAGAGCTTGGGAGGATTATGCACAAAACATGAACCATGAACTAGGTAGGTGTTGGGGAATAATCAGGATCTGAATACAGCACCAAAGAACCACAGAGGGAGACCATTCACTGAACACTGGCTACCATCTATTCTAAAATCTCCAACAAAAAAAATGAGGAATAGAAAGGAATCTCCAATGTTCTCATCCCAAGCTTCTACTCTCCTCTTCCACTCTGTTCGGGATTCACGCAAATAGCGTAAAGATTCTTCTCTCTCAAAGTTCACAGTCTCCAGTTACTGCTAGTTTCAGGTCCTGGAGACCAGTAACTGTCTAGTTTTTCCTGTCTAGTAACTAGTATGTTGTAGAGGCTGAAATCATGCCCCCAAGTCCCTGATCCATGCGCTTCTACCCATCAGTGTTGTGCAATCCACAATCCTGAAAGAACAGGGACAGAGCCCTGCAAATAAAGGCTTAAAGGCAAATTTCATTTTAGTACAGGTTATTAGAGTTTATTCTGTCTCAAAAGTTGGAACAGATATTTTCATCTATCACTTTTGGATAGTGATAGAAATAATAGCTAACATATATACAGTACCTACCATTTGTAATTGCTGATGTGAATCCTTTATACAGAACAACACTTTAATCTTGGAAACAATGCTATGGGACAGGTGTACTATTAACTTCCCATTTGATAAATGGGAAAACAGAGGCATAGAAAGGCCAGGTAGCATGCTCAAAGTCACACTGGTTCCAGAGTTTAGGGGTCAGATTAAAGAGTCCCATAAAAAAGACAAATTCACAATACTGTATGAATTCAAAATGCAGCCAATGTTTATTCGTCAACATCCATTACAACCCAACCAGATTGGCCCACATCGATAATCAAGTCCCAATGACTCTGAACAAGTATTTCTGATTTTGCCTAACGTGTTAGCTCTGAAAGGACCCCCAGAGGCCGCCTGAACCTGGAATAGAAAACGGGCAGCAGAGCCCTGGGCACCAGGCCAAACAGCAGCCTCTTTTATGTGAACAGTACACTTTGGTGTTTCTCCATTCCTACCCCTTTTCATTGCCTTATTCTGGATCTTTTCACACATCTCGACAACCTGCCTGGCTCAAGCTTGAGACCTCTGTTCTGGCCGAATCTCCTACCATGCTCGGAGACCATATCAACTGCTCTTTGCCAATTTGAGGATTTTTCTGTAGTGCTCTACTAGTCAAAAGTTGAGGTTCTGTAGCAGATCCCCAGGGCCAAATTCTGGCTTCACGTCTCATCAAGGTAGTTTATTTAGTTTTCTCTAAGCTTCAGTTTCCTCATCTGTAAAATGGGGATAATAATAGAACTGTTACCTGGTAGGGATACTGGGAAAATTAAATGGCCTATCTAGTGCTTAGAGAAGTATCAGACATATATGCACTATGCAAGTAAGCTATAATAATTGTTGCTATTGTTACCACTAAGCACCATCAGTTTTCCTTTATTGTAATTAATAAATATCCTATAAGAAGGGATTTTTGCTTCAACTCTCCTAAAAATTTTTGATGTTTATATATTTGTGAGAGCAAGAGAGACAGAGTGTGAATGGGGGAGGGGCAGAGAGAGAGGGAGAGACAGAATCTGCAGAAGGTTCCATGCTCTGAGCTGTCAGCACAGAGCCTGACGTGGGGCCCGAACTCACAAACCAAGCTGAAGTCAGAAGCTTAACCGACTGAGTTACCCAGATGCTCCTATTGAATAGTAATTTGAAACTTCTATGGAACTCTTGGTCTACTCCAGGTTCCTATCCAGATTGCCAACATTTACTTGGAAGTTGTTAATATTTATTTTTGCTGTGTATCTCAAAATTTCCTTCACATTCAGATCTTCCTGTCCGATGTTTTAAGATTTAGAATTTCATTTTTAAAAAGTTAATTTTTGGGGCGCCTGGGTGGCGCAGTCGGTTAAGTTAGCGTCCGACTTCAGCCAGGTCACGATCTCGCGGTCCGTGAGTTTGAGCCCCGCGTCAGGCTCTGGGCTGATGGCTCGGAGCCTGGAGCCTGTTTCCGATTCTGTGTCTCCCTCTCTCTCTGCCCCTCCCCCATTCATGCTCTGTCTCTCTCTGTCCCAAAAATAAATAAAAAACGTTGAAAAAAAAATTTTTTTTTTAATTTTTTTTTTTTTTTTTTTTTTTTTTTAAAGAGTGAGGGTGTGAGTGGCGGGGAGAGGCAGAGAGAGAGAGAGAATCTTAAGCAGGCTCCATGCTCAGCATAGAGCCCTATGCAGGGCTCCGTCCCATGACCCTGGGATCATGATCTGAGCCAAAATCAAGAGTCAGATTCTCAACTGAGCCACCCAGGTACCACTAGAACTTCATTTTAAATAAGGGGTAGGAAGATCTTACTTTTAATTTTCCCTGAAATATAAGATGGATTTAAAGAATTCTTACAATTAACCTCAGGCAACACATGTTTTTCAAAAAGGCAGTGAAAGTCTGTTTGCTTTTCCATGTGACCCAAATAAATCTTTCTTCTCCAAATCCAGACAAAAATCATTAGATACTACTCAGCAATAAAAAGGAATGAACCACTGACACATACAGAATGTGGATGAATCTCAAGGCATTGTGGTAGGTGAGAGAAGCCAGACAACAAAAGACCAAATTGTATATAATTCCATTGATATGAAATCCAAAAAAGGTGAAACTACAAGGAAAGAACGTATCAGCGGTTGGCAGGGGTAGGAGATTGACTGCAAGGGGCATGAGGCTCATTTTGGGGGATAAAAGAAATATTTTTAAATACAATAGCCAAAAGTAGTCAGATTATACACAATCAAATTACCTATTTTAGGTGTACAAACTATACCTCAATAAAAATGGTATTGGTACAAAAAGTAAGATAATCTCAACAAATCTACATGATAAATAAGATGATATTCAGCTCAAATGTGCAAACTCAGTCCCAGGACTAGAAACACACCGCTGTCTGCATGAGCTGTGACAAAGCCACAGCAGAATCCAGTCCTAACACTCTGCTGGTTCTCATAAGCTCTAAAGGGCTTCAGGCAGAACTACTACCCAAGAATTGCAGGGGGACCCATCTTCTGGAAACATGTCTCTTTGGGCAGTTTATGGGAGGTCAGAGATGATGAGGTGAAATGTTTGCTTTGGGGGCACAGATTTCAAACCCCCGTTGGACTTTTGTCCTAGGAAATGAGCACTTGGATTTTCATCATATCGTCCCCCAAATCGCCACGATCATCTAGAGTATGCCCCCCGATATCAGTGGGGATGAGGTTCCATGCAGTTCGGGAGACGGAAAGGTACTGGGGCATTTCCTCAGGGTGTGGCCGAGAAGGCTGAGCCCTGGAAGTCCCCTAGGTCCATTGTTTTATTTGCAGCTCAGTCATAAGTCACCCAAGGGACTTTTCCTTTTACAGTGCGGTGTAAATCACTCCACACAACTGTCATCTCTCCACCCGCAACCTCCCAAACAGAATTGCAAGTGACATGTTGATTTTTGCCTTGAGTTCCATCGTTACCTTAGCTAGCTTTCAGAAGGAATGTCTGGCATGTCACCCACTTTCAAGCTCACTTATGATAGAAACTGAAGCACTGGCTGTTAACATGCCAGCAATAGACAGGACTGTTGGACTCCATTCCCTGCCCTTAATCTCCCCCAGATAGTTCTAATTATGTCAGCATTTGCAGAAAAATTTTACATATAAAATGCAAAAATTGGAGGCGGGGCAGAAACCCAACTCCCCTTTGTTCTTAATTGATAAAGGAAAATGTCCTTAAATGGAAATGGTTCAGCGTTTCCTGGATCATCTGGGTAAATTTTCTAAGGTTGGCCGGACTCCAGAAAACAATGTTCTCTGAAGCAAGCACTCTGGCTGAAGGGGCAGGTTTCCATGTTATGCAGAAACATATATAGTGTTCCCACGGCTACTTTTCAGGGGGCAGTAGAGGCCAGGCCAGAGCTCAATAATGACTTTCATTTTTTACTTTTTTTTTTTTTTTAATGTTTATTTTTTAGAGAGGGAGAGAGACCCCGAATGTGAGTGGAGGAGGGACAGAGAGAGGGAAACAGAATCTGAAGCAGGCTCCAGGCTCTGAGCTGTCAGCACAGAGCCCGAAGCAGGGCTCTGAACTCTCAAACTGCGAGATCATGACCTGAACCCAAGTCGGATATCTAACCAATTGAGCCACCCAAGCCACCCCTATGCCTTTTACTTTTTAAGGGGAGTTGATCCTTTTTCCTGTGGTTGACTGGTGGCACACATGGGCAGGCAATGTGGTGGGAAAGGAACAGCTACACACAAAGGATTTCACTGCGTCTTTTTTGGTGTAGTTATTACAAGTATTCAAATCCTACGTTTGTTTGCCAAAACGACAAGCAGGGAGGAGCAGAGAGAAGAGGGACACACGTGCAGAACCAGATGAGATAGACATGGAAGAAATAACAGGGTGAGAGATGCTGGGAACTTTAGCAGATTTAGGGGTTTGCCAGATGTTACTTTCTCTTGGACTGAAATGTGGTCACCCGCTCACCTGTGAAATGTCCACTCGTAGATTAAACGCGCTGCCTGCAGTTCCTCGGCCACTTGAATACTTGATTTGTAGATATTCAGAGTTGATTGAGAGGTGAAGGAGCCCACACAGTGAACATTCTCCCCTGGATTGCACTGGTAGGGGTCAAGGGCTGCAGGCATGACAAGATAGGCTGGAAGTAAGAGGTGGCCACCCTTAGATCCGAGATCCCCACCCATGCCTTCCCAAAGGAAGAAATGAGTCCAGGAAACAGTGTTTTTAAAGGTGCTTAATTTCAATCTGGAACTTTCCTACCTTTACTATAAAGTCTGAAAAACTCCATAGCATTGAGAGTCTAATTCTCTGTCTTTAGACAGGAAACTTAGGACACATTTTAAACATCTAATCATTTTGCCAACCACGATACTGAATATTCTGCATGTGTCCAGCTCAGTGCCAGAAGTCTTGCAGGGACTTAAGAATTCATTCGTCACCACTGCCCTATGCAGCAGGTGCTATTATTATCCACATTTTGAGGTTACTCAGGCTCCCTCACAAATCCCTGCCAATGCCACTCTCCAGAGTAATTATTCAACTACAATATAAAAACAAATTAAGCCTCTCACTGAATAAACACACACTTCCCCATTTAAAAAAAAAAAAAAAAAGAGTTGAACCTTTAAATAAATTAAAACTCCTAGTCCTTATAACATCTACAGGACTCCTGCAGATCAGCAATAAAAGTTTGGCTATTAGGGGCGCATTTTCCTTTTCACATTACCTTTTGTAATTCGTCAGTGTACAATGACTTCAGATTCTTACGCAACATCCTTTTACATCATCCATCCAGGTCTTGATGCTTTTCTCTTGGTCTGATACCTTAATCCAGGTATAAAAGCTCCTTTATTAAGTAACCTAGTAACTCCTTAGAATAGTTGGAAATTATTTTCAGCATAGTGTAAAGAGTCTGAGCAGTCTTAAAGAGTTCCAGAATTTAGTAGCTATCTCCAGGTTACACAGAAATCCCCAAACATTCCTGGGTGGGTCTTTTGCAGGAAGCCTGTGGATTGGATTAGACTTTGGTTACAAGGTGCAACTGTCAGATCATTGCAATTATGGAGACAGCTACCAATAATCACTGAAAAATCCAGAGACACTCCTCACTAGCCTAAAAATTTCCCACAGCCTCAATATGTCTACTTAGATTAAGTAGGAGAATTAATGCACTGTTTCAGACCATTTAAACCAAAATGACACATTTCCCTCCGTTATCTATCCATTTTAGGCGAATACATTGTAGATCTGAGTTATTCAGACAATAGTTTCAATTTTCTGCTTTTTATTGTATGAATACACAGCAAAGCAATTGCTTTATTAAGGTTGCTAATGCCTTTGCTACTTTCTTATCTCAGAGTCCTCTGTTCACATAACCTTTGGAAGTAATTTAGAACATCTCAGCCAAAGCAAGAATATGGCTACTTGGTTTGGCAGAATTGTTTATGAAGAAACAAATACATTTAATGCGTCTTAGGTAAACATAACATGGATTATTACATCTATGCTAAAAATTCTACACGCATGCGCACACACATGAATCTATATTGAACTCTAGGTAGAAAACTCTGTGGAATAGAATTGTTGAATTACTACATTGTCTACCGAAATTAATATAACACTGTGTGTTAACTTTACTGGAATTGAATCTTAATAAAATATCTTCTGATATTTTAATTATTTAATAAAAAAATCTTTTGAGTAAAATTTTGGGGCTTTTAGTCGGTTTGTGTTTTGGGTTTCAATCTTCAATACTTTCTAAGGAAAGGGCCACTCTAAATCTTCTGACCCTTCAGGGCCTGATTACAAAACCCATCTTGGCAGTAACTGTCTCAATGTTATCTGCACTCTAATCTTTCCTGTTGAAATTTGCTGAAGAATTCTTATTAACTTTATACATTTATACTAATAAAAATTAATTTAATGAGCTTCCTTTCAGAATCCGATCTTGTCTGACCAGTCAACCATAATGCTGGTTTTCCCACTGGAACACAGAACCCAAAGAGTAATAACCTGTACCGTTTACAGTACCCTGCTGATTCCGATCAGTGTCCCCTTACACAGACCTAGGCTGCACCTCATAGGAGCACCATTGGATATTTTGAAAGTGGGTTGCTTCCAATGACACTAACTTAAATGTTTAGGAAAACGATCCAAAATATCCTCATATTTTCTTAACATATTATAGAATTATTCTCCATGAAATTAACCAACTCTTTTAAACAGCTGTATTTTCTAGAAGTTTTTGATCTGCTATATAAAATTGACTTTATTTCATTAAAAGAACCTCTTCGTTGTCCTCGGTTCTAATACTTTAGGCTTTGTTAGACAAAAGTATATTTCAACCATTCCCCAATCCCTTATGAGTTTGTAAGCTTGATCTATAGGTCCACTTCCCTTTTTAGCTGAAAGATCTATTTTTAGACTCCTCTAGTATCCTGTCCTCGTGATGATTTTGGTGGCTCTCCTTAGAATGTCGCCAAGCGTTCCTGTGTGTGTGTTCACAGAGACCAAGTTGTGACACTTCTTACGTTTGGAAACCCCGCAGCCTGCACACTGGTGGTGTAGAGTTTGGGTGGACGGCCCGGCCAGGGCACCTTGTGGGGTTATGCGTCGCCCAGGACATCTAGTGGAGGAGGTGTGTGGGCTTCAGGGGGAGTAAAGCACTGACATCCACACACGCCCCTTTGGCCAAGCTGTGCACGCCAGCTTGTGTGCATCCGGAGGAAGGAAACCTTTCTCCTGCTTGGTCTGTGGGGAGGGGCTCCATCAGCAGGAAGTGGGAAGCAAAGGATCAGTCTACATGAATTCTTGATTTTGTCCTTGATGTGAAGCTGGCAATTCAGATATCCTCATTTAGTTCTAATTTGGATTGTTTTCCTTTAAATATAATAATGAGCACCAGTTTTCACTGAAGTTCACATTTTACCTTTCCACTTATTCCAGGTCTTGTGAACTTTTCCAGAAAGTTTCTTTTCTCTGCACTGATTCAGTGTGTAGCACCAACCTCAGCAAAATACCTTCTGGGAGATTAAACCATGTATTATGTCTTCTAGGCAATTTACAATCATTTTAGAAAACCTTGCTTACCACACCAATCTTTGGAGGATATTACTTCTAGCAGTTTCCTCCATCCCCCAAACAAGCTTCCTACGTATAACAAAATATTACCTCTGCTTCTAAGGTGACAGGAGTTTAAAATGTCTGGTGTGTAAGTTTTGTAACTTTCTTGAACATCCACACAAACTATTGATGTTTCTTTTTTTTTTTTTTAAGTGGAGAGGACACAAGTGATCAAGGGGCAGAGAGAGAATCGAACGAGGGGTATAGAGGGAGAGAGGGAGGGAGGGAGGGAGGGGGAGAGAGATGGAGAGTGAGAGAAGCAGGGTTCACCAGGGGCTCATGTTTTTGCCCAAAGTGGGGTTCATGCTCATCCAAAGTGGGGCTTCTGCTCAGCCAATGTGGGATTTGAACTCACCAACTGTGAGATCATGACCTGAGCTGAAGTCAGATGTTTGACAAATGAGCCACCCAGGTGCCCCTCTATCTTGTCTTTAAATTCATTTGTGCTCCCGAAGAGCCATCCTAGTGTCATCAGGTGTCCTTTTCCCAGAATCCATTATTCCTTGTCCAAAATAGGTTCCTTGCCCACCTTCATTAAAGATTCTTTGTTTTTTATGTTTACTTATTTTTTTTTAATTTTTTTAACGTTTATTTTTGAGACAGAGACAGAGCATGAACAGGGGAGGGGCAGAGAGAGAGGGAGACACAGAATCTGAAACAGGCTCCAGGCTCTGAGCTGTCAGCACAGAGCCCAATGTAGGGCTCGAACTCACAGACCGCAAGATCATGACCTGAGCCGAAGTCGGCCACTTAACCGACTGAGCCACCCAGGCGCCCCTATGTTTACTTATTTTTGAGAGAGAGAGCGAAGGAGGGGTAGAGAGAGGAGGACAGAGAATCAGAAGCGGACTCTATGCTGATAGCAGAGAGCCCGACGCAGAGCTTGAACTCATGAACTGGGAGATCATGACCTCAGTTGAAGTCAGATGCTTAACCAACTGAACCACCCAGGCGCCCCTAAAGATTCTATCAGCTTGACTGCCCGTCTGTACTTCTTAAGGCAGTGCTGCCCAGTGGAAATTTCTGCAGTGATGGAAACGTTCTGTTTTTGTGCTTCCTAGGGGGATAGCCACTAACCACATGTCTATTGAGCATTTGAAATGTTGTTTGTGCAAATGTGGAGCTTAAATTTTTTATGTAATTTTATTTAGATGTAAATAACCACATGTGGCTAGAGGCACTGGTCTAAGGCCTTCTCTGCCCCTCCTTTAAAAAAGACTTTTTTTAACGTTTATTTTTTGAGAGCGAGAGCACACGCACAAGTGGAGTAGGGGCAGAGGGAGAAGGAGACACAGAATCTGAAACAGGCTCCAGGCTCTAAGCTGTCAGCACAGAACCGCACGTGGGGCTCAAACTCACCGTGAGATCATGACCTGAGCCGAAGTTGGAGGCTTAACCGACTGAGCCACCCAGGCGCCCCTGCCCCTCCTTTTTCAATGGACATCTCACCAAGTACCTTCTTCACAGTGGTCACTTGTAACTAAGTGAGTAGATAAAATGACTTCTGATGGGAAAAAATTTTTTTGAAAGTAAATAATAACTTATTGCTTAACTATTAAAGTTTTAGCCAGCAGAAATTTTCTTCTGTGTTATCTAAAATTTTCTGACCCTGGAACACCTGAGTGGCTCAGTCGGTTGAGCGTCCGACTTAGGCTCAGGTCATGATCTCACGGTTTGTGGGTTTGAGCCCTGTGTCAGGCTCCGTGCTGACAGCTTGGGAGCCTGGAGGCTGCTTCAGATTCAGTGTCTCCCTCTGTCTGCCCCTCCACTGTTTACACTCTGTCTCTCACATTGTCTCAAAAGTAAATAAACATTAAAAATTTAAAATTTTCTGACCCTGCATTTCTATTGACAAATATCATTTTTACATTATAAATTCTTGTAAACCAGATGCCTGGAAATGGGATACAAGTTCCTTGCTCTGACTTTTAGTTTCACCTTCTTGTGCCTAAAATTTGGAAGTTGCACATTTTTTTTTTCCATTTCCTCATTTATTGCAAAGTATTCACATTGTTTTGTTTGAAGGGTATTTTATGAGAAGCAAAATACTTAGAATACATTTTTTCTGACATTTTACAAATACTAAATTGCTTTCCCAGAACACGCTTGAAAACTTAGGTGTTGTAATCACCTACAAATGGAATTTATCTTCAGGAACTGTCATCACAAGGCAGATTTTTATTTTATGATTTGATCTTTTTAAAGAAAATAATATGACATGAGAAAGAGGAAAGAAGTGCTTGTAATCTGTCTTTTCAGTGACCCTAGGCTAAATTCTTAATATTAAAGTCTGACAGCTTTATTTCATTGAGATAATTTAAAAAAAAATTTGTTAACGTTTAATTTTGAGACAGAGATACAGCACAAGTGGGGAGGGGCAGAGAGAGAGGGAGACACAGAATCCGAAGCAGGCTCCAGGCTCTGAGCTGTCAGCACAGAGCCTGATGCAGGGCTCAAACTCACAGACAGTGAGATCATGACCTGAGCCGAAGTCAGATGCTCAACTGACTGAGCTACCCAGGTGCCCCTATTGGGATAATTTTTATAGAGAATCTTTTTTCACAGTATTTTGTTGTGCTCATTCTTTTGCTTAGTTGTTCGATGCGTTTCTTGGAGCAGCTACTCTGAGCCAGACGTGATGGTGGGCACTTGATCAATCCTATAACTCCGCTCTACATAACCTATGGGAAAGGGTAAGACAGGTGCTACAGAAACTATTAAAGTTTCTGGGCACGAAGGGAACCAAAGGAGCAATATGATCATGAAGTACAGTTTCAAAGCCTTGTCCTGGTAGAACGAATTGCACTGGGAAAGAACAATGAACTAATCCCTTCACTCTATGTAATGAATGGCTACTCAACTACTTATTAAGGCTATAAATCAGCTTAATGAATAACAAGAATTCATCAGTTCTGCTGTCTTGATATTGCTGGGAATATTTAGGTTTGTCAGAGAATCTGTAGGCTAGTGACCCTCTCAACAATTCCCGTCTTTCTCAGGATAAAAGTCAGCGTTGTTGTGGGGCCTGTAAGGTCATACACGACACGCCCCACCCGTCTCTCTGATTCATTCTGCTCCAACCCCACTGGCCCTCTGCTGTTGCTCAAACAAGGAAGTGTGCTCTGCCTCAGAGCCCGTCCCACCTGAGGTTGAAAATGACCATGATCAGATACCATCACCCAACTCTGCCCAATCAGCATCGACTCCTTACTTTGCTTTCTGTGTTGCCTTACCATCTCTTACCACCTCCCATCAGACATACGAATTTGTTCTCTGTATTTCCCTCCAGAACATAAGCTCCAGGACAGTCGCAACTTTATGTCATAAAAAGGCCTAAAATACTCACTGTCTGGCTCTTTGCAAGCCTTCAGTAACATCTTTTTTTAATGAATGAGTAATGCATGTTTAGTATTGATCTTTGCAAGACCGAATTGACTTGCCTTTCTATATCACAGCTCAAATATTAATATGATGAGGGACATTATCTAATCTAAATTACCCCTTAGCAATGTTAGGAAGATGACTAAGTTAATACTATACAGGTTGGACCTGCTTGGAAGAAAAGCAATTCTAAAACTCAAGTTCCCTTATTTTATTAAAGTAATTGTGCAGGCCACCAAAGCTATAAATTCGTACAACTAAGACTAAAATGAATATAAAACAGTGGCCTATAAACTATAATAAGAATGGCATAAAGAACATTAAACTTCTAAATGAGATGCTTCTTCTAAAAAGTAATTTTTTTTTTTTTTTACATTTTACAAGTGGTTATTTGTTATTGTTTTTGATAAACTCTTTTCATTAAGGCCTAAGGCCTTAGATCATTTTCATTATTCTCACCAATCTAGGTAATTAAAAAGAGCCATTTAATTTCCTATTTTTCGCATTTATTTTTAATGAGAGGAAATTTTACAGAAGCAGCTTCTGTAACTCTTGTCAGCATTTGCACCTTTGAAAGTCATAAACTTATTTTAAAATGTTCCATCTGATAGGATGCATTTAGCTGCAAGTAACAGAAATCCCAACTCAAAGTGGCTTTGACAGTAAACAAATTTATAGGCTCACATAACTGAAAATCCAGAGGTTGGGTGGGTAATAGGGTTAAATTATCCTGTGGTCTAGTGATGCCATCAAGGATCCAAGTTCTGTCTTTCTCTTCCGTTATCCAGAGTCTACTTCATCTGAAGGTTGATCTCCCCCACAGTTGTAGACTGGTTGCTGGTAGCACTATTCCATACTTCTTTACTCATGTGGGAGGCCGGAGATCAAAACCCTCTCCCCCAGACTTCAGACAAAAATCTTTCCCTTTCCTGACTGGGCCAATTTAGGTAACATGCCTATCTCTCAGTGACTATCACCAGGAAAGGACTTTATGCAGGTTGTTTTAAGCCTGGTTACCCTAATCACTGATGGGATGGATGGGATATCTATGATTGGCTTAGGCCCAAAGTCAGCAAACTATGGCTGTGGGCCAAATTCTACCCACCGGCTGTTTCTGGAAAGTTTCATCAGAACACAAACTCTTTCCCCACATTTTATGCATTGCTACTTGTACACCACAACAGCAGAGTTCAGTAGGTGCTAACATAGACCACAGGGTCTGAAAATGGTCAAATATGTACAGTCTGGTCTTTTACAGAAAGTTTGCCAACCCCTGGCTTGGGTCAACATGAACCCACTTTGGAGCTGACTCCAACCCCCTAAATCATGATGCTACAGGAGAGAAAGTCAGACTCAGTTGGACCAATATAAGTCCCTCACATGTCAACCTAAGTTGATTCCCCCCCACCCCTGCTTTCCTGAGCAGAGCTGAAAAAGAAATGAACACACCAGCTTCAGAACAAAAGCCTTAGTTTTGGAAGTTCACGAACTTACCCTCATTCTTTTCTTCCAGATTGATGGGTATCCGTTCCTTACATTGATCTGTGTTCCAACCTTGGTGGCATGTTTTGTTTTGTTTTTCTGAATTGTCTGCAAGTTATTTGTTGGTTCTGTGAAACCAGACGACTCAGGCCCTCTGCCGAATCTCCAACCCAACAGCGGTGGTAACATGGAGTCCCCCAGAGTCCTGCTGCAGTCCTAGAAGAAATCTTCCTCAAACCAGGGCCCTGCTCTGCAATGCCTGGTCAGTCACAGGAAGAACCATTCCTAAGCATGCTCATATCATGATTTTCCAGGTAAGCAATTTCCTGGCAAAACAACAATCTGAACTTTCTTACACACACACACACACACACACACACACACACACACACACACACACACACAGTATATGTGTAGCTTTTCTTGTTTATTTCTATTAGGATAGGAGCAACACATGTACTGTTTTTTTTTTTTTTTTATCAGAAAACAGATAACCCAAGGGGAAAAAGAGAAGCCTTTTTGCCACCCCATGCCCCAGGGAGCTCATAAAACAAACGGCGTGCTCCACTGGAGCCGTCTCCCCTCCAAGTGATCTAAACCAGCTTTGACTTTTCTAGCAGGAAGTCGTGATGGAATATTTTACTTTTAGCCCCCTATATTTATGAAGTTACTGAATGGGTCTATTCTTTGACTAGCCTTTTCAAGGGTCTTTATTAAGTTGTGAACTTTACGACCATTTAAGGAAATTTATGGAAAAGGGCAGAGTTTGAGGAGCTGCTGTTTCAAATTACTTTCTCAAAGTCTTATGTACATCTTTTGCAAACATGAAAGGGAATCTACTTCTCTTCATTTGGGCTGGCACATGCAATTTTATCTTATTTTGTAAATAAAAGGGAGTCAACCTTCCTGAAATATAGGGTTGGGAAAATATGTTCAGCTTTACAAATCCTCATTTAGGCACACCTGTGGGTTTCCTAGTGCTCATTATAGAAACCACTTGAAAATGCCCGAAGGCTGGATTGTTTCCAAGACATCAGATGGGTACAACCCTTAGGTTTAAGGTTAGAACAGACTATAGGATGGGATTCAGTATCACTGCAAGTCCCTGTGGGGATCTGAGCGTGGGAGCAGGGCCAATGTTGTAATTGGAAACCAGGCGTTACTTCAGAGAGTGGGGCTTTCCCATCCTGCTCACAGCACTGCCCCCACCTCAATTATTTCTCTGTTGAGTCTACATAGTACAGCTGACACCATGGGTCATCATAAATTTGGCCCTTTATAAACTA
This sequence comes from Neofelis nebulosa, assembly GCF_028018385.1. Lineage (NCBI taxonomy): Eukaryota > Metazoa > Chordata > Mammalia > Carnivora > Felidae > Neofelis > Neofelis nebulosa. The sequence goes on from NC_080796.1 coordinate 31,459,629, forward strand.
AGAATAATTCCTGTTGAAGAGAGTAGGAGCCCCTGAGTGCCTGGAAAAGGAGAAGTCAAGTGGGGGGTGATGATAGAGGTTACAAGAACCCTGACTCCGGGCCCAGACAGTCTGGATTTTTATCCCAGCTCTACCCTTACAGGCAGGGTGAGCTTGGGTCTTTTAATTCTCTAGGTGTCCTTTTCTGCATGGATGAAAGAATGATAGCACCCACCTACTTCCTAGTGTTGGCTGCTGTGAAGGTAAAAGGCAATTAATGAGCTAGAAACTTAGCACAATGCTATGTTAGTATTAGCTTTTATCTTTGAGGGGAAAGGGTCCAAAATGGGGAAGCTGGGATCTTGGGAACATACTTCTCTTCACAGCATTGCCGGAATGGTGGAGTCCATATTTATAGGGCTCTGACGGCCCAGGACTGCCCAATTTGTGATTAGACTTTCTGCATCAGATTGTGTGAGAGCAGGGTGTTTACCTTTCATTCAAGTAGATTTTTAAAACGGATTTTATTTTTTAGAAAAGCTAAAGATTTATAGAAAAATTGAATATATAGTATAGAGAATACCCATATACCCCATGTTCAGTTTCCCTGATTATATCTTACGTTAGGATGCTCTATTTGTAATACAGCAATGTTGATATGTTACTATTAACTAAAGACTGTATCTTACAGATTTCCTTAGTTTTTTTTGTTGTTGTTGTTTTTAACATAATATCCTTTTTCTATTCCAGGATCACATCCAGGACACCACATTACACTTAGTTGTCACGTCTCCTTTGGCTCTTCTTGCCTTCGACAACTTTTCAGACATTCCATGTTTTTGATGACCTTGTTAGTTTTGAGTACAGGTCATGTGATTTGTAGGCTGTCCCTCAATTGGGATTTGTCTGATATTTTTCTCATGATTAGACTGGGGATGTGGGTTTGGGGGAGGAAGACCACTAAGGAAAGTGCCATTTTCATTTCATTGTGCCAAGGGTACATGCTATCAGCATGACATCCCTGTTGATATTGACCTCACTTGGCTGAGGCAGTTTTGCCAAATTTCTCCACCATAAAGTCACTCTTTACCCCCTTGCCATACTGTGCTCTTTGGAAGGAAATTACCACATGCTGCCCACAGTTAAGGAGTGAGAGTTAACTTCACCTCCTTGCGGCAGGATACCTACATAAATTATTTGAATTCTTCTATGTGGGAGATTTGGTTTTTTTTCCCCTCAAGTAACTCTTCTAGCGTAATCTTTGCTTGAATGAATGGTTTCGTTTTTACCAAGAACCACTGAAACCTAGTGTAAAGCCAATTGCCCCCCAACTGATTTCTTTAAAACTTACCACTTTCTGTAATTAAATTATTAATATTTGAAGTGTTCTCAAGCTGGACATGGGGCAAACAGGAGAAAACAAGATTTCTAAAACCTGATTTAATCTTCTAGTTCAGCGTCACAAATGCCAGCTCTGGAATTAGTTTCTTGCTAACCCTATACGGAAAGGCCTGAAAATGAATGAGGAATTAAAAATAAAACAAGTGGGAAGGTCAAAACCAATATGAATGAATAGCTGTGAGCCAAGTGGAAAAGCATCCTTTGGCAAGTTTAAACTGGTTACCTCAGCATGTCCTGAGAATGTGCTTTTAGTGTTCCAGGTCATTAGTGTTCCTTTTGTAGGCATGAATCTGTCCCTCCTTAAGAAGGAAGCTAGTGCTAGGCCTCTCCTAAAACATACATCTTCAGATTGAACTGGCAGTAACATGCTCTTAAAAATCCCTTTCCGCTCTGCTCCCCTCCCCCTTCTCTCTCTCACTCACACAGTCTCACTCACACACACACCACCACCACCACCACCAATTTGAGAATAAATTCCATGTCCTAGAATTAAAATAATTAGAACAATTGGCTGGGTAGCTGAAAATCCACTTGAAGTTTTCCTTAGACTTGTAAAACAAAGTTGCTGTTGGGAGTCATTCATTTGAAAGAAAATGTGGGAAGATTATCGTTGGGTCAGCCTATAATGGCCCTACATTTCTTTGGCCAGATCAAACTTTAGCCACCAATTTTTTTTTTTTTTTTAAGAGAATTTTTTTTAAGCAATTCAGAATTTGCTTCCAAAGCATAGGCTTACAGAAATAGGCAAGTGTTTGTTCACTTCTTCAAAGTTTACCTCAAAACAGACCTCTAATGCACTCGGAGGGTTCCTCAACCCCACTGAGGTCGGGCACAGCCCGAGTCACAGCGTCCACCGTCCTGACAAATCCCTTTGCAAACCCACCATGGCGTCCAGAGGCATTCATCTCCTAGTGGGGGAGGCCCTGGTTCCTACCTTATCCTCTTCTGCTGTGCTTTCACTGGCACCAGAGGACAGCCCTTCATGTTGGTCTATTATCTCAGGCCATTAAAATGAGCAAAAGGAAAACGTCCTTGAACAGCTCCTGTATATCATCATGAAGATTTTTTAAATGAATTATTCTCGCCAGTTAGGAGCCTTCTTAATTTCCCACTTCTTATAAAAGCAGCAAATGTAGAATCGTCAATTAAATAGAAAGTTCAGGAAAGAAGATGTTGGGGTTGGATATGGTTTCTGGCTAACTAAACCCCTGCTAACAGATTTTCCTGAAGTATGGCATTTCATTTTCCAGACTAAGGCATTCATGCCTTCATTTAACAAGTTAGATGCTCTCTCTGGCACACAAGCTGTCTAAAGCATGATTATTACAATCCTTCTTAAAGAAGAATCCTGTTCTTTCTTAACCATTATTTTTACTCTACACTATAGTTAACACAGACAATGCAAGCCAAATTTTTACTCACCCTTTGACCTCACTTGGAAATTTTGGATAGTTCTTTGTCTTTTAAATTTTTGTTTCAGTGAGATAATTGATATGAGCTTATATTCTTGTGGAATTGTTTTTTGTTTTTTTTTCAGTTAACCCAATTGTTGAAAAAAAATCATTGAAATTAAGGGTTCCGATTTGGGTTTTCTGGGTACATGGTTTTCAATTTCTTTGCTTCATGAGGTGTACTTAAAAGAAGGCCCATTTGTAGAATCCACAGGACAACCACAAAGGGAAATACAGTAATCTGCATAGAATAAATAAAATATCCCTTCTTAAAACACTGGCTTTACAGAAATTACTCAAGTACACTTCATCAACCCCAAGTATGTATGTTCATGTTCATTTGGGATTCAAACCCCTCCTTTCCTATCAGGGAGTCTCATCAAATGTCCTAGTCATGTGTCTGTGTGCAGGATGCAGAGGGCCAGGGCATCTATGAGTCACAATGGGTCATCCATGGCCTCGGGGCTGCCAGTGAACAAAGACTTCATTCAGTTTCATTTGAGAATAAAATAAAATTTTGGACAATTTACTGAGGTGGCTTCAACTGGGACAGGATTGAAAACGTGAGAAAAGTGTGACTACTGAACCAAAAACAGTCTTTGATAAAACACACCCTACTCAGCTACTCACTCCTGCGGCCACATCTAGATCTTGCCATTCCAGGTAACTGTGCCTCTCCCAGAACTTCAGTTTCAAGCATCCCCCCAGTTTCGAATCACCACCTCCAATCCGGGAAGCTCAGTGTGTCCAGTGCCCTGACTGTAATCACACCCCAGCCCCTGCAGTCTGTCGAGCCTATCATCTCTGCACTTCTTCTCCCTCTTGCCATCCTGGCACTTCTCACCCATTTAAAATGCTGTGGCCGATGGCCAACAGGCACATGAAAAGATGCTCAACGTCGCTCCTCATCAGGGAAATACAAATCAAAACCACACTCAGATATCACCTCACACCAATCAGAGTGGCCAAAATGAACAAATCAGGAGACTATAGATGCTGGAGAGGATGTGGAGAAACGGGAACCCTCTTGCACTGTTGGTGGGAATGCAAAGTGGTGCAGCCACTCTGGAAAACAGTGTGGAGGTTCCTCAAAAAATTAAAAATAGACCTACCCTATGACCCAGCAATAACACTGCTAGGAATTTACCCAAGGGATACAGGAGTGCTGATGCATAGGGGCACTTGTACCCCAATGTTTATAGCAGCACTCTCAACAAAAGCCAAATTATGGAAAGAGCCTAAATGTCCATCAACCGATGAATGGATAAAGAAGTTGTGGTTTATATACACAATGGAGTACTACATGGCAATGAGAAAGAATGAAATATGGCCTTTTGTAGCAGTGTGGATGAAACTGGAGAGTGTGATGCTAAGTGAAATAAGTCATACAGAGAAAGACAGATGCCATATGTTTTCACTCTTATGTGGATCCTGAGAAACTTAAGACCATGGGGGAGGGGAAGGAAAAAGAAAAAGAGGTTAGAGTGGGAGAGAGCCAAAGCATAAGAGACTCTTAAAAACTGAGAACAAACTGAGGGCTGATGGGGGGTAGGAGGGAGGGGAAGGTGGGTGATGGGTATTGAGGAGGGCACCTTTCGGGATGAGCACTGGGTGTTGTATGGAAACCAATTTGACAATAAATTTCATATATTGAGAAAAAAATTTTAAAAAATGCTGTGGCCAAATTAAAAAATAACAAACTAAAATGCCATGGCCAGTCATTAGAATCCCTTCCTCAGAGTCCCATTAGAATCCCAGGCCTAACTTGCTGACATAGATCAAATTCATGCTCTTTAACCTCAAAGGGGTTCTGAACAATCAGACTTCCATTTCCCTAGTCCATTTGTTGTCCTAATTCTCCTTGAAGTCTATTTCATTCTTTCCCCTTTCTTCAATCTTCTCTCACCTCCCTCATGTCACTCTCTGCCAATGATCTATTTCCTAAGACTCTGAGAAAGTAGAAGCACCTGGAAGAGAACCTCTACCTTTACTGCCCTCCTTTCCACCTCCCCTGCTGTTACATACCCCACAGCAGGAGGGCTCAGCCCTCGAGGCCCCACTCAGGGACAGCACTCTACCCTCTGGAGAAGGATTCTTCACTCTCCTGCATCACTGTTTCTTCTGCCTTTTCTGGATTTTTCTCCTCTTAAAACACAACCCCCCCCCTTGAACCCACGTTACACTTTAGCTTCTCCCCCATTTTTCTGCTCCCTTTTAGAGTTGTCTCCCTCGTGGACGAGAGTTGACTTGCCCTCCCCAGTTTCTCACCTCCTGGTCCCTCTTGAAACTGCTGCAGTTAGATCTCACAACACCTCTCCCACCACTGCAATCAGGCCTTTGCCTCCACCACAGTACTGAAATTGTGTCTGGAAGCCTTTCAAGGACCTCGGTGTTGTAAAACGAAATGGCCAATTCTCTGCCTTCATCCTCTAGGATCTATCAGCATCATTGGTCAGAATTGATCATGCCTCTCTCCTTAAAAAAAATACTTTTCTTGGTTTCCAGAATATTGTGTGCGTCTCTCTTACCTTGGAACACAGAAGTGCCCTCTTAATGGGGTGGGGGGGGGGTTGGTGGTAAGCCACCCAAGTCTCAGGCCTTGGAACTCATCTCTTTTCTGTCTATAGTCACTCCACTGGTTTTCTCAGCTAGCCTCGTGGCTTCAAGCATCATCTGCCGATGATTTCAAATTTCTATTTTTAGCTTGCTTGCACAGCTCCTCTGAAATCTTTAACATCATGTTCAGTTGCCCAATTGAAATCTCCATTTGGATGGGTAATTAACATCCCAGATGTAACACAAAGCCGAACTCCTCATATTCTGCCCCCCGTACCTCTTCTGTCTCAGTCCTCCCCATAGAGAAAGGTCTGAAAATGAGTAAGAAATAAAAAATAAAACGGGTGGGATGTTCGGTCCAAGCACCTTAAAGTCATTCCCAACTCTTTTTCTCACAGCATATCTTGCTGTTCACTGTATCTTCAGATCATAATAGGCATTGGACCACTTCTCATCACCTCCACTGCAACCACCTTAATCCAAAGCCACTCGTCATTTGCATAGATTACTGATACCCTACCTCCTCTCCCTCCTCTTGCCTTTGCCCGCCTTTAGTTTAAACACAACTGCCAGACTACACCTATTACAGTACGATTCAGATCTCACCATGCCTTATTACTAAAGCTCCCAGGCACTCCACCTCCTTCTGAGTCAAAGCCAAAGTCCTCGTAATGGCGTCAAGGTCCCGCATCTGTGTCCCGCTCTACCTCCAACCCCTGTTACCTGACTGTCCTCCTCCTCGCTCACCCTCAGCCACATGGCTGCTTCCACTCGGGGCTTTTGCAGCCTCTGGTATCTGTATCTGGGATGTGCTTTCTTCAGATACCCGCGTGGTTAGGGCTTTACTAGGATGCTATCTTTGTGGAGCTTTCTCGACCATCTTGTATAAAATTGCAAGCTCCACCCGACTCCTCAAGCCCTTTCTTTCCCCCTTCCCTGGTTTGTTTTTCTCCATAGAACTTTCTGCCCTACTAGACATTGGTAAAACTTAGAGGCAATATAATGTGGTGGTTGAGATGCAGGTAGGACTTAGTTCAAGACCTGGCTTCAGTTGCTTGTGACTTTAGCAGGTCGCCAAGATAGAATCTCTCTATTCTTTAGTTTTCTCATCTGTAAAATGAGAATAATAATAGCACCCACCTCATCAGGTAGGCATAATATTTATCAAGTTCTTAGAACCACATCTGAAGTATATTAAGTGCTACCCGATTAAATAATGTTTACAATTTCATTCATCTTTTGTTTATTTGGTCTCCTGAACTAGAGCATAGGTCCCACACGAGCAGGGGTTTTTGTCTGTTTTGTATACTGCTCTGTCCCCACCACCTTGGGCAGGGCCTCACATGGAGCTGGTTTTCTGTATACAGTCATAGAATGACAGGTCACTAAAGTTTCTTAGACACTCAAGAGTCAGTAACCAAAACTTGTTTAAAATGTGTTTAATATGATCATGCCCATATGAATAAAAACCAGCGTTCCTCTATCACAGACGTTGATGTGGGCCTAGATAATCTGTGTGAATCAGTCACAGGTGGTGAGCCTCTCTCCTAGATTGCCCAAGAAAGTCACAGAACAGACCCTCGGTGTGCTGGGTGGGCATTTTAGTGCTAAATCAACAATGATCAGAAATCACTTTCTTTGATAAAAGTAACTAATTGAGGTGTTACAGCCCTAAACTGAAGCATCACTCCGTGTTTTCGGATCAGACCAGTCTTCAATGTGCCACTTAAGAGAGCACAAATCCATGGGTTGCTCTGGAGTCCCCGGTGAAATGGACCCCTTAAATAAAGGACACTAATTATTATTCTGCACCATCTCACAGGCCCCAGAAGTATAGGCTCAGAAGGGTAAACTTAAGAGTTCAGATCTTTGGGGCACCTGGCTAGCTGATTTCACTGTTCGATGTTTGTCCAGGGAATGCGTGCCTTGGGGCACTCTCTCTTCCTCTGGCAAGAGTCTGATTCTGCAGCCTCTGGGCACGTTCTGTAGAGCCTGGCACTCCCCTCAGAGCCGCACCCGCTGCCGTCATGCAGTGAGCACACCAAACGGGTTCTCCTGGCCAGACAGCGGCTGAGGTGTCTGCAGGGGAAGGGAAATCCAGTCATGCACACACCCAGTGACACAGTGACATAAAGGAAGCAACTGCTTAGCCTTCTCCTGGCCTAAAATATAGTCCCAACTCAGAGGTGGCTTTGCCATGCGGAAGTAATGGCGCTCACGGGTCCCTTTCCAGCCCCATGCTTACTTTACATCTGTGATCTTGTTTTTTTTAATTTTTTTTAATGTTTATTTTTGAAAGAGACAGAGCTTGAGCCGGGGGAGGGGCAGAGAGAGAGGGAGACACAGAATCTGAAGCAGGCTCCAGGCTCTGAGCTGTCAGCACAGAGCCCGACGCCGGGCTCGAACCCACAGACCATGAGATGATGACCTGAGCCAAAGTTGGATGTCCAACTGACTGAGCCACCCGGCGCCCCTATCTTATATGTTTTTTTAAAAGAAGCCCCCAAACTGTACAAGCTTCCAGCCCTACAAAAACTTAGTTTACCTGATTATGCTAAATTCTGTATTTTTTTACATATGGATCCACTGACTTGAGCACTTCTGTAAGGTTTTGACAACCTCATTTATGGGAAAAATAGGCAAAGTTGAGAGACTTAGCTAAGGGCACACAGCTAACTTGCCCATGAATTGTGGCCGCTCAGTAGGGCCTGAGACTTAACTTGAGCTTCTGATGTTTGACACATATTTGTTGCTTATCCTAATTTCAAATGCGTCTCCCATATTAAATGAACTTGACTCTCTTTTATTTCCTACTTGTGGAGCCATTCAGAACAAGCTTGCCAAATTCATAGCATTAGATGATGATTATGAATCACTAAAAATCTAGTATATCCCATGATATTTTGGCCTGTTTACACCTAGTGGATTAAAATATATTTTTTTTATTTTATTTTATTTTTATGTTTTAATTTATTTTTTTTAATTTACATCTAAGTTAGCATATAGTGCAACAATGATTTCAGGAGTATGGATAAAAATATTTAGAACATCTTGTGAAAAGTGGATAAATCATTTTGGAAATGAAAATACTTAAAAAAATTGTAAATAGGGGCGCCTAAGTGACTCAGTCAGTTAAGCGTCTGGTGACCCAGGTCATGATCTCACAGTTCATGGGTTTGAGCCCTGTGTCAGGCACTGTGCTGACAGCTCAGAGCCTGGAGCCTGCTTCGGATTCCGGGTCCCCCTCTCTCTCTGCCCCTCTCCTGCTCATGCTCTGTCTCTCAAAAATAAACATTAAAAAATTTAAAAATAATAAAAAATTTTAAATAGATTTAAATTAAAAAAAATTTTTTTTAAGTTTACTTATTTATTTTGAGAGAGAGAGAGAGAGGGAGAGAGAGAGTCCCAAGCAGGCTCCACACTGTCAGTGGAGAGCCTGATGCAGAGCTCGAATTCACGCCCTGTGAGATAATGACCTGAACTGAAGTTGGACGCTTAACCGACTGAACCACCCAGGGGCCCACTCACCTACTTTTTAGGAAGGCTTTTGTATTCCATAAGAGGAATGTTTTGATTAATTAACCAATTTGACATTTACATAATAGAGTTTCTTAGTATAAGTTTTAAGCACGGAAAAGAGTCAATATTGATTGTCTCTAACACTGTAATTAGCACAGACACATTCTGAACTTCTTTCTTCCCAATTCAAAGAGCCAACCTAGCAAGCATAGCTGAAAGTAAAAATGATGCCTGGTTGAGTCCAACACCCAGACTTAAAAGATATAATCATTGAAAACCAATACACAGCACTCTGTGACTCCCTAGCCAGCATCAGAATCCCTCGGAAGGAGCTTGTTAAAGCCCAGATTACCCTCTCACACTTCTGCCCCTGAAATTGTGGATTCAGTAAGTCTGGGTGGGGTCTGAGAATGTGCATTTCTAAGAAGTTACCAGGTGAGGCAGCCATTGCTGACCCCAGAACCTCACTTTGAGAATCATTCTAGGAGCTCTAGGAGCCGTTCTGAGTCCACAAACCTAGGTGAATATGAACTTCATCTTATATATTCAACCCTCATAAAACTCAGCACAAAAGCACAATAAAGCCTATGGTGGTTTTTTCCAGCTCTTCCTCAGAGTCTAATACACCAATAGACTACCAGTACTTTGGTAGTTACCTCTTTTGGTCTCAACATGGCACGATCTTTCTAGTTTGGGCTCTGATTAATGGCTAAGAACTTTTATACAGCCTCAATAAACTGAGTTTGAAATAATGAAATAATTTGCCATGTTACTGGTCCTTTGACAGCCAATAATAATCAACCAAAAACTGAAACATGGAAACTGAGCATATAGAGCATAGGAGTCTTCCCTGTGATTAAAGAATACAGTGCTGGGGTTCTGGAATGTCTTCACACAGGGAGCAATGGATGGGAGAGAAACTCAACCACTCAATTGCACATCATTGAATTCTCTGTCCATGCATTTTTATATCTGGGTCAGTGTCCCCAAGCCTATTTCCCATACCATATTCTCCTCAACATAGCTAAAAGTTATACCTTTTCATACAAATATAATTTGTCCTTCCCAGACTTACCAAAAAGAACAGTCCTTGAGCATTCAATTATTTTAATGAAAAAAATCAATATTATTAATATATAATGTTCCTATGTATCTGTTGACCAACATGCTTACATATTCCTATTTATAGAGATATGTCTTCCTTTATTTTTGTACTATTTTGTTTTTTGCTGCCTCCCCTACTTAAATTTCTCAAAGTAGGAATAATTGCCTTTGTCACAGTGTAAAACTCATGGGTACCAGTACCAGGGCGGCTGCAAGAGCAATGAGTACTCCAAAAATATTTGTCGATGATGCATAACACAGGCCCTCATCTGTGTGGAGAGAACAGGCCATGTGCCCTAAAGCCAAGTAGCCTAAAAAACAATTTGCTTGAAATTCAATGACATTTTTGAGAGTGTTTGCATCAATACGACCCATTTTTGTTTTTGTGCTTATTGTTGTCTTTGGCTATTGGCATGTGGAGAATTAATGAAACCTAACTTTGCTCCTTAGAGAAGTGGCTGGCTCCAGGATTATGGCAGAGAAAGTACGGGATGAGCCTGAAATGTCTTCATGTGCCAAAAATAAGACAATGCTCAAAGAATGAGGGAAATTATCAAAGGGTCACAGGGGGTCAGCTTTAAGGTACTCCCGTTGGCCAAATAAAGGACATTTAAGGATCAAAATAAATACCAAGAACAGCATATTGAACTCATTAAGTAAAAGGGGAATCCATGACTCTAACATGAATGATATAAATACATATAAAAAGTGGAGGAGGAGAAAAATCTCTACCTCTTAGTATAACGAAAGTCTCCATTTGGCAGCCATCATCAATGGATACTAAAACTAGTTTGTAAAAGTGTTACGGAGTAATAGGGTATTTATATAGTCACGAAGTATGTCCTCATAATATACTTATTAATGACAAGGGGTAACAGAATAACTTTACAGTGTAGAGATCTGGGAGGAATCACCCCAATCTACTGTCAAAGTTAACATTGCCAATAATGACTTTGATAATGTATTGAAGAGAATTCAACATCATTTCTATGATCTCCCTGTCAAAGTGCATAACCTGAATCCAATCAAGAGAAAACATCAAACAAACCAAATTGAAGAGCATGCTACAAAAGAACTATCTGGATTTTTTTTTTTTTTTTTTTTTTTTTTTTTTTTTTAGTGTCAACATCAGAAAATACAAAGGAAATTCAGGAACTGCTCCAAAGTAAAGGAAATAGAAGAGACATGACAAGTGAACACATGCTTTCAGATTTTTTTTCTTTAAAAATATTTTTTAAAAGTTTATTTTTGAGACAGAGGCAGAGCATGAGTGGGGAAGGGCCAAAGAGAGGGAGACACAGAATCCAAAGCAGGCTCCAGGCTCTGAGCTGTCTCAAACCCACAAACTGCAAGATCATGACCTGAGAGCCAAAGTCAGACACTTAACTGGCTGAGCCACCAAGGAGCCCCAGATTTTCTTTTTTCATAAAACCGTGTTCTTGGGACAAATGGTGTATTAGTTTCCTATGGCTGCACAACAAATTATCTCAGATTTAGTGGCTGAAAACAACACAACTTTATCACCTTCTATTTCTGTAGGTTAGAAGTCTGACAGGGATCTTCCTGGGTTAAACTCAAAGTGTCGGCAGGGCTGTGCTCCCTTCTGGAGGCCCTAGGGGAGAGTCTATTCCTTGCCTTTTCCAGTGTTTAGAGGCTGCCCACATTCCTTAGCTCCTGCCCCTGCCTCCATCTTAAGCCTGAAATGATAGGTTGAGTCCTTATCCCTTTGCATCATTCTGACCTCCTTTTCTGCCTCCCTCCTCCAATTATAAGAATCCTTATGATTATATTGCCCTGCCCAGATAACCCAGGATAATCTATTCCAAGATTGGCTGATTCATGACCTTAATGACATCAGAAACCTTAATTCCCTCTGTGGTGCAACCTTACACATTCACAGGCTCTAGGGATTAGGATGTGGACATCTTTGGGGGCCATTTATCTGCCCGCTGCAAATGGTGCAATCTGAATAATGGCTGTAAATAAGATAATAATGTTGTGTCGATGGTAATTTCCTGAATTTGACAATTGTGCTGTAGTTATGTAAGAAATTTCCCTTTAGGGAATATACATTGAAGTATTTACGGGTAAAAAGGCATCATGTCTGCAACTTAAAATAGTTGTCTCTTTCTACACAGAGAGCAAGAGTGAGAGCAGAGAAAAAGCAAATGTAGTAAAATATTAACATTTGAGAAATCTGAGTAAAGACTATTGAAGAACTTTTTGGCTATTCTTGCCATTTTTCTGTAAGTCTGAAATGGCATAACAAAAAATTTTAAATGTGATCTTTATAAATCTTCTATTTCTAATATACTTTGTGGCATTGTTATGAAAGAATGTTCATTCTGAAGGATCTTTAAAAATCTCTTTTGAAGCTTTCAGGACATTTTAACAAGTTGTTTAATGACATTGCTTGCAGTTAATTATGATTAACGTTATACACTGGGCAGTCTTGATTGTATTATGAAAATAAAATCAACTATCCACACACCTATTGCCCCATAGCTTGGGTATCAAAGCTGAGTATTCTCATTTTGTTTTAAAATTCAGAATTAAAAAAAAATTTTTAATGTTTATTTTTGAGAGAGAGCAAGAGTGAGAGTGAGTGAGGGAGACAGAATCTGAAGCAGGCTCCAGGCTCTGGACTGTCAGCACAGACCCCGACGTGGGGCTCAAACTCAGGAACCATGAGATCATGACCTGAGCTGAGGTCAGATGCTTAACTGAATAAGCCACCCAGGAGCCCCCAGTATTTCTTTAAAAATGGGGTCTTGAAGAAGAAGGTGTTTAAAGGCAGGCAAAAGACTATAGTTAAGTCTTCCACCAATATTAATTTCTTAGTTTTGAGAAATGTACCATGGCTTTATCAGATGTTAACATTAGAGGAAGCTAGGTGAAGGTAATGTTGGTGAGCCAGCTTTATGTTCCTATCCCTGACTCTTTCTTAAAAGGAAAACAGATCAAAATCATGAGAGAATAAAGCACCATGCTAAAATAGTGCTTAAGGTGATGGAGCAGCAAACCACGGTTGTGTTTCCTCATTGGTCAAATGAAGACCCTCATCAAATCAGAGGCAAATCAAAGAAAACATTATGAAAGTACCTTTTAAAAGATCAATATACAATGCAAGATAACTTGAGAGTGTTAGTCCTTCCCCAGTCTTTCAGAAATGTAAGCGGAGGGGGGAGCCTGTCTGAAATCTATGTGGCAACACTCATCTCTCTGACTAGGTCTGAGCCTCTGTATCAGCCCGACCGAGACAGCACAGATAGCAGACTGTCTGAGCCAAGAGTGGTGAGCAAGTTGTAACACAAATGTCTCTGACCGCACTAAACATGTAATCACTGAAATCATGTAATCACTGAAATCATAGCCGTTTCTCCCAAGCCTTTATCTCGGACGCTGGCTCAGCAACCCAGGAAGGTGTAATCCGCATTAGGACAGCACATCTTCCCCAGACATTTCTGCTCATGGCTGGACTTCAGCTTACTCTGCACTAACCTCAACTTAGAAACCATGCTCAGGAAGAAAGAAATGCCCATGCAAGGAATGGCTGGGATCAACTGACAGAGAAGAGTAGGAAAATTGGATTCTACATCCTAGAAGGCCAACACAGAATATTCAAAAAGGAGTTGCATTAGAAATTCTTAACACTGGTTGCTATGGCACAATTTGATGACTGCATTTGGTTACTGAAAGAACAAAGGATCTCAGTACAAGGGCGGACACCATGGGCTCAAAAGCATCAGTCTTAAGTTCAAGTAGAGTTTTCTGTTACTAGCCACGGTGAAAAAGAACTATGGGAGGATGGAGAGGTGTCCTTGAAGGTATGACCAGCCACGTTTCCTGGAGAATCACTTAACTTGACTTGGACATACTCATGGGAACAATGCTGTATCAAAGGGTTACATTCTTGATCGAGGGCCTGATGCTCAACTTTTTATAGAAATAAATACTATACTGAATTAACCATAAGCAGTATCTGCATGGCCTAGATCACCAGTCTTTCGAAGGTACATATGCAAACAGGATGAAACACAAACCAAGCTGTTGAAGTTTACCAGGCCCATTCCCAGGAGTTCAAGAAGAAAAGGAATTCATGTTACAACGTGGACCAGAAGCCAGAGATATGTACAAAAGGGGCTGTGGGTAAACTGGCAGACGCACACCCACAGTTGGGAACGGCTGGAGTGAGGCTGGGATGCAGAGCAATGGGCCTTGTAGACTGAGCCACACCAGCTGTGTGTGCCGGGCATTCCACCGCTTGGTGAAAGAGAGCGGTTTTGCTTCTATTCCTGCAAATCCCTCCCTAGATGGGGGTATTGAGGGAGCAGAATGACGCTGGCAGGAGGGCACAGAGGGCACTAACAAGTACCCATAAACCTCCCTCTCTGCTCAAGTAACAGAAATGGGAGAATAGGCAAATGAGAGAGGCTGGTTTTACTTTTAGACCATTTTGACAACCCAGTGATGACTACTGCTGGATGCCTCCTGGCCCTGAGGATGTGGACATGAACACACAGATCCAGATTTGGGGGAGTATGAGGGAGGTTGGGGGAAAAGGTGGGGGAGAGGCACCTGCCCAACAAACAGGTGTCCAAGGGCCGTGTTAGAAGCCAGTACAAGGCTAGGCTGGGAGGGATGGTGGACACAGGGAAGAACTGGCCAATTTCAACAGAGGAGGTGACCCCTTGACCTCAGGCTTTCCTGGGATGGAGCGGGGAAAGAAAGAACATGGGTGGGAGGAGAGTTAAACGACATGGAGGTGTTAGAAGAACACCTGAAATGATGAGGTTTCTCTTACTTGAATTCCCAACCAGGAACTTCTTAGCTTTTTATTTGACTTCTGCTAAATATTTCCCTTTCTTAAGCATATAATTAATTTCTATTTAGAATATCATTTGTGTAGAACAGATAGAATCATTCGGGGGACTCGGTACAAATATAAGGCAGGCACGCTAGTTGTTGACTTCTGAACCGCTGGAGCCTCTGATAGATTTACTAGGAAGTTTGTTTTTCACTCCAGTGATTAATACTTCATTAAAACCTGCTTAGTGTGAACAGGCAAAATTACCTGCTATGTCCAATTGTCTTATTTCTATTCCATGAACTATGGACCTGGAGATATTTGATCTTTCCTTGGGATGGGTCCTCCCTCGCCCTACGAAGCAGGTACCATCTGCCTTTCTACTTCATGGCTTTCCTGGGTGCCAGAGGTATTGAGACTCTCCATGTGGAGCTTACTGAAGTGAGCTGGAGAATTCAGATTTATCAGGGTTCAAGAATGCTTATTTAAGGAGTACACCTTTGGGGATATTTTGAATCAGATTATGTGGATACCAACTTTGGAGAAACCCCCCGGCCCTGAACTAACAAAAGGAATGAGAAGAATTTTTAAATCCCATTCATCACTCTGACACAGTAGCTACAAAGATGTATTTGCATTTGAATCGGCCCCTACAATCAGGGGTTAAGAGCAGGGGATGTGAGAAACCTAGTAACTAGTGCCCTCTAAAGCTCTCTCTGAGCAAGTCCAACTGAGAACAGAGTTCAGGTTCTTCACAGGTATCACAGCTACAAGGATGTATGACTGGGAAGGTGCCATGTTGTCCACAAGGACTCAGGGCCACAAACGAGCACAGAAGAGCAAACTGAAGCCTTCCTGCTGTGTCCGTAGTTCTCCAACTCTTCACCCGGCCTTGGGTTACTCCGTTGGTCAACCCTCCAGAAGGAGTGAGGTACAAGGAGCTACTTCTGCCCTGCCGGTTCAGCACATTACTTCCTTTTTCTCTTCATTCCATTATGTTTGAGAGTGTTTTCCATCATCTGAAGAACCCCCTTTAGCTGAAGTTATATGCATATTTAAAGGGAGAAAGACAACTTGTTACATACAGCTGCTAACTTAAGACACCCAAATAATTTTAAGAGTCTCGGGGTGGGGGGCGGGGGTCTGGTAAATTGCAGCCCACAGGCCCATGACTGTTTTTGGACTCCAGCCATACTCACTCATTTACGCACTGTTCAGGGCCACTTCCCTGCTACAATAGCACGGTAGTTGTAATAGACACCGTATGGCTCACAAAGCCTATAGTATTTACAGTTTAGCTCTTTAGAGAAAAAGTTTGCCTACTTCTGGACCACACCAAAGTATCCCTGAGAAGGGAAAATATAAATATATATGTGTGTATGTACTTACATATGTTATCTGTACACAGAACATATGCACAGATACATATACACCCACACGTACATCACACACATTATACAGGTACATCTATACACATGTACATACATTATACAGATATGTACACACAGATACATTATACAGATACACACACACGTACGTACGCACATTATACAGATACACATACGCACACATAGATATACGGATACATATACACACACGTATATACACACATATTGGATTGTTCTCAATAAGTCACCCCAATAAGATATTATGAGCAGCTTTCTCTTCAACCTTTTAAAACATCCTGTGTCCCCAGTACCACACTCAGGCCACACCAAATATAATGGGTTACAAATATTCAGATTTTATTATAAATAAAATACTGGTTTTTTTTTTAACATAAAAAAAATGCCAAGTGTTGCATTTTATTCACCACCCTGGAGAGCAAGACTGTAGAGATTAAGGCAAACAGCTAAAGTGAAGGCACATATAAAAGGGCCACAGTTGGAATTAGAAGGAACAATTCCAGGGAACAGCTGTGTCCCCTGACACCCAGCATTCCGCAGCAGCCACCCTGTCGATTTTATGATGTAAAATACAGATAACTGGAACTATACAATAAAATCATGTATACCGCAGGAGTGTAATGAAGGTATTGCCTTATAAAGAGCTTTTATTTTAAAAATAAAATTCTGTTTAAAAATATACTACACAGATGGAGGAGGAAAGCAACAAAACAAAATGAAGAAAAAAACAAAAACCCAATTTTCACTGTGGCCTAAGACTTACTGGTGTGTGAGGCTGACCCATGGGCCAGAGGGAAACTATCTTGGCAGTCTATCTACAGTCATTGTCCTGTAACCTTGAACAAAATGTCTCTGTTAGGATGTGGCCACTTAATAAGAGGAGCTGGCTAGGGAACACTGATGT
This sequence comes from Neofelis nebulosa, assembly GCF_028018385.1. NCBI lineage: Eukaryota > Metazoa > Chordata > Mammalia > Carnivora > Felidae > Neofelis > Neofelis nebulosa. The sequence continues at coordinate 31,476,756 of NC_080796.1, forward strand.
GAAAACTTGGCAAGAAAGACCCGCGCCTCGGGCCACAGTAGGAGAGGCCGGGGAGAAGCAGCAGAGGGAAAGCGAGGGGTATGCCAAGTCGAAACGCTTGTAGTCAACTCCGGTATGCACGGAGGCGGAAAGGGGAGAACGGACTGGCATGACTGCTCCCATCCTACCTGTCCGTGCACACTGTCCCTGATGCCCTACGAGCATTCAGTGATCGTGTACTCCCTTATCAAAATGACCCATCTGGTTCAAAGTGTCAGGGCATTTCTAGCTCGTTCCTGGCTTGACCCACATCGATGCTGAAGATACCAATGGGCAAAATGTCCTAATCCCACCATGTTCTGTCAACCTGACATACCTGCCCTGGAGCGGGCATTAGGAACGACAGCATGCCGCAGTTTAAGGTCACAGGATTGCAGTGGAAGAGGGTGTGAGGTACCTCTTTTGAGCGGCTGCGTGTGGGAAGAAAGCAGGTCAATATCGACATTAGGAAATGAAGATGCTGCAAACACAAGGCGAGGAGCAGAGCCACGGGGAACAAACGCAACGCAAAGAATTACAGGCGGCAGGGCAGGAGGTATCCAGACACGTTGTGCCAGTGAGGAGGAAAAATGGAAGAAGTGAACAGACAGTGCCATTCTAGGAATAGGACCAAGTATATTTACATAAATTCCTTACTCTATAATCATGATAAACAAAAAAAACACATTCACACAAAAATATAAATTTGAAATAATTAATAGCACCAGTGTGTCAGATAATAGTTTCTTTCCCCCCGCTACACAAAGTACAAAGTTGCATAGTGTTAAAGGCTATATATGAATCTCAAAGGTGGGCTGGTAGGAGGGAGGGGTTGTGTGGCAGGGAATCGTCACACTGTGATCTTGCAAGAAAACCACAGAGCTGAGGATCAAAAGTTGAGAAGCCAACGAGGCAACTCCACCGATGGGTCTCCCCTCCACACTTGGAAGGTTTAGAGTGGGTTTAAATCACAAAGTGCAGGAGCTAGATGGTGTTGGCAGCTGTGTGAAATACTGAGTGCAAGTATTTGCCACCAGGATTTGGCAAACTGTTTAGAGAGATTCTAGAAGTTGGGAACGTCAGAAGCTAATTGAGGATAAGGGTCAAAGGCGTCATCTCTCCCCAGTGGAAGAAAAACGGGTATGTGGGATCCTGACAATACAGGCTGCATCTAAGTTTCATCCCTTTGCTAGGAAAGACTAGGATGAGGAGGCTTGTTCTGTGTGTGTCTGTCAAGATCTCAAGGACCAACTTCTCTCTACCGGATTAACAGCACTAGTTCCAAGACTAATGTACTAAAAAAAAGCTCTAAGAATTGGTTTGATTTTGAAAAAGACTTTAGTGGTTATCATATCCCTATTACTTCTGTATAAATTCCATTTATAGGAATATCAGAAGATGTCTATGGTGAGTGCAAGCTGCCCATCCAGATTTATCAGCTGCCCAAAGAGCTGAAAAAAGTTTATCTTCCTAGTCAAATTATTAACATACAAGAAGATGTTCAGCCTACTTCTGCAGCCTCATTCTCCTGGAGACTGTCATAAATAATTGCATCCTTACCCGTGGATGGCTCAGTGTCCTATACTCAAAATAGCTAAAACAACTGATGATGGCTCTTGACATTCTAAATGACCAATACCTTTGGCACAGGATGTTTATTTCCTTTTGCTTAAAAGAAGGAGGGGTAGTAGATGTAGGTGCATTTTCTTTATCGATAGACTGGATATACTGGCCATCACAATGCTACTAGTGGTAGCCAAACTTTTCCTTCATAGAAACAAGAGTACTGAGACTGAGGAGTTCTGTTGGTATCAGTGAGAAGGGGAGGGCTACTTGCTCAGCCCTGGCAGACAATGGTTCCCACGAAGCATTTACGCCACCGTACGATACCGTAAGGTGCCACGTCCTCACGCAACTCGGAAGGGAAAGTGTGGGTAAGGGAGTGCCTTCCGTGGAAGAGAGACTATCAGATAAAACCCTTTGTTCCCGATTCATGATATCTGACTTGTTTCTTTTTAAGCTTTGTGAATTTTCCTGGTTCGAAAGGACAGTGGTGGAGAGCAGCAGAGAAGTGGGGGTCTGAAAAATGTCATCTTTGTGTTAAGGCACTCTATGGCCTCACAACGGCTCCCTGGTCGGGGGGTGCTGCCTTCCGGCCCTACACGATGACGCTAGGGCTTTTCAATGGACGGGGTGTTGAAGCAGCCAGACGGTAGGGTCTTCTTGATGTCTTCCAGGTTGCGAATGTCCTTCATGATCTCCTCGATATCTCTGTTATAGTCCATGATGGCAGCCTCCTGCTTCCTCGCTTCATTCTCCAGGTCAGATACTTTCCTGTCTAGATCGCTGACTTTCATCTCATCTTTGGCTTTGTTCAGGGTACCTTCAATCTCATTCAGCTTGTTCAGGTCCACTGTGTCCAGCTGCCCTGTAGAGTCGGAAAGGACACAGAAGGAAACAGATGCATTCAGTAAGAGTTATCACATTACTCCACAAGTAACTCCACTCACCTCTTCTATAAACACAGACCCCCAGCGGCCCCCAAGCAGAGTCGGCCTGCATGTGTGATGTGTAGACTGTTCGTGTTGTGCAAGGGTGTGGTCAATGCAGACCAACGACAAATGCTGACCTTGCTAAGTTAGGACAGGTCAGAGCCTATATATAACGGATACTGGGCTGGATAGTTTTTTCTCTGAGAAAACAGTTTTTGTGAAATGCTTTCTAAATACGCAGGTGCTGTGTTCAAGACCTTAAGTCTCACTTGTGGTTTTGAAGGTCATCTGATTACATATATAAACATAAAAATGGCAATAACTGTTATCTGTATGTCATTTTAATGCCATCTGACAAACATAAGAATCTTTAAGCTGAACTCTAAGCCCTCAGCTCTTAGATTCCAGGGAAGCTGCATTGGTTTTGGGAGTCATGTCCTGCCTTTAGGAGTTAGACACTACTTGGAGTCCTCCTATGGAAAATGGCCAGGGATGAAACGCTGAAATAATTTCAGCAAAAGCTTCACTTTAAAATTAGCAAGAAAAAGAGGTTCTTTTGGGAGGAATTGCTTCCATAATTAATGAGAGCAGACAGCCACACGGTGATCAGCACGTTACGCATACTGTACTTGATTAAATTCTCACGAGACCATCTTATGCCAGTGATTCTCAGATGTTAACTCATTTGCCCAAGTTTGCAGTTTACAAGGCAACAAAACAAAGATTCCTACCCAAGTCTGACTAAACTTTAAAATCTAGCTCTTCCCACAAAAAGCTACCCTCCTCTAGCTTCCTGTCATTTTAAAACCCATCTGTTAGCACATTATTTATTATTTTTGGTATTTGAGACAGATAAAAAATATACCTCCCCCCCTCACCTCCCCCTGCTCCAAAAGAAAAAGTGACCAAACCTTAAAGGCTGGCAAATTAAAACAGAATGCCTTGCTACAAAGCTGTATTGGCTGGATTGTTACCACTTTATAATGAAGGCTTGTGACAAAAGTACATCTGTCCTATAATGAAGCCTGCTCCCTATTAAACTAGATTAAAAGAGCATTTCAACATGCTCATATTTCCTTATTCCATCAGTAAGAGAATAATCAAATAATCTGACTCTTTAAAAAAACTGTCAGATTATCCTTTTAATTAGCAAATGAAGAGAATTCCAGGCAATGAAGTCATCACCAGTTTAAAGTGTTCTTTTATTCTGCCACTGAAATCCTTCACTCTAAATCTTTTAAAGACACTCTGCCAGCAGAATGAGCTATTCAATGTATCATAAACATCGACCATAAATGAGCCACTCTGGCAACCTATCTTCCTAATTTTAGAAGTCCTGGTCAGAGTCCAGTACTTAGATCATATGCCACGGAAGAAATATTTGTTGAATTAATACAACCTAAAGTCACGTTTCGGTTCACACAATACTCATGCTGTAATATCTGCTTTTGTGACAACTATACCAGACCCCAAGAACAAACAGTGCACAAAATTGAGATCCTGCCTAAAATGGCTCTCCAGCTACTTACCCAGCTGCTCCAAGAGGTCATTAATCAGGTTGAGGAGGCTGGTGACAGAGTTTTTGGCTTTTCTGGCATTGATCTCAGCTTCCTGAGCAGCCTGTGAAGCCTGTACAGAGAGAAGGACAGATAAAAACAACAGTCCCAATGGTGTGTCTTCATCTTCTTGAAATGAAGAATCTTTCAGATGCTTTTTTCCTAACTCATGAAACTATAATCTCTCACTGTAGGGTTTTTATTTTTTTTTTTTGATCCTATCTTCATGGTGAAATGTTATTATTTTTAATTCATATGATTGTCATGAGTAGGCAGTCTGCATGCCTACACTGAGTGTATTTGTATTTCAAAAAGACCAATATTATTTCCTTTCCCCACTTTCAAGAATACACAGTATATTCATAATATAATTCATCAAGCAGAAACAAGTTATTTTTAAGGATGAGTATAAAAACTACATTTTAGAACTGAAATATGTCCTTCAGGACACTCTTAGAGACTTGACTATCTTAGAAACTTGATTAGAAATGTTGTATTCTCAAAAAATTTTCATAAGCAAGTGACACCCTCTAGAACACCCTCGCTCCCTGCAACCACACATGCTTGTGCGCACACACGGGTGTGCACGCACCCACACAAACTGGGGCAATACAATTTACATTTTTAAAATCAACCAAAGGTAAATATATTTGGGAAAGTTCCATGAAACCTGAACAAATACACTGTGCATGAGTCATGGGAAATGGCAATGGAAGAGGAAGTGTCTAAATATCAGAAAACAGATGCTCTCACAAATAAATCTAGCCAGGATATAAATGAGTGGCTTTGAGTTCCCTACCACATGATTGTTTTTCCTAGTTTTTGGCTCAAGATAATGCAACGTTTTTGGATAGAAACAATGTAGGATTTTTAAAAAGAAAAAGAGGAAAAAAACCTTCACAGATAAATGATTAATCTCTGTTGAAATCACAGCCATTCTTAGTCTCGATAGGCTTTTCTGTGTGTATACGAGGAGAGGGGTAAATGACTGCTATGGCCTGTGGACAGCGACACTACTGTATTTAACCTGTGGTCTCCAGCCTCCTGTTCCAGGACAACTGTAAGCTTTGCTCTTCTGGTTAAGAAAAATATTTAAACAAAAGTGGCTTGACGCTGTGTCTTTCAGGACTGACGTAAATGTAAGTGGGACAGTGTATGTGAGGGTGCTTTGTGTTCCTTGGAAGCTGTTTACCAAAAGAAACAAAAGATGGATCCACTTCCACCCTTTGAATTGAATCCATACCCTTCCTTTGAAGCTCATTAAGAATATATCCTTTTTCTTCTTTCACCAGTCTCTAAATCTAATGTTCTACAACCACATTAAAAATGAAATCTAGAGATGCTCAGCACATCTGAGAAACAGATATTTTTTTTACTATATAGTAATTTCCATTTCAGCCATAAACTTTGCTACAGAAAATTAAGGCAGTCCAAAACAAAACCCAAAAAGCACAATAAAATTAGGTATTTGCAAAGGGATGCTTCCTGATATCACTTCCCTAGAGTCTTCTTTGCCTAGATAAACAGGATCATAGTTCTCCTTTCTGTCCCAAGGTGAAAATGAGCCAGAGTAGAAAGTCTGTTTTTCAAAAGTGGAAGAAAAGTCCCTTGCTTGCACTGAAAGTACACAATTAAACACATTCATGTGTATCATTCCTGTGGTTGTAATCCGACTGAACTGAAAAGTTCTTTCTATTGTGACTCCATCAAAGTCTTTTGAAAGCAACATATAGCATAAAATAGAAAAATGGACTCTCTTTCTTCATTAGGCCATGCATTCAATAAGTTAATTTTGTTACCAACATCACAAAAGGTAAAAAAAAAAAAAAAAAAAAAAAAAAAAAATTAAACCGGAAGTAAGTTTGGTATGTTTTGTCATCTTTAAAAATGAAACATGAGAAACTGGTCTTTGCCCCTAGAAAGCAAGTTGCTGGGGTAACAAGAGTAGGAAGGACATCAACTTTTCATTGTACTCCTTTTGATTTTATACCATCAATGAAGCATCCCTCCAAAAATATAAATATGTAACTTTTTAATGTCCTAAAGCTTCAAATGTGTAAAAGAATGTTTTGCTTTTAGTTGAGAGAAGCTTGGGGACAGGACAATTGTGCAACAACCTGGCAGGGGGTCCAAATTCTTTGTCTTCTATGTCAGCTACTAGGCCAATTCATGGCCCCAAACGCAATGAGAAACACAAGTCAATACGAAAGAGACATTTCTTAACAAGATGGGGATCTTATTTATTGATCACCCTTCACTTTCTTCCAGAAGCAAATAGGCCAAAACAAACTGCTTACCATCCCTGCCATCATCATATCCTGGTCAGCATCATCTTGTTTTCTTTTCAGCTCCTTTTCTGCTTCCTGTAGTTGTTTCAACATATCGTTCACCTCGTTATCCAGGTCTGTAACTTCTGCAAATGTCTTTTCAGCTTCTGCCTTGGTGCTGGTAGCATTCTAGGCATAAAATAAATAACTACTAATGAAAAAAAAAAGTTTTCCTTTTTCTAAAGTATGCTCCCACACCTTTTATAATCTGTAAAATGGATCAAAAATACAATCCAGAAAGAACAGAGCAGTAAATTATACCATATGTTGAGTTACGCTATCATTTATTTGGGTTCCAAATAACAGGAATGAAAGAAAAGCTAGCCTTACCACCTAACATAATAGCATTTTACAATTTATAAAATACTTCTCTTTGCACCCTCTCATTTATCCTTAATACTTCCTGTTCTGTTATTTCCATTGTTAGTTGAGGTTGCATGGCTAGCAAATGATAAAACCTTTACACGGTGTACATTCTCCTCCACATCACATGGATTAGACACTTTCACATTATGCATTTTTAATGCAAATGTAGCCTTGTTCTACTTGGCAATTCATCACAACGTACAAAAAGACCATGATCCCGAAATAGGAATATTTTATAAAATGTAATTAATCCCCAAACCAACTATTCTAAGCAAACTAAAAAAATGTATATGATTCTCAAACACATAATTTTAGAATCTGTTCCAGTCTCTCTTTTAAATAAAACAAACAGATTAACCGTTAAGTAGGGAAGAGGCAGCTTAAAGGGATTATTCTTTACAATGAGTAGAAGGAATCCTGGCAGTGGAAGCTAATAGGAGGGGCTCAGATACAACATCCGTCTGTAAGAGGGGCCTCGGAGTTGGACGGACTTGGCACTCTACATAAGGCTGAAAAAAATTTCAGCTGTCCATGTCAAAGAACTCTGTTTGAGAAGAGTCTGACGTTTGTGTGGAAGGGGCTCTGTGGGTCCAGGAGCCATCCCCCACTCACAATACAGACCCTGCCAGTGAGACAACAGAAGAAATGTTAAAGGGCTCTTTCGATGATTTCAATGATTCTGACTCTCCCTCTTCAGTCAATGTATCTACCTATTCTACTGCCTAGTAAAAAATGAAAAGCCTGCTAGGCTTCTAGGGGTCTGGACAGAACCTGGAAGATGACTAGAGAAGTACATGAGCAAAGAGCGTCTGGGAGAAGGGGGAAGCACGCACCCTTTGGACAGCACTGGCGATCCTCTCGGCCTCGTGGGCCTTGCTCTTGGCTTCGGTGGCATCCGCAGCGGCATTGCCCAGGGCCAGCTGTGCCTCCCTCGTCTTTTCATTGGCTTCAATTATGGTCTGGTTGATGGCAGGAATTCTCCTTAGAGCCTCCTCTGCAGCTGTCTTGTTATCGTTCACACGCCTGTCAAAATCTAAAATCAAGTTCAAGGAACACATTTGAACTGAACTCAACAAGCCAAAAGGGAACCTTTCAGGGAGCTGCAACTGGAATTTGTTTTATGAACAATGAAAGCCAGGAGAGAAAAATGAAAACCAGCATGGGCAGCCTTGAGAAGAACAGAGCACAAGGCTTCAGATTCTTGTGAATGAACATGTTTCTGGAAAGTTTATTTTCATCCAAAGCACTGAGTATGCCATTACGACCACTGCAACCAATGTTAAAGGCTGTAGTTTATTTAGTGTTTCCTACGTCTTAGCTACGGAGTTAAGAGCTTTTTGGTGTGCCTGTGATGCAGGCACTGTGTCATTTTTGTACATGAGAACTGAGGATTAAAGAGGTAGATAATTTCCCCCAAGGGTTCACAGAAATAAGAGGGGGATCAGGGATTCTAACTCAATCCCACTGACACCAGAGCCAATATACTCCACCATTATCTTGGTTTTTTATTTTTTTTTTAATGTTTGTTTATTTTTGACAGAGAGTGAGCATGCATGCAATCAGGGGACGCACAGGGAGAGAGGGAGTCACAGAATCTGAAGCAGGCTCCAGGCCCTGAGCTGTCAGCACAGCGCCCAATGCGGGGCTCAAACTCACAAAGCATGAGATCATGACCTGAGCCGAAGTCAGACCCTTAACCACCTGAGCCACCAGGCGCCCTCAACCATTATCTGGTAAAGCTTCCATATTTATAGAACCTATGGGCTAGTTTATCAGAGGCAAGTCCAGCACTAGACTGTGAACTGAGCACAGGTGTTTTTTATCTTGGGTGAGGAAAGAAGATAAAAACACTGAGATGCACTTGGCAGAGAAAATTAAAAATCATCTCTATTTACCAACATGAGCCAGCTAAATAGGCATATCTTGATAACATGAATTATTCTAACATCAGAAAATTTCCTTTTTTTTTCTCCCCCACACTGGGGTATAAAGGGGTAAAATGACATGAGCTCTGAGATTTTTCTTTGAAATACTTCAGCATAAAAAAACCAGGGTGGATGCTGGGGGATGAGGTAGGTATAGTTAAAATCATAACTGTTGAATCTAGATGAAGGATTTATGGGGTTTATTATACTATTATCTTTCATATTGTAGATGTTCCAAGAATCTCATGGTAAAAAAAAAAAAAAAAAAAAACGGAAATCGCCCTAGTGAAGAAAGCATAGACATTTACCCAATTACGTGACCTGCTCCTACCTCTCAGGTTGCTGAGGATGTCGTTGGCTTCTTGTAAGGTATTTCGTCCCTTTTTAGCAGCTTCTTCGGCAACAGCCTTGGCTGCATCTGCTCGGGCTAGGAGCTGGTCAGCAGTCTACAAACACATGGCAGATCAGGGGACGAACCCTCCAGGGTAAAGCCCTTTTTTCTCCTAATGACCAGGCACCTCCAAGCTACCACCCCGACACCTGCCCGCCTACAGCAGCTAGCCCTGGGTGCCCCACAGACTTTCCTCCGAACACCCTCGGGCTCGCTGCCCTGGGCCCTGAGGTAACATCGCAGACACAGCTTCTGCCTGCTCGGTTTCAAATTTTGCCTCAAGACAGGAAGCAACCTGCAAATCAAACCAACCTGCTGTTCGATCTTTCCTTTCTCCAGAAGCTTCTTGACTTCCAGTTCCTTCCCTCTCATGTCCTCTCTGAGGTCCTCATAATCTTTTAACTTCTGGTCAATCAGATGGTCCAGATCCTCAGCTTCCTTCTTTATTTTATTTGCCTCATTCTGTGAAAAGCAAGTAAGATTGTGACATTTTAGACAAAACAATGAAACTGATGAAAACCTAGCCTTAGTAACTCTGTAACACTTAAGACTCAATAGATATTTAAAAAAAATTTTTTTAATGTTTATTCATTTTTGAAAGAGTGAGAGCACAAGCAGAGGTGGGGCGGAGAGATACGGGGGTGGGGTGGGGGGATGCAGAATCTGAAGCAGGCTCTAGGCTCTGAGCTGTCAGCACAGAGCCCAATACGGGGCTCAAACTCACAAACCGTGAGATCATGACCTGAGCTGGAGTCAGATGCTCAACCGACTGAGCCACCCAGGCGCCCCCAATTTTTTTTCATGTTTATTTATTTTTGAGACACACACACACACACACACACACACACACACACACACACACTCCTCATTAGGCTCCAGGCTCTGAGCACAGAGCCCGACGCGGGGCTCAAACCCACGAACCGTGAGATCATGACCTGAGCCGAAGTTGGACCCTCAACCGACTGAGGAACCCAGGCACCCTTTAAAATTTTTTTAATGTTTATTTATTTTTGAGAGAGAGACAGAGTGTGAGCAGGGGAGGGGCAGAGAGACTCAACAGATATTTTTAAAAGAGCAGCATAGGTCAAGATTTTTTGGACCTTTTTTCCAAAAACGGATGTATACTTTAGACACAGTGAAAGGCACAACACTTACTGCAATGAGCTTTGACAAATATATTTCCCTGTGTAACCAACTCCCCAATCAAGATATAGAATATTTCCACACCAGGAAACTCCCTTGTATCTCTTTCCAGTTAATTTCCATACCTCCCTTTTCAACAATGCAGCTGCCACTGATCTAGTTTTTATCATAGATTAGTTTTGCCTATTCTCAAATTTCAAATATGTGAGATCATACAGTATATACATGTCTGAAGAGACCTAGCTAAACCTTTATGGTAAAAAATCAACAACACCTCAGATGTAAGAAGTGAAACTTAATAAATTTCAAGTGTATATAACATAGATATATATAATTTATACAGAACCTGGGAACAGGATTCATGACTGGAGTACAGATGCAATAAAATACTACCAATCCCCAAATATTTCACCTGCCCAACAGCATCCTGGTAAGAGTTCTTTCATTTAAACCATTTTCTTCAATTTCTCTCTTGTTCTCAAGCAGACAGTACCTGGGAGTAACACTCCTGGTGTACTGGCTCTAATAAATACAAATATATAATAAGTTGGATTTATATTAAAGATTTAGGAGTGATTAATATCACTAAAGAGTCTTTGATGTTTAATCTTTATAATCACAGGTTTTTTTGTTTTTGTTTTGTTTTTTAGAGACCGTGAGCAAGCAAGAGTGCGAGCAGGGGAGAGGGGCGGGGGGGGGGGGGGGTGCAGAATCTTAAGCAGGCTCTATGCTTTGCACAGAGCCCGGCAGAGGGCTCCATCCCACGACCCTGAGATCATGACCTGAGCTGCAACCAAGAGTCAGAATCTCAGCTGACTGAGCCACCCAGGCGCCTCAATCATGGGATTCTTTATCTCGGTAAGTTCTGTTAACATATCTAAAACAGAACCCGATACTGCCACCGAGTTAGTTGGAGGACAGAGGAGGAAGGTACCCATGAAAATCACAGAGCAGTCAGAATAGCCTTCACCCAGACTGTGAGGGGTGCGTGCGGTGTGCGTGTGTCTGGGAGGCAAGGGTGCATGCTGTGGAGGGTGATGGCGGTGACAACCAAATCCCTGTGCATACAGGTTGTCCACCCCGTACCTCCAGTGCTTCTGAGTCCACAGGTGTCAGCTGGGCAACACTGGCATAGATCTCCACCGCTTTATCTCCAGCCCTTTTGGCCTCTTCATGCACTCGGGCGGCTTGCTTCTCCAGATCCTGTGAGATGTTCTTTGCTTGTTCGTACCTAAGGAACAAAAGATGTGACTGAGTGAAAAACTGAGTTGCTTCTGGCATCTTAATGTTAACTGCATTCATTCCAGTTCAAATCACTGCAATAGAATTTCTACAACTTTAAAGAAAATGCTATTTTTAAGTTCATTTATTTGAGTGTGTGTGTGTGTGTGCGTGTGCGCGCGCGCGCAGGGAAAGGGCAGAGAGAGAGGGAGAGAGAATCCCAAGCAGGTTCTGCCCTCTCAGTGCACTCTCACAAACTCTGAGATCATGACCTGAGCTGAAATCAAGAGTCGGATGCTTAACTGACTGAGCCACCCAGGCGCCACAAGCAAATGCTATTCTTTAAAACCAACATAGCTTAAATTTATATTTCATCTCATCACTTCTATTTATACCATATGGTTTACCACATAGTTTCTTATTTCGGATACCTTTTAAACATTTGTAGCTCAAGTGTATTTTCTCTACTTTATGATATTTCCTCTCTTCTTTTTTCACTTTTGCAGAATTTTAAGTATCATGGCTAGTCTTGTTACCTTTCTCTGTAGTTACAGGAATTAGAGCAAACAAAATCTCTGTAGCTCTATATCCCCGCTCTAATTACTGCACCATTTCAAAAGCATGATTAACAAAAGGAATCTTACTGCCTGAATGCATGCCCCGAATGCATCAGCATTTCATTTTTCATGGAAATGGTGCTGCTTGCAACAACTGAAGGGCCAGAAGCCACTTTTAAATGACACTCACTTTCTATTAAGCTCCTCAATCTCCAGTGTTGTTTGATTCTCTCCTGCCAGTGTTCTCAGAAGCAGATCATATGCCTCAGTTGATGTCTCATTAGCTGTCTTTGCCACTCTTACAATATCATCAGCTTCTTGTTTATGGCTGGATAGCATAAAAGAAAAAAGGAACCATGAAACAGAACTATTTAATCGAGAAAGAAGAGAATTTAGGTAATGCTTACCTTACTATATATACAAATGCCAACGTGGGCAGAGCTCTATAAATACTGGAAAAACCTTATAAATTTGGAATTTTGCAATCATTTCAATGGGGCTAAGTTTACAATAACATTCAACAATCTGAGAAAATGGTATTTTCCCAGAGGTTATTTTCCAAGCAATATTTTCCTATAAAGTTTATAGAGGCAAATGTTTATATTTCTTCAAAAAATGACTTCTAAGTATAATTATTTAAGAATAATTTATCTATAAAACCATATATCCTAGCAAGGACTCATTCATCTAGTCATAAGCACAAACCTCAGATCTCATGTTTAAGCCTTACTCTGGTTCAGTTACTACATAGTCCTGAAACAGCTTCGACTATTCAGATTTTGCACAGGCAACCTAATCACTGACCAGGAAAAGCCACCCAACACCCAATGGAAAGAAACATGTCACCAGGGAATCCAGCCAAATAATGCGAATTTTAGCTGGGTAAGTCATTAAGATTTTGTCAGCTCTGAAATTTCTATTACAGTGTCATACTGCCATATGTGGTCATTCTTTTTTTTGGTATGATAAGCTTTCTTTCAAAATTCCTGTATGAAATACACCAAATTATTTTATCTTCAAGACCTAATTATCTTAGGAGTTTTCCGTATGTTTTCAGCTGTCATCTTTTTTTTTTTTTTTTTTTTTTTTTTTTTAATGTTTTTTATTTATTTTTGGGACAGAGAGAGACAGAGCATGAACGGGAGAGGGGCAGAGAGAGAGGGAGACACAGAATCGGAAACAGGCTCCAGGCTCCGAGCCATCAGCCCAGAGCCTGACGCGGGGCTCGAACTCACGGACCGCGAGATCGTGACCTGGCTGAAGTCGGACGCTTAACCGACTGCGCCACCCAGGCGCCCCCAGCTGTCATCTTTTAATCACAAAATCTAGTTATGAAACCATGAATGTTCCATGAACTAAATTACGCAGCTCACATATTTACATTTACAAAGAATAGAAAGAGCACATGTTAAAGCAAGAAGCTGAAGTAATCGCTTTGAACAATGAGGTTAAAATTCTAACACTGGGCTTACTTAAGCACCATGAGGTTTGCGAGCTGGTGTGCAATGCATTCAACATTTATTGAGTACTTACTATATCCTAGACATTGTGTTAGGCACTGGAACTTCAGCAGTGAATAAGCTTACATTCTAGCAACTTGTTTAACAGCTTTTTTTTTTTTTTTTTTCAATTTAAAAACTCAAGTTCCTTTAAAGTCAATAAAGTATTTTGAAATAGTTTTCTAAATCTTAAACCAACTCCTTCTCTGCTTATGATCAGATAAGCTGACATAATCAGCTTAATTACTCTCCTATGACTTACAGTTTTCCTACGAAACTACCTTACACTTAATAATTAAAAAAAAAAACCTTAAAAAAATCAGGAATGAAATAGTCTGTTTTCTTGGGCTGATTTTCAAATGTACTATGTGTTAGTAAATGTTGTCTCTTAAAATATGAGAGTTAAGCATTTTGTTAAAAATTAACCTTAAAAATTAAAAAAAACAATTAAATTCAACTGAGCTTATTATCAACTTAAAGGTTCTGAAATTAAACATCTAAAAATTTTATGGTTTTCTTTGAGAAGTGCAAAAACAATTTCCCTCCAAAGCATCATATTCAAATATTCAAAGTAAATATTCTAATTTCAAAGGAAAGAGTACACATAGCCGATGACATTTCAGAAAAGAGCAAACTTTGCCAAAGTGGGATATGTGAAAAGTGTGTGTGGGTAAAGGAGGGACAATAAGTACACACTGTAAGGAAAGTTCTAGCTTAACCATGAAAACACAGGGATCTGGAGGTTACCGTTCAGCAAGCTTTCGTGCCTCTTCTGCCAAAAGAGTCATGTTGTTTGGGTCCCCGGTAGACTCTGGTTGAGTGATTGACTGAAAAGGAAATAAATAAAGCACTAATCTCAAAGGACTGAATTATTTAAATTTAATAAAGCAAGTGTCAAAACCAAATTTGTATCAGTACTATTTAGCAGAAAGAATGTCTCATTAATTAAAAGATCTTTACTTATTATTAGCCTCCTTGGCTACAGATTACTATTTGTTTTCATCAAAGGATAAGGGAAGTCTAAACTGCCTAGTGCTATAGAAGGAACAAAGCTAGAGAAATGACCCAGATGTCTTTGGTTTTTATCCAGTTCATGATAACTATTTAATGACAACTATGAGCAATGTGGCTTTCTTGGTCCATGACAAAAAGACATAAGTCAATTTAACTGAAGCATTCAACAGACAGTAACAGACTTGCTACAAATTACCAGGGGACTCCTACAACCCAACCTCAGACCTTCCCAATCACTCACCACATTGGCAACAGCAATCTTTGCTTTCTCAAGTTCTCGGGACGCAATTTCAATCAACTGCTCAGTGCTTTCTACCCTGGCACGTGCTTGCTCAGCCAAGTTTCCAGTCTCTTCAATGGTATTCCGGATATTCTGTAAACGGCTAATTTGGCTGGATAAGGTATTATTCAATCTCTGGAGGCGATCTATCAAATTCTGGTCTATATCTGCAATGGCAGTGCAGAAGAAAGTCCATAAATTATCTGAAGCAGGGGACATATCTTACATGAAAGCTGAGGCAAAACCTTATTCTTCCAAACAGAGATCTTTCCGATAAGCTTTTCCTAAGCCCATTGGCAGGACTGGTCAGTCTTTACTGTGTGCCCAGTTGTACCTCCACTGTTGCATTTATAACACTGTCTCCAACTGTGTGTCTGTCGGTTCCACTTGACTGTGAGCTTCTCTTTCTTACTCATTCCCAGACTTACACAGTGATTAGCAAAAAGGAGACACCCAAGAAATGTCTGACAAAGGAAAGTTTGATATTCCAGCACATGCCAGATTTAATCATAAAAATATTAAAAGCACTACCAGCTCTGAGTGCTAGACATTTTTCTAAACTAGGAAAAAACCAGGTTCAAAACAGATGTTGAAGTGTGGCCGATTAAATTCATTTTGTATTTTAGGGGCGCCCAGGTAGCTCAGTTGGTTAAGGATCCAACTCTTGATTTCGGCTCAAGGGCTCTATGCTGACCGTGAAGAGCCTGCTTTGGACCTTCTCTCTCTGCCTCTACCCCAAGTCGCTTTTTCTCAAAATAAATAAACATTAAAAAAATTAAAAAATAGGTTCATTTTGTATTTTAAACTAAATACAGACTTGCTGCCACCTCCCACCCCCTGGAATACCCATGTCATTTCTTTCACACTGATTTCTGCTTTTGAAGAGTTCTTCAAATTGTTTTTTAATTGTGCCCATTCAGCCTAAATCTCATACCTATGTCCTAATAAATCAAAAGATAAATATAAGCCCATGCTAATATGACTGGCACTGTCAAAACTCGCACGTGTCCTAAGATTATATTAATACACATTATATTAACACACATATTAGTATACATAAGTCCTATGCAAAATTGACCAGTTCTTATTTCAACATGATGTTCAGAGTTGGCATCTAAATTTTCCAAGGAATGTGAAAAAGAGGAGAGGTCACAGTTAAGATCAATAAAGATGAATACAGGTTTGGAAAACAGCAACCACGTAGGCAGGGTCACCAAATACTCATGCACAGTTGGTGTGGTGCAAAACTCTTGCCTAACTATAGACAGTGACCCTGCTTGAATGATCAACCACTTCTTTAATAATCTGAAGATTTTTAAGAAAACAACAAAAGACAAAGTGTCGAAATCGTAGAAAATCATTTAGACTTAGGAAGCACAAGCAGCCAATGAAGTTATAAAAGCCCCTTCCCTTTAGACATTCAGGAATGTAACAGATACCAATCTCTCTGGCCAGCTCGAGAGAAACAACAGTAACTGAAAAGGGAATAGATAATGCAACTGGTAGGATCACTTCAAATGCCTTCAAATTGCAAAACCTAGTTGCACCATATAATCTCCTTTTAAAGCTGCAGAATAAACACAAGTTTAAACTACAAATAAACACTCAGGGATGGTCTGAAAGGATAAATCATTGTGAAGATATTCTTATTCTCGGCTAGTTTGAACCCAAGTAAGAAAGGTCAGCCAGGAACTCCATGAAACCAAGCCTTAGTGGGAGCAGACTTTAACCCTAGCCCGGCTATGGTGCTACCCAAGCCCCGGGAAGCAGCAGCCCATTATGTTCCTGCCTTGCAAGTGGTTCATGGGGAGGCATGATGGCCATGGCTTCTGTCAAAGCTTCTGTCCAATGGGATTGTCTGCTCTAATAGAGGAAAAGAGGCAGTCAAGGCCAGAGGAAGCTAGACCTAGCTGGGGCTGCACTAAGATGCGATCAATGCTGGCTGACCCCCCTTTCTTGCCTCTTGACTGCTCCCATGTGCTCCTGGTGTTGGCACCCCAGCTCTCCAATGGACTGATCAACAGTTAATGATAACTCTGCATTCAATTCTTCAATGAGTATAGCAGTATTCTTCAATGGGAATTTGTTGTTTCAAGAGAATACATTACAGGAAAAATGTGTGCCAAAAGGTTTGGCAACAAATGAACATACTAAAAACGCAAAGAACAGGAATAAACACAACAGGAAACATTTAAGTTCTTCTTATTCTATGTTTAACACTTAAAATGTACCAACACCACAAAACACAACTAAAGTTAACATAAACTATTGACCTCTTTTTTTTTTTTTTTTTTTGAGAGAGAGTGAGAGAGTATGCAAGCATGAACAGAAGCAGGGCAGAGAGAGAGAGAGAGAATCCCAAGCAGGCTCCACACTGCCAGTACAGAGCCCAACACGGGGCCTGAACTCATGAACTGCAAGGTCTTGACCCGAGCTGAGACCAAGAGTTGGATGCTTAATGGACTGAGCCACCCAGGCGCCTCAACTTCTTATTTTTAAATTTCTAAAAATTTACCTTATAGAACGATTTCTGGACTCTCATATAAAAATTCAACAAACTGGCCCAAACCAGATGCATCCAAATTACTTCCTTCCTCATTAATTTTATAAAATCAAAATTATATACATTAGGGATATCTACAATAAGAAATAAGGACTATATTTAGTTTCTGTTGACCTGTACTCTGATAGGAAGATTCTCTAACTCCAAATGGGTAGATTCATAAACTCAATGAAGAGGTCAATCACTGTGGTTCCAAATGTACTAATGTTAATGCACATTTACTATGAGTATCTGTGAACACCTGTACCTCAACGATGGGATGCTCTAGACAAAAGTGACCTTAGCCAGATGGGGAACACTTTGATAGAAAGAGCAGTATCTTGTTCATGTTTTCATTAACTGGTGTTTAGCACAATGCATGGTATACTATAGGCACTCAGTAAATGTAGAAAAGCATTTGTCCAAATTTAGAAAAAAAGCTTAATTCAGAGTAAGAAATAAAAATAAAACAAGGGTGCCTGGGTGGCTCAGTCAGTTGAGCATCCAACTGCAGCTCAGGTCACGATCTCGTGATTCTGGGTTCGAGCCCTGCATTGGGCTCTGTGCTAACAGCTCAGAGACTGGAGACTGCTTTGGATTCTGTGTCCCCCCTCCCTCTGTCCCTCCCCAGCTTGTGCTCTGTCTCTCTCAAAAATTAACATTAAAAAAATTTTTAAAAACATTAAAGTGATTTTTTTTAAATGTTTTTATTTATTATTTTTGAGACAGAGAGAGACAGAGCATGAGCAGGGGAGGGGCACAGAGAGAGGGAGACACAGAGTCCGAAGCAGGCTCCAGGCTCTGAGCTGTCAGCACAGAGCCCGACGCGGGGCAAAAACTCACAGACTGTGAGATCATGACCTGAGCTGAAGTCAGATGCTTAACCCACTGAGCCACCCAGGTGCCCCTAAAGTGATTTTAAAAGTAAATATTTTAAAATAACTTTTTCTTACTTTCAAAGTTTTAAAAACTCAAGTTCCTTTAAAATCAATAAAGTATTTTGAAATAGTTTTCTAAATCTTAAACCAACTCTTTCTCTGCTTATGATCAGATAAGCTGACATAATCAGCTTATCTCATCATAATATGGTACAGATAATGTACAGAGAAGTGACATAATTGCAAAGGACATTAAATACACCACAGTATAAAATGTACTTTACACGATGTCATTAGAACATTTGTTCACTTATTAAACAGAACAGTCAATACTTGAAGACTACACTTTTTCCTTATGAGGGTCCTAAGGAAATAAAGCAGTGCATAAAATAAATTCTGACTCACTAGAATAAAAGAAAAAATCCAAGTTCAAATTTTCTACTTAAAATAATGTACACCCAAAATGCATACCTTTCATGATTTTTAAAAACTGTTTTAAAACACTTTGGAATAGAATAGATTTATAAAACACTTAGAATTTTAACATCTAATAGTTTCTGATGTGTTGGGAGAACGCTTTTCACTTGCTGTATCCAAAAACATTAAGTTGACAAGTTCTTGTATTTTCACAGATGGTTTGAAAAAATTCATATTCTACAGATAGTTTAAGAAATCGAGAATTTTGTAAAGCTGTACTAACTAACTAACCTTGAACTAGGAGCCATGTCTAAAGATTGGGCCATCTGGCAGAAGTTACCCACTGTTTAAACATGTATACCTTTGACATCCTGGGCCTCTCGAAGGAGGTCCATAACTTCTCTCTCTGCTTCCTTTAGCCTGTCCTCAAAGGCTTGATCTGTCACCACCTCTTCCCCAGTTCCAAGGTTTGCTATGAGATTCTCTAATTCCTGGAGTTTCATTCGATGATCAGCAACCTGCACATGATGAAGAACATATAGAGAACCCAGCTGGACTTCCTGCAGGAATAATCATCAAGGGGCACTCTATACACACGCAAGTCTACACACTCCACCTATGTCCACTTTTGAACAGGTAACACAGGTGGTTTTTCTTTATTGTTCTGGCTTCCAGAGAGAAACTATCAAGTCTATTCCTTTGACATAAAACACTACATGTGGATGATTCTCCAGTTCTGACCTCTCTCTTAGGTTTTAGATTACTTTCCTGATACCTCCACTTGGCTCTCTGATAGGTATCTCTCAATTCAACATCCAAAACTATACTCTTGATTTTCTTCTCTTAAATCTGCTCTCCCTGAGTCATCTCCATCTCAATAACCAATGCCTCCAGCTACCTTATGCAAAAAACCCAACATGCTTCCTTGATTCTTCTCTTTCCCTGTCCTTGCCCCCAAACACACATACTTATCCAATTCAATCCAGGCTTCCCTTTCTACCCCACTCCTGACCATCATTCTTCACATAACAGTCAGCATGTTCTTCTTAAAATATGAATTGGATTTCCTAGCTTAAAACCCTTCAGTGCATTCTCCCTGGATCTGGAGTAAAACCTAAGGTTGACATGGTGCAACATGAGCTACGTCCACCAACCTCTCCTGTCTTCTCACAAACCAGCCCTCCTCGTTCAGGAGCCCCAGACAACCTCCATGTTTGAGGCCTGTGTATCCCATATTCCCTCTGCCTGGAACAGCCTACCTGTCACTTCTCATTCAGCTTATTCCCTCTTATTCTTCAGATCTCACCTTAAATAAATTTCCTTAGAGAGGCCTTATAGAAAGTAGTTCCTCCAGTTACTGTCTGTACCCTTTCTGGTGCTTACCTCAGTTAGTACTTTTCTTTCTTTAATTTTTATTATTTGTCTCCCAACTGGAACATAAGTCTTGGAGGACAGGGACCATGTCTACCTTGTTTACCATCTGTTCTCCAAAGCTAAGTGCACAGGAAGCACCCCTTCAATGTCTGCTGAGTGAGTGAATGAGTGAACGAGTGAATGCATGGTGGACAGCTTACCTTATCCTTCACCAGCCGGTAACATGCTGGACATTCCTGGCAGCCAGGCCGAGACCGATTGTAGAAATAGTTCTCTTCACACTGGTCACAGCGATTTCCCACAAAACCTTCTCTGCATTCACAGCGACCATCGTCTTTGCACTGGAGTGAAAGAGATCCCTCGGGATGACAGTCACACGCTGCAGAATAAAGGGAAAAGAGTACATGACAGGGAAAAGAAGGAAGAGTGAGTTCTTTTAACTCAGATTGATATCAATAAGGCATTATAAGTAGACATTTTTTTAAAACCAGGCCAAATTATGAGAATTTGAACAGTTAATTCTACTTAGCAGAGAAAACAGAAATTTTTACAGCAAAAGTGAGTTTCAAAGTAAAATGTACATCCCTTGGAGGGGGCACATTTTATGTTACTTAATAATTATAGAAATTAGTCTACTGAACTAGTCAGTGCCCTTTTTTGCACTTCAAGCATTCTTCTCTACCTTCATCTCTCTGCTGTTTAATGCTTCTCTCACTAAGGAACTAGAAAACCCAAATGCTAATACTTATTTTGCATTATTTTATAGTTTGTTTACTTGCTTTGTTCTCTGAACTGGGTCAATGATTTATGCTACATTCCACAGGAGAAATGAAGGAATTCAAAAAGCAAAGCACCAAACTGTTCTGAGGCCTAATTCCAGGCAAGTGTTTATGCCAAGGAGAAGCAGATGTTTAGATGTAACTGAACCAAAAGGGCCCCAAGGGTGGGAAGGAACTGCAGCCGGTAAGTCGACCAACAAGTTGTGAGCAAAGACTCTCACCATTTCATTATCTGCTCTCAGAATGCGATCAATAAAAATTTTTCATTAAGCACAGTGGGAAAGTCCAGTAATCAAAGGGAGACTCCCCTCGGAAAGACAAAAGACTGGAGAAAGAATCAGAAATGATATAAAAGAAGATGTAAATAAGGTGGCCGCAAAGGAACCCGAGAAGCTCCCAATCCCCAGAGTATGAGACAAGACTAATATTCATTGATGATGGCTTAGGTACTGCCCTGACTGCAAGCCATGGGGCCAGACGGAGGCTGTCAAAGTCTGCAGTTCTAACTGGCATTAGGAAAGACTTTGAGTTCTATGCCCCCAAAAGTCCTTACGTTTGCAGCCTTCGGGTCCAAACCCGAAGTGGTTGACCTCACAGCGCTCGCAGTGCTGACCCGTGATGCCAGGCTGGCACTCACACTGGCCACTGCGGATGTCACACTGTCCATTGGTGGAACCCAAAGCATGGCAGTCACACCTGAAAATGAACACACAACATTTCTCAGGTAAGAAAAACGGACTCTCAGCAAACCTTCCCCCCACCTCCGTTCAGCATAGAACTGATGTAATCTGTATTAGAAGACAGAATGTAAAGGGCTATTAAGACAAAATGTTATGGGCTATTAAGCGCCTGAGGTTCAAGTAATTTTCAGGGGTTCTACTGAGAACCTCCTTTTCTAACCTAACCCACAAATACAGTTATTTCACTGCTAAAACCACTACAAAGTGGCTCTCCAACCTGGCACCGCATATGTACTGACCAAGAGCTTGGAAAAGAGCAATTCCCAGGCTGCAAGCCCCAGAGGACCTGATTCTCAGTGCGTCAGAGAGCACCATGTGATTTATTGTCTTCTAACTGTTGCTCAGGTGATTCTGACACAACTGGGGAAGCTTCATTCCACTCTTTTCTCCCATTAGCTTAATTACAACTGTCCAGGATTGCCTCTAAGGATACTCTGCCTCAACTGGGCACTCAACTCCTGAACAAAATCAAGGCTACCGTTACATATAGCTCAGAAAAATTCACCTCTCCCAATTAAAAAAGCAAAGATTACTTCCAGCAAAGGCACCTGGCATCTCACCTCTCGCAGCCTTGCCCACTCTGCAGGTTGTAGAAGCCGGGGTCACAGGCCCCGCAGTCCCGGCCAGTCACGTGGGGCAGACATTCGCACTGCCCAGTCACAGGGTTACAGCCTCTCTGCTGCTTCTCGGTTCCATAGGGATGGCAGTCACAGGCTAAGGGGGGAAGCAGAGAGCAAAAGATGCAAATCGCCCGGGAGAAGGACTAAAATGTAAACAATACAAACAAACCCTTTACACTTCAGTTGAACCAATACAGTAGCCACTAATCACCGGTGGCTGTTGAGCACCTGAAATGGGGCTGGTCTTGAGATGTGCTGCGAATGTGATATACATCCCATATTTTAAAGACTTAGCGTGGGGAAAAAAGAACATACATCTTGATAATTTTTAATTAATTAGTCACTAAAACGATAGTATAGTAGATGTGTTAGGTGAAAGAAAATGTATCATTAAAATCAATTTCACCTGTTTCTCTTTATTTCAACATGTCTATGAGAAATTTAAACTACGAGAGGTTCACAATTTCTATTGAACAGTGCCTTGTTAGACCAAACAACTGGAAGTATTTAAAGAGACCACACATGAATCCTCAGAACACATGAGTACAACCGTGACAGAATCTGGCCGATGGCTAGATCACCTTTGCATTTGTCTGCTGGATTGGGGGCCAGGGCATTTCCAAAAAATCCATCTTTGCATCGGTCACAATAGAAGCCAGCAGTGTTATAGATGCATTTCAGGCATTCTCCTGTCAAGCGATTGCAATTTCCAACGGCATTGGGATCGATGTTGTCATTGCACTGGCAGAGGCGGCAAAGCCTCACAGGGCCATTTCTCCCCAGAGGGTCTCCAAAGTAGCCATCGTCACAGAGCTCACATCTTTTACCTGGACATGAGACAAATCTGATGTTACGAGAGAAGGGCCTTAGACATTTCTGGTGCCATTGGATACAAACAGTCTGGTCACAAAGAATCTAGTTTAACCATCAGATGTGAGGCGGCATGCTGCAGCTGACAGGACACCAGCCCAGGAGAAGCTTCTAGACCTGGGCTGCAGTCCTGGCCCTGTGCCAGTATCGGCTGAATGACTCCAGGCACACCTCCATTTTGTTATTAGAAAGACAGGACCCGCTCTGCCCATTCCACATCACCTGTCCTGGGGACTAACCGAAATCATGCATTAAAAGTGATTTGTGGGGCATCTGGGTGTCTCAGTTGGTTAAGCATCCAACTTTGGCTCAGGCCATAATCTCACAGTTTGTGAGTTTGAGTCCCGCATCAGGTTCTGTACTGTCGGCACAGAGCCTGCTTCAGATCCTCTGTCCCCATCTCTCTCTGCCCCTCCCCCCTCCCCCTTTCTCTCAAAAAGATAAATAAACAAACATTTAAAAGAGTACTTTGCAAATGAGTCAGGCTCAGGGTTTATTAACCTCTCCAGTCCCAAGGGATGGCACATTCATGTTCGTTTTGTTCATGATATTAAAACAGATGAAGGGCCACTCGATATCTTAAGTTTCCCATACAACAGAGTAAGCAGGACAATTTTCTTAAAAAAGTAAAAGGTTTGTGCTAATCCTTGTTTGAGCAGTGTCAACTGGTACAGAATCAGAGTATTTAGAAGATAACTTAAAGAGATCATCATTTGCCACCAGCTTCTATTATAGCTAAGGGAACAGAGAGGTTAAGTAACTTGCCCACAACCCAAACAGTTAGAATCCAGGACTCTTTCCACCATACTAAACTCACTGCTCCTCCTCTTTTCTTTTCCATTTCTCCATTATCATTAGCTCAAGTTGGGTTCTTGATATCTTTGTAGCTAATAGGGCCTGAATGAGCCTAAATTGTTTGGAGAAACAAAGGTTTGTTCATTTATTCATTTAACAAGCACCTGCCGAGCATCTATTACACAGACACTGTTCTAGGTTGTCAGGATGATGTGGTGAACAAGGCGGACAAGATCTCCACTCTCACAAAGCTTATGCTGCAGCTGGGGGAGACCAATCCACAGACATATAAATAAAAATGATTAGTTCAGATAGGGATAAGCATAAGAAAATTAAAACATTTTGAGCAATATGGCAGAGTGACAGGGCAATGGCTACTTCAGATTGGGTGGTTAGAGAAAGCTCTGTAAAGAGGAGATATTTGGGATGATAATGTAAAGACAGGAAGAAAACAGCCATGATAATATCCAAGGGAAGAATGTGCCAGAAAAACAAGATGAGCTTATGGAAGTAGTAAGAGCCAATCATGTAGGTCACAGTAAAAAGTCTGGTTTAAAGTGATATTCGAGGGTTTTTGAAGTGATGTGACCTGAAATACATTTAAAAAGGATTATCCCAGCTGCCATGTGAGAGTGGACTACAGGGCCGCAGAGTGAGAGAGGCTCATTAGGAGACCAATTAGGCCATTCCAGGTGAGAGAGGGCAGTGGTGTAGACCAGGGTGGTGGCAGTGGAGGCAGTGAAAAGTGGTCAGATGTGAGACAGACTCCATCACACGTGCTGGCTGACTGCTTCCGGGAAATGAAAGAAAGAATTAAAGATAAGCCTAGGAGGGGCGCCTGGGTGGCGCAGTCGGTTAAGCGTCCGACTTCAGCCAGGTCACGATCTCGCGGTCCATGAGTTCGAGCCCCGCGTCAGGCTCTGGGCTGATGGCTCGGAGCCTGGAGCCTGTTTCCGATTCTGTGTGTCCCTCTCTCTCTGCCCCTCCCCCGTTCCTGCTCTGTCTCGCTCTGTCCCAAAAATAAATAAAAAACGTTGAAAAAAAAAATTTAAAGATAAGCCTAGGATTTTAGCTTGGGCAACTAGGTGGATGTGAGTATTTTCATGCAGTTGAACAAGATTGGGAAAGGACAGGGTTGGGTTAGAAAAAAAAAGAAATCAAAGATGTAGCTTGGATATGCTTAAAAATGCCTTTAGCCCTGTGACTCAAGAGGACAGCAGAAAATGAAAGACACATTCAAATTAGCAAGACCTAAAGACAGTTTAATAAACATACTCTCTACACAAGTATGGGTGTAAGGAATCCCTGAAGAGAGTATAGCACCTGTGGTAGTGACTGTCGGGCTCCATGACCTGGGCCTCAGTGGGTGGATGGAGGGAGCAGCTAACCAGAGTCTCACATTAGAAAGGGTGGTCTGGAAAAGGCTGGCTGTAACTGAGAACCTTGATTAAGGTCACCAGCCTCAAGGACCCTATGGAGAGGAGGCCTTGGAATAAATACTCTGCCCCCACCCCCATCCCCAACCTCTTGTATGTACTTCCTGCTGCCTGGACACAAATGGAGGGTCCATCTGATGTGGTGCACACAGGCCTTGTCGGGGTGGAGAAGAATAAAGAACGGATGTGAAGGGGCAAATGGAAGGCTTCCAGCCCACCCGCCAAGTGGAGACGGCAAGTAAGTAGCTGCCACTCAGGGGAGAGCACAGTCGGGGCTGAAGACGCAGATTTTTTTAGTAAGCACAGAAAGGCTTTTGAAGCCTGAAGGACAAGACTCGTTCACCTGAGGGGAGAATATAGATGAGTTGACATGGAAGTTTTAGGCTGAGAACCAGAAGTGATCAACAGAGACTCCAGAGGAGAGGGAAAGAACGAAACCCAAGAGGGGGCAGTGTCACCGAAGGCGAGAGGGGAAATGTGTGGGGCAGAGCGAGCAGTCAACTGAGTCCAGTGTTGCTGGGAGACGGGGTCAGATGAGGACTGAAAACTGACCCCTGCATTTGGCAAATGGAGACCACTGATGAGGTGAACAGAAACTCTAGCTGGGGGTGAGGCAGGAGGGGAAGGAATAAAACACTAAGAGAGGAAAGGAAGCTTCTGGTCTGTGATATACATAGTTACCAGACCCTCACCCAAGAGCCTTCTCCAGACTAGGATCAGAACAGCATTTCAGTTTTGCTTTTTATCAGATAATTTGGCTATTCTAGATATGATGTATATTTAAAATGCCTTGAAACTGGTTTTGAATACAACAATTAAAAAAATGACCTAAAACAGAGGTGCATGGTAGCCCAGGGGAAGCTTTCACTCCAAAATATCTCCCAGCAACGTGACAGCTAACCCATCCCCTTTTGTCGCGGAGTCCAGGATGTAGGTTCAAGTCCTGGATGGATTGCCTACATGACTCTGGGCAAGTAATGTACTTTTTTGGGCCTTAGTTTTTCCTTCTCATTCTGTCCCCACCCTCGGGGAGGTGTTGCTCCTTCACCTCTGGCCCTCTTACGTGAGTTCCTTTGTCTGAACTAACCACACTGTCTAAAAATTATCTCTGTTTGCCTCCACACTTTTAGCCCCTGAAGAGCAGGGACCATCCCTAATTCATCTCTGCATTTTCATTCCCAAAGCCAGGGACTCAAATAAATGTATTGAAAAAAGAATATTATTATTAATTTACCCCAAAAGATCATTTTAAAGATGTTGTGAAGAAGATCTCATCTGTGAAGATCTCAGGGACTATCAGTAGTTATTTCTATTCTTCAGTAGCCTTCTAAATGAGGAACACCTTACCCTGCATCTGCAATCTCTATTCATCATCCAAAAAATATTTGCATTCATTCAACAAGTATACATGTCAAGTGCTATTCGGGGTGTCAGGGATACAAAAATGAATAAGACAGACAGAAGTCCTTGCTCTTGTGGAGCTTAAACTGGGGTGAAGGAGAGGAAAGACAGACAACAAACAAATGAATAAACAGAAAAATATCAAGTGGTTAAAAAGCACTATGAAAAAAGTAAAGCAGGAAATAGGACTAACGAGCAATGGCATTATTTTTCACAGGGTCTAGGCTGTTTTTCAGGTGGACCTCTACCTCAATTAACATCCTCAAGAAGTGCTATTGCTCATCTCCTTCAAGCCAGGTGATAACTAAGAAGACAAAGAAGACGAATGTATTTCACAAGTCTTGTGTGAGAGGCATCTAGTTATAGACTAACGGGTTTACAACATTTTGCAAGATCTCCTATATTACACTCCATCTCTCCATTACGTATCCCAAGTCGTCTCAGTGCACCATTTGTATTATTCAGCACTGCCATGAATGAACACCCCCAAATGCTTAGCTTAGTTTTATGCTTGCAGACTACCCAATGGAACAACAGAATGAGCAAAGGGATCTCTCATCAAAACATTTTATCAGGTACATCTAAGTATAGATTCTAAGCAAGTGGGATCTTGAGCTATGCTGTGGCAGCAGAGTAAAGGGTCTTAAAAACCTGAGGTGGTAGTGCGGGGAGGGATCACTGAGGAAAGCCTTCCTAGGGAAGTGATGTTTCAACCCAACTCCATGGAAAAGATTGGAGTTGGACAAGAAAAGTGAGGTTTGAGTGGAAAAAAGTGGAGTAAGGTATTCTCAAAAAAGAACATCATGTATGGCAAGCCATAGAGTCTGGCTCATCTGATGGATTACAAGAAGCCCAGGATGGCTGGAGCAGGAGCAGCGAAGGCAACAGTGGGTGGTGGGAAATGAGATCAGGTCAGAGAAATGCCATCTGTGAGCCTCTGCTGGGCCACTGTTTTAGAACACACATACAGACAGAAAAGAGTAAAAAACCTGAAAGTCAACACTAGTTTCTACTCCTTTTCTCAACTACCTCAAGCAAATGATTGAATCTCTTTGTGTTACAATGTGCTTGTGCTTAGTGTGGGCTCAGTGGAGTAGTGAAAGGAAGATGAAGTGTTTTGATGTTTCCCAACGAATAAACAATGTTTTGATGACATACAAGATATACAAATTATTAGGTCAGTGTTTTTTATTTTTTACTTATTTCCCTGCTCTGCAGCAATATCTTTTGAACAAAAAGTTTTTAATCGTATCTGAAGCCTAGCCAGAACCTCTCTATTACATGGGGGCTAAAGTCAATGGAAAAAGAGGAATGAATGGTCATCAGTGAGATTTGGAGTCCTTAGCACGACAGTTCCTTGAGTAGCCAAGAAAGATCTAGTTTTATGTTCTTATCAAAAAGAAAGAAACTCTGAGAATAGGAACAGAGGTCTATCCAAAGCTATACAAATATTTTTTCCCAACTAAATGTGATGGGCAATGATGCACCAAAAGGACTATTTAAAGACAGAAAGAATTTAAAGAATTAAAAAAATACCAGTTTATATCAAGAATCCCAGGACAGCCCCACAAACTAAAAATCCAGTTTTGGTTCACATGTCGGGGAGAGTACACTGTAGTGGTCATGAGCTCTTCCAGTGACTAGCCGTGCAGCTGGGACATGTAACTTAATATCTCTGCGCCTCAGTTTTCTTGGCTGTGACATGGGGGTCATGGCAAAAGCCACCTCATGGGGTTGTGAGGATTAATCAGGCAGAATGTGTCAAGTGCTCCGAGAAGTATGTGGCCATAAATATGTTGGCTATTATTTGTATCTGATACGATTCTATAAATTGATAATACATCTCTTTCCTAACCAAACTTTTGCCTACCCAGAACACCATAATCACTGAACCAAAGAAACAGACAAAAGTCCGCAAGCCCCCAGAGCTCCTCTTCCCGAGTGATTTTTGGGATGGAACACTGAGAGCCTACGGAAGAGTGGACTCACCAGTGGTACCAGTGGGACAGTTGGTGCACACCACCTCCTGAGTCTTAGGGACAACGGCACAACTCGAGCCCCCAGGACACGGACAGGGCTGGCAATCGGAAGAGGTGCCCGCGGTCGAATCTCCATAGTACCCGTCACTGCACTTCTCACAGTGGGGTCCAGCTGTATTGTCTCTGCAGTCACAAACACCTATGTGGAGAGCGGGGATGAGAGAACAGGCCAGTGTGCAAGCACATGAGACCATGAGCACTTCCCATCCATCTGCTAAATGACGGAGGTCAAGCAGCCACCAAAGACCATCTGCTCACCTGTCTCAGGGTCACAGGTCTCACTGTGTCCATTGCAGGTACAGAGCACACACGGGCTATATGGCCCGAGACTCGGAGTTTCTCTTCTGTAACCTGAGAGGCACATCTCACAAAACTGCCCTCCGTATCCCACAGGACAGGTACAGGACTCCACCCACGTTGCAGGCACCCCAGGCCCAGGGCGAGCACTTGTCAGGGTGACATCATCCAAATAGCCAGCACCTGTGTATGACGTGGGCAGGAGAATCACTGAACTGGCTTCTGTTTTTCAAAAGCTTACAGAAAGTTAATAAAGCTAGAGAGTTATCAGATACAAAATTCCAGAGAAAATCAACTATTAGTTAAGTCATCTTTTGGAGGAGATAACTAGAAAATAGCATTCACAACATTTGTGGGGTACCTAGCATTAAGTATTTGGAAGGGCTGTATAGCAAACATTTTTAAACACATACACACACACACAACAACTGGATTTGTTGGATTCTTCAGTTCTCTCAATCACCAATGTGACAAAGGAAAAGCACTGGGAAATATTCTGGGGCAAGAAAAGATTGGAGCAAGAATGCAGGGGATAAGAAGAGTTTAAGTCCATAGCCATTAAGCAGTGTTTTTGTTCTCCTGCCACAGAAGCAGGCGCTGACAGCACAGCTCAGGAATAAAAGAGCAAAGAGCACGTGCTGACAAGTGCCACTCAATATGCTTTGTGCCCTGCATAAAACAGGAAAATTTGCTATACAAGTTTTAATACTCAGGGCTACTTTGGCAAATATGCAATTATTCCCAAGCAAATATGCCATATATCACAATGCTTCCCCATTTCCAGAAGAAAAAAAAAAAGAGAGGAAGCCTTATATTGGCTTAGACCAATGGTTCATCCAACTCAACAGAGCATGGGATGGCCTCAGCAGGAACATCCTATGACATGGCAGTCCTTTATTTCATCATATTTCCTTTTAATTTCCATTCTGCTCCAGAATGTTTCAAGTTTATTTCCCTATGTTATGAAATATCACTTGCTGTTTATACAATTCTTAGAACCTGACAACCTGAGGCTAAAGAACATCTCTTGTATTACTGCTTTGATATATTTATGGGGTTTTGTTAGCAGTTAGATCATGAGAAACAACCACTGGTTAAGGTGCTTCCAATTGTAACCATTCTGAAGTCTCCCATCCTAAAAAGTACTCTTCCTCTAATCTTGTCACTTCTCTTGAACTGTAATCCACCTCTTTTCCTTCCCTTACAGCCAAACTTCTTTGGCTTTATTCTACTGCTTCACCTTCTAGTTACTTATCAAAGCACTGCAATATAACTTCAGTTTCAACCCTCTTTAAACAAAAAATTGCCAATGATTCCTTAGTCACCCAATCCAAAATCCAAGAAAGCCATCTTTATAAACCCATTAATCGTTTCTCCTCCTCAAAATTCTTTTTTCTCCCTTGAGTCTCAGGGCATAGTCTTTAGATAACTATGTTTCTGGGTTGCACTTTTTCTCTATTTTTGGTCTCATTTTCAATTAAAAAGTACTGCCCATATGTAGTCAACCTTTCAATTCCAGATCTCTCGCCCTAACTTATTCCTAAGCCCAGACCCATATTTCCAACAATTTATAAGACCTCTTCATCTGGATGTTCATATAGGCATCTCAAAAACCAATACATCCAAGCTGCTGATGTCACTCACTATGCCACACCACCACTCTGACTCCACCCAAACAGCTTTAGCTTTCTACAGAAAAAGGTCCTCATTAAAACAAACAAACAAACAAACAAACAAAAACTATAGGAAAAAAATTTTAAAGGCACATTAAGAAATAAAGAGGAAGCAATGTGAGTCAGTAGAATTACACTCAAGATTCTTAGAATATAGGGGGGCCTGGGTGGCTCAGTCAGTTAAGCATCCAACTTCAGCTCAGGTCATGATCTCACAGTTCGTGGGTTCAAGCCTTGTGTCAGGCTCTGTGTGGACAGCTCAAAGCCTGGAGCCTGCTTTGGATTCTGTGTCTCCCTCTCTCTCTCTGCCCTTCCCCTGCTCATGCTCTCTGTCTCTCAAAAATAAATAAACATTTAAAAAAAAGGATTCTTGGAATACATGTAGATATAAAGTAACCTCATTAGGCTTATTCATTATGAAACAATGCCACTTATTAATTTTAGCAAATTTTCTCCAGGTCCTTGAATGTGGTTAAACAAATGCATTATTTTTACATGTACAACAAGGTAGTTTATACCACTTCTTTAGGATCAAGTTTTATAGTATTGGGACTTTAGAGATAAACTTTTACATTATTGTGGATCTTTTTACCCAATCGTCTTCTTAATTCTCTTAAATCATATCATAACTTACTTCTCTCACTGTATGTCCCACGGATCTTGATGGAGGTCAAATTGTTTAGGAGCTTCTGAAATTCAAAAGGTGTAAGAGGAGGCCTCCAAGGATAATCTGTTGCTTCATGGAGCCTAGAGAGAAAGAAAGATCTATATTAACCTCTATAAGGAAAATTCTGGGTACTGAGAAAGCATTTCTTATTCATTTAAGCCACCAACAATGCAAGGCTCTGACAATCTAACCAAGTCAGAAATGGATCTGTTGGTTTGATAATACAACTGCAAAGATACAGGTAAATAAAGGGAAGGCTTCCTTTTCCAAAATCACCCTTATAACCCAGACGTTTTTCTCCAACATACACCTTAAGGCCCAGTAAGACTGGTAAAGAAAGTACTTTTAGAATTCTGGTCAAGTCAGATTTTCCAAAGAAGACGGTCTTACCTGAAGACGTATTTCACAGTGGTCTCACTTGGATAGGAATTGCCCTGAGCGATCAAGGGCACAGACACTCTCAGGCCAGCTCCTTCAAGCACCAGGTCTTCTGCAGACAGGCGAGTGTCTCGCCTGTCTACTCGAAAGGAGAAGGTGAGGTTCTGGCCATAACTCAACAACTGCTTGCCCAGGAACTTCGCTGGAAAGCAGACACAGTGGTGTGTGAGAACGTAACAATGAGAGTAAACAGGGACACACGTGGCGCCAGACTGCTTCCCAGTCTTACTTACCAGGAGCAATGAAGTATCTAGGAAAGTAGCTATCTGAGATGACGGCGACATCCTGCCTCTCTGAGGACCACTCGAGTGATGCTTCAGAGCCATCCCTTTGTTCTACACGCCACCCATCCTCATCTGCAAGCACAGGATGAGAACACAAGTGCCATCACCTCGTAAACATCCTGAACTCAGGTCCTCTATAGACCACAAAATATATAGAAAGTCAGCAATAAACAGTTTGAATACACGGCTCCTATAGCAGTACCTGTATATGCTATACCCCTCAAGCTATATTTTGATTTTTATGTAAATTTATACTACAGTACATTCTAAAGCCATGTTTTCATTCAATTAAAAAGCCAAACAAAGAGCCAAACAAAACATTATGTACACTGAAAAACAAAATGTTACCACTATCAAAAAATCCTCAAAATTATTAATTTTTTAAAACTACTGTAAGTCTTGGGGCGCTTGGGTGGCTCAGCTGGTTAAGCGTCTGACTTCGGCTCAGGTCATGATCTCATGGCTCTTGGGTTCAAGCCCTGCGTTGGGCTCTGTGCTGACAGCTCGGAGCCTGGAGCCTGCTTCGGATTCTGTGTCTCCCCCTCTCTCTGCCCCTCCCCTGCTCACGCTCTCTCTTCCTCTCTCAAAAATAAACAAACATTAAAAAAAATTTTTTTAAACTGCTGTAAGTCTAGTCTCACAATTCTGGGAGACAGAAGGGAAGGTCCAAATTACCGATCTGAAAGGTAGAGGTTATAGGATAAACACTGTAGCCGACAGCATTTGTACAGACAGAAGAATGCCCAAAGCAGAAGCAGGGTGTGCAACCTCTGGGATTAGATGATTCCAGATTAAAAAATCCAGGTTTGCACCTGAAAAACATAAAGATATAACCAGGAATTTGTTGTGCTTGAAATATGGTATCAGAAAAAAAAATACAGCTAGAGAAAGAATGAGCTACCTCTCACAATTGAAGCCTTCAACATTGTCTTTGCAAACACATCTTCCTGTTTCAACATTACATTCATCTATGCTGCCAGAAGGATTACAAGAGCATGGCCTATTGGATGGGAAAAGGAGTAAAACAATGAGAGAAATGAGAAAGAAATTCCACACTCAAAGCCAACTTTTGGTTTTACATGTTAATACATTTTATTTTTTAAAAAAAGGAATACATAAAAAAGTGAAAGAAGTCTTAAAATCAGTTTTATATATGAATTTGGTTTCAATTAAGAATACCTATCACATTTCTATACTAAAAACTCTGCTTAAAAAATAATATAAAAACAGAGAGGGAGACAAACTGTAAGAGACTCTTCAATACAGAGAATAAACTGAGAATTGCTGGCAGGGTGTTGGGTGGGAGGGATAGGCTAAATGAGTGAGGACATCAAGGAGGGCACTTGTTGGGATGAGCACTGGGTGTTGTATGTAAGTGATGAATCACTAAATTCTATTCCTGAAATCATTATTACACTATATGTTAACTAACTTGGGTTCAAATAAAAAAAAAAAAAAATTGCTCGGGGGTCTACAAAGACAGACCATCCAATTCTCTTTATCTTTAGTTTTTATAGTGTAAATCATCCATTTGTTCTAATATGCTAATAGAATGGTATTCAAGCACACTCTGCAATATCATTTTGTGATTCTCTATTGCTTAGGCAAGGAAAAAGAGATACAAAAAAATTACATTGCTTTTAAGGTGGCTTAGATGCATGTCTTCTAACATAGAGTTTAGTGTAAAATGTAATCTGAACAGAATCATGGCGTCATTCTTCCTTTCCAAGAAACTCCTGTTTACAAATCTTTACTTATGTACCAATAGAGACCAAATTGCAGCTTTCCTTTCCATTTCCGTATATTTCCTCTGTTCACCTAACCTTTCAACAACACTTCTGAATTCAACAGAGCATGTAATTATTGCACCATATAGAAACAGTTGGGGGAAACAAAGGGCATAGTGCAAAAGGTATAATTTATGGTGGTAAGCCATCCAGAAGAACATGGAAGGAATGTTCAATTTATTTTAAATATCTTAAAAAAAAAAAAAAAAAAAAAAACTGTTTACGGGCACCTGGGTAGCTCAGTTGGTTATGCATCCAACTCTTGATCTCGGCTCAGGGCATGATCTCATGGTTTGTGAGTTCAAGCCCCAAGCCGGGCTCTGTGCTGACAGTGTGAAGCCTGCTTGGGATTCTCTCTCCCTCTCTCTCTGCCCCTCTCCTGCTCGCCTGTGCTCTCCCTCTGTCTCTCAAAATAAATTAAAAAAATTTTTAAATAAAAAAATAAAAACTCTGCCTCATCTCTGTTACAAACCAATCCTGGATCATCATTAGAGCTAGAAGTTTCGAATCCTGTTGACGATTATTATAAGGAAAAATGTTTATACAAACCACAAGATCTCTTGTGTTGAATCGACTACATTTAGATTCTGCCCCCTTTTCCTGGTTTTGAAAAGTCTTACCTGCATCCTGCCTCAGTGAGAGAATGGTATCCAGGCTGGCAGCGGTCACACTTATCACCCATCACTCCTGGCTTACAGCTACACCTGCCATAGCTATCACACTGTGTGCTGAGAGAACCTAAAATTTAAAGAGCTTATCAACAACCATGTATGAAAGTAAAATTAATATGCCAAATCAAAAAAAAATGGTAACTAAAAACACTGCCTGAAACCTAATATGTAATCTCTAGATGGTTACGGAGGGAATAAAGATCAAATTTTAAATCCTCATTGTCTCAAAATAATATCCTTTTAAGCCATAACATTTTAACTTTCCACACACACACCCTGCTCATCAATGTTGAAAAACAAGGCACTCTGCACCCAACGACAAACTGTACTCAAAACCAGTCCCTTCTCTGTGGGCAAGCACAGGATCCTTAAGGCCCACGTCTAGAACTTAAGTATATACAGGCACAACAAAATAAAGGTCAAACTCTTGAAAGAGTAGAACAGACTAAGAGCACTCTATGTTTCTGAACACACACCAACATACTGAGAAAGTTCAGCCCTCTAAGGACTGTAAACTAAACAAAGTCATTAACAAGGAAGAACTCACGAAACAGCTAACCTTTTACAGTCAAAGTTCAAACTGGTTTCTGGGATCATGTTACTAATTATTTACAAAACCATTACTCAGGCCAACCCCACACTTTTATACACACCAGAAAATCATTTGAAAGCCTAACTTGGTTAAACAGAGTGGAGGTGGGGGGTACAATAATGTACACACTTCCATACCTAACCTGTGCAGATGCTTAGGAAACAAAGATTTTCTGGGGAGACAGGGAGCCCTTATTTTGTGTCTCAATCCATCAGGCTGAAGCTGACTCTGCCTGTCACTTACCCACAGGACTACAGTGACACGGAGAGCAGGCTTCGTTGTTCCCAAGGCGGAAGAAATTCTCCCGGCACCTCTCACATTTGGCACCATCCGTGTTGCCCTGGCAGTTGGTGCAATGGCCACCATGGCCGGTGGACCGGTATAGTTCAGGGTCAAAGTAGCATTCTTGTGATCGGCCACTGCAGTCACAGGCTGTTGGCCAAAACATACGGGTTAAGTCAGATCCATGTTCCTTAGCCAAACAGCATTTTCAAGACTCCAAGAAAACCAAACCATAATTTCCCATATCCCTGTGGCCCAAAGGGTGGTAGGATAGGACCGCCTACTTGATGCGTTGTTCATTTAAAAACAAAAAGGAGTATGTCAGTAAAGGGTTTAGATGGCCACATTATCAGTTTACCAAGAAATGGTCTTATCAAAAACAATGCCATCGGGGTGCCTGAGTGGCTCCGCTGGTTAAGCTCCTGACTGTTGATTTTGGCTCAGGTCATGATCCTAGGGTCGTGAGATCAAGCTCCCTGTCAGGCTCCACGCTGAGTGTGGAACCTGCTTAAGATTCTCTCACTCCCTCTACTGCTCATGCTCTCACTCTTTCTCAATAAAATAAAATAAAATAAAATTTCTTAAAACAAAACCCCCCGGGGCCACCATAAAATACAAGAAATTCCAGTACTTAGAATCTCTGGGCAATTGTTTAAATGCAAGTAAAAGCCAAGTTGAATTCTAATTTTTCTAAATCCTTATCCTTCATTCAATACCAGCTTCAAAAACAAGGTGCCAATTTATATGCGGGCTTTCATCTACCTCACTTTTCAGCCCTCAGACGATTCAAATACATTAAGACACTAACTTTCGAAGTGCCAGACTACTTGCATAGCCAGACTGGGGGAACCAGAGACACGTGAGGTAAGATTGGTGCCCCTGCAGATGGAGGCAGGACTGAAGGGACGTTCAGTGTCACTAGACACAGTCATCCACTGGGGACCCACAATGCCAACTATATTCCCTACACAACGCAACTACATTTTAAGAACACGTACATGTAGTCACAGAAATTCTTTATTACATTTCTATTAAGTTTTTTTTCCTTAGAATTATATATTCCACACAAAGTACAGGCAGTATCTTAAGCACTAAAGTTTTATTTGATTTCAGATAAAGTTGTTTTAAAAAAATGTTTGAGTATATATATTTTCTTTTTTTCACCTCCCCTTCTTTATAATCATTTTTTAATAGGATTATACTTGAATACTTTTTAGAAACTTGAATCACTGGTAGCAAAAATTAAAGTTGTGTTAAGTAACTTGTAGAACTCTTATTCTCTTCTTCGTTTGCTATTTCTCTTCTCTCAAGCCTCTCTAGATTATTCTGCACATCCCATCCCAGCCAAACTCGGTCCATCCCCAGCTAAAAGGTTTGGTGGTCTGGGATGTGGAGCAGAACAGTTCCCTTGTCTACACTGTCCTAACCCCCAGGTAAAGCAGGTGCTGTGTCTCCTTTATCATCAGCTGGTAAGAAGGCAAACCACCTGTCTGCTAGTGGTAAATTGGCAATCTGTTGTTTATTCTTCTCATAATGGTCTTGGAGAGACTCCAAATGTGACCCTATCATTGAACAGAATACTTGTCAAACACATGTGTACATTTACTTAAATGTCACATCTTAGGGGCATGTCATTCTTTTTGTTAAGACCTTAATCCTGTAGCTTCTAACACTAGATATTACAGTTCAGTAAAAGAAGAGAAAGTCAAGCAAGTACGTAGGAATTCTAGAGGAAGCTGCACAATTTATCTTCAGATCTGGGAATTGCTGAGGAAAAGGGAAGATAAGAAAATCTGCTCTAGGGGCCCTTGGGTGGCTCAGTCAGTTAACCACCCAACTTCAGCTCAGGTCATGATCTCAGGGTTCATGAGTTTGAGCCCTACATCAGGCTCTGTACTGACAGTTCAGCCTGGAGCCTGCTTCAGATTCTGTGTCTCCCTCTCTCTCTCTGCCCGCCCCTACTCTTTCCTTCCCTCCTTCCCTCTCTCTCTCTCCCTCTCTCTCAGAAATAAATATTAAAAAATAAATAAAAAGAAAATCTGCTCTAGGCAACTAATAGAAATAGTCATGAGACAAAATATTGGTCGTTTCTCAAGGTTTCTGCCAACCATTCCAGTGAGTGTGGAGTGTCTTCTTTCTTATCCCTTTATCAAGAGTAGATGATAAATATTTATAAGGTCATAAAAAATTATATCTGCTTTAAAAGTTTCTTATTTTTAAGTCCTTGGCAAATCACAATCACATAGTTTCATGGTTCCTTTCTCCTGAGACATCTTTCTCTATCTGTTCAAAATAAACCAAGCCATTACGAAGGGATAAACAATGTATAATATTTTTCATTTTACATTTTTCTAGAAATACTAGAATCTACTCTCCTTCCCAAAGCCACCCACATCTGCACAGGAGGAGAAGGAAGATTCTCCCTATTGGGCTCTTTCGTGAAATAAAGGAAAAATAATTTGGGAAAATCATCTTTTGAATGACAGTCTTAGTCTAGAAATCAACATATCCGACACATATTAATCAATGATCCTGACTGCTTGAGTAAGAGTAAATGACCATTGGCAGGAAAATATTCTACGTGTGCAGCAAAGAAAAGACTAGAGAAACCAAATTTTACAGGAGGCTACACTTGCCCAGTATTTGGATCTATGCAAAGTTCCAAACCTTGGAGATGCTGCCCCCACCCTGGTATGTGTGTTCATGAAGGAAACACAAAATGAGCATACTTTATATCCATAGCCAATTGCCTTCATCTAGGATTTTCCTCTGATGTGTGTGTAAGTTTACTGTTCCATGCTCTCAAATGATGGAAGAAGCACTGCCTTTCAGAGTTTTCCTTGCAAGGAGGAACAGAAGGAAGTCACCCATTCCTGCTCCCCACTCTGGAAACCCTCAAGATAATCTAACAGCTGGAGGCCAAGGGGCACTCACGCAGGCATTCGCTGGCACTCTCGGCGGTCGCCCTCCTCCACGGCCGGTCATTGAAGAAAGGCAGACACTTTTCACAGTCCACTCCGTAAGTGTTATGTTTACAATTACACACCAGCTTGTTGAATTCGTTCTTTACACACTCGCTTGCATGTCCGTTACATTTACACCTAGGAAGAGAACAGGCACTCAGAAATACGAAACAGCCACAAAGTCCCAGAAATGGATACAAAAAAATGATGTACAGAGAGAACTAAAAGCAACCTCAGAACATTTTTTAGTTTTACCACTCAAAACTGTAAACTGAGGAACTAAGCAAAATTAAGTAATGATTGAGTTTTTAGGTAGGAATTAAAATTAAACAAGCAAAAAAAACCCAAAAAACAAAAAAACACCACCACCCCATCTGTATTTAACCAGGGATGGGGCATTGACCAGACATAAGAAGAAAGTCTCTAACAATTTCTGAGGCCATCTGGAGGATCACTTCCGGAAGTCAACTGCATGTGTCAAGGAGCGGCCAAGTGCAGAGGTTAAGCAGAGCATGGACTCTGAAGCCAGGATACATGTTTGAAACCCTGCCCTGTGACTTACCAATGTAACTTAACCTCTGTGCCTTAGCTATTAAATAGGGATGATGAGAATGTGAATTTCACAGGGTTACTGAGAGGGTCAAGAAGCTGCTTTATTTATGTGCCTAGGATTGTGCAGGCATACTATAAGTCAATAATTATGTCAGCTATGATCTGTCATAATGATTTTCCTGATCTGAAGGTAGTAAGAGACATTCAACTACCATATGGAACTCTGGTAGCTTGATATTCTCTCAGGTTGTTTGGGGCAAGAATCCCTGAAGGATCCCTCGGATGCAGGCACAGTCATAAATTAAGGACTCATGGAAATGTCCATGAGTATTAACACGCGTTCTGGTGTCCTGATGTTTCCCTCACTGGCTTCTTTACAGACAGAATCAGTTCCACAGCTTCCACTATGTCCTAATACACTCAGACCTTTCCTGAACATCTACAGTGTGCCAGATATATCCTAAATTTATATCCCTAGCTCTCATCTTTCTCCTGACTCCTATCCTTCACTAATGCACAAATTTAGATATCCCCCATAACCTAAAATTTTAGATGTCTACAACTCATCATCTCCCTAAATTAACTCATCTTCTTCACTTACTTCATTCATAGTGCCATCACTCTCCTAATCATTAAACCTTAAAATCATCTTTGCCTAAAGGCCTGATAATTCTTGCTTCACAATGAAATCCACCTAAATTATTCCTTTCCAATCTACTGTCACCACCCTAATGCCAGATATTTGTCATCTAACACCTACATCACAGCATCATAACAAGAATATAAATTCTCTTGATGGCACTCTTTCACCTTGCCTGCAACTAATCTTAACCACTGTTTAGATATCATAGTCTTACTTCAAAAAAGTACACGATTTCTCATTGATTACAGCCTCCATCAGCTTTCACTCCATTTACTCCAAATATTCACCAAGGAGGTTTTTCTTAAGCCTAGTAAGCCTATAATCTCCCAACCCTACACTTCTTTTTTTTGTTTTTGTTGTTGTTGTTAATGTTTATTCATTTTTGAGAGAGAGAGACAGAGACAGAGACAGAGACAGAGACAGAGTGCGAATGGGCGATGGGCAGAGAGGGAGACACAGAATCCGAAGCAGGCTCCAGGCTCTGGGCTGTTAGCACAGAGCCCGATGTGGGGCTCAAACTCATGAACATGAGATAATGACCTGAGCCGGTCAGACGCTTAACCGACTGAGCTACCCAGGTACCTCCTCAACCCTATAGTTCTGCTCATGACACACCCACCCTCCTGAATCCCACCCACCTATCCTGCTTCCTTATCCAAATTCTACCCATTCTTCAAGGCCCAGCTTGGTTCCCATCTGCTTCTCTAGCCTGAGAGTTCTGTCTCATTCTCTGACATAGGGCCTCTTTTTATCTAAAACATGTGTTTAATTTTTCACACGTTCATACACTGCCTGCCCCATTCATTTGTACGATCCTGGAAGGTCAAGTCCTTTTCAGCAGGTGAATGTCCTATGCTTCCATGGTGGCTTCAGAGTGCTTGTTGCATAGCTTTGTGCTGAGGTGCCCAGCAAGAATTCAGCAAGGGCGCTGATTTGACAAGGTTATAGAAATAACAAAATTATTAATTAATATGGTTGTAAGAAAGTTGCTACACTCACTTCTAAACCAAAGCTCCAGTCATTTTCAAAGTTATTTAATGATTTACTTACCTACCACCCACAGCAAAATCAGAGATTGCATAATAGTAGGACTTGAGAACTTTGGGGTCGTTAAACACTTCATCTCCAAAGGTGTTCAGGCGATTGAGTGTGACTCTGATGTCAGTGGCAGTTACCCATTCCTGTGAGGGAAAAAAAATTAATAAAAAGAACAGAAAAAGGTAAAGGAACTGAAGATGAGGGACATATATGCAACAAAATTTTCTAAACTTTTCCAACAGTTAATATATCATGTGACTTGTGTCCTCTTCTAGCATTAAATCGGATATATTATTCGAGGACTCCCTTAATTTCCTAGTATTTTTCTCCTTCTGGACTCTTCCCTTCTTTTGATCTAAGTTGTTATCACTCAGAGTCCCAAAAAGCAGGAATAATAATCGTTTCTTCACAAGGCTGTTGACAGGCTTAGAGGAAATATACTTTTAAAGGCTTAGCATACAGGAGGGACTCCGTACACACGCCCCTTCTCTCCACCCTGTATCCGTGCCCCAAATCCAGCAGAGAAGCCAGCACAGAGCTCATGGGGCACCACAGTGGTATTAGATATGCTGGTCACTGTCTCCTCCTGCCCATTTTGTACCATCATCTACCTCTCCCTCCATCCCTAGTCTACTACTGATAGATCTGGGAGAGACATCCAAGTACAAAATAATAAATCATTATGCTGGCTGGGGCCAATCAGATGCAGTTTTGTCCTGACCCTTCCCATAATGTCACTTCTCTGTGAGGCCTTCCCTGGCCACCCAACCAAACATTGCTGCCCACCCCAACTCCCTATTTCACTCTCCTGTCTTAATTTTTTTTAAGTTATTTATTTTGAGAGAGAGAGAGAGAGAGAGCGCGCGAGCAGGCGGAGGAAGCGCAGAGAGAGAGGAAGAGAAAGAATCCCAAGCAGGCTCTGTACTGCCAGCGCAGAGACCCCCCCGCAGGGCTCGAACTCACAAACCGTGAGATCATGACCTGAGCCAACATCAAGAGTCAGACGCTACCCAGGTGCCCCCTGTTTTATTTATATTGTCTCTTTCCATCACCTTCCCCCCACCCCGCCACTGCCACCGCCACCATCATTCTAAGCCCACCATTCTAATCACCACCAAGATTCTAAGCCCCACAAGAGAAGGACTTATCTGCTTTGTTTACTGCAGTCTCCCTGGTGCTTAGCATACAGTGGGTGCTCAAATACATAGGCTGAGCAAATGAACAAATCTGAAGAAACCACAACTGATCAAATTGGTAGGTGTACCATAATAACAGAGGACAAGAATGTAAGTTAAAGTTTTTCCCTAGGTTTTATGAGCTCTAAGCCCTTATAATAAATGCCCTTTCATTGAGCTAATTTTAGTCAGATGTTTACCTCTATGGTAGACTGTTATAATGATGATTCCAATGAATCATTCTGCCAGTGTCCACACCCTGTGCAGTCCCTTTCCACCCTGATTCTAGGCTGGGGCATGTGACTTGCTTTTGCCTAGGGGACATGAGCAAATGTGACACAAACAGAAGTCTGATAAGCACTTGTGCACTGGGACTTACTCTCCTGGAACACTTCTGCCATCATGCGAGGAAG
Organism: Neofelis nebulosa; assembly: GCF_028018385.1. Taxonomy (NCBI): domain Eukaryota; kingdom Metazoa; phylum Chordata; class Mammalia; order Carnivora; family Felidae; genus Neofelis; species Neofelis nebulosa. The sequence goes on from NC_080796.1 coordinate 31,518,911, forward strand.
CCTAGTCTAGTCACCTTGAAGCTTTAAGGCCACAGGGAGAGACAAACCCAGTTCCCAGCTGACCTGCCATTGAGGGAGCTCAGGTCAATACGGAATCAGGAGAAATAATAAATCACGGTCATTTAGAACTGTTAAGTTTTGGAGTAGCATATTATACATGACCACCCAAAGATGCCACTTCCACGGAAAGTCCTATCGTGGGACCACACGTGGGCATCAACAGTGGAGACGCAACAAGCAAGTGCAGAGCAGCAGGCGTCTGTGTTTCCAGGAGGCTCCCCATGAGACTGGGAGGCACACCCCTGATTAAGGAGCACAGCTTAAACCATGCCAAACACCTGGCATACAGAGCAACATCGAGGCCTCATAAAAGCTAATCCCCGTGAAGCCTCCAAGTATAATTAGAAAGGAGAAGAGATGATGATTCCACCGCATGCAAACTTGGAGCTCCAATAACAACACCCACTCATGGCCACAATGCTAGGAATCTTTTAGTCGTCTGTAATGTAAATAGCTAAACATATCTCTGTGTTTAATGCTTATTATCTCTCCTTCAAGCTTCATCTTTATAACAGCTTCCCTTGAATAAAAGCTTCTCAAGAGTTAGGTTTAAGTCATTTTTTTCACAATGGGCATCTTAAAAAGAACAGGCTCTGGAGCTAGCCTTTCTAGGTTTTGAATCCCATTTCTGCTCCTTAAAACTGCAATTGGGATCAGTTACTTTACCTCTCCTGATAAATAATGCCCATGCCTCATCTGTAAAATGAAGATAATAAAACTGTCTACCTGCCCCCCGCCCCAAGAAGGGAGGGGCACCTGCACGGCTCACTTGGTTGAGTGCCGAACTCTTGATTCTGGCTCAGGTCATGATCTCGCAGTTTCAGGAGTTCAAGCCCCATGTCAGGCTCTGTGCTAAGCATGGAGCCTGCTTTGAGATATTGTGTGTGTGTCTCTCTCTCTCTGTGTGTGTGTGTGTGTCTCTCTCCCCCTTCTCCCTCTGCCCCTGCCCTGCTCGTGCATACTCTCTTTCAAAAAATAATAAAAATAAATAGAATTTTAAAAGTGTCTACATGTAGAGTTATTATGAGGGTTAAATGAGTACATATAGCTAATATATCTCAAGGGCTCAGGACACTGCTTGGCACTTATAGCAAGTGTTGTAATAAAAGTTGACTATTATTATAAATCAGTATATGCTTAATAATATTCATATACAATGAAACCAGGAAGGGTCTCCTCTCCCATCTGGGAGATCACAGCTTCTGGAGAGAGGCACAGGAAGCAATGAGGAAAAAGGGTCATTATCAGCTAAAGTCAAATCAGCTAACCCTCCTTGGCAACTGGGTATGAAAACCAGACCTCTTACATTCAGAGGCACATAATTAATGTTTTTGCATAATGACAGCAACTGACCAAATCGATTACAGATGCCCATAGCATTTTCACCACATTCAGTCTCATGAGTTCCTATGGCATAAAGAGTAGCAAACATCAGGGATGCCTGACTGGCTCAGTTGGTAGAGCATGTGACTCTTGATCTCAGGGTCATGAGTTCGAGCCCCACACTGGGAGTAGTACTTTAAAAAAAAAAAAAAAAAAAAAAAAGAGAGAGAGTAGCAAACAGAATCCCTACAGCTGGGGGAACCGCTTCAAGATAGGCTGACAAGGCATACAGTTAGCAAAGGTGCCATAAAATCACAGTCACATAATGTCACTGCTTTTTCCCCGCTGACTATACCATTGTCTCTGCAGGACAGTAAAATATAATAATCTGGATAGTTAAGAAACTAAGCTAGCAAATGTTTGCTAGTTGATCAGCTTAAGAAAATTGTAGATCACATCTCCCCTAGACATTCAGTCTTCTGTGTTTTCATCTATCAAAAGCAGTTAATTCTTCCTACTTATTTTGAATACATCTTATCACCATTGCAAGAAACACGTTACTCAAAGGCCTTTGCAGACATACTCACTGCTCATCATAACCTCAGACTTTACCATGATCAAGATGTACAATCGCCCAGCAAACTACAGAAATATAATGGAAGGGAAGAATTGGACCCACAGAGAAATAGATTCTCATCTTTTGACACAATGCAAAGCCATACAACCAATTTAGAAAGTCTCTGAATATAATAAATTTCAAAGAGAAAGCGTGAGAAGACACAAAAGCATGAAGCCCAGAAGAATGAGCGGACTCCCTACTTAGAAATCCCAACAGCTTTTCATAAAATGTACACAGCATTTGCAAACCCACATCCAGTCTTTGTCTCAGTCAATTAATACAGGCTGTCCCCATTTAGATGTTAACTTCAGCCACATGACAGAAGCATCTCCAATTCTGTGTTACAGAAAGATTCCAAATTATGGCATATAAGGAATATGTGCACAGAATTTTCGAGAAAAAGGACAGCTTTAATTCTTTTTGTGCTTAAATGGAGAAAAGTTTCTATCTTGATGCTCAGGCACTATACCATGTGTACCTAAATTTATATCTTGTCACAAACACCAGTGCCTTTAGGTGATGAGAAGTTTTTATGACTGACAACAGGGCCAAACAGACCCAGTCCAAATTTCCCTGCACGGTTACAAAGAAGGATGGCGTTCTCAGATGTTGCTCCAATTGTTCCCCCTTGCGAACACTAAAAAATACTTTTCCTTTTGTCAAATCAGAGAAGAGATAAGAAAGGATGCAAAAATAATGGGTAGACTCAAATACTCTCTTCAAAAGGTCAGAAGCAAAATGTTTCCACTGTGAGTAAAGAGCCAAGTTAAAATTGTTCGGCTTTCAAGATTTCTAGAAGCTGTAGCCCAGAAATCACTGGTGCATGCACAGGGATAGAAGAACATCATTTGGGAAGCAGGAACAAAACAATTCTTCTTCCCATACTGAGCATCTACAGGAGAGCAGGATAAAATCCACCTGTCCGTCCTGCTGGGGTAGATTCCACACCCACCCCCTCCCTCTGAAGTGGGACCAAAGGCCCCCATACAATCCATCTTCCTGCATCCCGTAGGTACATGGAACAACTAACCGGAGGCAAAGCTAAATTCTGGATGCATTACCTGCAGCACCGGACTATTGTCGAAGTTGTAGGCACTCGGCCTTCCTTCTAGGGTTGAAAAGGCCACATTGCCTCCAGTCAGAGGGGAAATATCACTGAATTCATCTGTGCACAAGGCCTGCTGCTCATCTCCTCCTGTCCTGATGAAGCCACGGTTTGCCTTCGAGTAGGTGTTCTCGCAGGAGCCGCTGTAATACTGGTAAGGAATCCAGGGCCCATCTTCCCGTGTGCGCTTGTAAATGGCGAAGCTCTCTGGGCGGCTGGTGTGGAACTTGAGGCGCACGTATGTGATGTCAAAAGCTTTTCCTGTGAGACAAACAAGACATTCAAAAGTCATACATAGGAAGCAAAGAAATTCCCTCTCTTCCCAATTTGCTTTGGAACTTGACGAAGAGAGAACACAAACTGCCCTGTGCACCCTGGACCAAGATGGTTCCAGAACACACGACACATTGGCTGTGTCCATTAGGCAATTGGAAACCTGGAAATAGTGGGTGTTTTCCCTGAGAAATGACAAGTTATAGTTGGGTTCATAAGTTGGCTCATAAAAGCTTGTTTAGGACATGCATTGTTGAAATTTTGTTTGCCATGAAAAATGGTAGCACTGTACTTCTATCAAACAAAAGCAAAATTGAATTAGAAAGTACATTTATTCTTAATGCTGGTGCTTCAGCATAAACAATTTAATTAAAAAAAAAACAGAAAAGAAAATTTTTGCTGACTTTCTAGATCAGTATTCTGGAAACATTCAAGGTATTTAAAAACTCACTCTATTAACTATAATGTTACTTCTTGATGCAGGAGGACTATCTTCAGCACTATTCTTCTACTTATCCACCAAGTTAAGACAGGGATTTGAGAAAGAGAAAAGGACAGTGATTAAGAGATGGGGCAGGGAGTAGAAAAGGAAGAAAAAAAATTCCTCTAGCAGCTGAACAAAGAGAAAAAAAGGGAGAGAGAGAAAAGGAGAATGGGAGTTTAAAGAACTTGTTTGAATATGTTCAAAGGAGAATATGCAAGATCTGAACAGGGAAAGTCGGCAAAAGGGACGAACTGGGCTGCTGTCTTCTGGAGGAAGAGCCACCGGTCAGACAGCTCCCTGTGGCAGCCAGGGTGTGGTCTGATGGCTGGGACACCTTGGTTGCCAGCCAGTGTGCCTTCAGGTGGGTCAAAAAGACAATGTGCAACTGTTTTTAATCACCTTTCATTCACAAATTGGGTCTTTCTCTGACAATGTTTATCCTCTGCAACTTCCATGCTATAGTGAAGATTACAGACCGGCCAACAAGTATTTATTGGGCACAACTACATGTTCAGTCCTACACTATACACTTTGGGGCACAGAATGTGTTAGACATAAAAGGTCCTTGCACTCAAAGACCTTACAGTCTTTCCTTCCCAAGTGGATTAACTCCACAGGAAGAACCAGCTCAGTCCTCTCTTATAAAGCTCACAGAAGAGGAACTCCTGCACACTCTCAGAAGTGTTGAGGAGAGACTTCTGCCATCCTCTTACTTCCATGTACCTGCTCATCCTCAGGGGACGAGTGATGGTCACGTGTGGCCTGGAATCTCCTCAGCTCACTCTCCAGCTGCCTGCCTAAGGTCCTGTCCTGGACTCCTCAACGCAAGGCAGTGTGTCTGCCTCTGTGCCAGGGAGGCCTGCTGTTGTCCTACTACTAGATGCGGGACTAAGTGGGTGAGTTCAACTGGGCTGGAGAGGAGGGGACGGGGGGAGAGCAGAAAGCCCATGTAAGTCATGTGTCCAGGCTCTATTCTTTAGTCCAGTATTATCTACAATAAACTAATACGATGAGCCTTATCTAACTATTTCTTAGGCGGTCTAGATCTTAAAAGAGAAGTTTAATTAACTGTCCCCCACATACACGAAACGCACATACAATTTTGAACACAAAGGTGTGTGGCATGATGGAGAGAACGCAGGACTGGGCGTTATGAGACCTGAGCTCAGGTCCTGGCTCCTTCAATGACTAGCTGTGTGATTTCTGTTCCACCATTTTCTCCTCTGCAAAAATGAAGGTGATGACCCCTGAGCCCTTTACCTCAAAGTGTTGTTGAAAGGACAAACTAAGATCTTAAGTATACCTGGTTAACTGTAAAACTCTATACAAATATAAGGCATTATTATAATGGAGTTTAGAAAAAAAAAAATCCTGAATTAGGATCCCGACTATGTTCACATGTAAAGGTCTGACTGGGCCAGGGACTACCTAGTAGTTGCTAAAGAGTAGGACACAAATCTGGATCTTCTACCTAAGATGCAGTACTACATTTTGTTGGACACAGGTTATGAAAATCCAGTTTGCAACTGTCTTGTTAAAAGAATGAAAATTTAACCTCTATCTCTGCTGTATCAAAACCGTTAAGGTGTGTTCCCTTTGAATGAGGGCGTGGATTTTTAATATAATATCTATGGCATGCCAGAGATGATCTAAGACATTCTGGAATGGTGAAACAATTGAGTTCTCTTCAGGACAGGTGGTCTGGGATGCTCAAAGGCTTACTCACTAACCTGTGGATTACAGATTACCCTTGCTGTTTCTACTCTCTCTGTCTCCATTTCTGACATCTCATTGTTCTTTAACAACCCAACCTGCAGGAGACTGGATCAAAGGAGAGAAGATAAAATGGAGCTGGATATGTTGTGTTCCAGACTAAAATCGGCATCACAGAGCCACACTCTGAAAGAAATGGGCTTCTGTGGTCCCTCTCACTGCTGCCACAGACATAGCACCGGGCGGCAGGCAGAAGGTGAGTAAGCAACATTGCTACTAGCATTAAACTTTGAAGCAAACTAGTTCACTGGTGCCGGCCGCACTCACTGAACCTTGTTTTTGGAGCTGCCTTTTTCCTTCCGACCCACGGCCACAGCTGGAAGAGAAAAAGGGCTCTGCGGCAACCGGTAAAGGAGGCTCACACATGCCACATGACAACACGGCCACGTACACTGCGCTCCGAATTAGAGTCAGTCCAGTGGTGGAGGCAGACCACTGCAATTCCCCTGCGATGAGTGCTTTGACAGGACAAGTGCACAAAGTTCTGGGAGCATGGAGGAAAGTCACCTAACCTGGACTTGCAGGGTCAAAAAACATTTTCTAGAGGAAGTAACATCAATATCCAGGACCTGAGGAATGTAGAGGAAGTACCCAAGCAAACAGGGATCAGTGGTCGAGGCAAATGAAACAGCATGTATGAAAGCCCAGAGAACACAGAGGAGTGATCACTGAGAATCAGAGTTGTGTAACACAGCGAGAACTGGAGAGAGTGGCTGGAGATGGACTCACCAGGAAGGACAGCAGGCCAGGCCTGAGGCCATGTTAAAGAGCAACTTCAACCTAAGGGCAATGGTGAGCTGCTGAAGGATTTGCACCAGGAAATACATGATCAGATTTGACTTTTATAAAGATCACTCTGGCCACTGGGTAGAGATTAGGTTGGAAAGGACAGGATTAAAAGTAGGGAGAAAAGAAGATGTGGCAATAATCCTGGAGAGATGACGGTGGCTGAACTAAAAACAGGGGCAGCCGGAATAGAAAGAAATGAGTGGATTTGGGTGAGATGGAGGAAGCAGACCGCAGTAGTAACTTGGTGACCAATGGAGAGTAAGAGGGAGCAGGAGCCACCTCTGAAAGCCTCCTCTTCTTTTACTCTGTTGACATGTTGTTTCACTGTCAAAGCTTCTTTTCCAGAAATAAGGTAGAAGGATTTAAAATAACAGTTTCCTAATTTACAAACAAGTCGATGGAGCGCAGAGCCACCCACTGAAATAGAGGACAGGGGAGGTTAAGCAGGACTGGAGGCAGCGGTAGAGGGCAGGATGGGGACATGAGTTCAATTCTGGATGTACTAGTTTTGAGGTGTCTGTGGGTCATCTAATCAAGAGGAAATGTCTAGTATGAAGTTGGATGTGAGTGGTCTGAAAGCCCAAGAGAGACGTCTGAGTCAGATATATAGATTAGCATGTAGATGGATGGTGAAGGTTGGGTATGGTTGAGACCAATGAAGCAAGTGTGCTGAGTGGAAGAGAGTTGACTTTTGAGATCACTCTCAGGAGCATCAACATTTAAAGCACAGACAGCAGATGGTAGGACTACAGAGGAGGCTGTGAGGCCAGAGAGGGAGACAAGTAAGAGCATCAATATCATGGAAGCCAAGAAGGTTTGAGGAAGAAATAATCACTGGTATTAAAATATGCTAAGAGAGTCATGTAAGACAATGACTGAGATGTCCATTGGCTTCAAGCTACAAACGGGTCACTGCTGTACTTAGAGCAGTCCTGTGGGCAGGGTGGGTGGGATTGAAGATGAATGGCAGATAAAAGGTAGGATAGAGGGGCGCCTGGGTGGCTTGGTCGGTTAAGCGTCCGACTTCGGCTCAGGTCATGATCTCACGGTCCGTGAGTTCGAGCCCCGCGTCGGGCTCTGTGCTGACCACCTGGAGCCTGTTTCAGATTCTGTGTCTCCCTCTCTTCTCTGCCCGTCCCCTGTTCATGCTCTGTCTCTGTCTCAAAAATAAATAAACGTTAAAAAAAAAATAAAAAAAAATTCAAAAAGGTAGGATAGAAGATACAACGAGTGTAGTCACCTGCTATAACATTTGGCAAGGTGGGGGGCAGAGAATGAAGAGAAGGGGATGGAATGTAGGGTCAAGGAAGATTTTTCTTTCCTTTTTGTTTTTTTAGATAGGAGATATGAGGTTGTATTATATGCTGTTGTGGTCAAGTCAGCTGACAGGGAAAGACTGAATGTGGAAACAAGGCTAGGAAATAAGAATGGGATTCTGTGCTAATGAGAGAACTGGCTCCATATAGGAGAAAACCCGTACCCTTACTTTCTATGTGGGAGCAAATGCAAATGACTGAGTAGGTTTTAAGGAATGCAAGTTGAAAGAGTTCTGATGACTTTATTTTTTCTGTGCAGTGAAAATCACAGGTACCTGCTAAGGGGTTGAGAGCAAAGCCAGTGGGAATATCTGAAGAGAGGGTAGAGACTTCATAAGAGCCACTGTAGAGACCACAGAGAAAGTGGACTAGAGGAAAAGAATCCTTGCTGGGCAGAAACAGGGCTGCCAAGAACAGGGTACAGACTTTGCACAGATATCTCTGTGTGGGTGCAATTTTCTACAGCCACTTCATACCCCTTTTATGGATAAGAAAAGGGGACTGAAATTACATCAAGGATTTGGAATCTAATCTGAATAAATAGGGAAGCAAATACAGAAAATGGAGAAGAGTCAAGGCCTGAGTTATCTATCCACAATTACCTGTAGTCATGGATAATCAAAAACTGGGAAACTAAGGAGCTGGCTTTTATTCCATTAAACAGCTGCAGTCAAGACCTGTCATGGACAGTCGCTCTCCTCCTCTCTTTCTCCCTCACCATACCTCCCTGCTCTTTATCTATCCATCCTACTTGTTTCACAGTGGACAAAATGAAAAGATCTAGTTAAATGGTAGATAAATAGGACACAGGACCAGGTCTCCTGATTTCTAGTCCAATGATAGCTTCTCTACTATTTTTACACTGTGGGAGCATATAAAAGTAGGCGGTATGACTTTAAGGTAAAGAGGCCAAGCCAAACAATTAAGAAAATCAGTAAGTAGACGTCTGGAAAGTATTCCAGCAACTATACAACTAGAACATCCCCCCTCCTCCCCTCAACTCACCTCACGTTCATGCACATGAAGACTAACCATAGATATACACACCCTCAAGAAAATATTTAGCTTCTGAATGTTCTACTGCTTTCCCCCCTCCCCCTTACACATTCCTTCCATAAACAAAAAGACTCAAGTACAGATGTTTAGAATGAGGCACACAAAATTAACTATTACTTCCTGCTCTGATTCCTACAGTTCATGCTGGCTGAGGGAATGAGAGAAGGGGAGGCGGGGGGGGGGGGGGTGTCTGAACAATGAGAATTCAGCCTTTGTTCACACAGGGCCAAGCCAAGGAATTCTGCTTAAGCCTCCTACGTGGTTAAGTATTTCTAATCTTTCTGAGTAGGGGAGAAACCCTTGCTGTCTTAGAATTGGATTCAAGTACTGACTGCTGGGGAACATAAATGCCTCTCTGTTATGTGCAGCTCAGAAGAATTCCATGAGGATCTTGTGAAACAGCCCCCTTTACAGTGAGGTAATGAACGACAATGGCTATACAGAATTTTCCAGAACTTGAAAATGCCCTTCCATGGCCTGAATTCAATGAAGAGAACCGGTTCATTCTAAAGTATCAAATCAGGAGTCACTGATTCACTATTGTTCTTACGTGCTAACTCCTTAGAGTCAGAAAGTGACTGTTCTCCTTGAAGTCAAACTGGACGTTTGCAGTACACAACTTCAGTAAGGTTGTGGTGCATAAAGGCAATTAGAGATGGCAGACGCTCAGGCTACTAAATGGGATTCTCCAAACAGTTAACACAAACAGGAGGTCACAGAAGGCAACTATTTGAAAACGTTTTCATTTCTGTTAGTATAACTGCTGGCTGAAATAAGAGTTCCCAGGACAACGTGTACAGCTGCGGACCAGCTGTTATTGTTCCACCTCGGCAGACAGATTGTGCAAATACGGCCTGGCCCGTCAAGATGACCCAGGGCCAAGTGAATGCTGAATGTGGGATCCTCAAGTGGACACAGATGGGTGATCAGAAAGCATAAAGGGGAACAATCACACACAGAATGTGTGGAGGTGAGATGGTGCACGGAGTTCATGCCAACCACTAGAAAACTCAGGCCGAACCACCCGTTGAAAGGCTAGTTTCTATGGCCTGAAACTCATCCTCAAAATAGGTGGTTTTTAAAAACTTATTAGCCCACTTCTTTCCCTTAAATTTTGGTGCTCCTTTTTCATCCCCTCTCTCTTGTAAATCAGCTAAATGCCAACAGTGCAAGGGGACAATTCTGTGCGAGGCATATCTAAATCAGCACAACTTACAGTCGAGGAAAAGTAACCTTCATAGCTTTGACAAACAGTCATTTTAAATTGAATTTATTGAAGCGACTGCAATGGAATTTACAATTTGAGGAAAGCATCCCTATCAAATGAATAAACAAAAGGCTTCAACACTGCAAACTTCCTGAATACACGCAATGAGCACTTCCTATCACACATGTGCCACTGTCCCGACAGAGGCATGCTCAGATTAGTGGCGCTGGGCCATGGAGAGTTTCAATCCCAAATATACAAAGCAGGTAGATAAAGGAGCAGAGAAGATAATCATTTTAGAATTCTTTTAAAAGCTAAAATTCTGTACCAAAGGCTATTTCTAAAAGTAATGCTGTGGCTGTAACAATGGAGCTAAGGGGAAAACAGAAGTTTTGAAGTTGATTGGCAGGATCTGGGGAAGACAAACCCATAATCTCTTAGGGAAACTAGATGTTTCCATAAAGTACCAATTTAAAGTCTAAGCCAAAGAAGACAGTTCCACTCTCTCCCTACCACTCCCCCCACAAACTACTGGTAACTTGGTGCTATTGCTGAATAAGACCAAGGCACCAACCTAGTACAGCAATCCTCAAAAAGTAAAATCTTGCTGCTTGTATTACCCAACTGCAATACCCAAAAAATGCCATATACTTTTTAGCAAATTAAAGGGTCAAAAGTGATTTGGCTTAACACACTAATTAAATATGAGATCATCAGACAGCCAATGTGTGAACAGAGAGGACTCTTAACACTAGAATATCAAATAGTCTTGGACGGTACTTTCAAATAGGTGCAAATTATTTTTGGAGGTCACAGATATTTTCTATCATCTAGACGTACAACAAATTTATCCTCACTTATATATCTTTATCATTTTAGTTGAAACCTTCACCAAAAGAAACAAAACTGCCAAGTAAAATTGCACTCCAAGAACTGGGCATATGCTTTATTAACCCAAACCTCATGTTTATAAGACTCAGTACCGACTCTAATTCAGGCTAGTGGGTCACAAGCATGCCTGAAATCCTTGAACCAAGCTAAAGGAATGAAGCCAGCATTTACTCCCACTCAGCCAAGCTGAGGCAAAAAATCCACTCAGCTGAACAATAGAGTTCTAACTATTAGGAAATGACTGACATGTGGAATTTAATGGAGTTACATAAAGAAAATAAAGAAGTTAATTATAACACTAAGGAAACAGAAATAAAGAGGCAATGAAATATAAGCAGCATGAAACCAATACGTTAAAATTAAGTCTAATTATTAAGATATGAAAAAGAAAAAAGACACCATAGTTTTATGGGAGGCTATTTCTTGTTTTTTGACATCCATGCACTATTAAGAATTGACTAATTTTTTCTTTTATCAACAGAAGAATAAAGAATGGTAAAAGAATAGTGAGAAAATCTAAGGGGGAAAAGATTCTCATATACAATTACGATGATGCAATAACAGACTAAGATCGACTCTGATACACCCTCCACTCCCCAAAGTCACAGAAAGTTGACCAACCGTGTACTTTTATTTATTTAACAACTACTTGCTAGGTGAGTTTAAGTGAAAGTCCATCAAGCTATTTAGAATACTCAATCCTTCATTTTGCTACAATGCCTTTTACTTTCTAGTTTAATTCATAATAAACCTGGCTCTGTCTTTCCCTACATACTATTGGTATCTGTCCTCAAAAGAAGAAACAACTACAAATACCGCAAAATATGTTAAATTCCAAAATATCTTTCTCAGTTTTCACAATTGCTTAATTTCTTGCCACAGCCACCCATTAGGTCAAGGATCAGAGCCAAACTGCTCTTGATAATTCCAAGTCCAAATTCTTCTATTCATTCAACAAATATTTACTAGGCACATATTGTGGCACTGTTCTAAGTATAGGACTAGAGCAGAGAACAAGACAGACAAGGTCCCAAACTTGTAGGGCTCACAGCACAGTAGGGAGTGAAGTAGGTAAGGGATAGATAACAATCACAAATCAAAACAAAAATGTAATGCATTAGATGATAAATGACACAGTGAAGAACAAGGTGGAAATCATCGAGAAGTGCCATTTAATACACTGTCACCAGAGATGGTCTCACTGACCTGGATAAGGTGACATTTGAGGAGAACGAAGAAGGGAAACAGACCTCTGGGAGAGAGCATTCTAGGAAAACCAAATGCGAATACCCCTGAGGCAGGAGAATCCTGGCAAGTTCTGGGGAATGGTGAGGAGGCCAGTGTGGCTGAAGTAAGAGCGGAAAAGAAGGAAAGTGTGGGGGATGAGGTCAGAGAAACTGACGGGAAGGAGGGATTGCCAATCATGTATGCCTTGTAGGCCACTGTAAGACTTGGGCTTCTACTTTGAATGATACGAAAACCCTCTGGAGGATCTTGTCCAAGGGAGTTACATGACCTGACTGGTATTTTAGAAGGATCATTCTGGTTGCTTTACTGAGAAAAAACTATAAAGGGGACCAGAGAAAGACAAGCAGGCTAATGAGGGGCTTTTTGCACAAGGCACAAGATAATGGTAGGTTGGTCCAGGCTGGGATCAGTGAGCGGTGATCAGATTCTGGCCCCATTTTGAGGCTAGAGGGAGCCAGTTATACTGATTGCATGTGGGGTGTAAGCTGTGATGGAAGCAACTGGAAAGATGAAGGTGCCATTTATTTAGTGAAGAATATGACAGGAACAGGTGTGGGGATGGAGAGCAAGAAAATTAGGAGTTAAGCTCTGGATATTTTGAGATACTTATCAAACTTCTAAGTGGAGGTGTCAAGTTGACACTTAATGTATGCAAGTCTGGGGTTCAGAAGAGCTCCAAGCAAGAGAGAGAAATCTGGAAGTCACCACCATACAGATAATGTTGAAAGCCATGGGGTTAGATAAAAAAAACACCTAGAGAATGGATATAGATAAATGAGAGGTACAGAACAGGGTCTTGGGACATACCAACATTTAGAAGTGGGGAAGAAAAAAAGGACCCAACAAAGGAGACTCAAAAAGGAACAGCCACTGAAGCAGAAAAAAAAAAAAAAAAAAAATCAATAGAATTTCAGTGACCAAGTTTTTTTTTTTCAGCTTTTTAAAAAATTTCAATCCAAGTTTATTCACATATAGTGTAATAATAATTTCAGGAATAGCATTTAGTGATTCCTCACTTACATATAACACCCAGTGCTCATCCCAACAAGTGCCCTCCTTAATACCCATCACCCATTTAGCCCATCCCCCTGAACACTCCACCAGCAACCCTCAGTTTGTTCTCTATATTTAAGAGGCTCTTATGGTTTGTCTCTGTTTTTATCTTATTTTTGCTTACCTTCCTCTATTTCATGTTTTTTCTCCCCTTAAGTTCCACATGTGTCCTTTTGAATCAGCACTTTTGCATCCTTTGGATAAATACCTAGTAGTGTAATTGCTGGGTTGTAGGGTAATTCCATTTTTAATTTTCTGAAGAACCTCCATACTGTTTTCTAGAGTGGCTACACCAGTTTGCATTCCCACCAGCAGTGCAAAAGGGTTCCTCTTTCCCCGCATCCTTGTCAGAGGCCAAGTCTTAAAACACATTTTAAGAAGAAGAGAATGGCCAACAGAGTCAAATACTCCTTAAAGACTGAGAAAGATGAAGACTGAGCCATTGGTCACTGGATTCGACAACCTCGAGATTTACTGCTGCCCTTGACAACAACTGGTGTGGTAGAATGACAGGGATGAAAGCCAGAGAATGTGTGTGTGTGTGCGCACATGCATGTGTGAGTGTGTGTATGTGTGTGTGTCTCCAGTGGGGAGGGGCTGCAGGGATTGGAGACAGCTAATAAAAACAATTTTCTGAGTAATATTGCTATAAAGAAATAAGGTGGTAGGTGGAGGAGAGAAGGAAGGGTTCAAGAGGAAATTGCTTTAGAAGGTGGGGAGACAGTATGTGTTATGTCAATAGGAACGATTCATTGCAGCAGCTGAATTTACACTGAGCAGTGAGGCTCTTTCCCGGTGTAGATAAATGAAAGTGTGTAAAAGAGACCCACTTTGGTCCATAATAAAGTTCTTTGAGACTTCTCATAGATCTCCTTCCAGAAAGAAGAAATAATGGAATGGACAAGGGTTACTGTAAGTATCTAGATTAAAAAGTTACCTGGTACCCCAAAACCACAGAAGCTCCGGAAGGATGCTCCCCAGTAGAGCCAGCCCAGGTCTAGTCTTTCCTAGACCCATAATCTAGCCCATGATAAGGACCAACTGCCTATCAGAATCACCTGGAAAACTTCTGAAAAAAATGCAAGTTGTTGAGCCTCATCTCCTGAAATTCCATTTTTAAAGGTTCTAGGTGAGCTCCCCATGTCTGTATTTTTAAAAGCAACCTGGGTGAGTTTTTATGTACAGTTATATTTGAGAAATATTGCCCTACTATAAACTCTTCTTCATCTTGGTTCTCATGCTTCAAAGATTTAGGTAGGGAAAGAGTTCTGACCTTAGTGCTGCCCTGCAGAATGAACTTAGGCACTCATGAACAGTGACTCTGATTTTCACACGTATTTCAAGGTGCAATTTACTGCAACTGTTAACTGTGCAGTCATGAGCAGTGAACCAGAATGACAGCCATCTTTCTGAAGACACATTCAGACGTTAAATTCACAGGGCTTGCTCACTTCACATCTGAGGAGGCTGGGTGACGGACCAGTTGAACCCAAACTCCCCAACATTTTCCTCCATGACAGTTTCCTATCACTCAACTTGTATCCTCAAGGCCCTATTTCCCAGGCACGTGGAAATATACATTTCTATTTTGAGAAAACTCGCCTACTGCCAGGGGTTTTACAGTGTTGTTCTTTCCATGCAGATACTAGTCAAGATTCCCTGTAAACCAAATTCCCTATCCCCTCTGGCTTCTCTACTTCTTCCTTCCTCTTCCCAACAATTAGTAGTATTTAATAAAATGATACAAAACCAACAGCAATTCTCACTGGTAAGAAATCTGGAAGCAAAGAATTAACTTCTGCTTCAGTACACTCAAAAAGATAAGAAAACACTTTTTCTTCATTGTCTAAAAGCCTAGAACTTGTTTAACCCTAGTCTGTGCCAGGTAATGTTGGCATTTTCAGGGACGGTATTACATTCTGTTGGTTAAATACCAGTGTAGAAATATGTACTTTTCAGAGAAGAAATTTCAGGTATTAAAAATAGATTATAGATACGTGTGTGTATATTTATATTTATATTTATAATTTACATTTACATTTACATTTATATCTATATATGTCAAGGGGGGCCGAAGAGCAAAGTACAAGGAGTTCATATTAGTATTAGAGAGAGGGAGAGGAGCAGGGGGAGGGGAAGAAAAAAAGGGACAGAGAGAAAAGGGGGAGATTGGAGACTGAGGAATTTTAAGAACACTAAAAATCCAGACTCGATATTCTGGATTTTATTTATTTTTGTTTTCATTAATATGTATTTATTTTTGAGAGAAAAAGAGACAACACAAGCAGGGGTGGGGAAGAGAAAGGGGGAGACACAGAATCTGAAGCAGGCTCCAGGCTCTGAGCTATGAGCACAGAGCCCAGTGCGGGGCTCAAACTCATGAACTGAGCCATGAGATCATGACCTGAGCCGAAGTCGGATGCTTAACCGAATGAGCCACCGCGGCACGCAGATATTCCGGATTTTAAGTACTCTCACAACATTCACATCTCATCTGTAGGGAGTGCTTTCTTTTTTCATTTTAGAAATACTTTGAGGGGCACCTGGGTGGCTCAGTCGGTTAAGCATCTGACTTCGGCTCAGGCCGTGATCTCACAGTCTGTGAGTCTGAGTCCCGCATTGGGCTCTGTGCTGTCAGTCCAGAGCCTGGAGCCTTCGGATTCTGTCTCCCTCTCTCTCTACCCCTCCCCCATTCACTCTCTGTCTCTCAAAAATATGAATAAACGTTAAAAAGAAAAAAATACTTTGAGGTCACTGATCCCATCTCCTTCCACACTCAAGCCTTGGCTGACAAACTATAGCCTGCAGACTGAATCTAGCCAACCACCTACTTTGTAAATAGCTTTACTGGAACAAAGTCACACCCATTCATTTGAACTTATGTCTGCTTTCTGGCAAAAAGGGCAGAGGTGAGCAATGGTGAAAGAGAATGCATGGCCTACAACATTCACTATGTGGCCCTTCAAAGAGAACACTTGCCAATCCTGATCTAAGAAATCAAAGACCATAAGAACAAAGATTTCTATTAAAACCTCTTCTTCCTCTTTTCTGCAGGGCAAACTCTGAAAATTTGGTCCAAGGAAAATTGAATTTTCCCTGTATTGCCACAAAAATATATGAAGAAAGCTTATTCCGAAATTTTACAAGATTAATAACAATTCTAATACATCTGATATAAGAATTACTTATTACTTCATAGGGAAAAAAATGCCACCTGCTTCCTTTCTGGCAAATGAACAGGCAAAAAGATGAGCAGTTAAAAAAGGAGGGGATGGAGATGTAATTCATTTTGAAAATCACATCTGTAATGACCTTTAGCCCTGGTACAGCCCACAAAAATAAATCAGCCAATCAGAAAGACAGAGGAGACAGCAGTACAGTGAAAAGCAGCACCATTTTTCCAGGTGTGGAGCACATCCCAAGTGGAGACGTAATTAGAAGTAACAGCAGTGAAAGGAGGGAAATGGAGAAATCAGCTCAAACAGCATTCATCGTTGGGAGAGCAGGAAAAATGACATGTTGATAACTGCAAATAAAGTGGAAAATGCGAGTAGATCCCATTTAGATCTCTGCGAGGACCTCCCTCCATTGTCCTCTGGATTGGAATTCAGTCCTTTACACAGGCCTCCTTGTACTTCTGCTCTTCTGAGCGGATGGACAATTTACATCATGAAAATACTCTGCCAGCTGGCACTCTCTCCACAAGTGACCGATTGTAAGCAGATGCCTTCATAAGATAAGTATCAACGAATACCCCCTTCATTTTTCATTCACCCACCCTCTTTGCAGTGGAATGGAAATGCACACCCAACACACTATCTTTTAGAAACCAAAGTTTGTGTTCTTCACGTCCCTTCATCTCTCGTGGGCCGTATTTGAACTTGCTATTGTGTTCCTGATTAAATTATGCCCTCTACCAAATATCCAATATATGTAATCTCCTTAGATTTTTTGAAACTTTTTTTTAACGTTTATTTATTTTTGAGAGAGAGAAAGAGCACAAGCAGTTGAGGGGCAGAGAGAGAGAGGGAGACACAGAATCCAAAGCAGGCTCCAGGCTTTGAGCTGTCTTGAAGTCACAAATTGTGAGATCATGACCTGAGCTGAAGTTGGATGCTTAACCGACTGAGCCACCCAGGCACCCCACAATCTCCTTAGAGTATTTGTAAACACTCTTGCACTCCCAGATGCAAGCATCTGTTTATTCTTCCTAAAGACTCAGATTAAACATTGAATATTCTGTAGTATAGCCTCAGTTTTGAACATTTGACGATCTATTGCAACAAAAATCAAAACTTCCAACAAGAAGTCAATCTAAATCATTGGTGCATTTAGTGTTACAGATTAAGTAGTCCTGTTCAAATATGCTTCTTTTCCAGTTAAATCACCCTCCCTTTAATGTACATTATAATTCCAGGGGCCCCCCGGTGGCTCAGTTGGTTAAGCATCTGACTTCGGCCTAGGTCATGATCTCACAGTTTGTGAGTTCAAGCCCCGCATCGGGCTCTGTGCTGATAGCTCAGAGCCTGGAGCCTGCTTCAGATTCTGTGTCTTCCTCTCTCTCTGCCCCATGCCCACTCATGCTCTGTCTCTCTCTGTCTTAAAAATAAATAAAACATTAACAAAATTAATGTACATTATAATTCCAGAAACTTAAGTTTCTCTTCAATTCGAAAATCATAAGGAATTTCAATGTCCCTCTCCGGCAAGAAGAAACTTTTTATGATCACTACTGAAACTGTTTTTATAAATGATGTATATACCACATTCAGTGAAGGGATGCTGAAGGCAAAGAGATCATCTCACAAATTACTTACATAGCATACTTCAGGTAGGTCGGTCACATTCCCAGCACTTCAAAAACATAAGCTTTTCTTATCTGCTTTTCCTTCTACATTGAGAGCAAACATTTAGCAGTGGTATCAGAAGAAATGTTCTTCAAATCCATCCTTCACCATATTTCAAACAGACAGTGCTTCAGTTCTCATCCGAGGGAGTATTTCACACGCACCACAATGGGACTTGTTCTACCTTTCTATTTACATTCTGGAGAGCAGCCAAAGTCCTCTCTAGCTCTCTTTGATCTGATGCCAGAGCCCTGGTACCGGACACCCACCTGGAAGAAATTCCCTTAGGAGCTCCAGGACCAAAGAGGAATTGGGAAGGAGGGGGACTGTATAAACTGTATAAATACTGTATAAACCCATCCTACATCCTATCACTCCCCAGCTTACTGATCCTTGCAAGTTACTTGATCCAGTGCAAACTCCTTAGGCATGTTATTGCAAGGTATCCATAAATCTGAACAAGTGTGCTTCATTTTATACCTTCAAACCATATCCTAAAACTCTCCAGTGTAAACTAAAACTTCTACTCCAGTCTTGCCATCTTTTTTTTATCCATATACCATTTCTCACTTTGAAGTTACTCCTTCCCAAGCCTACCTATCTTTCCATGTCTAGTTCAAGTACTATGGTCTCCATGACACTTGACAATTACTTTTCAGAACACCCAACACTCACTAACCAAACCACAGAATTCAGTACTTGAATATTTACTCCTTTGTGTAAGTTTCTGTTATCCTACGAGAGAGTAACTTTTTCAAAAGCAAGGAATCTATATTTTTTGGGTATCCTATACTAAAGGATTTTTCAAGTTTTTCTGACCATGACATATAGTAAAAACAAACAAAACCCCACCTTATATTGCAGCCCAGAACACACACATACACACAGAACTAAAACTCAGGTTTGATGAAACAATATTATCCATGATGCAATTTGACATTCTATTCTATTCTCCATTTTATTTGTTATAAAATGCTAGTTACAGCTCACTAAATTGATTTTATGACATTAGGGAGTTGTAACCCACAATTTAGAAAACACCACTCTGCAATCCCTCAGGCACTATCCTTGACACAAACAAGGTGCTCAATAAATATTTGTTTACTAAACTGACTCATCTATTACACAGCAGGTCAGAATTCTACAATGAAATGATGCTTTCTGGATACTGACAAAGTTTAAGGTGATGCCCTTTAAGACCTTGTTCCAATTATTTTAAAACCAGGACAATATTTTAAAAAGAGCCTTTGTCTGTGGCAGCCTTTAACAAGATCAAAGGAAAAAAAATCCTTTTCCTAAAGCTAAAAGGCTAAAGATTCCATTCATCGACACGGCATCCTTGAGACCAATCCTGCCTGAACCAATCCTTCCAAAGAAGTTCTTTTTAGCAGCTCTGGTTCCAGAAGAACTTCAACCATGAGCCTGGGCTAAGCCTTCAGGGTGGTAGCAAGGATCTCCTCTCCATGGGATAGATGGACTAATGCCGGATTCTGGGGTTAGATTTCTACTAAAGACAAGACACTTGGTTACATACTGGGAAACACAGTTCTATCTCATGCTCATGGCACTTTTTCATTGGATATCATTGGAATTATCTTTTATTTTTGCATGTTTTATTTATTTGTCCCCCTTCTCTCCCCCAGGCATGAGAGTGACCTTTTGAGGACCAGGAGGTCTTGTCTTATCCCCGGCTATCCCTTTACTTTGAGGTATGTTTTTACGGTCTTTTAAAGGGAGAAAAATATTTGACTTGTAAAATAAGCAGCAATCCTATACGAGAAAGACAGTGGCCTAAAGCTTGATTTGCTGTTTGGTTCTTCATTCTGTGATTCATTTTGTGAAAATACACCAAAATGGACTGCGTGCCAGGCAGTCAGTTAAGGCACTGAAGATACAAGGATGAAATAAGACTCAGTCCTTGCCCTAAAGTAATTCTAGATGATATATGAGGGAAGACAAAAATAATTAAAATGCAAAGTAAGACACGTACTATATTAGAGAGTAAGGAGCAATCCGACATCTGTGTTCTTCTCCCATAAAATAAAGAACTCTGACAAGACAAACTTGAACATCCATCTAGATTCTACAATCTTGATTCTACAATCTTGCTTGATTGTACAATCTTACGTGTCAGCAACATTTCTAATGGTACCTCTCTCACCAGATCTTTTTAATACTTTTTCTTACAATGACATTTTAGAGAAATGTTAAAAATGCGTAAAAACTGATTTCACAAACACAAATGACATCAGAGACATGATGACATCAGCTGGTTTCCAATTAACTTCAGTTCTATAAAGAAGTAAATAATACACAGTGCTTTTGCCAATATTCTGCACTTGGTCAAGTCCTGTATTCCCAACCGCAGGAGAATATACTGAATAATCTGCAAAGGATAACAGAAATTAAGGTTCCATTTTTAAGGTTGAGAGTTTCTAATGACTGAGTACAGGGTTCTCAAATAACTGCTTCCATCTTTGGCTGAGAAAAAGAGAGCTCTTGGTTTTTTTGTCCATAAAAAAATGAAGCAGTTCAATCTCCAGGCTCTAAACAAATAATCATACATCTCTGTCCACATCTAGCTATGAGGGACAAATGACACATAACGTTTTAGATTAAGTTCTTCAGTAGCAAGAAAGAATGGATTTTCTGCTCTTGCTTCTCTCACTTGAAAAAGCAAATGTCTGGATCCCTTTGCAAATTAGCCCAATCTATAAAACACTGGAACTAAACTGAACTCCCACCACTACTTGGCTCCTGCCTTCTTCCGCAAGCCAAGAACAAAGACCCCATTGATTCACGTGTGTAGGCGGATTAGACTCGCAAGGCAGTCGTGTAGCACATTGTTGCACAGTGATCCCATGCTGATAAGTCAAGGAAGCCTTCTCTAGATTTTTCCCCATTTTCCTTCATTCCACAGCAGTAAAAGTTCAAGTCCATATAACATAGGTGTGTGATTTAGCATAAAACAGGCCTGTCTATATAGTTTTAAGTGGAGAGACAGGAGTTACTTTATTTGCCTGCTTATACTCGGTACTGTTTTCAACCCTCTTAGAGGTCTCATAAAAGGCTAGATTAAGTGGACATGTGCTAAAAGTCAAACACTCCAAGTTCTTAAATGTCCAGGGAGAACCTAAATTAATGTTAATAATAATATAATAGTATTAATTATATATAATAATGGAAAATGAAAGGAAAATAAAATGGGAAGGGGCTAAGTGGTAAAAACAACAGCAAAGGGAGAGCGTGAAGGTGAACCAAAGAGCACCAGTTTTCTCTAGAATTTATAAATCAAGTTTATAAACTTTTAGGGGCATCTACTTTCTAATTTAATTACTAAGCACATCCTGAATGCCAGAAGTAATGGAGTATATAAGGATGAATGTGTTCTCTGCTGTCAAAAAGTTTACCATCTAGTGGGACCGCAAGTCAAAGTGCAACGCAAAGAAGGATGTACTAAGTTTCAGCAAAGACATAAACAGGGCAGACTGATTTCATAAACTTTTAAAAACCAGTTATGAACAAATGTAGATTTTTCTGAGTAACTGATAAGATACGAGTGGGTGGTTTTGACACAATAGATCAATAAAATATATACTCTCAACTGCATTTTCTTTCAGTGCTTCTCCTGAAATCTTACTATATGAGTTTTTAGAATATTGACGAGTAAAATGCCTGGCATTTCCATTCTTAATGCCAGAATACAAGAAGGGAGCATTGTAAGGAAACCACAGAGAATTTCTATGAATACATGTACAGATAAGGACAGAGACTAGTTATACATACCACATATGCCTTAATATAATAAAAGAATTTCTCCCTTAAATTTCCCTTTCAGAAAGGAAAGAACTACTTTGTATTCTAGTTCTTACAAAGCTTCCCAGTTATTGCATTTTAGACCACATATTACTGTGGGGAAATCAAATTAGCTTGAAATGACCTCAAATAATACAAGTTTTGGAAGCTTATGTAGGACTCATAATAGAAGATTTTTATTTTGTTTGTTTTTTAAGAGGCAAAGAGATTAAACCAGATTTATGTAATTATCCCCGGGAGGTATGGCTTTACTGTAAATAACAAGCTTTTTAAATAGTTTATTAGGCGGGAGAATAAGTGGTTATATTGTGAAGATCCAAAATATAAACCAAAAGGAGAAATGGAAAAGTGCATGTTAATATAACATGGATCAGTACATATGGTTTAAAATTTCCAATGATAGCACTCTTTCACAAATTTTTAAAGTATACTATCGGGCAGGGCGCCTGGGTGGCTCAGTCGGTTGAGCGTCCGACTTCAGCCCAAGTCATGATCTCACGGTTTGTGAGTTTGAGCCCTGCATCAGGCTCTGTGCTAACAGCTCGGAGCCTGGAGACTGCTTTGGATTCTGTGTCTCCCTCTCTCTCTCTGCCCCTCCGCCGCTCAGGCTCACACTCTATCTCTGTCAAAAATAAATAAACTTTAAAAAAATAAATAAAAAAAATAAAGTATACTGTCATAAATAATTTATTCATGGAAATGAATATAATATGATCTGGGAAACTGTACTGATTGATGGCTAAAATGAGACTATAACGATCACTGATGTCAAAGACGTATGCAAAGAATTGGGATAAAATGGCTCCAGAAGATGTAAGAATATGGGAAACAATCCTAATTTTTTATATATGTTACTTATAACATGTAAGTTAATAAATAAAATATTTTAAATGATTATTTCACCTACATTCCTAAAATGTTTATATATTCAAGTTGGCATAAGCCTGTTTTAAAAATCTTCTCGAAGGGAAAATGAGAAATAGCCTGATATTAGGGTTGTCTTTTACACAAATGGCAAACGGCAAATTTGCCATATGGCAAATTTCATGTTATGACTCAGAAGAAGCATGATGATAGTTCCGAGGGGATTCTGTATGAGAACAGTCCAATATTCAACAGAGCAGTACCCACACCAAAGTTTCAGTCCCAGAAGATCCCAGGACAAGTCAGGTAACATACAGCTGGTAGGCCAGCCACTCATGCAGGTGTGACTTGTACTATTCCCGTGGAGTAGCTATAAGGCACCCGGGTGGAAGAAGTCCCTGCTTGAGACTTTTCCCCCTCTTCTCATTTTATTCCTACTTTAAAAAGGAAAGTCGACTTTAAAGGCAGATCAGTAACCATCAACGCAAATATAATTAAAAAGCATCAGTACAGAATCATTATAGAGCAACAGTATGGAACATACTCTTTATGGTAACAATAACATGGAGGGGAAAATCTTTTTTTTTCTCTTATTTGTCTTGTAGCAATTCAAAAAACTGTTGCCTTTCTTTGCTTCCTTCAAAGTCCCCTCAACCATACAAGTGAAGAGGAAACATACTGGAAGTCAGAAGCAGAGACTGCAGAAATGTGAGCATTTAGCCAACTTTGCAGGAGCTGTGCTATCCAAGGCCAGAGAGCCCTCGCCCCATTTGTACCATTAACAAGACAAATGATGATTCTGTCCACATCAAGGCTTGAGCTGAGGGAATCAGGAAACTATCCTGACTTTAAAGAGCACTGTCCAAAGTCATAGTTTTCACTTCAACTCCCAGCGCTAGGATACAGTTGGCGAGATCATAATACACCCTAGTAAACAGTAACAAACCAGAATAAACACCTTTTGGGGGTCCAGTCATATGCCTAAAATGCCACAGATATTTTCATCATCAGTACTATTATAATGAAATAACATTAGTGCTATAATCACACTAACAGCATGATTCTATTTCCAACAATGACTCCAAAACATAAGATAATTTCTGGACGAGCTGTGGCAATCTGTAAAAGAAGGATGTTGCACTTTTCTGGGGAAAACATACTCCATTACTTCTGGATATGACACATGCACGCACATGTGTGTCACATACCACAGTCAACCCTCTTACCCTGACCCTTCAAACTTCACAGTTCTTTGCCAAAATGATATCCTCGCAAGGAAGTCATCAAGAATACATTTAGCATATCAGTCTCTTTAGGATTAAAAGGTATGACTACTCTTATTCATTGTTGGTGGGAACGCAAAATGGGATAGTCACTTGAAAGACAGTCTGGTAACTTGTTACAAAATCAAACAGACTGTTAACCATACAATCCAGCAATGGTGCTCCTTGGTATTTAACCAAATGGGGTGAAAACTTACATCCACACAAAAACCTGTACATGGGTTTATAGCAGCTTTATTCATAATTACCAAAACCCGGAAACAACCAAGATGTCCTTCAACAAGTGAACTGATAAATACACTGTGGTACATCCATACAATGGAATATCATTCAGGGATAAACAAATGAGCTACCAAATCATGAAAAGACACAGAGGAATCTTAAATGCATGCTACTCAATGAAATAAGCCAATCTGAAAAGGGTACAGATTGTATGACTCCAACTACATGACATTCTGGAAAAGAAAAAACTATGGTGATAATAAAAAGATCAGTGGTTGCCAGGAATTTGTGAGAAGATTGTGGATGAACAGGTGGAGAACAGAGGATTTTTAGGGCAGTATCACTTTTTTGTATGATACTGTAATGGAGGTTAATTTTCATTAAACACAATGTCCAAACCTACAGAATTTACAGCACTGAGAGAAACCCAATGTAAACTAAGCACTTTGGGGGATACCGACATAGTCAATGTTGTTTCATCAGTTGTAACAGATGTACCACACTGGTGGAGGATGTTGGCCATGAGAGAAGCTGTGTTTATAGATGGGGAGAGGGAGTACGTGGGACATCTCTGTAGCAGCTTGACTTTGCTATTCATCCAAACCAGCCTTAAAAATAAAGTCCACTGAGAGAGCCAAAGCATAAGAGACTCTTAAAAACTGAGAACAAACTGAGGGTTGATGGGGGTGGGAGGGAGGGGAGGGTGGGTGATGGGTATTGAGGAGGGCACCTTTTGGGATGAGCACTGGGTGTTGTATGGAAACCAATTTGACAATAAATTTCATATACTGAAAAAAAAAAAAAAAAAAAGTCCACTCACGAATAGACACTTCTCCAAAGAAGACATCCAGATGGCCAACCAACACGTGAAAAAATGCTCAACATCACTCATTATCAGGGAAATACAAATCAAAACCACAAAGAGATACCACCCCACCCTTGTCAGAATGGCTAACATTAACAACTTGGGCAACAACAGATGTTGGCAAGGATGTGGAGAAAGAGGAGCTCTTTTGCACTGCTGGTGGGAATGCAAGCTGGTTCAGTCACTCTGGAAAACAGTATGGAGGTTCCTCAAAAAATTAAAAATAGAACTACCCTATGACCCAGCAATTGCACTGTTAGGTATTTATCCAAAGAATACAGGTATGCTGTTTTGAAGGGACACATGCACCCCAATGTTTATAGCAGCACTATCAACAATAGCCAAAGTATGGAAAGAGCCCAAGTGTCCATCAACGGATGAATGAATAAAGAAGATGTGGTATATATACACAATGGAGTATTACTTGGCAATCAAAAAGAACGAAATCTGGCCATTTGCCACTACGTGGATGGAACTAGAGGGTATTATGCTAAGCGAAATTAGTCAGAGAAAGACAAATATATGACTTCACTCATACGAGGACTTTAAGACACAGAACAGATGAACACAAGGGAAGGGAAGCAAATATATAAAAACAGGGAGGGCACAAAACATAAGAGACTCATAAATATGGAGAACAGAGAGTTACTGGAGGGGTTGTGGGGGGGGGGATGAGCTAAATGGGTAAGGGGCATTAAGGAATCTACTGCTGAAATCATTGTTGCACTATATGCTAACTTTATAAATTAAAAAAAACAAAATAAAAGTCTACTAATTAAAAAAACAGCATTACTAATTTCACTTAAAGACTTGTTTTAGAAGCCAAATGAACTTTGTTATAGCCTTTCAAGGCATTTTTCATTCAAAAGTATTAAAATCTTAGAACAATGGACTGCCAAAAAGTTGTCTTATGGCCTGTTTTTAAAGTCCAAATAAAGACTGTACTGATTAAAAAAAAAAACTAAAAAATAAAATATTACCAATCTAACATAAATAACACTAATAAAATTGTCTAGCCAACATAGATTTCCCTATTAACATAGTATCAAAAACATTAGAATCAAGCTATAATGGTTCATAGTTAGCATACTAGCTCCTGGGTCTGGGGAAAACAGAAAGAAACAAAATCTCTGGCTCCCAGAAGCAGTACTCAACCCAGTGACTATTAGTGTAGTTGAGGGTACTCGCAACACTTTTGACCCCCAAGGCTGCAGTCTGAGAATGTGAGAAGGGAACAGGGAAGCCTTAGCTTCTACAGGAAGGTCCAGAGCAAACAACTGGAGATGGAGGAAGGTGGGGCAGATCCTCTGAGGACTCCAGGAATAAGCCACATAAATCCAGGAATTTAACCTCCTCAGGACCTACAGCTAAAACAAGTGTCCACACCTCCAGATTTTGCCCATGTATATTTCCTCACTGTTCAATCTAGTGCTCTCAGAAATGGGTAACCAAAGATAAAGGATCCAGCCAAGAAGCTACAGAAACTATGTTGGTATCTTAAATATCACCTGTGGAAAAAATAGCCAGAAAAATAAAAATTTTTTATATTTCTATGGCACTATTATTATTCAATAAGATATCCCTTCATTATAAGAGGACTACAGTAATAAACAAAAATTTATATTTGTATTCAACAGAATTCCATGGAATCTATTATCAAGACTGTAACACTGGTTATTTCAAATGAAATCATCTGATCATCAGCTTTAGAAATTCAGAAATTTAATTCTTATCAGTCCATCAAATGATTAGTCTCTTGGGAGCTGACTTGTGCTAACCAAACTCAACCAAACTGATTATACCATAAACAACTGCATGTTTGTTTTTAAACAAAACAGTTTGGGGAAGGTTGGTTTTTTTGTTATTGTTGTTGAAATAATAAAAGCAGGTATCTGCACAGGGCAAGTCCTCACAGAAGACCAAAAATTCAAGATCAATAGGTTGCTTGGTAAGCAGAAAATTGGAGCAAATAAATGGGAGTCGAACATTCCTAGGCAATAGTTCTATCAAGTTATAGAAAACTGCCCTTCTTTGATCTAGAGATAATTCTAAAAATAATCAGACCAGTTATCTAAAATTGGAAGACTCTCCTTCGCACAGAAGGAGGCACAGATTAAAATTTTTACTCATTTCTCCTTTTTCAATATCCCTTGTATGTCACTAAAGCTTCTTATATTAACTGTATGTCATGATCCCCTTAATCTCACAATGTTGCCTTTAACTGTAATATAAAAATGAGTTTAAAACTGTTCCTTCTATTACAGGTTTAGTTTTATCACCTTGATTCCAGATTTGGGGATTTGAGGATCTTATCTCATTACTTGAATTTTTAGACCTAAATGCATTTAAAAAAGCAATTAACATTCCAATGTGATACATATCTTTCCAGTTAACTCCTTATCTCCAGATGCAGAAATTCACAGAATCCATAACTAGTCAAAAATAACAAATATGATAAAGTTTCTGTTAAGAATAACCTTTTTGAACCAATATCTTTCATAATTTCAATCCACATCTAAAGTATCAAGGAAAAAAGTACATTAAAGATGCAAACACACACAAGCAAGCAAACAAAAAACAAAATACAACTTTATTGCTCCAAATAAGTAAACTCCCAAGAGATGAGACAGAAAACTGGTTAAGAGCTAGTCAACACAAGCAACAGGTCAAAGAACAACTGGATGGAACCCAGAAGAGGGTATGGGAAAAGTTATTCTTGCGAACAGTCAGCAATGCTCCACAATTGTAAGTCTCCCTGTTCAAAACAACTCAGTAAGATTACTTCTGGGATCCAGTGTTTATAAAATTTTTTAAGCTTTTATTTATCTATTTTGAGAGAGAGAGTGTGAGCAGGGAGGGGCAGAGAGAGAGGGAGAGAGATACAATCCCAAGCAGGCTCCGCACTGTCAGCATAGAGCCCAATGCAGGTCTCAAACTCAGGAAGCTGTCTGAGTCAATATCAAGAATCGGCGCTTAACCGACTGAGCCACCCAGGCGCCCCTGGGACCACAGTGTTTAAAGAAAAAATTGCTATGGAATTATTCTGTCAGGTACTTCAAAGAAAGCTCCAGTTCCCCCAAACCTTTCAGCAAGTGTACCTGTTTGCATTTTTAGGTCCTTTCTTCTGTTCCCTTTAAATTAGAAAGAAGCAATCCTTGCTGTTCTCCAGAGTACCTCTTTATTACACCAATTTCCAAAACTCATGAACTCATGAAGCACATCTTTGGCTTTTCAAGCTACTTCAAGAGACTGTAACGAAAAGGTCAATCACTAGGTAATAATTAAAATCAACAGGACCTTCTTTAATTAGTTAGACATAAAGTTAAAATATTTTTCTGCATTTAAATATTTACAAGCATTAGATGGTGGGGAGGGACATATGGGGGTCTGTAAGAGAAAAATGAATTTTTCATTTTTTGCATGCGCTTTGATGTTTTGAACGCCAAGTGATTTTCTGTTAAAAATTATATCAAAGCTTCAAAAACCAGGGATCAAAACTGTAACATTAATTAGAGTACATTCACATAATGAACTGGTGACAGAGATAGCAGAAAATTGAGGAAAACAAGTAGAGACTGATTTTGCTCTGATGTGGTCTTAGACAAAGTGTGAGACAAGTACAGTGTCTCATCCTCAAGGTCTACAATGGTCCTGAAGCAAGGAGATGCCGATGCACAGAGGCTGGTTCTCAGCCATCACAGAACAAGGGAAGAGAGAAAAGTAGTTTAACCCCTCCGACCTTACTACCCCAAGCCCCGGCTTGGTTCCACTGTTTTCCTAGAGTGGTGGACAGAAATGCCAAAGGATGATGAACAGATTAATGGTCACCGGGGCCCCTGGGTGGCTCAGTCAGTTAAGTGTACAACTCTTGATCTCACAGTTATGAGATTGAGCCCCACACTGGGCTCTGCCCTTTGCGTGGAGCCTGCTTAAGATTCTCTCTCTCTCCTCTGTCCCTCTCCCCTTGCTTGCTTGCTTGCTCTCTCTCTTAAATTAAATTAAATTAAATTAAATTAAATTAAATTAAATTAAATTAAATTAAATTAAAATCCTTGTAGTAAACTAGACATTGGACATGTGATGGAACAAAAGAGAAGTACTGCAGTGTTTGCCCTCATGTTTCTCATTTTTCATCAAAATCTCCATGACAGCATTCTTTTGGCCCTTACTGCTAAAAAATAAAAATGGCAAAGCTCAGTTAAACAAAATATCCTTCCCTACTCAGAGATAAAGGCAAATGAAATGGAACTGAAGGCATTAACATGAGGTGTGTCTCATAATCACAAAAAAAGCTTGGAAAGCAAACAGCCTCTCAAATGGTGAATGGATTCCTCACATCCATCTTTCTTTTTTTTTTTTTTTAACCATCGTGGAGACATATGTATATTATAGATTCACTGTTGGAAAGAACTTGCCAAGGGGAGAAAGTTCTCTCTTTATAATAACTGTATGATCTGATAAAATGACAGAATGAGGTTTTGTGATACATGGCTTATGACAGCTGCAGAAGCATTTATAGAAACTGGCCAAACAACATGATGTCGAATCCCCTGATTTCATACGTCCCAGTGTGCCAAGAGATTAAGAAACTGTGATTGTACACCTATCTGCTACCCTTCCTCTCCACACAGGAGGCTGCTGAGAGTTACAAGCCAAAACATTTCAAGCACCCAGAATCTGAAGATTTGATTTAAAGGAAATGGAAGTTTTAAAAACTCTCCAAGGATATGAGAATTTCCTTGACAAAATGCTTGTTCATTCCAATCACTGTACTACACAAATTAACACCACACCTGAAGCAAGCTAACTCTAGAAGTTGCAAATTCCCCGTCTCTGGGGGAAGGACAAGGGAGGCCAGATCACTGCTATCCAAAATGAGCCAACAAGATGGTCCATTGGGATGTGTGAGAAGAAAATATTAGAAACTGTATTTACATTTGTTTGATCTTATCCTTCGAAATTTTCCATTCACTATACCTGTAATGTACATAATTACTACAGCATATATGTGTAGCATTTGTAAATTAGTCAATACACATGTATTATGGATATATGCCAAGAAATACTGTACTACTAGTGTGCTCGATCAAGAAAGTTGAAAGACTATAGGGCCAAGAGCCACTTGGAGCCCATGCCTGTGAAGAGACTCAAATACTGGGTATGACTCTGAGATAATCTGAGAGTTCGCTTCCTAATTTTAACACTCTTTCATTCTTGCTCAAACAGATCTACAATTTTAATAATCTATTCTTGGAAAATATTTTCCATTAGCCAAGAAAATATAACCCATGGACAAATTATTTCAGTAGGATTCTTTTAAACTTAAGAGGGATTAAGGTTGTGTTTGAATTTAAAAGGAGTAAGTTTCCTTTTGCAACATCACACTCAATGGCAAGGTGAATTCCATAAAAATACAAAACAAAGATGCCTAACTCCTTGACATCATACTAGAAACCCTAGCCAAGCACGAAACTAAAGCCAGTTAAAAGTATAAGGAGTAGACAAACATTTACAGCCAATAAACGAAACATGCTCAGGCTTTTAAATCTGGGAAATAAAAAATAATACCACAATACCATTTTGCACACATCTGATTGGTAAAAATCAAAAGATTCATCAACATAAAGTACTACCAACTATATGAGCTAGTAGTAAGCCTTCCACTGTGATAAACATAAATTCAATATTCCACTTTGACCCTCAACTGGATGTACTACAATACAATTCTAACATTAACCACCTGGAGTTAGTACTGAACTCCACAGATTTAAGGCTCAGTCCTCCCCAAGACTGCCATTGCTTCAGATGCCAGCTGCACTTCCGGAGTCCCCAGACCACCCATACTTCTGACCAACAGACAAGACATTCAAGAGTCTCCCCACCCTCTTCAGATTTGATAATTCACTAGAATGACTCACAGAACCCAGAATGACTCACGTACCTGTTACAGGTCAGAAACAGCTGAACAGAAACTCATATAGAGGGAGATGGGGGTGGGGAAAATGCAGTGCTTCTGTGCACTCTCCTCACTGAATCCAGGACTGTCACCCTTTCAATATAATCAGTTTATTAACCAGGACATTCCAATAAGCCTCAGCAACCAGAGTTTTTATTGGGGTTTCATTATATAGGCATGACTCATTAAATCACTGGCCACGTGACTGAGCTCAATGTCTAGTCCCTACGCCCTTCCTGGAGGTCAAGCTGGCCCAAAGCTCCAAGCCTCTAATCATATTGTTGGTCTTTCTGGTGACCAGCACCCCCTCCATCCTGAAGCTATCTAAAGACAACCATAAGTCACTCCATCAGTATAACAAAACACTTCATTCAGGAAATTCAGAGTTTTTGAAGCTCTATACCAAGAACCAAGGATAAAGTTAAAATATATTATCCTAGCACATGCAGTATTGTCTGAGTTCAGGCTGTAATAACGAAATCCCAAAGTATTGCTTTGTTAAAACAAAACAACATGGGGCGCCTGGGTGGCTCAGTCGGTTAAGCGGCCGACTTCGGCTCAGGTCATGATCTTGCAGTCCGTGAGTTCGAGCCCCGCGTCGGGCTCTGCTGACAGCTCAGAGCCTGGAGCCTGTTTCAGATTCTGCGTCTCTCTCTCTCTGACCCTCCCCCGTTCATGCTCTGTCTCTCTCTGTCTCAAAAATAAATAAACGTTAAAAAAAAAAATTAAAAAAAAACCCAAAACAACAGACGGTTACTTCTCACAGTTCTGGAGGTTGGGAAATTTCAAGATCAAGGTGCCAGCAGATTCAGTTCCTGGTGAGGACCCTCTTCTGGCTTGCAGAAGGCTACCTACTCAGTTTCCTCAATGTAAAAGAGAGGAACAAAGAACTCTAGTCTCTCTTCCTCTTCTTATAAGGGCATAATTCTACTATGAGGGCCCCACCCTCACGACCTCGTCTAAACCGAATTACCTCCCAAAGGCCCCACCTCCAAATATCATCACATTGGGGGTTAGGGCTTCAACCTATGAATTTGCAGGGATACAAACATTCAGTACATAATAAGGACCATTTCAAACAGATTTTGGAAGCTGACTTACATTTAACAATTTTTATGGAAAATAATTTACAAAGCAAATCATTGCTGAACATTTGGGGTGTATCCAACTCCTGCAAAAGTTAGGCACTAACTCCTAGATTATCTGATTCATATAAAAACAAGTCTATCTCCTTTAGGTTCCTTTAGCATATGGCCAGAGAGAATCTTCTAGATGAAACTACACAAATGGCATTTTTAGTCTCACTCTGCCTAATCCTTTCTTTTTAAGTTCCCATGTATATTCAATCTCAAAGACTGGTTTAAAGAGTACTCTTCAAACAATAATAAATGAAATAAAACAAAGAGGAAGGACACTGAAGGTTGCAGGTGAATTTATTTTTTTTTTTAATTTTTTTTTCAACGTTTTTTATTTATTTTTGGGACAGAGAGAGACAGAGCATGAACGGGGAAGGGGCACAGAGAGAGGGAGACACAGAATCGGAAACAGGCTCCAGGCTCCGAGCCATCAGCCCAGAGCCTGACGCGGGGCTCGAACTCACGGACCGCGAGATCGTGACCCGGCTGAAGTCGGACGCCCAACCGACTGCGCCACCCAGGCGCCCGGTTGCAGGTGAATTTAAAAAAACAAAATTTCAGGGGCACCTGCATGGCTCGGTTGAGTGTCCGACTTCGGCTCAGGTCACGATCTCATGGTTCATGAGTTCGAGCCCCATTTCAGGCTCTGTGCTGACAGCTCCGAGCCTGGAGCCTGCTTCGGATTCTGTGTCTCCTTCTCTCTCTGCGCCTCCCCCGCTCATGTTCTGTTTCTCTTTCTCAAAAATAAACATTTAAAAAAAATAAAAAACAAAACTTCAGTTTTAGTGCTATTAAAAGAAAACCCCACGTAGCAATGATGCTACAATGATATCCAGCTGACTCTGTCCTCTAACCAGCTCTACCCAAAAGTCATCCAGTTCACCACATCCAAGTCCATTCTCTCACAGCTCTGTAATGCTAGTAATGTGGGAAAATTCTCTCCCACCGTTTCCTAGATTCAAGTCAGGCGTTTGCTCTGGAAGGACCAATACCCCATAAAGAAGGGTCTCAGTAAAAGAAATAGTGTCTGAAAACCAGTGGAATGTGTGGCTCCCTGGCTGTCAGCTCAGACACTCTAATGAAGCCAACACATATACACACAGTCAGCCACGACCAAGTCCCAGAGTCTGAGACAGTCCAAGAGCTGTCTGCAGACCTTGTAAGAACCACTTCAAATAAATGTCCCCAAGTCTCCCAATCTCTGGAATGTGTTGTAGTAAGATTTTATCAAAAGTCAGACACTCACCACGGTCATGTGATCACAGATGGTGCCCCCCCAAATAACAGACTTCAGAAGGTCAAACTTTAAATAAAGAACTCAGAAAGTCAAATTTTACCTATGCACTAGTATTTGTTCTTAGATCCAAATTAAACAGTTCCTTTAATTGTCAAGAGATTTTTACTTTATCTTTTCAAACGCACAGAAATTCCCCATGTTCACCTAGACATGTGACCAGTGAGTAAGACCAATAAGCTTTTACTCCAAATAGACTCAATTCTCATTATTCCTGGTAAGTATGTTCTATGAAGTAGTTGTGAATGCTGATGCTTTGCTCCTAGGAGACGTACAAGACTAGGTTCTTACAAGCCTCTAGTCACAACATTTCACCAACAGATCAATATGTTACCTCATTTTATGTATGTTTCTGTTCTAGGACACCTTATTTATTATACATTGTTGATTCACTAACATTGAACTCATGGCCAACAACTTATAAATTTATAAAGTACTTATAAACTCATGCCTGAACAAAGTTTATTTAACACAAGTATTTTCTCCCTAAAAGTACATCAAAGCCTTCTTCCACTTAAGAAAACAGACACTTGGGGCACCTGGGTGGCTCAGTCAGTTGGGCGTCTGACTTGGGCTTAGGTCATGATCTCACGGCTTGTGGGTTCGAGCCCTGCGTCAGGCTCTGTGCTGAAAGCTCAGAGCCTGGAGCCTGCTTCAGATTCTGTCTTCCTCTCTCTGTGCCCCTCCCCTGCTCACACTCTGTCTCTCTCTCCTTCAAAAAAATAAATAATCGTTAAAAAAAAAAAAAAAAAAGAACAGACACTTGAGGGTCATTAAAATGCTACCTAAAGGTAGCAAAATCACCAACAAAAAGCATAAAACATGGCATTGAACAGACCATGAAAAGGACTCATGGGGCACTTGGGTGGGCAGCTGAGCATTCAACTCGATTTCAGCTCAGGTCATGATGTCAGTGTCATGAGACTGAGACCTACATTGGGCTCTGTGGAGCCTGCTTAGGATTCTCTCTGTCTCTCTCTCCCCCTCTGCCCCACCCCCACTCCTGTGCTGTCTCTCCCCATCAAAAAATAAATAAAAATTAAAAAATTAAAAAAGGACTCTTGTTTACAGTATGAGAGCTAAAGAAAGAAGGCAGAGCACCACTTGAACCTCAGCTGAGAAGGAGCCTGCCAGGGGACCCCTACTTTTTCACTGCTCTGCCCATGGCCCCAAATAACCACAAAAGTGTCATGAATATTGATTTGGGGATTACAAATAATGTTTAGCAAGTAGGTGAATTTATAAATACCAAATCCGAATCACGAAGATGGATTTACAGAGTCTCTCTGTTTACCTCAAACAGCAACACAGTTGTTCTGTCATCCCAGTGTCCACAAAGAGAAAAATACAGACTGTATTATCCTTATTATTATTTTAAATTACAGCTGTATCTGGATACAGTTTTAATTTTTAAGTGAGAAATCCCACAGGATAATAGCTACAAAACACACTGTAAAGCATTTTCCTCCACCCACTGTGGACAAAACATCTATGCACACACAATTCCAAGGTAACTCATTCCCTAACTTGACCACACACACACACACACACACACACACACACACACACACCTTTCAAATTTAGAGCCTTGACAGACATTTCCTGGATCAGCCTTCTGTGAACAACAACAAAATTGGCTTCCTGACGCATAAAACACATTTCCTAAACAGCAATCTTGAAAAGTACTGTTACTTTGTATAGCGACACAGCAGGTGGCAGGGTGTGATGAAACAGGAAATGAGAACAAATGTCTCCCACACAAATTTACAGACCACCACAGGGAATATATCAACACACAATCCCACATCTTTATCATCCAACCAGCCATCATCTGTAGGATTTCTCTTCTTTTAACTCATCCCCACCCACTATTCAGTGACCCTTTCCACCTGTTGCACTATTCTTTACATATTAACAGAAGAAATTTGCCAAAGGTGACATTCTGATAAGAAAGACCCCACTGAATTCAAGTAAAAAAAAAAAAAATCCTAAATTCCTTCAAAAAATCCTAAAACCACATCTTCTCCTTGAGACCTAAATTTAAAAATATATCATTAAGATCTCAAGGAATTGTTAAATCCTTTTCCCCTAATCACCTCCAAAGAGTAAGGTTTCCCAATTTACCAAGTAAATTACCAATTAAATGCAGCATTTATTCTACTTACAGTTATAAAAATGTAATAGGAGCTTTTACCTCACTGCCCCAGAGATCAAAGTGACCAAATACATACAAATGGTGGTTATACCCATGAGATCATGACCCAGACAACAAAGAAAGAACACACAGATGTTACCATCACCCACAAAACTGGAAGCATCCCAGGAACATCTGGGCATCCACAAAGCACCTTGGTCATCTAAACTCTATGACAGCCCAGAGAGATGCCTCCAGAGCCAGGAGGTGGAACCCAACAGAAAGGGCTCAGGTCTGAAGTCCCTCAGTAGCAGTGTTGCCTGTCCCCTTAATTAAAATCACAGATGTTCTAAAGAGGAAGGGACAGAAAAATTCCCAAGTCTATCTGCCTCCCTTACAGGTGAAGACACAGCCCAGAGAGTAAATGATGTAGTGATAAAACTACTGAATCACAGACTGAACTATTTGACCTTGTATTTGCCTCATAAAGGGGTTATGGAAGGATAATTTATTAGGCAATAAAATTACCCAAGTTTTAGAAAATACAAATCTGGTCATTTGGTTCCCGTGTTCAGATCTTTCTATAATTTCCCAAAGCACACTGGACTTAAAAAAGCTCCTTAATACATGGCATAAGAGATTTTCATGGCCAAGTGTACACATCTCTTAACTAACCCTACACTCACTCTATAATCCAGTGCATTCATTCATTCATTCATTCATCAGTTCATTCCCTCAATGATTTGTAGAGTGACTATTTCTGAAGAGTCTACTGTGTGCTGGCCACCGTGTCCTCCCAAATCACTTAAGATTATAGACAGTCCCTGACCCAGACCGAGGGCAGTTCAACTTTGATTTTTCAACTTTAGGACGGTGCGAGAGCAAGACACATTCAGTAGAAACCACACTTCAAATTTTGATTTTAATCTTTTCCCAGGCAACTAGTGTGCGGTACGATACTCTCTCCTGCTGGGCAGAGGCAGCCAGCTGCACCTTCTAGAAGCCACGTGATCTTGAGGTTCAACAACCGAAACGCTTACATTCTGTTTTTCACTTGTTTTCAGTTACATGTGATATTCAAGATTCTGTTACAAAACAGGCTTTGTGCTAGATGCTGCTGCCCAACCATAGGTGAATGTGTGTGTTGCAAGCATGTCTAAGGAAGGGTAGGCTAGGCTATGATGTTCAGTAGGTTGGTGTATTAAATGAATTTTTGCCTTAGGATGTTTTCAACTTACAATGGGTTTATTGGGACATAACCCCAGTGTAGGTCAAGGAAGATCTGTACTCAAACAGGCCATTCTCTTTTTAGACTAAGAGCCTTTGCCCATGTTATTCTGTCTCTCTGGGATGCCCCATCCTAGTTCCACTTCTACTTCTAAACATACACAGTAGGACATCAAACCCCATTTAATAATTAGGTTTTATATATCTTGATGAATACCTCCCATCTGTCTCACTTTGAACATGCATTAGCACAACAGTGATAAAGAAAGTCTACAGTTATTGTTCCTAGACACATACAATGCTGTTTTGAAATTCTAGCAATTGGGGCACCTGGATGGCTTAGTTGGTTGAGTGTCCAACTCTTAGTTTCAGTTCAGGTCATGATCTCATGGTTCATGGGTTCAAGCCCCACATTGGGCTTGGCACTGGCAATGTGGAGCCTGCTTGGGATTCTCTCTCATTCCCTCTCTTTCTGTCCCTCCCCCCACCGCCACCCCCACCCCACCGCTCTCTCTTCCTTTCTCTCCCAAAATGAATTAAAAAAAAAAAAAAAAGCTGTCAAGAAAGACACACTAAAATATGCCTATTTGCCTGCCTACAAAGAGACCTAAAGTCCTGACAACACAGGTATAACAGTTTGTAATGTGAAAGCACACAATTAAATTTTAAAGTATATAAACCAGGCAGAGTTCAACCATGAATTTTAAAAACAAGCAAACAAAAAAGCTTACTCTCCAGACATTCCCTATGAAATCTTTCTAAAACAGGAATACTGCTGAAATTTCCCTTATGGTTCACCTAGTAATTGATAAGCTTTCTAGTAATCTATCAAAAATTTTTTTAATGTTTATTTTTTGAGAGAGACAGAGAGAATGAGCGGGGGAGGGACAGAGAAAGAGGGAGACACAGAATCTGAAGCAGGCTCCATCCAGGCTCTGAGCTGTCAGCACAGAGCCCGACGCGGGGCTCAAACTCATGACCTATGAGATGAACCTGAGCCGAAGTTGGAAGCTTAACCCACTGAGCCACTCTGGGGCCCCAGATTTATCACAATTTCTAACTACAACCACCACCTGGATATCATTTCAAATACCCCAGGACCACAAGATTAACGACCAGATTCATGGCAAGTTACTCCCCGAAAGAACCTGGCTTTTAGGATTTAAGGAAACTAAGATCTAAAAATGTTACACCCTCCTGAAATGACACAGTAGAAATCTGAATCCTTGCCCAACACCACACATAGTACTTCTCTCCAAATGTGCCCAAACTGAAGCCTACTCAGGTTTATCTTACTACCAAAACTCATATTTAGAGTTTATGCTATAAATTTTGACAAACTCTTGAAATACAATTTTAAAAACCTTTATACCCCAGGCATAAGGTATTCAAACAGGTATCATCAAAGTAGGAAAAGCACAATGTTGAGATCATTTTCTCTAAAACACTTTTGGTCACCATAATGGCTTTGAGACTGTATTTTCCAATTTCTGCCTTCAAATGACTTTTTCATTTTAGGTAGACTACATTCCCAAAGCACCAGCTTAGCAAAACCAACAAAAAGTAACAAGTGTCTGATGAGCATTCTTCTTCTCCAGTGTCTCCAGCACCTCAAAATGGGAAGAAAGGGGAACTTCCTTAACCTAGTATCTACAAAAAGCCTTCAGCTAGTACCAAACTCAACAGCAAAACATTAAAAGCATTCTCTTATTAGACAAAAAATGTCCTCTGGGCGCCTGTGGCTCAGTCAGTTAATAAGCATCTGACTTCGGCTCAGGTCATGATCTCACGGTTCATAAGCTTGAGCCCTGCATCAGGTAAGCCCCACTTCTCTCTTTCCCTCTCCCTCTCCTTCTCCCTGCTCCTTGTGGGTTTTATTCTCTCTTCTTCTCTGTCTCCACCCTTGTTCACTTGTGCCCCCCCTCTCTCAATTTAAATTAATTAATTAAAAAATGCCTGCTTCACCAACTCCTTCAAAACTCTATTCGTGGGTGTCTGAGTGGCTCAGTCTGATTGGGCTGAGCTCAGAGCTCTGACTCTTAATTTTGGCTCAGGTCATGATCTCATGGGTTCATGAGTTTGAGCCCCACGTCTGGCTCCACACTGACAGTGCAGAACCTGCTTGGGATTCTGTCTCTCTCCCTTTCTCTCTCTCTCTGCTCCTTCCCTGCTAATCCCCCCCCCCCCGCCCTCAAAATAAATAAATAAATAAATAAATAAATAAATAAATAAATAAATAAATAAATAAATAAAATTAACAACAACAACAACAACTCCGTTCACAACTCACTGCCTTCACTTCCAAGCCTCAGAATTCCTCCGGTAGAACTTCTGTTGTGGCATATAATCATCTTTCTTGTACGTGGTCAAGTGAGGAAAAATGGAAAGATCCCAGCATAGACTCCACTCCACAGCAACAAAATGCCCCCACCCAGGGTGGGAAGATGAGCCTTTCCCTTCAACCCCAGGGTCTTGATTTTCTCAACTAGAAAATGGGGATAAATCATTCTAGTCACAGTGCATTTATTGAGATATGCTATTGTGAAGAAAGATGTCATAGTAAAAGGTATGAAAAGATTTTGGAAAACAGATAAGAAACCAATTAATTCTGTTCTACTCAAATCACAAGACTGTAGTAAGGATCAAATAAGGTATGTAAAATTTTTTATAAGTGACAAATCTATCCATAAATATGGGTTACGTTATTATAATATATAAGCTGGCATTTGTGTTTTGACGTATCTCTTTATTCCCTAGAGTACGTAGGACATGTCAACTGAATTAATAACTCAGTATTTACTGTGCAAATAAAAAATGTACAAAGCCCAAGAGATTTAGATTAATGTGCCAAGTACAATATACCTGGTGAAAGCTCTCTGAGAATAGGTCTTTTTTAAATCAATACATAATTCATATAATAAAATTCACCCACAATATATAATTCAGTGTTTTTAGTATATTCACAAGGCTGTGCAACCATCACACTACCCAACTCCAGAACATTTTTATCACCCCAAAAAGAAACACCATACCCACTAGCAGTCACTCCCCATTCCTCTTCCTCATAGCTACTAGCAACACTAATCTACTATCTGTCTCTATGGAATTGTCTATTCTGAATTTTTCATAGACCTGGAATCCTACAATATGTGGCCTTTTGTGTCTGGCTTTTTTAAGCATAACATGTAGAAGGTTCATCTACGTTGGAGAGAGAGAGAGAGAGAGAGAGAGAGAGAGAGAGAGAGAGAGAGATGTGTGTACTTCATTCCTTTTTATGGTTGAATAGTATTCCATTTTATGGCTATACCACATTTGTGTATCTACTCATCAGTTAATGGGCATTTAGGCTGTTTCTATGTTTTGGATATTATGAATAATGAGGCTATGAACACTGTGTACAAGTTTTTGTGTGAACTCATGGTTTTCATTCTTTTGGGTATTGTATAAATCAGGGTTCTCCAGAAAAACACAACCAGTAGGACAGTCATATATTGAAAGAGACATTTATGTTAATTAATTGGCTCACATGATTACGGTAGCAGGCGAGCCCCAAATCTGCATGGTGGGCTGGCAAGCTAGAGACCCACTGAAGAGCTGATACTGCAGTTCAAGGCCAAAAAGCATCAGGCTGGAGAACCAGGGAAGAACTAGTGTTGCAGCTGAAGCTTGAAGGCTGTCTGCTGGTGTAATTCCTTCTTGCTTAAGAGATGTCAGTCTTTTTTCTGTTATGGCCTTCAATAATGAGGTCCACCCACAACATGAAGGGCAATCAGCCTTACTCAAAGCCCACAGATACAAATGCTAAACTCATCCAAAAAAAAACACCCGAGAAAGGTCCAGAATAGTGTCTGGCCAAATATCTGGGCACCTTACCATGTCCCAGCTAGACTGAGTAGGATTGCTGGGCCCTATGAGAATTCTGTGTTTACCCTGATGGCCAAACTGCTTTCCCAAGCAGCTGCATCATTTCGCATTCCCAACAGCAATGCATGAGGGTTCTCCCTTCTCTACATCCTCACCAACACTTGTTGTTAATTTTTTAACTGTAGCTACCCTAGGAGTGTGAAGTAGTACCTTGTTGTGGTTTTAATTTTCATTTCCCTAATGATTAATGACGCCATCTTTTCATGTACTTATTGTCTCTTCACATATCTCCTTTGGATAAATGTCTACTCAAATCCTTTGCCCATTCTATAGTTATTTATCTTTTCATTGTTGAGTTGTAAGAGCTCATAAATTCTGAATACTAGATCCTTATTAGACAGATTTATGAATATTTTCTTCCAGCGAGGTATCTTTTCACTTTCTTGATCATACCCTTTGTAGCACCACAGTTTTTAATTTTGATGAAGTCCAATTTATCTGTTTTTTCCGTCAGTTGCTTATGCATTAGGTGTCATACCTAACAAACCAATGCCTAACCCAAAGTCACAACAATTTACCCTATGTTTGCCTCTAGAGTTTTACAGCACTCGGATCAGTGTAATGAGAAGAATCCTCAGGGTACACAGAAAGGGAAGGCATATAATTCAACAGGTGTTGGAAAAGGCTTTCTAAAAGTTAAGACTTCACCTCCCAGGCTGTGTTCCTCAATGGCATATCTTCAGGATTTCCTGCAGTCCCAGGCATATAATAGTCTTCTAATAAATGTCTACTCTATCAATGAATGTATGTTTTAAAACTATTTGAAGACATCTAAAAAACCGTGGATGCAAATGCTCGCTTCTTTCCAGCCCTGCCACTTCTACTCTCACTCTGAGGATAAAAACAATACAACCTAAAAAGTGCATTTCATCTGTTACTCTTTCCATCATCTGAGGCACAAATATTCAAATGCATCAATGTTTTTAAGCTATTTAACTATTATCTATCCCTACTCTCCAGTCACCATGATTGACATTTTTACTGATTATAATAAATTTCCTGTAAGAACTCTCTTCGTCATCTATCAAGACACCTGCTACTTAACGAGAACCTCACTGACTCTGTTCTAAGGCTGAGAATGTTTCTACATCAAAAAAAGCCTCACCCTTGGAAGCCACCTAGAT
Source organism: Neofelis nebulosa (assembly GCF_028018385.1). NCBI lineage: Eukaryota > Metazoa > Chordata > Mammalia > Carnivora > Felidae > Neofelis > Neofelis nebulosa. Next base: position 31,560,800 of record NC_080796.1, read on the forward strand.
CCATCCTCCACAGACACTATTTCCTAGTGATTCTATATTTTACAGAAATAACAGTCCAGTAAGAGCCACCCAATAGAATTAGAAGCTAAGTGGCAAACAAACTGCTCATCTAAAAGGGGAATAAATTAACTTCATTATTAGTTCAAGTTGGTTTACATTCTCTTTGAAAGGTTTTGCTTAACTCTAGAGCATTAAAGTATGAGAAGAATCTGATCTGAAATCAAACACAAACTGAACAGTAGATATAGACTAGAAAACGGCTCATAATGCATACTTATGTTTAAAATATGAGATAATGTCTCCTTTTTATTTACTGACAAATTAGCAAGCGCACCTGCAAACCTATTCAAAATAAGGCTTTCTGACATACTCTGTAAAAGCGTAAGAAACCATCACATCGGAAAAATCTACAAAGCCACAGTAACTACCAGGCTACATTAAATATTAAGTAGTGTTATGTGGCAACAAATTCTGATTTTCTTCGTGGTGATTTAAAAGAAAAAAGGTGATGAAGATCACCATGACAGAGAAAAGGGAGAGTATGGGAATTAGAAAAACTCACTGTGAATGCTGGATTTGTGTCGCAAGTATTTTCAAATCATTACCCTAGAAATATTTTGTAAATTCACAACTCAGTCTTCAAAAGCTTCCCTACAATTTATCATATTTATACTGACAGAACACCTAAAATCACTTCTTCAAGTAAAAGCATTTACTAAGGGCCTGCACATAACAATCACCCCACCCTCATGAAAGTAAACTAGTAAGAACCCACAAATTCTTGACTTTTATTGAAACATAAGCTTCTAGGACTGACTGAAATTTGTAACAATATGACATACATAATACGTATTATCTAAAGCAACTTACAAAATACTATACGGTTTAAATAATTACAGAACTGGAATATTAAAAGTATAACCTTAGATGTAAACTCATGTCCTGCTTTCTTTCCTTAGTCAAGAAATAAGAGTCACATGAAGAAACACATTTTTGGATTCATTCTTCATTGTCAGACCATAGTATTTTGGTACATTTCTCATCAGAGGTGACTATCTCAAATACTTAAATATTTCTTAAAACATCCTAGTAAGAAACTTAGCAAGCTTAGTCACTAAGACTACTTATTCACTGATTCAATGGCAGGGCACCCAGAGAACGGAGCAGAAACCAATGAACACACTCAGATTCCCTCAATTCTGAGAGAATGTCTGCAGTCTCTGCACCGCAAACACCCCACCTCCTTCAACAGAGTATCACTGCCACACCTGGTCATGGATCTCATGGTACAGCTCTCAGGATAACAATGACAGTGAACATGGAGTATGCACCAGGTGACAGGCTCAGTCTGTTGCAAGCACCTCTTTACTTAATCCTTCAGATAGCCCTTCAAAACCAGTAGTATCACAGGCCTGAAACGGCAGCAGGAGTAGAACTCAGGCAGTGGGGCTGTATAGCCCTCAGAATCTTCTCCCCTGACATCTTGAGCCTATTCTAAGTTTTCTCAATTCTCCCCAAACACTAACTATATTGAAGGTAACTGCCAAGAAAAACACTAACAAGTATGTTTTGAACCCTTAGAAAACTGGGCGAAATCTTAAACACCCTGTTGTGTCTACATATAAACTAGTGAACATGCACTGATTTATTGCCAAATAAGCTATTTTTATATTTTGTGAAAAAGAGATAAAGTTAGGAGATGTTCATAAAAACCTACCAATGGAAAATATCTAACAAACAAAATACACCCATGGACTATGAATTATAAAGAATCTTTGAAAGTATTTAAAATAGGAAATCTCCTAATTTCACCTGCAGTACTGAAATTTCCCAATAATGCACTAAAACCAGGTCAAAATGCACATTAGATGGAAAAGAATGAGGTGGGAAAGCCAATACTGAGTTATACTGTCTTTAGGACTCAATGATGTGTAAGAATTCAAACACTCAGGTGACTAAAAAAGGTAGAGAAAAAAATGAAATGACATCATATGTACGTATCTGTTCTTATTCCATGTAATACCATACACTACCTACTATAGTGGTATAGTGGTAAATGTAGGAGTTCAAGTGTCTTGGGAAAATTATTTTTCATGCCATTACTTCCTTAACTATAAAAACAGAAATTCTGATGCCTTTTCCTCAAGTCTGAAACTTCCAAAGCTCTATAAACCAGTTTTTGTTCTAAGTTAACAGCAAACTCCTTTGGTAGAAAACTCATTTGTGGCAAAATGTGACCTGAATGACATAGAGCCAGGCTGTTTGTAGTCATTATCCCCACTCATGTGTGAATTTTTATGTATTTCACTACAGAAACAGTCACATGTTCAATTAAGGGGGACTTGGCCAAAAACTGCTGAGGGAGAGGGAATATGTAGTATAAAGTACATGCTAAAATATTCTAAACATCCAGAAAGTCATAATTCTGAAACACGTTTTGTTCCAAGAGTATTAGAGGTGTGACTGTAGACCTGTGATAATTTAGTAGCTGCTTCTTAGAGAAGTTCTGACTACACATAAAATACTAGCACAGGGCCTGCGCTCAGCAGGTCCTTTCTAGGAGTCAGTGGATGCTGGAGCTAGCCTGCACGAATCTGAAGAGCACCAATACCCCTAAAACCTTTCTGGTTTGGATGCTGCTTCATTCTCAGCTGAATGGATGTCCTTACCTACCAATGCTGATGTACTATAAATGAGCCCTGGCTTCTACTTCTTACCGAGGACTGTGATATCCCAGGTGCTACTTCAATTTTCATGAAAATAATTATCTTATACTTTAAGTTCATTTAAGCATCTGAGATGAGGACAACTGTATCCAGTGTCATGGTTCATAAAAATAAACCCACAACGCAAAAACCATTCATATATATCATCTTAAGCAAAAAGATTTTTTTTTTTTTTATTTTTGAGACAGAGAGAGACAGAGCATGAATGGGGGAGGGGCAGAGAGAGAGGGAGACACAGAATCGGAAGCAGGCTCCGGGCTCTGAGCCATCAGCCCAGAGCCCGACGCGGGGCTCGAACTCACGGACTGTGAGATCGTGACCTGAGCCGAAGTCAGACGCTTAACCGACTGAGCCACCCAGGCGCCCCCTTAAGCAAAAAGATTTTAACAAAAGACTTTTTTTAATTTAAAAAAAAAATTTTTTTTTTAACATTTATTTATTTTTGAGACAGAAAGAGGCAGAGCATGAACGGGGGAGGGTCAGAGAGAGGGAGACACAGAATCTGAAACAGGATCCAGGCTCTGAGCTGTCAGCACAGAGCCCGACGCGGGGCTCGAACTCACGGACCGCGAGATCATGACCTGAGCCGAAGTTGGCCGCTCAACTGACTGAGCCACCCAGGCGCCCCAAGACTTCTTTTTTTTAAACCCCACCCTCAAGTAAGAAACTGAGCATTACCAGGTACTTTCTATCTAGCCCTTACGACCGTCAGGAGGTTACCAGGAAACAGACCCTAAGCATATCTCCCATTATGCTATAGGAAGCTCAGGTTAATGGACTCCAATCCACTCTTCCTGGGAGATTCATCAGAAGCGACAGCTATAGAGTTAAGTCTCTTTTTCCCATTCATTCAATAACAGCAGCACCCATGTGAAGACCCCAATGACAGATCTTTCCAAAGTCCTCTTTGCTATCATACACTCCCAACACTATTATGCTTAATGCTGACAAACTACAGAACACATAGTCCAGAATTACAGCAAAAAAGAATTGCACACAATACATTGTGTAGCAGTACAGTCAACTTTAGGGGGAGTCACACTATTTAAAAAAAATCAAAAGTACTTTTTTAACCTTAAAAATGTACTTATTAAATAAAAAAGAATTCCAAACAAAATTGAAAACCTAATAGATCAAAAATTACTTTTTATTTCTGAACAAAATCCCAAAGCCCGTCAGTAAGTCATCAATAGTTAGTAAGGCTCTAGGTAAGAATATGAACTGCTTTAAAGATTTTCTATAAATATGGTTCCATTTCAATGAACACTAATATCAAAACAAGAAATTAAGTTTGGAGGCACTCTTACAATGTACTTAACCATAACCCATGACTTCAGAAAAATTATGTACCGATGCTCAAAAACACAGTAAACAACTTAGGGTCCCAAGCTCTGTAGCAAATGCTTTTCAGGGTACCTCATTAATCTTCAAACAACACTCTGAGGTCATAATGTCACTTCGCTTCTTGGATGTTCAATTATAATAGTCCTTTTAGAAAAAGAATAAAATTTAAAGATGATGGATTTTGATTCCATTTTTCCTCGCAAACAATGCCAACACAGTGCTCAACAGAACGCTTGTGCATAAGGCTACAGTGTAAAAGATATAAAGGGAAATTAAAAACTTTAAAATGCAATATGAATATAAGTCTATAGTATTAATCACAATGTTAAGTTATCATGTACTGAGTGCCACTATACACCAGTAACTACACTGGAACTTTTATGAGCATTCTCTCATTTAATTATCAAAGTAGTCTGATGAAGTAATCTTATTTTATAAATGGAGAAAGTGAAAATCAAATTTAAGAAAGTTGACCAAAGTCTCCCATTGTAAATGGCAGAGCTGGGGTCTAAGCCCAAGTTTGCCCAGCTACAATTCTTTGTTCTTTCCATACCAAACTACTTTTCATTCCTGTCAGAGTTCTGGGCTTCCAGAGAGGTAGTCACAATGAACAAAATTTAATTTTTAAATTATTTTAATGTTTCAAAACTTACAATTGAAAATACACTCTGTAATAGTTAATTTTATGTGTCATCTTGACCCAAGTGTTTGACCATTCTAAATGTTGCTGTGAAGGTATTTCTTAGATGTGATTAACATTTAAATCAGTTGACTCAGAGCAAAGAGGATGAGCCTCCATAACATGGGTGGCCTCATCCAATCAGTTGAAGGCATTAAAAGCAAAGACTAAAGTTTCCTAAGATGAAGGAATTTTGCCTCCAACTCCAACATAGAAATGTTGGCTGAGTTTCCAGCGTTTGGACTCAAGACTGCAATATAGCTCTTACCTGAATTTTGGCCTGTTGACCTGCCCTATAGATTTTAGGCTTCCCAGTCCCTACAATTATGTGAGCCAATTCCTTAAAATAAATTCATATGTAACATACACAAATATATGTGTATTTATGTATGTATTGACTTATGCACACATATATATTTAACATGTGTATATATTTACATATAAATATATATGTACACATATGTATCTATTGGTTTTGTTTCTCTGAAGACTATACATACACTTAGATGTATTGCATATAAAATTTTAACCATCAAATGCACTAAACGATACAGACAATTCATTTTTATGCAGACACTGGAAAAACTCTTCATCTCTGTGATATATCTCAACGTATACATATGTCTTTAATTAGACTGTTTATAGTTCCGCTTTGTCTTCATGCGAGTTTAGTTTTGGGTTTGTCCATTTGTATAAAATTGTATAAGCACACACACTATCAAACTTTCCTTGTGTGTCACACTCAAATGCCAGGGAAAGCCTAAGCACAGCTGCCCACCGGCTGCCTGCACCTGCCACAGTATAAGAGTCAACTTTCAATAATAAAGATGTTACCCATTTTGCTTCATAAAACCTTAATGCGGATTTAAAGTTTTAGGACTTACAGTCTTTTATACTTACAACCTGACCATAAAAATTTAAGTACTCTGCATTCAAAGTCAATTATATCACAGAATGAGCTATATGACAGGCAAACATTATGATGGAGGAGGAGGAGGAGGAGGAGGAGGAGGAGGAGGAGGAGGAGGAGGAGGAAGAAGAGAAGGAAGAAGGTGAAGGAAGAAGGGAGGAGAAGAAGAAATAATACAGCATTAAGATTGATGGATGAGCATAATACTATGAAAATAAAATTAATAGCATTATCTCAGAACACCACCCAAGGAAGATTCTTAGCAAGAGCCCCCTTTGATTATGAGTTCATTCCATGTCTGAAATTGACCAAACTCTTTACAACAATTCAGTTTGATGAGACAGATGTGCCTGTCTTGCTTGCTTTTGTAACATGTTTCTGCTACAAAAAATATAAGGCAGATTTATAAGTCATTACATCATACTACTTAATGCAATGATAGGAAAGACCTCAGGAGTAGCACAGCTCCTACAAAAGCAATTGCTAAAGTACGTTCAAGTGGTCTATACTAAGTATTAGATGCCAGCATCTTCCAAATAGTAATGGGCAATGCCATAAAATTTCACTAAACCATCTTTGAAACGTTCATTTTCCAAGGTTTCTATACCCATATACAACAATTTCAACTTTCTTTTTCATACCTAAGCTTGCTACTTGCTCTGGAACAATGTACTGATTTAAAAATCTCTCTTTAGGGGCGCCTGGGTGGCGCAGTCGGTTAAGCGTCCGACTTCAGCTCAGGTCACGATCTCGTGGTCCGTGAGTTCGAGCCCCGCGTCGGGCTCTGGGCCGATGGCTCGGAGCCTGGAGCCTGTTTCCGATTCTGTGTCTCCCTCTCTCTCTGCCCCTCCCCCGTTCATGCTCTGTCTCTCTCTGTCCCAAAAATAAATAAAAAACGTTGAAAAAAATTAAAAAAAATAAATAAATAAAAATAAAAATAAAAATCTCTCTTTAATTTGGAATTTTATCTCTTGGAATTTTAAAGAATTACTCTTTGGTTGATAAATTCCATTAATTAACTATCTCTGAAATAAAACATATAAGCATTAACTTGCCTGTCCTGCTGAGCAAGCTCTAATCTTACTATAGTAAGGACTGCAGGGAGGTTAGTTTGTACTCAACATGTAAAACAAAATAAATTTGACTATTCCTGAAACTGAGTGAAAAGCTAACAGTCTTTTGATTTAAGTAACCATGAACATCTTAAAATATTATAAGGCATATTCAAAAACAGTTTTCTGCCAAACAATGAAACTAGACGTGGATGCATTCCCTAACTCCCTGCCTGCTCCTTACTGTTTACCCCCCAGCCATGAACTTAATTAACTGGTAAGTAATGTGGACAACAATAGGTATGATCAGTAATTCAACTTTATAACAAAATTTCCTACCATTTCTCCTTCCAGTTTTCTAGATCAGTGTAATCAGACTGCTCTGAAACTGCCAGATATACTATTTTAAAAAGCAATTAAAGATCTATATTGTAATGATTAGTGTTTTTAACAATAACATTGATACAGGAAAAAACAAGCTATTAGAATTATCCACATGACTTTGAATTCTTACTTGAATTCTTATGTATCTTACATGCATAAAAATAAGCTATATGATGAAACTGACTGAAGACTGAAACATTAACTCTCAACCTGAAATCTAGTATGTCAATTAAAATAAATGTATACAACAGAACACTATTCTTATCCATTTTACGTATCAGGAAGTCTATTTCTTTGGATGAAGGGTCCCATCACTAAGAAAGTTTGAGAACTGCTGTATGCAAATGTACAGCATCAACTGGGTATATTCAAAAAGATGTGGTTTTCCTTTCCCACCACTTCCCAATTATGCACAGTGACACAACTGCCCAAATCCTTACTTTCCTTAATAAAGTAAATCATTAAATATTTACTTTCCCAGGTGTGGGAAGCATTCAACATAACGTCTGTGGAGCCCCTGGCTCCAAGGCTGGAGTAGAGCAGGCCCTCTATATTAAATGAAAATGAGACAGGTTTATCATTTAGATAACTTTTTTTCATTGTACAAGTTCACAGAACAAAACTGACGTCTGATTAGAATTTCATTCGACGTTTTTCATAATCCATGGATAAAAGACCTTATAAGAATATCTCAAAGATACAAAACTTGAAAAGATATAGATGTCTTTAAAAAGAAAGAAAGAAAAAACTGATATAGGCACCGTTTTTCAATAAGCACTCTCATTGACAACCATATCAAAATGTCAGGAAACCATGCTCTAATAAGGACACTATAGGAACATCTTGTAAATGCCAAAGAGAACTGACAAATTATTTCCCAAGTTTCCTTCTGGGCCCACAGCCCAGCAGAGATGAACCCAGACCGAAAAACAAAAACAAAAAAACTAAACTAAAACAGAAGTTATTGAAAGAACTTCTGTTCCTTTTTGAAAAAAATCAGAGTAGAGAGTTTCAGATTAAGGTGGAATTTTTAGGCAATAATACCTGAAGAATCAAATGGAGAAAACTTCACTTTTGAAAGGAGGAAGAAAAAAACCCAAAAACTCTGGCAAACCAAAATGTGAGAAATCTTAAAGAGAACGGATTTGTCAGAATTTTGTGATTTGTTGTTTTAAATGTAGCTCCTCTTGCCTTTCTGATTGGCATCACCCTAGGCTCAGCTCCCATTATTGCTGCAATAATTTAAAGAGTACCCCAGGACCCAAACTTTCCCTCATTCCAAACCATCCAGCCACAAGACTCATTTTCCTGTAACTCTGCTATGTAACCACATCACTCCTCTGACAAAATCCTAAAATGGCTCCCTTCCATAACACATCTCAATTCTTCTGCTTCTTATGCAAAGCCTTCCAAGTGAAGGGATCATAACTTCTTTTACACAAGCTTACTTCTCAACACAAATCCTTTCCAATCAAATTGTCTCATTCTTCCCATCAAAATGATGCTAATTTTGCAGGCTTATTTTTGCTCATGCTGTTATACCAACTTAGGATAATCTCTAATTAGGATAACTCCTTCCTTCCTTCGTTCCTTCCTTCTTTCTTTCCTTCCTTCCCTCCTGTCTTCCTTCCCTCCCTCCCTCTCTCCCTCCCACCTACAAGCATCTAATGAGCGTCTACTACGTGCTGGCACCGATCTAGTGCTAGGGATATAAAAATGACTAAGACCTGATCCTTGTCCTCAGGGAATGTAATGATTATTTAGTGAGTCAGACACTAAACAAATCATTAGGACACTTTAGTAACTGCTGTAGTGTTGTGTAGAGGGTACTATGGAAACACAATACAAGTAGTGATTCACCAAAAAGGAAGGTAGGATGGGGAGACCATGATCCAAAAGACTACACCGAAGAAATGGGATCTGAATTAAGTCTTGAAGGATGACTAATGGGGAGTGGAGAGACAGGTTAAAGCGGCAGCTGCTACTTAAGAAAAAAAATGAAAATGCACGCCATGTTCCAGAAACTGCAAGAGATTCAGCATGACTAAAACACCAGAAGTAAAGCTGGAAAGCACATTCATGTCACCCTGAACTTCTGGATACGTGATGAGGTGCCAGGGATGATTTTAAGCAGTGACATGACCAGATGTGAAGATTTTAAAGGCTTGCTCTAAAAGACTCTCCTTTCAAGATCAATAAAGCTTTCCTGTGATGGTTAATTTTACCTGTCTACTTGACTGGGCCATGGGGTGCCCCAAATAAACTCGATTTCTAGGTGTGTCTGTGAGGGTGTTTCCAGAGGAGATTAGCATTTGAATGTGTGCACTCAGTAAAGCAGCCCGCCCTCCCTAATGCTGGTGGGCATCATCCAATTCACTGAGGGCCTGAACAGAAAAAGCCAGAGAAAGGAAGAATTCACCGTTTTGCTGCCTGTCTGCCAGCGTGAGGTTGAGGCATCTGTTTTCTGCTGCCGTTGGACCTGGGGCTCCTTGGTTCTCAGCCTCTGGGCTCACACTGGAATTATACCGCCCGCCCTCCTGGCTCTCCAGCTTGCAGGCAGCAAGCACATCATGGAAGTTCTCTGCTTCCCTAATAGCATGAGCCAATTCCTTACAATAAATCTCTGTAGATGTGTATCTGCCATTGAGTCTGTTTCTCTGGAGAGCCCTAATACACCTCCTACTACATACAACAGTGGTCACATTTCTCTCCATGCCTCTGGCCCCCGTTAAACTACCAGAACAATCACCGCTACCATTATGAAACACGTATTAGTTCCCATGCACCGGGCCAGACGTTTCATACCGTCATCCTATTTAACCACTACACTTCTACAATAAAGGCACTTAGAGTCAGCCAGGGCACGAGGGCTGAGGTGGTCTGGGATGCCACAGTTCACCATGATATAACTTACTAATAGTCCCTCCATCAACATTTCTGTGGAACATCTCTCAGAGCAGAAATCTGAGCCCAAGTTAATAAAAACAATCAACAATGAAGCCTCCCTTTTTACCTCTGAGCAGGTTTCTTATTCTCTTAACACAGCCTCCCCTAAGCAATAGATGCTTTCCTTGTGAAGGCTTGAATCAGAGGCCACTTCACTACCAGGTGATTCTAAGAAAATCACAAGATAAGCAATAGGGTACAGGGAACACAATGGAAGCAATCATCCACTTTAAACTTCCAGTAAACTGAGACACGTGACAAAAATAGATCCTGTCGAAACATAGCTATCTTTCAAGAAAATCTTTTGAGACTTTATTCTGAGGGAAGAAAACCGTACATGTTCTAGAACAGAACGACATGGATATTACCTTACCCGAAGAGCCCGTGGGGCTGCTGAGACTGCAGCCCATAGGGCTTACCTTTAACAGACATGTAGGCAGCTTTTTGTTGGTGGCTTTTTGTGAGGTTTTCTCCTCCACTAATCATCTTCTTTCGCCCTCCAGGGAAACCAAGTAGGTGGGCAAAAATTCCTGGAGGTTTTCTGGGAGGTACTTAAGAACACCCACACCCAGAGACATTAAAAGACAGAGACATTATGTAGACTTCAAGTCTACATAAACAATCTTAGGAAATAATTTGGTTAACAAGAAACATGAGTATGAGTAAAGATAAAATATTTATCTATTGAGACATAAGAAAATGTTACAGGAAAATGGGACATGTAGAACTACAAAACTTAAGCCTGAATCCTTTAACGTGTTTCTCAATGATTCATTCACACACCAGACTCCTGAATTACCAAATCCATCACTCTCCACTTCGATGATTATCTTCTGGGGACAAAAAACAAAACAAAACAAACAAACAAAACTTGGGCTCTCTAGTATTAAATAACTACAAAGAAGATACCAGAAAAATTCACACCTGCCAAGAAAATTAAAATAACCACAGAGGAGTCTTTGCTACAAAAAGTAATGCATTCATTTCAAGAAGCAGTCAGACATAAAAATGTAGAAAACTGCAAAGCATTTCAAATTCCATCACTCCCAATATCCCTATGCTGTCAGTGTGAAATATTGCAATGGACCACTCACAACCACACAATCAACCAGGCTTAAGACCCTTAAATTGCCTCTTTAAGTATACTTGCAAGAATCTGCTATATTTAGAACAGAAATGAAGCAGCCAATAGTAATGAACTTTTGGAAAACCACATCATAGGCAAAAAAAATAAATGTTCTCCCATGTTAGAGAGGAGAGAGAGCCTCTTTTTAGAAGGGTCAAATATACTCAATGACATAAACTGACGACATATTTTTAGAAAGAGATGAAGTCTGCTATTATTTGCTAAACCAGAGCCAATCCTTCTAAAGATGACTTTTGACTATGACTTAGTTACTTCTCAGGTGTTTGCGTGCACATAAAAAAAATATATGCTATGTTTGGTTAAGGCACACAATACTGTCTTAAGAAGAGAAAATAAGAGAAACTTCAATAGACGGAATGCGGATGATCTGTATGTGCATTTTCAGCTTCCCAACCCTGCTAGCTTAGGCTGCAGTGTGACGGCTGTCAAAATTTTTTAACATTTATTTATTTTCAAGAGACAGAGACAGAGCATGAGCAAGGGAGGGGCAGAAAGAGAGGGAGACACAGAGTCTGAAGCAGGCTCCAGGCTCTGAGCTGTCAGCACAGAGCCCGATGTGGGGTTCGAACTCACAGACTATGAGATCATGACGTGAGCTGAAGTCAGATGCTTAACCGACTGAGCCACCCAGGTGCCCCACAGCTGTTAAAATTTTTAAATGAAATTCTATACGGTCTGGGATGGCCTGGGAAGTTTCCCAAAGAGAGAGGCGACCCAGTCAAACTGGACATCAGCCTGTATCATAAAATGTTTCCCCACCAAAGATGGCTAAGGGAATGGTAAGGAACAACAGCTGACCAAATAAAGTCCCTGGCAGCTTCCAGAAAGCTAGGAGGTGGGCACCACCATGGCTTTGAAATATAAATAAACATACCTGCCTCTGCGAAATACCTGCTCTTGGAGAAGTGGAGGTGAGAACTAGGTGAACACCAATCTGTGTTTCTCTGCATCTGTCTTGGGGGCAGAGCACTAGCAAGCTCAAGAACATTTGGTCCTGCTCCAGAATCTTCCCAATCCCCATGGTTTCTTAGCGCCCAAGAGGTTGTGAGCTCTCCAAAGGCACAGACTCTCTTTCTTGTAAAGTTCACAGTCCTCAATGCTTTGCACGTAATAGGTGCTTAGTGATTATTATATTAGCAATTATGATTAACGCTTGTGTGGTGATTTTCAATAAAAATTACTCATTTTACCTACCACCTAAATAAAATAGGTGTATAGACTGGGAGCAGGATGGACGCTAAGCACACTCAGAAGAGGCTGCATACATAACTAATTTGTTGTTGTTGTTTTTTAAATAAGCTCAAAAACTGAGATGGAGCACAGAGAGGGGAGAGGGCCCTAGTGGAGAAGTGGGCAGCCTGATCTTAGGCAACCACAATCTCGCCTGAGCTTCAGTGTCTTCATCTGTAAAATGAGTGTGGGCAATAAAATGTCTTCTGAGGTCTCTGAGGTCCCTCTATGCTGCCTCTTGGGGTTTGTTAAGTGCCAAGCAGGTGGTACTGGAGCATTCACGAGGGAGGGTACGATCCGGAAGGTGGGGTGGGAGCGGTAAAGAAGCCCTCAGGATGAAGACGGCTCACGTCAGGCTTGAAAACAGTGCCACTTGTCCAGTGGACAACAAATACACCGCATCTGGGGAGGTGAGGTTGTTCACAGGATGAGCCTCAAGTGTCAGAGAAAAGGCAAAGCAAGCAGAGGGTGGTGAGGGCTGTACTGCCTGCTCTGCATTCACTACTTAATCCGCACAATCCTATAAGAAAAGTACTACGATTCACTTTTCATACCCAAGAAAATTAAGAAATTTTACACCTGAGGAGACTTTACAAAGGTCGCATGGTAGCAAGCCCCTGAAGCAAGACTGGAATAAGTTCCATCTGTCACTGGAGCCCATGCTCTCTCCACTGCGCCACACTGCCCAACGGTAGTGCTGGGCAGCCAGAGACAGGGCTGGGCCAATTCCAGTAAAGCCTCGCTCAAGAAGGAAGACTGGAACATAAATATATGAAAACAGTACTCAATTCTCATTTCATACACAAGATTTTTAACGCAATAGTGTCTTTATAATAGCTAATATACCTTTTTTAAAAAGTCCCCAACTAGAGTCTCACTTTTATTAAGCTCATTAAAAATAATCATTGATTGTATTTGTGTTTGTGGCAAACACCATGTAAACACTATTAATGCACTTACTCCCTTTAATCCTCACATCAATCCTACCAATAGGTGTCATTATTACCTCACTTTTTCAAATGAGAAAACAGGCTTCAAGGGGCTAAGTCATCCTTAGCAAGTGTCAACAACACAGATCAACCACTAGTAAATGGTTAAAAATACCCACCACCACATTTCACAGACTGGTAAAAGAAATGGTAAGCAGAATTCTCACTAACCAAAGGAATAAGCCAGCAGGAGAGAAGGCAACATAACAGAACACAAAGAACAAGGGACCCTGATAACCTGTCCTATTTTTTCACTGTTAGAAGATGCAAAGTGGAAAAAAAAAAAAAAAATCTTTCAGGGGCCTGTGGTTTTAGGAGTCCATGAATAGTCAATGTCTTATCCATTAAACAGAGTCCAATTTTCTACACTCATTTTTGTAATCTTAGAGCCAGTTATGGGGTCCGGCATATGGTACACACTGAAATTTTTCCAAAAGTTCAATGTTTATCAACTAAGTAAATTTCAAGCTAGGAGAAACTTCACCATGGATTTACTATGAGATAAACAAGGTGCATGAATCTTGAACCCTTTATCAACCAAATCCACTGAAATACCAAAAGAACCTTACTTTAGCCCTTACTTATGTTTCATTCTTAACATAATCCCAGAACATCAATATTCTAGGGGCAGTGGTATAGTGTCACTGCCATTAGAATGCTAGAAGTGAAACTCAAATTCTCAAATTTTAGGGATGAGTTACAAGTACTAACAAGCCCCCAAAAGCCCTAAGCAGTATAACTACATTTTATACAAGGCATTTCATCCTGAGAGGTACGATCAACCACAGGCCAGTTCAGAGAAGGGGGCTCTGCAACCAGACCCCACAGACAAGGTGTGTGGCTCTTTGTGCCTCAGCTTCCTCCTCTGTAAAATGGGAAAGCTTACCTTCCCCACTGGTGTGCTCTCAAGATGAACTTAAAAAAAGCACTTGGGGCGCCTGGGTGGCTCAGTTGGTTAAGCATCTGACTTGAGCTCAGGTCATGATCTCACGGTTCGTGAGTTCAAGCCCTGCGTCAGGCTCTGTGCTGATGGCTCGAAGCCTGGAACCTGCGTCGGATTCGGTGTCTCCCTCTCTGCTCCTCTCCTGCTCACACTCTCTCTCTCAAAAATAAAATAAACATTAAAAACAAATTTAATAAAAAAAAAAAAAAGAAAAGCACTCAACACCATGCATGGCACATAACTTTTCAATAAATGATAACTGTTAAGTGTTGGTACTAATAATGAAGCTAGTATTATGAATACACTTGAAAATCAACAACTTAAAAAAGAAAACTGGGCATGATAAAACTATTTATAGAAAAATACAAAAACTAAATTGCTTCAGTTGGCAGTGCTGTTACTTTGAGAGAACATTCTACAAACCAGTGATCGTGCCAAGAAAATAGAAAGCATCATTTGACCAAAGACAATAGATCCCGCCTATGTTTCTTCCCAATTAGAAAATCTACCTTTTACTATGCAACATTTTGAATTACACAAGATCTTTATAAAATGTGACTGTTCTGATCAGATTCATCCACCAATGTGGTCTTTAAAAACACCAATTCTCTCAGGAAAGCTAATTAACCTCAGAATCAGACCCTTACTATTCAAGCCTTTATTATCTGAGTACATTTCAAATAACACAATTGTTTGAAACAAACAAAAAAAAAAGTTCCAAGGTCAAGACCAGTATTTAAAAAAATCAGAATAGAGGGGCATCTGGGTGGCTCAGTCAGTTAAGCGTCCAACTTGGGCTCAGGTCATGATCTCACAGCTTGTGGGTTCGAGCCCCACATCAGGCTCTGTGCTGACAGCTTGGAGCCTGGGGCCTGCTTCAGATTCTGTGTCTCATTCTCTCTCTGCCCCTCCCCCACTCATGCTCGCTCACTCTCTCTCTCAAAAATAAACATTTAATTTTTTTAAAAATTAGAATAGAAAATATTAAAGCACAATATATGAAAAAAAGGTAAGATTTAAAAAACTTGTTTCAGTTATATGTATTGACTAGGTGGCAACAGAAAATATGCTTATAATGGGCTACAGTCAAAACTATCTGGGAGGGGTGCCTGGGTGGCTCAGTTGGTTGAGCATCTGACTCTTGGTTTCAGCTCAGGTCATGATCCCAGGGTCGTGGGATTGAGTTCTGCATTGTGCATGGAGCCTGCTTATTAGTATTCTCTCTCTCTCCCTCTGCCCCTCTCCCCTGCTTGTGTTCTTTAATATATATACATATATGCATATATATATATATATATATATATATATATATATACACACACACACACACATATAGCATATAGTACATATATGGGGAAATATGTATATTATATATATACATATATATATGTATATATATATATATATATGGGAAAAACTGACTAAAAATAGACAAGGAAACCAAGTTTTTCAAGTTTTTGAGCAAATTTTTCAAGTTTTTAGATTTAATGCAGTTAAACCTAAACCTTAACAAGAGATTTAATTTATAGCATTCTTGTACCATAAATTCAAACAAATATATTCAGAAATGACTGATCTTTCTCCTCGCTGGACAGGAAGCAGAATTACAGAGAACTCCAGCCAACACTAGGAAGTACAGAATACTCATTGTCTAAGTCTCTTGCCTCTTTACCTATGTTTGCAGAAGGAAAGCCACACGGTCTCAAGACAATAATTTCTTAAGTTTCTAGCCATTGAACTCCTAAAGAACTTGCATGTAGTTTCTTTAAGAAATCTCTTGAGTAAGAGAGAGGAAAATGCAAATATAGAAAATAATCCAAATAATTTCATTAACACTCTCATTTATTATGAATAAATAACACCTTCTCTGTCTTCAAAACTGCTTGTAATCTACTAAGGGATATGAGACAAATACCCAAAAGCCAGGCTGACTGTGTTCAAGGTAAGGGAGGGAGGACACAAGCAGGAAGAATAAAGAAATAAAGATTTGGGGGCACCTGAGTGGTGATTAAGCATCAGTTGATTAAGCATCCAACTCTTGATCTTACAGTTAGTGAGATCGAGCCCCGCATCAGGCTCTGTGCGGACAGTGCAGAACCTGGATTCCCTTTCTCTCCCTCTCTCTCTGCCCCTCCCCCATGTGCATGTGCTCTCTCTCTCTCTCCAAATAAACTTAAAAAAAAAAAAAGAAAGATTTTAAGAAAAAGAAAGTAACTGAAAACCTTTTAGAATGAATGGAATACCAATTGGCATTGTTTGGGAAAGACAGAATGAGGAATGGAGAGTGGGGTGCCTCTGGAGGGGAGAACAGCAAGGAAAAGGCATGAAAGCACAGTAAAAATGGACAGGTAGCTCATGGGACACCTGTGGGAGATAGGCGGGAGTTAGGGCTATGGTTACAGAGTGCCCTGAAGAGCAACCAGGGAATGTATATTTTCTTTGGCAGCCGATGAAAGGGAAGCTCTTTGGTCGAGGAAATGGCAGGAACTATGGATACCAAGAGTCTGAACACAGCTTGTCTTATGGTCACCCACACTTATGACGCTCCTTGAGATCATCTTAAAGATGGGTCCCTATTCCCGCCTCCTGTTTGGTAGACACAAAACGATTCGGAACAGAAAAGAGTCTGCTCTCAGACACAAGAGTCCTGTGTTAGTAATTTGGTTTGAAACTTCAGCCAAGCTTCACTTCTCACAGCCTCAGGATACTTCTGGCTCCCCTCCCACTACTCTCTAGCCGAAGCTTAGAAGTACAGTGCCTGCCAAAAGTCTACAGGTTCTTTCTAAGCAACCATTCCGGGAAGGAATAAATGTTGATTCCTCTTGGGGAAATAAGCTCTCCAACTCAATACTCTAGGCTTGGTAACTCTTCCAATTTTTACTGCTGCACAGCGAGCTCAGTCACTTGTAACTACCACCATTTTTATCTCATGATTTTGTGAGTCAGAAACTGGGGAAGGGCTCAGCCGGGTGACTCTCGTGCTCCACATGGTGTTCACTGAAGTCACTTGGAAGTATTCAGCTGGCAGCTGAGCTGCTCAGGCCCAGTGCCTCGATGGGGACAGGTACGAGGCTGGAGGGCCTGTCCATGTTGTGCCTGCCAGTCTTAGGGTAGCTGGACCTCTGCATGGCAGCCGAGGCTCCAGGAGGCCAAGGAGAGAGAGGCAACTCCTCTCAGAGGATGAGCCTGGAGCTGGCATATCATCACACCTGCTAGTCCCTATGGTCAACGGGCACACGCAAAGTACAGGCCAGCACACGCAAAGGGAGGAGTGCCAAAGCGTTTCCAGTCATTTTCAATCCGACAAAACACCCAAAACCGGAGCTGCATCTAGGCAGCCATAATTTACTAACTACTGAATATAGGGACTTAAAAAAAACGCAGATGAAGAAAAATTCATTTGACTACCTCACATTAGGAGAGGAGGAAAGGGAATTCCCACAGCAATACTCTTAGATGCTGTTACTTAAGAGTTTAAGAACTGAACACTAAAGGCCTTAAAAATATTCACGGGCTTTAATTCAATAATTCCATCTTTAAGAATTTAATCTAAAAAACAAGCAGATAGGCACAGAAAGTTAGGTAAATTCATCAAAACACTATTTACAATAGTCACAACGTAGAAGTAATCTATATTTCTAATAAGAAATGGGTTAAATATATAGAGACAAAAATGTCTCTTAAAAGAAGATTAAGCAATATAACAGGTAATCAAATCCTATACAGTATGATCAATGGCAACTCTGAAATCTGATGACACTGATCAAACAGAAGATAATACCTTGTTCACTGGTGACTCTGCAGCACACAGGACACTAAGCGTATCAGGCAAGAACACTGAATCTGAAACAATAATGCATGGAAACATATGGAAAACACTACGCACTACAGATCTAGCTTACAACCGATACCTCCCAAACTTTTTGCAGCCAGGTTAAAAAACACATACAAGGGGATGCCTGGTTGGCTCAGTCAGAACAGCATGTGACTCTTGATCTCGGGGTCCTGAGTTCAAGCCCCATGCTGGGGGTTGAGATTACTTAAATAAATAAACTTAACAAAATAGATACAAGAGACACAGAAGAGAGAAGTTCCAGAATAATTTTTTTTTAATTTGCTGAGAATGGGAGAGTTTGGTGTTTAAGGAGAAAAGCAACAAA
Organism: Neofelis nebulosa; assembly: GCF_028018385.1. Classification (NCBI taxonomy): domain Eukaryota; kingdom Metazoa; phylum Chordata; class Mammalia; order Carnivora; family Felidae; genus Neofelis; species Neofelis nebulosa. The sequence goes on from NC_080796.1 coordinate 31,579,310, forward strand.
TTCCCTCACCAGGAAACAAAACAAAAATGTACACAATAAATCAAATTCCAAATTGGGGAAAATAGTCACCAAAACAAAAATTAAGAATATAGTGTTGACATAACCTTTCAGATAAACTTGGAAACTAAGACCACTTTTACCACAGGCAAACATATTTTTAAAAAAGACTGAATCATTACAATCGGACCAGTATGAAGGCCTTTCCACTTCTGTACGTCTTCTCTACATCTAGGTATGGTGTACGTGCTGTTCCGCCAGGGAAAATATTAAGATGACATTCGCTGCTGAGACCCATTTAAAGAGCAGTCGTGTACAAAAAAAATGGGAACAGTTAGTAAGGAAACATGGAGAACTTTCTCCACATGTAGTTTCTATCAGAGGGAGGGAAAAACAGACTAAAACTAGCAGCCAACACTTCTGGAGTACACACGAGGCACAAAGCACTATGTTAATCCTGGAGACATAAACAAATTTAAGGTACAGCCCCTGCCTACCGTGTCTCCAGTTGGTGAGACAGTATACACCCCAGAAAGTTAATATGAGTTTGCACTTGGGGAAGTGACATTTGGTATTTTAGAAAGATGCCCTGGCTTCCCTCGTACAAAAGACTGGAGGGGAAGGAGAACATGAAGGCAAGACACAGGTTAGAAGACCACACATATGAGGATGATGTGCCATGCGATGATTCCCAAGCCTAGCAGACACATGCCTGCTTTTATAACAAATATTTTATAATGTCTCCCCTTTATCATCCCAAAATGAAATCCATAAATTATGCAATCTACAACATATACAACTTCTTCTCAACGTTTTTTTTTTGTTTGTTTGTTTGGTTTTTTTTTCTTTGGGACAGAGAGAGACAGAGCATGAACGGGGAAGGGGCAGAGAGAGAGGGAGACACACAGAATTGGAAACAGGCTCCAGGCTCCGAGCCATCAGCCCAGAGCCTGACGCGGGGCTCGAACTCACAGACCGCGAGATCGTGACCTGGCTGAAGTCGGACGCTTAACCGACTGCGCCACCCAGGTGCCCCCAACATATACAACTTCTAAGTGACATGTGCATGTGTGTGTGTGTGGCCCTAACCATAATATAAAGCAGAAATTAAAAGAATTAAAATACCCATTTCAACAGATCAAGGCCCAGGGATTACTACACTAGAGGGCAGTAACAAGGCCGTCAGACACTTGTACCTACTTATTATAACAAATGAGTTTGCATTTTTAAAAACAGGAGTGGTGCCATTCTGTACAAGACATACAGGAAAACGAAGGAGAAAGTACAGATGGACATGGCAGTAAAATCCGGTGTCAGAAAAAATAATGACAGACCAGGTCTACCCGTACGTTTTATGATAAAGAGGAATATCATTTTAACTGAGTAGGTATAACATGTTAGGACAAATTGCAGTCAAAGTGGAGAACATGAGGAAGGATGATGTATATCTGCCAACTTTATTAGCATGTTTCCTTATAAAATATTCACTTAATCTTAATCTGCTTTCATTGCTCTATAAGAAAAAACATGTTGGCAGAGTAGGCATGTTGGTAACTAGTCATGTGTAGGAAAAGCTGTAAAAGCAAATTTCAAAATACGAACTGATTATTATCAACACTTTACATTTCATGTTTCAGGAAAAAAAAAGGCTACTTAAGAATATACAAATATATACACAGAATCACTCTGTGAGTGCTAGAAATTCAGAGTGACCTACGCATGAATTATATGAGCAACTTGAACACCAGAAGAGGCACTTGTGACTGAGGAATGACTCTCCTAATTGGTGTACGAACTCATGCTAAGCTTAAAAAATATTTATTTATATATTGGTTGTATTCATGGAAAATTATGTATAACAAAATCATATAAAAGAAAACTGTGTTTATGTGTAAAGACAAAGTTATGTTCTAGGCTCAGATATTTATAATCGGATTTTTTAATAGCACAAATGTCCCATGAGAAATCCCAAATTGGGCAGGATTTGGGTAATTCTTTGTTGTAGAAGACTGCCTCTCCTCTCTTCTCTCTTCATATTCCATGCCTCCCGCCCACTAAATGCCCCTAATGAGACATTACCACAGCCCTTTGAAAACCACTTCTGTGGGGTTTACAGATGAATGACACATGGGGCTTATCTATCCCAAGAACTTAAAAAGACTCACAGTTATCACATCTTACATTGTACAAGACAATCATTCTACAAAATCCCATAGATCCAGCATTCTTTGTTCTAAAACTTCTCAGATTTATAAACAAGGTTTCAGAGTGTGTTAAGACAGACTTAAAGAGGGAAAAGAGCTTAAAGTGTATGACCCACATTAATGTTTTGAAAACCATGAAGACTGGCCGAAACATCTCAGGAGCTTGAGAACTTATCAAACTCTGAAATCAAGAACGATTCATTTATGAAGGCCAAAATAAAACCCAGGTCTTTCTGTAAATACTTCCTAAAGCTGCCACTGAAACAGTTTGCTGTATTCCTTAGGGGAACTAACGTATTAATCAAGTCTTCAGTGAATTTTATAACAATGTTTTCATTTTCCAAATTGCCACTTATCATGACAAACAGTATGAATAGCAACAAATTTGATAGCTGATTTTACCAAATACCTGTATATGACTACATTTAATATTTTACAGCTATTTTAATTCACTAAAACCTGTACCCAGAGCATTTCTTAAAATGGTTTAACAGCAAAAAAGTTAGAAATTAAGCTGAAAAAAAATTTTTTTATTAATACATCTCTTTGCAAAAAAAGGAAGTGAGGTAGCTTATAAAAATAAATATTATGCAACAAAATAAAAATAGCCTCCACAATTACAAAAGAAATGTAACCTAAAATAAAAACACTTCTCATCTATCAAATTAGCAAAACTTTTGTACAATCATAGTGCATACCTTAAGGGTAATGTTTAACAGCAACTTTGTATAGTATTCTAATCAACAAGGAAAAGAAAAAATAAAGAGTTAAGGATTGGTAAAGAGAAACAAAATTGTTACTATTTACAGATGATGATTGCCTACATGTAAAAATCAAAGAATCTAAAGACAAACCATTAGAACAAGGAAATTAAGCTAGTGGCTACAAGATTAATATATAGGGGCGCCTGAGTGACTCAGTCAGTTAAGCGACAGAGTCTTGATTTCAGCTCAGGTCATGATCTCATGGTTTGTGAATTCGAGTCCCACATCAGGCTCCACACTGTCACAGTGTGGAACCTGCTTGGGATTCTCTCTCTTTCTCTCTCTCTCTTCCTCTCTCTGCACCTCCCATGCATTCTCTCTCCCTCTCTCAAAATAAACTTAAAAAAAAAAAAAAGATTAACATAAAAACACCAATTACATTTTTATATATCAGCAAGAGTTAGAAAATGTAATTTAGAAAAAAAATTTAATAGCAAAAAATAATAATAATAAAATGTATCCAGAACTAAATCTAACCAAAAAAAAGGCACAGCTCGTATAGAGAGAATTATAAAACATTACTGGAATTCAAAAAGAGGGCCTAAATTATACTATGTTCATGGACAGAAAGACCAATATTATCAAAATGCCAATTCAACCAAAAGAATAAAGTCAATGCAATTGCAATCAAGATCCAAAAATGTCAGTGAGGAAACTGACAACCCGATTCTAAAATTTGCATGAAAAAACAAAGGCCCAAAGACAGCTAGAATTATTTCTTAAAAATAAAAATAAGTTTAAAAGGGACCAGCCCTAGAAAGAAAGACAACACACAAATGAATTTCAGGTGAATTAAGAACTTAAACATAAAAGGCAAATTTTAAAACTTTAGAAGATCCTAAAATAAATTATAGGAAAGATTTCTTCCATAAGACATATAACTACCAGAGAAAATACTGATACATTCAATCACACTAAAATTAAGAAATTCTGTCTAAAAAATAACATAGAGAAAATAAAAAGACAACATGAATATGTAGCTGATAAAAGATTAGTATCCAGAATATATGAAGAATTTTACAAATCAGTAAGAAAAATGGTCAAAAAACACAAAGAGACATTTTACAGGAAAGGGAACATGAAAGACATTAACACATGAAAAGATATAAATAAAACCGTGATGGGAAACAACTTTTCATCACCAAATAGGTAAAATTTACAAATCTCACAACACCAAATCTTGATCAACAGTCTGCCAACACTGCTAGTGAGCATCTAAACCAGCACAATGACTGTAGAAACCAATGTGCATTATCTCATAAAACTGAAGATACCTTTATGACCCATCAACTCAGTTAAGGAGATTCTTGCACATAAGCAGCAGGAGACAAGCACGAGAATGCTCCTAGAACTTTCCTCATAGTAACAACAAAAAGGTCCACCAGCAGGAAAATCAATAAATTACTCTAGTAGAATCACTTAAGAAAATGCTACACAGGAATGAAAATGAATGAATTACAACTACATTTTAGAAATGTACTGAGTGAAAAAAGCGTATCGCAGATGACTACATATACCATTTTTATAAAACTCAAAGACAAAGGGCACCTGGGTGGCTCAGTTGGTTAAGTGTCCAACTTTGGCTCAGGTCACGATCTCCCAGTTTGTGAGTTCGAGCCCCATGTCGGGCTCTGTGCTGACAGCTCAGAGCCTGGAGCCTGCTTCAGATTCTGTTTTCCTCTCTTTCTCTGCTCCTCCCCTGCTTGTGCTCTCTCTCTCAAAAATAAATATTAAAAAAGAAAAAAAAAACCTCAATACATTATTTAGGGATGATAAAACTATTTTCTTCTTAAAGCAGGAGAATAAAACACAAAATTGGGCATAGTGGATACCTGGTGTGGGTAAGTTAGATAAAAATGTTCCTACAGATACTGATCCACTTCATGGAGAAGTTTTCACTTGTATTCCAGATTTCTGTGCACTAAAATAGAGTATCTGCTGCACAATGTAATTACCTGTTTTAGCTTGTATTTACCTGTAAACAAAAACATCACTTCATACTAATCCACAGCTGACCATATGTATTTCAAAACAAAACATAAACTCCAGAGATGATTCCATTTATTACGAACGAGTACCTGAGAACCAGTAGGCCAGGTGACAATAGGATTTTCTCCCTAAAAGAATATTCCTTAAGTTCACTGGCAATCAGTATTAAGTATTTACAAGAGAAGCACTGCATTGTAATAATTTTCAAAAGCCATGAAGAAGGAATTTAAACACCTACTTTACAGGACTTTAGTGAAACAGAAACTCAAAGTGTCCGTCTGAGAAACTCTGCTATTCTAAAAAAAGAAAGGTATTTAACTTGGCATTGTGCATCCTGGAAAGGAAGAGGAGGCTGCTTAAAATGAAACAATTTTATGGTTGGTTTCAGCTATGTTCCTGTTCTTGAAAGAAAGTTCATCAGAACAAACGGGCAGGTCTTCTATTATTACTGTCCACACAAGGATGATGTCTTAAATTTTGAGGAAACAGCTCTGTGGTCTTTCTCCAAAGATTAGGAAACATCTCTCTTCCCAACACTCTTCCAGAGCCATGGTCTCCCAAAGAATATTCAAATGCCTATGAGTTCACAATTCAAGGACCTAGCTCTAAATTGCTGACCTAATGGTATAAAACATAGCTCCTCTCCTCAATGAGCTCATACGAAGAAACAAAATACACATTAAAAAGATTCCAGAACAAAGTGGTGTGCTCAAGTTATCAAAGAGTGGTACAACAAGTATCATCATCCTTCTAAAATGTTGAAATGAATTTATAGTGAAGGCAATTTCCTTCCAAAAGAAACTGGGATGATAAAGCCCAGAAGACAACATATTTTAGAGAAAGGGTGACAACTAAGGACTTTCAGTAAATAGACAGTGAGTTTGACCAAGGAGGGGGAGAAAAAAAAAAAGACTTCAAGGACACCACAACCTTTTAGAAAGCAAAAACCACACTGAGGGGAACTCTACAGGCAAAAGCAATGATTGATAACCACTTATATAGTCACCTCAACATGAGTGATTCTTCAAGGATTCCTAGAGACACCAACTTATTACTGATTTAAAACAACTGAAGAAAAAAAAAAAAAAACTGAAGAGAAAGAAAAAAGCCCTGCTAAGTAGGTCAGCAGATAGGGAGATGCATAGAGTGTGGCAAGAGGAAGGACACAGTCATCATGGAACAAGATGAATAGCAGAATTAACTTCCAATTCAAAAAGTATCTCAAATGAAATGGCTTTAATGCAGCCAGGTACCTAACAGAACTGTGCATAAACAATGGAGATGAAACTGCATTTTTACACAAAACAACCAAAAATAAAAAATGAACTAACACCCATAGAGAAAATACTTTTCTCTTAAAATAGGTAATTTTTTGTTAGAATTCAACCACCCACTACTACTTTTTAAAAATATTGGGGCGCCTGGGTGGCGCAGTCGGTTAAGCGTCCGACTTCAGCCAGGTCACGATCTCGCGGTCCGTGAGTTCGAGCCCCGCGTCAGGTTCTGGGCTGATGGCTCGGAGCCTGGAGCCTGTTTCCGATTCTGTGTCTCCCTCTCTCTCTGCCCCTCCCCCGTTCATGCTCTGTCTCTCTCTGTCCCAAAAATAAATTAAAAAAAAAAAAAATATTTATGTAATACCACAGCTGTACTTCTAAATATTCTTACCATAATTTAATAACCCTCCACTCAAATTAACTTAGAATAAACCTGTTAAAATTCATTCTTCTAAGGAAATAAAAGTTCTATTAAATGGACCTTATTCACTTACTTAAATAACAAATTTATCAAATGCCAACTATGTGCCAAATTTTTAGTCTTTAGTAATCTTATTATCATTATCTATGAAAAGTAGTATACTTTATATAATCAAATGTGATGCAAGTCCATAATCCTTAGATCTCTGTGACTCTACATTCAAAAATCCTAACAGTAGGGCCACCTGGGTGGCTCAGTCGGGTAAGTGTCTTGATTTTGGCTCAGGTCACAATGTCACAGTTTCCTGAGTTTGAGCTCCACGTTGGGCTCTGCGCGGACAGCACAGAGCCTGCTTGAGATTCTCTCTCTCTCTCTCTCTCTCTCTCTGCCCCTCCCCTGCTCGCACTCACTCTTTCTCAAAAATAATAAATTAAAAACTTAAAAAATAAAGCCTAACATAAGAGCATTTTTGTACCATCTGACAACAAAACACAAACTGAACTAGTGTGAGGCCATTATGGTCTTTAATCAGCCTAAAATGTGAGTACATTCCATGTAGAAACACCCATTTGACTAATTTGCTATGATTCCCCTAAGTCCAGCACCTAGCTCTAAGTTGCTGACCTAATTAATGGTTAAAACCCAGTTCCTGCCCTCAATGAAGACATACTGAAGAAAAAGATAAATACACTTAAAAGGATTCCACAAAAAAAACAAGGTTCAATTGACCAACGAGAGGTACAAACAATAGGCACAGTTTTAGCACTTCTGGAATTCTCATACCTAAAACACATCTGGATTTTAAAACAGCTTTGATTCATCCTTCACAGCTGAGTGTAAACATACATGCTCAGCACTGCCAAGTAAATCAAGACTTAATGATCCTGCATGGGACATGCACCTCCAAGACGGATCTGATACAGAGCCCATCAGTTTAGGTAAACTCAACACCAACACGGTAAGATCTCAGTGCCAAGAGGGGACCATGAGAATGAAAACTGGTGATGACTCAGCAGAAAATGAATTCTGCAAATGTGGGGTATGAAAGCTGCATACTGAGAAGAGCAGAATGAGTGTGCACCTCCTTTATTCTCAGGTCTTCTCCTGAAGACCTAGAATATGAGGGTCCACAAAGGGCGCATCTGCCAGTTTTTCTAGACCCTCTGAACGAGGTGCTTCAGGGAGACCAAAATTTGAGAGAGAAAGGAGGCTGCAGTACTGGAGCTGGCAAGAACAACGCCCGAGTCCAAGTGTGGCAGATACCAAAACCATATGCAAAAATCAGTTCTCCCTCTCGGTCACCATCACAGACCTATGGTAGGGTACGAGGCTGCCCAACTGGACTACATTTTCCAGCCTCCACTGTGTGTATGAGGTGGCCAGGTAACTAAATGCCCTCCAATGACAGATGATACAACAATGTATGCCACTTTCGGGTCTCGGTCTTAAGAATTAGGCATTTGCTCTTCCGCAGAATCCTCCCATCTGGAACACAGAGATGCCCATCACCCAACTTCAACCACACCACACACACAAGGACAACACCCTAAGAGATGGCAGGTCATGAAGATGAAAGGACCCTGGGTCCCAGGATGTCTGTGGGATCACAGCCATCCTGCGGCCCACTTACCTCAGGACTACCACGTGAGAGAGAAACTAAACTTCAATCTTTTTATTTTTTTTTATTTTTTATTTTTTATTTATTTTTGGGACAGAGAGACACAGAGCATGAACGGGGGAGGGGCAGAGAGAGAGGGAGACACAGAATTGGAAACAGGCTCCAGGCTCCGAGCTGTCAGCACAGAGCCCGACGCGGGGCTCGAACTCACAGACGCGAGATCGTGACCTGGCTGAAGCCGGCCGCTTAACCGACTGCGCCACCCAGGCGCCCCAACTTCAATCTTTTTAAACCTGCTTTATTGTTGGGGCTCTTTGCTACTAGGCCTTAGTCTTTACCTAACAATGCTGATGAGGAAGCTACACCATATACTAGCCATCCCATTCTACCTGTCCATTTTCAAGAACCCTATCTGAAAGGCAAACTCCATCTTGGGATAATCTGAAAAAACTGCCCTTTCTCACCTTCATCTGCATCTTATGGCCATACTCTCATAGAAATAGGAATTCATGCATTCAGCAAACTTTTGAGCCATCTACTACTGTAAGAAAACTACTATATTATAGACTACGGATATAAAAGTCAATGGAAAAAAGAAAGCCAGTGAAACCCTCCTCAAGTCAGGTCCTCCGACTTTTCACCCAGAAAGTAAGATCTACGTCACCTTCTCTGCCCTGTCTCCAGCACTTTGTGGTGCCTTTTACACAACAGGCACTCGATAAATATTTGTTAGGTGAATGAATTAAGAAATCAATAAATGAGGGGTGCCTGGGTGGCTCAGTAGGTTAAGCATCCAACTCTTATTTTCAGCTCAGGTCATGATCTCATGGTTCGTGAGTTTGAGCCCTGTGTCAGGCTCTGCACTAATAGTAGGATTCTCTCTTTCTCTCTCTCTCCTGCCCTTCCCCCACTTGTGCATGCTCCCTCTCTCTCTCTCTCTCTCCCTCTCTCAAATAAACTGTTAAAATTTTATATAAAAAAGAAATCAATAGATGAGTCTTGTCCTCAATGAATTCAAATAGGGGAAACAGAAAACAATATGGTACCTCTTACATCACGGGCATGCACAATGTTCACGGATTTCTAGAAATGAATGGATCTAACAACATAATGCATGTGCTGTGGAGGGGCAGGAAACCAGTACAATCTTCCTGAAGTTGTAATGTGCCATAAGTTCTAAAGGACAATTAGAAGGTAGCCAAAAAAAAAAAAAAAAAAAAAAAAAAAAAAAAAAAAAAAAAAAAGGATGGCATCAAGAAAAGATGCAGTGCCCATGCTGTGTGGACATGTTGACTGTGGCTGGAACCAAGGGCAGAGTTTCAGTCACACAGAGAACAGAACCTGTATCCCTTGAATACTATTGCTTCCTCTAATTAAGCCCCAAAACAAATTTTCTTCAGCTGCCACATCACCCAACTTGCCTAAGGTAAACTGCTGTTAACCCAGAGTTCCCCCTTCTTTAACTTTCAGATTTAATTTTCACTTTTTAATCTAAAACCAGGATTTACTTGACTCATTCTAAGTCCTCTATCACATAATCAAGGAATTTCAAAGGTTGGGAGGAATCAGAAAGGTCACTGGATAAATGCTCTGGGAAGTCACTTACCCTGATCGGCTATAATCAGATCCCGTTTGCAGTTCCACGGGATTTCTATTTTTTTTTTTTTTCCTTTTCTTCGTATGGCACTTTTTTTTTTCCTCAGAGTGTATTTGTTGATATACACATTCTTGCTCTCCCACTAGACTACACGCTCTTCATGCAGAACCCACATTCTTCTTTATCTCATGCTCCTCCTGTGCTCAGTAATCAAAGGCTTGGCACAAAATCATTTTTTAACCCAACCCCATCCCTGGCAGCCCCCATCAGGTCCCATCTACCGTTTCTGGGTGCAGCCCATTGCTCCTTCCGGTAAAGATGCATTGTTGCGCCTTCTTCCCAAGGACCCTCGGTCATCCCCACAGGCAGAGCCACCTTCTTGTCTTTAATGCCAACGCCATGTTACTTCTTTTTTCACCTCCATTTCTAGATTAGGGCTTAATACTCCAAGCATTTAAAACAAATGGAACAAGTTCCAAATAAACCATCCCATTTGGAGGGTGCAGTGTGTATCTTAGAAACTGTCAGATGTTTCCTGGCAGATGTTTTAAGCCTGGAATCATCAATAGCCTTTCCAGTTCCATCTTTTGTTCCTCTGACAAGGTTACTGTGCTTCCTTGAGACTTCCTGTTTGAATAACCACACACTTGGGTGTTCAAACTCCCATGTGTTCATTATTCACCATAAAAGGGACCTGAGGAAGTAACCAGGCAGTTGAACACAAAATGATGTATGAACAAAAACAGCTGTGTGTTAGCAGGATGGACAAAAAGACAGCGGGGATCTAGGCACTGCTGTGAATTTCAAACACAAGGTCTATTTAGTCAGGCATGGTTAAAAGGCTGCTGATTCAGAACATTAGTGACCCGTTTCATAATTTAAAATCACTAGAGATGTGAATAAGTCTGCTTTCAGTTACTACTTCCAGAGTCTCACCCCACCACCACCCTTCCCAACAATCTCCCTCATGGGAACAAAGTTGCCTTTCCTTTCTCTCACAGAAATGGCAATACCAACTCAAAATATTTCATGAAAAAAAATTAATACCTATTTTATTCTCAAACCAACGAGCAGATTCCCCCTTCCCCAAGGGGCTTTCCTATAAAAACACAGGAAAGCACAGATACAGGTACACATAGGAAAACACAAAAAGCAGCACAGAGGGAGAGCCTATGTGGCTCAGTCAGTTGAGCATCCGATTTTGGCTCAGGTCATGATCTCACATTTTGTGAGTTCAAGTCCCACATCGGGCTCTCTGCTGTCAGCATGGAGCCCACTTCAGATCCTCGGTCTCCCTCTGTCTCTGTCCCTGTCCCTACCCTGCTCTCATGCTCTCTCAAAAATAAACATTAAAAAAAAAAAATAAAGCAACACAGAAAACATGACTACATTCTCTAAACATCTGGAAAGTATGTCAATTTCCAGACTCGGTCCATCTTTTGGTACTCTGAATGCACCATCCAGATCTTGTGCCAGGATATAAGAGCTTTAAAGTGGACATAAGTTTAAAACCAAAACTTTATTAGAATGGTCATAAAACTGAATGACCCCAAATTCCTCCAGGAGTTGATGCTAACTTATTTCTTGGCATGTGGCAAAAATGCTGAAAACAGCAGTAAACAAACCAGCTTGAGCCTCTAAAGCAATCCTGATAAAGTAAACACATTTTATTACAGCTGTATTACAGATGTTCCCAGAAACTTTCAAAATCTGCAGTAGAGATCTACGAATTTGGTCTTCAACAGACTTTATCTAAAATATTCACTAAAAATTCAAAACAATGTACAGAGACACTCTAAAAGTTAATCCTAGACACTCAACCGTGCAGAACATGTCCCTTTTCCCATGAAAGGCAATCATATGACCAAAGCAATTAAACTACACAATTGCTCTTTTGGTTTCCAACTCCCCACCCCCCCTACTTCCTCCAGCTCACTCCCCCCACCAACGCCCTTTCAGGATACTCATCTTTACCAGGTCCAGATTTGGCATTAAAAAAACAACAATCTAAAAACTCAGTGACACCAAAACAACAGAGGTCAGCAGTCCTATGAGAATAAGGTCCATCACAAGCAGGAGCAACTGGGGGAGGGGCCACAGCATTGACGTACAGGTGGACAGATAAACTGCTAAACCAAGGCAATTACACCCTAGCATAAAAATCCAGATCTAGATCCAGTCATCTTACATTGCCAAATTACCCTTTATTCCTTAACAGTTTTTGATAACAAGACAATCTCAGATCTTGAGAACATCTGCACAGACCACTCTTCCCTCTAATCAGTATTTGTGCTGCCAGAACACAGAAACATCACTTCCTAATTCTGCTAATGAATAGAAAGCCCAATAAAAGTGGTTCAATTCAGGGGCGCCTGGGTGGCGCAGTCGGTTAAGCGTCCGACTTCAGCCAGGTCACGATCTCGCGGTCTGTGAGTTCGAGCCCGGCGTCAGGCTCTGGGCCGATGGCTCGGAGCCTGGAGCCTGTTTCCGATTCTGTGTCTCCCTCTCTCTCTGCCCCTCCCCCGTTCATGCTCTGTCTCTCTCTGTCCCAAAAATAAATTTAAAAAGTTGAAAAAAAAAAAAAAAGTGGTTCAATTCATTTTCATCAAGATATCACTACCCCCTCTTCAAAAACTGTGAAGTTCTTCTCTTGGGAATAGGATCTTTTCATTCTCTTTGAAGAAAAGGGATGGAAAAGCTTTGAGAAAATACTTATGCTTCTATATTTTGCCAACTGGCAAAAAGGGGCGTGGGTGCATTTTAAGCCCAACACTCAGCCCTCAAATGTAGCAATGGGTGCCCTCCCATCCAACCTCCCATAAGAAAGGGGCATGCACCTTTAAAAATCATTAATCACTAGGATATGATGATATAACCACATGTATCACAGAAATACAGTGTGTACTGAGCAAGTCGGTAAAAAAGCAGAAAAGGTAAGACTATGATTCAGTAATACTAAAATGCAATCAGCCAACTCACATCTGTAAAGAAAAACCAATCCTAGAATCTTGAGTTCAAGAAGTGGAGATAGTATGTAGTGGGAGAGAGGCACAAAGTACAAAATCTAAGTGGGAACTATGACCTCTTCTTCAGTTTTATTTAATTAATTAATTAGGGTTTCTAAGAATCCCCTGATTGAACCTTAGCTCAGCATGCTCTGGAGAAACTAAGGAGATATAAATTGAATAAAGGATAGATACACAGATAAGATAGATGGATTCAATAGACAGTTACAGATTTACAAATTTCCACATACAAAAAATCAAGGTGAAGGGCATCACTTTCTAAGCCTGAATGATGAAAACACTGGCAGAGAAATCTCCTAGGATCATACTAGTCACGTATCTATCAATCAACCAGTAAAAGATTAGTTATACCTATTTAGTTATCAAACTTGAACAACAAAAAAGCTACCATGTAAGAGTTAGAATGTGCTTGCAGCAGAATGGAAATGAAATCGAATCCTGAGATGGACCTAGCAGTCTTATCTTGAAGGATGTCAGATAAAGTAAGCAACCGAACTAAACTCGGCAGTTCTCAACAACCAGAAGAGTCGTGGATAAGGCAGACAGGAGATAAGGTGGCACTCCCCCGACCACCCTTCAAGAAATGGAGTATGTGGTACACTTTTCCTATCAGTACACACTGACAAAACCCAGGATCTCATTCCGAAATTCAATAAATTCCTTAGAAATTCCTAGAAGCATTAACAGCTAAATTATAAAGCTAGTGTAAGTACCCCAAACCTAAAATTCTTCCATTGCCAATAATGCCTTGTTCTTTACAAACAAGTGCAAAGCCCTTCTTAAAAGCAGCCATCCAGGGGCACCTGGGTGGCTGTCGGTTGAGCGTCAGCTTCAGCTCCGGTCATGATCTCACAGTTCATGAGTTTGAGCCCCATGTCAGGCTCACTGCTATCAGTGCAGAGCCTGCTTTGGATCCTCTGTCCCCCCCCCCCCCCCATGCCCCTTCCCCACTCGTGCTCTCTCCTTCTCAAAAATAAACAAACGTTTAGGATAAATAAATACAAAATAAAAGTAGCCACCCAAACAAACAGCTCCTCAAGCAGAGGCCTCTCAGGGAAACCTTTGGTTTGGTATACTCTCATTTCACTCCCAGTTAAAGGTCTGTCTTTAGTTCTCTATCACTCATCGGGTCTAACATGGTAGAACAGTAAGAGCATAACCTATCCACCACAAGTCTAGATCCCAACCTAAACTCAGCATGTCACTAGTGACCTCAGAGAAGTCACTAGTCACCTTATGTGATTATTCCATAGAGGGTAATAACAACAGTTCTCAATTATTTTGAGGATTCAAAAAGGTATGAGGGAGCACACAATGAAAGGTAACTTGCTTTCTTTTGTCACCCAGTTTTCAGGATCCTTGTCTCCTCAAAACCCATCATACATGTCTCCACTACTCCATGAAAAGCACATAATTCCTTCACCATTATCTGCTTACTTTTAGATCTTTATTTAAACAACTCACCCTTCCTGGAAAGCCCTCCAATTCCCTTCCACTACTTTTCTCCAAGACCCAAGAAGCTCTTCCCAGCTAACTTCAATCTACACTCTTCAAAGTGCTCTGCAAGTATTCCTTCATGTTAAAAAAGTTTCAACTGAATTATTTTTACTATGCTTATATTCCCCCATTGATTTCCTGGGCGTGAATGTCTTTGTCTCCTCTCCTCAAACACATTACAAATTACCTGAAGATAACATGTGTCAACATCTATTGTTACCCACACATCCCATATTACAACAGCCATAAATGAAGAATTTTCTCACCGGGGCCACCTTATTTACTGTGGACATTTGTCCTCTAATTAGAATTACAATCTAATAAGTTCATCCTAATTTGAGTAGCTAGCTCTTTTCACTTAGTTGGAAATACTTCACAAAACTTCATAAATCTCTAAAAAAGCCACACAATTCAAGCTTCGGACTTATTCTAAAAGACTCAGTGAGAGGGGGCGGCTGGGTGGCTCAGTCAGTTAAGTGTCCGACTTGGGCTCAGGTCATAATTTCGCGGCGTGTGAGTTTGAGCCCCACATCAGGCTCTGCACTGACAGTGCGGAGTCTGCTTGGGATTCTCTCTCTCCCTCTCTCTCTGCCCCTCTCTCTCTAATAAATAAATAAACTTAAAAAAATAAATAAAATAAAAGGCTCAATGAGAGGAAGTCACTACTCAGAACATGTCAAAGGAAAGAAGATGGGGTCTTCACATTTCGTTGTAAGTAATTTATGGAACATTTAGATTTCCCCCACAGAAATTAAATAGTAAGTTATATAAAAACCAGACATTGTAACCGAAGCACAAGCCATGCAGACATTCTTAGAGGAGTCTCTAAGCCTGCAAGCAAAAGCCACAAACTTCTGATTTTACCACTTCAAGCCACAAAAGCATCACCCAAAAGCACTACCTGCTTAAAGGTATGTGAGAGGAGCAAAGACGGCTGCTCTTCCTGCACCCTTCCCCACACTCCACTTCCTGAGACCTTCCATGAAGCTCACCTGAATGCTTTCCGGAAAGCATTCGCAGCCACCTCAATTAAAACCATCTGTCCGCTCACCCAACAAGTATCTGTTAACACCTACCAAGGCCAACAACTGCTGGTAGAGAACAGAAAGACAGTAAGAGACACAGATCTTAGATGATTAAGCCTCAGATTCTGTGCTCTACTATTTGAAGCCAAAATCATATCAGAAACAAACAAAACCATCTGTATTTTATTTTGTACAACTGACTGGAAAGTTTAACCTTTTTTTTAGTCTGAGGGATAATTTCACACAATTAAGTGCACAAATATCAAATGCACGGCTCTGGATTTGCACATATGTATTCTACACCTATGTAACCTCCACCCAATGCAAGATACAGTACATAAAGTCAGAACTATAAAGGAGGAAAAGGACTGGTCATTAACCACATCCCTGAAAACACGGACAGGCTCCCCTGTGGTCACTGTCGTGCACAATCACTTTGGTTAACAGAAACCTCCACACACTCTGTGGTTTATTATCCTGCAACAAAATTTATGGAATCTCGAACTCTATATGAGACCATTTGTATACTCTATTTCAAGAATTTTTTTTTTTTTTAATGTGAAGGAGACTGATTCTGGATTAGTATTTCCAAGAACTTTTAAAACAAAAAGATAAAATAACAAAAATCCAAAGAAGGCGGTATTAACAAAAATTCAATGTTTCCTTCAGTGTAACAGGAAGCAGCCACACAGTTGGGAACAGAGTAAAAGAAGGGAGCCCAGGGAATAGAACTCCTAAAGTTTTAGAAGAAATCATGGAAATCCCCTAATTCATCTCCCAGCCTTGCCACAAGGTTCTCCTCCCACAAGAGATCTGAGAGCCCCATTGTCTAAGAAAGAGATAAGTCTGCTTTATTTTAATTCATGAATATGTAGCTTCATAGGGCACCAGGCTGACTGGGCCTGGTTATTTTAGGATGGCCCCCTGGAAGAGCCCATGGAAAGAAAAGCAGATGTACTTAATTAGTGTCTCCAAAGTCTGGCACAATACTCTAAAACCCCAGAGACATTTCTATAAATGAGTTTTCTGGTAACCCCTTTTAGTAAGCTATCCATTTTATTGCGCAACACCTAATGTACAAACATCTAACTTTATCATTTTACAAGAAAGGAGATGCTTGCAGACCCTAGGAAGGCCCTCTTACAAATCTAAGAACAAGCAGCTTAGGCACGGTGATAGACCCAGCACACAGTCATCTTGGAACTTTACCCTTCGAAACCGACAATTTAAGAGAAGGGACAGATTAATCCCTTAGCTTTAAAAATCTTCTGGGGAGGGGTGGGGGGAGGAAGCCAAGATGGCAGAACAGCATGGAAGTTTTGTGTGTGTCTTGTGTCCAGGAAATACAGCCAGACCAACACTAAACCATCCTGCACACCTAGAAAACTGATCTGAGGATTAACACAACAATCTTCACAACCACAGAATTCAACAGGAATTCACCCCAAAAGAAAGAGCAGGAAGAAATGACAGCCAGGGATTTAACCAACACAGATACAAGCAAGATGTCTGAACCAGAATTTAGAATCACGATAAGAATACTAGCTGGAGTCAAAAATAGATTAGAATCCCTTTCTGAGGAGATAAAAGAAGTAAAAACTAGTCAGGACGAAATAAAAAATGCTATAACTGAGCTGCAGTCACGGATGGATGCTGCGGCGGCAAGGATGGATGAGGCAAAACGGAATCAGCGATACAGAAGACAAACTTATGGAGAATAATGAAGCAAAAAAAAAAAAAAAAAAAAAAGAGGGAGACTAAGGCAAAAGAGCACGATTTAACAATTAGAGAAATCAGGGGCGCCTGGGTGGCTCGGTCGGTTAAGCGTCTGACTTCCGCTCAGGGCATGATCTCGCGGTCCGTGAGTTCGAGCCCCGAGTCGGGCTCTGTGCTGACAGCTCAGAGCCTGGAGCCTGTTTCAGATTGTGTGTCTCCCTCTCTCTCTGCCCCTCCCCCGTTCATGCTCTGTCTCTCTCTGTCTCAAAAATAAATAAACGTTAAAAAAAAAATTTTTTAAAAAGAATTAGAGAAATCAGTGACTCATTAAAAAGGAACAACATCAGAATCATAGAGGTCCCAGAAAAGGAAGGGAGAGAAAAAGGGGTGGAAGGGTTATGTGAGCAAATCATAGCGGAAAACTTTCCTCACCTGGGAAAGACACAGACATCAAAATCCAGGGCACAGAGGACCCCCATTAGATTCAACAAAAACCGACCATCAACAAGTCATATCAGAGTCAAATTCACAAAATACTCAGGCAAGGAGAGAATCATGAGAGCAGCAAGGGGAAGAAAGTCCTTAACCTAAAAATCTTCTCGGGAATTTTGAACAGTAAAAACAAACAGACAGCTCTGCTCTAAGCTCTGACACTTTTCTCTGAAACTCAAACAGAACAGCGGCAGAGCTGTCAATTAAGTACAGCTGGAGACCAGGAGCCAGTAGAGAAGCATCTGCTGGGTCTGCGCCTGTTAACTCCAGACAAGTGACCATGTTCATCTGCCCAACGACTATAACATGGTTCTTCACTTTCCTGCAGGCATTTCAGGATGTCTATCCTCCAACTGTACCCCAATGAATTAGAGAAACTAAAAATGATGCCATACACAACAAGTAAACAAGATATTTCATTGTAACTTTTCCCCACAACTGCCCTTTAAGATATCTTTTTTTTTTTAACGTTTATTTTTGAGACAGAGAGAGACAGAGCATGAATGGGGGAGGGTCAGAGAGAGGGAGACACAGAATCTGAAACAGGCTCCAAGCTCCGAGCTGTCAGCACAAAGCCCAATGCGGGGCTCAAACTCATGGACGAGATCACAACCTGAGCCGAAGTCGGACGCTTAACCGACTGAGCCACCCAGGCGCCCCAACCCTTTAAGGTATCTTAACAATAGACATGTGAGTACATGTTTTAAAGTAAAATGTGTAGGCCCATTTCTAAAGAAAACACAATATTAATGTTAAAATTTCAGAAATACATATTCACATGTAAGATTCAAATCTGAAAAGATAGCATATTCATATAAGTATACACCTATTTATCTAGATGATTTCAAATCATATAAAAGTCTAATTTTTACTGAAAACAAGACAATCCTAGATCTTTCAACTCCTTGTTAGTTCCACACCTAACTTTGTGCATCTTGTAAAGCTATAGAAATAAAAGAACCATGTACCATATTTAATATTAGCTATTATAGTGGCATACATCTCAAGAAAATAGATGACCCTAATAAAAATACACACAAACTCCAACATATTGCTGAGAAGAATTTAAATTAATGTACAGTGTTTTGGGACTTCTTATAATTCAGACATTCATTTATTCACTAACTTACATACATTTACAGAACACTACACCAGACATGTTGCTAAGCACTGGAGATACAAAAATTCCAGCCTCCATCAAAATGGTAAGTGAATGCTCTCTGTGCATGCACCTTTTTGCTTAGAACTTATTAAACACAGAACGCATAGATCTAGGGCAGAAGTCACAAAATGTGTGCTGTAGAGGCCCACAGAGGAAATATTTTAGATTTTGAGGGACTAGACATACAGTATCTGATGCAATTACTCAACTCTGCCTTTACAGCATAAAAGCAGGCATAGACAATAGGTTAATAAATGAATTCACTGGGGGACCTGGATGGCTCAATCAGTTGAGTGTCCGACTTCAGCTCAGGTCATGATCTTGATGTTTGAGCCTCACATCAGGCTCACCGCTCTCAGAGCAGAGCCTGTTTTGGATCCTCTGTCCCCCCTCTCTCTACCCCTCCCCAACGTGCACTCTCTCAAAAATAAATAAAACATTTAAAAAGAAATGAAATTCACTGTGTTCCAACAGAACTTTATAGATACCAAAATTTGAATTTCATGATTTTCACATGTCACAAAATTTCATTCTTCTTTTGATTTTTGAATGAAAAAATGTAAAAACATTTGCCTGGTACCTACAAAGACAGGAGGCAACCCTGGGCTGGATTTGGCCAGAATGCTATAATTTGCCAACATCCCAGTCTACAGATACAGGTCTCCACATCCGAGCTACAAGTTCCATGAGGTCGGGGCAATGTCCTATGAATCACTGTACATCCAGGAATTTGTATGGTACTGAGGAATGACAAGCAATTAACTAATGTTAGTCACACTGAAATGAATTAAAAGACTAAGTCCCTGACCCTGCCTTCAAAGACTTCATGGTCAAGAAGTGGTAACAGGCAAATCAAGAAACATATAATACTACGTGATAAGTGCTACAGTAGATACCTGCAGGGTGGTGTGAGCACCACACCTAATCCATGCCTGAGAGAAGGAGGGAAAGGGTAAAAAGACAGAGAAACTGGGGAAGAATTCCTGTAGGTGGTGATACCTAGCAGATGAGTTCCAAACCAAAGTATGTAAATGACAAAACATAAGCCTAGAGGTTAAAAAAAAACAGCCCAGATCCTAAAGTATCTTGTACGCTATGCCAAGGAGTCCGGACTTTCTCCTAAAGGTTTGAGGAACCACTGAAGAATTTTAGCTGGGAAATGACATCATCAGATTTGCATTTCAGAACCATCACTCAGTCCAAAGTGTGGCTGTCTGAATAGAAGAGGCAAAATGGACAAACAGACCACCAATTAGTTAGAAAGCTACTGGAGTAATCCAGGTGAAATTCAATGGAAAGCTACAATAAGGTAGAGATAAAGGTGAGGAGTCAAGAGACACAGTGGCTGGATATAGGAGGTAAGAGCACAATCTTGGACAGACTGTAGTAAGGATGGGTGGGAAAGAAAGGGGTGGGGTTATAGTTGCCCAGAACTGACCTGCCTCCAGCAGTGGATCCTATCTGCTCTTCAAACAAAGTAATTTTACTGATGAAAGCCTATCAAGCCTGGTTATCTTTTATGCGAGACTTGGCAAAAGACTGGGTCAAGAGCCTCAGGGTTAAACAGTAGTGTGTTCACTGAGATCCAACTTTGAGTTGGGTAACACAATGAGGAATGAATGTAGTTTTGAACACGGTCTCTGGACATCCCAAACTGACCATGTCCAACAAGTCTTCAGGACTGGAGAAAGAGCCGGGCTAGAGATACAAGTTTAGAATTGATATTTGCAAACAGTAAAGAAAGCCTTGAGATTAAGAGGAATTCATTCAAGGAGAGTGAGTCGCATGGGGAAAAAAAGGCGGGGGTGGGGGGGAGAATCCAAAAATATAAGTGAAAAAGAATAGAGTGAAAAGGAGGAAAACCAAAGGAGTCTGGTATTTCTGAATCACTGTGTACATGAACTTGTATTTTAAAGCTGGCCTGGAATAAAGCAGTCCTTCTTTGGAGAGATCTGTTAGAGAAGCTAAGAGCTACAGGGCCTAGTGCATTAGACTAAAGAGTCAAAAACCTACCCCTCCACCATGACTTTTGGCAAATCATAACCTCAGAATCCTCATCTTTGCCCTCACTGAGTTGTGGAAATCTAATCAATGATAAAATAAACTGGAGGTTTCATAAACTGTAAACTATTATAAAGGCACTCTTGACTTACTATTGTCATTACAACAGAATGCAAAAATTCCATCTAATAGTGTAAACTTCTGAAAAATGGGACCTTCAATCTTATACACCTTTTCTATCAGGTACTATGCTATGTATTTAGTAGGTATTTAAAAAATGTTTGCAGACTATTTGGCAGTAACATGAGAACATATGCACGGCGGGGGGGGGGGGGGGGGCACATAGCAGAAGGCATATCCAACTTCCTAAAAGGATTTAGAATTGAAATAGTCAAACCAATCCTCCCACAAATGTGACCAATGACAAAATAATGGGGGGGGGGGGTGCTTATAGTTCCAACTTCTCTCCTAAAGTGTAAATTGTTTCTCTGAATGCTTTAGAAACCTGGAGAAGATTATACACAGAAAAAGCAGTGAATTGTAGAAAAGGAAAAGAGCCAACAGCAACTTTATAAAACCGTGTTCAACAACCACTGGCCATTAAAGAAGAGCTCCCTAACTTCTCAAGTTGAAACCTGCAAAATGTAAATCAGGCCTTTGTGAGACAAACTAAAATAGTGTCCCCTCAGGGTACGCAAATACCACAGTGAAGTCACCAGAGTGAACTATTCCCTGACACAGTTAGAACCTACCTGGCAAAGACTGTCCTGGGGGGAAAAAAAACAAAAACAAAAACAGCTGTTTAATTTTAAATGTACACTGAAAAAATGAAACAGAATAAAATGTAATATCCTTATATTATCAATTATTCTGACATAGACACACAAAAAGGATATTTAGCTAAATATTAGCTAAAAAGTATCATTTAATCACTGTTTGGTCCGAAAGCTTAGAGGAGGTTGGAAACAAATCTGGTCTTGGTGTAAATTTTAGGAGTTCCATAAACTTTGATTGAGTTGGTTTATAGGCACTCTCTTCCTTAATCTAATTGTTTTCAGAAAGGGGGAAAGCTACCTTCCTCCGAAATTAAGACCCAGCCTGCCAAGTTTCCATCTGCAATGACTATCAAGTTAATTAAAAAGGCTGTTTAATATAAGGCAAATCCTCAGCTACAATCTTACTATCGACTATCCCACTGATACTAATAAAACTTATTATAATAACTTATAAAACACAAAAGCCAAACTTTTGAGTAGCAGTCAAATAATCCATATAGAAAGTTAGGAAAGAAGATCCAGAAGTTGAATGCAAAATAAGAATTCTTTTTAGAAAAGGGTGCCTGGCTGAGCTTTCTCTCCACAACAGGCAAAAAATGCAATTCTTGTTCCCACAGCAACTTTATGTGATTATATCTGAGGATACTTTGCACCCTGGATTACTGTATATGGTGCTGAAGACATGGCTGCTTTCAGAATCAACACTGATTTTCCTGGCTTTTGTACTAGTGTTGATAATGGTACAATGATCTAATTGGTCCTTGCTATCAGTTAGAATATGCCTTACCCCGCCCCCCCCCCCCACACACAATGGTAGCAGTTAAAAGGATAACATATAATTTTATAGATACATGTGTATGCATGAAAAGTTTCTGGAAGGCTACATGAGAAACTGACTGGTGGTCTCCTACAACTTAGCAGTTGAAGAGGAAGAGACTCACTAGTCATTATCTTTAACTGTTTCAATTCACCATGTCATGCTTTATTTTTACAAGAAAAAAAATGACTTATGATTAATGCCAAAACATGTATGTTTCTTATAACGACTTAAGTGCAATCTGACTCTGCTTATTTTAAAGTTTACTGTGTTTAAGTTCAACATCAAAAAGGAAGAGAGCAAAGTGCTGGCTAGCCCTGCATCTTTCACCCTGCTCACTTCAAGTTTCACAGGCTCTGTAAGGGCAAAGCACAATATGCATCACTTGCTTAAGGGTATGTGAAATTTGAACTGGATGGGAGATTTAATAGATGCACAAACAGTCATGGTACTTGAATTCATGGGAAACAGCTAGCTAGAGCCCATGGAGTAACTAAAGTTAGGGACTGAATATGCTGACCATGAAAACACACAATGATACATAAAGCCCTTTCTATAAATTATAGATCATAACCTGCATGTGTACATATATCCTTGTCATTAAAAAAGGAGCAGGGAAAAGGAGACAGGCTGGGGGGCAGGGAGGAGAAAGAGAGAGAAAGAGAGAGAGAGAGAGATTGAGACATCAACCCCACTACACAAGTCTCCCTTCTTTTCCACCTTTTCCATCACACACAATTTCCTCCAGGATATCATTTCTGATCCAAGAAAAAGTACAATAAGTTCTACTCAAATTTTTAGAAATTGTCTACCTAAAAAGTTTCAAGTAAATGTTTTTACAGTTAATTGCACTATTCATATGGAAACTATTTTAAATAACTTTATTTGAACCCTTGGTTTTATGAACTTCACTTACCACGAATTATTACCAAAAGCTGAAGACTTTTTCGGCAAAAACAAGTCCAAGCATAAAACATTTTTAGAGTACAAAGTCATGTAAGAGTCCTAACTAGGTGACCTCTAAGATTTCTTTTGACCTTTAAATCACCATGACTCAAAATTAATATATCTGCTCCCCAACAGTAACAACCTACTGTTACTGTCTTACCCACCAGTTACCTTTGTAACAAAGAAGTAATCTTTGGGTAATTTACCCACCTCTGCAATCACCTGAAATAACCTTGTGCTACATAGTACCCACAGCAGAAAACTCAGAAGGCCAAGACTGACAGCCCAACTTTAACCTACATAACAGATTCTTATTCAGAAATTTTCAATTGAATCTCAGGCACTTTGAAACATCAAGCAAATGCTTTTGCTTTGAAATTTTACTATTTAAAAATAGTTAAATAAGACTTTGTAGGCATTCAAAATACAACACAGAAATTTTAATAAGTTAAATTTTCAGCAAAAATAATTGGATACAGGGGCACCTGGGGAGCTCAGTCAGTCAGTTAAGTGTCCGACTCTTGCTTTTGGCTCAGGTCATGATCTCATGGTTCTGGGGTATGAGCCTCGCATCAGGCTCCGTGCTGATGGCATGGAGCCTACTTGGGATTCTTTCTCTCCCTCTCTGTGCCCCTCCTCCCCCCCTCAAAATAAATAAATAAACTTAAAAATAATAAAAATAATTTTGGTCAAATTACATTTGCTTAAAAATATACAGTACATAAGAGAATATAGCTGTCTAAAGAGTCAGCATCCCCACAAAGTTTTAGAAGATCCTAGGACTCTTGCTGTGTCCTGGGGAGGCACCTGTTCCAAGACGCTGCTGGTTCTATGCATTGCCAATACCTTTAAAACCCTGAAGCAACAGTTTGCTTCTTCCATCTCTGAAAACAGGTGCCTCAGAGTTTCACTTTATGAACTCATTTTCCCAAAGTTCATCTTCCTAATAACTTGTCTAGAAATAAAATAGTGCTAAACACTCCTTTTCTAAAACTTACTCCACACACAGTAGTTTGACTACTTTTCAAAGCACTTTTTGTAAGTTATATTCTTCCTCTGGAATCTTGCCACTTATGTAAAGTTTAATGTGCCAGAGAGCAGTGGAAAGAAAAATGCAAAACCATGACCAAAAGAACTATTTGGGCCCTATGTTCTCCTACCAGAGGCCAGTAAAATCAATTCTTTCACTGCAATAAGGATTGAAGCTCTGCACATCAGGTGCCAGTTTCTCACACATATTTTACTGTTAAACACAATAATGAATTATTCTGCTTATTTCTCTATTTCAGTGAAGAAAAACTTATTAGGATCAAAAATGATTTTGATACCTTAGGATAAACATGTCCATCTTTATCCACTACTGAGCAATACACTTTTCTATACATCCTTTTCCTGATTTCTAAAAGGTTTCTACTCTTGTTTTGAATCAAAGTAAAAGGAAATCCAGTAAGGAGAGCCTTTTTACCCAGGGACCAAACTGTGGCCAGAAATTACAGTGAGTGCACACTTTCTTTTGTTTTCTCTGTACCAGGATTAGCAGTGAAACAGCTTTGTGGTCCTTAATTAAAGCTGAACAACTCTGAAGAACAATAACCTTAAAAGTGAATTTATATTTTAATTACGCGTAGGCCACACCGGTAGTAAAGACATTTGCTTCCCTCAAATTCCCTGCACTAGAGACCCTTTCCTCTCCAGCTTATTCAATAGAGCAAACAGCAATCACGCTCAAACCCAGGGAGAGGGGCATTTAAACAAGATAAAAGTGCTTAAGGTGGACCTTCCTATCTCTGACCCAAGAATGCGCTGTGATGGCCCCGCTAGGAGGGAGAAAAGCGAGAATAGGGGTTTCTGATTAACGCTTCAAAAAAAAGAGGGACAAAACAGCCCAAACGGCGAATCACTAAGCGAGCGAGAATCCGGTTAAGTTCGAAAGAGTAGAAAAGCAAACAGAGATGCTACAGCGAAGCATCTTGGCCCTCGCGGAATGTTAAGTGCTAGATCCAGTTTAGAAGTTGGAGGAGGGAATATGCGTGGCCCATGCTGGGACGCACAGAGCCAGCCCGCAGCTGTCTGAGCCCCGCAGGCTGGGCCACGGGGTGGAGGTGACCGGGCGGCTGCGCTGCCGGCGAGCAGTAATAGAAACAGGGCTGTCACCGCTTACCCAGGTGCAGCGTGAGGTTGATGGAGTTGGGGTACTGCACCCCGGCCAGCATGGTCTGGCTTTGCCACCAGGTGGTGTCGGCCTGGTTGTTGTAGTCGGTCAGGAAGGCTGCCCCGTGCTGCAGGTGGGGCTGCCCGGCGTCGCACAGGTGACAGGACTTGGTGACCCCGGTCACCCCGGTCTGCACACAGTACTCCTCGGGCGGAGCCCCGCACGTGTTGGTGGCCACCACGGTCACGTTGAAGGCGGCGTTGACGAACTCGGGCATGCAGCGCTGCGACCGCCCGCCCTCGTCCGTGCACTCGTCCATGGCTGCCCGGGCACAGCCGGCCGCGGCGGCCGCCAGCACCGCCAACACCGGCCAGAGCCGCCCCCGGGGCCGCAGCGCCGGCGCGGCCCGCTCGCTGCCCCTCATCCCGCCGCCCGCGCGCTGGGCCACGGCGAACGCAAGGGCGCGGGCGCGTTCCTCTCGCCCAGCGGCGTCCCCAGGAGGCCGCTCCGCGGGCTGAGCCTCGGGGCCCAGGAGCCGGACTCGCGCGCCGGGCGGTGGCGGCGGCTCGTACCGGAGAGACGGGCCAGTGGGCGCCCCTGGCGAGGACCGCGCGGCTCGCCGACCACTGCCCCGCGCGCCGCCTCCGCGCCTCCCTCACCCACCCGGGACACTGCCCGCACTCGGCGCCGACCCCTGACTTCCGAGCGCGGGCCCGAGAGCGCGCCCCCGAGGAGGAAGGAGCAGGGGGTGGGGTCGGCAGTGTGGGGTGGGGTCTGGCGGAGGAGAAAGCCCAGCCCCGGCCTCCTCCCAACAGCTCCCGCGGTCCCCGTAGCTGCTCCCCCGCCCTCCGCGCTCCGTGCACTGAGCGTCCGCCCGGGCGACTCGCGGCGGCGGGGGCGGCGGCATCTCGCGCTCGGGCCCGCGGCGCGCGATCGCGGGGGAGGGGCCTTGAGGGGCGCGAGGGGTGGGCGGGGAGCTAGGGAGTACGGGAGGGGGGCAGCGGGGGAGGGGGGGCGGCGGGGCGGTGCATGCCGGGAGGGAAGGGGAGGCCAAGGAGAGGCAGCGCCCTGTGGGAGTTGGGCGCCGGGGTCTCCTGGCTCCGTGTCCCCGAAGACTCCGGTTGGGGAAGGGGCAACGGAGGGAGTCTTAAAGGGGCGACGCTAGGTCGGTGAGGTCACTCGGAATCGGCCTTTGGGCCCCGCGCCAACCCGGGCCGCGACAGCGCGGAGCTCTGCCCCACCAGGTGTCCGTCCTTGCGTCCAGCCGGCCGCACTCTGGGGCCGGGCCCCGAGGGACCTGACGGTGGGAACTGCCCGCGGGCTCCTGGCCCCCGCCGGCCGCCCCGGGAATGCCCCGTGCTGCGCGGGGCCGCCTCTAACCCTTTCCAAGGAGAGGCCCCGGGGGTGCCCAGGGAATTGACACGGTCCTCGGAGAATAAAGGGCCTGGTCGCAGCCTCAAAATGAATTTTTTGAAGCTATTTCCTGCCTCTAAATTAAAGTGTAACCCGCCGTTTAACTGGGGCAGAGAAGGAAGTGAAAGGGCTGGGAATGGAATGACATTTTTCCCCTGGGTACGCAGACCCACTGTGAAATTCTTCCACTGTGTTGTTTATGTTCCCCATCTTGCCTTTAAAAGACTCGAAATTATCTGGATCTGACATCCTCCTTTTCGGGCCTGCTGAGTCACGGAATATTCTCCGTGCCAGAATGACTCAGTTCACAGAACCTGAGCCAGAAGATCATGAGTTTTAGTCCCAGCCCAGAACCTGGGCACTTACCCAGTGCTGATACAACAAGCAAGGACCAGGAAAGGAGCTGTAAAAGTGGATGGCCTGGGTCGATGGTTTT
The DNA here is from genome assembly GCF_028018385.1 of Neofelis nebulosa. NCBI lineage: Eukaryota > Metazoa > Chordata > Mammalia > Carnivora > Felidae > Neofelis > Neofelis nebulosa. The sequence continues at coordinate 31,606,635 of NC_080796.1, forward strand.
TAAACCTTTGGAGTCCCCAGGCAAAGTGGATGCTGGTAGTGGATGCTCCATGAGACAGGTTTTTTTAATTATTATTATTATTTAAAATTTTTCCAGATCTTAATAGTAAAGTAAGAATAATAAACATATGCCCCCCCCCCCCCCCGCCACCAAGGAAAGAAAAAAAAAACCCCAACCCGACTAAAACAGACGAAACCCATACCCGGTTTTGGACCCTGTAGTTCTTTTTAATAGAGGGATAGTGCGGATCGGAAATAAGTAAATGTTAGGTTACTATAATTGGGGTCAGTGTTAGCTCCAGGTGAACTTTAAGGATAATGGTCTGGTTGTCAGGGGTGGGGTCTACAGGACTTGTCAAAATGCTGAGCTTGCTTCGCAGTTACGTGGATCACTTATATTGTTCATTTATTTGATGAGATGGGCAGAGATCACACATGGGTAAAAGTCTCTTCACTCCTCATCCTTTGGCATCTCCACTTTAGGAGAAGAAAGTTGTGGGGCTGTCGATAACAGTCTTTTAATCCTTTCATATTTGAGTTGAAGCAAAATAAACATACTCATTTATACCTAGAGAGGGTGGTACTATCTCTCAGTCTTTTATTAAGAACAAACAAAGGCTTATAGGGCAAAGATAATGTTGTAAATAAAGCTACAGATATTTTTAATAAATATATTTAGGTAAATATATTAATGCATTTATTTGCTATTAGAAATTTTCAATATTCTATTACATATTGGGAAGCCAAAGGGTGGTCTCCTTTTGTTTTCCACCAAGTCAAAACAGATAAGGAAACACCAAGGGTTGCAAAATCAACATAAGTGTTTGCTTGTCACGGCTCCCTTTTGGATTCTAATGTCTAAGGATAACTTTAAGCTATTACTTCTGCCCCATGATTTCATTACCAGAACCTCATCTGATATTTGTAAAGCACATGAAGAGACTTTGAATTAATTTCTAAATTCTATTGCTCTCAAGGAAATAACTATTTCAAAGAGAGGTAAAATGTAACCAGGCCCAGGCCATGTGCTTAATGATAAAGAAACAACAACAACAACAAAACCATTTTGCTCCATTGTTTGAATCCTAGTTCAAACAAAACAAAGGTTAAAACAATTTTTTAAAACAATTTGGAAAATTTAAATGCTAATTAACTATTTCATGATAACAAGTATTTTAGGTACCTGGAGATTCTACTGTTGACTAAATAGACTTGGTCTAAAAGAATAGTGAAAGTGGGGCACCTGGGTGGTTAAGCGACCAACTCTTGATCTCAGGTTCTCATGGTTTGTGGGATGGAGCCCCAAGGGCCTCTCTCTGGTGCTGACATCTCAGAGCCTACTTGGGATTCTCTCTCTCTCTCTCTCTGCCTGTCCCCTGCATGCACTAGCCCATGCTCGCTCTCTCTCTCTCAAAAAAAAAAAAAAAAAAGTGTGAGATTTTCTTTTACTTAAGGTTACCTGGTGTTTTTGTTTTTAAATCTGTGGCTCTTTAATACATGTTCTTAACTGCTTAGAAACTACATTATCTAGTAAACAGATGTGGTGTTTAGAAGCAAAGTGTAAAGATGTGGGAGAAATGGTTTCAGATCCCTCAAAAGATGATCTTAGTTCCCAACCACCAGTGTCTAGGCAGCAAGAAAGGTAGAATGAGGGGATGAGTTGTTTATTACACAAAGGAGTTCCAAGATTTAAAAAATCCCACTTAGAACTCCAGAGAAAAGAGATTTCCCCCATCAGGGTCTATGTAAACAATGTCAAGGAAGGATGCTGGTTTTCCTGGCTGGGGTCACCTGCAAATCCCCAGGCATACCCACCTCTAGCCAGTTGAATGGAGTAATGCCATTAAGCAGCCCACCAGAAAACCATGGAGTTTGGGAAAAGCAGTTCTCCAAGGAAAGAGATTGCTGTTTCTAGAAGAGGGCAGGTTACAAGTAGAAAAACACAACAGATGTCTACTATATCCAAAGTGAGAGTGTGTGGCATAGAAAAATAATTTAAAAGGTTATTTGACCTTTTAACATCAAAATTTTGCCCTTATTTTAAAAAATCTGTACTTACCAATGTGTTCATTTTCCCATTCCTTATTCTGACTTCACTTCCCTGTATTTTTCCCAAGACTAATCACCACTATACTATATGCCTTATCTTTTAAATTTAGAATGAGATCGAAAGATAACAATGACTACTACTAACATGATGTTAGCCTATATTTACCTTGTGTCTTAGGCTTTTCAAGAAAAATGTAATAACTCTGAAGCAGGGGATATTAACTACGTAGAGTTGAGGAAACTAAGGCTCAAAGAGATTAAGTAATCACTATAGACTAGTAAGCAGCAAAATCAAGACTAGAGCCTGCACTTTCTGGTTCCCAATCCAGTGCCATTTCCTTTTCTGTTGTGTAAAGATCAGGGTCAAGTGTAAAGAAGAGCTACCTTGAACTTCCAAGGATTTTAGGCTATCAAATGGGAATTCTAAATTAGATGAAAATTAATGTGATACTGGAAGAGAATTAGAATATCCCTCTTCAAAGTTACACTAACCGCACACAATCCTTTGTGTTACGTTTATAGATCCTTCATGGATCCTTGGTACAAGTCCAAGCATAACAAGATACGATATCTGCTGTGGCCATGCTCAGGTAAAGACAGGATTCCTCGTGTATGAGGTAAAGCCCTTTCTTCCCACCCAGCCCCATGTTCCCAATTTAAAACATCTTTATACTGTGATGCTAGTTTAAAAAGGAAGAGAGAAGTACACACATCATAATTTATAAAATTTAAATTAGAACTTTATTATAAAGCAATAAAAAAAGGAAACATTTCTCAAAATGAGGAGCAAAGACCAATCCCTCCCCAACCCAAAATCTTCCTATCAAAGGAACAAAGAACATCACGTCTCAAAAATTTTGTTATTCTACTAATCAGATGTGGACTGCATCCCACCACAGAGAACAGCGTGGTGACTAACGTTAATAATACTGTATTGGGGGTGCCTGGGTGGTTCAGTCGGTTAAGCGTCATGATCTCACGGTTCATGGGTTTGAGCCCTGTGCCAACAGCTCAGAGCCTGAAGCCTGCTTTGGATTCTGTGTGTGTGTCTCTCTCTGCTCCTCCCCCATTCTTGCTCTCTCTCTGTCTCTCAAAAATAAATAAACAAAAAAAAATTTTTTTAATAATACCGTATTGCATATTTGAAGGTTGCTAGGAGAGTAGGTCCTAAAAGCTCTCATCACAATGTAATAATGTAATATTAAAAGTTCTCATCACAAGGGAAAAAAATGTATCTGTAAATGGTGATGGATGTTAACTAGACATATTGTGGTGACCATTTTGCAATAGATACAAATATCAAACCATTATGCTGTATACCTGAAACTAATGTTATATGTCAATTATACCTCAACTTAAAATCTTTTTAATGTTTATTTTTGAGAGAGAGAGAGAGAGCGCACGCGCGCAAGCGATCGGGGAAGGGGCAGAGAGAGAGGGAGACAGAATCCGAAGCAGACTTCAGGTTCCGGAGCTGTCAGCACAGAGCCCAACGCGGGGCTCAAACCCACGAACGGTGAGACCATGACCTGAGCCGAAGTCGGATGCTTAACCGACTGAGCCACCCAGGTGCCCCAATTATACCTCAATTTTAAAAATTCAACTCTAAAAAAAGAAGAGAGGTTCTTTCAAAACCAAAGTTATTATTAGTAGTTTTCTTTCAACATTTAATTGTCTAATAGTTCATTTCCTTATTCAACTACTCAGATATATATTGCAGTAGGTTTGTGGGGTTTTATTTGGAGGATGTACCTGGAAACTATATTGTTCAAAATTAGAAGTTCACAGCTTTTTGAGCAAGATTCTTTGGGAGGCTGTTCTGATAGCAGCTCTAAAATTTTTTCTGGCTGAAATGATTGTGGTCTTGGCCCAGAACTCAAGGGTCTCCCATCTCCAGTTTGCATTTGAACAAAGGCTACATTACTTTTCATCCCACCCAAATTTTATTTATTGTAACAACCAAATTAAAAGCAAGATTTTTTTTTTAAATTCACTCACAATTCTGCTACACTGAAGTGACTTTTTCATCTATCAGAATTCCCTCTCATTCTCCTGTTTTAATAGACATCCTTATTGAAGTACAATCTACATATCAAAAAACCCTTTGAATTTGTATCAAATTCAAAGGGTACAGTTCGATAGCTCATATCACAAAGTGCAAACACTTCTGTAATCACTACCCAGGTCCAGAAACAGAATATTGTCCTAATCCAAAAGCCCCATCCTGTCCCTCGACAATCATCCTGCCCTAATCCACAAGTCCCATATGTGATACCTATTCTTCTGTCCTCCACAGTAATATTAGATCAGTTTTGCTCATTTTTGAAGGCTATTTAAGTAAAATCACACAGTTTGTATTTTATATATGGGTGGCTTCTTTTGACCAATATTGTGTTTTTTATATGCATCTATATTGATGTATGTAGCAATAGTTCATTATTTTTCTTTATTGTGTGGTGTTCTATAACATAAATAAACTATGATTGTTTATTCATTCTATTGTTTGTTGACACTTCAGTCATTTCCAGTTTCCAGCTATTATGAATAATATTACTTGTTACTACTGAAATTCTTACTTGTCCTTTGGAGATACACACACACACACACACGTTTAAGGGTATCTAGCTAGGAATGGAATTGCTGAGTTATAGGGATAGGCATATTCAAATTTGGTAGATATTCCTAAACTCTTTTCCAAATTAGTTGTACCAAAATTCTCACCTACCAACTGTGTATGAGAGTTTTGGTTACACCACCTGCTCACCAACACTTGGTATTGTCAATGTTTTTAATCTTCACCATTCTAGGTTAACATCATTATGGTACTGGTGCTGAACTCGAGGGCCTGTCACTCTAGTGTGTGTGTGTGTGTGTGTGTGTGTGTGTGTGTGTGTATTACATGTGTGTATATTATAAATATATAAACAAATGATAAATTACTTATGTCATTGAATGTGAGTATTGAATTGTGGCTTTAATTTCTAATTCTTTAATTACTAATTAGACTGACATCATTTTCCTTTGTTTTTTTAACCATTTGGGTTAAAATCCTCTTTTGTGCCTTCTCACTTGTTTTTGTTCATTTTTCTATTGAGTTGAATGTCTTTTCCTTAATCATGTGTAGGTATTCTTTTTTTTAATGTTTATTTATGTTTGAGAGAGAGTGTGTGAGAAGGGGAAGGGTAGAGAGAGAGAGGGAGACAGAGGATTTGAAGTTGGCTCGTGGTGACAGCAGAGAGCCTAATGCGGGGCTCGAACCCATGAGGTGTGAGATCATGACCTGGCCGAAGTTGGATGCTCAACCACTGAACCACCCAGGCAACCCCTTGTGTAGGTATTCTTCATACATTTTAGACATAGGCCCCTTTCCTGGTTCTATGTATTGTAAGTAACTTCTTTCACTCCGGTTTGTCTTTTCCCTTTTTAATAGTGTCTCTTGTTTTTAAACTTTTATTTATGGGAAAATTCAAACATAAATAAAAGTGGAAGAAGTATGCAATAAAACCCCAGTTTCAAAAACAAGATATACAACCAATCTAGTTTCAGCTATGCTCTCATATTTCTACCCCGCCTTGCCCCCTCCCATCACCACTTAATTATTCTGAAGCAAAAGTCACAGATATTATACCATTTCATTTAAGGGTGTCCTTTGATGAAAGAAATACCTAATTTAAATGTAATCTAATTTTGAACTTGAAGACTAGTGCTATTTTTATTTGTTTAAAATTGTTAAGGATATTAGCATATCCTCCAGTGCTGTGATCTGGAAATTTTGTCTTATCTTTGACATTTAAATCATTAAGGGGTGCCTGGGTGGCTTAGTTGGTTAGGCATCCAACTCTTGATTTCAGCTCAGGTCATGATCTCACAGTTTGTGGGATCGAGCCCCATGTTGGGTTCTATACTGACAGTGTGGAGCCTGCTTGGATTCTCTCTCTCCCTCTCTTTGCCTCTATCCCACTCTCTCTAAATAAATAAATAATAAAAACTTTTAAAAAATTAAAATCAATCTTTAATCCACCTAGCATTGATTTTTGTTTACAGTATGAGGTAGAGATCAAAGTATATTTTTTCCATATGGCAACCCTATCACTAAATCACCATTATTGATGAGACTATTCTTTCCTCTACTAGGCTGCACTATGAACTTTGTCACCAAACACTCAAGTAGTCTGTTTCAAACATCTGTATTTTGTTTTATTGTAGCTTAATAATAAGTTTTGATATCCAGTAGGGTAAGTTCTCCAACCCCCTTTTTTTTCTTCTTAAAGACCATGGTGATTATTCTTGGCCCTTTGCATTTCCGTCTAATTTTAGAATTGGCAGGGCTCCTGGGTGCTCAGTTGATTGAGTGTCGGACTCTTGATTTCAGGTCATGATTCCAGGGTAGTGGGGTCAAGTGCCCAGCTGGGTTCTGCGCTGAGCATGGAGGCTGCTTAAGATTCTCTCTCTCCCTCTCCCTGGCTTGTATCAATTTCTACTAAAAAAAAATCTACCCTGAATTTTGTTTATGATTCCATTCAACCTATATATTAATTTGGAATGAACAGCGTCTATACAGCATTGAATCTTCCATGTCTTAATATCTATGCATAATACAAATATAGGTGTAGATATTTAGGTATATCTCTCCATTTCTTAGGTCTTCTTTAGATTATCTTGGTACTCTTTTATTATTTTCTGTGTAGAAACTGGCACATTTTTTATTAAATATTTTTCTAGGTATTTGCTTTTTTTTATCCTATTGTTTATTCCTAGAATATAAAAAGAGAATTGATTTTCTTATATTGGCCTTATATCCAGCAATTGACCAACCTTGCGAAATTCACTTTTATTTCCAATAGTTTGTAAATCATTAAAAAATTTTCTATCTGCACAATTAAGTCATCTATGTATACTGACAGGTTTATTTCTTATTTTCCTTTTTAATACCTTTTAGTTCTTTTACTTCTCTACTTGCACTGATTAGAACATCTAGTATAACGTTGAACAGAAATGGTGAAAGTGGACATCTTCATCTTGTTCCTGATCTCAGGGGGAAAGTTTTCAACATTTCACAAGTATAATATCTGTTGTACATTTTCTATATTTACTGTTTATCAGATTAAGGAATTTCTATTATATTACTAGTTTGATGAGAGATTATATCTTTTAAATTATGAATAAATGTTGGAATTGGTCATGATTTTTCTGCATCTACTGAAATGCTCATGGCTTTTCTATTATCCAAACCATATATTACTATGTTTGTTAATGTGCTGAATTGCATTCATTTATTATTAAATGCTAAACCAACCTTGTATTCCTGAAATAAACCCAGTTTGGTTATGCTATTATTTTTTTTACCTTACACTGAGCTTAATTTCTAATGTTATATTTAGGATTTTAAAATCTATATTAATGAGAGAAATTGCCCTCTTATGTCCCCCCCCCCTTTTCTTACATCCCTGTCAGGATTTAGTACCAAGATTATGTTGGCTTTACAAAACAAGATGGGAAGTATTCCTATTTTTTTTTACTCTAGAAGAATTATTTTAAGTGTTATTTCATCTTTAAATGCTTGAAATCATTCACCAGTGAAGCCATCTGTTTCTGGTTTTGTTTGTTTTTGTTTTTGTTTTTTGGTGGGGGGGTAAAAGAGGAGAAGACATTTTAATTGTGGATTATTTTAAAAATAAATATAGAATTTGGGGCATCTGAGTGGCTTAGCCAATTGAGCATCCAACTTCAGCTCGGGTCATGATCTCATGGTTTGTGGGTTCAAGCCCTATAGCAGACTTTGTGCTGACAGCTCAAAGGAATTTAAAAATAAATAAATAGATAGGTAAATAAATAAATAAATAAATAAATATTTAAATTTTCTATTTCTTCTATAGTCAGTTTTAGTAACTTGTATTTTTCAAGGAATTTGTCAATCTCATCTACATTTCAAATTTATTGGCATAAAGTTACTCATAATAGCCTCTTATTCTCTTTTTAATGATGGCAGGAACTTTATTCCTAAAATTGGTATGTTCTCTCCTTTAACTTACTAGATCTGTCAGTTTAATTATTATAAATTACCAGCTTTTGGTTTTTAAATTTTTCTTTATTGTTTGTTTACCATGTTACTCATTTCTTCTTTTTATTATCTTCTTCCTTCAACTTTGAGTTTGATATCTTGTTCTGATTTCTTTTTTACTTTTTAACTTTTTAAAGTTTATTTTGAGACAGAGAGAGAGAACACAAGCAGGGGAGGAGCAGAGAGAGGTGGGGGGAGAGAGAGGATTCCAAGCTGGCTCAGCACTGTCAGCACAGAGCCCGATGTGGAGCTCAAACTCATGAACCGTGAGATCAGGACCTGAGCCAAAACCAAGAGTCAGATGCTTAATTGACTGAGCCACCCAGGTGCCCCTCCCATTCTAATTTCTTGACTGAAATCTTAGATAATTAATTTCAGCCATTTTCCCCCTTATACGTGTGTTTAAGGACATAAATTTTCCTCTAAACACCACTTTCAGCTACATTCCATGAGTTTTGATGTGCCACACCATCATTGTTATTATTCAATTCAAAATATTTCCTGATTTCTGCTCAAAGTCTACTTTGGTCCATAGTTTATTAAAAGTGTGTTGCTTAATTTCAAACATTTGGACATTTTCTAGTTATCTTTGTTATTATACCATTATTTAAAATTGAATTAACTGGGATCTTAGGAAATATACTGTTAATTATTGTGATGGTCTTGCTTGGATCATAGAGTCTGCCCCTAGCTGGACATTAGGAAGGTGAGAAAAAGGACTTTGTGGTTTGAGCAAACTGAAAGGTTGGGCTGGCAACAGAACTTCTCTGACCCAGTACACTGAGGTTATACTGCAGGAGAGACAGTGGCCTTTCAATAGCAGGGAGGAGTCATCAGAACTGACCCCTAGAGGTTGAGTAACAACTCCTGGGTTCCTGCATTCACCATGACATAGGGACCTAGAAAAGGACAGAATTTTCATAATAAGCCAGATAGATGTTTGGAGTCATTACTACTAAAAATATGTGACTTTAAATTGTTCTCGAGGCTGGTGAAACAGGATATAGCATTTTTCATTTGATATCATATCTCAGTTGGTATTTCGGAGACATGAATATAATTTGGTCTCCCTAATGTGATTATTATATCCATTGCTAATATTTTCTCAGCACTTACTATGTGCCAGGGACATTTCTAATCATTTTGCGTCTATTATTTCAAACAGTTCTCATGTCTATTATTAGCCCCATTTTCAGATGAAGAAATTAAGGCACTGTGATACTAAGTAACTTGCCCACGGTCATTCAACTGGTGGTGGAGTCTGGATTTAAGCTCTGGATGTCTGAAACTAGAGCCAATGCACCTAACCACTGTGCATAATAATAGCAGCTTATTTGGAGTTTTCTAGGTAGCAATGACATTTTAAGCAATTCATTTAAGTATATTAACCCCATTTAATCCTTGCAATGACTTTATAAGTAGGTATTTTTACTATCATGCCATTTTATAGGAATGGCTCAGGAACTTGCTGAAGATCACACAGCTAGTAAGTGACAGAGCTGAGATTTAAACATGCATAGTCTGGCTACAGAGTCTTTGTCTTCAAAGACTCATGGTCTTTAAAGAACCCCTCTCCTGCTCACGCTTGGTCTCTGTCTCTCAAAAATAAACAAAAATGGTAAAAAAAAATTTTTTTAATACACATATTTTTAGTTTGAATTACATCCCCCAAAGCAATGACTATTACAGCTAAGATCAGCTTAGGGGAAGGAAAGTTCAATTTGCCTCAAGTTATGCACACAGGTTATTTTTTCCATGGTTGCAACCTGAATTATTAAAGTTTAGAAGTTAAATGTTAATGTTAAACCACTCAAGGACTTCATAAATATGCTGTAGTGACAAGGCTTAGTAAGTGTTAGTTCCACATGAAGGGGAAAAGGGTCCATTTTCATCCAAGTCCACAGACAGGGTCACCTAATAACCCACTCAGCTTAATTACAGCAAAGCCAGACAATCCTCTTCCCACACATCACATTTCTTCAACTGCCCAGTGAATTATATGGTAATTGGAGTCCTTCACTTGCTTTTAAGTATTAGTGCACCACAATTTTAGGTATAGGACTTTTAGTCCTTTCTCCAATCACATTTGACTGAAGTAATAATAGTTTTCTACTAACTTTCACCTTTGATCTTTGGGGTGTGTTCACTATCCCCATTTGTTAACCACGCAGGACAGGATTTTCCAAAGCAAGAATTAATACTGACTCAAACTGATTTTATGGAAAAGTCATTCCAGGAAGTAATTTGACATCAGAGTCTTAACTGAATACAAGAATGACATTTGCTTTCAAAGATCTAGATGGTCTTTTGCATATCTATTGCATGTATGTCAGTAGAAGATTTTAGGCATAAGTCACCCTTGTTTTGTTTTTAATAGCATGTGAACGTTTGTGCTAATGGAAGCACTGATCACTTATTCTGGAACGAACTGTGGAAAGTACAGTCTGAATAGAAAGGACCTCTATGACATCACTGCAGTTTTAGCAAAGAAAATACTACAGGCTATAAAGCAGGAATACAATATAATCAGTACATAAGGCAAGTAAGTCAAAAATACTCCATGTGGCTTCTTAAGCAGAAAAAGAAAATAATCACTTCCAAAGAATTCTTCTCAGTATGTCACAAAATGAAGGTCAAAGCAAACTGTTAAAGTCTGAGAAATAAAAACCCAGCAGAATGTAAAAAATAACACACTCCAGAAACTGGCACCATGGCAATAGCCAGAAATGCTCAAGGGGAAAAAAAAAAAGCCTTTAAATAATTGTTATTGGCTGAATGTGGACCCCAAGATTCATATGTTAACACCTCAACTCCCAATATGATGGTATTTGGAGATAGGGCTTTAGGGAATAATTAGGTTTAGATGAAGTCATGAGGGTGGGGCCCTGGTCTGATGAGATTAGTACCCTTGTAAGAAGAGACACGAGACAGGGGCACCTGGGAGGCCCTGGTTAAGGCCCTGGTTAAGTGTCTGACTCAAGCTCAGGTCATGATCTCACTATTCGTGAGTTTGATCCCTGCATCAGGCTCTGTGCTGACAGCTAAGAGCCTGGAGCCTGCTTCGGATTCTGTGTCTCCCTCTCTCCCCGGCTCGCTCTCTCTCTCTCTCTCTCTCTCTCTGTCTCAAAAATAAGTAAATATTAAAAAAAAAAATTTTAAAAACAAGAGACACCAGAGAGCAAGTGCTCACTCACTGACACATGGGTTCGCTCTCTCTCTCTCTCTTTCCCCTGTGAGGACACATCAAGAAGGTGGCTGTCTGCAAGCTTGGCCAACACCCTGATCTTGGACTTCTGAGCCTCTGAAACTGTGAGAAAATAAATTTCTGTTGTTTGAGCCACTCAGTCTATGGTATGTGTTAAGGCAGCTGACCTGACTAATACCATTGTTAAATACTACCTTTACTTTGTTTCAGTAGACACAAAGTGAACCTGCTATATCTTAGAAATCGTGACTCTGTGTGGGTACTGAAGATGAGCCTGCTTTTCCTTCATCAGTTATGGTACCTAAAAATAGGAATAAATTATATCTTAATATGCCTAAATTTGTCACAATATAATATTCACTGATGTCTAAAATATACCAGTAAAAGTAACAACTTAGTAACCTAGAAAAATTCAAGTAGTCACAACAACAAGATGCCAAAATCATATCTACCTATAGCTGTAAGATATGTTCCAGCTCCAAAACTTTGTGATTTTATTTAAATTTTAATTTCAGTAATTATAAGAATGGATTTTCTTCACTCAAAATGTATAACATCTGAACATTTTCATGAAAGTAAGGTGTAACAACTGAGAATTATAATACTTTTCCCTCATTTTGTGTACAGGAGCATTTTAATTAACAGGACAGCTTTACATTATTTTCAAATACTGGAGTATTTCTTATTCTGGAACTTCCTTCTTGGATAGCTCATTATAAAAACATCATATCAATGTCAGTTGAATGCATGAAAGAGTCATTGTCATCAGGCATCCCTCCTGATCAGTCTTATCCCCTCATCTGTGATATATAATTACATAGCAGCACTGGAGCTAGAATAGAATAGAATAGAATAGAATAGAATAGAATAGAATAGAATAGAATAGGATGTGTTTCCCACTGCTATGCCAGAACAGCCTAGGAAAGAGCCCTTCTTAGCACAGGCGGATCAAGGCAATGGCCAGTGACACACAAAGAATAAATTCACTTGTGTCTGATTTCATTCATATGAGATGGGTCTTTAATATTCCACATCACCTGATTCCAGATCACTAAGATTTTTTGTTTTTGTTTTGTTTTAAATATTAATACTAATGAGAGATGAAAGGGTGTAAGAAAAAAAGTAGATAAGTTAGATCTTAACATTAACTAATTTGTAATGAATAAATGCAGTTTAGGTTTTTGTAAGATTTCAATATATTCAAAAGGACCTCAGAGAAACAATTTTATTTTCCATGTATTGATTTTAGGGTGTCTTACACATAATGTGGGGTCATCAAACACAACTGACTGAATTGTTGGGAAAAATGCATGCTGGGATGGAGCCCAACAAAACGAAAACGATGAACACCAAGTACCTTGTACCTCTGACCCAAGCCCTAGACGCCAGCCCCAAAGTTCATTTCTACCTTTAGGCAAAGCCAGGAATCCATTCCAGTTATCTGCCTGCTGAGCATTTCTCCCAACCATCTTTCACTCTTGTAGGCCACCTCTTGCCAATCCTTCAATTACTATTACAAAACTAAGTGATCTGCTTAGGCAGAAGGCTAGGCACCAGAAGGGTTAAGGTTGTGAGGGGAGGCAAGAGTTTCAAAACACCACTCATAGTCAGTTCTTTTTTTTTTGATGTTATTTATTTTTGAGAGAGAACACGTACGAGCAGGGGAAGGGTAGAGAGAGCAGGGGGACCAAGGATCTGAAGCAGGCTCTGTGCTGATAGCAGAGAGCCAGGTGCGAGCCTTGAACTCATGAACTGTGAGATCATGACCTGAGTCGAAGTCAGATTCTTAACCGACTGAGCCACCTAGGCACCCACATAGTTTCACTTTTAAATGATTTTATAATTCAGTCAAGAAGACAGAGTATATAAATGTTAAAATAACACAAAATTTTAAGTGATATTGTGTAACTCAGATGCATAAATGCATAAGATTAATATGCAAAGAACCTCCTTCCCCAATAAAAGAGTGAATAAATGAGCCACAGATTAGAATTTTAAAGGTTTCAAGGGCTGTGGGCTGACATAAAAGAAGAGAAAGAGCACTGAAAGTTAAAATATGCATTGATAAAACATTTCAGAATGTATTGAAATTCATATTTGCTTAAATATATATGAGCTAGCTGTTGGCTATTTATCTATTCAAGAAACACCTGTTGAGCACCTGCTGGTTTCCAAGTATTCATTCATTCATTTGTTTATTCAACAAATTGTACTGCCTGTTGTGTGTCAGCAGCTAGAAACAGGCAAGACAGGGCTATTCCCCGAACACACTTGAAATCCAAGGGGAGGTATAATATGGCAATTTATTAGAAATATATATGTATGTTTTATATATATAACATATATATGTATGTATGTATGAACATATGTGTTTGGTCATTCAGACAACCAAAATACATTTCTCATATGTATCTGGTCTTATTTAAGCATGAAAGTAATATGATCATATTTGCAAATCTTAAAACATGCTCCTTTTATTGCAGATGAAAAATGAATCGCAAAGGAGCAATAGAAGGGGGCCATTTAGGAAGCTGGTGGCTACCATCCCAACAAGAGATAGATGATGATGGATAAGGGGATGGAGAAACTTGGCAAACTCAAGGCATATTTAGAACGTAGAATAAGTATCTCCTAGGTATTCTTGACTTAAGATGATTAAGAAGACATAAGAAAGGTAATTCCAGGGGCATCTGGGTGGCTCAGTCAGTTGAGCATCTGACTCTTGATTTCAGCTCAGGTCATGATCTCATGGTTAGTGGGACAGAGCCCCAAATTACTCTCTGCAGGAGCCTGCTTGGGATTCTCACTCTCCCTTCCTCTGCCCCTCCTTCTCCTCTCAAAATAAATAAATAAACATGAAAATAAAATAAAATAAAGAAAGTTAATTCCAGATCCTGAATTGAGTGACTGTGTTAATGGTGATGTCATTTACTGAGATAGGAAATACTGAAGAACAAGTTTGGGGATAAAGTTTGATGATACTGAATTTAATTTTCAACAAGCTCAGTTTGGGTTGTTACACTATGTTAGATGCAAAAAATAAGGCATTGGGTCTGACCTTGAGGGCTCATAGTATAGGAGAAAAATAATTAACACATTATTGTAATTTAGCATAATGAAAGGCTAAATAGAGATAGGCAGAATGTTGAATTAGTCAAGATAGGTGAGGTAACACTGTAGTAATGAATAAGCACCAAATCTCAGTGACTTAACCAATAAAAGTTTATTTCTTGCTTATATGAATTCTAATGCAGTTTCAAAGGACTTTCCAGAGCAGCTCCCCCAGTGTGGTGTGTTTGGGCCATTTCTATCTTGTGGTTCTGCCATCTAGTCAAAATTCCTCCATGGTTTCCCAGGAGAGAAAAGAAAGTTGGAAGGTCATGCACCAACTTTTAAGTGTTTTGGAACAGAAGTGGCACCTCTCACTTGTACTCATAGCTCTTTGACCAGAAGAAAACATGTGGCCCTACCTCATTAGTAAGGAGATGGGAAATGTGGGGCATAATGAGGTTATTCACTGAGAAGGAGGACTTTCTGCCATGGGTGTGAAATGAGAGTGATTAATTAAATAGGAAAGTCAAGAAATCCTTGGTAGGGAGGCCACATTTGTGCTGGGATTTGAGAGAAGTCTAGGAGTTGGCCATGTGATGAATACAGAGGAAGAACTCTGCAAGCCAAGGGAACATCATGGGCAAGGACAGTGAAACATAAAAGAGCTTAAGATGTTGGAGATGTTTGGGGAATGGCAAGAAAGAACTTGCAGTTAGCATATATGGTTTCAAGGAAATAGAAGAAAATAGTTGATTATAAAGATTGGGCATGAATATCTTACTAAGGAGGTTGTATTCTCATCTGTAGGCAAGGGTGAGCCTTTAGTGAATTTTAGGTTAATAACTTTACCAGATTAGGGAGGAAAAATGCCTAAGAAAAGATGAAACTGGAGGCAGGAAAACGATCTAGAAGACTGTCATATAGAAGCTAGACCTTTGGAAGAGGCAATAGAGATGTGTATACTTAGAAAATAAAATGAGCAGGACTTGGAAAACCATTGACATATGAGGGTGAGGAAGAAGGAGCTATGGAGAATAAATCTGCAGTTTCTAGCTTGGTCATTTCAATGGATGGTGAAGCCATGAACAGAGGTAGGGAAAGCAGTTCCTGAGACACATTGAAGAGTAAAAATAACTTTTCTATATTTAAAAAAAAAGTCAAGACTCTAGGCTCATCCTTTGTTGAAGGTTGTTTACGAAGAGCTAATCTAGAACTACGCTGTAATAATATTTTTCTTTAAAAAAAAATCTTTGTCTAGGGAAACACTGAAGGAGTAGACTTTGTTATTAGCTAAAACTGCCTCCCTCTTTGAGTCTTAGCCCAGTTTCTATAGCCTACTAGATCTGATGTGCTTGGAGCATGGAAGCATCTGGAGCAGCCACATTTCCTTATTCAAGCCAAAACAAGTTAACTCATCTCTGGCTTATCTCATATCCGCCCTGTAGATCTCATGGGAGGATATAGCCCGTATTACTAAAATAATGTGTAGAAAACAAAAATAGCATGGAAAGAAGTTTCTCAACATGATCTTCATAGTTGCTTTTCAAAATAATGTACTCCTAAAGTTAACATAAGTAAATGTTTTCTGTTTAAATATTGCTTGAGTTTTGATAAAGATCTTACTTTTTTTTTGTATCCTTATGAGAATTCATTTAACTTTGGGGGAATCTTTTTGTATTAAGGAAAGAAACTGTTAGATTCTGTTTTTTCCTCTACTGACTGATTTTATAACTTGTGAGCCACTTGACCTTTTGACAATTAAGCCCTTGATTGTGAAACAGGATAATAATGTTTAACTCCCCTATGAGAATGTTATTGAGACTTATTCAATCAAAGGCTTTAAAACACTATTGTACCTTTAGGCAAAATGTATTCATAAATATTAAGTATGAATAATTCTGCTATTTATTTTGAATATAAGCGTTTATTTAGTCCTTATATTTAGTAATACTCTATTGTATATTAGGTGCTGAAAATAAAAGGATAGATAAATATGGTTCCTACCTTCAAAAAATTCTCCATTTTCATTGGGAAGATAAACAATAAGATCAAAAAGTCAACATAAAGAAGCACAACTTCATGAATGGTCAAGTGAATCCCTAGAAGAAATAAAAGGTGAAAGGAAAAAAACGTCAACAGAGAGGTTACCTGAGCTATTCTAAAAAACCTGAAGAATCTTTCAAAGCTTTCCTTCCATGGCAAGATGTTTGAAGCAAGTCTTATTTCTCAACTTTGTATCTTATTTACCACACGTACATAGTTAAGAGATTTGGCCCCAGATATGCATCACCTGTATTTAATCCCTGGTAGGTGACCTTGAGCAAGCTTCTAAACCACTTAATGCCTCCATTTCTTCATCTGTAAAATGGTAGTAATTACAGCAACACCTCATAAAGTGGTGGAGGACTAAACAAGTTATACGTGCAAAGTCCTTAGAAGTGACAGACACTTGGGGTGACTGGGTGGCTCAGTCTGCTAAGTGTCTGACACTGGATTTCAGCTTAGGTCATGATCTCACAGCTCATGAGACTGAGCCCTGCATTGAGAGCTTGGTTGGGATTCTCTCTCTATCCCTCTCTCTCTGTCCCTCCCCTTGCTTGCATGTGCACATCATGCTCTCTCTCTCTCAAAAAAATTTTTAAAAAAATTTTTAAAAAGTGATTGACACTTATTAAGCATTCAGTACATGCTAGCTATTTTATTTGCCCTCTCTCCTACACTGTTTTACATATAGTAGATACATGCTCTTGGAATTAAATTAGCAGATGCTTGGATACAATCCAAAATCAGATAACTAAGGATCCATTCAACTGTCATTGTTATTAACAAGGATCCATTCAACTGCCACTGTTATTGACAAAAGTCTGGAAAGATCTGACTGCATAAAGAAATGAAGACCATGAAAAAGTCTACAGAATATGAGGAAGGAAACAGTACCTTTAACATGCCATGGGAGCGGGGACAATGCCAGTCTTATTGCCCTGACACCTACCTATCGTCTAGCACATAACAGATTCTCCATAAATATTTGTTGACTAACAATCCAATGGGGAGGGGAAGGGGAAAGGGGCATAACATAGTTCCGAAAATCATCTAGAACATTATTCTGAAAGAAATTTCTATTTTTTTGTCCTCTTCCATAACATGCAGGAAGACATATCCTCTACGAAACATTATCAGAAAACCATAATGAGAAAAGGAAGGGACATTGGTAGTTCAAGGACTAGTGATTAAAAAAAGAAAAAAAAAACTTAAATTACCACCTGTAATGACTTTGAAGGAATTGTCTATTAAAGGCAAGTCTCTAGCAGATGTCATGTCAGCTGCAATAGATCTTAAGCAAGAAGGTGGAGGGTGGTACTCACCAGGAGTCAAAAACTGTCAGGCAAGCTGGCTGCTTCTAAGTGCTAGTTTACATTGTCCAAACCCTGGACAGTGAATATGTGTGGTAATAAATTCTAAGGATGTTAGACCAGGAGGCAGGAACATAACTTTGGACTGGGCTGAATTTATCAATTGGCATGTATCCATGAGAGATTCTGGATTCAGTGAGCTAACTCAAGCAGCTAAGAATAGTTCTAATTGTTGGCTTTGATTTAACAGTGTTCTGTGCTGAGTTACATTGAGATAGCAGAAATTCTTTGGTATTATATGAAAGTGATTCTCTACCCTATTAGACCCAATATCCCCTTTTTATATTTTTTGGTAATATCCCCTTTGTTTTGACTGAAATTCATAGTTAATATAATCTACTTATACATATCATTTTTAAATCAACATAATAGTCTATCTGTGACATACTGAAATAAAAGGAAAGTATCAATTCAATGTATGAATGCTTAGGCACAACTCCACTAGAAGACACTGTAAAATAGTCCTAAGTCTGAATCTATATTCAGAATCACTTTCTCCAGATGATACAGATGTATTCTTTTGAAGTTCATAAGCAGTAGTGCAGTCAGTGATAGGATTTTTCCAAAATGGTGAAACAAGTATTGATAAAGTTCTGAAAAAACAATATAATAATATCTTTATTTATATGAATCTTGCTTTCCAGAAAAATTTTAAATTTTCAATTAAAATATTGCAAAAGTAGTCTGTTTAGATATTAGATGGAGTTAGGCTCTAGGTTCAAATTATTGTAAACAGATTTTTCACATACAGTAATATCCAGAGGACCACTGAATTATTGTACAGGATGCAGTACAATTCTTTGTTGAGTCAATCTGTCCCATTAATTGCAGGACATTTACTATTCCTGGCCCCTGGCAACGTCCCTAATCACTATGACATCTAATGGTTCCACAGATTTCCAAAATTCCCTCAAGAGGTAGATCCATCCCTAGGACTATCACTGATACAGAAGAACAAATCTAAACACTCAGAGACACAGAGTGGATCAATCTTGAAATGGATTGATCATGTGTGACCTGCTAGACAACCCCCTATATCCTCTCCAGAGGTACCAAGTGATACTTCCTTTACTTCGGCATACAAAGTTGAATGGTCAAGGAAATGAGACTATTTTTAAGAGATGCTAAAGTGTCTGTCCTTCTAGGCTGGGAATGAAGGAAGGAGATGCTGCCATTTAAATGAGCTCTTGAATTTCAACAGGAATGATGGGAACCTGGAATGCAAACGCTAATCGGGAGTACTTACCCACAGAGGCAAATGGCCATGGTAGCTGTAATAGGCAGCAGGGCTGGAGGGATAGACTAATTTTATCAAGACTCTTCTGCAATCTTAATGGATCACGTAGTCCTTAGGACTAAATAACTGAGCAGCATACTATATAACCAGACCAAATCAAACCAAACCAACCATCCAACCAACCAAACAAAAAATTGTAAGTCTTGTAGGTAGACCCTGATTTGAGTCATGAACCTTCACCATAGTAGTGAGTCCATTTCAAACCCAGAGCTCCTGGATTTTTCCGAAAGGCCTTGTGTCATTTACTGGGGTAACTGCACACTGGGAAAAGAGGAATACTCCTCAAGAATTATTGAACACCAATGGCTATGAGCTGCCATGAATCCCTAGGAACCCAGAATGTTACTATGGTCACTCAGTGGAGTTTGATTTATAGAGTCAAGTCATAAATGAAGTTGGGCTGAAGTGCAACTCACAGTGGGTCCTGACATTTACAAACCCATCCTATAATTACTTCCATTATTCCAGAATGTATATTGGAATAGCATACTCAGCAGTTGGTAGAATCCTAGCATTGGCTTCCAATCCAAGTAGTAAGGTCTATTATGATAGAAAGAGTTAAGTAGAACCCCCAATCAAAACAGCAAATCAAAAGCAATACTGCATTCCATTCCCAAGAGAATCCTAGAAATCAGTGCTATAAAAGGTTTAAAAGACTTGAAACAAACAAGATATAGTAGTCCCCCACCTTATCTCCATTGAACTTGACATTGGCCGAGGCTGAAGACAGATAGGTCCTGGTATCATCAGCATAATCAAGAAGAGTTGTGGGTGCCTGGTTGGCTTCGTGGGTTAAGCGTCTGACTTCAGCTCAGGTCATGATCTCACTGTTGGTGAGTTCAAGCCCTGCATTGGGCTCTCTGCTGTCAACACAGAGCCCGCTTCAGATTCTGTCTCCCTCTCTCTGTGCCCTTCCCCTGCTTTCTCTTTTCCTCTCTCAGAAACTAAAATGAATATTAAATTTAAAAAAAAAAGAAAAGAAAAGAAGGGGCATCTGGGTGGCTCAGTCACTTAAGTGTCTGACTTCAGCTTAGGTCATGATCTCACAGTTCATAAGTTCAAGCCCCACATCAGGCTCTGTGCTAACATCTTAGAGCCTGACGCCTGCTTCAGATTCTGTGTCTCCCTCTCTCTCTCTGCCCATACCCCACTAGTGCCCTCTCTCTCTCAGAGATAATAAATGAATAAACTTAAAAAAAAAAGGAGAAGAGTAGACAATTGTACCTATGGTCTCCTTACTGGGTCAAATCAAAAAACTATATCATGGGGGCACCTGGGTGGCTCAGTCGGTTGGGTGTCCGACTTCGCCTCAGGTCATGATCTCATGGTTGGTGGGTTCAAGCCCCACATTGGGCTCTGTGCTGACAGCTCAGAGCCTGAAGTCTGCTTCAGATTCTGTTTCTCCTCCTCTCTCTCTACCCCTCCCATGCTCATGCTCTGTCTCACAATAATAAAATAAACGTAAAAAAAAAAAAAAAAAAACTATATCATGTATGCAGCTATTCATTGATAAGTGTATTTTTTTCTCTCTAGGCTGAGAACACTAAAAACAGCTTAGTTTGCTTTCACTAATTTGGACAGTAGTGCACCTTCATTATCTTGATAAGCAGATGTCATGTGTGCCAAAGAATGGTAGATAAATCCCATAAAAATGCACAGCCCTGCCACCTCAGTAAAGATTCCAATTATTTGAGTCATAGCAGAATAGTCCCTCCAAAAGGAAAGATACAATGATGTACCTTAAAACTCTACTTTGAAAAAAAAAACAAAACTCTACTTTGAGGAAAAGGCACAACATTTAGCAGGACTGTCTGCACTTTTGAGTGAGTTAATATGTGCCATAGTCAGGTGTGTGGCTCTGACCTTTTACTGAGTAAACTATAAAGCCATTGGTGCTAAAGCAAAGTTACACATTCAGTAGAAATCATACTTCAAATTTTGGGGCACTTGGGTGGCTCAGTTGGTTGAATGTCTGACTTCAGCTCAGGTCACGATCTCATGGTTTGTGGGTTCCAGTCCTGCATTGGGCTCTGTACTGACAGCTCAGAGCCTGGAGCCTGCTTTAGATTCTATGTCTCCCTCTCTCTGCACCCCCGCTCCTGCTCGCACCGTCTCTTTCTCTCTCTCTCAAAAATAAATAAAAAACATTTTAAAAAAAGAAATCATGCTTCAAATTTTGAATTTTGATCTTTTCCTAGGCCAGCAATATGCAGTTTGCAGCCCTGTTGTGATGCTGGGCAAAGCAGTGAGCCCATCTCCCAGTCAGCCACACAATCATGAACCAACCAACACACTCACAATTGTTCTATACTCATACAACCATTCTGTTTTTCACGTTCAGTATAGTATTCAATAAATTGCATGAGATATTGAACACTTATTTAAAACATAGGTTTTGCATTAGAAAATTTTGCCCACCTGTAGGCTACTATAAGTGTTCTGAGCACTTTTAAGGTAGACTAGCCTAAGTTATGATATTTGGTATGTTAGGTGTATTAAATGAATTTTTGACAGGATATTTTAAACTTACGATGGGCTTATTCATACATAACCCCATTGTGAATCAAGCATCTGAATCAGGAATCTACATAATGACTAATTTTCCTCCCCCCTTCCCTTTTTTTCCTCTGCTTTTATATAAAGTGTGTTGATAGAGGTGACTCTGTTTAGTCCACATGTCATAGTTTATCAAGAGAGGTTGGTGACTGAACTAGAGGAAGAAAGAGTATCACCCAGATGGGTGCAGTGACTGAGAAGATTTGGGGTCTCCTCTTTTAGAAAGATGGTAAGGATGTTCTCATTTGTACAAAGTATAGTTATGCTGTTTTAAGTGAGAATATATTGTCCTTGGAAGTTTAGGAATGGGAAGAAGGTATGGTACTGGATATGGGAAGGTTTAGGTATGGGAAGAAACTAGTCCAAGAGGACTAGTACACTTGCTGTAGAATGGTTTGCACAACACCTATTTTACCCTTGTCCCACAATGCCTTCCTGTAATGCAGAGGTTGGAAAGCAGAAAGCCATTCATACCAGAATTTAGATTTAAGTTGCAGCTAAGGTTCCAGATGCAGATTGTGTGTATTAGGCCTAGCAGATGCATTCTGAAGGAATGGGACTTGGACCTGAATTATGTGAGGATAGAGACTGATACACATTGTACAGAGGAGATATGGTTCTAGAGCCAGCAGCCATGGCTGTGGCACACTGATTCCCAGGGACCCTCCTGATTTATCAGGGTGCTTTTAGGGGGCAACTGTGATGTGGCAGAAATGGCCTGATTCTCACGCCAGCCATTGTGGAAGCAGCTTCCTGAACATGGCAGAGTCAGCCACTACCCAGTTTTATGGTATGACTTTGGCAGAGGTCCGGAAAGGTTGGCCTAGAGATTCCTCCTTCAGCTCTTTCAATGATTGTACAGATCCAATAAATTTCTTTGGGCTTAATCTAGCTAGAGTATATTCTGTAGACTGTTAAACATCTAGAACAATACACGTGGGAGCTAGGAAATACGAGATCTCCGACAAGCGAAAGACAAAGAAATACTCATCTTAGCAATTACACACCAGGCCTAGAGGCAAATTGGTTCATATCAGAGTAGGAGGATGGTGGACTTTGGGGCACCAAAGCAAAATAGTGGAACTTATAAACCATCTGATGTGATAGAGCATTTGGAAAACTTGCTAGGTGTTTTGGAAAAGTAAATGGTAGTAGTATTTGGAAACTACTACAGAGCTACATACAGAAAAAACTTCAGCAAATAAAAACGAGGCAATTATTACTTGCAGGAAAACCAGAAAGATTTACAGAAAGGACACATAATCAAAATACATTATTTTGTTCAATAGTGAATAATATTTACACATCAGAATGACATATATGTTGGATCCCGGGTTAACAAAATTTTTTGAGAATGGAAAAAGGGAAGTACAGAGGTAAATTCTCAACTACCATAGTAGGTATCTATAGATTCTGTCTGAAATGGGTAAGTGAAGAAATAGCAACAAAAGTATAATTTCAAAAGATGGAAATGAATAACACAAAACAGTTTGAAAAGTGAAAATGTCTGCTCTTAAGGAGTTATATTTGGTGATAGAGAAAAGGCTATTATCTTTCTTTTTTCTTTCTTTCTTTCTTTTTTTTTTTTTTTTTTTTTTGGTCACCTGATGGTTTTATTCATCTCTACTTTGAATGAGTTGTTACAGGCATTCCCCACTTGTTAGATTCAGTGCTTTCCTGTACATTATATTTTCTAATTGCTCTTCCTTGCTTTATGAGTGCTTTCTTTGAGCCAGTCTGAAACCCAACATTACAAGGTCAAACACATGTCACAGTCCTCCCTTGATGCTTTTAATTTTTGGCATCTGTTAGAGAGGTGTGCTCTCTTGCCCTATGTTCTTTTTCTAGAAATGTGTCTTATCTTAAGACCCTTGTTTTATGCAAACACTGCTGCCCAAGTATATCTTAAGTGTTACTGCCAGTCTGCATCAATTTTCGGTCTCCGCAAAACTGGTAGAATATAGTGAGCTGTATAGCAGTTGCTCACAAGTTTCTGATCTCTTGAAGGTACTATTTTACATTTTTTAGTTTAATAAGAGTTTACAGTTATAAACTAATTAATGTAAAATAGATATGCAATACCAGTTTGCTGTTGTAGCCTTTACACTAATGGTTCTGGGAATTAATGGTGGTTGTGTCTTTTCAAACTTTAATGAACAAAAATTTTGCTGTTTCTGCAGCAAGAACTAAGAAGGTTTTGCTTTTTTATCTTTCCCACCCCTACCAACTTTTTAAAATTTCAAACTTACAGAAAGTTGCATAGTGGACCCCCTTCATACGCCTCACTTAGATTCATCAATTGTTAAGGTTTTGCTACATCTTCCTTATCTGTAGTTCAGTAAGTACCTTCTAAGAAAGAAGACCTCCTTGTGCTCCAGTCAAGGATTTTGTATTAGGTTGAGCTTCCACATCTCAGTTCCTGGCTTTCTTGAGCATTTTGTTGAGAGTCAAGGCCAAAAATCATTTTGTAGAATATCCTTCAATTTGGATTTGTCTGACTTGTTTCCTTGCAATTGGATTGAAATTCAACCATGGATTGCATTTTAGAGTAGACCACCTTGAGGCGAAATATCCACTGGACACGCACTGTGCCTGACCTAGACCGTACTTATTTTGAAGGAATTATTCAGTGGGAAGATAATATGTAGAGTTTAGGCCCATTGTATCATGCTCAGAGAAGACACCAGAGGTTTGTGAGCAGGAGAAAGCAAGGGCTGTATCGGGAACTCTGTGTGGTTGTAAATTAACTCAAGCATCACCAGCCTTGCTGGCATCCAGCCTGACTCTCACCTGTTTGTTGCTGTTGATCCAGTGCCATGTGGTCCTCTTGTTCCAGATTCAGATTGAGATGGCCTGTTTCACAGCCGTCTCATCGCCGGCCCTGCCACCAGCTCCCTGCCTCCCATCATTGATCCTGACCCCTCATCCCCTGCGATCTGATGGATAGGCGGGACACCTTCCTTATCCTCATGAGGGACAAGCACCCGGAGTTCTCTTCACTCTGCAGAGCCCAGCGGTCCACCATGTGCATGCTGGTGGGGTTGCACACCCAGAGCCAGGACTGCTTTGTCTACACCTGCAACTAGTGCAAGCACCACGTGGAGACCTGCTGGCACTGCATGGTCTGTGAGGTAGGCCCCAGGGGTGGGGAGCAGAGGGCACTGGAAGCTTCCAGGTTCCTGCCTCAGGTCAATGGTCCAGCAGATACACCTGGAGCACCTACATTCTGTGTCAGGCTGGAGGGCACACAAAGACAGGATACCGCCATTTCTCATGTTCATTCCAATAATTTGCTAGCCTCCCAGCCTCTGTCCGGGTGGCATTCCTCCCAGTTCCAGCCATGGCTGGACAGGTGGGATAGGTGTGGCTGCCTGTAGTTGGTGCTGGAACCAGCGCCACCCCCCACCTCCCCGGCCACCAAAGCTACTATTTCTTGATATAAGCCCTTAGTACTCCTTGATCATGTATTGATTTGTATGTATTACCTTGATGACAATTTTAAAAAATTGAAATAAAACACAGACATTAAATATTCCACTTAAGTTAGAGGAAAGGGGTGTCTGGGTGGTTCAGTCGTTTGAACATTTGACTCCAGGTTATGATTTCAGGGTGGTGGGCTCCAGCCCTGTGTTGGGCTGCAGGCTGAGCAGTGAAGCCTGCTTAAGATTTTTTCTCTCCCTCTCTCTGCCCCTCCCCTGCTCATGCTCTGTCTCTCTCAAAATAAAAAATGAACCTAAAAAAAATTGGTTTGGTTTTATTTAAAAAAAATTCTCTCTCTCTGCCCATCTCTCCTGCTTGCTCTATCTCTCTCACTCACTCAAACAAAAAAATAATAAAAGAAGAAGTTAGAGGAAAGGATAACAAAATACACTAAAACCTTGGATTGTGAGTAACTTGTTCTGCAAGTATTCTGCAAGACAAGCAAACATTTCTAACAAATTTTAGAATGTTTTTAATGTTTGTTCATTTTTGACAGAGAGACAGAATGTGAGCGGGGCAGAGAGAGAGGGAGACACAGAATCTGAGGCAGAGTCCAGGCTCTGAGCTGTCAGCACAGAGCCCAACGTGGGGCTCAAACTCACGAACCACAAGAACACGACCTGAGCCAAAATCCGATGCTTAACCAACTGAGCCACCCAGGCACCCCTCTAATGAATTTTAACTTGATAAACAAGTGATGTCTTGCAATAGGAGTAGTACATGATGCCAAGCGTCACATGATGGCAACTGAGCCAATGGTTCTTAAAATTCGCTTTGACATACAAGTGCTTTGGATTACAAGCATGTTTCTGTAAGGAATTATGCTCACAAACCAAGGTTTTACTGTATACCCAAATAATTAACAATAAATAATTAAGAACAAAGAGGGGTGTCTGGGTCGCTCAGTTGGTTAAGCATCCAACTTCGGCTCAGGTCATGATCTCACGGTTCATGGGTTCGAGCCCTGCGTCAGGCTCTGTGCTGGAAGCTCAGAGCCTGGAGCCTGCTTTGGATTCTGTGTTTCCCTCTTTCTCTGTCCCTCTCCTACTCATGCTCTGTCTCTCTCTCTCTTTCTCAAAGATAAATAAACGTTAAAAAAATTTTTTTAATTAAAACAAAAAGAAAAGAACAAAGAAATGAACTGATAAGACCCAAAACCAAAAATAAAAATGTAATCTCAATTGAGAAAAACAAAAGCTGCTTCATTGAAAATATCAATAAAATAGAAAAACTTTTGGTAAGAACAATCAAGAAAATAATGACCACAAAACATTAAACACCATTAAAAACAAGAAAGGGACACAACTGCTTAAAGCAAGATTAGATGCCCTCAGATAATATTGTTAATTATTATACAAAAGTAATTTGACAAACTTTGAAATGGATGATTTTCTAGGACTATAGAAATGTTACTTTTGAGATAAGAAGAAGTAGAAACAATAAATACATTAAAACCTTAGAAGAAATTAGAATCTGTCAAAGAATCACTCTAAAAAACTTAATGAGTTTTATACAATTTCTTCATAGTTTCAATAATTTTTATGTTGTGCAAACTGTTCAGGAATATGTGCTTAAAAAAATCTTTCCATCCCATTCTATGAATCTAGCATACCCATAGTTTTAGCTCTAAAATACAATTATAGCACACCAAAAATAAAATTATAGGTAGTCTCACTAATGAACAAAGATGCAAAAATGCTAAACAATTAGTAGCAAATTAGATTCTGCAGTATATGAAGAGATGAATACCTTTTGGCTAATTAGGTTTATCACAGGAATATAAAGATGCATCAGCTTTACAGAATCTAATACTAAGTTTCACTACATTAACAGATTAAAGTTAAATAAAAGTGATTATCTCAAAAGATGACAAAAAAAGAATTTAATAAAAATTCCATATCTATAAACATCCTTAGTAAGCCAGGAATATATCTTGATAAAAGTCAGCTACCAGACTCTATGGTGAATTTCATATTTAATGGCAAAATTATTAAATGCAATCCCATTCAAGTAAAGAAAAAAAAAGATGAATAGTATCAACGTTGTACTAGAGGCACTAAGCAATGCAATAAGATAAGAAAAATGCAATATAAATTTTGAAATGGGATAGAAAAATGGTCATTATTTTTTGCAATATGTATTAGTAATAATCACTTAGAAAATATAATGAAAAAAATAAACAAGCAATGTCAAAACAAACACCCAAAAAAATCCATACAATACCAAAGATTAAATCTATCAAGACATGAGCAAGACCAAAATGAAGAAAGCTATAAAATTTTACTCAAAGACACAAAAGACAATCTGACACGTGGAGAGATAGATCATGTTCCTGGAGAGGAAGACTAAATACTGTGAAGTTTTTCGTTCCTCCAAGACATAACCTATAAATTCTATGAAAAGATACTTAATTTGCTCTAATTCTTATTTTTTTATGTCTATTTATTTTTGACACACACACACACACACACACACACACACACACACACAGAGTGTGAGTAGGGGAGGGGCAGAGAGAGAGGGAGACAGAATCTGAAGCAGGCTCCAGGCTCCAAGCTGTCAGCACAGAGCCGGACACCAGGCTTGAACTCACAGACTGTGAGATCATGACCTGAGCTGAAGTCAGATGCTTAACCGACTGAGCCACCCAGGCATCCCATAATTTGCTCTAATATTTCTTAGTACATCTTTGTGAACATTTGGACTAATCTATTATCAGTCTGATTACCTTTCTTTTGTGGATAAGTATTTCTCTTTCCTGAAGAATATAAAATTGCCTTATCTTTGAAATCTGTAAATTTTATCAAAATGCATATAGCTGTATGTCTCTTTTTCAGTGATCCTGTCTGAGTATCTATTTATAAATTTCTTTTGGTAGTTTTATTTTTATTTCTGGCAACGCATTAAAAAAAACAATACAGAACAGAACATTAGATTACTTACATCTGCATTCCATGTTTTACCTTTTATCTAATAATTTCCATCAGCCTTTTTGTTCTCCATTATGAGATTTAATTTTCCATAAATTGGTGCTCATTCAGTTACAATCTATCTTAACTAGGTTTGTTTAAAATATATTTCTCTTTCTTATTCTCAGATTCCTTCTTTTGAGCAGGAGCAGAGCCTGTGGCTACAGAGATTGCAATCTCCCTGGAGCAAGTTTCCAAGCAGGCTTCCTCTTGTTGAGTGGTTTTGAGTACAGGACCAGGCACGTCCTTCCCTGGGGGCAAACCTGTAAAGAGGTTTCCTCCAGAGTGGGAGGCTAATAAATATTTGTGAACCAGCCAGTTCTCCTAGCAAGCAAAAAGGATATGAGTCAAAGCCATTCTCTGGTTCTCCCTAGAAAGAATGGTTAAAGGTAACTGCCAACAAGTTGGTGCTCCTTTTTCATGCTTCTGTTAGCTCAGTGAAAATTCCTAGAGTTTTGAAATATGCAGGTGGGATAGGTCTTTATTTTCCAGGGTTACGCAAAACATATCCATTTTATGTTTGCTAGACTATTTTAGTAGATATTTAGAAAGGAAGGTCATCAAATACATGTGCCTATGTTATTTTCTTAGCTTCAATCCAGGAAGAATTTGCCTATCACCTGTTGTTAATTGGAAAGGTAAAAAAGGAGGATGTGCAATTAGAACAGTACAAACAATAACTGTAAGTTATTTTTACTTCTTTTGTTGAAGTATATCATACACACTATAAGGTACACAAAAATCTTAAGTACATAGTCTGATGAAAGTTTTACAAAGTGAACACACCTATGCAACCACCAGCCAGGTGAAGAAGATTTCAAAGGCCTCACTGTGCGGTGCCTGGATGTCTCAGTTGAGCACTGACCCTTGGTTTCGGCACAGGTCATGATTTCATGGATCATGGGTTCAAGCCCCACATGGGTCTCTGCACGGATAGCAAGGAACCTGCACAGGATTCTCTCTCTCTCTCTCTCTCTCTCTCTCTCTCTCTCTCTCTCTCCCCCCCTCCCTCCCTCCCTCTCTCTCTTTCTCCCTCTCTCTGCACCTCCCCTCTCCCAATAAATAAATAAATAAATAAATAAATAAATAAATAAATATATTTTTTAAAAAGGCCGAGTTGGGGGCACCTGGGTGGCTCAGTCAGTTGGGTGGCCGACTTCGGCTCAGGTCATGATCTCACGGTCTGTGAGTTCGAGCCCTGCGTCGGGCTCTGTGCTGACAGCTCAGAGCCTGGAGCCTATTTCGGATTCTGTGTCTCCCTCTCTCTGACCCTCCCCTGTTCATGCTCTGTCTCTCCCTGTCTCAAAAATAAATAAAACGTTAAAAAAAAAAAAAAAAGCCGAGTTGTTTCTTCTGTTGTTGTGGGAATCCATCAGACTGAAAGATTGGGCTAGACACCTGAATGATGGAACACTGTGGAGGGTGGGTAGGGGGACACACACGGAGGAGCACAGAGGAGCCAGTGAGTAAAGCTACCTTGGAACTTCTAGCACAGCTTCTAGTTGAATGAAGCTGAGTGAGTGACCCCTGCTTTGGCTACCCAGAACACAAAAACTGCCCAAGTCCTGCTTGAATTCCTGACACAGAGAATTTGAGAGTGTTGCCTTCTTTTTCTTTGAATACATCATATTATCTTGCTATCATCTCAAACTTAGAGAAAAGTTGCAAATTTACTACAAAGAACTTTTTCCTAAATCAATTCGGAGTTAAATTTCTGACTTGATGTCCTAACAGTAGGAATACTTTATGAATTAATAACCACAATATAACAATAAAAATCAGGAAATTAACTTATGATCTCCTTCATAGGAAACAAATTCAATACAGAATCACCTATTACATTTACCAGTGATGTGTGGTGACACCTTCAGTACCACAGTTCCTTAAGTCTTTCACTTTCATGACCTTGATGCTTTTTTTTTCATTTTTTTAACATTTATCTACTTTTGAGAGACAGAGAGCAACAAAGAATGAGCATGGGAGGAATAGAAAGAGAGGGAGACACAGAATCCAAAGCAGGCTCCAGGCTCTGAGCTGTCAGCACAGAGCCCAATGTGGGGTTTGAACTCATGAACTATGAAATCATGACCTGAGCCAAAGTCAGATGTTTAACCGACTGAGCCACCCAAGCACCCCTTGATATTTTTGAGAATTACTGGCAAGTTATTTTGCAAAATTCCCTTGAGTCTGGATTTGTCTGAGATTTCATTATTGTCTCAGGTATTTGAACCTTTGTTAGGAACATCCCAGGAGTGATGCTCTGTTCTCATCCCATCCAGTCCAGGCACACAGAATTCTTATTTGTTCCATTTAACTCTGATCACTTGATTAAGGTGATATCTGCTAGTCTTCTCCACTTTACAGTTACTCTTTTTCCCTTTATAATTAATAAGCATTTTATAAAGTGGTACTTTGAGACTATGTGAAGTTTCACCAAATCTTCAACTTATTTATTTGTTAATTTATGTCAGTGTGGACTCATGGATTCATAACCTGTTACAAGCATCATTCTGATGTTCATATGGTCCCCATTTTGGCTAATGGTAACTCTGTTCAAATTGACTTCTGTGTCCTTTTGGCATGTCCCCGTCATTCCTTGAGTATTTCTTTTTTGTCTGGAATAATAAAATATCCCAGACTCATCTTTTACTTTCCCTGCAACAACTCTGGAATTAGCCATTTTTATAAAGAGTCCTGAGTCCTTTTAGTGGGGAAAAGTATTTGGAAGTCAACTTCTGGATAGTTAGTATGCTTATTGGTATTGGATGGGGGAGGGGCATTACTGCTCTAGGCCAAAATTAGGGAATATATATATCTTATATTTATATGTATTTTCATATCTGTCTATACACATTGAAATCCATGAGTTCACACCAATACTTTTTTAAAAAAATTTGTAACGTTTATTTATTTATGAGAGACAGAGACAGAGCATGAGCAGGGGGAGGGGCAGAGAGAAAGGGATACAGAATCCAAACCAGGCTCTGGGCTCTGAGCTGTCAGCACAGAGCCCCACAAACCACGAGATCATAACCTGAGCTGAGATGCCTAACCAACTGAGCCACCCACGTGCAAACCCCCCTTTTTTAATGTTTATTTTATTTTTGAAAGAGAGAGCTTGAGAGAGCATGATAGGGGGAGGGGCAGAGAGAGATGGAGACACAGAATCTGAAGCAGGCTCCAGGCTCTGAGCTGTCAGCACAGAGCTTGATGAGGGGGTCGAAGTCACGAACTGCGAGATCATGACCTGAGCCAAACTCGGAAGCTCAACTGATGCCCCTCACACCAATACTTCTAATTCCAATTGAATCCAAAGTGTTCATTCTAGTTTTGTCCTTTTCCATATCTGCATCTCCAAAAATTAAGGAACTTGGCACCCATCATCAATATATTTTGTTATTTTTATATATCATACTTGTATTTTATTTATTATTTTTATGTATTATCTTGCATTGTCTCTGCTGCATGCTTCAAAGAATAGCAGTAAGTCCAGTGTCGCAAAAATGGGGGGAGTAAAAGGGAAGGTGGTAAACGATGAAATCAGCATTGTATCACTAGTATCCTAACACTAAATCTTCCTTCTGATTCCATGATAAAATAGAATAGGTATTATATAAATGTTAGTTAAATTTAATTTAAGTGATGGGTAATCTTATACATGAACTTCTTTTCCAGACATTCTTTTGTGCTTTTTTTCTTCCTGTGTTTTGCTTTGTCTTTTGAATTACTTTTGTCTTATTCATTCTGTATGCTGCATAATACTTACCTAGCACATAACGGGTGCCCCATAATTTTTTATCACCTAATTTAAATAAAAATTTTAAAACTTAATAAATTTAAATTTGTTTTTAAAAACACAATTGAATATTTTAATTTTCTAGGTAGGTATTAACCTATTTTTTTTCCATAAAGGAAATAATGCAGTATTTCAGAGGAAACTGGCTTATTTTTATATATTCTTAAGGTGTTTTTTTTAAGCATTCTATTGTTTTAAATATGTAGCTTAGATTCTTAAAAATAACATTTCCTTCCCCTAAATACCAATGTATTTATTTTTTTTCCTATTTGGCAAACATTGATTTGAGGCTTCCGAGGTTTATAATAGAATTAAAATCAACACACACCTTATTGCATTCCTCTTTTTGGATCTCTGTTCAGGATAACTATTGAATAGCTTCTTAATGCGATACTGTGGTGAGCAAATGTATTTTGTAGAGTCAGGAAATGGAAACTACTCTAAGAACTATGAACAAAAGGACTTTAATACAGAGAGTTATGTAAATGATGAAGGCCCTGAGAAGCCTCACAAGGACAGTGTGGCAGCCCAGGGTTTGGCAGAGACAATGGGATGGGGAGTTCCTATCAGAGCCTAGAGGCCAGGGCCATGCATCACGGGGCTAGAACCACAGTAAGAAGTGCCCAGTGGGTGCTGGGATCCCAGAGAAGAGGGGCACCCAGTAGGAACTACAGCCACAGAGAAGGCACAGGGAGTGACTGCTGGAGATATTACCTGAAGCAGAGTGAGAAAAAGGAGAATTGCTTGACTTCTCCCTTTCTGCTACCTTCCAGTGTTTTGCCTGTGCCTCCCATTTGTATGAATCTAACAGGATCAATCAGGAATGGAGCCTGGGAAATGCAATCCTGGTGAAAAGCAGCGGAATGGAGAAAAGCAGACATGAGAGCAGATAGCAAATGTGGCACAGAGCGTGTTTCTTGGCTTTTATTTTCAGGAAAATACATCAATGGTGAATTTATGAAGCAATAATAATGCCTCATGGAATTTAAAAATATATCTGGAATTAAATTACATAGTAGCACATAGGCAGTAAGAGAGAAAAAGGAAATCAAGTGTTCTAAGGTCCTTCCATTACCTGGGAAGAAGTAAAAGTTACATATTTGAAACTTTAAAGGGTCAACAGTGGTTCAACATCACTAATCATTATGGAAATGCAAATCAAAACCACACTACAGGGGCACCTGGGTGGCTCAGTTGGTTAAGTGTCTGGCTCTTGACTTCAGCTCAGGTCATGAACTTGTGGTTTGTGAGTTCAAGCCCCACATCCAGCTCTGTGCTGACAGGAGCTTGCTTTGGATTCTCTCTCCCCTGTCTCTCTGCTTCTCCCCCACTCACATTCTCCCTCCTTTTCTCTCCAAAAATAAATAAATGAACAACAACAACAACAAAAGATTAAAAACCACACTTCATAACCATTAGGATGGCTACTACCAAGCAAAAAAACAAACAAACAAACAAACAAACAAAAAAAACAAACAGAAAATAACAAATGTTGGTAAAGATGTGGAGAAATTGGCACCCTGTGCATTGTTGTAGAAATGTAAAATGGTGCAGCTGCTTTGAAAAGTCTGGAGTTTCTTTAAAAAGTTAAAAATACAATTACCATCTGAACCAGCAATACCACTCCCGAGAATATACCTAAAATAACTGAAAGCAGAGTCAGAAAGATGTTTGTACACTCGTGTTCACAGTGGTATTATTCACAATAGCCACAGAAGAAGACAGATGGTAGAAGAAAGAAGAGACGGGCAGAAGAAAAGATAGAAGAAACCCAAGTGTTTTTCAGCAGTAGAATGAAAAAATAAAATGTAAAAGAAAAAAACCCAAACGTCCATCAACAGATGAATGAATAAACAATGTCATATATGCATATGATGAGATTATTCAGCCCAAAAAAGGAAGGAAATTCTGACACATGCTACAACATGGATGAACTTTGGCTTTATTAAGTGAAATAAGCCAGACACAAAAGGACAAATCACTGTGTGCTTCCATTTATATGAGCTACCTAGAGTAGTCAAAATTCATATATAAGGAAGTAGAATGGTGGTTTCCAGGGCCTGAGGGGAGAGAGAAATGGAGGGTTATTGTTTAATGGGCACAGAGGTTCAGTTTGGGAAGATGAAAAAAGTTCTGGAGATGGTGCTGATGGTTGCACAGCAATGCGAGTACTTAATGCCAGTAACTACACTTAAAAAAGGCTAACGTGGTAAATTTTGTATTACGTATATTGTACCACAAGTTAAAAAATGAAAAGAAAAGCTAAAAGTGCATATGGTAGTCTCCAGGGCAACCACTAGAAGAACAGCAAAAGAATATATAATCAGTAAGTTATTTGAGGGGGAAAAAATGAAATAAAAAAATCTTAATCCAAATGAAAATAAGAGAGAAAAAGGAACACAGAATAGGTAAGAAAAGGGGCGCCTGGGTGGCTCAGTCGGTTGAGCGGCCGACTTCGGCTCGGGTCATGATCTCACGGTCCGTCCATGAGTTCAAGCCCCGCGTTGGGCTCTGTGCTGACGGCTCGGAGCCTGGAGCCTGTTTTGGATTCTGTGTCCCCCTCTCTCTGACCCTCCCCTGTTCATGCTCTGTCTCTCTCTGTCTCAAAAAAATGAATAAACGTTAAAAAAAAAAAATTAAAAAAAAAAAAACAACAACAAGAATAGGTAAGAAAAGTTGAAAACAAGTAATAACATGGTATATTTAAACCCAAATGTGAGAACGTTAAATGTAAATACATCTAAATAATCAAATTACATGACAAAGATTCACACACTGGGTTTTTAAAAAAAAATATAAGTATATGCTGCTTATAATAGACACAACTTAGCTACATATGGAATGGTTGAAAATAAAAAGATGTTAAAAGATAAATCATACACTAATCAAAAAAGGCTAATGTAGCTGTTTTTGTATTATACAAAGCAGACACGAAGGCAAGAAATATTACTACACCTAAAGGGGAATATTTTGTAAAGATAAAAGAGGAAATCCACCAAAAAGATACTAAAATTCTAAATATGTATGTAACTAATATCATAGCCTCAACATACAAAAAGCAAAATTTGAAATAAGTAAAAAGAGGAATAGCAAATCTGCAAATACACTGGGCTATTTCAACACAGCTCTCTCAGCAACTCGTAGAACAGACAGACCCATAAGAATAGAGAAAGTGTGAACAACACAGCTACACATTTGACAGAACTGATATCTTATTTTACTTTATTTTATTATTTTATTTTATTTTATTTTATTTTTTATTTTTTGAGAGAGAGCGAGCACGTGCACAAACAGGGGAGGGGAAGGAGCAGAGAGAGAGAGAATCCCAAGCAGGTTCCACGCCCAGCACAGAGCCCTGCACAGGGCTCAATCTTGACTGTGAGGTCATGACCCAAGCCCAAATCAAGAGTTGGACGCTTAACCAAATGAGCCACCCAGGCACCTTGACAGAATTGATGTTTGAGACCACTCTACCCAACGACTGAAAAACAGACTTTCTTTTCCAGTGCACATGGAACATTACCAAAATAGACCATATGCTAGGCATAAAGCAAATCTCAATAAATTTCAAAAAATCTGAAACCACACAGTATATTCTCTGATCATAGTGAAACACAGCTAAAAATAAGTCCATAAGATAACTAAAAAATTTTCCAAATATTTAGAAATGGAGCAAAATGCTTCTAATTAACCCATGGGTTAAAAAATATAAACCACAGTTAAAATGAGAAAACATCTGAATCAAATAATAATAAAAGTACCATATATGAAAACTTATAGGATATAGCTAAATCCATGCACAGAGAAAATTTTTATATGAGCAAAAGCATATACAGAAAATGAAGAAAAAACAGAGTTAATTGTTTGAGTACACATCTCAGAATTTTTTTAAACAGAGCAAATTTAATTCCACCAAATTAGCAGGAATGAAATAATAAAGATAAGAGCAAAACTTAGAGAAATAAAAAATAGCACAGAATAAAGAAGGATCGATAGGGCCAAAGTTGATTTTCTTTAACTCAAAATTGATAAATTTAAGGAAAACTCATTAAGAAAAGAAAAGGCAAAATTACCAAGATTAGAAAATAAAGAAAGGATACCAGTACAGATACTATGGACACTAAAAAAGCAATGAGAGAATATTAAGAACAATTTTATGACAATAAAATTCTAAACGTAGATGAAATGAACAAATTCCTAGAAAAACACAATTTAGCCAAGCGGACAGTCTTATATCTAATAAAAAAAAAGAGTTCTTAAAAAAAAATTCTTAATTTTAAGCCTTTCCACAAAGAAAATTCTAGGCCCCTTTGGCTTCACCAGTAAATTTTATGAAACATTTAAAGAAGAAATAACATACCTTACAAACACTTCCAGACAATGAAAAAAGTATATATGCTTCCCAACTTGTTTTATGAGGCCAGCAAACTTTGACATCCAGACCGAGGACATATAACAAAAGAAAGAAAGAAAGAAGGAAAGAAGGAAAGAAGGAAAGAAGGAAAGAAAGAAAGAAAGAAAGAAAGAAAGAAAGAAAGAAAGAAAGAAAGAAAGAAAGAATCACAGATGTCTGTGATGAACTATATACAAAATCCTAAACAAAATATTAGCAAACAAACCCAGTGATATATAAAAAGATAATATGTTATGATCAAGTTGGAGTTATTTCAAGAAAGCGAGAATGGTTTAACATTTGAAAATTAACAAAATATAGAAGAAAACCAAATGTTCATCACAATAGATACAAAAGAAAAAAATCATAAAATTCAATACCCACTCATGATTTTAAACAAGGAAAAACTTCTACAAACTAGACTAGAATTTTCTTAATATGATAAAGGATAGTTACCAAAACATACATTAAACATCTAACTTGGGGCGCCTGGGTGGCGCAGTCGGTTAAGTGTCCGACTTCAGCCAGGTCACGATCTCACGGTCCGTGAGTTCGAGCCCCGCGTCAGGCTCTGGGCTGATGGCTCGGAGCCTGGAGCCTGTTTCCGATTCTGTGTCTCCCTCTCTCTCTGCCCCTCCCCCGTTCATGCTCTGTCTCTCTCTGTCCCAAAAATAAATAAAAAACGTTGAAAAAAAAATTAAAAAAAAAAAAAAAAAAACATCTAACTTAATGGTGAAAGTTTCGATGCTTTTCCCCAGAGATTTGTAGTAAACAAGGAAGCTCATTCTTACAACTTCTATTTAGCATAGAACTGGGAACATAACCAGTACAATAAGGAAAGAAAAAGTAAAAGGATTGGAAAGAAAGAAATAAGACACATATTATTCAGAGATGCCATGATTGTGTATGCAAAAATTCAAAAGAAATGACAGATCAACTTTAACAATTAATAAAAGAATTTCACCAGGTCACAAAATTAATTCTAGGTAGATTAAAAGTCTAAATACGAGGGGCCCCTGGGTAGCTCTGCCACAAGACCATCTTGTGTAGGAGAAAGTAGTTATGACCATCTTGTGTAGGAGTCTCTTGGTACACTCATGCAAGAGTTTCTTGTTTCCAATAACTAAGGGGTGGAATTTTTGGTTATAGGGTTTAATCTAGCTTTTGTTCCTTCAACTATACTCAAACACCCTTGTCAAGGTTACCAAAGGCCTCCATAGTGCCACATGGAAAACTTTCTGTTCTCATTATGCTTGGTTCTTCAATAGTATTCAACACAGCTTTTCCCTCCTTGAAACACTCTGCCCTGTGGTTTTCAGGAGAGTGCACTCTGCTGACATTGCTCATATTCCAAGGTAGGTCCTTTTTGATCGGTTTTGCTAGCTCCTCCTAACCCCTCTATCCCACTTCTCCACAGGGGAGCTCCTTGGAAGTCCTTCCTGAGCC
The DNA here is from genome assembly GCF_028018385.1 of Neofelis nebulosa. Classification (NCBI taxonomy): domain Eukaryota; kingdom Metazoa; phylum Chordata; class Mammalia; order Carnivora; family Felidae; genus Neofelis; species Neofelis nebulosa. Next base: position 31,644,350 of record NC_080796.1, read on the forward strand.
CTTCTTTTTCTCCTCAATATCCATACCTTCTCTAGATGAATCCATCCATTTCTGTGACTTTAAATACCACTTATTTGTTTAAAACCCTAATTTTAATGATCCTCAGCTTTCTTCTCTGAACTCCAGTTGTATAATTCACTGCTTAGATGACTCAGAGTCCTCTAACTTAATATGTTTCAAGTAGGGTTTTTTATTTTTCACCATATATCCTATTCTGCTCCAGTCCCCCACATCCTTATAAATAGTGCTACCATTCTTCAGTTACCAAAACCAGAAGCCTGGGACTAACTCTGGATGCCTCTTTTTCCTTCATTTTCACCCACCCAATCCATCGTTATGTCCTGTAGGTTCTACATCTAAAATATGTCCTGAATCTGAACATATCTCTTCATCTTGATTGCCACCACCCTAGCCCAAGGTACTATTATCTTTCACCTGGGCTTCTGCAATAATATCATGTATGATCCTCACACTTCCGTTTTTGTAATCTTTCAATTCATTCCTCCAACAGCAGCTAAAATGATTTTATTTATTAATCATGCTCCCCCTTCCTTAAAGACTTCCAGTAATTTTCCAAACTCTTTACCCTGGCCTACAAGGACCTTTATCTGTATTTTTGCAAAAATCCATTAGTTGGTCAGGAAATCAATTTAGTAGGTAAAGGTCGGCATTTTATTTTATTTTGGCGTGAGGTTTTTTTTTTTTAAAGTTTATTTATTTGTTTTGAGAGACAGAGAGAGGTAGCATGAGCAGGGGAGGGGCAGAGAGAGGAAGAGACAAATTCCCAAGTAGGCCCCATGCCGGCAGCGCAGAGCCTGATGTGGGGCTTGAACTCACAAACTGTGAGATTATGATCTGAGCTGAGATCAAGAGTCAGACACTTAACCAACTGAGCCACCCAGGTGCCCCAATAGTGATCAGCATTTGAAAATAAAATTATAGAACAGAATAGAACATGTGATAGGCATTATACATTATAAGAGTAGGTTTTGTTTTGTGCATTTTGTTTTGTTTACTGAATGTGATATAAGATATATTTCCTATAGTGAAATATTTTGAGAAAAGTTTCTGTGTTAAGACCTGTATCCACCTATCGTTCCAACCTCATTGCATGCCACCCTCCCTGGTCCTGATGCTTCCGGCATCTGAGAATTCTGTAAGTTCTTTTATGACATGCCAGGCCCTTTCCTTTGCAGGGCCTTTGCAATTGCAAAATGCCCCTGCCTGCATTGTTCCTCCTACAAGATTTCCCATGAATGGCTTTTCATCTTTTGGATCTCAGGTTAAAAGTCCCCAGCTCAGGAAGGACTTCCCCGATCACCCTATTTAATTAGCTTCCCTCTGTTATCTTCTCCTAAGTACCCTATTTCTTTCAAAACACTAATCACAATTAGTTACAATATATTTTTAAAAAGATGTTTACAGTCAGGCTCCAGCACTAGAATATAAGGTCCTTAGGAACACGAGCTTTGTCAATCTTTTCTCTCTTGTACCCCAGCATCTTGCAAACTCAACCGCATTTTAGTTACGAAAAGCTTGTTATGAACAAACCCATATCACACCCTCAGATTTGCCAAAGTGGATACTTTTTTATTATTTGTAAAATATTCATCAGCCTTGATGTCAAAAAGAGTTCAATGCATATTGTAGTAATAGAGGCGAATTTCCTTAAATTCCTGCCTGACTCCATTGATCTTGTTACCCTGCTTCCTTAGTGGAGGATATTTGGTGGTGGCTTCCGAAATGCCATTAAAAGCTTTTTAGCTTGACCACACAGCACTGATCAAAAGTTCAGCCTTGAGGAAATGAGGCAATCCTTTTTTCTTGGCTTGGGGTTACCTGAATGTCCAAGAGTCTCTTTGTTTGGCTTGGTGGGTTCAGCTCTATGAATGAATAGCTCCTTTACCAACAAACAATAGCATACAGCTGGGCCATTGACTAGTTGAGAGGTGTTAATCTCCTTGCAGGTAATTATTTCCAGAAATCTAGCAACTTACTAGAATGTTTGGATTCCTACTGAGTCCTAGAAATTTAAAAAACAAACCTAAAATGTTTTTATAACTTTTTAAAGATTTTGTAGTTTTCTGCTGCAGACTTTAAGGTTCCAAAAATCATAGTGTCATGTTGAAATTATGTCGTTACATTTTTCTTGAAATTATTACGAATGTATAGTTGAGAACCTGAGAGACTGATTTCATTCATAGTTTTAATTCACTTTCAACCCTGTAAGGTAGGGAACTGATACATTGACCACATAAATGTCTAGTTTACCATTAATACTTTTACCTCTTCACCTGAAGTCATATGTGAAACCTACACCGTGATCTGCAAATGTTTACTTTAAGAAGTTAAACATCAGACCTTGAGTAGGGTTTAATCAAGTCTATTTCTGACAGCTTGCTGACAAAGGCAGCCTTATACTGTGTGCTGCTAAAAACCACTGGAGTTAGCGTAACTTCACAGTGAAAACGGCAAGCCTGCTTTGCCTTGATGTCCTGAGAAGCCACGAAGTCCTTAAAACCCAAAAGTAAACTTTACACTGAGGAAAATAACTTTTGAACTTAATCTTCCTCCAAAATCTCCAGTTGCAAGTAAAGGAAACTGGGGTTCTTCCCCACATCTCCCTGTGAATTGGAACATTTCGTGCTGAGTAAATTGAGCTTGGTAACACACCATGCTGAATTCAGCTCATATCTGAAAAATACCACAACCATGCTCCATTGTTTGACCATATTCACTTTCTGGCCAGAAACAACTTTCCAGGAGTATTTATTCTCTCAGTCTCTCTTTGGCCCTGGATTTTTGTTCACAGTGGTACAGCTGTGGATGATGGGACTTAGGTTGAGTTCTGGATGCTGAAAAGGCATAAGTAGATTTTTCATAAAAATGCCATTTGAAAACACAATCCATATCTTACTGTCTTGAATTCATTCCGGTCCAATTTTACACAAGATTTCCAGATAAAATGATTTAATATTTAAGACCTCCTGAGACTCAAAAAAAAAAAAAAAAGACAGTAGAAAAACCCAGCAGCTTGTGATTTCTGATTTAATCTTCTTATCATGGAGATACCAAACTCAGAAAAGATGAGACTCTTCTGGAACCAGACTTTCTAGATTCAAATCTCTGTCTGCTACTTATTAGCTATAAACTGTGAATAATAATGGTAACCAACCTCATAGCAGTGTTGTGTGCTTTAAATGAGTTGATATATGTAGAGCTTTGAAAACCGTGTTTGAGTGAATATGGGGCTCTTGGATGGCTCAGTCAGTTAAGCGTCCAACTTCAGCTCAGGTCATAATCTTGCAGTTTGTGAGTTCAAGCCCCACATCGGGCTCTGTGCTGATAGCTCAGAGCCTGGAGCCTGCTTCAGATTCTATGTCTCCCTCTCTCCCTGTCCCTCGCTGCTTGTGCTCCATCTCTTTCTCTCTCAAAAATAAATAAACATTATCCTGAACACATTCCCAATCTTAGGAGGAAATTCAGTATTTCACCAATAAGAATTATGTTAGCTATAGGTTTTTCTTAGATGCCTTTTATCCGAATAAAAGAATTTCTTCTAAAATAAACAAACAAACAAACATTAAAAAAAGTGTTTGAGTGAATAAAGGGGAACTATTATTATGGGTAGTACATAATACTATAAGAAAATGGGAAGGCACTGAGTCTACGATCTATATAAAATATGTGCAAAGTTCATAGATGGAGGCTCAAAGGTGAAAGAGGCATGGGTCTTGCATTCTGAGCAGGAAACCAAGCATGGAAGATAAACACATAAACAACTGTGATACAGGACAGATACTAGGGGAAGGGAGACATGAGGAAATTCCAAGCAGGAATGGAGCTGCTTGAACAAAAGCCCAAAGGTAATAAATAGCATGAAAGGTATGGGATAAGGAGACGAGGCTAGAAAAGAAACATGGACCAATTCATGGAGTGCTTTCAATTCTTGGCTGGGGAGATGTACTTGATTACGAATGCAATGAAATCTCCGGTTGTTTTATACCCAGGAGGGGGTGTATGTCCCAAGCCATCTCCAATCATTATACCTCAAGCCATTCCATTATTTACCCTCTGATCCTACCTTCTTTAAAAAGGCATTAACTTTTCAAGGCTACAAGATAAAATGAATTACATTGATAAGTCAAATTGGTTCCTGCTTTGAACTAGCCTTGCCTGGAGTTTTCCAATTCTCCATTACTATTGGGGAAGGAGGCTTTTTAACTCTAAACAAGCAAGAGCCAGTTAGAAGTATTCAGTGTCTCAAGTTTCTCGGCATTCGTGAGGCAAAGACATGGCCACTCTTCTCATTTACCTCTCCACTGGCATGTTTCTTTCCTCTTATTCTCTCTGAGATCAAAGAGAAGGGCATGGAGAAATCCTGTTTAAGTCAAACAGTTCCTTATCTAAAATGTAGCTCACTTCCCCTTTCCTTAGTGCTTGGTATGTTCCCTCCAGCAACAAATCCACAGAAGAAAGATGGGTGGGTGACACCCTAGAAACAGTGTTTGTTCCCTCAGCCGGCTCTGATCTGGCAGGAGCCCCAGGTCAGCCGGTGCCCCGGCACCTCTTACCCAGCAGCAATTCCTTCACTTGGTGAGCCTTCCAAACCTCCAACCAATAAGTTGACTGATGAAATATGTTCACCAGTAAAACATACTTACGGCTTAGATTTGTAATATATATTAAATGAATCTGAGTTAAGATTCCAAAACATATTCCAAAAGAAATTGAATTTGGAATTGCTAGTGATAGGGAACAAACACTACTACTGCAAAAACTTTGGTGCGACTCTGCATAAGTTCATGCTCCCTAAGTTTTCAAAACCAGAATAGGAAACTCACTTGTTCTACTGAATATCTGTTTGCTTCACTAATATATGCAATATGAACTATCCATTGTTTTTTTAAACTATCCATTATTTTTTAAAAAGCATTGGGGTTTATTGGCCCATATAATTGAGGAGTCCAGAAGTGGTTCCAAGCTTCAGGCATAGTTGGATCAGGGCTCTGGCTTTCCTTCTTTCTGTTTCTTGTTTGTGCTGGCTTTGCATCAGTCTGGCTTCCTTCGTGATTACGAGATGGCTCTCAGCAGTCAAACTACTTGTTGGAAAGTGATCTTATGATTTCACTGGTAGTTTAATGAACTGTTTTACTTTCCTTCAAAATCTAGCACGTGCTGCATTATTACACAAAGATACAGTCTTTGGCAAATGGTTCCTCAAAGTATCAAAGTGCTGAAGCCCCAAACTTGTGGTGCTGGACAGTGAGTAAGGGTTAAGTCACCATGGGTGCCATGGGTATCCTCCATGCTGAGCCCATGTGGTCTCTTCAAATTAGATAGCTGGGCTGGTTACATGTCAGGGGAGCAGCCAAGCCTTTGCTTATTTGGGACCTCTGGCATTTGGGGCTAAACTCTCTTATATTACTATGTGGCCATTGTTCTTCAGAGTCCTTCCATTACTGGTTACTTTTAAGGAGTTTGAAAAATAAAGTAATAGATACAGTAAAATGTTAAGACCTATTTCTTTTTTTTTTTTTTAAGTTCATTGTCTTAAGTAATCTCCACACTCAATGTGGGGCTCAAACTCATGACCCCGAGATCAAGAGTTGCACGCTCTTCTGACTGAGCCAGCCAGGCATCCCAGGACCTATTTCTATGGGCAGGGAGGACACCTGAGCAATAATGTGAAAGGAAAGGTCATGGGGTTCATTCCCTATCATTATATTTTAATATGTAGGGCTGTTCTATTTCTAGTCCAATTTAGGGTAAATGAACTAATTTGCATGACTGCCTGAAACAGCATTGACGACATGTTCTCTCTGGCATAACCTGTGTTTTTAGTGTGCAAGTGCTAATATGTGTGTGGACTGTGTGTGGGGGTGAGGGGGATGGTCACGGAAGTGAGAGTTAGGTTCTCACGGAAGTGAGAATTAGTAACATAAACTAAGCACAACTATGTGACAACCATGGTTTTAAGTTTTGGTTTTTTTAATTTTTGTTTTCAATTTTGAACTTTTTATATACATTATCTCATTTAACTCTCATAACCACCCAATTATATGATATCTATCTTATTTCCATTTATAGATGGAGAAACTGAAGTTCAGAAAGGCAAGTATATTTCTCAAGGTTGCACAGCGAGAAAGGGGTTGAGCCTAGGTGTCAGTCTCTAAAGCCTGAAGACTAAACCGCTAGTGTGTACCTGGCTTCTAGTATTCTTTCCCCTGAAGTATATTGTTTAATATTCTCCCTGGCAGTGTGACAAAAGATGTCTCCCACCTCCATGCAGTGCCCTTTGAGAAGCCTTTTCTCTGAGAATTCCATAGAATCACAGTTTAGTGTCAGGGATAAAACAGCTTGCCCAAGCCTCTCTTCCCCACCGGAAACATTTCATTTCCTCCAGTATAATGACCTTCTTCCCTTTTCATATAATTCAACATGCTTCAAGCTCAGACAAAGAGCTACTATTTGATTCTTTAAAATATATTTCTCTGGGGCGCCTGGGTGGCGCAGTCGGTTAAGCGTCCGACTTCAGCCAGGTCACGATCTCGCGGTCCGTGAGTTCGAGCCCCGCGTCGGGCTCTGGGCTGATGGCTCGGAGCCTGGAGCCTGTTTCCGATTCTGTGTATCCCTCTCTCTCTGCCCCTCCCCCGTTCATGCTCTGTCTCTCTCTGTCCCAAAAATAAATTAAAAACGTTGAAAAAAAAATTAAAAAAAATAAAATAAAATAAAATATATTTCTCTGACTGTGAAAGAAATACATGCAAATTGGAAACTTCTGGAAAAAATAAAACATGGAAATCTGTAAAGAACCACATAAAACACCCTAACACTCCTAAGACAATGCCTTTAACAATTTTGTGCATTTTCTTCCAGCATATACAGCTTCATGTTTTGGGGGGTTTTCATATATGGTTATGTGGTGAACATGTTTCCATAATTCTTGAGGGCGACACCTGTTTTTTTTTTTTTTTCTTGATCAACATTGTATTTTCAGGCATCACAGCAGTGCCTGGCATGTCACAAAAAGAATCTAATTAGTAATATCTAATTATTTGATTTAATAAATATTCATTGATCTAATGACTGATATTATATACCTTCTGAAACTTTTTAAAGACCAGATGATTACAAATCTCTGAGATAAAATGTAACTGTAAAATCACATTAAGAGAGTGTATAACAGGGGCACCTGAGTGGCTCAGTTGGTTAAGCGTCTGACTTCGGCTCAGGTCACGATCTCACAGTTTGTGGGTTCCAGACCCACATCAGGCTCTGTGCTGACAGCTCAGAGCTCGAAGCCTGCTTTGGATTCTGTGTCTCCCTCTCTCTGCCCCTCTCCTGCTCATGCTTGTCTCTCAAAAATAAATAAATGTTAAAAAAAAAAATTTTTTTAAAGACAGTGCATATCATTTTCAGATGTTTTATCAGGGTAAAGGCAAAATGGTGCAACGCAAAGAACCCTGGGGCAGGAGTCAAGCTGGCAGCCTTGATAGCTTAGCTCAGCCACTGCACATAATAACAGCACACGCTCCATTGTACCTCTTAAGACTTCAGCTTCCTCCTTTGTGACGTGAAGGGGTGGATTGGACGGCTTGCTAAGATTACCTTCTATTGTTACACCACATCATTTTCCCTCTTTGAAAGGGTATTCCTATAGTGTATAAATATAGTTTATTTTTAAACATTTAAGTAATTCAGAACTACACAGGGTAAAACGTGAAATTTCCCGTTTGCAAAGACCCCCATCCTCAAAACCACTGTCCTCCTTACAGTTAGTACAGTTTGATGTCTGTAGGTCTTTCCATCCTTTTTCTATGCTTGTATATATGTCCAAATGCAAATATTAAATTTAAAAAACCACAAATGGGATCATATTATATGCATTAGTCTGAGAATTGCTTCCCTCCCTGCCCATTTTCCCTACCATATGCCTTTGGGGCTCTTTCTAAGTCAGGGCATCTAGATTGGCCTCACTTGGATAAAATGGATGTATCATCAGTGATTTAGGCATTCCACCAGACGTAGGTAGATCATTTCCAGTTTTATACTATTATAAGCAATGCTACAGTAAATACCCTGTACTGCATAGTGTCTTGATTAAGAGCATAAACTCTTCAGTCAGACTGCCTGTATTTGAATCCTGGCTCCACCACTCATGGCTGTTACTTAACCTCTCTCCCTGTTTCCTCATCATGAAGTGAGGATCGCTGGGCTATTTTTAGAATGACATTAGTCAATATATGTAGAGTTCTTCAACCTATCTGGCACCTATTAAGTGCTAAATGTTATTATCATCACTATAATTATTACATATACCTTTATGCACATATACCAGCATTTCTGGGCAACTGATGTCTAAAGATGGCATTGCTGGACTGAAGTTAGACACATTGAACATTTTGAAAGATTTTGTCAAATTGTCTTCCTGAATGTCTTTAACAATATCTACTCCTGGGGCGCTTGGGTGGCTCAGTCGGTTAAGCGGCCGACTTCGGCTCAGGTCATGATCTCGTGGTCCGTGAGTTCAAGCCCCACATCAGACTCTGTGCTGACAGCTCAGAGCCTGGAGCCTGCTTCAGATTCTGTGTCTCCCTCTCTCTGACCCTCCCCCATTCATGCTCTGTCTCTGTCTCAAAAATAAATAAACGTTAAAAAAAAAATTAAAAAAAACAAAAAAACACAATATCTACTCCTGTCAACAGTGGTTGAGAATGAGTATCTTACACTGGCCATCATCAATTTAAAATATTTGCCCTACTATTAAATATCTATGTACTTTTCAAAATACAGGCTAATTAGCTATTGTCATTGTCATTCTTAGTGTCCTTTACTGTTAGATTGAAATGTAAGACTTCTGAGCATTATTAAGGCAAGTTTGGGCCATTAGCTTTGTACCAGGGAAGGTATTGTCAGTGGTTTCAGGCTATTCATTGTCCATATCCTGTATTGCCTCTCTTTAGTGGAATCCATGTGCCAAGAAACATGTCTGGTGATTCTTTTGTGTGTGTGTGATTAGTGTAAAATTAAATTACAACCTTGTATTTCCCTCAAAAAGAGCTAAAAACAAAAGAGCACAAAACAAGTATCAGGGAGTTAGTACACACTGCCAAAGTTTGAAGATGTAGCAGAACATCACGTGTGTGGTTAAAGAAGTGTGAGACATTAGAGAAATGTGTCTGAGCTTGTCCTCCAGCAAAGTGGTGTGCAGTCTGCTTCTGAGTCAGGGCTGGAGCTGGCTGGGCTAAAGGATCACTTTAGGCTCCACCTAGCCCTTTGGGATTGGGGCCCTCAAACAGCCCAAAAGCTCTCTAGTGCCCTCTTCTGGCCAAAAATGAGGAGTTACATGCCTTCCAAAAGAGCTACGCTCACGTGGCGGGGGGGGGGGGGGGGGGGGGGGGTCCCATCAGAGTATTTGTTCTCAAAGTTAAGGTCACAGAGTTAAGGAAGAGTGAACTGTTAGTGTCCTAAGAGAGGAAAATTTAAAGTAGTTGGGAATAAATTGCTGAATGAAGTGCTTATTAATATTTATTTGTTTATTCCATCGAGAAAAACAAATGGAAAAACAAATAAATACAACAGCATTTCACAGAATCCTATCCAAAACGATAAAAACCAATCTCCGTCATACAAAACTTGGAAAATTCCTGAATCCCCCGATGTACCCAGTTAGTGTTTTCTGACCAACGTCAGCCCTATTTAGATGCTTATCGTGTAAGGAAACATGAAGATAATACGTTAGTAGTATTATGGACTTTCAAAAACTGTAGTAACTCCTTATTTACCTGTGTTCCACATACCTAAATTGCCCTCCGGAAATAACTGGGTGATAGAAAAAACTTTCTTTCCCTTGCAACTACCAAAGTCCAAGATTTTCCTCTTGACCTTCTTTAGATCCTTACTCAAATGTCACCTACGAGTGAGACCTCCCCCTCAACTCTGTGAAAATTGTGTCCCCAGCCCTACCCTCACAAACTCCCGCATCTCTGCTCCCTGCCATATATTTTTATCATTCTCATAGCACTTACCTCTATACATTTTACTTTTCCAAATTGCCTTTAATTCACATACCATACAATTCACCTATTTAACACATGCAACTCAATGGTATTCTCAAAGTTGTACAATTTTCACTACAATCAATTGTAGTACGTTCTCATCACCCCCAAAAGAACTCCTGGACCCATTAGCAATCAGTTCCCATTTCCCCTCAAACCATCCCACTGCCCCTGGTCCAAGGCAATCACTAGTCTGCTTCTGTCCTTACAGATTTACCTATTCAGGACATTTCATACAAATGGAATCATATGTTCTGTGGGCTTTTGTGACTGACTTCATTCACTCAGCATGTTTTCGAGGTTCTTCCACGTTGAGTGTATCAGTTCTTCATTTCTTCTTCTTCTTTTTGTTTTTAGTACTTCATCTCTTTTAATGGCCAAATAATATTTCATTGTGTGGATTACACCACATTTCCTTTTTCTGTTTATCAACTGATGGACACTTGAGTTCTGTTCAGTTTTTGAGTATTGTAATAATGCTGCTCTGAACATTCTTGTGCAAGTTTTTGTGTGGACATCTTTTGTTTCTCTTGGGAATTTTACTTTAAAAAATTGTTTATTTTTTATCTCCCCATTCAGAATGCAAGCTCAGAGATTTTTATGTTTTTTGCTATATCCCCAGCACCTAATGCCAGCTCAAAGTGGATGAGCAATACATAACTATAACATGAAAAAAAAAAAAAACAAGTGTTCTTTTCTTTTCTCTTTGCTGCCCCAGTCCCTCTTAATTCTGATCCCAGCCCATCCCCTGAATTCATGTTGATCATCACCAGGAGGAAAGGAAGGTGAGTCCACCAGGTCTCATGTCTCTCCAGTACATCTCCCCAGTCCCAGAGCTGGTTTTATTACACTCCAGGCCCTACTACATCTCTGTACTTCTATCAAGTAGATCTGTTCTACTGACGCCAAGTCCCTACTCTAGATAATAATGAAACATCAAGGGAACTCTGAACCTGGGTGGATCTCTGAGATGTCAGTGAGTCTTATCTATTTTTGTTTTGCCTACGGCCAGCTGTTATTATTATTTATCAGTGTTTTGTTCTTTCCCACTGAGAGCAAAAAAGAAAAAAAGATCTCAAAGGGTTACTGTTCAGGGACTGAAAGATTATAAGAATTTATAAGCCTACTTTCTGCTTCATAGTGACCTAGGAAGAGAAGAAGGTTTGATAAGAAACATTTTTCTGATAGACAGTAATGAGTTCTGATTTTAAAATAAGCTTTTGTAATTTATCTTTTTAAGTTTGTTTTGAGAGAGAGCCAGTGAGCAAGCATGTGCATGCAAACATGTGAGTTGGGGAGGGGCAGAGAGAAAGGGAGACAGAGAATCCCCAGAAGGCTCCACACTGTCAGTGCTGAGCCTGAGGCTGGGCTCCAACATGACCTGAGCTCAAATCAAGAGTGGGACGCTTAACCAACTGAGCCACCCTGGTGCCCCAAAGCTTTTGTAATTTAGATCATTTGTATATTGGAGACAGCCTGTGGATTTAACCTAGAGCTCCCCCACACAGCCCAACACAAAGACAGTTAACAGCCTGTGAATATTCACATTAATCTGTAGAATTTAATCCACATGCTATGTAAGTCCCGCAGCGGACGTAAAGATGAGTAGAACCTGATCCTGAGTGGCTATCAAGGAAGTAACATCTTAGGGGAGGAGAAAACATATACACATTTCAACTCAGATGTTGAAAAAAATATTTCTTATACTCCTGTAGTAGGACACTTCTTAAAACTTTTACTAGTTATGTGCAAGGACTGTGCTAAGTACCGGGGATAAAAAATATCTGTCCCTGTACATGAAGTGTTTTCAGTGTGTCTAATACTGCAGAAAGTACTCTGAGAGGCACAGAGGAGAAAAATGCTAGTTCTGAAGAGAGATATGTATTGGAATCTGGCCTAGGAGAATTTTGACAGGTTGAGACAAGCAGGAAGGACATTTGAAGTGAAGCAAGATAGAACAATGGCTACAGGTCAGATCCTTGGAAACAAGAGATAAAGAAAGATGTCCAGGACCTTAGACTTCTCAAGTTCAATTTTGCCATAGCCAGGCACCCCCCTACCATAGCCAGGTCTTTGTAAGAAACAAGACCAGAGGTTCTGGCCATGAAACCCGGTGTGGACACTAGCCCACGTATGCAGGCACCACAGATTCTCTTGTACCTCTTAGACAGTCCTGAGCCCACACACGCCTGGCAGCAGCCTGCCCTTTCCACCTGGGGCCCCGATCTAGAACCAACACTTCAGTGGGAAGGAAAAGCCAATTCAAGGAAAAGCCTCCAAAGAAAAAGAGGGGAAATGAGTTTTTACCCCCCAAGACAGAGAATAGAGCAGGCCTCATGTACCACCCAAAGCCTTGCTAGTTAGAAGCACTAATAAAATGTGAGAATTGTTTTAACTGCTTGTAGGAAGGCAGATGCTGATTCAACCTTGATAGGGTGTGCCTCAGGCACTACCTCAGCAGCAAAACTCCACCACAAACTGTTACTCACCATTTTATTGGCAAGGAAAAGGACTTAAAGGGGAGGAGAGGGGCACCTGGGTGGCTCAGTGGGTTAAGCTTCGGACTTTGGCTCAGGTCATGGTCTCACGGTTCATGAGCTCAAGCCCTCCTTTGGGTTCTGTGCTGACAGCTCAGAGCCTGGAGCCTGCTTCCGATTCTGTGTCTCCCTCTCTCTCTGCCCCTCCCCCTACTCGCACTCTGTCTCTCTCTCTCTCAAAAACAAACATTTAAAAAACAATTTTTAATAAAAAAAGATTATGAGGATAGGAATTCTGTCTTTTATTTCTATATCTTTGGCATCTATGCATTGCCTGGCACATAGTAGGTTTCTACAAATCTTTGCTTGTGGTGTGTGGTTTTTGTTTTTTGGGTTTTTTTTGGTTTGTTTTTGTTTTTTGGGGGTTTTGTTTTGGAAGTTTTTGAAGAAATGCTAGCATATCTAGTTTTTACTTGTGGTGAGTGAAATCTGTGGCTAGGTACAATTTTAAACAAAATCCAAGACTCCTGAGAAAAGGAATAAACTTAGAGTCAAAACATGATAAATGTTGTAATTACTCCCTGAACTACAGTAACATGAATACTAATATTTTCCTCAAAATAAACTCCAAACTTAACACAGTGTCCTTCCAGATAAGTGTGAAGGAAGGCAGGTGTTTTCCCAATGCTGGTCTTTGTGGGAGCTGTTGGCCCTAGCACAGTACTTCAGGGCTAGAGTGTAAACAGAAGGTATTCCAACTGGATCCATGTACTTTTAACAGTAATGTAACAGAAACCAGTGGTCTCTGTTCTTCTCCAAAATGCGTTATCTTGAGCAGACCTCTACTGTGAGGGTATTTGTAGTTTGCACACAGCAAAATTTCCAGCTGGAAATTTGAGTCTAGTTGAACGGTTACATAAAATAATCGTTTATGAGAATTTTGAGCAGCACAGCAGAGACATGAAAATAGACTAACCTAGCCTTTGCGACAGAAAATGAGTGTCTTGTTCAAAATGTAAAGCAAGCTTTCTTTTGGGACCCGTGTGACTAGATAGGGTAAAATCTAGGTCTCTGGATTTGTCACTTGAGTGTTCTTTGGTTATGAGCACAGGTACTATGGTCTCTAGTGTAAAAACTAAATTTTCTTTCTAGTTGTGTTTGCACAAACACGCATGTGTGCGGTGGTAGGAAGTGTATTAGTTAGGTCCTGATGACCTGGGGGGGGGGGGGGTGGGGGGTGACTGACAAGCACCCTGAAGACGTAGGAGGGCCCTGCGGGGAGAATTCTGTCACCGGGTGGTTCCAGGGGGAACGGCGACGCGGAGTAGGGGGAGCATTATGCGTGGGGGCGCCATCTACCGGGGGCGCCGCGACGAGCGCCTCACGTTCCACCTCGGCCCCGCCCCGCACCACCCCGCGCCCCTCCCACCCCGCTCCCGCCCCGAGCCGCGCCCCCCCAGCCCCCACCCGAACACCCCATCCCCCACCTCACTCACCCCTGCCCCACGCCGCTCGAGGTCCCTGCGCTCGTTGCGGGCTCCGCAGGTGCTGCCGGCCCATTGGCCAGCGGGCTCCGGGCGGGAAAAGCGGCCAACGGCCGCAGCCGGCCCTTGCGGTGTGGGGAGATGGCGTCGGGGGCCAGGGCTCCCGGGCCGGAGGACTCCGTCCGGACCGCCAGCCCCGACAGGCGAGGCGAGAAAGGGGTGTCCGCGCCCACCGGGGCGGTAGGGACCCTGAAGAGCGCCGCATCCCGGGTGCGGTCGGTGGTGGCGTCCCCGCGCCCGGTGAAGGGGAAGGCGGGCCGGGAGGCGGCCCGGAGGCGGCTGCAGCTCCTGCCGGCCTCTCACGCCCAGGGCCGGGCCGAGGGGGCCGAGGTGGGGGAAGAGGAGGAGGAGGGGGCGGAGGTGGAGGAGGAGGAGCCCCTCCTGTCGGTGCCGGAGGAGGATGAAGAGGAGGCGCGGCCGTTGCCCCCAGTCTGCATGTTCCCCATGAGGGGGATGTGGCGCGACGAGAAGGTGGCGCTCTACTGCGACGAGGTGCTGCAGGGCTGTAAGGTGAGAGGCCGGCGCGAGGAAGCGGGGTCCTCCCCGCGGGGCACCGACAGAGCCTGCGGTTCCCAGAGTTAAGGTGACTCGGCGTCGGCGGGGCCTCCGCCTTCCCCGGGGCGCCCGGCCCGACCCCAGCGCGTTACCGTTAGGAGTTCCGTCCCAAAGGCCATCATCGATTAGGGGGGCAGCGCGGTGGAGCGCTTCCCAGCTTTCTGGGAGCTTCCAACACCCGGAGATCGATAGGCCTCATCGGTGCCCAGGTTTACAGCTTACGTTTTCCCATTTGACGATTTGAGATATGATGACTTAGCCTTGACTTCCACCGGACAGTACTGAACGTGTCGACACTTTGTGGCTCCCGGACTGAACAGGTCTACACTCCACGGTTCCCAGACGTGAGTCTGCAATATGGAATGATGTTTCGGATCCAAGATCCGTCGGTACCTGGCAACACTGACTAGAGCAAATATGATTCTAACCTATTTTGTTGTTGTTTTTTAAGTTATAGCAAGAGATTTTGTGTACAAAGATATTCATTGCACCGATGATAATCAGAATTAAAAAATAGAAACTTAATCTCCAACGGATGGGGCAGTAAAGAACCTGTGGTGGCCGCGGGGCACCTGGATGGCTCAGTCGGTTAGGCATCTGATTTGGGCTCAGGTCATGATGTCCGAGTTCACGAGTTCGAGTCCCATGTCGGGCTCTGTCAGATTCTGTGTCTCCCTCTTTTCTCTGTTCCACCCCCACTTGCGCTCTGTCTCTCTCTCTCTCTCTCAAAAGTAAATAAACATTAAGAAAAATTTTAAACAAAAAAATAAAAACACCATTACGAGAAAACTAGGACACTATTAATGGCCTAATTATATCTGATACTGAGGGTTGGAGAAGATGAAGTCTCTGAAAGGCAGTTGAAAAACGTTTATATATATAAATTATTGTGTCATTAATCAGAGGTGTAATGACTGAGTTTCACAGTAGTTGAGGTAGCTGAATTGAAATTTTAAAAATCAAATTTTTTAATTAATTTAAAAAATTAATTAAAAAAGCATTTATTGAATGCTTAATATGCTTGTTTGTTTATAGAGTGGAGTGCTGTCTTAAATTTTTATGTATGAATATGTTTTAAATAGGTTATTATATCTCTAAAGTTCAAAAAATAATTGCTATTTTTAATATGATAATTACTATTTTTAAGGGTATAATTGCAGTTCTTCCTCCTCAGTGGATTAATAAAACAAATTACTTAAATATAAATAACAAGTAGATATCTCAGCACTGAATGACTCTATTGAGTGAATAGATCTTTTTAAGGTTTTGATGTTTATGATATTTCCAGTAAACATAAATTCAGTTAAAATCTATGACTTTCCAGGTTTTTAAAGTTATTTAAGGGTATATTGGTCCCATATTTAAATAGAAATCAGTAAAAATATTTATACATATCCTTCTACATATATATTTTTTTCTTTTGCTAGGCAGAAGATGCTGATGGGGCTATGAGTAAATATCTGTCAGAAAAATTAAAGTTGAAAGACAAATGGCTTGGAGTCTGGAAGACTAATCCTGAGTTATTCTTTGTGAAATATGAAGAAGCTTCTATCCCTTTTGTTGGTATACTGGTTGAGGTAAATAATTTTTACCTGATCTTTGTTCTTTTGAGTGAAATTATCAGTTCTTTTTATGACGAAAATATGACCTTACTAATTTGTTGCTTTGATACTTAAACAGAGATTGACAAAGATTGTGTCCATTTTAAGTTTCTAAGCAAATTAACAGCATAAAAAGAAGTTGGGGTGCCTGGGTGGCTCAGTTGGTTAAGCGTCCAACTTCAGCTCAGGTCATGACCTCACAGTTTGTATGTTCCAGCCCTGCATCGGGCTCTGTGCTGACAGCTCAGAGCCTGGAGCCTGTTTCAGGTTCTGTGTCTCCCTCTCTCTGCCCCTCCCCTGCTCACACTCTGTCTATCTTTCTAAAAAATAAATAAACATAAAAAAATTAAAATATAAATAAAAAGAAAGGGGGATATTAGCATCCATTTACCTGTGCACAGTTAATCATTAAATGGAATCTACTGTATCAGACAATATTTATTAGCTTAGTTTCAGTTGCTTAAATAACAAAAGTGAATTTCTTTTTTTTTTTTAATGTTTATTTATTTTGGGGAGAGAGAGTACACAAGTGGGGAAGGGGCAGATAGAGGGAGACACAGAATCCGAAGCAGACTCCAGGCTCTGAGCTGTCAGCACAGAGCCCGACATGGGGCTTGAACTCACGAACCATGAGATCATGATCTGATCCCAAATCAGATGCTTAACTGACTGAGCCACCCAGGTGCCCCTCAAAAGTGCATTTCTTTAAAACTAGTAACTTAGGCTGTAACAGACTTGGGCCCCCTTTTCCCATCATTTCCCTTTAATCTTCATTTATCTGAATTATGAGGTTAATTAGATTAGGACAGAAACAGTGGATCAGAAAACTATTGGTAAAATTTGAAATTTCTTCCTATGAAAAGGTACCCTTTTAGTATAATGCATCGACTTCCAACACTTCATCTGGTAAGATTTTGCTTTTTTAAGTCTATTCTATAGGTTAAATATTGTGGCATATTTGATGTCATAAGTTTGATTCCCTTAGAGATTAATTATCCTTGTATAGACGTTAATATCTATAATCACAAATGGTATCCTTGCCTCAGATATTTCAAACCTGCTGTTTTGGTCACAAGAAAAATTTGTGTTTGAAATTCATTACATTGCACACTACCTGAAAACAATTCAATTCTATGTTCTATGGAAAAGTAAGTTAGTGGTATTTTTACAGATAAAGAATGGCATATTTTCAATCATGGAGACTACAAAAAAAATAATAGAAACGTGGGATTTATTTTTCAATAATGGTCTGTTTTTAGTGTAGTTTGAGGTTTGCTTATCTCCAGATTTTGTGTAGCTTTTCCCTGGAACTTTCATGACTTCTCTGACTTTTTCATGTGGATAAAATAAGAGGAGGTAGTACTATATCATTATCTTAAATATATATATATATTGGTAGCGTAAATTTGGGATTTTTTTAGTCAAGTTATGTGGAAGCCTGATACACACATCACATTAAAGCAGGGCATTTCTGACTGAAATAAAGAGGATGGTATTCTAGCATATGCTTGGCTTGGCTTTTCTCACAACACTTCATGATAGACCCTGTACTCTATAAAACCTTTAAAGATCCTTAAAATTACCTAGAAATTCTATCAAGTTCTAAGGTTTTACATGCAATCCATTGATTATTTGCTGTCTTTCCCACTCCAAAAGTAGCAAGCAGGATCACAGATAGGTTGCTTTAGAATCTGCTAGGGGTTTGCCAAAGACCTTTAATCATTAGAAAGATAGGAAGAAAATGGGGAGAACACAGGGAAAAGCAGAATAGTATATTGGCAGATTCTAATTCTTTGAATAATGTGGCAGTGAAGCTAGCTCTTGGGACCTTTTTAAGGTAGTGCTGCACAATTCAGACATTGTTTTGTCTGCCTTTGCTTCTTTAATCTTACTTGAAGTATCAACAGTGCTATAAAATGCTCCTTGTTCTGAAGTCACAATAAATTATTCCTACGGACCTCATTCTCTGAGTCTTTTTCTTTAAATGCTCTATTAGTTTTCTATTGCTGCTGCAACAATTCACCATAAGTTTGGTGGCTTAAGCAATACAAATTTATTATCTCACAATTCTATAGAAAAAAATCTAACATGGGCCCAGTAAGCTAAAATGAAGATGTAGGCAAGGCTGCATTCCCTTCTGGAGGCTCTAGGGGAGAATCTGTTTCCTTGCCTTTTCCAGCCTCTAGGAGCTGCCTGCATTCCATGACTTGTCTCCTTCATCCAACTTCAAAGTCTTTCTCAGACTGTATCTCTCTGGTTCTTTGCAGGTTGGAAAGGTGCATGTCTTTTAAGACTTGTGATTAGAATGGGCCTAACTTGGTAATTTAGGATAACTTTCCCATCTCAATTCCTTAACCTTAATCACATCTGCAAAGTCCCTTTTACCATGTAAAGTAATATATTCACAGATTCCCAGGATAAAGGCATGGATATCTTTGAGGGCCATTATTCTGCCTGCTACGGATTCACACAATAACAAAGAAAAAATTTGGAAACATATGATTGGAAGGAAATCTGGCATATCTTCAATCTTGGTTACAAAGTGCTCCACAAATTAAGGAAACTGTTTTATAACCTTTGTAGAAAATAGTTTGCCAAGGGGCGTTTGGGTGGCTCAGTCGGTTAAGCGTCCGACGTCAGCTCAGGTCATGATCTCACAGTCTGTGAGTTCGAGTCCCGTGTCGGGCTCTGTGCTGACAGCTGGGAGCCTGGAGCCTGCTTCGGATTCTGTGTCTCCCTCTCTCTCTGCCCCTCCCCTGCTCATGCTCTGTCTCTGTCTGTCTCAAAAATAAATAAAGAGATAAAAAAAAAAAGAAAAGAAAGAAAATAGTTTGCCAAAATATATTAAGAATTTTAAAATAGTTTCACCCATTATATTTCAGTTACTTCAATAAAGCTAGAAAAAATAAAAATAAATAAATAGACCTCCCCTTACAGAAAAATAAATAAAAATGAAAATGAAAAAGTTCATTTCTAGAAATTTATTCTACAGAAATCAGAAATGCAGAAAAAGATTTATATATTGAGGGATCAAAGTGATATTTATAAAATTAAAAATTGGGAATACCATAAAACTTTAATAATAAGATGCTGGTCAAATAAAGGATGATATTAGATAGGATATTATGTAATTGTAAAACTTATATTAACAAAAAACTTTTAGTGATTTAGGAAAGTGCTCAATGTGTATGTAAGATAAAAGATTATAGAACTAGATATGCAGTGCGATCCAATTATGTAACTTATATAAGTATGTAGAATGAAGCTGGAAAAGGTTAATGGTGGTTGTTTACCTTTGTTGATAGGATTATGGTTGATTTTTAAACATCTGTATATAAAGCATGTATAGTCACTATCAGTAAGCTTAGAGAATCTTTAACATTTTTTTTTAAGTTTTATTTATTTATTCTGAGAGGGAGAGCGAGCAAGCAGGCAAGGAGCAGAGAGAGAGGGAGAGAGAGAGAGAGAGAGAGAGAGAGAGAATCCCAAGCAGGCTCCACACTGTCAGCACGGAGCCCAATACAGGACCAAACTCACGAACCACAAGATCATGACCTGAATCGAAATTAAGAGTCGGATGCTTAACCAACTAAACCACTCAGGTGCCCCTAAAGTTTTTATTTAAATTCCAGTTAGTTAACATACAGTGTAATATTAGTTTCAGGTATACAATATAGTGATTCAACATTTCCATACAACACCCAATGCTCATCACATGTGCACTACTTAGTCCCCATCACCTATTTAACCCATCCCCCCACCAATCTCCCCTCTGGTCACCATCAATTTGTTCTCTAGTTAAGAGTCTGTTTCTTGGTTTGTCTCCCTCTCTTTTTTTCCCCCTTTGCTCATTTGTTTTGTTTCTTAGATTCCATAAATGAGTGAAATCATATGGTATTTGTCTTTCTCTGACTAACTTATTTCACTTAGCATAATACTCTCTAGCTTTATCCATGTCGTTGCAAATGGCAAGATTTTTTTCTTTTTTATGAATAACAGGCCATTGTGTATATATACCACGCCTTCTTTATCCATTCATCAATTGATGGACACTGTTTCCATAATTTGGCTATTGTAGATAATGCTGCTATAAACCTTGGGGTGCATGTATCCCTTTGAATTAGTATTTTTTGTATTTTTGGGTAAATATCTAGTAGTACAATTTCTGGATCATAGAGTTCATAGAGTAGTTCTATTTTTAACTTTTTGAGGAAATTCCATACTGTTTTCCAGAGTGGCTGCTCCAGTTTGCTTTCCCACCAGCAGTGCAAGAGGGTTCCCCTTTCTCTGCATCTTTTACCAACACCTGTTGTTTTTTGTAGTGCTGATTTCAGCCATTCTGACAGGTGTGAGGGGATATCTTCTTGTAATTTTGATTTGTATTTCCCTGATTATCAGTGATGCTGAGCATCTTTTCATGTATCGATTGGCCATCTGAATGTCTTTTTTGGAGAAATGTTTGTTCATGTCTTCTGCCTATTTTTTAATTGGATTATTCAGTTTTGGGGTGTTGAGTTTTGTAAGTTCTTTATATATTTTGGATACTAACCCTTTATTAGATATGTCATTTGCAATTATCTTCTATCATTCAGTATGTTGCCTTTTAGTTTTGTTGCTTGTTTCCTTCACTGTGCAGAAGCTTTTTATTTTGATGAAATCCCAATAGTTTATTTTTGCCTTTGTTTCCCTTGGCTTAGGAGACATATCTAGAAAGAAGTTGCTATGGCTGATGTTAAAGAGATTACTGCCTGTATTCTCCTCTAGGATTTTTATAGTTTTAGATCTCACATTTAGTTCTTTAATCCATTTTGAATTTATTTTGGTGTATGGTATAAGAAAGTGGTCCAGTTTCAATAATTACTTTGAATGTTAAAAAACTAAATTCTCCAATAAAAATACATAGGGTGACAAAATGGAATAAAAAGCAAGACCCGTCCGTATGCTGTCTACAAGAGACTCATTTCAGACCTAAAGACACGTGCAGATAAAAGTGAAGGGACATAAATGCATTTATCATGCAACTGGAAGTGAAAATAAATCAGGTAGCAATACTTATATCAGACAAAATAGACTTTAAAACAAAGACTGCAGTGAGACAAAGGACATTACATAATCATAAAGGAAACAATCCACCAAGCAGATATAAGAATTATGAATATTTATGCACTCAAAATGGGAGCATCCAAATACATTAAACAGCTAATAACAAAAATAAAGGAAGTAATTGATAGTAATATTATAATTAACACTCCACTTACATTAATGTATACATTACCAGACAAAATCAAAAAAGAAACTGTAGCTTTGAATGATACATTGGACCAGGTGGATCTAACAGATATATTCAGAACATTCCAACCTAAAACTGTGGAATACATACTCTTTTCAAATGCACATGGAACATTATCCAGAATAGATCACACATGTTAGGCCACAAAACAAGTCTCAGAAATTCCGAAGTCATACCATCTTTTCCCAACCACAATGCTGTGAAACTAGAAATCAACCACAAGAAAGAATCTAAAAAGACCACAAATACCTGAAGGTTAAATAACATGCTACTAAACAATGATGGGTTAGCCAAGAAATCAAAGAGGAAATAAAAGATTACATGGAGACAAATGAAATTGAAAACACCAGCATCCAAAATCTTTGGGATGAAGCAAAAGCTGTTCTAAGAAGTTTATAGCAATACAAGTCCACCTCAAGAAGCAAGAAAAATCTCAAACAACCTAACCTTACACCTAAATGAGCTAGACAAAGAACAAACAAAACCCTAAGCAAGTAGAATGCAGGAGTTGGTAAAGATTAGAGCAGAATAAATGAAACAGAAACTAAAAAAAAAAAAAAAAACAATAAAAGATCTATGAAACCAGGAGTTGGTTCTTGGAAAAGGTAAACAAAATTGATACACCTTCAGCCAGCTCATCAAAAGAGACAGAACTCAAAATCAGAAATAGAAAAGGAGAAATAACAACTAACACCACAAATACAAAAATGCTAAGAATATTATGGAAAGTTATATGCCAAAAAATTGAACAACCTAGAAGAAGTAGATCAATTCCTAGAAATCTATAACCTACCAAAGCTGAAGCAGGAAGAAACAGAAAATTTAAACAGAACGATTATCAGCAATGAAATTGAATTGGTAATCAAAAAAACTCCCAACAAACAAAAGTCCAAGACCAGATGGCTTCAAAGGTGAATTCCACTAAATATTTAAAGAGACAATACATATTCTGCTCAAACTATCCCCCCCCCAAAAAAAAAAAGAAGAGGAGGAAGGAAAGCTTTCAAATTCATTCTAGGAGGCCAACATTACTCTGATACCAAAACCAGATACCAAAACAATACCAAAAAAAGGGGGGGGGGCACCTGGGTGGCTCAGTCAGCTGTATCTGACTCTCAGTTTTGACTCAAGTCATGGTCTCACAATTTCATGAGTTCAAGCCCCACATCGGGCTCTATGCCAACAGTGCAGAGCCTACTTGTGATTCTCTCTCTCACCCTCTCTCTCTCTGCCCCTTCCCTGCTCATGCTGTCTGTCTCTCTCAAAATAAATAAATAAACTTTAAAAAAATTTAAAGAGAGAGAGAGCACTACAGGCCAATATCTCTGATGAACATAGATGCAAAAATCCTCACCAAATATTAGCAAACTGAGTCCAACAATACATTAAAAATATTACCACAACCAAGTGGGATTCATTCCTAGGATGTGTTATTGAGTATTCACAAATCAATTAATGTGGTATATAACATCAGTAAGACAAAGGATATCCATTCATGATAAAAACCCTCAACAAAGTAAGTTTAGAGGGAACATACTTCAACACAATAAAAACTATATATGAAAAATCCAGAGCTAACATCATATTCACTGGTGAAAAACAGAGCTTTTTCCCCTAAGGTCAGGAACAAGACATGAATGTCCACTCTCACCACTTTTATTCAACATATTACTGGCAGTCCTGGCCACAGCAATCAGACAACAAAAAGAAATAACAAACATCCAGATTGGTAAGAAAGAAGCAAAACTTTCACTATTTATGACTTGATACTATATATAGAAAATCCTGAAGATTCCACCAAAATACTAGAACTGATTGTTCAGCAAAGTTTCAGGATACAAAATCAGTATACAGAAATGTGTTGCTTTTCTATACACTAATACTGAAGTAGCAGAGAAATTAAGAAAACAGTTTCATTTACAATTGCACCAAAAATAATAAAATACCCAGGAATAAACTTAACCAAGAAGGTGAAAGACCTGTACTCTGAAAATTAGAAAACAATGATGAAAGAAATTGAAGATGACACAAAAAATGGAAAGATATTCCATATTTATCGATTGGGAGAACAAATATTGTTAAAATGTCCACACTACCGAAAAGTAATCTACAGATTTAATGCAATCTCTATCAAAATACCAATAGCATTTTTCGCAGAACTAGAATAAGTCGTCCAAAAATTTGTACAGAACTATAAATTCCATTGGCTTTGGATAGCCAAAGAAATCTTGAAAAAGAAGAACGAAACTGTAGGTATCATAATCCAAGATTTCAAAATATACTTTATAAAGTGGTAGTAATCAAAACAGTATGGTATTGGCACAAAAACAGACACATAGATCAATGGAATACAATAGAAAACCCCAAAATAAACTATATGGTCAATTAATCTTTGACAAAGGAGGCAAGAATATGCAATGAGAAAAAGATTGTCTCTTCAACAAATTGTGCTAGGAAAACTGGACAGCAACATGCCAAAGGATGAAACTGGACCTCTTTTCACACCATACACAAAAATAAATTGAAAATGAATTAAAGACCTAAATGTTAGATCTGAAACCATAAAAATCCTAGAACAGAGCACAGGCAGTAATTTCTCTGACATCAGGCATAGTAACATTTTTCTAGATAGGTCTCTTGAGCCAAGGGAAACAATAGCAAAAATAAACTATTGGGACTTGACCAAAATAAAAAGCTTCTGTACAGTGAAAGAAACAAGCAAAAAAACTAAAAGATAACCCAATGAATGGGAGAAGATATTTGCAAATGACATTTCTGCTAAAGGGTTAGTATCTAAAATATATAAAGAACTTATAAAAGTCACCACTCAAAAAGCAAATAATGCAGTTATAAAATGGGCACAAGACATGAACAGACATTTCTCCAAAGAAGACATTCAGATGGCCAACAGACATGAAAACATGAAAAGATAGTCATCACTCATCATCAGAGATATACAATGAGATATTACCTCACACCTTTGAGAATGGCTAAAATCAGAAACAGGAAACAACAGTGTTGATGAAAATGTGGAGAAAGAGGAATCCTTTTGCACTGTTGGTGGGAATGCAAACTGGTACAGCCATTGGAAGACAGTATGGAGGTTCCTCAAAAAACTAAAAATAGAAATAGTTATCCAGTATTCATACTACAGGGTATTTATTCAAAGAATACAAAAACGCTACTTCAAAAGGATAAATTCACCCCTGTGTTTATTGCAGAATTGTTCACAATAGCCAAATTATGTAAGCAGGTCAAGTGTGCAGTGACAGATAAGTGGATAAAGACAATGTGTGGGTGTGTGTGTGCGTAATAGAATATTATGAAGCCACACACACACATAAAAAGAATGAAATCTTGCCATTTGCAACAACATGGATGGATCTAGAGAGTATAATGCTAAGTGAAATAAGCCAGAGAAAAACAAATACTGTATGATTTCACTCACATGTGGAATTTCATAAAGAAAATAAGAGAAGGGCGCCTGGGTAGCTCAGTCAGTTAAGTGTCTGATTCTTGATTTCATCTCAGGTCATGATCTCATGGTTCATGAGATCGAGCCCCACGTCAGTCAGGCTTTGCGCTGACAGTGCAGAGCCTGCTTAGGATTCTCTCTCTCTCTCTCTCTCTCTCTCTCTCTCTTTCTCTCTCTCTCTCTCCTCTCTCTCTCTCTCTCTCTCCCCCTCCTTCCCTCCCTCCTTCCCTCCCTCCTCCCCTGCTCTCATGTACTTTCCCTGTCTCTCTTAAAATAAATAAAAACTAAAAGAGAGAGAGAGAAAACAAAGAAAGAAAACAATAGGGACAAACAAAAAAACTCTCAACTATACAGAACAAACCGAACAAACAGATGGTTACCAGAGGGAAGGTGGGTGGAGGGATGGGTGAAATAGGTGGAGAGGATTAACACTTATCTTGATGAGCACTGAGTGGTATATGGAATTGTTGAATCACTATATTGTACACCAGAAACTAATAGAACACTGATAACTATACTGGAACTAAAAAAATGTGGGCTTTGAAAAATTGTGTTATTTTATTTAATATTGATCTATAATGACTTTGTGTGTGTGGTTAAAGGAATCATAAAATTTAAAAGAAGAAATTTTTTAAGTACATCATGTGTGAGGAAAAAATCTTTGTGGTTTGTTTTGATTTGTAACTACAGATTTTATAATATTTATCTTAGGTAATTTGTAAACCACATCAAAGCTCATCATCTTGTTTCAAAGTTACTGTATCTGTTGCTGAGCCCTTTTCTTCTAATATTGCAAATATTCCAAGGGGTTTGGTCAATGAGATTTTGGAAGAACTGGAGCACAGTGTGCCTCTCTTGGAAGTCTACCCTGTTGAAGGACAAGATTCTGATAATCATGATATTGCTTTGGCCTTGGAAGTTGTAAGGTATTTGACCTTTTTACCTCTTAACGTTAAAATTATCATATTCAAAAAGTTAATATGTAAGTGTATAAGAATTTTGTAATAGTTATTGATTTAATTTTTACTCACTGCTGAATTAAATTTGTCCATTTTTTTTAAAGTTTGTTTTTTTGTTTGTTTATTTATTTTTTAAGCAATCTCTACACCCAATTCATGACCCTGAGATCAAGAGTCACGTGCTCACTGACTGAGCCAGCCAGGTGCCCCTGTCCATTTAAAATAAATTTTTTTTTAATGTTTATTTATTTTTGAGAGGCTCCAGGCTCTGAGCTGTCTGCACCGAGCCCAACACAGGACTAAAACCCACAAACTGCAAGATCATGACCTGAGCCAAAGTCAGATGCTCAACCGACTGAGCCACCCAGGCCCCCAGTGTCCAGCTCTTTATTTTGGCTCTGGTCATGATCTCATGGTTTGGGAGTTCCAGCCCCACATTGGGCTCTGCACTGACAGTGCGGAGCCTGCTTGGGATTCTCTCTCTCTCCCTCTCTCTGCCCCTTCTCCACTTGCTCTCTCTCTCTCTCTCTCTCAAATTAACTTAAAAAAAATAAAAATAAAGGTTTGATTTTAATATTAGTTCACTGAAAGTTATTTAAAAATATTTTTCTGGACATCTGGGTGATTCAGTCAGTTAAGTGTCCAACTTTGACTCAGGTCATGATCTCATCGTTTGTGAATTCAAGCCCTAGAGCTCAGAGCCTGGAACCTGCTTTGGATTCTGTGTCTCCTCTTTCTGCCCTTCCCCTGTTCATGCTCTGTTTGTCTCTCTCTCAAAAATAAATAAAACATTTAAAAATTGTAAATATATATGTATTTTCTTAGAATTCATATAAAGAATTCTGACATGAGAATGTCTTTTTAATTCTATACATGGTATTGGCACTTTTTGATCACTTTTTATTAATTTGATTCATCATAGGTTTTTTTATGACTTTCTTTGGAGAGACTGGGATGATGAAGAAAGTTGTGAGAATTATACTGCTTTGATTGAAGAAAGAATTAATTTGTAAGTATAGTTAAAAACTTACGGGGCGCCTGGGTGGCTCAGTCAGTTAAGCATCTGACTTCAGCTCAGGTCAAGATCTCATGGTCCTTGAGTTCAAGCCCCATGTCGGGCTCTGTGCTGTCAGTTCAGAGCCTGGAGCCTGCATTGGATTCTGTGTCTCCCTCTGTCTCTGCCCCTCCCCCACTCAAGCCCTGTCTCTCTCTGTCTCTCAAAAAATGAATAAAAGTTAAAAAAAATTAAAAAAAAAAACTTACTCAGCACATTACATAAGATAAACATTGTAATTATGTTGCTACTTTACAGGTGGTGTGATATACAAGATGGAACCATACCTGGTCCTATTGCACAACGTTTCAAAAAAACTTTGGAGAAGTATAAAAATAAACGTGTTGAACTCATCGAGTATCAGAGCAATATTAAGGAAGATCCATCTGCAGCAGAGACCGTTGAATGCTGGAAAAAATACTATGAGATAGTAATGCTGTGTGGATTATTGAAAATGTGGGAAGATTTACGCCTCCGGTAATAATTTGTTCCATTTTAAACAAAAAGATGACATGGTCATTCTTTTATCATATCATATCATATGTTACCCTGATTGAAGTAGATTATAAAATTAGATGTCCAATTTTTGAGATAAGAACAAAGTACAGCTACCAGTATTGGAAAATTATTTTTATATAACTGAATTCACTGAAATCATTGGAATTTCAGATTTAAAAAAGTGTCATCAATCTAGTTATTTTCCTTATCTTTCATCTTTACCTTCTTGATTTTGGCCAGAGCCTAAGAAAAGAGGAGGCAGATCTCCACCACATATAATATGCAAAGTAAAGGAGAAGGTTGGTTAATTTGGCTGCCGCATAATTTCTTCTTTTCTAACCAACATTAAGTTGATAAGTTGTTTTTATGATAAATAAAACAATGTAGATTTAACTAGCATCATTCTCCAGAGTACTTCAAAATGTATTAAAATATTTTTACATTACTATGCAGTAAAGTATATATTCCTGTCTTTGTTTTAGATACAGGGGAAATAGGAATACTTGCTTATGGTTTCAAAATTAATGGAAAATTTTAAACAGGGCCAAAGGACTTCTGACTATTTCATACTAGATTGTTAAACCCCTTCTTAATGTGTTCCACTTGTATGCATTCTTTGCCTTATGAATTTTGAGCCACATTTTACATGTCTAGCAACTAACTGTTAGCCTAAATCTTTTCTTTTTGTATTTTCTTTCAAATTTGACTTATTTTTTTAATCACTAAGAATCCCATTTTAGTCCCTATTTTTAATGTTGTTATTGGGATTCCTGTGTAACAAAACCTTGGGATTACTTTGGGAAATCAATATAGGTTAGATTTTTGAAATCTAATTCTACTTATCTAGAAATCCAGATTCAACAAAAGTTGGATTTGAATACAAATTAACATCACTAGACTTAAGATTCTAATGGCATAGGGCCACATGGGGTTCTTTCATCTTAAAAGTTATAATCACAGACAATCTAGGCCTGGGAGTGGTGGAGTGAGGTAATTGGTCAAACCCTTTCATGGATAACAATTATAAAATTTGGACAAAAATATATTAAAATATCTAGCTATTTGAAGGCACTGTAAAATTACCAAAGCAGGCAGCAGCCAGAAAAGTTTATCCTTGGAATAGGTAAGAAGTGGGGATTTGCTCTTTAGTCTCAGAGTGATCACCAGTTCTCATAGCTCTGGCAGCAAAAAATGAAGTCCTACTATGACAAGGTGGCAAAGGACAGAGTTAAAGGCTGGCAAAGCAGCTAGAAATTTAGGTGGAGTATCCTGAGAGAAGAAAGTTGCAAAAGGGGTCAGATCCAGAATTTGAGCACAAACTCTGCCCAAATTCTTGACTGACCACTAAACTATGCTAGCACTGGTGGGGGAGAGAAATTTGAGAACAATGCTTTCAAAAAAAGTATGTAGTTGAATCATGGAGGTTGAAAGAACTGAACAGATATTTCAGCTGGATTTTGAGCCCAGGCAAGTTAATTGCCTGCTAGAGTACAAGACTAACAATCCTCAGAAGAACATACCACAATCCAGAATTATGAGAATATATTTTCCAAAGTCTCCAGTGTTCAACCAAAAATTAATGGACATGCAAAGAAACCAGAAAATAGAATCCATACCCAGGAAAAAAGATAGTTAATAAAATCAGATTTTGAGTGGGCCCAGATGTTGAATTTATCAGACAAAGACTTCAAAGCAGCTATTATAAATATGTTCTAAGCATTATAGGAAAACTTGGTGTTAATAAGTAGACAGAGAATCTCAACAGATAAATGGAAACTAAAAAAGAACCAAATATTTTCAGATGCAGCTCTGACATGTTAAGAGCTTATGAGTTAAAAACAAGAAACAAGAAAACAAGAAAAAAGCTGAGGAAACTGAAAATGACTTTCTTGGACCCATAAGAAAACTGAGGTCACAGGACAAATTGCTACCGTGAAATCTGGGGAAAGAAGTAAATTCAGAGTCACAACCAAGATCTGCTTACCTGGAATAGATAACTCCCTAGAGCCATAAACTGTAAGAACACTTAAATGGGTAATTTTGATAAACTGCTGGAGGTTGAATGTGGACCAGTACGCAAGTGAGAAACTCCTGGTAGGCTGTAGTTCTTAGGGAGACACCCTACTTCTCTTGTGGTTTTGCCTCCAGGAATCTCACTAAGTTCTCAGATGAAGAGCCAAGAAAAATCCCATTATGCCCCTGGTTGGGGATGGGAAAAGTTACCATTGTGAAATACACCCAGACCACCTCCATGACGAAGACTTATTTACCAGGGAAAAGACTTTCCCAGAGCCTTTGCCCACCTAGGGAAAGGGCATTTCCTTGACTCCAGTCCCCTCTAGCCTTCCTCTCTGGGAAGAGGGCACTAAGAAACACTTGTGAACGTCACACTTGTGAAGGTCACAGCCCAGGGACATAGACCCACTGAAAAACTAATATTTAATCATAAGATTATAGAACACTTCCTCTCCACCTTACTTTACAACACACTAGGCCAGGCTCCGGTAAAATAACAGAATTATACCTAAAAAAGTTACAAGACACAAACTTTGTCTAAAGAGGAGTTTTCAAAGGCAAAAATATGGAAACCATAGGATTTTGAAGCTTGTGATACCTACAGCTACAGCAAGCAGTTTACCTCCTGGCCAGATTAATATAAAACCTCACACTAAAAGACTATTTACTTCAGTTTTTATTAGTCAATATATCATGCTTGGCTTTCCACAAAATATTATAAGACATGCTAAAAGGCAAGAAAAAATTAAGCCTGAAGAGAGAAAGCAAGCATCAGAACCAGACTCAGTAATGATTTTGTAATTAATCAGATGGAATTTTAAAAAAGCAATTAATATGTTAGTCTCTAATGAAAAAAGGACACAACATGCAAGAACAGATGAGTAATGTAAGCATGAAATAGAAACTCTTAAGAACGAATTAAAAGAAAATGCTAGAAATCAAAAACGCCGTAAATAAAAATGAAGAATACCTTTGATGAGTTTACTAATAGATAGGATGAAACTAAGGAAAGAAATCAGTGAGCTTGAAGGTATGTCAACAGAATTTTTTCATACAAATGCAAAAAGAATGAAAAAACAAAACATCCAGGTAGCGTGAGACCATTTCAAAGGGTGCAGTATATGTGTAATTGGAATACCAGAAGTGAAAAAGAGCAAGTGCAGCAGCAGAAATGTTTGAATTAGTAATGGTGAATGGTTTGAATTAAATAATTTCCCAAAATTAAATGTAGACACCAAATCATAGATCCAGGAAGCTGAGAACACTGAGCAGGATAAATACCAAAAAATCTATATTATAGGCATTTCAAATTTGAAGAAAACCATACATTAAAAAACTGAGGGGGAAGAGATCACCTTATCTACAGATGAATAAGAGTAAGAATTACAATGGACTTCTTATAAGAAACCATGAAAATAAGATGAGAGACGAGTTAAATATTCAAAGCATTGAAAGAAAGAACTACGAACCTAGAATTCTATATCCGGTGAAACTATTTTTCAAAAGTGAAAGGGTAATAGCTCTTGTAAACAAAAAGAAAAAAAAAAAGCCGAGGGAGTTTATCATTCTGCAAGAAAAATGAAAAGTTCTTTAGAGAGGAGAAAATTGTTAAGGGTCAGAAACTCAGATCTATGTATAGAAAGGAAGAACTTTGGAGAAAGAATAAATAAAGGTAAATTAAAATCTTTTATTTTTCTTTCTCTCAACTGATTGAAAAGATACCTGTTTAAAGTAATAGTAGTTATGATGGTATAAATAGTAGTTGGGTGATAGTAGCATATGGATTGGTAAAATAAGTGACAGTAACATTATACCAAGGGAAGAAATGGGAATATTCTGTAAAAGGCACCTGCACTATATATGAAGTAGTTTAGTGTTATTTGAAGGTAGACTAAGATTAGTTTAAAATATATATTGCAGTCTATAAGGAAAACACTAAAATTTTTTTTTAAATAATTGATGAGAATAGATGAAAGTGGAATCACAAAATGCTTAACTGTAACCAAAGGAAGCAGAAAAGGAGGGAAAAATAACAAAGAACAAATACAACAAACAAAACTATTAGAAGTATGGTAGGTATTAATTTGATTATGTCAGTAATCACTTGGTTTTTTTGTTTTTTGTTTTTCTAAATTTGCATTTAAGTTCTAGTTAGTTAACATATACTATTGGTTTCAGGAGTGGAATTTGGTGATTCATCACTTACAGAAAACACCCAGTGCTCATCATCACAAGTGTCCTCCTCAGTACACATCACCTGTTTAGCCCATTCCCCACCCACCTCCCTTGTATCTGTAATCACTTTAAATGCAAATGGTCTAAATACATAAAAGATAGAGATTGTCAAAGTGCATAAAAACACCAGATCCAACTATCTGTCATCTCTAAGAAACCAACCTTAAATGTAAAGGCTTAGAAATGTTAAAAGTAAAGGGTCAGAGAAAGATAACTTCATGCTAACACAACCATTAAAAAGCTGGATTACTATATTATTTTCAGACAAAGCAGACTTTGGAAAGAACCAGTTAAATTACCAGGGACAAAAAAGGGCATTGCATAATGATAAAGGGTCCAGCTCTCGAAGAAGACATAGCAATGCTTAATATGTATGTATCCAACAACAGCGCATCAAAATATGTAATGCAAAAACTGATAGAAATGCAAGGACACATGGAGGGGTGCCTGGGTGGCTCAGTTATTTGAGCATCTGACTTTGGCTCAGGTCATGATCTCGAGGTCTTTGAGTTCGAGCCCCGCATCGAGCTCTGTGCTGACAGCTCAGAGCCTGTAGCCTGCTTCAGATTCTGGGTCTCCCTCTTTCTCTGCCCCTCCCCCACTTGCACTCTCCTCTCTTATTTCTCAAAAAACTAAACATTAAAAAAAAAGAAAGAAAGAAATGCAAGGACACAGAGAAATCCACTATTATACATGAGAAACTTAAGCATCCCTTTTTCAATAATTGATATATCAAGCATTACAAGCGATAGAGGAGAATTCCTCAAATTGATGAATAACATCTACAAAAAACGTATAACATTAATACTTAATGATGAGAAACTGGATGCTTCTCCCCTAATATTAGGAATAAGACAAGGATATTTTTTCTCATTACTCCTGTTTAATATTATGCTGAAAATCCTAGATAATGCAACAGGACAAGAAACGGAAATAACAAGATACACAGATTGGGAAGGAAGAAATAAAACTCTTTGCAGGTGACATAATTGTGTACATAAAAAATCTCAAAGAATCATCATCATCATATCATCAACAACAACAAAACCCTGGAACTAATAAATGAGTATAGCAAGGTTAATATTCAAAAGTCCATTGTTTTCTTATATGCCAGTAACAAATGATTTGAAATTTTAAAAATATCATAATAGAGCCCCAAAAATGAAATACTTAGGTACAGATCAGACACAGATCTAATAAAATATATATAGGATCTATATGTAGAAAAACTACAAAACTTATGATGACAGAAAAAATATAAATAAATGGGGAAATATTCTGTTTATGAATTGGAAGAGTCAATATTTTTATATGTCAATTCCTTCCAAATTGATGTGTAGATTCAATGCAATCCTAATTTGCAAGCCATTTTGTAGGTATTCACTATTGCTAAAATTCATATGGAACAGCATAAAGCCTACAATAGCTAACACGGTACTGGGGAAGAAAAAAGAGGGTGTATTCATATTACCCACTTTTAAGGTTCTTATAAAACTACAGTAATCAAGAAAGCCTGGTATTAGTGAAAGAATAAACATATAGATCAATGGAACAGAATAGAGTCCATAAATAGATCCACACAAACATAGTTGATTGATCTTTGACAAAGGAGCAAAGAAAATTCAATGGAGAAAGAATATTATTTTCAACAAATAATGCTGTATAATAATTGAACGTCCATATACAAAAAGATGAACCTAAACACAGGCCTTACATCTTCACAAAAATTAACTCAAAGTGACCCGTAGACCTAACTGTAAAATAAAACTGTAAGACTTTTAGGAGAAAACATAGAAGAAAACGTAGGTGAACTTGGGTTCGCAATGAGTTCTTAGATAAAACACTGACAGTATGATCTGTGGGAGAAAAAAATTGAGAAATTGGACTGTATTAAAATTTAAAACACTGTGTGAAAGACTCTGTTAAGAGAATTAAAGACAAGCCAAAAATTTGAAGAAAACATTTGTAAAACATATCTGATAAAAGACTTGTATCTAAGATATACAAAGATCTCTTAAAATTCATCCTAACAAACAGCCCAATTAAAAATGGGACAAACATTCTGAACAAACACCTCACCAAAGAAGATATACGATTGGTTTAAAAAAAAAAAAAGCCTATAAAAAGATGCTTGACATCATTATCATTATGGAATTGCAAATTAAAGGAATGGGATACCATAACTTACCTATTCGAATGGTTAATATCCAAAAACAAAACAAAATCAGAAACAAACAAAAACCCTGACCATATCAACTGCTGGCAGGGATGTGGAACAAGAACTCTCCTTTATTGTTGATTAGAATGCAAAAATAGTACAGCTTCTTTGGACGACAGTTTGGCAGTTTCTTAAAAGCTAAATGTAGTCTAAGCATATGAACCAGCAATAGTGCTCCTAGTTGGTATTTACCCAACTGAGTTGAAAACTTACATCCACATAAAAACCTGCACAGAAATAAAAAGGATTACTAAGGAATACTCTGAGCAATTACATGCCAACAAACTGGATCACCAGACCAAATGGACAAATTCCTGAAAACATTAAATCTACCAAAACTGACTCAAGCCAAAAAAGAAAACCTGAGTGGACCTATAGCAAGTAAGGAGATTAAATTAGCAAATTAAAAACTACCCACAAAGAAAAACCAGAGACCAGATGTCTTCACTGGTGAATTCTACCAAACATTTCAAAGATTAACACCCAATTATTTACAAACTTTCAAAAATAGAAGGGGGAACACTTACCTAACTCATTCAGTGAGGCCACTATTAGCCTGATACAAAAACTACAAAGACATCACAAGAAAAAGAAAAAAGCCCTATGGAATAATATCCCTTATGAATATAGATGCAAAAATCCTCAGGAATATGCTAACAAACTGAGTCTAGCAATACATTAAAAAGATCAGACACTAAGACTAAGTGAGATTCATCCCAGGGTTGTAAGATTGGCTTAACAAATGAATAGGAATCCATATAACGCACCATATTAATAGAATAAAAAACAAAAGCCGCACCTTTTAATACGGAAAAAGAATTTGACAAAATTCAACACTTTCATCATAAAAATTCTCAAAAATCTTGGAAGAGAAGGGATCTTTCTCAACCTGTTCAAGGCCATCTATGAAAAACCTTTAAGTTAATCATAGCTAGTGGTGAAAGAATGGATGTTTCCCTCCTAAGATCAGGAAGATCTTAAGGAAAGATGACAAGGAAGAGGACAAGGATGTTTGCTCTTACTATCTCTGTCCAAATTGTACTAGAGGTTCCAGCCAGAGCAATAGGCAAGAAAAAGAAAAGCCATCCAGATTGGAAAGAAAGAAGTAATAAAATTATCTCTTATTTGCAGATGACACGATCTTCTATACAGAAAATCAAATAATGAAACACTCAATAATATAAACAAAATGCTGATACACAAAATAATACGATGGATCGATCTCAACATGGGCTGAATGAAAAAAGCTAGACACAAAAGAGTACCTCATATATGTTTTCACTTTAAAATATTTAAAAACTCCCAAGAAAGGGTTTATCTAACAACAGAAAGTAGATCAGTGGTTGCCTGGGAATAGGTGTGGAGGATTGACTGCAACAATGCATGAAGGAACCTGACAGTGTGATGGGAATGTTCTATACTGTTATTTTGATTGAGTTAAGTGGGTGTACAGATTTGTGAAACCTCATGTCATGGTTCACTTAAAATGAGTGTCTGTTGTGTAAATTATACCTTAATAGATTTGACTTTAAAAAAAAAACACTGATACATACTTTTGATTTTAAAACTAGGATTTACATGATAAACTACTGTATTTCTTGAACATAGGGTGCTGTACTCTTTGAGCAGCTGGTGATCAGGTATATGGTGAAAAAACGTGCAAGTGGTTCTCTTTCTCAAGATCATAACCACTTGCTTAAACAGGTATAGAAATGCTGACTGGGTTTACTTTTGAAATATTCAATGAAACTTTTGAAGATGAAAAATATTGGTACGAAAGCTGCATCCCATTTGTATCCAACAATAATGTGCTTCAGAGAACCCAAAATATGACACCGAAGGAGATTAGTAAGTCTACATCTATTGGAAAAGGGGTGTCCCTTTTGGCTGATAGTAATGATAAATTATACTCAAACTTTCTTTCTTTCTTTTGATGACACTTAACATGATTAAGTGATAGGAAGCGGGAATTGTAAAGAAGAGCAGAAAGAAGAGAAAGAGTGGAATTAGAAGTGCTAAACAGCAAACAAACAAACAAAACCCCACAACTCAGAGAGAAGCTAGAATTGTTGTGCTGGGAGGCCACAGCCAACATACTTATGGAGGCCATATCCTTTGAAACAAAACATTCTGTTACTTGAACACAGTGTCTAAAATTAGGCATGTCCTTACACATTTTTATGCCTTAGTATCGCAGACATAACCTACCTTTGCTTTGTTGTGAGTCCACAATTCAGTGGGCTATCAAAGTGCAATCAGGAAAATTTTCTACTGTATTGAAGAGTTGAGGTGACAGGTACTGATTTTAATGGGTTACATACATACAATCCATGAAAATGAAAAGATTTTAGAGATCAAGTGTTTAAATACTCAATTATCGGGGCGCCTGGGTGGCTCAGTCGGTTGAGCGGCCGACTTCGCTCAGGTCATGATCTCGCGGTCTGTGAGTTCGAGCCCCGTGTCGGGCTCTGTGCTGACCACTCAGAGCCTGGAGCCTGTTTCAGATTCTGTGTCTCCCTCTCTCTGACCTTCCCCTGTTCATGCTGTGTCTCTCCCTGTCTCAAAAATAAATAAAATGTTAAAAAAAAATGAAAAAAAAAATACTCAGTTATCTAAGAGTTAAATCGTTCAGTTGCTCTCAAGTTGCTCATTGCTCTCAAAGAGTTTAAAATAGCGAAGCCTACTTCTCAAAGATGCTTGGTGCCACGTTTTATTTTCTAAGTAAGTATAGCTTGAGTTTTTTTCTGATTAATTTAATCATAAATAAATGTTTTCAACTCTAGAGTTCATGGACCTTTCTTCCCAAGAATCCTAAGGCGCAGAAAGGGAAAAAGAGACTTTGGAAAGACTATAACACATATTGTGGCAAAAGTGATAACTACTGACATGGTAAGAAATACACTTTATCTCTATTTGTTCATTTAAGTTGTAGTTGCATATAATCAGAAAAGAAGTTCTTTGAGGGTAAGGTTCTTGTCTGACATTGATGCCTTGTTTCTCCCATTACATCCACTTCAGTGATTGGCATATAATAGGTATTAAATAAATGTCAACAACTATTTACTGAATACAGACCTTGTTGCTGGGTGCTATGTTTAGTAGCTATGGGAAGGATAGGGGACAAATATGAGAAAGACTGCATTTGAGGGAGATACAACTTTGAACCAGATCCACAGTCTTGCTTCTTCATACATTTGAGAAGTTTGAATTGTGGAGATATGGACACGTAAGCAGGCAATTACAGTTAAACACAGAATGATAAAAGCTATGATAGGAGGACATACAGGATGTACATATGATAGGTATATAAGTCAAAATTAGGAATTCTGGCAATGCTAGCTGGAAGAAATAACTCAGCAGAAACCTGAAAGATGAGCATAAATTTAATGAGCCCAAGAGGGAAAAATGTTTTAAGTCTAAGAGTAAATATTTCCATCTTACCTAATGGCTCCCTAGCATTTCACAGTTCTCTCTTTGAAATATTCTTTTTTGTTGTCTTCTGTTACTATCCTGGTTTTCAGTCTCCATAGTTTTTTTTTTTTCTTCTTCTTCTTCTGTCCTCTAAATGCTTGGTACTTACTTTTTTTTTTTCCACTGTATATTACCCCTAAAGTGATTTATCTGATTTCTTCCCATGACTTTGATTATATATACTGATAATATAAGATGTGTATCCATCGCCCAGATTTTTGTTCTTAGCCCCAGACATATATGTTCTAATGCCTATTGCTTATCACCACTTAATTATCTCATAAATACATCTACTTAAATGTCCTCAATTAAATTCATGATCTTGTCCGTTGGCCTGTTTGTATTCTAGAGCTCTCTAGTCCAATAAATGGCACCACCATCTATCCAGCTGCTAGTCACGCTTTTCTGAGAATTATCCTAATCATATCCTTCATGTACCCACTTCTGTTCTCCTTCACTAACTCAACATCCTGGTGTACACCATGTTTTTTCACAGAGCTACTCAAATCCTTCGGGTCTCAATTTAAGCATTTCCACAGAAAAAGGCTTTCTCAACCTTCCAGAATACATTACACTGCCTTTCCCATGGCACCTTGCACTTGCCCTTATCATTATGTGTTTAATACTTTTTGTGGCTGTCTATAAAATGTCTCTTTTATGGGAACATGAGCTTCTTGAGAGCAAGGTGTGTTATGTTTACCATTCATCCGATCACCTAGCATGGTGTTTAGCACATGGTAGGTACATAGCAGTTTTGTTGAATTAGTAAATGAGTGCATGTTTGACAAGAGAGTGTGGTATATATGAAGAATGGAAAGAAGTCCAGCAAGGATGGTGTTTAATACCTAAGAGGAGAGTAGTGAGAAATCAAGTTGGCTTATTATACTGGTCTTGTCTACTATCATACCCATTTTTATTATTTTAAGCAAAATTTAATTTTCTTTTCATTGCTTATTACATCAGATTATTCAATAACATTAATTATTCTACCAACTATCTTTGTAAAAATCTTTATAAAAAGTAAGGTATAGATTTTGCTTCTATCTCCAGCCTCACTTTATCATATTTATTTTTACTTATCTTTTTTGTTAATGTTTGTTTATTTTCGGGGGGAGGGGTAGAGAGAGGGGGACCAAAGTGGTCTCTGTGCTGACAGCAGAGAGCCCAGTGTGGGGCTCGAACTCACAAACGGTAAGATCATGCCCTTAGCTAAAGTCAGACACTTATCCGACTGAGCCACTCAGGCGCCCCCTTTTTTTTGTTTTTAAATCTGTTTCTGGCTTTATTTTCCTATATGAGAGTCAGAAATTTCTTTTTTATTCTTGTGGTTTGCAACCCTGTCTTCATTTGTGTAAGTAAATATCCATGAATTTTGCAGACCTGGGTAATTATCGTGAGGAAGACTCCTCTGAGATGGCAGCATCGTCAACTTCCACTTTGCTTAGATCTTTTGTTTTAGATGTACTGTTGAGGTGGACATCTTTTAATCTGATAGTCATGTACATAACCTTTAATTTAGCCTTCTTAACTTTGAGGATTCTTTACTCAAAGTTCTTCCTGCTCTATGTTTTCTTCTTAAACAGTTTTATCCATGCTTCACCATTTCTATGTTGGTGATCTTCACAAGTACTATAGTAAAAAGACATAGACTTTGTAGTCAGAGAGCCCAGGGTTTAAGTGGCCTCTCTGAGACCACGTAATAACTATGTAATCTTGGGCAAGCTGCCTAACTTCTGAGCCTCAATTTCCTTATTTGCAGAGTGCTTTAAAAAGAGAGGTAAATGGCAAGATTTCATTCTTTTTGTGGCTGAATAATACTCCATTATATATATGAACACACCAAGCATTTAGACAGCCAAGCCAACACTTGAGTTGCTTCCATAATGTGGTTGTTGTAAACAATGCTGCTATAAACATAGGAAGGAGATAGTTTAATGCTAGATGAAATAAATCAAAGACAAATACCATATGATTTCACTCATGTGGAATTTAAGAAACAAAACAAATGAGCAAAGGGCAAAAAAAGAGAAGGACAAATCAAGAAACAGACTCTTAATTATAGAGAACAAACTGATGGTTACCAGGGGGGAAGTGGGTGAGGGGTTGGGTGAACTAGGTGATGGGGATAAAGGAGGGCACTTGTGATGAGCACCGGGTGTTGTATGGAAGTGTTGAATCATTATATTGTGCAACTAAAACTAATATTACACTTTATGTTAACTAACTTGAATTTAAATAAAAACTTAAAAAGGCCCCGAAATTAGGGAGAGAGAGGTCAAAACTATATGTTGTGATGATGAAGACCATGGGCTCTGAAGCCAGACTTTGTGGATTCAGACTCTGGCTTTGCCACTTACTAGTTATGTGATTTTCAACAAGTTACTTACCCATCTGTGCTTTAGTTCCTCATTTATAAAGTGTTTGTGTTTCTTATTTATATTTTATATGTGAAGATTAAATGAATTCATATCTGTAATATGTTTAGAATATGCCCAGTACATAGTAAGTACTCAATAAATGTTAGTAGTAAACTACCACCACTATCTTATAGGAGTTCTTGAGGATGATATGAGATGTTACATATAAACCTAGTAGTACCTGGCACACAATGATTTCTCAGCAACTTTATTATTTTTTCTCTTTCCTTTCTTGCTTGTATTCTCTGCTGACCAACATCACTACATGTCTTTGTAAGCATCTTTACCTGGATGTCTTGGCAACATACAGCAGTTCTATTGAACTGATTGTCTTTTGAACACAGCCCATCCCTAGTCCTTCTGTATTCTTTATTCACTTACTGTCATAAATATCCTTTTAGTCAAGCAAATTAAATATGAGTCCTTACCTCTTCGCTTATTCTCCAAGTTCTCAAATTATGATGACTGTCTTTAGGTTTAGAACACTCTGGCTTT